>NC_050578.1:187807107-189271938 GCF_011100635.1 Trichosurus vulpecula
TGAAGTTACAGTTTTTACCACACAAGTCCCAGACAGAGAAAAAGACCAAAGTGCATAGATAATCTATGCCTGAACTGGATGCAGGAGGGAAAATGTATTTTACTGACTTGGCTTCATGTATCTATTGAGTCTCCCCCTGCTAGAGAGTACACATCTTCTCGTTGATATTCCTAGTACCTGGGGGCAGCAGCACACATAATCCCTGCCCAGTCTTCTCTGCTCCAATCCCTTTACAAGGTCATTATTATGTGCTCGTATATATGGATAGGGGAGGGGTAGGCTTTGAGGAAAACAACTTCTAAGTTGCAAAAGCACTTTTGTTGAAGGATTTAGATTCCTAATATTAAGACCAGTCCCAACATTCCATCATTGTCTGGATGTAGTTAGCAATATGAAATCACTTTTCTGACAGTTTCACCTCTCAAGATGTGGAGGATGTGAGAAAGGATTGCTACCCTGGGCCTAATTCTGAGTAAATAGGTATAGCTAGTTGGTGGGTGATGTGAAGCAATGGGGATGATTAAAGGAGTACAGAAATCACCAAGCAGGTGAATTCATAAGTGACATGAACTCCCATCAAATAATTCTCGGAAGGGCTAAAACCTCAAATTATGAATAAACAAATTTAAGGAGGAGGCAGTGTGGTTCAGTGAATAAAACACTGGACTTGCAATCACCAAGACCTTGGTTCGAATGCTACCTTAGGCACTTACTGGTTTTATTCCCTTGGACAGTTCACTTAACTTTCTTTTGTAAAATGAGGGGGTTTGGCGCAATGACCTTGAGGATCTTTTCCATCTCTAAATCCTATATATTTATAGGAAGAAATGGAATAGAACATGATATGGAAACTGCTTAGGAAGGATGTTTTAATAGTAATGGATAACAGAGTTAGAGTAAGAATCATAGAGTCCTTAAGTTTGAAGGGAGCTTGTGTAATCTAGCCCCTCCCCAAAGTATGGATGCACTCTACCTCATTGCTGATAAATGAGCCATTGACTTGAATGCTTCCACTGCTGGGGAAATCATTACCTTCTGATGCAGCTAATTCAATTTTTGACAGCTTTAATTATTTCTAGAAAGCTTTATTCATTTATATATCAAAATAATTTTCCAACATTTCCTTGGTAATTCAAGCAAAACCAACCAACAGTACCCTCACCTAAAGGTTCTTCCACTGCACCTGTATAAAGAGGAAGGAGGTATGTTCCAGTATCTTATCTATGCAACAAATATGAGCCAAAACATTTTAATCTGAGTTCAGTTGCTTTTTATTATTGCATTCATTTGTGTTGTGATTGTTCTCTCTAAGTATTGCTTTTTTTGGTCAGTATCAGTTCATGCAAATCTTGCCATGCCTCTCTTAAGTCTTCATATTTCTTATTTCTTATCACATAATAAAATTTCATTATATTTATATGATTCAGTTTATTTAGCTATCCCCCAATCTGTTGGTTTTTGCTATCATGAAAGTATCAAATGTTTCTTAATTGTTAAAAAGTTCTTCCATATGTGGAGCCTAAATGTGCCTAGTTTGTCACTTATACACATTGGATAAATTTTTGTCCTCTGGAAATATATGGAATAAATTCATATTCTCCTGACTCCAAGGTTTGTATTCTGTCCACCATGCCATATTGATTTTCATCAATAGGAAGGAGAACTATTCTGTGAAGTATAGACCACTGAGCCTCTGCTTGAGCCCAAGCAATACTCTAGAATGAACTCTAGAAAGTAAAAGGCTTTTGAGCACTGAGAAAAGTGGTGATCACTCTAAGTCAGTACAATTTCACTATGAACAAATTATGCTTTCTGAACTATGTTTCATTTTGACAATATAGATTGGGGGCGGGTCATCTCCAGTCCTGATCTATATCTAGCCCCTGGACCCAGATGGTTCTGGAGGAGATATTGATTTCGGTAACTTGCATGTCATGGCATCACCACCCTGATGTTATGGTGCCCTTTGAGAATAAAGGACAAACAGCCTCTGTGAGTAGAAAATGAGCTGCCCACTAGAGAACAACCTGGAACCGGCCAGTTGGGCAACACAGCTCTCTTTCCCTCCCTCCCTCCCTCCCTCCCTTCCTTCCTTTCTTTCTCTCTTCCCTCTATCCACATAAGGTATCACAGCCCTTTCCTGCAGGCGTTCTGCCCAAAGGAAATGTAAATCTCAATCTCTGGAAACCCCCCCCCCTTTTTAAAATAAAAGATCAGCCTTACCCTTAAGTCACTAAATCACTCAGGCTGTCATTGATCAACCAACAGTAGGTGCCAGACCAAGCCCGACTTGGTAATTGCTTGGGCCCTATTGGCTCAGAATGAATATTAATAGCAATTGGTTCTGTTTTGGCCAGACCCCCTGAAGGTCTTCCCCTCCCAAATCTATTTTTAAAAACGAATTAAATAAATTTTTGACTAGGTAATGAGGACATTCTATGCCTCAATTCCTTATTGAGCCTAGATCATTGAGTGGGCTTTGCCTCAGTCAAACTGAAACCTGTTAAAGACCTTAGCTTAAGAAGACCAGGGTCCCTCATGGCATCATGGGTCATCTCCAGTTGTCCTGATCTATATCTGGCCACTGGACCCAGATGGCTGTGGAGGAGAAAGTGAGCCTGGTGACCTTTCACAGCCTTCCCTCACTTAAATCCAATTCACTTGCATGTCATGGCATCATCTCCCTGATGTCATGGTCTTCTTCTGGAAAAAAGGACAAACAACAGCAGATTAGGGGAAAGCAGTAGGGGAAAAACACACACACATACAATATAGCATTTCTGGATTTCCACAAGACATTTGCAGATTTTCTCATGATGTCCTTGTGATCAAAGTAAAAAAAAAAAATGTGTACTTTGTAATAGTTCTTTTAGGTGAATTTGTGACACCAGCCTGGAGGGAAGTCACAATATGAATTTCAAATGTGAAAAATCTTGGAACTGAATGAAAAATAAAAATAAATGAATGCAAGCAGTAAGTATTCAGGCTGCAGTAGACTGTGAGGTACCTATTGTCCTCATTAAGTACAATCCTTGACAAAGAAATGATTTGTGGCCTCTTCTATAAAAATAGGGATAATAATAGCTTTTCCTTCACAGGGTTGTTTTGGGAATCAAATAAGATAATGCATCAAGAAAGTTACAAATTTTAAAGGACTTGTCAGCTATTGTTAGCGTTGCATTATTATCATCATTAGAGACAAAGAATAGTAATATGTGCCCTGGAGAATAAACTCATTATTTTCGTATCCCAAAGAGAAGAGAGGACTGACAAAAATATTTTAATTGTTAAAATGAAAAGAGGATGGCATAGTTTGGAATTCAGTGTGAAAGAATGAAATATCTTAAATTTATGGTAATGACCTAAACCAGTGGGCCATAGATGTTAGAGTAGTTACAGAATTTATATCACTTGAAAGGGAAACGTTTACATAATTTCCTAATGGGTTTGCTATTTTATGATTCACTAGTTCCTTTCCCATTTAAAAAAATAAATTGCATATTTCATTACTATCTATTATCTTTCTCTTTCCTAACTTGGTAAGGTTTCTATAATTTATTCAGTATTAAAGAGTAAGAAGGAACAAGTTTAATAATGTTCTGAAGTCACTTATTCATTTTCTTTCCTCATGGTGGGATCTAATATTAATTGTTCTTTCATGGCTCACACACAGTATGGTTATTTAGAATAATTTCAGATTGCACAGATGTTTTTGTAGATTGTAAAACTTGATAGATGGTATCATTATTAGTCTTTCTAATGGAGCTTGATATAGCATTAAAAAAAACCCAACAATACCTCATTTGCCCATTTCTCTAAGCAGAAAAAGGTTCCCTTCTCCCTTTTGTGAGGAAGGCAGGTTATTTAGTTATTATCACACTCACAGGAAGTGGAATTTAAGCTGTATTATGAGGTGATAAATATAATCTGCAGGTCACCAATATTATCTATAACCTAGGGTAAAAGGAAATTGACTTTCCTCTTCACTTTTTGTGTCACTCTCCCTCTCCCTCATATGTCTAAATATAGCTGCATGATAGGGGAAAAAAAGAAAAAAAAAGATCAAGCCATGTTAACCCATTTCAAATTGATGGCATAGGCTACTCATCCAGAAATTAGTTGTTTTGATGGCCTTTATATGTATGGGAACAGTAATTGTAAGCAGCCTTAATTATATTTGAATTCCTGATTTGCATGTAATAGGGTTGAGAAGGGAGACTACTTTATCTCATTATTACTTTTCTGTCATTGGATGCAATGGAGATTCTGTGATGAATTCAATAATCTTGCTTCAACTTTTATGACACTGAGTCAGGCTTCTGCCCCTTTAGTCAAGATGATTGTTGACTCCAAAGTCATTATTTATAGTCCCTTCACCACACTGGTCACCTTAGGACATCAGATTACCATTGCCCTTCTTAAAATGCAGTTCATATGTAGAAGAAAATATAATAGATTTGGAGTCTGATGACTTGAGTTTGGCCCCCAAATCTGCTTTTCACTCTCTATGTGACTTTAAATAAGTTGTTAACTGTGCTGTCCTTCTCTTTCTTCCACTGTTAAATTAGAAGTTTGGACTAGATTAGATCCAAATTTCCTACCACTCTAAATCTATGTTCCTATAATTATCCCCAGATATTTTTCTGGACAGCATACTGTTGTTTTGCCAAAGCCATCTCACACTGTTGATCTGCTGAAATAGTGATCAACTAGAACCATGAAGTCATTTTTTGTTTTTGTTTTTTCAATTTTGGGAGGGAGAAGGAGAAGGGCTAAAAGTCCTTCAATGTATATGCCCCATCAAAAACTTGAAAAGAATCCAAGCTATGGGAAAACCTTAAAAGAAATCTTTCTGAAATGAACAAAAAAGTAGTTAGACACAGTGAAAAAAATATGAATTGGGAAAAGCAGAAGAGAAAATAACTGCCACAATGAAGAGAAACATAAGAAACAAAACCATAACTTTATCAGGTTAAAATAAATACAGTGAACAAATTGAGAAAGGAAATTAAATAAGCAAAAAAAAGTGTCATAAGATGAAAGATTGCAAATAAGATGCAGAGTGCAACTAAGTGCAACTAAGAATCTCAGGACAAGGTACCAGCCAGTGGACCATTAATTTGGGAAGGTGTGGAAAATATAGCTAAAAGTAGTTTTTACAAGAGGAAAAGTGGCAGAGACAATGGGAAACGAAAAATAAGCTCTAGAAATTATATAATATGGACAAACTCTGGCATCTGCGTGAGCAAAAGCAATGGACCTAGAGGAAAGAGCAAGATGAGAAAATTTAAAATGAAAGAATTTGGACTATTTTATATTCAAAGGTGAGAACTGAGGTGTACCACTAAATCAGCTGCCCAAAAGTGTGATGCACACTTTTCTTCTCTCTTTCTTTCTTTTATTAATATGTGGCTGATGCATGTCATTTAACAATAAATGACCACCCCCATCCCTTCCCATTAAAAAAAAAGTAAGCAAAATATCCTAATAAAGTGATTGGGTCTGTCACTTTACATTTTCTTACATTACCATTTGTTTATGTGCTTCCAGCGGCTGTGGTGCCAAAAAGGCCGGAGATGGCCAAATGCCACGGAGAGTGAAAAGAAAACACGGGCCAAGCAAGAAGAGTAAAGAACAGCTCCATTTATTTAACTGAGGGACAGGGCTTATATACCTTTTAGGCAAGCAGAATCAACAAATCCATGTGGGAGGCATTTGCATAATGCATGACTTCTCCCGCTTTTGTTCCCCTTTTGCCGTAAACAATGTTGTGTTAATAGCCCACAGATGATATTTAGCACGTGTGTGCTGTGGGGGTTTTGGAGAAAGCACATGTGTACCTGTGTACTGAGAAGGCTTGAAGAGCCTTTCATCCTGAGGGAGGGATGGAGAGCCCACGTGCTGAGTTATCAGCCCAAGGGCAGGAACAGGCCTCTGGCCTGTATCTTATCCTAGAATGGACTTTCTCAGAGCTGGCCCTCTACATTTATGGGAAAGAAGTTCATATGCTTTAACATTAATGATTTGATTTCAGTGTTGATCATTTTATTTTACTTTACTTTTATAGCCTTATAGTATCTCCTTCATTTGCATTATTACAGTCATTATGTACATTGTTCTGCTTTCTTCTGTATGAGGCACTTCATATGTGTCTTCCCATGGTTCTCTAAATTCTTCATGTTTGTCACTCCTTCTAATGCAATGATATTCCATCAAATTCACATCACACAATTGGTTGAGGCATTCCCCAGTTGCTGGTCATATAGTTTGTTTTGAATTTTTTGCAATTACAATATAGATACAGATAGAAAGATAAATGAATAAATAGATGATAAATAGAATATGAATTACATATTTTACATTCCTGGTACTGCCAAATGCAAAGTACGAAAATACAAGCAGGACAGTCCCTCTTCTAAAGGGGATTACTTTCTAAAGGAAGGAAGACAATGCTTAGAGAGATTGGAAAAGATGGACCCATTTGGAAATAGAAAATTAGGAGACTGCAGGGAAGGGTCTGGAGGCGCAGGCACATTAAGGTTAAAGCTCATCTATAAGAGCTAGGAAACCCAGGTGCAATGTCCAGTGTTCTTGTGGAAAAGGGATGAGAATGATGGCTGGACAGCAGACAACATGATGATGAGATGGCCAGGAAGATTACAAGATGGCTAAACATTCTTTTCCAAGGCTGCTTAGAGATTTGTATGAGGTTTCAGTATTTGTAGAGGCCCCAGAAAGCCTTTTCATAGCTTTTAATGTGCAAAAACAGCAGAATGGCAACATGTAGTGTAGTGGATAGAAAGCTAGAATTCCGGTAAGTCAGACTTCAAGTCCTGTCTCTAAGAAGTTCGGCTTCTTGATCTTGGACAAGTCACGTAACCTCTCTATAATCTAGGCAACTCTCTAAAATTATGAGGTGGAACAAATATGCTGACCTGTATTTGTACAGAGATTTCACTCACCAGGGAGTTCCCTATACCAAGGAAATCACAGATCCTAGTCCATATCCTTATCTTAACAATGGGAGGACAAAGACTGAGATTTATCATAAAGATAAGCCCTAAAGTCAATTTGTTCTTTACAACTGTGATTAAAATAGTCACTATCTTAATGTAATCACCATAAGCAAGATAAGAAAACAACAGCAACTGTTCATTTAATTAACACCTATATAACACTTGAGGGACAAAAGCAATAAAGGAAGAAGGAATGAATTGTAAGTTAATTATAGGCATCACAGATTTTTTAAAAAATAAGACGAAAAAGAGCGGGACAAGGAGAATCAAGTAGTGTGGGGAAATTATTTACATATCTGTTTCAAATAAGGAAAATGGAGAGGAAGTTGATTTTTTACAAAATTTTGAATAGTATCAAATACGAGAATTTTTTCTAAGGTTATATGAGCATATATGTACATACATTATATATGTATACTACGTGTATGTATGTATATATATATATATATATATATATATATATATATATATATATACGTATGTGTCAAGAGTGAGATAGCAATGAGAAAATCAAATATTCTCTTTTGAGAAAGCAAATTTTGTAAAATGTCAGAGATTGTCAATTTAACATAACTTTAAATATTAATGGCATTAATTCTTCTTAAATACTTCTGTGGCTCTATTATTTCATTGATGTGGGTATTTCCCTCAAAATGCAAATTATAGCCAGTTCTTCCCTTTTCATCTTGCATGATTGTAGTCCTTGCCGTGCTGTAAATTCTCTATAGGGGGTTCTCCCAGAGTGCCAATACCTTTCTTCAAAGCAGTTCATGTTTAATGGGTGAGGGCTGAGTGCTTAGAGAACATGTGATCTACTCTGCCAGGTTACAATCTACATGGAGGTTTGATTTTCCAGACACATAATGGAGGATATCGCCTTCTTTCTCCCTTCCCAACCCCATCAATTCACTTAGCTGCTGAGCTGGAACTGAGTGGATGTACACTTAAAATAAAAATAGAATTATACAGTGATAAAATGTGTATGAGGATCAAATAGTCAAGATTATTAAGAGAATTATGAGATAAAAGTAGAATGATTTGCATTGATAGATCTCATATTATAAAATAGTAATTATCAGAATTATCTGGCACTACATATGTTAAAATAGATAAAACAGAATAGCTAGTTCAGAATTAGAATCAAATGCATATATAAAAGATTAATGTTTTACAAATAAAAAAGCACATAATACTGGAGTAGTGAGTCCTTTTTCAATAAAAAAGTATTGGGAAATTCGAATTGCACAATTCTAAAAAATAAGATTAGATCCTCTTGTTACACTGTTGACTAAATTAAGTTCTAAATGAATCAATGATCCAAATACTTTGATAATCATACAAATTTATAAGGTAATAGATAGCTATATTTATCAAAGTTGTGATGAGTTGGAAAATTCTTAGCTATTTATGGAATTGGAAATATTAAAGGGCACGCTTCAACGAAAGTGTTTATTTAATACCTAAAACATGCAAGATTGTCTTAGGCATTGAGGATACAATGACAAAAAATGGAAAACAATTCCTGGTCCCAAGGAGTATATATTTTGTTTTATTTGGGGGGAGTATATACACGTAGATAAGGAAAGGAGGAAGAGAGCATTAACGACAGAAGGAATCAGGAAATGCTTCTAGTAGAAGGTGGCACCAAGGTGAGCCTAGAAGGAAGCCAAAGCAGAGAAAGAGGATGTAGGCCAATTTTTCTAGAATGTAAAATGAACAAATTGAAGTAATATTAATATTGCTGAAAAGGTACAGGGGAACCAAATTGATGTAAGGAGTTTGCCTCTTACCCAAGAATCAAGAGTTAGGGACTGAAGTTTCTTGAATAGGAGTAAAAGATCAGAACTTTGCTTTAAGAAGATTATTTTGGTAGCCATGAAGAGAATGGGTTGGAAACATGAGATACTGCAGGAGAAGAGGTCCATTAGGAGGCAGTATGTTTTAAGAGGCAATGAGTAAATGAATATATGTAGTGGTAATATGAATGGAGAACTTAAGATGGAGGCGAGAGAATTCTAGAGGTAAAATTAACAAGATTTACAAACTGTGGGATGTGAGGATTGCCAAGTGAAAATGAGGATGATTTTGAGGTTTTGAGTGTAGTTGCCTAGAAGAATGGTGGTGCCTTTAAAGGAAATAGGGAAGCTTGGAGCAAGGATATGTTTGAGGGGGGAAAATGAGCTCCATATTGGGCATGGGGAGCTAGAGATGGAACATCAAGCTGAGAATATGCAGCAGGGATTTGGTGAGGTGTTATTTAGGACACTCATTAGAGGCAGATATATTAACCTAGGAGTCATCTGTGTAGATTTAATAATTAAACTCTTGGACATTGATGAAATTATAGAGTGCATACAAAGAAAGACAGAGAGTTCAGGTACAGGGGCGGGGTGTGGGGGGGGAAGCTGTGGCCTCGAGGCCACATGTGACCCACTAGGTCCTCAAATGAGGCCTTTTGACTGAATCCAAACTTCACAGAACACATCCTCTTAATAAAAGGATCTGTTCTGTAAAACTTGGACTCAGTCAAAAGGCTGCACTCAAGGACCTAGAAGGCCCACAGGTTCCCCATCCCTGGTCTAGGACACAGTCTGTACCAAAATGACTCACCTTGTGAAAAGGTAAAAAGAACTGTCTGTACAAAAATCCTTACTATTAACTGGAAGCTACCTAAGAGGGGTAATGGCTGATAAACCATGGTAATAGATTACTATTGGTCCATTAGAAATGACATTTTTGAAGGATATGAAGAAATACATGTACATATTTATGATGAGATGCAGAGGGAAGAAAGAAGAAAACCAGTATATAAACACTGAATATAACTATTTAAATGATAATAATGATGACAACAAAGAAAAAAGAATAAACAGAAGAAAGAAATTCAGATTTAATCACTCCCTCAGCAAGCATTTATTAAATGCTTACTGTGTGTGAGACACCGTGCTAAGAACTTGAAATACAAATACAAGCAAACAGAAAAACAGTTCTCGCCCTCATAGAACTTACATTCTCACAGTTGAAGACAGCATGTAAAAGGAGGCTGAAAAGGGTGGGAGCATGATGAAGAAATTCAAAGAAATGTAGCCTGGTGGGAAATAAAAAGATGTTTTGTCTGGGAGCGCTCCATAAGTGGAAGTTATCTGAGGAGCCATCTACTGAGAAGGAAGGGTCCCAGTCAGAGGCTGCTTCTGAATTGTGTCCAGGGTCAAAATGATCTTCCAGTATGGTGAGGTTGTTGGGATATAGTAGAAAAGTACTAAGAAGTACAGTCTGGTAGCAGTTGAAGCAGATAGAGACAAAGGCAGCAAACATGTCGATTTTTGTCAAAATTTATAAACACATTAAAAAATCAAAAGATATAAATATCAGTGTGTGTTTTTGTGTTTCTTTTAAATTATTTGTGCATTTAATTGTTTGTGGTTATGAAGTTCTAAGTACTAACATTCTTTTTAAATCACCAGGAAAAAGAAAGGTGTTATGTCCAGGGACATGATAGTTCCATAACACTTTGATCTTGGTCAGATAATAGCTGGAATTATGTTTTCAGTTCTGGGTGCCATATTTGAGGAATATCGAGCTTGTGGCCCAAGGGAGTACAGGTACAATGATGAACAGGCTGGAGATCGTGGTGTATGAGAAGTGGTTAAAAGAATTAGAGATGTTTGGGCTCAAGAATACAAGACAGGTAGAAAATGATCATTGCCTTCAGTCATTTGAAGAACTGGCATAAGGAAAAGGTATTAGATTTTTCTACCTGGTCCAAGAGGGTAAAAATAGGAAAATAGAAATAGGGAATGGAAATGGGAAGGACATAGATTCTGTTTTTTGTTTAGTTCTTAGTTTGACTACCATTTGACGTTCAGGTTGTCTCTTCAGATGAAAAGTTAAATATATTTCTTTTTGTCTATTTAATTCAAAACAGTTTAAGTGCTTTAACCCTTAAAATTAAAATTTAACATTTTATACTTAAAATTTAACATTTTAAAATTATGTTTAAGCTTCTGGGCTAGGCATTAGGGATATAAAGATATAAAGTGACAAAGTCTATGTCCTCAAATCTCTGCTACTCTCTACTAGCGTGCATGGAGGTAATACCATGGGTATAGTTAAGTGTAATGAGGGAAAAGCAGAGATACAGGAGAAAAACATTCCAGGAAAATTTGAGGAGGGAGAGAATATTTTTGACTAAAGGGACCAGTAAAGAAGAGGTAGCACCTGAACTGAGCCTTGAAAGAAGAGAAGGTTTCCAGAGGGCCAAGATGAGATACAAGCACGTTCTAGGCATGAGGAATAGCTTGTAGGAATGCATAGAGGCCAGAGGTGGCATGTTGATTTCAAGACAAAAGCATCAGTCCATGTCAGCTGGAACATAATATGAAAGAATGTAATTTGGAAATAATGTCTGGAAAGGTTGATTGGAGTAATATTCTGGTGAGCCTTCAATGCCAGGCTGAAGAGTTACAGTTTATGTTTTAGTCACAGGGAGCCACTGAAGTTTTGTCTAGTGAAATTTTCCAAAATGACATTAAATAATGTGAATGTATCTTAAAAGAAACAAAATTAAAAATCTTCTAGTTATAGAAATAGCACCTGTTTTCTTTTTCCTAAGAGTTTTAAGGAGCAATAAATAAAAACAGCTTTGTCTTTTTGGATAAGAGAATGTGAAAATGAAACTCTTGTGGCTAATTAAGCTGGTATGTAAATTAGATCAGTGCTTTTTAAAGGTAAGCTCTTTTTGTTCCTGCTCTCTTACAACAATTCTGGAAATCCAGAAAAGTGGCCAGTTTTAGAAAGCAAGAGATATACATATATACACATGTGTGTATATATGTATACGTATAATATATATACACATAGGTGTATGTATATACATATGTATGTGTATATATATACATGTGTATATATATATGTGTGTATATATATATATGTATATATATATATAATATTATATGTACCCACAGGTACAGATATATTTTTTTTTCTCTCTTCCTACCAAATAATATTCCCAGACAGAACAACTTTGCTTTCATTCTTCAAAGCTCCTCTAAAATACGGATCCTTATTAAAGAAAGAATGCCATACTTGGAATAAGGTTTTCTGGCTTCTTAGAGAAGTCTGCAGTGTTTGTTACCCGTGTAGAAAGAGACAATCACTTAACCTTTCTTGGTAAATCCTCATCTCTACCATGGGGATAATGATCACTATGTTGCCTGCCTACCTCACAATGTTCTTGGAAGAAAAAAAATGCTTTATGAACCTCTATGAGCTATATAAATATTAATTATTTTTCTTGTATACCTTTCCCCATGAGAACTCTGCCCTCATATTTCATGAAATCTTCTCTGACACTAAAAGTAGATTAATTGTATATATTTGGAGAAGTAGCATGAGGAATAAAGACAGCCACAAGAGACCACATAGTGGAAAAAAGCAGGTAACCAGGCAACTTGGGTTCTAGTTTCTCACAGAGATAGAATTTTTTTTAAGAAAAAGGTGATTGAATCCCAAGGAAGTAATTTTCCCAGTCATATACAAAGAGTAAAGGAGAAACCAGAACCCAGGTCATTACTCTGAGGAGTCGATAGCCTTAACTAGACTGCCAAAGGGTGCTGCAACACATGCACAAAAAAGTTAAGAAGCCCCGCCTAAGAATTTTTTATGACCTGACAGTCATCAGCTCCTAAATCATGTTCGGTTTTTTCCACACCTTCCAATTCAAATGACATTTATTATGTAGCTGCTATGTATTCAACACAAAATTTTTAGTTTGGATGGTTAATATTTAGATCAGATACTCATAGATTTAGAACTGGAAGGGACCTTGAAGGCCATACAGTCCAAACTCCTCATTTTTCAGATAAGGAAACTGAGGCACATAGTGTTTAGTTTCTTGCCCAAGATCACACAGCTAGTAAAAATTTGAGGTGGAATTAATATAGATCTTCTCCTGCTCCCTATCTAGTAACCTTTCTTCTTCGCAAGAGTTGTGACAAAACTCTTGAGTGCAGCCAGAACCAGAATAAATTATAATCGGGAAATGTTTAGCAAAATAAATAAAAATACAATATAGCACAGATAATGTTAATTTATAGTTTTCTAAGTCAATATGTAGCATTTTTATTTGCATTTGACACCACTGTTACACCAGGAAGCCCCCTGTACACAAAGCACACTTCTCATGTGAGGACTGGTTGTCCTCACATGTACAAGGTGTCCCAAAAGTCTTAGTGTGGTCTGACGATATTAAGATTTAATAAAAACAGCACTAAGATTTTTTGGGACACCCTGAGTCATTTTCCCATTTAACAGGTAGAGAAACTAAGGAATAGGAACCTTTTGTCAAAGGTCATTCTGCTAGCAATTGGACAGTAAGAATCTGAAACCAAATATCCTGATCCCAAGTAAATTGCTCTTTCTACCATGATTCAGTAACTGTTTGGGCTGTGGTTTTGTGATTCTAGGATAACATTTCCTAAAATTTGTTCCACAGAACACTATTTGGTTATGAGATGTCCATTGGGATTTGGTGAAGAAATATCAATGTTTTCTCTTTGTCTTCTCCCTTTCCTATAGTACCCTCCCCTCTCTCATTCAGGTGATACATGCAAATGTGTGTATGCATATTTAATAGTGCTTAATAAATGTTTATTAATATGACTTCTCATTAAGTGACCATGCTGCTAACTCAAGCCTTGATTGACATCGCCTCCTTCAGCCTCATTTCTCCTTTGATTTGAGGGCTGGAGGGCAGAGTACCAAGCTCTTCCCAATGCCTTCCTCTCAGCTCATTCAACTTTGCATCTGCTGCTCTGCCTGGTTTCAGTTCCCCAGGGAACAAGGTGCTCCTGAATTGATACTCACCGTTGGTGTCTTCCTTGCCCCCTTTCCTAGCTCCTTTTGTGTGTTGTCTCTTCCCACTTTTAGATTGTAGGCTCTTTGAGGACACGGACTGTCTTTCTCTTTATGAATTGTATCCCCAGTGGTTAACACATTTCCTTGCACTTAGTAAGTAATAGAACTTAATACAGTTCTGCCTCGATGATACTGCAAGTTTGGCTCCAGTGCATGGCAATAAAGCGAATGTTGCTGTAACATGAGTCACAATAATTTTTTTTAGTTTTCCAGTGCATATAAAAGTTACGCTTACACTATATTGTAGTCCATGTGTGCAGTAGTATTATGTCTAAAAATGTGCATATGCTAGTTAAAATACTTTATTACTAAATAAAAGTGCTAACCATTATCTGAGCCTTCAGCGTCACCATAATCTTTTTGTTGGTGGAGGGTCTTGCCTTGATGTTGATGGCTGCTGACTAATCAGGTGGTGGTTGCTGAAGGTAGGGGTGGCTGTAGCAATTTCTTAAAACAAGACAATGATGAATTTTGCCTCGTCGATTGATTCTTTCTTTCACATGAACACTTAGAGGACTTTGTAGGGTTATTAATTGGCCTAATATCAATACTGTGACTTGGAGTAGAGAGGCCCAAGGAGAGGGTGAGAGATGGGGAAAGGCTGGTAGGTGGAGCAGTCAGAACACAAACAATACCTATCAATTAAGTTTGCTGTTTTGGGGGGCCCAGTTTATGGTCCCCTAAAACAATTACAATAATAATCTCAAAAATTACTGACCACAGATCAACATAGTAATGGAAATGTTTAAAATATTGTGAGAGTTACCAAATGTGACACAGAGACATGCTACGAGCATATGCTGTTGGAAGAATAGCACCAACAGACTTGCTTGATGCAAGGTTGAAACAAACCTTCAATTTGTAAAACATGTGATACCTGTGAAGCACAATAAAATGAGGTATACCTGTAGGTACTTATTAGATTATTGGAAATGTATGATCTGTGATTCTGTCAGTGTGGGGACTTCTGGAGGTGGGGAATCCCTCCACCAATACAGAGTAACCTGTAATTCACTGCAGTTTGGGGAGAGGCTTTTTCCAGTCTTTATTGTGAAAGCTATAGGTAATGCCTGTTTAGAAAAACTGAAGTGATAAGAATGATATGTGTCTGATCAGCAAACAAATTTTTTTTGGCAGGGCAATTGGAGTTAAGTGACTTGCCCAAGGTCACACAGCTAGTTCATGTGTCAAGTCTGAGGCTGGATTTGAACTCAGGTCCTCCTGACTCCAGGGCTGGTGCTCTACTCACTGTGCCACCTAGCTGCCCCCAAACAAAAAATTATTTTACACAATTGGCTAATAAATTAGCAACCACTTTAAAAATACTGAGAAGGGCATTTGGTTTTAAAACCAGGGACTCTAAAGACCTGAAAAGTTTTGATCACCATAAACAAAGAAATTTTAAAAAAATACCTTGCAACTGAAAGAGCAACAGTATCTTCATAGAAATATCCAATATCTAAGTACAGACAGTTGTCTGTGCCAGGAATCACGATCCAATTTATGATTTTGTTTTGTTTTTCTTGTGCTTATGAAAAGCACACCAGATGCTGAAACAGTTTTTGCCAATGATTCTGCTTTTGCTACCCCTCTCATGTTTTTAATACAATGTTGTTTCCACAGCAGGGCTCTTGAGGTTTATCATAAAACTGCTAGATTTCAAGAAGTAAATTAATTTAGCACCAAAGAATAGACTAGAACTGAATCAATACTTTTTTAAAAGTTCTCTTTTTCTCTGCCTGATTTTGCTTTTACTTAGACAGATTCATTCGACCAGTGTTTCCCAAACTTATTTGAACATGGAAAATGTTTGGGCTTGAAATACATTGATAGACTCCATAAATGCCATTCCAGGGATATGGAATAATTCCAAGGAGGGAGGGAAATGGGTTGTATAGATTTTGGAGCGAAAGAGAGAAAACTAAAGCTATTTTCAATCTTGAAAATTTTCATATACAATAAATCTATTTGTTGTGTATTTTTTATTTAGTATTTAAAGAATGTAGAGGCAGCATAGTTTTATTATATCAAGTGTTGAGTTTGTAGTCAAGAAGAGCTGGGTTCCGATCCAATTTCTGAAACTTATTAGCTTTGTGATCATGGGCAAGTCACTTAAGCATTATGTGCTTGAGGTAATTCTGTAGGATTTATCGTCTTTGTTATAGGCAGAACCTTTGTCCATTGCATCTCTTTTTCTATAACTGTCTAACCTTGCTACTTCTCTTGTTCCTTTCCCTTTCCATACTTCTAGTCATTTCTCCTATCAAATCCTGTTCCCAGGAAAAAAAAAAACATTTAAGATCATTCATTTCCTTAGATACTTCAATGGATCGGTGATATCATCACTACAGGTACTATTGCCCAACAAAAAATTGGAGAACTATTAAATATTTTCCTCTTCTGGCCAGAGAAACTGCTGGACATGTTGCAGAGCCATGAGGAATGACTAGATGTGTGAAAAGAAAGAGGACTCTTTCCATTGTATCTTCCCTTCAAGTTCTCCCACATGCTGTAGTCAGCCAAGACAGAACTTGTAGGGGAGCTTTCCAAGAGAACCCCAAACTCCAGGGTTGTAAAAAACTCTGACATTTATATCTTTGTCACTAATGGTCTTGTTGCCTGTACATCCATAATATCTTTTAAATCTGTTTCCTTGTCTATTCACACTTTCTAGTCACTAGTCCAGGTTCTGATTACTTCTTGCCTGGGTGATTGAATTAGACTTTTCATGTGTCTGTCCTCTCCAATCCATTCTCCACAGAACTGCATTGTAATATTCTGAAAGCATAATAAGGCTGTTATACCATGTGACCATTGTCCAACTCTGCTTTTCAGTAGATTACGTCGACTCAGCTTATCTCTAAGGTCAAATGACAACTCCTTCATTTGCCATTTAAAATCTTTAAAAATCTGACTCTAACCTATCTTTCCAGATTCATCAGAAATTATTTCCCTTCATGCCCTTTTTCATCCTGTAGGTCTGTTTCTTTTCTTTTTCGTATACAATTGTCTCCATTTGTTGTTTCTCTGCCTTTGTTTAGATGTATTCCCCTACCTGAAATGCATCTCCACTTCTAAGAATCTCAAACTTTCTTCAAAACTCAGCTCAAACACTACCTCCTACATGAGGCCTTTCCTGATTCCCCTTCTATAGGTGTTAATTCCTCCCCAACCAAAAAAATAGTTCATCTTTATTTTGCAAATCATTTTAATATATTTATACGTGTACGTATTCCTGATAGAAGGCATATTTTTCAGGGCACAAACTATTTAATTTTTATCTTTGTATTCCCCTGCCCTAGCATGGAGAAGGCATTGAGTAGTCCTTAATAAATACTTGTCGATTGATTATTGGTAGAATGCTCTTTCAGAGGTCTCACTTTTGTTTTCGTCTTTTTAATACCATTTTCTTCTGTAATATATTGAATTGTGTGCTTAGAAATAGGAAAAGAAGTCCACTATGTGCCAGGTACTGTGCTGAGTTCTTTACAAATTTCCCCCTTTATCCGTATAACAGCCTGTGAGGTAGGTGCTGTTAGTATCCCCATTTTAAAGGTGAGGAAACTGAAGCAGACAGTGGTTAAATGACTTGCCCAAGTTCACACAACCAGTAAGAATCTGAGGTTGGTGGAGGTGGAGCCAAGATGGTGGCTGGAAAGCAGGGACTTGCTTACGCTCTCCCCCAGGTCCCAACACCTGTAAAAATGGCTCTGAACAAATTCTAGAGCTGCAGAACCCATGAAATAGCAGGGGGAAGCAGGGCTCTAGCCCAGGAAAGCCTGGATGGTTGCTGGGAAGGGTCTATCCCATGGAGCTGGGAGCAGAGCAAGGCAGACCACAGCCCAGCTGTGGGCTGTGCCAGGACCAACCAGACCAGGAGTGGAGAGTTACAGTTGGTAGGGTCCTGAATCATTGAGCTGAGGCAGTTACCAGACTTCTCAACCTACAAGTGCCAAAGACAACACAGCAGGTTTGTGGGAAAAACTGCTGGACGGGAGTGAGTGAAATGAGTGTGTGGTCAGCACCAACTCCAGGGGTGCAGAAGTGGTGCAGCTCTGGGGCTGCTTCCAGAGCTCCAGCTGAGGTTGATTCTGGCCCCAGACTCATCTGGTGGGAGGAATTGAGTGGCAGATCAGAGCAGGAGTGCAGAACCTGCTTGGATCTGGGTCTCAGTCTGGGTTGGCGATTCTTGGGGGAAGAGGAATGCTGGTGTGGCAGAGCTTGCTGTGTAGAAGTAGCTCTGAAAACAGCAGTGCAGCCCCTAAAGCTTGGGACAAAGTAGTCTCTATTCTACCAGCTCAATGGTCAAGTAGTTGGCTGGGAGCATGAACAGGCAGCGAAAACGGTCTCAGATTCAGACTCAGACTTTGGAATCTTTTTTGGTGACAAAGAAGACCAAAACATACAGCCAGAAGAAGTCAACAAAGTGAAAGAGCCTACATCAAAAGCCTCCAAGAAAAATATGAATTGATCTCAGGCCATGGAAGAGCTCAAAAAGGATTTGGAAAAGCAAGTAAGAGAAGTAGAGTAGTGACTTTATGAGAAATCAAAATATTATAAAACAGAACCAAAGGAATGAAAAAATGGAAGACAATGTGAAATATCTCATTGGAAAAACCACTAACCTGAGAATGGATCCAGGAGAGATAATTTAAAAATTATTGGACTACCTGAAAGCCATGATAAAAAAAAAGAGCCTAGACATCATCTTTCAAGAAATTATCAAGGAGAACTGCCCTGATATTCTAGAGCCAGAAGGCAAAATAGAAATTGAAAGAATCCACAGATCGCCTTCCCAAATTGATCCTAAAAAGAAAACTCCTAGGAATATTGTTGCCAAATTACAGAATTCCCAAGTCAAGGAGAAAATACTGCAAGCCAGAAAGAAACAATTTGAGTATTGTGGAAACAAAATCAGAATAACACAAGATCTAGCAGCTTCCACATTAAGGGGTGGAAGGGCTTGGAATATGATATTCCAGAGGTCAAAGGAGTTAGGATTAAAACCAAGAATCACCTATCCAGCAAAACTTAGTATAATGCGCCAAGGCAAAATATGGATGTTCAAGCCTTCTCAGTGAAAAGACCAGAGCTGAATAAAAAATATCACTTTCAAACACAAGAATCAAGAGAATCATGAAAAGGTAAACAAGAAAGAGAATTCATAAGGGATTTACTAAAGTTGAACTGTTTTGTTTACATTTCTCCATGGAAAGATGACGTGTGTAATTCATGAGAACTTTCTCAGTATTAGTGTAGTTGAAGGGAATATACATACATACATACATACATATATATACATATATATATATGTATGCGTGTATATGTATATATATGTGTATGTGTGTGTGTATATATATATATATATATGGACAGAGGGCACAGGGTGAGTTGAATATGAAGGGATGATATCTAAAAAAAATAAAATTAAGGGATGAAAGAGGAATATATTGAGAGATGGAGAAAGGGAGAGATAGAACGGGGTAAATTATCTCACATAAAAGTGACAAGAAAAAGCAGTTCATTGGAAGGGAAGAGGGGGAAGGTGAGGGCGAATGAGTGAATCTTGCTCTCATCAGATTTGACTTGAGGAGGGAATAACATACACACTCAATTGGGTATCATACCCCACATGAAAAGTAGGGGGAAAGGGATAAAAAGGGGGGGGACAATAGAAAGGAGGGCAGATGGGGGAAGAAGTTATCAAAAGCAGACACTTTTGAAAAGGGACATGGTCAAGGGAGAAAATTGAATCACAGGGGACAGGATAGCAGCGAAGGAAATATAGTTAGTCTTTAACAACATGACTGTTTATGGGAGTGTTTTGCATAATGATACATGTGTGATCTATGTTGAATTGCTTGCTTTCTCAAGGAGGGTGGCTGAGGAGAGAAGAGGGGAGAGAATTCGGAACTCAAAGTTTTAAAAGCAGATGCTCAAAAAAAAGTTGTTTTGCGTTTAACTGGGAAATAAGATATACAGGCAATGGGGCATAGAAATCTATCTTGCACTACAAGAAAGTAAGGGGAAAAGGGGATGGGGAGTGAGGGGGTGTGGGTGACAGAAAGGAGGGCTGACTGGGAAATGGGGCAATCAGAATATATGCCATCTTGGAGTGGTGGGGGAGTAGAAATGGGGAGAAAATTTGCAACTCAAAATCTTGTGGAAATCAATGCTGAAAACTAAAAAATATTAAATAATAAAGTATAAAAAAAGAGTCTGAGGTTGGATTTGAACTGAAGTCGTATTGACTCCAGACTCTTCCTTTAATCATAGAGCTTCCTGAAGAGTCAGTCAAAGTGTACTGAGGTGACAATGTATCCTCTTAAGAAAATCCTTTGTCCCCCAAATATTGCCTATGCCTTTCATTTCATAAGAAAATCTGATTCAAGTGTTAGAACTGTGTCCCTTTCATCCTCTAGATTGGGAATGTCTATGTATACAGACCTCAATCACTGTCTGTTGAGTTTAATTAAATTGGAATAATACCAAATAACTCTCATTCCTGGGTTTCCAGCAGTTAGTTTTATGTATTAAAAGTTCAGATCTCTGATGGGCTCTACATAGACAGTCCCTCCACTCCAGCAGATAACAACCCATCCATGCTTTTTCACTGATTTTTGATTCTAAATGTGATTCTTGCCAACGTACTTCCTTCATTTAAAGCCTTCATAGAAGATAATCCCAGTGCACTGGAGGCCTTTTCTTCTGCTTCCTCTAATAATTTAGGGCACCAGTCAGTTACTCTGGACTATTCCTCTATTACCCACCATACTTATGCATGACTGATCTTCCTTTAATGAGCAAATTCATCCCTCATGATATCTTTTATGCCACGTCTCATAAAGAAGTTATCATTGACAATATTCTTCAGTCTGTTCACACCCAGCCTATAGCATTCTATTAGCTTTTAGATTGTCTGATTTTAATTCTTATGAGATTTGGGGTTTTTATTATTTGTATATGTTTACTCGAAAGTATAAATGACTAAGCAGCCTTAATATGTTTCCTGTCTTAAGAGCGTTTTGCATTTTTGGAAAATACTAAGTTTTAGCCAAGGGAAAGAATATCTGGAATTTTAGGCATTGTGAGTTAAGTAGGTTGACAAAACAACTTTCCAATTGTCCCTGAATTCATACTAGGTAACCCAAACTAAGGGCAAATCTGTTTTTCTATAAAGGCAAAAAAACCCAAACCATACAGAGCTTGAAAGTTTAGCAAAAAGGCATCACTTCCTTGCTCCTTTGTCCAGGAAGAAGCTTTCGATAATTTTTTTTCCTTGCCCAAGTTCACCAATAGCCGTTTAACCTTTGGGAAACAATAGTAGCATGTCAGTTACTACTCATTCATAGTAAAATGCCTTTAGTTTTCAAGTCTGTTGCTCTTCAGATTTTCTAATGCCTCACAGAGGCCCTGATTTCTAGGCTTCTAAACATGGAACCTTATGTTGATGTTTCCTGATGGATTCTGCTAGCACTTCTAGGGTGGGTGGAGGCAGAAATATCAGAAATCATTTCTGTAGTAGATGGTTCTTGAGCTGAGTCATAAAGGAAATGAGGACACTACGTAGAGATAAGGGAGGAGTTGTATTCTAGCCGTGGAAGAAAAGCAGCTCAAAAGCGTGGGGATGGGAGATGGAATGTACTTTGCAATGAATGAGAGGAAGGCCAAATTGATTGGACTCTGAAGTGTCTGAAGAGAAGAAATATTTAGTAAGGCTTGAGAGGCAAGCTGAGGTCAGATTGTGAAGGATTTTTAAATGCTAAACAGAGGAATGTATATTTGCTGTTCCTGAGTTTTATAATTACTGCTAGAGGTAAGAGAAAGTCCCTGGAGTTTATCAAATAAAGGTGCGACTGACTGGTGCTTCAGGAAAATCATTGTGTCAGCTGTGTGGAGAATGAATTACATTAAGAAGAAGTTTGAGGCAAGAAGACCAATTAAGAGATTATTGAAATTGTATAAAAGGTAATGAGAGACTGGACTAGGATGGTAAATATGTGAATAGGGAAAGAGGGGGATGGATATAGGAGATGATGTGTGGGTAGAAATCCTAAGATTTAGCAATTAGATATATTTGCTGAGAGTGAAAAATGAGAGATGACATCAGGGTTATGAATGTGAATGACTGTAAGATGGTGGTGCCTTTAATGGTAATATGGAAAGTTGGAAGAGGAGTGGGTTTGAAGGGAAAGATAAGTTCTATTTTGCATATGTTGATTTGCGATACCTATGGGACATACAGCGTGAAATATCCAATAAGCAGTTGGCAATATGGTGTTGGGGTTCACGAGAGACTAGTGGGGGATATATATATATATATATATGTATATATATATATATATATATATATGTGTATATATATATATATATATATATATCTGAGAGTCACCCATTATTGACATTATATCTCTAGTAGAATGTAGCTTCTTAAGAATAAGGATTAGCTTTAATTTTGTCTTTGCATTTCCACTGTCTAGCACAGTCCCTTGAATATAGTAGGCACTTAATAAATGTTTATTGGAGTGGTTTGCATCACACTCAGTCTGATTCTGTTTTGCCGTCTTCTGTTTGGCATTTGGATATTACAATTTACTGCTTGACTTATACAGTTTGCCTAATTTAAGTGATTAATTTCATAGAAACACAGATTGCTCAAGTCTTGATGGAAGGACTGTGTTAATGTTAACCTTATTCGATCAAATATGTGTATTTCATTGGTCTTTGGTAAATCATTGTTATTTGGTTGTTTAGTTGTGTCCAACTCCTCATGAAACCATCGGCCATACTGTCCATGGGGTTTTCTTGGCAAAGATACTGGAATGGTTTGCCATTTCCTTCTCCAGGACATTAAAGCAAACAAAGCTAAGTGACTTGCCCAGGGCCACACAGCTAGTAAGTGTCTGGGACCAAATTTGGACTCACAAGATGAGTCTTTCTGACTCTACTCCCAGTTCTCTATCCACAGAGCCACCTAGCTGCCTTATTTTGTAGATGAAACTTTAACCGTAAGGGAGCTTATTCTGCCAAAGTTTTATGATTTCATAATGACTGGAATTGCAGATACTTTGGCAAACTGGTATAGGGAGATTTTAGCCCTTTTTAGACCCCTCCAAGTCAATCAGCAAGCTTCTACCAGTATTCCAGGTGCACGGGTTGCAATATGAAAGAATCCTTGTCCTGCAAGAGTTTGCATTTAAAAGGGAGAGACATGTCAGTAGATAAGTACCTACAAAGTGCATACAAATGAAACATACCACTTCATAAATCATATGGGACTTCTACTACATCTATGAGGAAAATTTTCAAGGCAGGATTGATATTTGACTTTGCAAAGTATGAATGTATATATACATACATTATAATCACTCTCCCTGTCCTCACCAAAACCATGCCTATACCATCCTTTCCTCCTATGTCTTTACTGGTAGTATCATGGGGTATGGTTGAGTCTAGTGAAGAAAGAAGACCTTAGGTTGTTGTTGATGATTTCTAATCATAAGACATATTTTAGGATCATAGGTTTGGAGCTAGAATGGACCTTAGAGATCATCTAGGTCAACCTCTTCATTTTACAAATGAGAAACCAAAAAGGACAGCAATGCCCATCTGTTTCTTGGGAAGCTGGCACCTAAGCTTTACTTACTTCCCTAGAATGGTTTGCTTTTTGGCGCCTGGTGGTAATAGCAAAGAAGGTCAGCATTAGGTTCCTCATTAGTGAGTCTATGAATTCTCATGACTCCAGATAATAAGTCCCTTATTAGTGGTACAGGGCAGCAGTCATATTAAAACCTAACATTCTTCATAGTTTGTACAAGCTAGATCTTTTTTATTGAAAGAAAAGTTTCCTAAATTATTTAGGCTAAATTTTTTTTAGTACTGATATTCTAAACATAATATCTTCTGATTTCCCTTGAGATTAAAAGCTAGGCTATCTTGGGTTGTCTTGGTCAGAAGTGATCGTTGGATATATTTAGAGAAGTTATTATAAAATTTGATTTACTTAAGTCACTTGAAGTGGGGAAAACAGACCCTGTGGTCAAAAAAAAAAGGACACAGGAGTTTGAGAGAAGATAATTCATTACTTTTTCCCTGAAGTGCTTAAGGAGGAGGGCAGATAGTTGTGAACTAGTAGAGATGAATTATGGCCATAGATAGTTCTTGTATGATTTTTAGTAGTAGTGAAATGGAAAAAGAAGTTTAGCAGACTTTAGAATACAACGTTTTCATTTTTCTCAAGATTTTCCTTACAGATGCCTTCTCTTTGTGTTTGATACAAGCAATGCCTTCTGCCTTATGTTCTGTAACAGGAGAGAGAGATTACAAAAAAACACAATTTTTGTACATTTTTAAAAAAAACATTTCTTGGATTCACAATTTTTACAGATGACTATTGATGACCATACTATCTGTAAATAATGTTTGTAGCAGGAGCTCCCCTTTCCTACACCAATTTCATCCCCTCTTTCCTTTTTTGCTTCTTCCTCCAGTATTTAATTCTTCCTCACCTGCCTAGACCACCTCACCCTACGTAACCAAGTGAGAAGAACTCAGAAAGTTCTACTTCCTCATGTGGCTTAGAGTGGTGGACTACCTGGGGAAGTTTGCTCTTTTGTTGAAAGTTGTAGGGAATCGTAGACTATTTAGGGGCTGATAGAGACATTAAAGATCTGTCAGTCAACACACATTTATTAAACACCACTTTGCTAGGTGCCAGGGATGTGAGGACAAAAACACACTAAAAAAGCCTCAAGGAGGCTTTATTCATGAAGAAAAATAACATGGACATATACAAATAGATAAGCAATCTCCATGTTGTATGAATACAGCACCCATTCCCTTATTTCTTCTATTGCTGCATGGAGTTACCTATCCCAGGGAGTAGCGCAGTGACTGGAACATAGTAAGCACTTAATAATACTTTTTATTGATTTTTATTGAGTAAATGCACTCACACATTGGAGAGACTGGTTCCCAAATTGTGTGGCCAAATTGACACAACTTACTTTCCAAAGGTGCTAGAGGTAATCCTGGTGAGGTAATATACTTACTAGTTTGTGTATTGTAATTCCTAATCCTCCATCGGTTTACTTTCCATTTAACAGATCAGTCAGATGAACTTTATGAATTCTTTGAAACATTCACTAAATAGAAGGTAAATCAAGAAAAAGAAGAAAAATATAACATTCTACCTATAAACTGGAGGCAAATCTTACCAATGATGGAAATAGTGTTCATGAGGAAAATGTGCACGGATTTACAAAACAAAGAGGCTTAGGGAATACATGTGCCCGGGAAAATGCCCAATCTGGACTTTAGGACTTGTTATCCCTTGTCTCAGGAATTGTCTGCCCACCAACTTTCTGATAGTTTCAGTGGCTTCTCTACCTACTTCTGTGCTTAGTACTTCACTGGGTCCCTGAGCTAGCGTTATCATCTTCCAGAAAAAGCAAATAACCTAAGCTGAGGATCAACAGAGCTTTTCCAGGTCTCCTCTCTTGGCTGTGCTCTTAAGGGTTTTGCTAAGGTTAGCAGGTTACTAATACAGGTAAAATCTAAAAACAAAAGCCTGCCTTCCTACCATCAGCTTTTCAAAAAAAGCAAGTAATAGTACAAACTCTGAGATCTCTTCCCATCCCTGACCAGAAAGGCTTCTTTTGAGATCAGCTCTCAGCCTAGAGCTATTCTGTGAGAAGTTTAGCTCAGTTCTGGCCTAGTAATCCAAAGCAGGATCTCTTGAGTGATATGACTTAATTCTATCTCATGGTGTTAAACCAAAATACACATCACTATCTATACCACCATAACAATGTAAATGTGTGTGTGTGTGTGTGTGTGTGTGTGTGTGTGTTTGTAGCCCATAGTAATCACACAAAGACCAGCGTTTCCCAGCTATCAACAACAAAGTCCTTATATTATTCATATATAAATAAGATGTTGGGAAAGAAGATACATTCAGCATTTATGACTTGAGTATCTTTATTCCATAGGTCTACTTTTTTTTCAGTGTTTTCTGCTCCTTTCCCCCAGCAAAACTATACATATCTAAAAGGGCCCCTCTCAATATACAAAATAATCCAAAGCCCAGTCCCTCATTTCACAGATGAGGAAACTATTAGGTTCAGAGAAAGTGACTCTTTGGGAAGTAAGGCTTGCCCAAAATCATATACCCAGTTAGTAGAACTGAAATTAAAACCTACTTTGATTGTAGTCCCTTTGACAATTGCTGAGGCTTAGTCAGTCAACAAGAATTTATTCTGTACTAAGAACTGGTCATACAAAGAAAAGCAAAAATACTGTTAGTCATCTTAGAAGGACTAAGTGTCGTTAATGGACTTTGAGCATTTATAATTACATCCAGTTTCCAGTATTTTATCAACGATTGGGCCATTATTTATTAGAAATCTACATCTAAATGGCAGTGTATCCTTATTTAATAATACAAATAATTTGAATCTTATATTTGTTTACACTTACTGGCATACAGATGCTAGTTCTTGGGAACCTTGTAGAACAAAGTATTAGACAAAGACTTGCTTGGTAATTAGAACAGGAGAAAGTAGAGAGAGAGTGGAAATAGAACTAAATTCAAAAGGATGCATTTATTTACAGTTCAGATATCCCTGATCCACTGAACCAGTTATCAGAGCAATGGAAACTGCCACTAAAAACAATAACATCCAACTTTGAAAGTAATTGACAGTTATTCACTGGTTGAAAAGAAAGAGCTGATGCTTCTTTTGAGCACAGGAGGTTAAGGTCTTTTGTGTGTGGGGAGGAGAGATATTATCTTCTCTCTGGCCCTCTCTTCAATGTTCGGAGGGCAATGGAACTCATGCCTGGCTACCTCTGGAGAATTGCTTCAATGACATCTCAGCCACTCCCTTTGCTATGTGGTACTGAAAGATGTGGATATACACATTTGAATCACAGCCACTGTAGCCTCATTTTCTTGTATCTGTAACTCTTCCCAACATTTTCATGATGACTGGAGACTACAGAAGTAGAAATTCAGTCCTTTAACATTCAGAGGAAATAGTGCCACTTTTACCTGCTATTCAGTATTACTTTGTTGAAAAATGGGTTTTCATACCTCCCTATAGTTATTCCTGAAGAACCAGCCAGCATGTTTTCACTGAAAGAAAGCAGTGGATGCTTTAGTTGTGTTAGGGGCAGGGAGAGAACTGAACTTGGTAATCACCATGGATGTAATTTTCATCTTAAAATACATTTTTTTAAAAAATCTCCCACTGGTGGTGAACTTTTTGTGTTCTGTTCCTTTTATGACCAGCAACATTAAAGTGATCCTCTTCCTTGCACCATGCTTGAAAGAGGACCTCAAAATAAGAATATAGTCTGGGGGGCCGGGTAGAGCCAAGATGGTGGGGTAAAAGCAGAGACTTGCTTGAGCTCTCCCCCAAACCCCTCCAAATAGCTGTCAAAATGATTCTAAACAAATTCTAGAGCAGCAGAATCTACAAAATGACAGAAGGAAGCATATTTCCAGCCCCAAATAACCTGGAAGGTCAATAGGAAAGGTCTAATGCATCAGTCTGAGAGAAGAGCCCAGCCCAGCTCAGGATGCTGGTACAGACTGGGCCCCCCAACCCCACCCAGAGCAGGCCTCAGGGGACTGAATCATTGGCAGCTGTGGTGATTTCCAGACTTCTCAACACACAAATGCCAAAGACAACTTAGAAGGTCAGTAGGAAAGGTCTGTCAGACCTGGGTGAGAGAGGAGCATGATCCTACCTTAGCCCCAGAGGACAGCAGTGACAGCTGTTCCAGAGCTCTAGGAACACAGATAGTGGGGCTGATCAGATTCAGCAACTGATCAGAGGAGGATTAAAGGGATCTCTTTGCTGGTTCTGAGCCAGGATTCTCTTGCTTTGCCCATGGCTGGATCTGTGTTGCAATCCTGGGTAGCAGTCCTGGGGTGAGGAGAAGCGCTGCTATAGAGTGGCATAGCTTGTGGCAGTGGTGAAGAGGGAATCCTTGTCATTGTTCCAAGGCAGAAAAGAGTGCTTGTCGCCACTCACAGACCAGAGCTCAGACTAGGGGAAGAGTAAACACCTCTCCATTGATCATACAACCTTGGAAGTGACCTGGCCCGCAGGTCACACAATCGTGGGTTAGCGAAGCTGGAGAGGGCCGGGGGAGCTAGGCTCGAGGGGAACCTAATGGCTCTAAAGGGCCAAGAGGCTCGGGAACGGGATCACGGAGAGGAAGGAGACTAGACGCATTGCTGGTGTGAAAATGTCTCTCTTTATTGTTCCTGGTAAGGGTTTTTATGAGCATGCTATCAGGGTGCCACGTCCCCAGAGGCGTGGCTGTGCATTGGATGCAGGCCTGCGTCATATCCCAGAAACGAGAGTTAGCCAGGAAATGAAAGCTAAGCGAGAAATGAAAGCTAGCGAAGGGAGGGGGCGCGGGTCAGGCAGAGGGGAGGGGTAAGGCGATTTTCCAGTCTCCGGCATGTCCCCCATTTTTATTTTAAGGAAAGGGTGACTGGCCTGTCTTAGGCTATGCAACTTGGTTCTGATAATGAGGTGAGAGCGTCAGGTGTACAATGGATTTTGAGAGCCCGCCCTTGATCACTGTCTTAGGTCGTCCGGGCGGGGTGTTTACAGTAGGGTACTACAGCCCTGCGACTTGCGCCACTGGAGGTTGCCCGTCATGGTGATCAGAGGGTCTTACGGCCAGTTTCAACCAGACCTCAATCATCCTTCATTCAGGGTTGCAATAATCCCGTCATGGGCTCAGCCACAGCCGTCCTTCAGAGGGTGAACTGGATTGTACACAGGAAGAGTGGGGGCAAGTGGAGTGAGTTTTGAGGGGAAGTTTTGAGGGGAAGTTTATTGATAGTGACAGAGCTAAGGCGAAGCTGGCCGGGCAAAAAGGGGAAGAGGTTGATTGGCTTTATATCACAGGGCACAAAGGTTTGTCTTCCAACGCCGATGCCAGGGCTCCTTCAGAAGGTCTTCCATGAATTGTAGTCGCTCTTCCTGCTGTTCAGTGGTGTCTTGTTCCTGTAGTCTGCTGTAAAATATGTGGCTCTTCCTGGCAATGGCTGAATCTACTTGAGACTTAACAAAGGTGGTTAATCTGTTAAAAGCCCAGGGGCCAAAGGAAAGGAGCAAGAGAAGACCCACCAGAGGCCCAAGAAGGGGGAGGAGGTATGGGAGAAGCCCATGTAAACCGTTCCAGAGGGGGTTATTTAAAAGCTCTTTACGCCTCTGGACCAATTCTTCTTGCAATTTCTTAATTTTATCCCTTACTATGCCAGATTTAGGCTGAGGAAGTAACTTAACCAGTTTTACACAATTGTTTTCATATCATTTTTTTCTTCTTCTCTTCAACAGAATTCAGATTAATAATTGCTTTGTCTAACACTATCTTCGGTTACTTAAGTTTTGCAATATAGGACATATTACTACAATTTAGAAGCACACTAATAGTACAGATAGAAAGATTTTCAGATGACATTAATTGCATTCCCAATTCATTACATATTTTAGGCTTACCAAGCATAGAGGCTTTTCCTCTCTCCTCATAGTTGCAGAGCCTAGCTGTGGACTGAAAGGGGGGGGCGCGAAGGGGGGGAAGGTGCTGGGAAGCTGCAGAGTCCAGCACCTGAATTAAAGGTCTAAGGAGTCATTTAGGAGGGTCTCTGAGAGATCTTTACTTTCTAACAGGGGTTGTCAGGTTTGGAAGACTAGGAGCAAAAATTCCAGGTTCCAGTGGGAGGGGGGCAATTGCCTAGAAGTGTGGGCTTCAGGGTGCCCGGGGTCCAGGGCTGTTGTCAGTGGGGTAATTATATTTGAAAAGGAGCCAACCCTCTATTGTATATTCGCAGCCAAATCACTTTTTAAACTTTTCAAGTAACAAACTTAGGAAAATCACAGCAAGTTAGAAATACCTATATCTATTGAGCTAATTCCTATTTTAGGAAGTATTTCTGTTTCTCAGGAATGTAATAAGCAACAGTCTTTTGGGTAAAATATGTTCAGATTGGCTCTCATTCTCTGGTCATATTTCTCTATTTTGGAAGCTTTAAGCCATTTTTAAATTCAAACAGGAACAAGGGTCACTAAATTGCACATAAGGATCTCTGTAGTTGTATGTAAAAAAAGTACTTACTAACTCTATAGATTTATTTAATACCTTTACGTTATTAAATATATTCCAATTCTATTTGTAGGATCATTACTTAAAGTTCGTAAGTCTGAAAATTGGGAAACCATAATTACAGTGCATCGTAGTACACATTCTAGATTTTTCCTTTTCTCTTCATACTAGGGAGCTCAAAGTGTCTCTTTTTCATATCTATGCATTTTCCGAATTTGCCTTAGTACCAAATAGCATAATAAATTCTGAGCATCAAATTAGAAGTAACACATTTCACTTAAATTTAAGGGAAAAGTTCCCGCTTTCTTTCTTATCTCTCCACATTCCAAATTGGCCAGATCTGGGATGGAGGGAGACAGAAAGAGCATATATATATATATATATATATATATCATTTTTTTTAAAACAACTTCCCAAAAGTTTCCACCTTGCACTCTCAAAACCTCTATTCACCCTATTTGTGCAAATAGATTATGCCTTTTTTAAACTTCCTTCACACGTCTCTTCCCTACATGGTTAAACTTTCTTGCCTTTCCTTCTGGTGGACTTTGATGAAAGCCCCTTATAAAACTGCACATACCTAGTTTCTTTCTTGTGCTGACCTGACACTTCTCTTACCCTCTCCGACTTGCCTTTTCCATCAAACAAAAACCGTAAAAAGAAAAAACTGTTAAACAAGAAGACATTTTCCTCTCTCTTTCTCTCTCCCCCGCCCTCCCGCTCCTCTGCATGCCAGGAGGAGTCAGGGAGGGAGAGAAAGCCAGACAGTGGACATTACAGGGTGTCAGATTACACACACACAGAAGCACAGATACAGACAGACACAGACACAAAGATACAGAAATCCAAAAGCTTTTTGTTTTTCGTTTTCCCTGGGAGAGCTTTTCTCAAAACACCAGGAAAAATCCATTCCACCCACCTAGGTCAAATATTTTAAGAGCTCTTGTCTATGGCCATTTTCCTTTCTACTTTTGTTGTTCATTCCAATTTTGCAATCGATTGCCTAAAGGTACCTCACATTTGTGCTCCGACTGCACAGACTTAGATCGGTTTTCCCCATAATTTGGTCGGGAGCCGTCGCCGCACTCCCCGAGTCAGAGACTCAACAGACTCACCCCCAGACCTCTGAGTGCTTACCTTCGGAGAGTACGCGTACTTGTTTATGACTTCAACACACACCACACCGGCCAGCCGGACTTTTCTCTTATCTCTTACTTTTTGGAATGTCGGAACCTAGCACAGCTTCTGTTCCTCCGAGTCCCTCTCTTCGGGATTTTCCCCCAACTGGGTGGAGCCCCACACCAGGACCAGGAACCCCCAATAAATCTATGTGGTGCGCGCTGGGTCCTGCTCCCTGGTGAGGAGAACCCCCCCCAATCGAGGGGGTCCCGGCCGAGCCCCCAAGGATTCCCTGATAAGATACAGAGGAGATGGCCCAAGTATCATCATTCTGTTGAAGCCATGACAGTTGTGTGGAGGTGTAAGGGCAGACAATGTGGTCGGGGTCTTTTCCAAAAAGTTTGACCGAAAGAGACCTGCCTTCCTGAAGGAGGGAGGCAGTAAGAAGTGGGTAGGTGGGTAGCACTTTGGTGGGTGTTGCAGGACCATGGATCCAATATAGGGGCAGGTCCTGCCATAAAAGGCCCGTAGGGGAGAATGATGTAGAAAAAATAAGAAACCAGAGTTTTTTCTGTGGGTTATAATATCCTATTTTTTGGGCTGAAATAGCATGATTTATTTTTTGTAGGGCAGCCTCACCGTCTTTAGTCAGAACACGGGGCGAGGTTGGGTTGGAGTCACCTTTCAGAATGTCAAAAAGGGGTTTCAAATCTCCTGTGGTGATTTTAAGGTAAGGGCGTAGCCAATTAATATCACCCAATAACTTTTGGAAGTCATTGAGCGTGTGCAAATGATTTGTCCGTATCTGAGCTTTCTGTGTTATTATATGAGAGGAATGCAGTTCGAATCCAAGAAAAAAGAAAGGGGAGGCAAGCTGGACTTTATCTGGGGAGATGTGTAACCCCCTATCTTTTAAGGCAGTTATTAGCAATGTGGTGATCCTAAGTAATTCCTGCTCGCAGGGCCCAGCAATAAGAATGTCATTCATATAGTGAATGATATAAAGTTGTGGAAATTGTAAGCGAAAGGGGTCGATTGTCTGGGCAACATACTTCTGGCAAAGGGTAGGGCTGTTGGTCATGCCTTGGGGGAGAACTTTCCATTGAAAGCGAGGAGAGGGTCCTACGCAATTGGTAACTGGGACAGTGAAGGCGAATCTTTTGGAGTCGTCGGGGTGGAGAGGAATGGAAAAGAAGCAGTCCTTGAGATCTATTACAATTTTTTGGAAACCTGCCGGGATTGCTACGGGTGCAGGAAGACCCGGTTGTAGCGATCCCATGGGGATCATGGTCTTATTGACCGCCCTTAAATCATGGAGCAATCTCCAGGCACCTGACTTCTTTTTAATAACAAAAATTGGAGTATTCCAAGGAGAGTTGGAGGGTTCTATGTGACCCGCAGTCAATTGTTATTGAACTAACATTAATGCAGCCTCTAGTTTTTCTTTAGGAAGGGGCCACTGGTCAATCCAGACGGGAGTCTCAGATCTCCATGTGATTTTATCCGCCTGTAGGCTGGGGGGACCAGTGGCCCTTATGAAAAATGTGTCTGGAAACCAAGGCCGGAGCGATCAGGGTGAGGTTGTATATGTAAAGGTTGAGTGATGCCTTGTTTATTTTTCCCTAGTCCTTGGCGGGGTAAAAAACCTTGACTTAGCATTTGTTCTGTAACAACTGAGCTAGGGCTGCACATGATAACTCCCATTTGTGAGAGGATATCTCTTCCCCATAGATTAACGGGGAGGCATGGGACTACAAAGGGACGGATTGTTCCTCTATTACCCTCTCGATCTTCCCACTGTAACGATTGTGAGGATTGCATGGTGTTGGAAGTTTGCCCTATGCCTTGTAGGTGGGTTAGAGAGGGCTGTAACGGCCAGGCAGACGGCCAGTGTGATTCAGAAATGACGGTTGAATCAGCCCCAGAATCGAGTAAGCCCATGAAGGGTTTACCTTGTATTTTGAGCATTAGTGTAGGCCTCTCTTGTGACAGAGCCTGGGCCCAGTAAATATCTGAGGACCCAGGTGTTGAATTGCCCCTCTTATTTTTAGAAGCAGGAAAGGTGGTATTCATAGGAAGAGGGAGGGCTTGGGCAATGCGCTGATTGGGCTGGATTCTCACAGTATCTTTCAGAGCAGAAGCAATTATCTTAATCTCTCCTTCATAGTCATTATCGACAATAGTTGGGTGTATTGTTATCCCCTGAAGGGTGGTAGAAGCACGGCCAATAATGAGGAAAAAGGAACCTCTGGGCGGAGGGCGGAAGACTCCCGTAGGGAGGATTTGTGGGCCGTCCTCCGGTCTCAATATTGCGGCGGCGGTGGCACACAAGTCCACTCCAGCACTGCCTGCCGTTGCTCTGGAGAGCTGTGGGCAGGGTGGGTCCCCGTGGCTGGCTGGGCCAGTCCTTGAGGGGTCCGGGGCGGACCCCGCCAGCCGTTTCCCGACAACGGGGGAAGGGGTTTGCCCTCTATATCATGTGTTGCTCTGCATGTATTCCCCCAGTGAAACCCTTTTCTGCACCTGGGACACGGGGTGGCAGGTGCTGTGCGCTTTCGTTGAGTGGGGGGGTTAGTTTGGCTCATGGGGCATTGTCTGGCAAAATGACCTTCTGCCCCACATCTAAAACAGGTTTTCACAGTATTACCAACAGCTGCTCCTATAGTTAGAAATGCCTCTGACATGTTTTTCATAGGGTTTTGTAAGGCCAATACCGCCTGAGACATTTTTTCAATTTTTGCTGCTGTAGGATCTTGGATATCGCAGCATAGTTTAATCATCTCATTCAATGTCTTATCCTGCCATTGACCATTCAGTACACTCCTACATGGGCCATTTGCATTCTCAAAAGCCAGTCTTTTGATAATTAAATCATCTGATGCTTCATTTCCTAATGTCCTCTCAGCCGTCTCTAACAGTCGACTGACAAAGTCAGAGTACTCTTCATCTTTTCTTTGAGTGATCTTATTAAGGGGTGTAAAGGGGGAGCCTGTAACAGGAAGGGCTCTCCAAGCGCGGTTAGCCGCGTGAGCAGTCTGTTCTAGTAAGCCTGTAGGTAACTTTCTTTGTTTTTTCTCTAACGCATATTCACCTCGTCCTGCTAATTTTTCAAAAGTCCAATCCCTATTAGCCTTAGATTTCAAGTTTCTTTTTTCGATGGTTTGACAGTGATATTCAAATTCTGCTTTCCATGTTAGGAATTGTCCCCTTGATAGGGCGGCCTGAGCTACTCGCACCCATTCCCCGGGCAGCAGATAACCTCCTTGTCCTATAGCCTCAAGGGCAGAGAGAGTGAAAGGGGCATTGGGACCGTACTTTTTTACGGCTGCATGGAGATCCTTGATATTCTTAAACTTTGGGGCTTTGTATTTAGAGGAGCATGATTTACTGTCCTCCTCTGAATCAGATTCCTGGTCATCATCCTCCATTTCCTCCTCCTGGCTTTCCTCCTCGGATTCTTCAAGTCCTGCGCTATTTTCAGGGGGGTGCTTATCAGAGTTTGTGTCCTCTGCATCTTTAGGTCTATTTTGTGTATTGCTTCTAAGAATAGGAAAGAGAAGGGACTTCTGTTTCTGTTTTGGTTGGGGAATTTTGTCTTGAGGGAGTGCTATAAGAGTACCTTTTGGGGCAGAGGGAGGAAGCAGTGCCTTCTGCAGGGACGCTTGTAGCGCCGAGAACTCCTTTACCATCTGGTGATATTGATTCTGCATATTGACTGTCTTTTGTAATTCAGCCATGCGCTGGGTCAAATCTCTTTGGATTTGGGAAAGGTCCACAAGGGGGGGTAGTAAATAGGGGGGTGGGGAGAAAGTATGGGATACGAACACTTCTTGAGGGTTGTATGCAGCAGCCTCAGCGTCTAAATTGGCTGCGTCCTTGTCAGGGAGCGGGCCGCTTTCGTTTTCGGGGGCAGTATTCATGCCGACTTTCCTCTCGGTAGGGAAGACCGGGAAAGTGAGTGTTTCTTCCACAGGGTTAGGGAGTGGCGGGTAAATGGACTTGACGGTAGGGGGCATGATGATAGGGGGAGGAGATTTTACTTCCTCTTTGTCTTGTGAGTTTTCTGCGTGAAGGGAGGATGCAGAAGCAGCGCGAGAAAGCGGTGCGAGACAGGATTCCGCCTGAACGAGTAACTGGCGGGCACCTTTGTCTCCTGTTGATCCCTCAATAATGTCATTAATTAAGGTCCAGAGGGAGAAGGCATTTATGGGAACTGACTCGGGACCTTCTTGTTTCAATCTTTCATTAAGATCTCTCCCTATTTTCTGCCATTTCCCCGGGTGTATATCTGGACCATTAACAATGAACCAGGGACATACCTTATCTATAAAAATAAAAAATTTTAAAAGGTCCTTTTTCTTTACCCTTATTCCTCTCTCTCTGAAGCTTTGTTTTAAATCTTTAACAAAAACCTGTTCTTTGGATAGTTGTGATCCCATGATGTCGATAGACGCGAACACTTACCTTAAGGGGGTTTTCGGAGTCCGGACGAGTTGGGGCGTCTATCGGGTCCCTGTCCAGCCTTCGAGGCCCCACGTTGGGCGCCAAGTGACCTGGCCCGCAGGTCACACAATCGTGGGTTAGCGAAGCTGGAGAGGGCCGGGGGAGCTAGGCTCGAGGGGAACCTAATGGCTCTAAAGGGCCAAGAGGCTCGGGAACGGGATCACGGAGAGGAAGGAGACTAGACGCATTGCTGGTGTGAAAATGTCTCTCTTTATTGTTCCTGGTAAGGGTTTTTATGAGCATGCTATCAGGGTGCCACGTCCCCAGAGGCGTGGCTGTGCATTGGATGCAGGCCTGCGTCATATCCCAGAAACGAGAGTTAGCCAGGAAATGAAAGCTAAGCGAGAAATGAAAGCTAGCGAAGGGAGGGGGCGCGGGTCAGGCAGAGGGGAGGGGTAAGGCGATTTTCCAGTCTCCGGCATGGAAGATCTAAAAATTTACAGGTCCCAAAAATATCTCTGAAAACAGCTGCACAAAACCCTTAAACTTGGGACAGTTTACCCTCCACCCTGGAAGCAGAGTCCTACCTTAACAAAGAGATTAAAAAGTCAAGAAATTGGCTGGGTAAATGAGCAAACAGTGGAAAAAATCAGACTATAGAATCTTACTTTAGTAACAAGGAAGATCAAAACATACAACCAGAAGAAGACAACAAAGTGAAAGCTCCTACACCCAAAGCCTCCAAGAAGAATATGAATTGGTCACAGGTCATGGAAGAGCTCAAAAAGAATTTTGAAAATCAAATAAGAGAAGTCGAGGAAAAATTGGGAAGAGAAATAAGAGTGATGCAAGAAAATCATGAAAAATGAGTCAACAGCTTGCTAAAGGAGACCTCCAAAAATGCTGAAGAGAAAAACACCTTTAAAAATAGACTAACCCAAATGGCAAAAGAGGCCCAAAAAGCCAGTGAAGAGAGAAGAATGCCTTAAAAAGTAGAATTGGCCAAATGGAAAAGGAGATCCAAAAGCTCACTGAAGAAAATAATTCCTAAAAAATTAGAATGGAACAAGTGGAAGCTAATGACTTTGAGAAATCAAGAAATCATAGAACAAAACCAAAAGAATGAAAAATAGGAGACAATATGAAATATCTCACTGGAAAAACAACTGATCTGGAAAATAGAATCCAGGATAGATAATTTTAAAATAATTGGATTACCTGAAAGCCATGATCACAAAAAGAGCCTAGATGTCATCTTTCAAGAAATTGTCAAGGAAAACTGCCCTAATATTCTGGAACCATAGGGTAAAATAAAAATTGAAAGACTCCACTGACCGGCTCCTGAAAGAGATCCCAAAAGGAAAACTCCTAGGAATAGTGTAGCCAAATTCGAGTTCCCAGGTTAAGGAGAAAATTTTGCAAGCTGCCAGAAAGAAACAATTCAAGTATGGTGGAAACACAATCAGGAAAACACAAGATTAATCACCTTGTACATTAAGGGATCAGAGGGCTTTGTATATGATATTCTAGAGGTCAAAGGAGCTAGAATTAAAACCAAGAATTACTTATCCAGCAAAACTGAGCATAATACTTCAGGAGAAAAAATGGATATTCAATGAAATAGAGGACTTTCAAGAATTCTTGATGAAAAGAGCAGAGCTGAATAGAAACTTTAACTTTCAAACAGAAGACTCAAGAGAAGCATGAAGAGATAAATGGGAAAGAGAAATCATAAGGGACTTATTAAAGTTGAACTGTTTACATTCCTACATGGAAAGATGATGTGTGTGTGTGTATATATATATATATATATATATCTATATATATATATATATCTATATATATCTCATGTGACCTTTCTCAGTAATAGAGTAGTTGGAGGGGTGAGTTGAATATGAAGGGATGATATCTAAAAATGAAATTAAGGGGTAATAGAGGAAAGTACTGGCAGAAGGAGAGAGGGACAGGTAGAATGGGGTAAATTATCTCACATAGAAGAGGCAAGCAAAAGCTTTTACATTGGAGGAGAAGGGGGGGAAGTGAGAGGGAATGCGTGAACCTTGCTCTCATCAGATTTGGCTTAAGGAGGGAGTAACATACTCAGTTGGGTATGAAAAATCTATCTTACCCTACAGGAAATTAGAGGGGAAAGTGGACAAGAAAGTGGGGCAATAAAAGAAGGGAGGGCAAATAGGAGGAGGGCAGTAATTAGAAGCAAACACTTTTGAGGAGGGACAGGGTCAAAGGAGAGAATAAAATAAATCAGGGTTGGGATAGGATGGAGGGAAATATAGTTAGTCTTTCACAGCATGACTGCTATGGAGGTGTTTTGTGTACCTATACATGCATAATTTATGTCGAATTGCTTGCCTTCTCAATGAGGGTAGGTTGAGAGGGAAGAAGGGAGAGAATATGGAACTCAGTTTTAAAAGCAAATGTTAAAAATTGTTTTTTACATGCAACTGGAAAATAATACATACAGGCAGTGGGTGTTGAAGTCTATCTTGCCCTACAGTAAAATAGAAGGGAAGGGGATGGGGTGGGGTAGTGATAGAAGAGAGGACAGATTGGGGGAAAGGGTAGTCAGAATGCACATTGGGGTCAGAGAAGAGAGAGATGGGGAAAAATTTTGGAACTCAAAATCTTGTGGAAATTCATTATTAAATTAAAAATAAATAGGAATAATAATAAAATAATAGAATGTGGTCCAATGAAATAAATTATTAAATTAAAAATATACAGGAATAATAATAAAATAATAGAATGTAGTCAAACGAAAGCAATGAATAAGTATACCAAATAAAAATGATTAAAATCAAGTATTCGATATAGAAATGTCTGGCAATCTAACACACCTTATTATAAGTTTGTGACTTGCTAGGTATCATACCCTTCTACAGACTCAGTCATGGATATAATTGCTAGGCCCTGGAACTAGACATATAAACTTCTAGAAGTATGCCAGAGGAGAGTAAGCTACAGGATGTTCCTAAAGTCTGGACACATAGGCAAAAGTGCATATTTTCAAGAAATGAAATGAATGAAAATTTCAATATTTTATTTAATTGGAATATTAGCAAATAACATCTTCAATATGATTTCCATCATTTGTGATGCAACTGTTGATGGACTTTGCAAGATTCACGTGAATGCCATGCAATAACTCCACATTGCCATCAATTTTAGCGGATTCACTCTTTATGCATTCGCTGAACAACACAGAGTCTTCAGTGAAATGGTTAATGAGATGTTAATTAGATTTCTGATGTGTCCAGACTTTAGGGACACCCTATATTCCTTTTAAATTTCCACTGGGATCTGTGCTTCTTGGACTTGAGTGGCAGATGTTTGTGTACTATTCAAGCATATGTTATTGTTAGTAATGTATGGAACAGAAAGAGCAAGGCAAGGCCCATATAACTTAGAAGAGTCCACGGAAGTCTTGAATGCTAGCTGATTGTTAGTGAAAGATTCTTGTAATGTGAATAGAATGATCTGGTTTTGCGTAAGAAAATATGTAGAAAATTATTGGAACATAAATATACTTAGATTCATTTTCCAAAGCAGGTAATTTATGTCACATCCAGGGGGCATGAGGCTACTAAATTTTGTGTATCACTTATTCTACTAATATTCTATTCTTTGCACCAAACCTCTTAGGTCACAATGATCCTTTAAGTCATAGAGCTATATTAAAAATGTATAGTTCCCCAAGTACTCCAGAGTAGATCATAGGAAAACAGGCTCATAGATGCAGAGCTAACAGAACTTTAGAAGTCTGGTAGTCCAATTTCATTCTCTTATGAATGAGAAAATTTAGGCCCAGAGAGGTTAAGCTACTTGTCTAAAGGTAACCAGTGATAGAGTTTGATTTTGAACTTGTGTCCTAGACTTTTAATTTGAATTCATCTGGTCGTACAGCTTTGATCTTCAGCCTTAAGCATCAGTTCATTAGATTAAGTATGATTTTTTAATTAATTTTATATCCCGTGGTTGCACTGTTCTTGCTTCCTTTATATGCTATGAAATTAAACACATCAACTAATTGAGAAAGAAAGAAATATCTTCTTCTCCCTCCAAAGATAGCATGATGTCAGTACTTTTGGTTCTTGGATTCAATCTAGATTTACTATGTTATTTTGCTTTTAAACGATACCTTTGGTTGAAAAAAAACAAACAAGGTGGTATCAATGAATTGGGAAGTCTTTCTGCTGTTACAAATAAAAATGTTAGTCAAAAGGGGGCAGCAGTGCTACTTTTAAGCGAAATAGAAGTATAAAATCAATATTTTACTTTTTTTAAATCATGGAACAGATTTATATAGTTGTAACTAATTACCTAGAGTCCTAGAAGTTGTTTGAAGTAAATAATGTTTCTGTTATATATCCATTGTAAGAAGAGAGCCTGTCACTTCGTTCTGATTTTGATAAAGAAGTGTATGTATTTTGAATAGCAAAAGGAGAAGTAAAGAAGCAAGCTTGGGAGGGGAAGGAGTGGGTTATAACTGAAAGGGGCTATCTCCATTATTCTAGAGACTTTCCAAATGTTGCTAGATTTGAGAAGAATGTTCTTACTATTACTCACACACTGGAAAACTTGTCTCCTTCATGTATGCCTCTTCTAAGAATCTTTAGTTTCTTCTAAGACAGTTCAAATTCCACCTTTTACTTGAGACTTTTCCAGTTTCTTCTGCTGCCCCCATGCTAGTGATGCCTCCTACCCTTCCTTACAAAATTACTTCCCTACTCTCTTTTTAGGTAGGGATACGTGTGCTGCCGCACCTAGAATCTGAGCTCCTTGAGGACCAGACTGTTCCACTGCTGACTTTTTTATCTATACACAATGGCTCTTAACCTTGCCTTTTCCCTAGTAGGCTTTTAAGCAATTCTTGTTGATTTATTGGGGATGAAACTACATGTTTAAGGTCCACATAAAGACAAATATTTAGGGCTTACTAGGCAATGAAGTTAGTGATTTTTAAAACAAACATACATTTGTTTGACTTTTAAACAGAAAGTTCAGAAAATTAAGTTTCATTGTATGTTAGCCCTCAAAATGGGGAGAGGTAGATTGTAGGGACCAGATGAATATCCCAAGACCTGGGGATCAGAGATAGGACTGAGAGAGGTGTGAAGGGATGTGAGAATGGGCGATGTTCTGAGGATACCTGGAAGTCAGTATTCCTGAGAGAGCTGAGTAGCTACAGTCAAGTGACTACTCTATGATCAAACTATACAGAGATACTACAGATTTCGGCAAGGGAGGAAGGTCTGAGTCAATATGACTGCTTGTGAGTAATCAGGAAGACATAGATCCTGGGGTGCTAGGCAGAGAGGCAAATCTAAAGGTGGGCAACTATCAAAAAATAAGAGAAGGGGTAGTGCCAACAGTGAGGATACTGAGATGATCTACTATAGCCAAGGGAGCAGGGACCAGGCCTATCTCCACGTTGATACTATATTTCGAACTCAAAGAAATGACTAACTCAGTCATTATTTAATAACTTGTTGAATTCACTATGAATTCATATGTTGTTGTTTTGAATTTTAATCTTTTGACACCAGTTGTCAGTTCTTGAGAATATACCTTCTTCCCAAGTGAGATGGATTAACCTATTTGCAAGCAGGCCTCTTTCTCCTATAACAACATTGTTACTGATAATTGAATTCAGGGGAACAGGATGCTGCTAAAACACACAGCATTCAAACCCTCAGTGGACTTTTTCTTTAATCTTGTATATTGTGTCATTGAATAGTCAGTAACTTCTTTCTTTGAACTTTTGCTTCCTCATTATAATTAAAATGCATTAGAACTCTAGAAAATCTCCATCCGTTGTCAGGGACTTCAAAGTTCAATTCTTTTTGCTAATATTAGGCAATCTACTTTAAATCCATTTTAAATTTAAATGCTTTTTAATACAGTATTTTATTCTGTTCTTAAACCAAAAGAAGTTTTGGCTTCAAAATGAAATAATTCCATTCAAGCATTTATTTGCTCAACACTTACAGGTAGAGAAAGGCAGTTCTTCCAACCTCTGTTCTTTTATGGGTGTTCTCCTTATTCTTTTAGAACATCTGGAGTCTAGTGCTTCTTCCATAGTGTTTCAGGCTCTCTGACTTCCTCCGTTTCTATGTAAATCACCAATTCTTTTTCCTTGGTGGGGTGATCAGTTGCTGCTTCTTAAATTTATATGTAGTTTAGCATCCATTGGTTAAACTTATTTTTATATTTTACAAGAAGAAAATTCAATAAGCATTTGTTAAATTGAAGGAAAACTCTTCTTTTCTAGTGCCAGTTGCTGGGAAAGTGGCTTAGCCATTAAATTAGCATTTACTCTAATGAAAGTCAGACCTGTGTAATTACTCCAAGATAATTACCCTCATCTGAAAATTTGCTACATTTCCTTTTTTAACATCAAATGATCCAAATTCTTCTTCTACTGTGAGTTAGATAATGCTTCCCTCCTTGTGTAAAATAGATGCATCAAGTTTCTAAGACAAAATGCCTTCCACAGCAACACAATTGATTTAACATCTATTGTGGCTGCTGTATAGTAAGGTACAATAGAGAAAACTTGATGTCATTACTCATTGTGCAGACTTTAACCCCTACTAAATAATGCTTCTATTGTTTCCCCACCATAGTGGAGTTCTACTACTGCAAAATTGCAAATTTTAATAAGAATAAAAAATCCTTTTTTTTTTGTCTCATGCAATAGTCTTTGACATTGTAACTAATTAATATGCATTAGAAAAAACTTTAATGGAACACCAGAATTCATGAGGGTCCTTTTTTTGTTGGAATTAATTTCTTTGGATCTGACCAAGATGAGACTCCATCTGTAGTGGTGGGCAAAAGATATTCATAGCTCATCCCTAGAATCAATACAACCTCATCCTGTGGTTGAATGGTCTGGAGTCAGACTAATGTCCCCACTTGGTAAATCAACAAGTTATCTATTGGGCACCTCTGTACATCTGAGGGATATTTTAAAAACAAAATAAAGAGGAAAACACACATAATGGGATCTTTGCCTTCAAGAAGCTTAAGCTCCAAGTATAGAGACAAAATTGAACAATGTGACATATATTGTTGTTCAGTTGTTAAGTTGTGTCCAACTCTTCAGAACCCCTGGACCATAGCACACCAATGCTGTCCATGGAGTTTTCTTGGCAAAGATTCTGTAGTGGTTTGCCACTTTCTTCTCCAGTGTATTAAGGCAAACAGAGGTTAAATGACTTGTCCAGGGTCACACAGATAGTAACTGAGGCCAAATTTGAATTCAGGTCTTCCTGACTCCAGGCCCGGTGCCCTATCCACTAAGCCTTCTCATGGCTTCAATGTCACACATACATGTATACATACATGTATACACACATACATATATATACACATATACATATATGTGTATACATATATGTGTTATATAACAACATACAATTACTGATTTTTGTGATACAAACTCTTGAGTGCCATAGGAGCTAAGAAAAGGGGAAGATGAAAGGGGGAAAGCTGCTTTAGCACAAATTTATGTAATGTGCTGAATACAATTTAGGACTCGCCAGAGGAACACATCAGTGCAGTTGCAACTGAAAAAATTCAGATATTCCAACTCTTCATAGGCCTTTGAGCAGCAAGGACTCAAATGAACAGCGTGACTGCTTTGCAAGCCTGTTTTTATAGTGAATTGCATACAGCCGGGCAATTGTCCAAAAGGTATATAAGGATCTCCAGGAAATGTAAGGTAAGTGCACTAAGGAAACTGGCATGTGTAAATAGAATGAATGAACACTTTAATATATATGTATTTCACCTCCTCCTTCTGCAGTCCCAGGTGTTATTATTTCCCTTCCCTGAAGGGTCAGATAATCAGTCCAGGTTTAAATATCTCTAGTTTCCAATGGCTGTCTGAATTCACTCAGCTGTCATTGATTATCCCTGCCAAGTACTACTCATTTGGAACTTTCTATTGATTGGTTTACAACATTCTCTTAAATTCTTTAAAAAAAAAAGTGGTAGAGAAATTTTTCATTGGGCTTTTCTGAATCACATTTTATAATGTTTAAAAATTCAAAAAAGAATATGCCAACTTGGATCCTATTCTTGTATGTATTTTGGCATAATATCTTCCTTCCACAAAATCCTATATCTTACCTTTCCTTTTCCAGTGGACTTTTTAATTACATCATATTCTATAACTATCAAAACAAGAACCATGTCAACCAAAAAACCTTCCATGACTACCTACTTTTCATGCTTCCTCATGCATTGTACCATGTGAAGTACTGCATTTCAGATTCTGGGTCACTCTCATACAGGAGCATTTGTAAAAGAAGAATATAACATGTATTTTATTGAGGTTTTCTGTTTCTCACTAGAAGAGCCAAGTGGATATCAGAATAAATGATGAGATATTTGTCCTTTAGAAAAGAATCATGTATTAAAACTGCCCTTAGAGCTATTAACAGTCCAGGGAACTATGTAAACACACAAAAAAACCCTGAATGCTGCATAAATATAATGACCAAGTGTGTATGGGGTTGTGTGTGTGGATAGGGCATTATGGGTATGGATCATCACATGTACAGTCAGTGTCAACTGATGTGTTGGTTAGTTTTGCTAAACTTTTTCCCCTCGTTCCTCTTTGTACTTCTTTTTAAAAGAGATGGTTCGCTGTCTAGGACACAGGAGAGGGATATATTTGGAAATGGAGGAGAGATAAAACCAAAACATGTCAATCGAAATAAATTTAAATTTAAAAATACATTTACTTTTGTGGAAGTAATTCAGGTTAGCAAGACTAATTTTTTAATGTTTTTATTTTTGAATTAACAAATTATATTTTCTCTCCCTCCTATCCACTTCAACCCCATTGAAAAAGAAAGAAAAATCCACCCCCCCTTTTTAAACAAATATGCATAGAAAAGAAAAAAACCATTTCCCAAAAAAAGTATGTCTTAATCTGAATTCTGAAACCATTACTTCTCTGTGAGAAGGTGGTTAGCATGTTTCATCGTCCCTCTTCTGCAATAGTGTGGCTGGACATTATGTTGATCAGAGTTGTTAAGTCTTTCAAAGTTTGAATAAGATTTGTTTTTGATAAGTCAGCTTCTCAGTATTAAATCTTTAAGAAGTCACCTTTAATTCTTCTCCAAAGAGCTTTGCTAGAGTGATTTTATTCAAATGTTTTCTTTTTTTACAAAACTGAAGGAATGATGGTAAAAAAAATCTGGCATTACTTAAAAAGGAATTCATGGACCAGAAAGATGCCCATAATCATTTAATTGATTATAACCAAGGCAATTCAAGATTTTGAGGAATGGTATACTTTTAGTGTAGGTAAGGAGCTACATGTAACTCACTGTTGTACAGTTATTTTCATAGCATTTTTCCATTAAGAATGAATATAGGAACTAACATCAATCATTTTTTTACTGGGGCTATTTTTATTTTAGAAACAGACCTGAAAATAATTTCCAGTGTTTTTACATAATTAAAGGATGTTTAATTTCATAGAAACCAGACAGAGTTGGGAAGAGTCTCGGGGTCACTTAGCATAGTCCAAAAAAATCTAGAGCATCCAACATTCCTGATATGTGATAATCCAACTACTGATTGTCTCAGGGAACTCATCCCCTTAAAGCAAAGATCTTAAATTGTTTTTTTAACAATTGATAAATCATACATAGTATAGTTGATTTCCTTTGTAATCCTATAGAGAAGGGGCCCATAGGCCTTACCAGATTGCCAAAGGAATCTGTGACACACAGAAAAGGTTGAGGATCCTTGCCTCATACAATACTCATTCCATTTTAAATTGTAAAAGACCTATTGGAATATTGCATCCCATTGATTCATTTTGAAGAAAAGTCTGTCAAAAAAAATTGAAGAAACTGAAGGTGAAGTGACTTGCTTCAGGGTCACACATTTAGTTAATAGCAGAATGCAGATACAAATTTAGCTTCCCTAATTGCAAATTGACAACTCTTTGCATTATTCTATGACATAGTAGATAAATACTTGGAAATACAATGCTTCTAATTTTGGGGTGGGGGGGAGTTCGCAGTGCCTACTACATAATGAGTGCTTATTGAATATGAATTGACAAGAGGTATGAAATAGAAGTCATCTTTTAGTGTTGAATCCAGAGGACTAATCTTTGTTGTTGTTGCTGTTTTCTCCCTATCCCTTTCAATTCTCTCTTTCAACTTTTACCTTTGCTAAGTGTTGGCCCAAGTTGTTCATATAGAATATCTTACATTCTGGCACGTGCTCCTAGGGTAGAAACCAGATCTGCCCTCTGATCTCACCATCATCTTGTTTCCAGCCATGGGTCCTTTAGCTGGGAGCCACAAATCCTAAGGAAGTACCTGTTTAGTGAGGAAACAATCCTCTCTCTCCTTTTTCATGTAAGCACACACGGAGATCAAACTTTGGCAGGTTTATGCATTCCTACTCTCCTAGAGGGAATTAAGGTAAACACAATTTCGTAGTGCAGGTTTCAATTAGCTACAGCTAATGGAAAAAAGTCTTGGTATGACTTACTCAAGTCTAGAGATAATTTGCAAATTTTGCCTCAATTCATAGTATTTATTAAGCTGATAATTTAACTGTGTCTTTTTAATTATAGAAATGCAAATCATTTAGTTAGCATACTGAAAAAAATACAACTCTATACGTAATTTTTAAATAACAAAGCTGTAGCAACCCTTTAAGGAATGACTTTTTTTCCCCCCAGTATTTGTCGTTTTTATTTAGGAATTTCATTTTAATATTTTGCTTTGTGAGTACTGCTTCATATGGGTTTGTTAACTAAATGTTTTTTAGGGATGATGAAGCTTCCAAGTAGTTGCAAAAATGTCTTAAAACAATTCATTTTCATGTTTTCAATTTGAGATCTAAAAATTGGCACCTCAGATTCATGTGTTTGAGTTTTAGCTCTTCTCCCATCTGATTCTTTTTTTTTTTGGTAGAAATGCTAGTGAGCAAATTTTAGATCACATTACTCCGTGTCATTTATGTATGTTTCTATATATGGATAGATGTGTATGTGTATATATATATACACAGATACATAAATACACACACATATATACACATGTGTATGACCCTTTCTTCAAAGTATACTATTCTCTGACCCATGAATTTGCTGTTACAATTGTTGCCTTTGGAGACCTTTACATTAGTCACCCTCTGTTCCTGGAATGCAACAGTCCTTCCACATCTCTGCTTCTGAGGATACTTATCTTCCTTCAAAGCTCAACTCAGGTACCCTCTTTTCTGTGAAGCATTTCCTGATTCTCACCAATAACAAGCTGTCTCCACACTGCCCCAAGTTTTGGTGTTTTCTCCATCAAGTTACTGCGCATTTACTTATCTCTATGCATGTTTTATCTCTCAAGTTTCATAAGGGTTTTACCTTACACCTTTGTCTTTGTAGTCCAAGCACCTATCACAGTGCTTGGCCTGGCGAAGGGTCTTCCTAAGGAATTACATAAAACTGAAGTGCATGTTCAAGTCCATACTAAGCTTAAATCCTTTACAATCCTTGTTAGGTTTTATTTCCTATAATCCTAATTATGCAATTTATATGAATCATTATTCTCAGAAAATATTTCCCAGAAATTTTGGCCTCTGTTATTTTTCTCCCTTCAAAAACAAAAGTACTTCTGTTAAATATGCCTTCGAATCTTGAAATATTAGAATGACAAACAGGCAATCTGTTTTTGTAACTTCTTGATATAAACACCTGCGTTATAGTCACTAACAATGAAAATCTTTTTGGCCTTAGTCCAGATCTCCAATTTGCTTCTGTCAGTATCACCTTGCAGTTGTCCATTTCAATTTACCTCCAGTCTGTGGTCCATGTCCAGAACATGTTGTTCATTTCTTTTGTTTATATCAAATAGGATGCCCATTTTCATAGAATCAGAATGGGTTTTATGTCCATCTGCTTCCTGGCTTTCTTTTATTGGAAAGTAACTAAGGTGCTAAGGAGAAAAAATGAGTCTCTCATTGTTTTTACTCATATTTTGCCTTTTGTTTTGGGGAATTGCTGTTCACTGTGTGTTGTGATCCAAATTTTCCCATTGGAAAGCCTGAAAGAATCATTCTGTGCAAGCCCAATGACCAAACCGACTTGTTGGCAGGGCTGTTATCTGGTTAGGAAGGAGACCTCTCTGTCCCATCACCTACTGCAGGACTGCTATCACTACTCTTATACATAGTTATTTCCATGTTGTCTCCCCGAGAAGAATGAGAGGTCCTTGAGGAAATAAATCATGTTTAGGCTTTTTAAAAAAAATCTTTAATAAATGTTTGTTGATTGGTCAGTTGAGTTCATTTGGTTATGTGGAAAGGCTTGTAGAATTGTAACTATTGATTGACAGATAGGATAAGAGAAATGGGTACAGGCTGTGAACCACAGGATGGGGACAGAAGCTCAGTACTTGATGTCACAAATGGAAAAAAAATGATAATACTTCAGCACTGTATTGGTAACAAAAGCAATGTATTATGTAGCATACCATTACCAAGTGCCTAGCAAAGTACAGTTTCCATGGTAAACATTCAATAATTATTCTTTGGTTCATTCCTTTTTCGGCCATTAATAAGCACCTTTTATTAATAGGGCAGTGTTAGAAGTTCAAAAAATGCATGGTCTCTGCATTATATAACGCATCCTAAAAGAAAAGATGAGATAAACACACCAATAAGTATTATGCAAGTATAAGAAACTTTTTCCTTTCAGATGTGAACTGTATGTTGAAAGTGTCAGAAAAAGAAATTTCATATGAAGAAAGAGGTATGTAACTTGCAAAGGATATAAATCATCACCCCATTTCCTATTTGAATAGTTTGGCTGCTGAAAGGAGCAGAAAAAGAACTTTACTCCTAAGAAAAACTGATAAAATCAAAGAGTAAAGAAACACAGTTTCTCAGAATGTGAGGAGAGACACAGACTGTCAGGGGACCAGATATAGAACTGCTCCTCAAATGAACATACCTAGAAGACCATTTTCAAGGGAAGAAAAATGACTGAGGCTACAGGGTATTATGGTCCCTCAGCTCATCTGCATGTGAATGGTTTCATTGTTGAGAGGTTAAAACTGACAATGTCAATCAAACACTGTTCAGAGGCTATGGGAAGATTAGAGATTGTTGCTTGTTTAACTGACAGAAAAAAATAATTTCATGAGTTTCACCTCATAAGTGAGATGTGAATCACTGACCACCAAGAGACTGTCTTGAGGCATTGAAAGTAATGAAGAGGCTGAATTAAGAAGCCACTAGGATAGAAGGATTTTATCTGTTAGACCAGGAGCCTGCTGATTGACTGGGGAAAGACTTACTGGAAAATAGCTGAACTCTCCTGGCAGTTTGTATTATTGTCCTTGAGTACTATCTATAGCTTAACAGAAGAGGAGCCTTTGAGATGTGGCTAGTTGCTTCCTACTTCTGTCTCTAGTTCCAAAAGGAAAAACAGAAAAGGAAATATATGCTTTGTGACTTTTGCTGTAAGAAGATATTTAATGCTGATGGGACAGTGCAAAATCCTATTGAGGAAGACCTGATTGGGATTTATATTGGCCAGAGAGTTAACCTGAAGAGTTTAGCTATGAGCTTTGTTTTGTTGTGAGAAAATGCTGAGGGGGTGATTCGACAAAGAAGAATCCTGATTTGTATGCCTTACCCAAAGAATTGACCTGAGAAACTCTGTAGTTGTCTTTCTCAGAACCCTATTAAGGATGATTGTGAATTAAAAGAGCTTATTATTACTTCATTAACTCAAGAACAAAAGAGGATTTGCCCAGCAAGAGAACTGTAAAGACTAGAAGGGGAAGGAGTTAGAAAAGTGACTTCATGCAGTACAGATTGTTTCTGAAGGGACCAAAGTTATCAAGCCTATAAAACACATTTGTGAGTTCCCCCAAGAATATGGATTTTTCTCGCTCATGGATTTCCCTGTTAGGTCATTGTGTGTGTCCCCTTGCCCAAGTAGACAGTGTGTGCATTTGTGGGAATGTATGACCAGGCTTATGGCTGGACTATAATGTAATTGATTATTCACATATTAGATTTATATTGAGTAACTATGATGTGACTTATCTAGCTTTTGCCTTATAGAAAAGTAGAAGTTTTATGTTTAGAAACTAGTTGTGTCATGGTGATTGAATTTGTATAAATGGAAGGCCACACTGGTGGTGGCCCAGTATCAACAATGGCAAGTAACTACCACAAAACAGGATTACTCTTAGGAACCCAAAAGAGTTTAAGTCATAGTCATGTGGTGCTTCTTCTCTGTGAACCCCAGATCTGTCAGTGTGAAGATAGCCTAGAAGATTGAGTTATCCCAGAGATTGAGAGTGGTGGCCATTCATCACATGTAGTGTGCTACACGTAGTATAATGTGAATGCACATTTTATTTTATTATGACTGGACCTATGATTTCATTCATTCCATACGTTATAGACTTAGAAACTTGCCTGGGTTCATTGAGAGCATGAGTGGCTTGATTCTGGTCATACAGGCAAAATTTTTCAGAGTCCAGATTTACACCCACACTGCTGAGGGCCTGCTAGGTATTACTCTATGCTTCTTCTTAGAATAAAGCACCATATTTTCTAAATGGTAGGATAGCTCTTTGAAGATAGAAATGAGCTCTAGGAGGTTTTGATTGTTTTTGTAGAGATCTTCTTATTGCTACATTGACATCTAGACAATTCAAGTTAATACAATATAGATGGCACCCTTAAGATGTCTTGTACAGATATAATATTGTCATCATATCATAGGAAGAAAACCCCAAGCATTCCATCATAGTACTTATAAGGAATTGAGTAGGGTGAGAGAAGTCAAAGAATCCCATGTGGTGGTTGTGGAAAATCATACTGTTTGACACAAAATGAAAGCACAAAAATCTTAATCATGGAATGCTGAAGTCTGTCAACTCTTACATGAAGCAGAATCCCTTTATGATACACTCCACCATTTGCTTAAAGATCCACACTGTGAGGGAGGGAACATATTTCATTTTTGTCAAGCAGGTTAAAGATCCATATGCCAAGGCAAACCACTTTTCAATATCTCTAGTTGTTAGAGGATTTTTTTCTATCAAGCATATTATTAAAAATAAAAGAAGAAAATACTTTAAAATATGCTAGATAATAAAATGATTCCCAGTTATATCTTATACTCCCCTTCCCTATATGAGCTGTTTGCTGTATTTACTAAATAGATGCATGAAGTTTTGGTCTTGGATAGAATTAATTGCAGTATTATCCATAGAGGTTAAATAAGAAACAGCATAAATAGAGTTCAAACAGCTTAATCATACCCCATAGTGAAAAAAACACAATGAAGACAATAACCCTTCTTGGAATTATTATTATGCCAGCAGTATGAGTCCACAACAGGGGTACACAAAATTCCATCTGGTATGTTTCACATACCCAAGCTACAATTAGCTAGAAATATTACAGGGATGCTGCATTTCCTGCTGTGAAAGAAAATACATTATTTTCAAGGTTTTTTTTGCTATAGTACATTATAATCAAAGCATAATTATTATTAACTTTAAAAGGTCAACTTAGATGTACCCTACATTTTCAAATTTGCCCAGAAGGTGGATTTCAATCTTTGTATTTTTATCATCATGAAAAAAATCCTATTCCTTAGCAGTAAATAGTTGGTATTGCCTCTATATCTGGACCTCAATACCTGTCAATCCCTTTGTAAAATAAAAATAAATTGGATCATTCCATGATGTAGTTCAATCAAGTTTGACTCTAGAAGACATGTCATCTACAGTAGTGGTATCAAACTCAAATAGAGATGGGGACCACCAACTACATAAGGATCCCTGCAGGCCTCATATTTACTTAGTTAAAAATGTGATATTATCTATATTTTATTGAAATTTTAATTTATGTTCTTAAATATTTTTCAATTAATTTCAAAATGCTTCAGGGGGCATTTGGCCTTGTGTTTTACACCTCTCATCTACAGATAATAAATGTTTTTGTTTAGAGGAAGACTAAGAGAAGCCAGCTCTGACCCTGCTCATCCTAGATCTTACAAGAAAAAAAAAACACTCTATTTTTGTGTCCCTATTGAAAAAATAAGTTTAAAGGGAAAATAGATAATCATTCTGCAAGTTGTTCATTTAAGAAACTTTCTTCCATTTTTTGAATTCTTCTTTCTTGATAACATGTAAATTTGTCTTACGTGACAAAAATTTTATAGCACTGAAATGAACTTTCGGCAGGCCAGTTAGATTTGAAAAGTTTCTTGAAGATAAAGTGTAGGAGGGAAAAGGGAAAAAATGTATTGTTGAAGTATCTAGCACCATCAAAAGTCAATTCTCTCACTTTGAAAATAATATCACAAAAACAAATCAGTTTTTACTGTCTTGGGTATGCTCGCTTAACATCTGCTGTCATTGGTATGTCCTTGATGCAAAAGTAACTGCCATATGCATTACTCCAGGTGGTTGGACTCTGGGTGTGACAGGAAAGTTCACTTTGGGGGAAGATAAATACAATGTCAGAAACCCCTAGACAAAGAAATGTCACAATTTAACAAGATCAGCACAAGAGACATTTGGCTATTTGTCATACATAACCATGTTATAGTCATCTGAAATTTTTTAACATCTGTTCTGCATTTAACTACCTTTTAGGAAAAATATTTTGAATAAGCAAATAATGTCCAGCACCTGAATTTCCATTCAGAATGAAATGTTGTAACTGGTGTAAGTGGTGGTTTTGAGGTCAATACAATTCTTAAAACTCAAACTGTATTTTACTGAATTCCAATATTTTAAATTCGAGATCCTTGCAGAATTCAAACCCAAATCTGTCCTAACTTCTCTTTAAGGGTATTAACTTGAAATAATGTGATTCTACTAATGGGATGTTCATTCAACTAGAATAGTAGGAAAATAATTAATTGCACAAATTATAAAAAATGATAGATATGTCTACTTGGTAATTCTGTGGTGAAATCACTAGGGCTCTTAGGACTTCTACTTAAAGCATTCTTACCATCAAAATATTGTGAAATAGGATAACAAATTGAATTTATTAAATTATTTTGAGATTCAGTCTAATAATCATGGTTGAATTATTAACTCAAATGAAGGTACTAATTTTTAGTAGTTAGTCTTGGCATGCATTAAAACCAAATTAGCAGACTTCTACTTCAGTGTTCTATTTCAGTGACTTCAGGCTAGTGGTAAGGGTGAATTTTGTTTTTGTTTTTTTTACTTTTATCTATGCATGGAACAATAAACATATTGATGCAAAGATACCCAGAGGAGCTGAAACATCTTGTCCCCTACCTAAGGATATTCTCTTTGTGCCATCTGGGTAACACTATCAATAATGTTTTTTTGTGTGTTTTTTGTTTTGTTTTTTTGTTTTTGTTTGTTTTTTGTTTTTGTTTTTTTTTTTTGCTCAATATGTCTAAGAAGCAGTATGACATGGCATGGTGGATAGAACCATAAGAATCGGGAAGACATGGGCTCAGGTCTCTCCTTGGAAACATCCCGGCTCCATGACTTTGGCCAAGTAATTTCACCCCTCATGGTCCTGGGCAAGTCTTTAAGACTCTAATTACAGGAAGGTATTAATATGCATTTGTAGAGGGACGATCCTTCATAGAGTTCCCTATAGCAGTGAAAACGCAGCTCCAGTTTTAATCCCTATCCTGAACACTCAGTCCATTGTTTGTCAGAACTTTATCCCCAATGGATGTTTCATTGTGGGTTGTTGTTGTTTTTTGCCCAATTTGGCATCTCCTTTTGGTTATGGCTCTGATGCATTCTGTTTCCTAGATGGCTATACTAAAAACTTATCTCTTCTTGCCATGCCTTCTGGGTTCAGATAAACAATGTTGTTTTTGCAACACTAGATAACTGTACTGAGTCTTAGATTCAACCCAATCCTTTAATTCATCTCTGCCAGCTTCAGAAGATGAATTCCATGCATTTATTCTACTCATGATAGTCTTGCATCAATTAACAGATACTGAAGAAGCAATTTTGGACCAGAGTATGGTCCGTGAATTGTAATCAATAATGCTACACAGATGCAACACAGGCTTGTTGTCGAAATATTTATAAACATAGGTACTTAATATGCTTAAGCGTAAATGACGGTAAGTCTTGTGTTTATTTTTATTAATTGCATAAGGCATTACTGTAACATAAATGAGTATCTAAAGTAATTTTTGGGCAGATAGGTGGCACAGTGGATAGAGTGCAAGGCCTAGAGTCAGGAAGACTCATCTTCTTGAGTTCAGATCTGGCCTTGACACTTACTAGCTATGAGACCCTCTTGTTTGCCTCAGTTTCCTCATCTGTAAAATGAGCTGGAGAAGGAAATGACAGACAAGCTACTCCAGTATCTTTGCCAAGAAAACCCCAAACAGTGTCATGAAGAATATGACATACCTGAAAAATGACTAAATAAAAACAATGAGTAATTATCAGTATTATCATTCAATCCAATCTAATCGAGCTAGCATTTATTAAATCTATGAATGAGGTACTGGGTAGACAGAGATAAAAGAAAAAAAGAACAGTCTCTGTGCTCAAGGAACTTATATTCTCTCTTTATAGACTTATAAACTATCCTTTTCATCAAAATTTTTAGATCACCTTTGCATCCCTGCATTTTCTTCTTAAATTCCAAACAATATCAAAGAAAGTAAATGAGGAGGAAACTGGATCACTAGAATGTTAGTCTAAAATCTGTTTTTGAAGAAATGGATTCACTTTTAGTTTTTTTTTTTTATTTCTGCAAGGAATCAGTCCTGGAAATAAAGAAAAAAGTATTTCTTAGCTTTGTCAAGAAATTTTTATTTTTTGTAGCTATTTACCTCTTTGTTCTCCTATGTATTCCACATGTCCAAACATGGTGGATAGACTGCATTAAAGTTTGAACACTGAGAAATTTACCCCCAAGTCTACTAGGACAGACATTTATTAGTCCACATGACAGAAGTCTCTAAAGTTACTATAAACAATGTGTATGATTACCTTGCCGAACACAAGCACCAGGAACTTGAGTTCTTGTTATTTGTACTACTCTTCAACTCATAAGACAAGATTCACTATCTCACAATGCCCTGGAATTGTGCGCAGTATAAAAGCAAGTGTGGGTGTTCCTACATTTTGACCCATGATCTTTTGCATGCTGGGTACACGTATTATATACGACCCCTAGATAGTCATTCTCTTGTGGTTTTCTTGCATTGTCACAGAGGATCAGGCTTTTACTTCATAAGTGAGCACCCCTCACAGATGTCCCCAATCCAGACTGATTTGGTTGTAATTAAAGCCATTTTTTGGGCAAGCTGAAGAACTGCCCTGCTATCTCTAATATTTTCAATGATTGATTTTGTTAATCACAATTTTTATCCTTTGTGGCAGACACAGCAATATTATTGTAAGCGTTCTAGTTTTAGGCCTAACGTTGCTACTAACCAGCTGTGTGAACCTGAATAGATTACTTCATCTTTCTGGAACTCTCTCTCTCTCTCTCTCTCTCTGTCTCTCTCTCTCTCTCTCTCTTTTCTTCTGTAAAGTTGGGGGCTAGATAAATAAAAGATCTCTGAATTGCCTTCTAGCTCTAAGATTCTTCATGATACTACTTTTCTTGGCAACTTTCTCTAGTCAATCCATTAAGATCAAGTAACCTTTTTATTTTCCTTTCTTAGATCATAATAAGTATTTTAATAGTCTCCTCCATTTTCTTCTCCCTCTGGTATTTCCTTTATTCCTTCTTCATTTAAAATGTGAGAGATTGGAATGGGCTGTGCTTGTCCCTAAATGACTTCAGCACATTTCTTTCTGAGAAGTATGGGCTGGCTATGCTAGATTGTAGGATCAAATCACTAATTCAAATTAAATATATGTATATATACATATATATATTAAGCCTCAAAAACAATATACAGTCCATTAAAGGTCCAGCTTGGTTATTCTACCATCTAATCATTTTTCTTTTTTTAAATTTTAGACTTAAATACTAAAATTTAAATGCATAAAAAGAAAAGAAAAAACATGTTATAAACTTAAATATAAAGTAAGAAAAGAAAAAAACATGTCATGTGCACAGTAGAATGAAAGAGAGGATTCAAAATATATAGCAATAAATTTCCATTTCAAGAAAGCCCATGTATTAAATACTACTCATTGTGTTGAGAGCTGTCCATCTTATCTTAACTTCCTTGTAGGTTTTCTTTTGTTTTCTGCCTTGCACTTTTTACTTGGTTCTTTTTTCCCCCCTTCCTTTCCTGCCCCCCCAGGCTACAATTAAGCGTGTGTGTGTGTGTGTGTGTGTGTGTGTGTGTGTGTATGTATAGATATGTATATATGTGTATCTGTGGGTATATATGTGTGTATATACACACAGAGAGAGAAACATATATACACATACATTCATGCATACATAAATATATACTTTCCCTATAAGATTCTACTCCAAATCTTTGTTTTTGTGTTTGTGTGTATTTCTTATTTCCTATCCCTCCTGACTCCTCTGCTTTACTTTTACCCACTACCTTGCCCTCCTATTACTTAACCTACCTCCCCATCCAAGGATCCGTATTTTTTCTACCAATTAAAAAAGAATGCTTTATTTTTTTTTTACCCTATCACTGTAATTATAATTCCCTCTTCCGTGAATCTCTTCCTTATAAAGAAGAAAAATAGTTAACTGAAAGCAGCTGACAAAATCACAGGGTCCAACAACATTTACAATAGTCTACAACCATCTGAGAAGAGGGAAGCGTGTTTCATCAATATTGATGACTTTTTGATAAACACTATCTTCGGTTATAGAATGAGCATTGAGTTAGCATATTTATGGGCTTAACTATATATGTCAAAGTATACAAACATAACTAGATATGGTAAAGTAGAGTCACAAACATGATACATGTAAAAGTCCATATGTATCATCTGATCTAATACTCCTACCTGATTGGTTTGTGTAGTTGTATGAAGATAGATCATCGATATTTCCACATATATACGTACACATGTGTATATGCGCACATGCATATGTGTGTATATTAATAGAAATATATCTATATCTAACTTACTCTACATACACGCACACACACAGACAGACACAATGATCAGGTACGAGTATTGGATCAAATGGCCCATATGATCTTTTACATTTATAACATATCTATCCATCTATCTATCATCTATCTATCATCTGTCTATTCTGGCTTCTACTGAGACATTGGAAAGGATGGTGCGTCTCTTCTACTTATGGAATACCTCCTTCCATTTTTTTAGCCCTATTGATTTTTAAGTTCTTCAGTACTAAACTACAAATCTATCTCCCTGACTTCAACCCACTGGCCACATTTTATCCTGTTTGGCCACACAAACTACAGTGGCAACATGGTAATAAATCTATTTTTTTTACAGTATTTGACCAGTCTTTTATTTAGTTCTAAGGCATCAGTATCTAGCTACTTTTCTTTCTTTCCTTTTAATTTTTTTCCTCTTGGAGTCTAGGAAGGAGAGGCTATTGTTAGCTCAGGTAAAATGTGCATATTTTCACAAAAGTCATCTGAAATCCAATTATCTGTTTGCTGCCTGTGCAGACCCCAGTACTGCACATTCATAATAATTATGCGTTGGTTCAGGTTCAGTTTAGATTTTTCAATCAGAGAGCAAACTGATACTGTTGCTACAATTGATAGAAAGGTCATGGCTTCAATGGTTTAGACAATAGAAAAGCAGAGATGAAAATAGAATCTGCAGAAGGGTTTTGAAAACAAAATAGGAGGAATGAAGCCTGAGGCCAATCTAGATGTCACAAGAAAGATAGAAGAAAAAATGAGAATGTCCAAGTTGGGAATTAAGGAATGAATTAAGACTTTGAGGTGAGAAAACAGAAAAAAGATGCTTTTCTCATTCAGATTGGAGCTGAAACTATGGCTAGCCATCCACATGTTTATGCACCTCCAAGCAGTGTCAATACTATCTGCTTCAGGTTAAAACTCTCTATGGTTGATGTGCTAGTGGGATTTTCTATTATCTTTACTGAGTTACAGAAATTGGAAGGTTGGAAAGCATTGATGTCAACAGATTCAAAACTCTCATATCCTTTTAGAAACTCAGTAAACAGAGATTTAGCAATGTCTATGAATATTCCAATAGAACAAAATCCTGGGTTATCTTCTCTTCTTTCTTACCTTGAATTTTGAAGTAGTAATGGTCATTGAGTGCTCAAAAAGGTTAAGAGAAATCAGTGGAGAAAGTGGGTCTAATGAGAGAATGTATTGTGCATGTTCCAACAGTAAAAGTCTGAAATTCTTGTTAAATTATGTCCTTTTATCATTAAAACAAATGAAGCATGGGGAGATTTTGGTTTTAAAAATATACATATATATACATACATGTATAAGTATGTATATACTTTTAATTCTTGAATATTTCCCAATTACATATAAAGTATTTAACAATTTTTTTTAAATTTTGAGTTATAAATTCTCTCTTCTACCTGCCCCACCCCCTTTCTTAAGAGGTAAAACAGCTTGATATCAATTTTAGATGTGAAGTCATGCAAAACATAGATCCATGATTAGCCATATTACAAAAGAAGACACTGGCAAAAAAAAACCCATGCAAGGAAAATAAAGTAAAAAAAAAAGCAAACTTCAATCTTCATTCAAAGTTCATCAGTTCTCTCTCAAAATGATTAGCATTTTTTCATCAAGAGTCCTTTGGATCATTGTGTTGATCACAGTAGTGAGGTCTTTCTCAGTTGATACTATATACAATGTTGACAATGTATACTGTGTTCTCCTGGTCCTACTTACTTCACTTTGCATAAGTTCATATAAGTCTACCCAGGATTTTCTGAAACCATCCTGCTTGTCATTTCTTATAACACAATAGTATTCCATCACAATCGTGTGCCACTGCTTGTTTAGCCATCCCTGAGTTGATGGGAAATCCCTCAGTTTCTAATTCTTTGCCACCACAAAAAAGAGCTGCTATAAATATTTTTCTACAATTGGGTCCTTTTCCTTTTCTTTGATCTATTTGGGATACAGACCTAGTAGTGGTATTGCTAGGTTAAAGCGTATGTACAGTTTTATAGTTTTTGGGGGTATTTCAAAATTTGGACTACTTCACAACTCCACCAGCTCTGAATTAGTGTCTCGATTTTTCCATACCCCTCCAGTGTTTATCATTTTCCTTTCTGTCATGTTTGTCAATATGATAGGTGTGAGGTGGTATCTCAGATTTGTAAATTATCTATCTTTAATCAGTAGTCATTTAGAGCATTTTTAATGTGACTATTGAAAGCTTTGATTTCTTCTTCTGAAACCTGCCTGTTCATATCCTTCAAGCATTTATCAACTGAAGAAGGGCTCTTATTTTTATAAATTTGGCTCACTTCCTTATTTATGTGAAAAAAGAGACTTTTCAGAGAAATTTGCTATAAAATTTTCCTCACTTTTTTATTTCCCTCCTAACTTTGGCTGCATTAGTTATGTTTGTACAAAAGGTTTTTAATTTCATGTAATCAAAATTATCTATTTTATTTCCTGTGGTGCACTCTTTTTTTGGTTGTAAATGCTTCCCTTATCCATAGATCTGACAGGTACATTTTCCATGGTCCCCAAATTTATTGATGTTACTGTTTATGTCTAAATCATTAACTATTTTTACTTTATCTTGGTCTGCACTGTGAAATGTTAGTCTATGCCTAGTTTCTGTCAAACTGCTTTCCAGTTTTCCAAGAAATTTTTGTCAGATGGTGAGTTCTTAGCCCAAATGTTTGAATCTTTGGGTTTGTGACTCATGTACTACTGAGTATTGTGTACCACATTTAATTCCGATATTAGAATTTGAGTTATAAAAATCAAATTCTAAGTTAGAAGAGGTCATCTAGTCCAACTAGTGCTCATTCTTTTTTCTGTATGCCACACTATTAGCTGGCATAGGTGTTGCTGCATCAGTTTTGTCTTCCTGATTATTTTAATGCCCTCAGAAAGAAGAATAAAATATTTGTCCACTTTCCCCTTTCCCTTACCATGGTGCTTAATCTAGTGTAGCACATGGCCTAGTCACAGAGAATGTTGATTGGATTGATAAAATCAAAATTAGAAACAATGGGTTAAAAGATGGCATGGAAATCTAAAAAGAACATTGCTCTTTGGATCATTGTTAGATAAGACTGCAGTAGTTCAGCCTGATTAAGTACAGTGAATACAGCGTTGGAATAACCATAGAACACTATGTCAGCCTTGTTAAGAACAGTCACTCAGTGCTGCCTCTGCAAATACCTTTTCCTGGGATTTAAAAAAGCTAGACTATTAAGGGAGTCATAGAGCAATGATGTCAGGGTTATTTATATTTAAAATTGTACTGGATATACAGAAAAGCAGCATAATGGAGCAGAATCCAGGGTTTAGAATCACAAAGGTCTTTATTCGAATCCTGCTGCCTGCACTGACGATGGGCCAGTCCCTATCTGGGATCTGCCATGGATAGAATTCTCCGTTGGACAGAATCACAGGTTCTCACTTCCTGACTGAAACCCTATGATCATTTCTTCAGATACTTTTTTGTTGTCCAGTAGGAGTGTTAGATTAGGACAACCATGAGTTGCTACTATTTATTGGCTAGAACCATTCTTAGATTTCACACACAGGGCATTTTTTGAAGGATACTCATAAGTTGGAAAAAATGTTCTTGGCTTAAGAAAGGAGATTTGGATGTAGTAGCACTTGGATGTTTGAGAGAAATTCAATGGAAGGAGGGGAGTGGGAATCAATTGTATATAGGCTAGGCTAACCACAGCATCAGTAGCACTTGGAGGAGGAATGGCTCATCCACTCTAGATGATTAAGCCCAGGCACTTGGAAAAGAGTCCAACAGTCACCAGAATCTGGGATTTGGTGATGCAAGACTTTTTTTCCCATTGTATAGCATACAGGGCCAGTGGTTGCTGCATGGAGGAAGTTCTTCCACCAACCCTCATTGTTAACATTAAGGATCAAAGGTAATTATACTCTTGTATGTGTCTCATAATTTTTTACCAGAGCTGAGCTGGGTTGGGCAGGATTGGGCTGAGCTGAGGAATTTCTAGCCTAAGTCAAGGTAGGATAGTAGGAAAGCAGGGGTGGGTGGTCAGACATCTGTGAGCAGCTGTGATGATGGTGATGAGGAGGAGGGAGAGAAAGAAGAGGAGGAAGAGGAGAATGAGGAAAACTTGAACATTTAAGAATGCGGAACAAGTGTGTTTTGTGGCTTTTAAGCTCGACTGCACTCTCCCACAGTACCCACAAAATGTAGTCTATAATCTCATTATGTATTTAATTGTATTAAAACAAGACCATTCCTCCAAACTCCTTTACTGGAGTACTGTCAATTAAGGAGCAAAAACATGAAACTTATCAAGTAGGATTTATGGAACACTTGATATTTCACCTTTTAACTCTGCTGTTTTTCAGTCATGTTCAACTCTTTGTGACCCCATTTGGGGTCTTCCTGGCAAAGATACTGGAGTGGTTTGCCATTTCCTTCTCTAGCTCATTTTACAGATGATGAAACTCAAGCAAACAGGATTAAGTGACTAGCCCAGGGTAACACAGCTAGTAAGTGTCTGCAGCCAGATTTGAACTCTAGTCTTCCTGACTTCAAGTTTGGCATTCTGTCCACTGTGCCAACTCTACATGTAGTCATAAAAAATTTTATGCCTACATTTATTGTGCTTGATGTTATTATGCCAAGCACATGCTGTTAAAGAAAACAAACCATCAAAACTAGTCTCTTGGCTGGTTTTACTTTCTTTTCTCAAAGTATATCTTAAATGCTTTTTTTGCTCATATAAAACAACTGAGCAAGATGGAAGGGAGAAAAGGTGATGAATGTGGCCCTGCCCTTTTTCTATAGCTACCAGAATCATCTCTGCCACTGTCACTCTTCACCTTTTCCCCTTTATTCAGGGAACTCAAAGTGTATGAGAGTTGTTTGTTTTTCATAGTGTTCCCTCTTGTAGACTGTTCATAAACCACACTCATTGACCCAGTTAAGTTATGTGTGTACTAAAGGACAAAAAATACTTGTTATTATAATAATAGAACTTTTACATAATGCATCATGGTCATAAAAAATATGGTTGCTTCAGAGCTCTTTCAGATGACATTAAATCACAGAGAGGACAGTGGACTTACCCAAGATGACCCATATGGTATGTCAAAGAACTGTGATTCAAGGCAACATTTTCTGGTTGGAGACTGATTGGATGCTCTTGCCACTTCATCAGGGCTTACTAACATTCATTACCTGTCTGAATCCTCACAAGAAGACTGTTGAGTAGGATAAGTATTATTATCTCAATCAGATGGATAAACTGAGGCTCAGAAAGAATGCCAGTTAGTACTAGTACTATAATCTAGTCTCTTGACTATCATGCCAGTATTCTTTCTTCCATACCATATCTCTCAGACCTAGAGCAATCTGGGAAAAGCCAGATTTGTAATTCCTTAGCTTATTCATTGGGTACAGTATAAGCCTTAACTACATAATGACCAACAAACAACACAGCGTAGAAACGTAGATATCATTTTATCCCTTATTAACTTTTTCCCCTTTCACCTTCAGCATATCAGTATATTATGTAGCTATATTACAAACAGATTTGGGGATGGTCAGATTTAGGTTTTTAAAGAACATAGACAAAACCTCACACTAAACAGACCCAACTACAGGATTTATTGGATAATTCATACAAACCACTTAGTTTTAATCCCTCATACAGAGTGAGTACAAGGAGACATGCATCCGTATCTGTCTTGCAGGGTGCCCATCTTTGTGTGGCCCAAAGAAGTGAGCCTATATACTTAAGTGCTTCCTGAAGGTGGGCTTCCTGGCCCAGGAAGTGGTCCCAGCCACCAGCTAGGGTTTGATGCAATTTTATACTGAGTTAGACAAAGGGGACTTGGGACTCTTACAAATGCACCAATCCTGAGTGGGTCAAATAAGGCCACCATACAGGGGTTGGTAGAGCTCAATTGAAATCAGAAGCTGCACTCATGGATATTCATCAGTCACTCTGTATTTATGCATCCTTCCTCCCCCTCTGAGTGAATGGACTGCCTACTAAACTGCATCATTAGATGCAGAATAAGGGACGTATCTTTCTCAAATTCTTGAATTTTGCTATTTTCTTCTGTCTTCCTAAATCAGAATTTTAAAAGGCCATTTTCTTACCTGCCTTTGGGAAAGCAAAAGTAATTTGCTGATCATAAGAGAGTCCTTGGGCTTTTGGGACAAAGTATTTTTTTCAAGGGAAGGGTGTACTTATTCCTTTAAAACAAGGAACATCTGGTGTGAGAGAAAAATATAATGATAAATGATGCCATCCTGGTGAGCCAAATATTATAAATTATGTGTGTGTCTGTTTTCAAAGATAAAATAGCCACCTATGGGTATGTTCTACTGGGATTTGGGGGGAGATTTTTCGCACTGGAATGAGGTGTTATTTCCCTGAAAAATCAACTTGGTCTGGGCATTCTTTATAAAGATCTTGGAGATCCTGTCATTTCTCTTTGCTCTATGATTCTATGGTGAAATAAGACATTCAAACCGCCCCTAGAAATGTTATTATCCTGTGGCTGGAAAGGAAGGCAACAGGCATTTATTAAGCTGTGCTGAGCACTTTAACAGTATTATTTCATTTGTTCCTCGCAAGAAACCTGGGAGAAAAGTGCTATAATTATCTTTATTTTAAAGTTGAAGAAACTGAAGCAAACAGAGGTTGAGTTGTCCAGAGTTCCAAAGCTGTGACATGTCTGGGGTTAGAGTTGAACTCAGGTCATCCAGACTCCGGGGTCAGCATTCTGTCCACTATGCCACCTAGCCCCCTGGACTGCATGGATTTCCAAAGGCCTGCATTTTTTAAGAGCTTACCTAGAGAAAAAGGCTAATCTAGATCAGAATGAGAAAATCCACATTGCATAAGGAATAAAAATGCAAATGTTATACTCTCAAACTGGAGAGAACCCAGCTGGAGATCTTTGTAGTAAAAGGACAGATGTTGGGTATTTGCCTGTAAAACTTTATCTCCTTTACAAAACCCTCCACTACCCCATGGAGTATAGTAGAAAGGGTCTTTGCCTAAGAATCAAGACACTTGGATCCCAATCCAAGCTGTGGCACCAAATCACTGTGTGACTTTGGACAAACTGCTTAACCTTTCACATCCTCAGCTTCCTGAGATTGAGTCTTTTTTGTAAGCTTAATAAACTAAAAAAAAGTTATGTGCAATCTCATACTATGCCAGAAATTGTCAGGTATTATTATTGTTAGAACATCTTCAAGAATTGAGTGGCTATGCTTCTTGGAATATTTGTCAGATATAAATGCCTTCAATAAAGTCAGTGTTTAACCAATGAAAATAATTTGACTTGTAGTAAACGCTGGTCATAAATTCAGATCAACCTCGGCAAGAGTTCTAGGTAAATATATTCCCAGAGGTTTCCTATTAAATTGTTCCTGACATAAAATAAGACAAAGTAGTTGATCTTTCTAGATTGTGTGTGCGCGTGTGTGTGCGTGTGTGTATGTGCGTGCGTGCATGCATCTGTGTATACTATAAAGGTGCTAGACGGTATAGATCTAGAACATTTTTTCTACTTATCATACTCTTTGAAATCTAATTTCAGTAATTGGCTTGATTTGAAGTACATTTCTTTGCCGAATTTCAGATTGATTTATAAGCTGATGTGTGAAGTTGTATTGGTATAACAGAAGGAGACATGATGAGATTGGAAAAAACCACTTCTCTCTGGAATTATCCACTAACAAAGTAGTTTTCCTTAATGTTATCTCTTCATAGTACTCTTTTTCAGAATGTGCATAATTGATATTGCCATAAGGACTTTATTGTTCTTTCTTACATAGCTGGTTTAAAAAAAGAACATTTTAGAGTACCAGTATAAAGGCATAGGATTGTAAAACACAGTTAATCCTGGTCTATTTCATACAGTTTTTCTTTCATTAGAAAAAATGTTTTCATTGCACATAGACCAAGAAACTCAGGTATCCTGAACTGCTTCATTGTGCTCAGAGCCTCAGAAGTAATAATTAAACGAATAGCCAATACCCAGGGAAACCTTGGCATATGTCAATCAATTATTTCTATTTCAATAATTAATTCTAAAAAAATAAAGAGGCTGCAGATTGTAGGACATCCGTCCACAGAGCAGCCCTGCTATATACTGACTTTAGGTCCCTGCTGATTTCCAAAATAAAACTGTTGCTGGGTTTCTTGTAACTGTAATAAATTAGTTGCCAGCATGAAGATGTCTGTCATTCATATATGACCTTCTACTTCTGGCTAACAAACATTAAATGAGAAAAAATCAAAATCAGGTATAGTTATGTTCACATTGGAAATAAAGATTTCCTTTTTTATTGAATTTCAGTTCCATAATGAAGATTAGAGACATATATTTGGAATAGTCTATGTTGGTTTTTTGTAGAGATGTAAACATTGATTCATTCAACAAACAGTTAATAAAACTTAATAATCATTTACAATGTGCAGAAGGCAGCTAGGTGGCATGATGAATAGAATGCCAGGCCTGGAGTCAGTAAGACCTAAGTTCAAATCTGGCTTCAGGATCACAACCTCTGTGATCCTGGGCAAGTCACTTAACCCTATTTGCCTCAGTTTCCCATTTATAAAATGACCTGGAGAAGAAAAGGGCAAACCACTCCAGTGTGAAAACCTCAAATGGGGTAACAAAGAATTGGACACCACTGAACAAAAAACAAATTTTAAAACTGCGCAGGGTACTACATTGAATACTGTGTTTTTTTTTTTTTTGTAGAGTGATTCAATAGGAAAAAGCCTATTCAATATCTGATGACAAGAACTTGATTTCTGCCTCCTCTATATAAAACCTAATGATCATAGGCAAGTAATTCATCCTCACTGGACCTCAGTTTGCTTAACTTTAAAATTAGAAATTGCACTAGATGAAAAGGTCTAATGACCTTTTCATTCTTAAAACTATGATCTTATTCCAGTACCTCTCAGGGTTGTTGTGAGAATCCAATGAGATATATTTGTAAAGTGCTCAGTACGGTGCCTGGCATATAGTAGGTGCTTAATAAATGCTTATTACTTTTCTTCCTTCAAATATTTCAATTTGAATACCTTTGACCAATACTCTATAGAACAGTATCCACTGAATCCTGGAAATATAAGTAAGCAGCTTCATAGTCTTCACTAGCATACTTCCTCCACAGTATTGATAATGCCTATACCTTCCCTCCATCCCTACTGCCACTGCCATAGTTGAGGCCTTCATTACCTATTGCCTCTCATTATCAGGAATTTATTCCTATATAGTTGGGGGGATAAAAATGTAAAGGCTATAGCAAAACTAGGCTTTTTGGGTTCTCAGTAGTTTCTTTACTCCTGCCTTGGCTTATATTCGTCCCCCTCTTTTAGAATGTCCCGCATTTCAAAGGCTCCACTGTATGACCAAAATCTATCTTGTACAAGATCCAAATGACATGCAGTCTTTTTTATGAAGTCTGTGCTGATTTATCAGCAAGAAGTTAACTATCTCTTCTTTAAATTATGGACTTCATTTCTTAATGAGGATTTCATACTGTACGTAGCATTATGGATGTTTGTATCTATGCCCAATTCATTGCATTCTGCCATATCCTCCAGCACAATGCAATAAATATTTGCTGAATTAATGAATGAACCTGAAAAGGAAAATGGATTTGATCAGTAAATACTGGTTCATTTATATTATCAAGACAAAAAAGGTCAGAGAGGCAAAATTCTTACAGCTTCTTCATCAACTAAAGCTATGAACCCCTTGCTGATGATTGAGAATAAATCAGACACGGAAGACTTCTCTATTAAATGAACAGGGTGCATGTCTATCTATGGCCTAATTTATTGAAAAGTCTTATTGAGAAGGGTGGATGAGCTCTGCTTGGGTCTTTTACAGTAAGGATCCCTTTGGAGTGTTGGCGGGACTAGAGGCCTATTGAGGTATCTTCCAGTTCTCAGATTCTGAGATCAAGATGTTTCTGATCCAATGAATAAAGTATTTTCTGTTGGGTCAGCAATCGTAAAGCAGCAGCTGGCAGTAGAAGTCAGTATACGTGAAAAATATCAATCATGACACTGGAGAAAAATTTAATGATTTTTTTAAAAGATACTTCATTTCTCAACATCATCTCTCCTCTGAACAACTTTGTCACCCTGGTTAATCCCTATCCTAAAAGGTGAAAGTGAAACTTAAAGCAGAATATTATCATAGATCATTCATTTAGAGTTTGAAAGAAGCTTGGGTATCAGAGAGTTCAATACCCTTGTGGGTTTTTTTGATTGTTTTGGTTTTGCCTTTTTTCTTTTTTGGGGGGGGGATGTGAAAACTAAGACTCAGAGATGTAAACTCATTTGTTAAGGGTCAAACAACTCTTAAGAGACTTAAGTGGGATTTGAACCCAAATCTTCCTTACTCCAAGTTTACTCTTCTATCTGCCATGCCATACTAGGACAGCTTGCTTATTTTTACATATGCTAATGTTATCCTTTCTCATAAAATAAAATCTTTTGGGAATAAGAACATTTCATCCTGTTACATTTTCAAACATATTAAACATTGTTACTTACAGAGAACAAACACATGCATGGGCAGATACAAGTATTTTTTACATTTTTGGTAAAAAAAAAATCATTCTGGATGCATGTTTTCCTGACAAAAGCAAGGATATTATATTGCTAAAGTATTTTAGAGCTAACCTTGGGGAGGTAGAGTTGTGTGGGTGTGTATATGTTTCCTGTCTTCCTGTCTCCAAATGTTGTTTCATTGATTCAATATGTAGTGCTATTGAAGATATGAAAAGTTGTTATTGGAGAGATTTTTACAGCTCTTTTAACATTAAAGATGCAAACATTAAAGAAAACTTTGAAAGAATCATGGCCTTATTTCAGATTTGCCGAAGTGTCATCTGCTAACATGCCTAAAGAAAGGATAATCTCACTCTATTCTGACTAGATCAGATCACACCTGGAATACTGTTGTTGTTGATTCTGGGGAGAGAGGGCATAGAGTCCAGGGATTCTTAAACTTTTTCCACTCTAGACTTCTTCAGTGCTTCTTAAACTGTGGGTCACTACCCCACAGGTGGTCTTGACCCACAGTTTTAGAAACACTACATAGACTTCAGAAATGCATCCAGGAGTGAATAACCAGGACATTAGGAGGAAAATTTAGGAGAAATTTTCAAAACTCTTTTATTTCAATTAATTTCAATTTTATTTCACATAGATTGCATATAAAATTCACGTAGCACTCTCAGGACAATACGAATGTGTTGTAAGACAGTAGATATCAGTCTTCAAGTATCTAAAGGTGAATAACTCAGAAAAGGTAGTAGACTTGTTCTTTGCTGCTCCAGAGAGAGGATAAAGGTCCAGAGCCAAAATCTGGCTCAAAAGTAGAATTTCCCAACATTGAGAGTAGACCAATATCGAACTAGGTCTCTTGGTGAAAGAGTGAATTTCATGTCACTAGAAGTTTTCAAGATGGGGCTGGTTGGCCTCTTTCAGAGATATTGTAAAAGGCATTCCTGAATACATGAGATGTTGTATAAGAACCTCTCCAAGATGTTCCTCCTAGCTCTAACATTCTATGATTATATGAAAATAAAATAACTTGGCATAATAGCTCTTCTCAAATGGTTGGAAATCTTTTTCCTTAAGTTTATGGAAACAATAAGAAAAGGTAAAGTCATTAATCTGAAGGTCAAAATACTATGGAACTTTTCTCAAAAAGTTTTCAAGGCACTCACATGGGAAAAATACAATAGATTCTTGCAAATGTATATGAATTATAATTATTTATGTGTAATGATATAGCTGAATCATATAGGATCTTAATGCTACCAAAATGATTGTGATATCAAAATAACTTTCATATTTTAATGCCACATAATAATGTCCATTAGGACCTTAATTACAATGCATTATTTATTAATAATGAGTTTGTGGTTTATATGTATTTGTGTCAAGATACTGAAATGGATTTGTGATTTCATCTATTTGAAACTTCCCTCTAATGATGTGGATGACAGCCCGTCCATGTTTGCCCTTTTTGTTCTGTGTGGTTTTCCCAGCCCTCTTGAAAGTGGCAGGCTACCTAACATCTTAGAGGCCTTCCTTGCTTTCTTCTAACAATGAAAGAGTACCAATGGAGTACTCTGTCTACCAGATTTCCATTGTTTTTGCCATATGACCAGCCTATATATTTTCTTCCTCTAGTACAATTCCACAATGACTCTTTTATTCCTGTTCTTCAGTGTTTCTCATTGATTATGTTTCGCAGCCCACTTATACCCATTATGCACTGCCCTGTCATCCTCTGAGTTATACTTATTTTAGTTCTTCAGGGGTAATTATAGTCTGTTTTTCTCCAATGTATAGAAACATTGGTAATGCTAATATTGAAAAAGTGGGCCTTTGTTTTCATGAAATCTCAAACCAACCTACCTTTTTTTCTATCTATCAATCATCCATCTATCTATCCATCTATTTATCTATTTATCTATCTATCTATCTATCTATCTATCTATCTATCTGTCTTTGTTTTGTGACAAATGGTCATGAATTAAAACACCATGAGTACACTTGATTGTAAAAAGTCTCTCAGAATCATGGAATTTCAGAGCTGAAATGAAACACAACCACCATCTTGTTCCCAAAAGATTTTATTTTATGAGAAAGGATAACATTAGCATATGTAAAAATAAGCAAGCTGTCCTAGTATGGCATGGCAGATAGAAGAGTAAACTTGGAGTAAGGAAGATTTGGGTTCAAATCCCACTTAAGTCTCTTAAGAGTTGTTTGACCCTTAACAAATAAGTTTACATCTCTGAGCCTTAGTTTTCACATCCCCCCCCCAAAAAAAGAAAAAAGGCAAAACCAAACCAAAACAATCAAAAAAACCCACAAGGGTATTGAACTCTCTGATACCTAAGCTTCTTTCAAACTCTAAATGAATGATCTATGCCTACTGTAATATACACAAGTGGTTATCTAACCTTTGCGTGAAGGCTTTCAATGAGAGATAACTTACTGCCTCTTAAGGCAACACATTCCAGTGCTGAAAATAGCAATTTCACAATCAAAATGCTATCAGACATGGGAATCATGAGTCAAATGTGAATTTCCAAAAGTGTTATGCTATGGGTTGCATCACTACTTCTGTCCTTACAATGTTAGGTGAAAGTGAGGAAGACCACCACCATGGTGTGGATGCCCTGTAGCAATTCTATGAATTTCGAAATTAGATGAATTTCGCACTGCATCAATGGAAGAAACTTCTGAATCAGTAGGATCATAGACACAGTCTTGGATTTGAATACTTGTGCTGTGTTTTCATATCATAAACAGATGTTTTCCATCACCCAAGTTCTTTAACCAGCATGTCTGAAATCAAGCCGTCCTAAATTTACTCTACTCATTGTGACATCCATGTAAATAAAAGGTGATATGTACGGATAGAGTGCGTGCTAGGTCTGGAGTTAGGATTATCTGAACTAAAATCCAACCTCACACTCTAACTAGCTTTATGACCTTGGGTAGGTCGTTTAATCTTTGCTTGCCTCAGTTTCCTCAATTGTAAAATAGGAGTAATAATAGCACCTGCCTCTCAAGACTGTTACAAGATTCAAATATGCTATATAAAAATTCCAATTATAATGATGACGATGATGATGTTTGCGTTTGGGTAGTGGAGTATTCATTTAGAAAGAATTTCCCTCATTGTATGGGACTGTGGAAGGCGTTTTCTATTTAACCACTTCACTAATAGCATTTTTAGTATTCAAAAAAGAGACTCTTGCTTATTCTCCTAGATATGATGGAATGGGGAGAAATGAGGGGAGGCGGTGTGTAATGGTCAAGGGGTATGCTGATAAATGTTTAACAACCAGCTCTCTCAAAAAATGATCATCTGCATTTTTAAGTTTAATCTGTATTAATAACATTTTCTTAAGTCTAGAAATCAATAAAACAAAATAAGCCCTGTTTGGTAGCACTTGGAAATTTCCAAGGAATACATGTTCACGCTGAAAATTTACCAATTGGTTCTCATGAGTCAACATAAGCTGGCACCAGGACACCCCCAGGAGAGTATTGGCCTTGGAGTCTCCATTTGAATTTCAGTTCTGAGATGTTGTAGCTGTGTGAGCTTGGGCAATTAATTCACTTCAACTTTGGGAACTTCAACACTCTCATTTAGAAAATGGGGATAATACTAATATTACTTAAGTTGATGTGAGGAAAGTATTTCAAAAAGAACTATAGAGGCAGCTAGGTGGTACAGTGGGACCTGAGTTCAAATGCGGCCTCAGACAGTGCATCAAAGACTATAGAAATCTGAGGTATGATAATGATGATAATTTTTAACATGTAGAAGCAAACCCTTATTGAGTTCTGTGCCATGTCATTGTGCACCTCTAAAGTACAGAAATGTCAGCTGGTGGCAGCTGGCTGCCATTTACCTGCTTTGGACAAAAAGGAAGGTTTTTCTCTCCCTTTGTTTCTTTAGATCTAAGAGAAAAATCAAATGGAATATTTCATTTTTGGCTCAAAAGCAGTAGATAGCTGGCCTTGTCGCTAGTACAGAATGTGAATTAGAAAATACATTTTCTCCCTCAAATTTTCTGTTGAATGTTTCAAGGGCCTTAAGTGGGCAATACTTTATTGTAGACCCAGTTCATCATTTATAGAACACTTATTACAAATTTTAATATGGTTTCATAAAGCTGTCACAGAAGAAAATAAATGAGTATAGAGCTAATTGGAACAATGTATCATAAAAAGCTCAAGATTTCCTTTATTTAGAATTATTTCAAAATGTACAGAAAATGTACCATTCACCAACTGTTCATATAACCCTGGATTGCATAGGGGCTGTTTATCTACTGAGCACATTTTTTAGGTACAAAGCAGGCCCACTGTGACTATTTCTAACCTTCTCTCTTTTCAAGCCTCCAACTGTACTTCCAACCACCTCCCTCCTACTTGATCACTTCAAGTTTTGCTTAATTGAGGTGGAGGCCATCTGTGAGCATGTGAGTCTCATGTGGCATACCACTTAATCTTTCTGTGTTTTCATCCATCCATCTTCTTATCTGTAAGAAATGGGAGGAGGAGTTTTGTTTCCACAGAACTAAAGGTGTGCTTCCCTGCCCTCCCCCACCCCAGCTTTAGCAGAGACCAGGCCTCAAGGTCGGTCAGGTGAGAGGTCAGAGGCTTGTAAGCATGTGCATACTTTTTGAGAAGGCAGTCTGGGGAATTAGAGAGGCCAAACCCACTTGAACCTGTTCAAGCTTATCTAGGGTCTGGTCTTGGTCAAGAATCCAGGCCTACTGATTTGCATCATTTGCATATGTTAAAGAGGGAAAGTAGGGGAAGTAAAAGAATATAGTTTAATCCTAAACTAAGACAAGGAAAATCTAATTAACTTCACTTTTGCTTCTGTATCCTTATTATCCTATTTATGTAAACTATATAACCTAGGAAAACTATGTAAAAAGAAAAGATTGTAAACTAACCATGACTTTAGCAGGAGTGGAGGGAATGGTTACCCCTGCTCCTGCAGCTGTATCAGTGTGAGTGTTCCCATGAGCACTACACCCGCTCTCCCAGGGAGCGTAATAAAATGCCTTCCTCTGCCCGCTCTGGTCCTGAATTCTTTGGGTGTGAATGGGCAAATCACATGGATTTTCCTAAGGGAAGCAACAGGCAGCGGAAGCTCGCCAGGCTTACTCCTGGATCTTGTCTTGGGGTGTCCTGTGATCCCCACTGCAGTGTTAAGAGGGCTACCACTCTGGATTCCCTTGGGGAACCCTGTGGTCTGCATGGCCTTCTTAAGGGGACATCACATGGGACTTCCGGCCCTGTCTCGGGAGCCTTGTGATCTTACTGCCATCCTAAGGGGCCATCACTTGGGTCTTCCTTAGGGTCTGACCCCTAGGAGGCCCTGTGATCCCCACAGATTAAGGGATGGCTACCACTTGGTCTTCCTCTGGGAGTCCTGTGGTCTGTACAGCCTTCCCTAGGGATTATCACAGGGTTCTTCAGGACTTTGGCCCTGCCTAGGAAGTCCAGTGATCCCCAAAACCACGTTTCTCACATTATCCTTCCTTCTTATCTCAGAGGGTCACGTGGAACACTGTTGCTCTCTTTATTGTATCCCCACTTCTGCTTCCTTCAGTCTTTTTCTGAACTTTGCTACATTCGTCATTTCTCTTTGGTATCTTTAATCTCTCTCTTCACTACTAGTTCCTTCTTTTCTGTTTATAAATATGGTGAGGTCTCCTCTAACTTGGAAAAAGACGGTGTTTCCCTTGATTCCCACTGTCCCAGCAAATCCTTCTTTTTTTTGGTTGTTAAAATATAAAAAAGGAATCTGCTCCCTCCCTTCATTTTATTGCAACTCTTAATCCCCTTGTAATCTTAATTTTGTCCCCACCCACTATCTGAGATTATTACTTCAATGTATTTATTACCTACATTTTAATAGTTCTTTAATATTGGAGTATTGAGTAATTGAAATTTTACCAGCCCTACATAGAGGTAGATGTTGTTTCTAAAAACACCTTTTAAAAAATTAGAGATGTACTTCCAAATAGGAGGAAAAGAAGGGCAGCATACAGACTATTCCAATGGGCTAGAGGTTGGAAAGATATGACATACCTAAGCATCTCAGAACACCTGTGTTTTCCCAGCGGGTTATCATTTCCCCTATCACAGGTAGCTCTGTAAGGGCAATTATCTCCTTTCTAGTCTTTCAGCTTTCAGGTAACAGCTGCTGATAAATAGTAATTGAGTTTTCCCAGGGTGTCTAAATAAGAAAGGGCAGGTCATCAAGAAATACAGCTGAGTCCTTTTGTGTTACATTTTCCTCAACTGAATGCTTTTTAGTCTGTATCCTTTTTGTTTCCTAGCCTTCAACTAGTGCCTTTGTCAGAAAGGATGGGAAGACTTGAATTTCTTTCAAAATTTAATCATTTTCTCTTAAGCTGGTGATACTGGTTCTCCCCTCATTTGTCAGTACTACAAAAGAGAGTGGATAAGAATCAAAAAGCAAGTTTAGTCATCGTTTATTTACCCCACAGTTTACAGAGAAAATGAAAACAATATCCTTGGTGGGATATATTTGAATCCAAGTGAAAATTATTATTTTGTTTTAAAGGATTCCATCCTCCCAGGGTCTGTAATTTTTATGCCCATGGAGAACTGGGGTGTGAAAACTTTCTCCACCAAGTAAACAACCAGTCAATTAATCTATGGGCATTTATTAAGCACTTATAGTACACAAGGTACTATCCTTAGATCTAGGTGTGCAAAGACAATCTAAGCCAGTCCCTTCCATCAGAGAGCTTCCATTTTTTTTGAAGAGCTCTGCAAACCGGAAAGTTCTTTATAAATGCTAGCCATTATTAGCATTTACCTCATTTGGAGCTTATTGTGGTATATAGTCTAAAACCTTTAAAATAGGTCCTTTTTAAAAAATAGTTCTAAACCTATTTTAAAAATACAGCTTTCCAGTTTTCCCCAGTAGTTGTATGAGTAAGTAGTGCCTTTCCTAGCAATTTGTGTTCTTGGGTTTATCAAACAGTAGACCACTGTGATCATTTATTTCTTTTTTTAAGACTAAATTCATCTTTATTTAATTTTCAAGAACATGATATTTACCAATGACAAAAGGTGGCCAGTTTTTGAAAATGAGAGCTTTCATTTTTAATAGAGGAGACAACATGAATACATTTAAGTATATATTTAATGCATATCAAATGGAGTAGTTTTTTTTAAATAGTTTGCTAGCAGCAGGGAGGATTTGGAAAGGTAGATACATTGTCTGATTTAATAGATAAATGTTTGAAAGTTATCTTTGACTCATAGAGATTAAGTGACTATTCTAAATCACAGTTATTAAGTATCAGAAGTGAGATTTGCATCCAGGCTTTCCTTACTCCAAATCTAGCACTTTATCAATTATGCCAGCCTGCTTCTTAAAAAGAGGGTACCGCCTTAAATAATCAGGCAAAATACCAATAACAATATTTTAAGTGAGATTTTATAATAATAGACTTTATGATCTAGAGATGGAGAAATATAAGATAAAAACAGAATAGAAATTGTATAGTTATCTCTATAAGATAGAGATAGAATAGGTTTTATAGTATCTCATTTTAAAAATTAATTTTGCTTCAGTCACCAAAACAAGGAATTCAAACTGTTGCTGACTGTATAAAGTAATGGAAAGGAGCATTAACTAGACATGCTGATTCTAGCCTGTAATCGCTGCTACTGAGGAAGGCTGAGAGGCTCATGGATCTCTTAAGCTTAGGAGTTTTGAAATGAAGTAGTGCTAAATGTGATTGTGTGTTACCAATGTGATGATTGTCCATCACCAGTATGACGAGCCCCCAAATGATGGGGGCCACCAGGCTGCCTAAGGTGGGGGTGGGGGAGAACTGGCCCATTTTGGAACCTGCGCAAGCCAAAGCTTCTGTACCAGTCAGCAGCAGAATCAATCAACCTTTATTTGCCAATCGGCACGTGAGTGCCTGCTGCACTTCCAACCTAGCTGACATAGGAAGACTGGCTCAAAAAACAAACAAAAAGAATGGTGGGTGTAAGGCTACAGCCTATTAGCAATTATAGATAGCTAAATATCAGCATTATTAAGGGCAGGTATAAACGAGATATGTTACTCATGAAATGAGGGTGAGGGATCACACACTAACAGCTGTACTGGCATCTAAGATCCAGAGCAAGGTCTCTAGTGTATTGGGTGAATTAGCAGAAACACATGGCCAAGAGTCACATTGGAAGATAACAAAGTGGCAGTCTGTACCACTGGAGAGACACTTTGAACAGATGAGCATAAGGATCCATTAAAGTACCATTACACTACCTAAATATTCCATATAAAAGTGACAACCCACTGGGCCATCACCAGTTGTGTTGACTTTTGTCTTGCCACTGGATTCTGATGACTCTGAAGGAAATAGTAAAGCTGATGACTTTGTGTAACTCTGCCTCACCTAAATAAAATTCATACAACGGTGAAGACATCAACCTCATGATGTCATTGGTTCTCTTTGAGAATGAAGGGTGAACAACAACAATCTGTGACAATCCACATATAACCTGATTCTAATAGATTTATAGTATTTCTCAATGGGATGATTCATAAAGCTCTTTTTGACCTCCCCAAATTGCTATGTAACTATAAGTCACTTATTTTATTCCTTGAAGCATCTTTGCTTTTAATTCGCAACATTCTTGTTTTTTTCTTTTGTAGACCTGTTCTTCTCAGCATGATGTCACAGAAAAAAAAACGTATTAGAACTAAGATCAGAAGATTTAAGTTATTCTATGGTCCTATCAATTATCAGCTAAATGACGACTACTTATTTTCTCATCTGAAAAATGGGAATGATATTGACAGCTATCTCACAGGGCTGTTGTAAAGAAATACTCTTTTTTTGGTAAAAAGACAAAGCATTTTATATGTTTAAGCTCTTTTTATTTTTATTGCTTCAAGTACCATTTTTTGCTACTCTCCCTGTGACTGTAAGAAAATTAGCTATTTCAGGTATTACAAAATATACATTTTTATGTACCTGCCAATTTTCATCTTATGTAGACTTCATAAAAACAAATGATTCTACTCCTTTATTTCTAACATAGCATATTTGTTGTTTAAAGCATTTTGAGAGTTAGTTTATATGAAATGTAGTAGACAAAATATAATTTATCATGTTCAAAACCTGTTCATACATATAACATCTTGTTTTCTAGACAATGGACTTTGGGCAACTTGTTGAATTTTGTCCAAATTAATTTTTTCCCCATTAGATTAGGGTTTAATATGGATGGAAAACCAGCTCCACTCAGGTACTTCTCTCCCACCTGTGTTCTCCAGTGGCTATTATTTTCAGACTTTCTATAAATATCATGTTCTTTCATACTGAAAATTTACATATTTCTTATCTTACCTACATTTGTTAGCTGCTTAAGGGCTGGAACTATGCCAAATTAGCTTTATATTCCCAAAGTCAAAAACAATGTCAATTATGAAGTAGGTGCATAAAGATATTTGTTGAAAGGAATTTATTTTTTTTTAAATGAGAAACTTCACTGTGTAATTTTTCTTGTCTGTGATATGAATACATATTGAAAACAAAGCATTTGGGTAAGAATTGTCTTTGTCATTGATCATGAAAGCATCCTCATAAATGGCTTTTAACTTACATGTTAAAAATATCATTGACAGATGCAACCATAAGGAAAACTTTAATTTTCCTCTGATTACTGATAGCAAATAAGGCTTTGGAAATGTTTGCCCCAAACTTAAATGCTTACTGTTGTCACTACAGAATAAAAATGGAAAAAAATCCCCATATCCCCATAGGAGTTTTTAAACTACTATTTATAGATGACATTGGGCAAGTTAATTAATTCTCTTTGGAACTCAGCTTCCTCATTTGTAAAGTAATAAGTTTGGATTAAGTGACACTGACTTTCATCTCTAAACCTATGAGTCAGTGACCGTATCAAGTACCAGACTACTACAAGGCCCATGCTACTACAAGGCCTCCTCAAAGATGTCTAAGACCTTAAAGATTTAGGCCAGTAATTCATCTTGTAAAAATGGAGTGAATTAAAGAAGCGTGTAGTCATCTCACTGCAGTGATATTAGTCTGGACCCAGACTTGAATATAAGTGTATGATGAATTGCATTTAGGTAATTGCTGCAGTTCTGTCAACAGAATCTTAACACAAAATCCATCCTTGCAACACCAACATTCTCAGAATGATATTATATGAGAAAAAAATTGTGGGATTTGTAGGCATCACTATTTGTGAATAATAAAAATTTCCTGTGACCCCCAAGGGCAATGGAGGGATAAATAGTGAGCTTGGATCTGTTACCAGTTTATATTGGCATGAAAGAAATGCCATATGAAGAGAGATCATGAGGAAGTATTTGATCAGAAAAGGAAGTGGACCAGTCATATGTGAGGAACATGATATAACTGACATACAATGCAAATACTGTACTGTTATCCAAAAAAATGTCAAATTAAAGGCCTTTAGTATGTTGGGTAGATATACTATAGAGGAGGTATGAAAGGATGATAATAAGAATAGCACAGCCAGGTACAGTCTGGAATCAAACTGGTGGAAAGAATACCGATAGTGATGAGATCAGAGATAGAGGGAAATAGCAGTGAAAGGTATTGCAGAAAGAATACTATATACCTCTAATTGCTGTAGTGTGTGTGTGTGAGAGAGAGAGAGAGTTTAATAAGCTAGAGGAATTCACGTGTCTTTTTTCCCTAGGATTGTCCGTATGTAAAATACTTAATTCAACAATGATTCCCATCCATAAGACAAAAATCCCCATGTACTTCTACAGAAAGGAACTCACATATATCCCCTTAACTAGGTCACATTAATGCAAACATTGCATGTATCTACAAGCACATCAAATACATCCTCAATATTCACTATAGCTGTAAATATATAAAATCTTTTTATGTATGAGAAGTCTAGATACTTATGGGTAAAATGATTTCAGACTCCCTCTACACAAGTAAACAAATGAGGAATTTCATATTCAATACTCTCCCCATCTATGCCCCCCCCCTCATAAATATCCTTCATTTGGAAAAAAGGTGAAGGGAGGCGAGGCAGTTGCCATGGTAAACTTGCATTTTCAATAAGTCAAGTGAACTTGCAGTGTACGAGTCAAAACTAAATGTCATATCTGATTTTTCCAGTTCCAATATTACTTGTTTTTATTTTTGGAAGCATGGATTTTTCCCCCTGGGTTGATCACCCCTTTTAGAAATGCCTGCCTAAGAGGAATGACACCTGTAGGCTCTCTGGTCCCTATCTAAATTTGTTCTCATCTCCGTATAAATTATTGAAGTGAAATGTGAAATTATCGAAGGCTACGATAGACTTTGAGGGCTACTGAAATGAAATTCAGAAACTTCTCTCCTCTCACCTTCCTTCAAGTAGCCTCCGTTCCACCCAAAACACAGTATATTACATTAGATTTCTCATTCTTATCCTGCCTTCTTCATTGACTGGACTTCCTTTCTTCCTGCAAGGTCCAACTCAGGTGCTGACTCCTTTCTAAAGCCTTTCTGCTTTCATCTCACCTTGATCCCAGCTTAAAGTGACATGTCTGGCATCCATCGTGCATATTTCTGTTGCCCTTTGGGTAATAGTAAACTTTAGTCCTTCACAGGTTGTAGTGGTCTATGATATAAGCTGTATCACATTACTGGAAAACTATCATTAAATAACTTTGCAATTTCTGAAAAGCATTCCAGTCTGCTGTTAAATCTGATCCCAGCTCATTGTCCTTTTGCAATTTCTGTCCAAGAGAGCCTGGGTGAGCTCTACTCTTTGTCCATCTGACAATTTTAGCACTATTGTTAAGATATTTTTCAGTCTCGTTTGACCCTATTTGGGGTTTTCTTGGTGTAGATAATGGAGTGGTTTGCCATTTCTTCTCCAACTCATTTTACAAATGAAGAACCTGAGGCAAACAAGGTTAAGTGTGACCAGGGTCACACAGCTAGTAAATATCTGAGGCCAGATTTGAACTTAGGAAGTTGAGTCTTCCTGATTTCAGGCCTGGCACTCTCCACTGTGCCACCTAGCTGTGACATAAAGAATCATACAAGAGAAATACTATAAGTGGTTTCATTTAAGGAACGTATGTACAAAAAAGTAAATGGGTCATGTGGCAAGGTCAAGGGATGACGCAGAGACTGCCTGTTTCATTAGGGCACTGAGCACATTGGGTGGACCTCACCTATGACAAATTTCTGATAGGACCTGGAAGAAAGTCACATAGGAAAGATAGCTATTGTCTTCATTTGCAGGAATATTTGCAACAATACATTTCAGATCCATTTGAGTATGTAATTTATGTAGAGGGGGAACTATACACGTACTGAATTTCTCTTGTGTTGCTATCATTTGTATAAAATAAATGTTACATTACCTTGTGGTTTGTTAGCTAAGAACAGACATCAAACTTTTTAAAAGATCAAAGCATGCCTTGTAGTATGCCTAAAATATACAAATAGTTAAGTCCCCTTCACCACCTTTTTCTTCATTTGGTTGGTTTTGTTTCTCTTATTTTATTAAAGGGAAGGCTCCTCAAAAGTAAATTGAAAATCTCCCATGATGCATACATGGTATACTCATTTTTTTAGTATAATTTTGCTTGTGTGGCAGCTGTGTAATGTGAGCAAACTATAGCAGCCCTGTCCTCTCTTTTATCTAATTCAATTCAGCAAAACAGTAAGGGACTACTAAGGTTCAGACGCTGAACTTCAAAAACAATTTCGCCACTCAAAGAGTTTAGTCTACTGGGGGTGGAGTTGGGAAAGGTGGTCATACAAATAAATAAATGCAAGGTTCATATAAAGCAAAATCAAAGTAATTTGAAGGGGATGGGACATTGCCACCTTTCTTGAGAACCTCAGTTAGTAATTTAGAGAAGCATTATAATAGAGTGGAAAGGAGACCTAGAAGGTCTAAATCCTAGTCCTAGCATAGCCACTAACTAGCTGTGTTACCTTAGGAAAAGGTCTTTAATTTCTCTGACCCTTGATTTTCTTAGCTATACATGAAGTGGGTAGCTGAAGGGTCCCTAAGCCCTTTTCACATTTTTAATGAAAGGACATCCAGGTCTTTAAGGAAAAAAAAAGTCCAGTTCTATTTAGCATTATGTTTCCCTTTTGTGCCACCTGAAATCCTTAAGAAATGGGTAGGAAATAAAATCCAAATAAATGAAAAACGTAGATTACATATAACTCTCTAGGTTATTATAGACATCAGTGCCGTTTTAAGCTATTGAGGCTAAAAATTGCGCTAAGACTTTTGGGACACCTGTGTGTAGCATGAGATATGTTTGTTTATGCTGAAATAGAGAGCAGGTAAGCAGGTGTCAATCATTGTTACTTTTTGTTCCCCTTTTCTGCTCTCTGGACTACTATTCACACTGGATATGATTCTCTTTCTAGCCATTCCTCTGGACTTTATCTCTGCTGCCCCATCTACTGATGCTGACTTATTTGCCTAAAGAAATCCTTATTAAAATGGACTCTTTACCCTTTAAAATTTTAAAAATGAATAAATGAGTCTTTCTTTGACTCCCAGTATCCCAGACTAAGATCTCACATTGGCAAAATAATGGTTTAAAATCTGTTTTTCTTTCCTCTAAACAATTCTCAATCACCCTTCCCGGTGCTTCATTTGCACAATAGCATATGATCTATGAATCGCTTAACAGAACTTAAGAGATGACTTAAACACTTAAACACAAAATGGGAAAGCAAATTTTTAGAAACAAATATTAGCCTCCTGTGCCCTGGAGGAAAAATCGGACTTATGGTGTCTTGGAAGGGAGAAGAAAAATGGATAATCATTGCTTTTGAATGGCAGTCCTGATGTGTTTCTGGTCCTTCCAGACCAGCCTTATGCACAACCCATGATCAAATTGGGTTGAGAATTCAGTGCTGATGACCTCATGAAAATGGGCCCTCTCCTGCTTCTCCTTCCCACTGGCTCTCTTGATTTCTTCCTTTCTTTCATTAAAGGATAAGAAGGGCTAGCTGATGACTCTGATTTAGTTGCTCTGTGAGTCCCACGTTCAATCAGACTTTCTTGGGGGTCATGGAAGATGCTGGGAGAGCCCTTCCTGAAAAAAAGGTAGGCATGTAGTTCTAGTGTCCTGTTCTCCTTGGTGACATGTAAAGAAGGCATGGGCAAATGCTATGTCATATTACTCTAAGTGATCTAAGTTCCATAGGTTGACAAACTATCAAAACTGTTGGAAACTTTAGAGAATGAACTATTCCTTGCTTTTTCAGTTTTACAGATGAGAAAATAGGTGCAGCAAGGGGAAATGATCTAAAGGATGTGCTCTGACTCTAAGTTCAATTTTTGACTCTGTACTACATTGTAGTAAATGTTTGCTACAAATAGCTGGGAATAAGGTCCCTCATGTAATGTACAAACTATGATTTGATTAAATATAGAAATTAATTCTACTGCTGAAATTCATTGCTTCCTTACTGGAGTTGATACCAAGAGTTTCTTAGTGGAGATCTGGAGAAGGCAGAGTAAACGTGATGCTGCGTCAACTGGAGTAGAGAAAATTGCAAATCACAGACCCCACACCTTATTCAACCAGCTTGGAAAACAAAACAAAACAAACAAAAAAATTGTGCCATGCTGTGACAAATTTTGGAATTTATTAGGACATTATGTTGAAAAGTAGAGGCAGCGTAGACTAATGGAAGAAGCACTGGACTGAAGTCAGGATGCCTAGGTTTTCTTTTTATCTGGCTCTACTGCAAACTGTGGCATGTTAGACAAATTTCTTCACCTCTTTGTGCCTCATTTTCTCATCTATAAAATGAAGGAATTGGAAATATTTTTTCTTTAGTTAGGAATCAAGTCATAGGCAGTGCTGTTACCACTCTCAAAAACAATGATCCTAAATCCTTAGAATAATTGCACGTATTATAGTAAATCATTTTCTAAAAATCTCCTGGTAAACTCATTTAAGAAAAACAAGTTCTATATTGTAGATACTTTTCGCTGTATATATAAAGAATGATATAGTGATGGATACTTTGGCAGAGTTAACCAATCTGAAAGGAGAACATGGCCATTTGCTAGATTGAAGCAGGGGAAATATATACAGTTATTTCTGAATTATTCATGGATAGATTATACAAATTCTGATTCCCCAAGGGACTCTGGCTTTCAGATTTGTTGTTCTGCTACCTTTCATGTATTGCCTTTGTTGACTTCTTCTTGATTTTGCCTGTGACCCAGATTCTATCAAAGAAGTCCTATAAGACGCCATTATGGCCTAATTCTTGCTTCTGAGTAGATATAAAATGGGCTAACACAGCCTAGATTGGTGCCTATGTATGAATCCGAGATGAACTGACTTTCCCCACAGGCATTTAGAGTTTTTGGAGAGTAAGTTAGCAAATCTGGACAGATTTCTAGCTGACTCCAGACCTTGTACTTGAGAAGTTGTCATCTTATGAGTTGTGAGTCATAGGGGGAAAAATTAGCTTGGGGATGTGCGTTTGTGTGGTGAGAACAGGGGGTGGGAGGGGAGAACGGTGTCACTCAAGGATAGGCTGGAACTTTACTCCAATTTGCTGCAAATGTCTGGGTTTTAATTAACAAGAAATGAATTTAGCTGTGACCCACAGTGGCTGGTTCTGTTTCTTTTTTGATACAAATGGCCTTGAACAATTTGGGAGGTGAGAGAGATTTGGGACCCTAAATTACATTTTGCTTATTTGTGGAATTCCTTATGAATGTTTGCATTTGCCCTTGATAAAACCCTAGAGAGAAGGAAGTTCTTTCTTTGAAACTTAGTATTTGAAATGCCCTAAAGGTCTTGGGAGCTCTGCTCAGCTGTTGGTGATAAACAGTATTGTGCTCAGTTAACTTCAATTCTTTTAATGGACCAGTTATTCCCCCTCCCTCACTAACTTAAAAAAAAAATTGCTCTCCCCATTCCTTTCTGATGACCTGCTGACTTGCAGTCACAGTATTTTCCATTGTCTTTTTCCCCCCTGAAAACTCACTGGTGATCGTGGTGTTTACTTTGTTTTATGGTCTGTGTAGACAATATAATTGTGTAATATATTTCTCTTTAAACTGGTTGAGCTTGGGTGCCAGGTGGAAACCCTGATGAATTGAATTTATTCATAATGCCAAGGGTAGTGAACGGCTGCTTTATTTCGCTTATTTTGGATTTCATTTCCAAAGTGGGTGGGGAACGCTGTTCTCTGCCCTAGTTCATGATTATGAAAATATGCTCTTTAGAGCTACATCTCAAGATAGTGTTTTCCTTACTGGTCAGCATCTCAACCTAGTACTAATTGTCTTTATTCAGAAAACTAGTTTTAAATACTAATGACAAGAGAGATCATTATGTACAACTCTTGCTCCTTGCCTACTGAGTAATTTAGAACTGGGAAAACCAAATTGTTTCATTATGATTACTTCTTTTCCAGAGATTTCATATGGAGTTGCAGAAATTAAGTGCTGTAAGTGAGTGATGGGGTTCCAAGTACTTCTTTGTGCTTGTCCAGCAAACAAGCATTGAGGGCTTGTGATATAGGAGGGCCTAGGCTAGTGGGGAGTGATGTACAAAACAAAACCCCTTGATCAGAATCAACAGCATTCCATTCTTGTGACAAGAATAGCAGTTATTTATCATTTAAAAAGTCTTTTAATTATTCACTAGCTCCTTTCGTCCTCAAAGCAGCCTTGTGAGGTAAATAGCACAAACATCATCCCCCTGTCAAGATTATAAGATAATAGATCTAGAGAGAGGATGAACATTGGAGGTCAACCACTCCAAACCCTTAATTTGAAAGATAATGAAAACTGAGGTGCAGAGTGGGTGGTTTGACTTGCCCATTGACCTTAGGTAGTATGTCCCCAAGTTCAGAATTAATTCCATAGAAACATGGCGGGAGGAAGTGGAGGAACCGGGACTTGAATTGACTTTGAAACCCAGTTCTTTGTCCATCAGTACTAATTCCTAACCAACTACATAATTCAATTAAACAACCACTTAAGAGATACCTGCTGTGCTCATGGCATGGAAGAAATGCAAAGTTTCCATGAGACAATCTCTGTCCTCAAGTTACTTATAGTTTATTTGTGAATATGGCATAGTCAATAATTTAAATAAAAATGACATGATAGATGCATTAAAGGACTCTAAGCAACGAAAAGTCATTACTGACTGTATTAGGACATGACATCAGACTTGAGTTCTGGAAGGTGAGTAGGAATTCCATATGTAAAGATATTCCAATCCCAGAGAATAGAAAGAAAAAACACTTACTTGGTACAATCATAGGTCATGCTTTGTAGATGGAGTAGCTCAGTTTTGCTAGACCTTAGAGTACCTGTTCTTTAATTCTCATTTTCTCTCCCTCTCCTTCCCCCTCCTCCTCCCCATCCCCCTCTCTTCTTTCTTCCCTCCCTCTCTTCTTTCTTCCCTCCCTCTCTTCCTCCCCTTTCCCCGTTTTTTTCCCCAGAATCAGCAAAAAAGGTATGCAGTAGTTTGCTGGAGTCTTTAGGGTAGTAAACAGAAAGGAAGCCATACACTAGATCACAGAGTATGTGGAGGGAACTGACAAGATGGGAAGGGCTCAGATTATGAGGGGCTTTTAAAGCCAAACTGAGTATTTTCTATTTGAACCTGGAGTTCATGGGGAGCTGCTTGATTTTATTGAATAGACATGGGGAGTCAGCATGAGCAAATTTGTGTTTTAGGATGCTCAGTTTTACAGTGGAGTGGAGCATGGACTGGAGAAAGGAGAGAGTGGCAGAGAAACCAACAAGCAAACTATTTCAGTAATCCCTGAATGAAATGCTGAGGGCCTGCCCTATAGTGGTGATAGTGTCATAGGAGAGAAGGGTGACACATATTAAAGCTAGAAAGGAGACATGAAAGTAGAAATGACAGAACTTGGAAACTAATTAGCTATGTGCGATGAAAGAGAAAGAGGAGTTAAGCATGATACCTAGGTTGTGAACTTAGGTGATTGGGATTATGTTGGTACCTTCAACATTAATAGGGAATTTAGGAAGAAGAGAGGTTTGGGGGTTAAAGGAAAATGAGTTCAGTTTTTGATATGTTGAGTTTAAGATGTCTACAGGACCTCTGCTTCAAGTTGTCTAATAGGTAATTGAAAATGTGAGACTGGAGGTCAGGAGAGAAGTTATGTCTTGACAAATCAAAGTACTAATATCAAAGCTAAATTATCAGTAAAATACACCAATAGAATTCAGCTAAGGTTGAAACTTTATCTCCTATTGCATGCTGAAATTCCAGCTCCGGGGAAATGTTATGCCTTTTTTTCAAATTAAGTTTTGGGCGTTTTTTTTGGTAAAAAGTTCAAGAGAATTTTTTTAAAGGTAATATAAACTGTCTCAAGCTAACTCTATTAATACCTTTTTGGTCTTATATGTATGAAAAAAATCATCTCTATAGTAGCAATATTTCAGCACTATCTAACACTGTGAGAAACGAATTTAGAATTTTCTTGTATATTTATTAATAATTGAGGCTTAGCCAGTTGTCACTGCTGCCACATGTGGTAAAGGGATTGGGAGTTCAAGTATGTTTTTTTTAAGAACCTCTACAATGAATTACAAAATATTAAGGAAACAGAAGCAAGAGCTCCTCCTCATTGTCAACATAGGCAATATCCAGACTTCTAATATTTAGTTCATCTAGTGGTAAGCTGTTTAGAACCAGATTTTGCTATAAATATGGAGGCCCTTACTCAGAACTCTGCATGCTTGCACATTGTTATATCAACAGGGAAGCCTGACTCTTAGCTCTGTCAGAATTCAGAACACCACAAAGTGCATTTGAAAATCAACTGTAATATTATTACATTTTGGAAGAAGTCAATTGGTGATGCAAATCTGAAATTAAGTGCATTTGCAAAAAGCACAATAAATGTATTAGAATGTACTTATAAAAGTACCCAGGTTTTCTAAGGTCCTTTCCACCTTTGAGTCTATGATTCTGACTATGGATATAGAATACTGCATATGCTTTTGGGCATGGTGCTATATTGGTCCTTACATTGGGATGGTTTGTTGGGCAGGGGAGTAAGGAAGCATCTATTAGGAAATTAAGATATAAAAAATCTATAAGGAAAAAGTAAGAAAAAAGATTTTATTTTTATACTGTGCTGAAGTGACAGAATCCTGGAACTAGATCCCACTTAGTTAATGGCCTATTTACTTCACTTACCTAGAGGTTTTCTATACCATAATAGTTTTAAGCTAATATTAATGTTTCCGGAAAGTCAGACAGGGTTTATATGTGGGCAGGTCTACCTACAAGTGGGCCAGGTCTACATGTTGCCCAAGATGGCAACAGTTAAATGTTTATGCAACACTATTATTCAAAATCCTATCATCTCAATCTAAGAATCAGATCTCTATTATGGAAACTTGGCCATTTTACACAGAGGAAGCTTAAAAAAAAGATTAGCTGTAGAAAGCTTTTCTAATTCTTTGATCTCTCTCTCTCCCTCCCTCTCTCCCTCTCTCTCCCTCTTTCTCCCCACACACACACATGGAAGCTTTTTAAAAAATAATTTCTAATTTATCAAATTTAATAGGATAAGAATTCATTCTATTTAATGGGAGGACATTTTTATTCATGAAACATTCCAATAGCTTTTATCATTTATCAATACTTTGCCCTTACAATAGGAGAATTGCTTCAATATTCTAAACTTTTAAATATCATAACCAGTGTCAATTTCAAAAATTAATAGTAATAACAACAACATACAAAAACATCCAAAAAGCCTGTTTCCATACAGATTTTATGAAAGTTATGAATCATTCCTTAGCCTTAGAAGAACGTGTTGGTAAATAGATCAAGAATTCTGGGAACAGTTAATACAATATTAATATTGAACTAACAGCAACACATGCCTCCTTGGCCTAGGCACTTGGTGACTTGATGGCAATTTGGATTAATTTTTTAATGAAGACAAAATTTTAAAATCCCTTTTGAGACAAATTTTTCAGATCTGTTTAATATAAGATACTAGATCCTTGCTATGCAGATCCTTACAAAAAGTTAGTATCTCCATTGCTACAATAGTCCTTCTACCCAGTACTGTCAGGTCAGTACTTCTTGCCCAGCAAGTCCCCTCTCGAAGCCTCTTCTTTATAATACTTTGCATATAGTCAATGCTTTAAAACATATATGTGGAAAACAACATGAAAGCATACGCTGTGTATCGAAGTAACAAAATGGACTTGAAAAAGAGACATGCAAGAATGTACAGCCTTCCTTTCTTTGCAAAAGTGGAGGACTGTGGACAGGAAATTCAGCATCATCTGTAGGACTTGGTTTATGTGTCTGTTAGTTTTGCTCACCTACCTTTTTCATCTCTTTTTATTCTTCGTTATAAGGAATGAATCTCTAGGTAGGACGGGGGAGGGATGTTTTGGGAAATTACGGTAATGTAAAATAATAAAAACATTAAAAAGAAAGTGCTCGTTGAATTGAGTTTGTTTATTTGCACTCAGATAGGGAGAGCCTACATCGTGCTGATCTCAGAAGAAAAAGACAGCTGCTTCATTTTTCTGTTTCTCTTCAAGGCTCCCACAGCATTTTGGATAGGAGAACTTATTCAGAGGGAAATAGAAGGGAAAGGGTAGCTTATTAACATAATTGATTTACGCAGTTTAAATGCAAAAAGCATAACTGATAGAACTTTGTAGGGTTTGCTTATTTATTTTAATCATCAATTATGATTTCAAAGATGGAGTGAACTGTCACTGAGTCAACTTCTACCAATGTTGACCAGCATTTACTACGCAACTCACTGCCTTAGAGTGTTGTCTGGATGGTGCAGGCAATTACCCAAGGTCACACAGTCAGTGTATGTCAGGCATGGCACCTAAAGGAAAATCTTCATGACTGCAAGGCCAGATCTCAATCCACTACCCTCTTCTATGTATTTCCTTGTGTTATGATCATATATGATCCCCCCTAAATATTTCCTTAATCCAGGTTATGATGAACAGAGCTGAACCTAGGGATAGTTCTGCTATCATAAGGTTTGGAGTTATATCATGTGATTAACTAGAGTTGTTGAGCGTAGCAAAGAGAGGATTTTGCCTCAGGTACCTAAAGGTTGAACATGCAGAAGAAGGAAAGGACCTGCTCATTAACACTTCAAAAGGAGATGGGTAGAATTTACAGGTTAAAAACTTCTGCTCAATATAATGAAAATGTTCTAATCATTAGAGATATCTAAAAATGAAGACTACCTCACAAAGTAATTAAATCCCCATCACGTTGATGGCTGACTATATATATATGTATATATATATATGTGTGTGTGTGTGTGTGTGTGTGTGTGTGTGTGTATACATACACATATATATGTATATATATGTGTGTGTGTGTGTGTATGTATATATATACACACACACACACACATACATACACACACATATATATGTGTGTATATATACATATATATATATACATATATATATATATATATATATATATATATCTTTAAGGATGGCAAAGTCCTTTACATATATGATATTGTCTCACCTAACCCTGTGAGGTAGGGCCTATAATTATTTCCATGTGACAGATTCAGAGAGATCTTAATTTCCTTTCCCTTCTCTGCCTGAACGTACGTCACTCTGATCCCTTCAACGACCTATGAAAACTTTACCCAACCCATCTTGACTCTGTCCCAAGATGCTTTTGTTATGCTACTATCATATTTAATGCCATTTATTGGTATTATATGTTATCTTCAACTGTAATCTTCCACAGATACAGAATATGTCCAAATGCTTCATCTGTAGGCTATATCATTGGTAACAGTATTTCTGATAATATTAATAATGATAAATATTAATTATTATAATATTAATATTATAAACATTAAAGTAGATAGATATTAATATTAAAATAATAATGTTAGCAATAATATTCTGTTGGAATACAATAGTAATTCAGTCCCTTCCTCACTCATACATTCATTCAAACCTGCTTATTAAGAACCACTGAGCATGTTCTTGGTACTACATACTAGAAGGTGCAACATTTAGAAAACACTTTGTTCCTGCTGTCTACAACTAGAACTTATAGCCTAGTAGTCAAAGCAAAACTATAGATAACTATTTTGCATTATATTACATGATTAGTGAATTACAGAGATGCAAAAAGAAATATGCTCTCAGAGGTTTAAGGATAAAAGTCATTATTAACTAGCCCTTTTAGGAAAGGCTTTATGAGAGATATGGCATGTGAAATGGAGTTTAAAGACTGATGAGAATTCAACTGTAAAGGAAGGGAAAGGAAAGGGCTCTAGGCAGAGGATTTAAAGTGGAAACAAATGCTATGTTCAGGGGACATAAGTCTAGACTAGAGAGCAGAGTGGCCTTGTATGAGATAAAGGTACTAGGTTATAATGTGCCTTGAAGGCCAGGAAAAGGAGTTTAGAATTTTATTTTTTAGGTAGCAAGATGGGGAAAACAAAACAAAACATTTTTTTGAGATGGAAGAGTAACAAGATCAGATATACACAGGAGAAAGATTGATGCGACAGGGCTATGGAGATTGGGTTGGAGGTAGAAGAGGATGAAGGTCAGAAGACCAGTGAAGATTACAATATTCAGGCAGGTGATTATGAGTACTGGTACTTGTAGCAGTGGGAATAGAATGTACTGCTTTTGCTACTATCATTGTTGCTGCTTGTTTTCCTCTCTAGGAAAAAAAATCCCGCTGAAAAACATTTGGTATTTTACAAACATTAATTGATTACTGGCTTCCAATATAATTATTTGTTTATTAGCTCATGTTGCCAACCAAGCAACAGAATTATGCTTTCCATCACTTACAGGGGCATCCTGCAAAGAGTAGGAATGTACGTGCCAATCATCCAGACAAGCTTTCCAAATGTCAATTTTATTTGAAAATAGATAGGGAAATAGAGGTGCCAGTTGTTATATTTTTGTTTTGTTATATAAGTGGGAGTTCAGAATTTTACCAATTAATGTCAATAAAATGTGAATAATACCCCATAATGTTATAAATTTTTAGAATAATTCTTGCATTTACATTTTTGTGTTTTGTATAATATTTTTACAGAATACTTTAAAAGATGATCCATTGAACTTTAAATAATCATCTCCATGTATAATCAGAGTGGATATTATATTAAGAAACAAGGAGAGAGTTTCAGCAAAAATAATTTTCCAAATTTCGGATGGATCATGTGTACCAATTATTCTGAAAATGAGTTTTTGTTATATTTTCTGATAGCCTGATCATTTCATTAGAACCTCTTCCAAACTTTGAGTTGTCCCAGTTCTAACTGCTGTTTTTAAATGTGATAATTCCAGCTTTAATTGTTGGATGGACATAATACACTTTTACTGGTATTATCAGTAGGTGTACAGAAATACGAATTCAAATTCCTAAAGAGTACAGCCAAGATATTAGACCTTCATTATCGGAATGGTCACCTGAGACCAAAAGTAAGCTAGATTTTTATTTTTTTTAAATATTTTAGTTAAGAGACAATTGATTCTTACATGAACATTTAATCAGTATACTACAATGGCAGAGATATTTTGGGAGCATTATACCAGCTGGTAGCCCAGATGGTACAGATGGCACAGGGCTCTTTAATGAGATAAAGATAATGTGTTGGCATGAAAAGATCTGACTATGTGACCTCGTGAACTCTTTTTCCCCCTTTAAAATATTCTAGGCTATTTTGTTAAAAGGTTCGGTCTCCAACGCTATTCTGAAACAAACATTTTCATGATGTAATATGCTGTCAAACAAACCTATCTAGTTGATATGATGAAATTGTTGTAGATTATAGATAGACTTTAGACCAACTGGTAATAATTTTCTGTAGTATTTCGTAGCTTATATTTTGATTGTTTTCCTTCTCTAATAGTTTTCCTAATGCTTTTATAGACACTAACATTAAATAAGTCTTATAGTACCTCTTATAGTGTAGATATGTCATGAACACTTAATGAGTGAACAATGGTATTTCCAATGCTGTTGATTATGGTTGAATTGATAACTATTAACCTCATTGCTTTGCATACATTATCTCATGCGATCTTAATAATGAGGAAAGAGAGGTGTAGAGAGGTCATATTTGTCCATGGTCACACAACTAGATTTTAGTTAAAGTTTTCTTACTCCAAGTCAAGTGCTCTTAATGCTAATATGATGTCAAAGTACACAGGAGCATCAGAGCAGTACAGGATATGCCAGGATACACTGTAGGAACAAATGGAGATTCCATAGAGTTACTATCCAGGTAGCATGGAAAGCCAGTAAAAGAATAAAATCTTTTGAAGACAATGAAACTGCTGTTCTACATTCATGAGTTCCAATCAGACCTTAGACATTTAGTAGACGTGTAACCCTGCACAAGGTTCCCTTATGCTTTGTGTACTTCAGTTTCCTCATCTGTAATATGAGGTTAATAACAGTACCTTCCTACCAGGGTCGTTATAAAGTTCAAATGAAATTATACTTGTAAGGTGTTTAGCACAGTGCCTGGTAAATAGTAAGTGCCATAGATATGTTTATTGAATAAAATAGAGAGTTATTATTACCTACATTTTCAGATAAAGAAGCTACTTGTGACTTGTCCAGAGTCATACAGCTAATGTGATATCAAAATCAGGACTCCAAATTAGGTCTTCTTAACTTCAGGTATAATGTATTCGATCCAGTGTGCCCTCAAAGTAACCTAACTCCCCCATGGAGTTATGACTAGGATTGTTTAAACCACTAGGGAAATGTAAACTATTAGTATAACTGGAATCTTTCCTCAACCTCGAACTATTCAACATTTTAATCAGTGATTTAGATGGAGACATACATGTCATGCTTATCAAATTTGTGGATGATACGAGGCTAGGCAGTAGACCTAATATTTTGAGTGATTGAATTAGGATAAGAAATATTCTAGATAGACTAGAATATGGTCCCAGTCTAACACAATGAAATTTTATAGGGATATAAATGTAAAGTCCTAAACTTTGGTTAAGATATTCAGCTGCACAGTGTTAGAATGAAGGGCACAGAGAGTGAAAGCTATGCATTTGAGAAAATATAGATCTTTTAGGTGACTGCGAGCTCAACATGAGTCACCGGTAAAATATGACTGACAAAGCACAAAACAAGACAAAAAAACCCTAATGGAATCTTAGGTTGCATTAATGGAATATTTAGCCAGGAGAAAGACGTAGGAAAAGATGTGATACTGATCTTCAAATATTTAAGAACTGTCATCTTGATAGCAAGTCTAGCATAAGTTGATGAAGATACAGGGGTGTTCATTTTAATTGAATATGAGAATGCATGATTAAAATATTTGTGAAAAAAAATGCCTGGAGAGATAGCAAAGGTTGGATGGCCACATGTTGGAAAAAGAGGTCAGTTTCATGCATCTGGTATGAAGTTGTACTGAGTCGCACCTATAAAGTTGCCTCTATTTCTTAGATTCTAAGTTTCTATAATTCAAAGTAAAAAAATCACAAGCAATTACATTTGCAGTGACTTTTCATCAGATTAAGCTATTACATGAATCTATAAACTTTGGGAAAATATGGTTATAATTAAAACTGATCCAGTCTTCATTTTGAGGTTTGTTGCCCCCTGCAAGGCTGCAGGGTATTCCTAGTTGTTTTGACAATGATTTTAGCTCAGGATTGGTTTAAAAATGTTCTATTAAATGAAGTAATAGCACAACACTGCATTAAAAAGGCAAAGTTGCTGAACATTTTTAAGTATGGAAAATCTTGTGTTTCTTTCAAGTATATAACATTACTGCCACCTATCATTTCTTTTAAAAAAAGAGAGAAAAAATTTATTTCATGTCTTTCAGTTAATGTATCCTTACATAAGTAGATAAACTGAAATTTTCTTTAGGATATATCCTTTTTAAAATTTTATTTAATATTTTATTTTTTCCCAAATACATGTAAAAACAATTCTAACATTCTTTTTTTCACATTTTGAGTTCCAAATTCTCTCCCTGCCTCACATCCACCTCCCTTCATTGAGAAGGTAGGCAATTTGACAAAGGTTATACATGTGTTGTCATATAAAGCACATTTCTAAATTTCAAAGAAAAAAAGAATACTATAAAAAACACACATTTCTGTCATTCTGTGCAAGAAAACACAGACCCCTCCAAAAAAGAAAAAAAAAGAAAGTGAAGAAAAATATCTTAGGTCTTCATTCAGGCTCTACCAGTTCTTTTCCTGGAGATGGACAGCACCTTTCATTATAAGTCCTATAGAATTGTCTTGGATCATTGTATTGCTGAGAATAGCTAAGTTATTCATGGTAGATCATCTTACAATATTGCTTTTATCATGTACAATGTTCTCTTGGTTCTACTCATTTCACTTTGTATTAGTCTCTGAAAGTTTTCCATGTTTATTTGAGAGCACCCTGCCCAGCATTTCTTAAAGCACAATAGTGTTCTATCACTATCATATACAACAACTTGTCCAGCCATTCCTCAATTGATGGGCATCCCCTCAATTTGCAATTCTTTGCCACCACTAGAAGAACTACTATAAATATTTTTATATACATAGGTCCTATTCCTTTTTGTTTTTTACCTATTTGGGATGAAGACCTAGTAGTGGTATTGCTAAGTCAAAGGGTATCCATGGTTTTATAGCCCTTTGGGCATAGGTTGAATTTGACTCCAGAGTAATTGACTCTGTACACAACTTCACCAATAGTACTTTAGTGTTTTAATTTTCCCACATCCCCTCCAACATTTCTTATTTTTCTTTTGTCACATTAGCCAATCTGACAGGTGTGAGGTAGTAGTTCAGAGTTGTTTTAATTTCTATTCCTCTCATTGATGGTGACATAGAGCATTTTTTTCCTAAGACTCTAGATAGTTTTATTTTGTCTGAAAACTGCCTGTTCATATCCTTTGACCAAAGAGCAAAGAATTTGACTCAGTTTTATATATATATGTACATGTATGTAAAAGTTTCATGTGCTCCCTCCTGCACACTTCTTCCATTTTCCTCCCCCCTGTAAAATCTCTTTCAGGCCTCTTTTATGTCAGATACCAATTCTGCCTCTCCCTCTCCCCTTTTCCCAGTGCATTCTTCTTTCTCATCTCTTATTTTTTTAGATAATCATATTATAACATTCAACTCATACATCTGCTTTCTGTGTCTGTATATTCCTTCTAACTGCTCTAATAATGAGAAAATTTTTGAATTATAAATATTGTTTTCCCATGTTTCCCAAGTTTAACCTTATCAAGTCCCTTATGATTTCTCTTTCCTGTTCAACTTTTTATGCTGCTTTGACATCCTGTATTTGAAAGTCAAATTGTCCATTCAGCTCTGGTCTTTTTATCATGAATGATGGAAAGTCCTCTGTTTCATTAAATGTCCCTGAAGGATTATACTCAGTTTTGCTGGGTAGGTGATTCTTGTTTTAATCTAGCTCCTTTGCCCTCCAGAATATCATATTGCAAGCCCTCTAATCCTTTAATGTAGAAGCTGCCAAATCTTCTGTTATTCTGACTGTGGCTCCACCATACTTGAATTGTTTCTTTCTGGCTGCTTGCAAATGTTTTCTCCTTGATCTGGGAGGTCTGGAATTTGGCTATAGTATTTCTGGGAGTTTATGTTTTGGGATATCTTTAAGGAGGTGATCAGTATATTATTTCAATTCCTATTTTACCCTCTGATTCTAGAATATCAGGGCAGTTTTCCTCCATCATGTCTAGGCTCATTTTTTATCATGATTTTCAGGTGGTCCAATAATTCTTAAATTAGCTCCCTTGGATCTCTTTTTCCACATGAGTTGTTTTTCAATGAGATATTTCACACTGTCTTTTATTTCTCATTCTTTTGATTTTGTTTGATTGTTTCTTGATGGCTCATAAAGTCATTAGTTTCCATTTGCCGAATTCTAACTTTTAAGGAATTATTTTCTTAAGTGAACTTTTGTACCTCCTTTTACATTTGGCCAGTTCTACTTTTTAAGGAGTTCTCTTCAGTGAATTTTTGTGCTTCTTTTTCCATTTGGCCAATTCTACTTTTCAAGACATTCTTTTCTTCATTGGATTTTTGTACCTCTTTTACCATTTGGCCATTCTGTTTTTAAGGTGTTATTTTCTTCAATATTATTTTGTGCCTCCTTTACCAAGCTATTGATTCCTTTTACCTGATTTTCTTGCAACAGTCTCATGTCTCTTCCCAATTTTTCCTCTACCTCTGTCACTTGATTTTTAAAATTCTTTTTGAGTTTTGAGACCAATTCATATTTTTAACTGGGGCTTTGGATGCAGGAATTTTGACTTCGTTGTCTTCTGAGTGCGTTTTGATCTTCCTTATCACCATAGTAATTTTCTATGGTCAGGCTTTTTTTTCCATTTGCTCATTTTTCAGTTTTTTTTTTTTTTTACTTTTAACTCTATGCTAAAGTTGGGCTCTGCTTTCATAGTGGAGGGGGCACTGTTCCAAGCCTCAGGGTTTTTGTGAAGCTGTTTGCAGAGGTAATTATCAGGACCTCTAAGTTTTTGGGCTCTTCCAAGATGGTATGATCCAGGGAGAGGAGTATTTACTACTCTCCTGTACTGTGCACTGATTTGTAAGTGACCATAAGCACTCTTTTAATCTCTGGAACTGTGACCAGTGTCCCTGTCCCCCTGCAGCCACAAGCTCTGCTGTGCTAGTGCTCCTCTTTGCCCTGGAACTGAGTGACAGGACTGTGACCCAGGTCCAAGTATAGGCAATGAAATGGAGTCCTGCTTTTGGTGCCATCAGAGGTGCCCCTGTACATCTCTTTTCGACCCATTGTCTGATGCCTTTATCACTGTTGGACTGAGAAGTCTGGAGACTGCCACTGATTCAGTCACCCCAAGACCAGGTCATGGTTTGCTAGGGCCTGGTCTGTGCTGGTGCAGTATATATTGGACTGTGCTCCTATCTCACCCTGTTGAAACAAACCTTTCCTGTTAACTTTGGGCTAGAATATTGTGTTTCACTTCCTCTTTTTGTGAGTTCTGCTGTTCTATAGTTTGTTTAGAGTTTTTATTTAAAGATACCTGGAGTGGTTTGGGGGAGAGCTCAAGTGAGTCCCTGCCCTTACTCGGCCATCATGGCTCTGCCAGGAAGCTCTAATGAAGGGATTGAAGATCAATTTAACCTTGTTCCTGAAATCAGGGTATAATATAGATATTTTGTTAATATCACAATTCCCAATTAAGTATAGTTTTTTTTATAAACACAATGAAATGGAATTAATTCAGGCTGAAATAAGTTTTTTGTTTGTCTCCACTCCAAAGATAGGTTCATATATATGTTAAAATGCTTGTCCTAACTTTCCTCTTTGCCTTGGTAACAAATACTCATCAAAAAAAAATGCGTTAGTCCTTTCTTATCTCATTTGCTATAGAAATGCAAAAGTAGATGTAACAGCAGAGATAACTTTGTTTGATAATCCTCTCTAAGCTTTCTTGGTAGGTTTCTAATTCTGTGACTCTAAGTATATGTCCCTCTCTTAAGCTTCTCTACTCCCTCCTCCCATCAACTGCCTCACCTTTTTCTTTTCTTTTTTATTTATTTATCTATTTATTTATTTTTAGTTTACAACACTTGGTTCTACATGATTTTGAGTTCCAGATTTTCTTCCCTTCCTCCCCAAGACGGCATGGAATCCGATATATCTTCCACGTATAACTTCACATTGAACTAATTTACACACTAGTCAAGCTGTGGAGAAGAAATATGACCAATGGAATGAATCATGAGAAAGAAGAAACAGAACCAAAAAAAAACCCAAAAACAGAAAAAAGAGAGAAAAAGAAGGGAAGCATAAAGTGTGCCTCAATCTGCATTCATACTTCGTAGTTCTTTGTCTGGATGTAGATAGTATTCTTCATCCTGAGTCCTTTGGAGTTGTCCCCAATTGAGAAATGGTCACAAGATATGAACAGGCAGTTTTCAAAGGGAGAAGTTGAAGATATCTGTAGGCATATGAAAAAATGCTCAAAATCGCTACTGATTACAGAAATGCAAATCAAAACAACTCAGGTACCACATCTGTCCTGTCAGATTGCCTCACCTTTTTCAAGAAACCTCAGAGGAGAATGTTAAATATTTGTCAGCAGATTTCTCTCCACTATTCTTGGGTTATATTTATTAAAATTACTCATTTACACTCTCTCTCTTTTTCTTTCTCTTTCCCTCCCCTCCCCTTTCCCCTCTTCCTCCCTCTCCTTTCCCCCCTCCTTTTCTCCCTCTTTTTTTCCATCTCCATCTCCAAAGATCTCTGTGTGTGTTACTTCTCTTGTTCATTTCAAGGCTTTGGGTAAATAAATATGCATCCTCTTTGTGAGAGAGTTTAGGAACCTATACTGAGATACTGCTAAGAGAACACCTTTGCCTTGAGAATGTTGAAGTCAGTGGCATGTTGGGAAAATACTGAAAATTACTCAAGATTCAGTGATGTTCTCAAGAGTCTAATGCCAGTTTTCCTGCATCTGCTACTTTTATACTACATTGAAGCGTAGATATTCTTAATCTTCGCCTTTTTTAAGTTTGTTTTCTCATTGCTGAAGATGCACATGGATGACTATAGTGAGTTTATAGCTTTACAGGTTCCAAGGGAAACCAATCACTTTCAAGTCTCTCAGCAATCAAGATAATTTTCAAAAGAATTGCACATGAAAATAAATTATCTGCACTGGGGGGGGTGATGTAATAAAGTCATCACTGTACCCCTCAGCTGCTGTTAATCTTTTGTGTATTTATTTGGATTAGGTTAACATTTAGCTGTCGTAAAATATCCCACCACAAATGTTTGTATTCATTGTAAAATACCAGGGTAAATTTATAATAAAAATAGAATACAGCTTGATATTTATGTATTTGTTTGCATGTTGTCACCCCCTCATTAGACTGTAAGTTTCTTGAGCGAGGGACTGTCTTTTCCTTCTTTTGTATCTCTTTTGCTTACCACAATATGTCTCATAGGGTAAGTGTTTAATAAATGTTTATTGATTTATTTCTCTGTATCCATTTGCAATGTGGGGGCCTTTGAATATACTTAAAGGATGAAAAGAAGTCTGTAGAGTTAGTCCATCTGCCAATGAAGTGAAGCATGGGTAGAGTCCTTCCTGAAATAGTGGTATAAGGGAGGGTACTGTCAATAAGGAATTTGAGACCTCTGGGCAGAGGTTTATCTAGGGTGCCAAGGTAGTGAGGAAGAATGAATAAGACTTTGCAATTATTCCACCTATGAGTGTTGGTCTTTCTCTTTACCCTACCTGTTAGCAGTTCTCTCTGTTAGTTACAACTCATCGTGGGTGCCATGTCCAGGAGCTTTTTCCAGTGAGCTGTAATCCCACCTATGTCCCATTATTGGCTGACTGAAGCTTTTCTGAACAGCCTGAAATCTCTCATATTACAAATGAATCAGATATTCTTTATAGATCTTCTCCTTCCAATGCAAGTTGATACAGTGAAATAGACTGGTGAAACAACAAAAAAGATAGGAAAATGTAGGCAGAAATATATTTCCCAAATTCCTGTTATTCCTATTTCTTTGGCGTTAAAAGTTCTTTCACAAGTTTGGGAAGGAAATTGGAGAGGTATGAGATGCTGATCACTGGGGCGTGCTGGTCACAAAAGTCAAACAGGTGGCCACTGTACTGAAACTGGGAATTCACTGTGGCAGTTACTGTGGTAGTTGCCAGAGCCTCTATCCACTGACTAAGACAAACCAAACCTGAATTTCAGATCTGGGACAGAGATGCAAGCTGCCCACTGTGACTACAGGAGACAGCACTACTTGGGTAAGTCAGCTATGGAGCAGAGAGATTCTGAGATGCCTGTCCTAGCAACATTTAAGAATTATATAAGCTGGCACTTAGCCAAAGGAAGTGTGAGCTGCTCCCCAATAAAATCACTTTCCCCCCACTTGAATTAAGTACTTTGTCACACATCTTTTAACCCTTGGAGAGAGCAGAGGAAACACCAAATGTAGGAATGGGAGCTTATGGGCAAAAATATTTTTTCTTAGATGTAAGTTGCACTTGGACAATTAATTGTTAAAATAACAGCCTGCTTTTCTGTAGTTTTGCAAAACAGTATAGCAGTGAGCTAGATTCAAGCTGTTTGTTGCTCATGAAGCAGATGTAACCTCTGTCTCCATCTACTTTTGTACACTGGTACTTAAATAATGGAGGATTAAAATAGCCAATGACTTTTAAAAGTAATTACTTGTATTACAGGCATGATAAGACATTTTGGCCATGTATATTCATAGTAATTTGGCATTTTGTACTTTGTAGAAAATAGAGTAGAGTACAGAAAAAAAAAACAGATTAAATGAACAAAACTGGCTGTAATCTAGGAAGATCTGGGATTCAAAGCCTTGAAATCTGAGCATGTGTGATGATCCATCATCTTCCCCTATAATCCATAGTCAAATAATCATATCTTATTGTCCCAAGTGGCATCAGATAATCCCAGATACTACTATTGTCTTTGTGATATGGACCTCCAGCTATGAGTGTCAGATTTCTATTCCTTTGAATGTTGATAATAGGATTCTTCAGTCACCTATAAAAGTCTCAATGCAGAACAAAGGTCTCTATTTCTCTATTATTTGTCTCATGGGAGCCTCTGAGTGTCAATGAGTGCTCTTTAGAGGTCACTACCAAAAGGAGTCTATGTCTTTAGCCTATAGTAAATCCTTCTTATGATTAAACATTATTCATTAAAGTTCCATCCCAGTATTTCATTGTGGCATGGAGGTAATTCCAGGTTCACAGTCTATGCCATTGCTTTATAAGCTCAAACAGATCCTACTAGGCTAGAAAAATTTCATGTATGGATCTCACAGTGGGCTATATTATTGTTGCCTTAGGGACGGTCATTACTTGTGTGACCTTGAGTAAATCCTTTCCCTTCACTGGGTCTTCATCTTCTAATTTGGAAAATGAGAGGGTTGTATTATGACTACATAACCTCAGAAGGTCTTTCTAGCCCTAAATCCTGCTCTAAATCCATGATAAATGGTAGGAAATTATGAAGGGACTTATCTATTTGGTTTCACATTAGTTCTAAACGATAAGTAAGCACCCTGCCTTCAGCCTCTTCACTGCTCCCTAACTGTCCCCCCCAACACATTTCTGGATACTTTCTTTTTTCAGAGGTATCGACCTTGGGAGTGGGGGGTGGAGAGTATTCATTAAAAGGCAGAGAAAAATTCTACCAAACTACAGATGTAACAGGTTTTCTTGATAGCCCTGTTCTTTCAAAAAAATTTTATTATGACAACAGAGAATCTAGGAAAATGTATGCTTACTTGTTTACTATGCTGTATTAAGGTATCCCACTCAACCTGATAATGGATTCTCATCATCCTGAAAAACTTGATTTTCTCAGCCTTACCTCCACCCATCACAAACTTTAGCTCTGCCAGCTTAAAGAGTTTATCATAAATTTCTGACTTTTAGAGGGGTAAAAAGAAGAATTATTGCCCAAAGGATATAAACTCTAGTTCAAATTCCTTGGTGAAGGTAGATTCTTACCCATTTGGATACATGTACTTCTATCCTTTCACCTCTCCAGCACTGTCCTTTTAAACTCCGTAATGTCTTAACTATCTACCAGGAGCAGCGTTAAAATATGTTTTATTGTTTTCAATCAGCAAAAATCTGCCTCTCTCCCACATATCATCCTCCTCCTCAACCTCCAAATAGATGGGTAGCATTGTTTCATCATTTGACCTCTGCAATCATATTTGATAATCCACTAATCAGAGTTCCTGATACTTTCAAAGTTGTTTGTTTTTACTGTATTATTGTCATTGCATAAATTGTTATCTTCATTCTGTTTATTTCAATTTGTATCAGTTCATGCAAGTCTTCCTTTTTCCTTAAAACTATCCTCTTTATCATTTCTTACAGATCAATATTCCATCACATTTATACACCATAACTTTTTCAGCTATTCACCAATTGATGCATTCCCTCAGATTCCCATTTTTGCAACCTCAAGAAGAATGATAAATATTTTTGTATGTCCTTAGAGTTTGCTAATCCCTCTCTTAGTTTGCCCTCTCTGGTTTTTAATTCACTTTGTTATCTACTTCTATTTTATGGGTGAGTTCATCCCATTCACGTTCACAGTTATAATTACTGCATATTTCCCTTCATTCTGCTTTTTCACTTGTTTTTCCTTCTTTTTCTCACCTTTCACCCTGTTCCTCCTCAAAAGTGTTTTGCTTCTGACCACTGCTTCTCCAATTCTCTCTCTCTTTTATCAGCCACACTCTCTTCTCTTGTCTACCCCCTTTCCTACTTCTCTGTAGGGACAGAAAGGTTCTATACCAAATTAGTTTGTATGTTATTCCTCTTTAAAACAATTCTGAGGACAGTAAAGTTCAAGCATTGCCCACCAGTCATGCTTGGTATTTTAAAAGCTATTGTAAAAGCTCTTCCTTTCATGCTTCTTTTATGTGAGATAATTTACCCCACTCTACCACCCCCTTTCACCCTTCTCCCAGTGCATCCTTTTGTCTCATCACTTAATTTTTTGGACACCATCCCATCAATTCAGTCATGTCTGTGACCCTTGTCAATGTACACTCCTAACTGCCATAATAGCATGTTTTTCATTTAAACAGTGTAGATTTTAAAATTACTATAAATTAAATTCAGTGAGCAGTTACTAAGTGCTTATATTTTGTAAAGCATCACTCTAGGTATTAGGAAAAATATGAAGTTAGGTGAAAAGCCCTACTTACTGTTTTGGACTTTAGGTGGAAGGGGCCAGGAAGCTAAGGTCTGAGCGTGGACTCTAACATTTAATATTTGCTGATCCTTTGTTCATTTGGAAAATGAAGACAGTAGTTACATTCCCTACTTCACATAGTGTTGAGAGAAAAATATTTTGTAAACCTTGAAGTAATATATAAACAGGAGATCTTTTTTTAAATTTTTTAGGCTTTGTGACTCAACTACAGGAAAAGACACATATTTCAATTATTTAGTCTGATCAGTAACTAAATATTTAGAAATTAAAATTGCCACTAGTTTTCTTAACATGCTAAATAAAGTAGAAGGGAATTCTATCTAAAGGTTGGGGAAGAGTGGACCAAAAAAAATCACTGATTCACTTTAGGGAATTTAGTGGGTGTAAGACAACTGGTCCCCTGGAGCAAGAATAATATTTCATCTTCTCCATCACAAAATCGCATATTATACTTTTTATATTAGATCCTGGATTTTGGGGCAGAATTTCTCTGAGAATTTCTATATTGAAATACATGCTATTGAATTTTATCTATAATTCCTTTAGGACTAATTTTATTATAGGCTTACTAATTTATTTTCAGGTCATCATGTGAAAAATGTTGAAGATAAAAGCCTATCGTTCCAAATGAAGGATGCAGATGTTTTGGGAGAGGGTTGTTGTCTCAAGGCATATAATTCATTTACTTTTCTTGTTTCTTGTCTTCAGTTTCATTTTAAAATCTCTTGCCTTGGGATTTCACAGTTTTTAGAAAACTTGTTATAAATAACCACAATAACCTCACAATCTGTGCTGATCTGATCTAGTCTGTGTTTACAATTCTTGCTTTAGCCCTAGGAAGAGAATAAAATGCTATCTGGGGTCAACCCTGCTAAGCCATATCTCATGTTTCTGAATTGTAGGTAAAACAACAACAAAAACAACATATGGGTGGTGGTGGTGGTGGAGGAGGAGGAGGATGAGGAGGAGAACAAAGCCCTTTGTAGTATTCGGAAAATAGATTTTTCTGTTCTCCCACCAGATATGTACTTTTTTAAATAAAGAAATTGGTAATCTTTTAGGAGATTAGTGTGTTGTGGGGAGGAGAGGAAATTTAAGAAGTTAAAGGTGTTTTGTTTTAACTAGTATGCCTTCAAAAGTTCTTGGTACATCATTATTATGCTTTAATGATCATAGGATCATAGATGTAGAGCTGACAGGTCCTCAAAGGTCATCTAATTCTACCTCAAACACTATCCTTTAACAGATGAAGAAACCGAGGTACAGAAAGTTTAAGGTGATTTACCCAAGGATAAAGAGGTAGTATAGAGGTTCAAATTCAGGCCTTCTGACTCCAAAATCAATGCTGTTTCCATTGTTCTGGAATTAAAAGGATGGCTCAGAAGACATAAGCCAGGGAAAAGAATTGAGTTGGAATCTTGCCTCTTATTCTAGGTGGCAAAAGTTTTAATAGAGCTAGATGGAGGCCACTGTCTGCATCTGAGTACCTTGTGGACAGTAGGAACAGAATGCCAGCTAAATAAATTGAACCACATACATTTTAAGTTATAATTATTTTTTTACTGGCTTTGCTGGCATTACTGGTGATGACTGCTTTCTCCATGAGCAGCTAAATAGCACAGGGTTGAAAAAGCATTGCCCTTAGGAGGGAAATCTTGGGGGAGGGGATTGGGCATCCTGAGGGGAGTAGAGGAAGGACATGTTTACTACCGCCTTAACTTACTTCATGGTTTTCTGAAGGCTCAAAGAGTAACTGTCACCATTCCATATGATCGCATGACTAGTAGAACTGTACTTTGTGTCAGTGTTCCCCATGAAAAGAATTTATCCTAGATGCAATTTCAGCCATAAATCCCCAGAAGAGCATTGCTTTAGTGCTGGTAGCGATTTTGGAGGTTAACTATTTTAATTCCTTCATTTTATAGATGAAGAAAATTGCAGCAAAATTGAATGTCTAATCTACCACAAGTGGCAGAGCCAAGAGTGAAACCCAAGTCTTCTGAATCCAAAGTTCAGCGATCTTTTTAGGAACCATAATGCCTTTGCCTCTGTATTCTGTTTTCCTTGACCCCAATTCCCCTTCAATTTCCTAGGATCTTACTTATCAGATATCCTTGTCCCCTTTCTTTTTTCTTTTGCTTTGTCTGAGATCATGATTGATATCCCTCCTTTTTTTTTTTTGACTGCAGATGAGGCATAATAGATTCTAGTCCAGTTCCTTATGTTAATTGCCTGCGTGTCTTTTGTGGACAAGATATTGTTAGATTCTGGTTTCTAATCCATCCTGCTATCCTCTTCCATTTTATGGATGAATTCATACCATTTACATTCACAGTGATAATTGTTAACTCCGTCCATCTTATTTTCTTCTATTTATCCTTCTCTTTATTCTCTTTCCATCCCTTCCTCAAAAGTCTGTTTTGCTTCTAACCATTGCCTACCTTAATCTATATTCCATTTTATCACATACATACACATGCGCACACGCACACACACACACACACACACACACATCCCTTTTCTCTTAACTCCTTCCCCTCCAATTTCCCTGTTGATAATATGAATTTCTATACCAAACTCTGTGTATATACTCTTCCCTCCTTGAACCATAATAATCTTCAGATGAGAGTGAGTTTGAAGCATTACCCACTCCACCCCTCATATTCCTCTTCATTGTAAAAACTCCTTGTGCAGTTTTTTTTAAGTGAGATAGTTTTCCCTGTTTTCACTATGCCTTCCCCCTTTTCCCAATTTCATTCATCCTTTTCATCCTTCCATTCTCCTTTTGAGATCACCCTGACATAATAGACTCAAATCCATGCCCTCTAAGTACATTCCTTCTAACTGCCTAAAAGATCCCCTTCTGGGGTGGGGGGCGGGGTGATGATTGACCTAAACTTCTTCTTTTATGTCCTTCTGCTTTCACAGCTCATTCTAGGGGCCTGTAGGTTTTTGGTGCTTCCAATGTAGTGTGATCCAGAGAGATATCTGTTCTCTGTTCATTTGGTCTACACTCCCATCCTTAAAGAAGTAGGGCCCATGCTCTCTCATGATGGTGGCAGTTTCTCTCCACTCTATAACTGTGACCCAAAACTAAATAATGGTGACAAAACTGCCAAATGGCATTCCATACTGGATCCAGTGCTAGTATAGGGGTTCCCTGGGATCTCTTTCTGCAAGGTATTCAGTCTTTACTTACCATCCCTTAGTGTGGCTACTGTGGCACAACCCATAACTGGTGTTGCTTCCAGCACCCTCTGCTTCCAATTTTCTTCCACTTCCACCATGCTCTGCTTCTGCCACATTATCCTCCCACCCAACCCCTACCTCAGTATCTATAGACCTCCTTTATTATATTTTAAAGCTATTTTGGGCTAGAAAAATCATTTTCTGTGTTTTTTTTCCTTAGGTTTTTCCACTCAGATTCTGTTTGGTCCTTTCTATGGTCATTTTGGTAGGAGAAATTTGAGGGGGATGGAGGTTTGGTAGTTGAGACATTTTACCCCAATATTTTGTCCCCATCCCTTCTTATTCCCCCTCTAGACAAATTTCCAGGAGTATTCTTCTTTCACTAGATCAGCCTAGGCTGGCTGAGATACCTTGGGACTGACATCATCCATGATTAGCCCATGTCTTATTCCCTAAAGGCTCTCTTCTTTACTGAGACTCAGTCTACTGATTTGATAAACTAATGGATATTAGTTTCTTAATGGATGCTGTTTCCTTAGTGTACTTTCCTTTTAGATAGAATGTACATTTTGGAGACAGTGCCTTTGCCCTAAAACATCAGAAACAAACCCACTGGGCTCTAGTCAGCATCTTTTTTCTATGAATTTGGTGCATTACAAGAACTCAACCTATGATTCATTCTTTTGAGTACATGCTAACCTCTGGACACACTTGACATTACATGGCATCTTCCTCGATACATTATCTTAGTCTTTGTAAAACACAGCTCTCATGAACATAGTAGTTGGTTAACAGATGTTTGTCAAAATGAATTGTATTATATGCAATGAAGCTTCACTTATTTACCTCTAATAATTCATTTTGTGAATATTCAGAGAGAGGTTCAGTTAAATGTTATATTTTAGTTGGTCAATGACTTCAATAATCAATAATCAATGCCGACAAATATCCATGTTTTCTAAGAAAACAAAACAGGGTTTCCAAATAAGTTAATATTTATGATATGGTTGCAATGAGATGCTTAATCTGAAAATTTATTTTTTTAAAGCTGCCTTCTTGCTTTGTTTAATTTTGTATGCCTCTTGTGTTTATATCATAGCCTTTTCCACGTACATCTCTTCCCTTCCTGTTTCTCATGAGCCCACCCTAGTAGCCAAGAAAAAAGTTAGGCAAAGCCAACTGGCACAGTGGCTGTATCTGACTAAATGTGCCATACTATATGTTAGAGTCCCCCACCTCTGTACCAAATCATCATACTTTTTTAAAGAAATACTCAAAGTATCCCACCATTTTATTTTATTTTATTTTGTTTCCTCATTAAGCAGTGCCTATGATATTAGTAATTTTGCCATCTAAACCCTGCTGAGCCTAAGGTACTTAACGAAAATTGAAGTGATTTTATGATATGGGCAGTGAATGTCGGGAGCAGTGAAAAGCAAGGTTTGCTTTATGTCCCAACTCTAAATGCCTCTGTATTATTAGCTAAGGACATTTTAATGATCTCCCCAGCAACTAAAATGATATCCAGAACATCTAAATCATCACAAATTCATGAAACAGTGCAGGGAAACTTAGCAATCATCTTACCTAACTTGCTCTTTTTATAGAACAGGAACCTGAGGCCCAGGGATTAAGTGTCTTGACAAAGGTGCCAAGGAGTGTAAGGTAGGTCTTTTACCATCTCAGGCCACTGTCCTTTCCACATCATGGTTTCGCCAACATAGTATTGCTTCTATTTATCATTTATTAGCCATATTATTTTTTTTAAATCCAATGTATAATGAATACATAACCCTGGTCACTTAGTCTCTCACCCCATCCAGGCAATTATTTGAGATTACAAGTGAATTCCTGGAGAAAGTTTCTGAATAGTGTTCTTCATGCCAAAGAAATCACAGGTCTGGCACAAAATAATTACCTATTTATGTATGTGCACGTACACACCTAAATGTAACACCTGAAGATATAGGAGAAAATTAATACATTTATAAAAGTTAAGTAAAGTTAAATTCATTCATTACTAATTTACCCCTTTGTCAATGAGTCATTAATAGTATAAAAATACTGGAAGAATGTCCTAGTTTAACAAAGGGGTTTTAGTTTTAAAATCTTGCAAAAGACAATGGTTTTTAGCAGTCACCATGTGTGCTTGCTTAGTTATTCATTTAAAGTAATAAATCAAATAAATATTTCACAGGGGACTAAGATGTTCTAAATGGAAAATTCAAGCTACTGATGGTATACGTCAGAACAAGAAACATTTCTATGCAGTACTTTGGACTTGTTCCAGTAATTGAATCCTGATATTTGCCAAATGTTCAAGTGGTGACCTTTATATGATGAGGCCTTTTAACATCTTCCAAAAAAGTTGCAAGATTTTGTTTGCAATTTTACACTTGTTACTTTGGGGTCAATTTTAATATGACATATATGGTAGAAAACAATTATTCATTGACAACTAGGTCACTCCTGACTGGACCTATTGTGCACTTTTTATACATAACTTCTGGTTATTGGCAAACTCCTAAAACTACTTCAAGCACATCAGCTTTATCGTAATCTTCTTGCTTTTATGGATTATGCAGTGTTCAGCTCCTACCAGCCTCTAAGTCTTCTCTAGTTTCATTGTGCACTGTCTCTCATCATTGGCACGCAGAATTACGTTTTAGCACGATTTTTGTACATTTACCCATATCTTTCCCTTGGTATTTTTTTCATTTGATTCCATCTCTTACTTTCTACATGATGGTATGAGTTTTTACTCACTTTACATGTGTGTGTTCTGTGTGTATGAGTGTGTATATGTATGTGTGTATGTGTATATATATATAATGTATATATATATATATATATATGTATGTATATAGATATTGTTGTTTCTGCAATTTTGGTTTTCTTCCTAACCTCTACCCAATTCACTGTTACATTAACACATCTGATTTTGACTTCTCTAATTTCAGCTGGTTCAATTATTTAATTATTAGCATTAAAAATATTCATAAATAAAAAGGTCACCTGATTGTGCAGGGCTAGGCTCTGTATGAAGGTAAATATTCAGGCCTGGCTCCTGTCCACTGGTATAGCCCTGTGTATTTCACTCTTGAAGACTGTAGGAGATCCAGGACATGGAAAACAAAAACATTAAGCCCAAACTCTGGTTTATTATGAAATATCTTCAGCACAGCTTATATATTCATATGTGAGTTTGTCCAAATATGAACAAACACTTCAGTGGCTTTAGAGATTCAAGTCATCAAACGTTAAGTTTCTATGTACAAGGTATAGTGTCAGGTGCTGTGGATAGAAAGATGAGTAGAGTACAATAGAGTTTGGAGAGCAATGAATTTGTGATCAGAAAACCTGGGTTCAAATCCTGGCCTTGATATTACTTATCTAAGTGACCGTGGGCAGATTATTTCACATACCAGGGCTTTGATTTCCTCATTTGTAAAATAATATCCTTCAGCTAGCTCCCTAAACTCCCTTGCAGGGCTAGATACTGTAACCTAATTCCAGAGTCCCTGCCTTCATGGACTTTGACATCAAGGAGGAAAGCAAAATCTCCATGTCTGATTCCTGAGCTTATAGGTTAATTTCTTTTCATGGCCTTGCTTGCCTATATTTATTTCCATACTTATCAGTCTGTGTTTTCATTCTATGGATTCCCCTTCCACTAGTGGTCTTTTATGCTTAGTCAATCAAACAATAAGCATCTATTAAATGTTTATTGTATGTTAGGCACTGCACTAAGCCTTAGGGGTGGGGAGATTACAAATAAAAGCAAAAATAGTGTCTGACCTCAAGGAGCTCACATTCTCTTGGTGACAACACAAGTAAATAACTCAGATATGTGCAGAGTAGAGAGAAGATGATTTCAAAGGGGAAAGCACTAGCAGGTGGAGGGGGGGGCAGGAAAAGCCTGCAATAGAAAGTGAGACTTGGAATCCCACCTAGGATCTCGAGGTGGGATCTGGAATCAGGAGAAGCTAAAAACTTAGTCATAGGAATGAGGATGGAGAGCTTTCCAGGTATGGAGAATGAGTGGTACAAAGGTAAAGACAGGAGAGATTGAACATCATGTGCAAACAATGGTTTTAGTGACCGTTTTGAGAACAAGGACTATTTTTTAAAAATGTTGTCTTTATATCCCCAGGACTTAGTGCAGTTCCTGCTGATACATAATAGGTGCTTAGTTGACTGATTAAATAAAAATTCCTCACCTGATGTCCAACCTTCTCTTGTAGAGTCTCTCTGAATTCAACTAGGCTGGCTCTCCAGTAGCGATTTGTTATAAGGGCTATATTTGAAGCCTCTACGATGCATTAGAACCTGTCCGATTGTGATCTCTCTCAGGATAGCTTTTGAGAATCCTGTATCATCATCACATTAAAATGAGGCATTTGAGTAGGACCTGACATATGATTCTAGTTGTATGTTCCGTTGATTCTATTTCTGCCTCTCCTCTTATACATTCCTACAACCACCAGCCTCTTGGTTTATTGTAAAAGCCTTTAAACAGTGTTTCTGTCTACCTCTTCCAACTCAAACTTCATAGTACTGCTGGATATTTTCCCGATTAGCAGACCTAGATAGATCATATCTCTTCTCAGAATCCTTTAACAGTTCCCAATGACCACTAACTAAAGACCATTTGAGTTCCATCTTGAATTGTTGTTTACCTTTCCCACTTTTTTTCTTGGACTAAAGAAAAGTGGAAGAAAATGGAGTCCTCCCAGCAAGGTGTTTGAAATGGTTCTTGGACATATTAGACCAGTCATCTCCAGTTCTGAGGGACAGAATGGAGAAGTAAGCTATCCAATGCTGGTCATCCTTAGAAGCTTCCTCTGATCCATGCTGAGAACAGTGGGAGCCAAGAAACTAAAGGATAATTAGAAACTACTTTTAATAAAGCACTTTAGGAAGCTACATAAGTCTTTGTAGTCCACTGAGGCCATGTTTACATGATCCAAGCCAACTGGTTAAAAATTGAAAAATACAATGAAAACAGCTTATAAGTTTGTACAAATAGGTCTAGGATACAATTTAGTTAAATACCAGTTGTTATAACAAATTGTATTTTAGGGTCTATAAATTTCTATGCATTTCCCACTAGAGTATACAACTTAATTCTAGCATGTAGATTAATTTATGCATTCAGTTGCTGAGATAGTCAGCATCATTAAATAAAATGAACAATATTTAGCAAAAAGTCTTTGTGTTTTGCATTAAGGAGAATTTACTTTTATTCTTCTGTCTTCTACTGCCCCACTGTGACTTATTGACAGCTTCATAGATACAGTGGACTCCTCATCCTCTGTGTGATGAAATCCAGACTTCTGATCCTCAGCACAGAAAATATGCTACCATCTGGTACCTACTATTTCAACAATTTTACATTCTCCTGATCCCCAGAAAAGAGCTTTTTCTCTAACAAAACTCATCTGTTTAGTTTCCCTAAAACATTCCATTCATTCATCCATCAATCCACTCCATACATACTATATACAGAACACTGTGCTTGTTACTTCATTACTTTTGACTCTAGAGTTACAACATTTTAGCACTTGAAATGCTAATTGTTACATAAGTTTTTGTTTCCCCAGTTAGATTGTAGACTTTTTGAGACTAAGTGCCTTTTCTAATTTATCTTTCTTTCCTTCCCATTTGCTTTACATAGTATATTATACCTGGTAGGTCTACAACAAATATTTAGTGAATGATTCAATGACTGTCTTTACCTAGATTGCCTATTGGCATCTCAGTGTGTGTAAAACTGAACTCATTATCCTGCATTATCATTCGTAAATCTACCCTTTCCCCAACTTTCCCCAAATTTGTTAATCGTACAATTACCTTACTAATCCTCACCTTGGATTTAACTTTGAGTTTTTCCTGTCTTTCACTCCACATATCTAGTGACAGTAATATGTGTAGCTATAGCATGTTTTCCAGCTGCGTCTCCATAAGGATTTTCCTCCTAGGATGATAGCTAAGGGAACAGGGTAGAAGCAGTGCTCTTCCCAAAACTCTTGGGTTCAGAGTCCTGGGCTGTCTCCATCAGGGTCTGAGGGGAAATGGTGGTCAGAGTGGTGGAGCTGGGAGAGGTGGTTTGAACTGTCTGATGCATGGTGACTTGTCTCCTTTTCAGGGAGTCCTGTTGGTTCAACTAGGTTGACTTGCCTACTTTATGTGTGGCAGTTGGTTAGTAGTTGGTATATAGGAACTGTTTCCTTTCATATACTTGCATTTGTATTCCTAACATTTAGTACAGTGCTGGGAACATAGACATTTCTTACAAATGTTTGCTCTATAGTTCTTCTATTTATCTCTCTATCTAGTCCTGTATGCAAATCTCTTGTTCCCTTCTAGCCTTATGTCAGATGCAGTTTCTGGTGAGTATATAGTCTCTACAGAATGTGTGGGTGTGACACACACTCTCCGCAGGGCATTGCTTCCTCCAAGTTTCATGTGGCCAGTGCTTGAAGTTGCTCTACTAGGCCTATGGTCACTGTTAGACATGATTCCAATTAGTCATGAGGTTCTGGATCCTCTCTCTGCATTTAGCTTTTGGCTTCTGGAAATGTTACCTTTTCCCCTTAGGAGACAGAAGGGTCTCTACCATTCATTGCTCCTTTAGCTTGAAATTAAGAGGTTTTTCTGCTACAACATTTATAGTGAAGATAGAACATGCACATACCCCTGGTAAGTCTTCTATCATTTTTCTCAGAGCTTGGCTAGAATGAACATCTTAGTACAGAATGAGTTAAATTCCTTGCCTTCAACTCTTTGGAACAAGGGCTAAAGCTGCACCAGCTAACTAATGCCTTCCGAAGTCAAGTCTATATTCCTGAACATTTTTTGTATGCTTAGGTGACCAAGGGTCATGTCTCCATTAGAAGTTTCATGATTGGGTCAGGAAGCCCATGTACTATCTTGTAGTCCGTGTAGTATCATTTCAAATCATAAAAGTTCTTCCATTTAAAATCTATTTGGGGAGTATTCTTTCTGTAAATTATCAAGGGTTCTTGAGTTTGGAGATCCCCAGCTTCTCATGCCCAAAACTCATTTATTCTCCTCTATAATTGACTGTGAGAAGAATAGACTAGGGTCAAGATGAAAGGTCACTTCCTTGCCCCAGTTTTCTCCTTTGTTAATTTCAATACGGCATGTTGTTTGGCTCTCTCTCCATTGCTTCTATTTATGCTCCCTGTGTAGATGGTAGATGTTCTATTCGCTTTCTTCATATGTAATCTCTTAGAGCACAGGGTTTGTCTGTTTTTCATCTTTGGATCAACACTGCTTGTACACAGTGGGTGTTTAACAAATGCTCTCCCATAAGGCAGGCAAATCAGCCTAGCTGAAGCAGAAAGAGTCTGAAAAAGAGACAAGAGACAGCATGTCTCAGACAGGTCAAACCACCATTACATCACCACCACCACTTTGACCTCTCAGACCCCGATGAAGACAACCTAGGACTCTGAACCCAGAAGCCTTAGGAAGAGCAATGTTTCAAGCCTGTCCCCTCAGATATCATCCTGGGAAAAATCCTTGGGGAAGTATAGCCAGAAAACTGTTGTCCACATAATGTGTCCACATATATTAAAGGCAAGACACTAGATGTGGGGGATGAAGAACAGGAAAGGGTCAAAGTTAAATACAAGGTGGGGGCAGCTAGGTGGTACAGTGGATACAGCATTGGCCCTGGAGTCAGGAGGACCTGGGTTCAAATTCAGCCTCAGACACTGACTAGTTCTGTGACCCTGGGCAAGTCACTTAACCTTGATTGCCTCAAATGAAATAAAAAAAAGTTAAATAGAAGGTGATAATCCTGGGTAATTAGGAGGGTAGTTGTGAATGAAGAATATTGGATACTGTCGTATGACAAATTCAAATACTAGGTTTAGCACTTTTATAAAACAGGGCAATCATTTTTGCCTCTATATTCATTAGGGTTATTGAACAGATAGATTGCAAAATATTACCACCAATCACACTGAGGATGTGTATGATTTAAAAAGGAATAATGAGAGTGACGTTTAACATGTTGAAAGTCCGTATACTTCATTAGTGCTTTGGTGATCATAATTTAAATAACCAGAGAAAGACTTTGAATACATTGAGTGGATGTTTTATGGAGGACAAAGATAGGATGAGTTGTTGAGGGTTTCTGGTATGAGTAGGTGGATGGGGGCAGCTCTGTGGCACAGTGGATAGGGTACCAGGCATTGAGTCAGGAAGACTTATCTTCCCGAGTTCAAATTTGGCCTCAGACACTTTCTAGATGTGTGACCCTGGGCAAGTCACTTAATCCTCTTTGCCTTAGTTTCCTTATATGTAAATTGGCAAACTACTTCAGTATCTTTCCCAAGAAAATCCCAAATGGGGTTACAAAGAATTGGTCATGACTGAAATAACTGAACAAAGAGGTAGATGGAATTACCTATGCTGATAAAAATCACTGATGCCTTGTTGTATCAAAACAAAATAAGAAGCATACAGAATTCATTCACCAAATGCTTATTAAGTATTTACTCTGCAGGACAGTATACTAGGTGTTCATGTACATGGAGTTCTTTGGGAGGAAAGCATTGTATCCATACAACATACTTTCATTCATGAAAGAGCCTGACGTGGTAGAAAGAGCTTTGTCTTGGAAGTCAAATAATCTAGATTTCAGAACTTGTTTCTAATGTCAATGAGAGCAAGTCATTTATATGCCCATCCCATCTCCACCTCAATTTCTTCAACCATATGATCAGAGCACTGTACTATAGCAGAAATGATTCCACTTACCATTGGTGCATGGAATGTAGGCACACATATGGACAACAAGAAATCCAATAGACTTGAAAGACAGCAGCTCTTGTTATGAAAGAACTCAGCAGGTATCACATCCAAATAGCAGCCCCGAGTGAAACAAGGCTGGCAATTGAACACTGGCATACTGAAGTTGGAGCTGGATATATATTTTTCTGGAGTGGCCACAGTGATGGGGGGAGCATCATGAAGCTGTTGTAGGCTTCACAATCAAAAATAATCTAGTCAAAAAGATTTTATACCTCTCAAAGGGAATGAACGATAGGCTGATGACGATGTGATTGCTGCTTGTAGGAAAGCACCATGCCATCATCAGTATGCAGGATGAACCCTGATGAGGTCAAAGGAAAAATTTATGAAGACCTGGAGAACATCATCATCAGCTTGCTAAAAGGGGATGAGCTTGTAATTCTGGGTGACTATAACACCAGAATAGGCACAGAATATCAGAAATGGCACAGTCTACCACACTGGCAGGGAGTTCTTGAGAGGAATGGAGTCAGAAACAGCAACAGTGACTGTCACTTACTACTGAAGACTTGTGCATCTCATGACCTTCTCACCCCCAACACTGTCTTCTGTTTACTTAAATGCAATAAAACTTTGTGGCAGCACCCTTGCAGCAAACGTTGGCATTTAATAAACTATGTCATCATATGGAGAAGAAACAAGGTGTGAGAGTGGTGAAGGCGATGTTTGGTGCAGAGTGATAGACTGATGGTAGACTTATTTCCTCCAAGTTAAACATACCCATTCAACAAAAAGCCCCCAAAGAAGGATGATTACCAGAAAATTTAATGTCAACAGATTGCAGCAATTCTCCATACACTAACAGTTTGTTGCTAACTTAGAGAGAAAGCTGAGACAATACATGGTTGGCAACAGTGGAGCAGAAAAAGAATGGGCAGCTTTCAGAGATTTGGTGTACAGCACTGCATTTACTGCTACATTTACTCATCTAGGCCAGAATATTCACAAACACCAAGATTGGTTTGATAAAAATGATGGAGAAATTCAGAAGCTGCTAAACAAACAAACAAACAAACAACCAAAATTGAGAATTCCACAGGGTTTACCAGCAGGATAGTTTGTCCATCTCTAAGAATGAAGCATTTAACTCTATCAAAAGTAAAGTGCAAGCAAAACTTAGAGAGATACAGGATTCTTGTCTCAGTAAGAAGGCAGATGAAATTCAGCTTTATGCTAATAATAACAATCCAAAGTGCTTTTATGATGCCCTGAAGACTATTTATGGGCCAAAGACTTATGGTGCATCTCAACTACTCAGCACTGATGGAGTCACACTGATTAATGATACGGACATGGTCCCGGAGAGATGGGCTGAATGCTTCCAAAGCATTCTCAACCAATCATCATAAATCAATGCTGAAGCCACTGACTGTATAGCTCAGGTTGAAGGCAGTCCCCCTCTACCTGAACTTCCAATTGAAGAAAAGGTTTCTAAACACAACTAGGTTCCTCTAGTGTGGCAAAGCACCTAGTGCTGATTCTGTTCCAGCTGAGATTTCCAAGACAGGTGGTCTACTGCTTATACAAAAGCTGAATGAAATCTTCTGGGTTATATGGCAAGAGGTTATCCCCCAGCAATTCAAGAATTCCTCCACTGTCCATTTCTTTAATGAAAAAGGAAATAGTTTGTCCTGTGACAATCACAGTGGAGGTGGGGTGGTCTCTCCTTTAGTCATTGCTAGCAAGACTCTTACCAGAGGCCTCCTTAACAGGCTGATCTTTCACCTGGAATGGTCATCTCGCCAAGAGCCAGTGTGGCTTCAGAAAGGGTGGAGGAATGGTTAATACAGTGTTTGCTGCCCTACAACTCCAGGAGAAATGCCAGGAGCAGAAGAGAGGTCTGCATATGGTGTTCATCAATCTGACCAAGCCTTTGATACTGTCAGTCATGGGAGCTTTTGGAAGATCATGGCAAAATTTTCTTTCACAGTGTCATGCTTGCACAGGTTCTGGATAATGAATGATGCTCCTGTGCTTTCCCAGTGACCAATGGAGTGAAGCAAGACTGTAAGCTTGCTCCCATGATTTTTAAAAAAGCATGACGTCTTCAGTGATGTTGTCGGAAGCCTTTAATGAGTATGAAAATGGCATCAATGTCAGCTACCTTACCGATGGTAAATTATTTAACTTGAAAAGGCTGTAAGCCAAGACTAAAGTGGAGAGAGCTCGTGCATGATTTTTTTTGTTTTCAGATGATTGTACTATGATGCAGCCTCTGAGACCAAGATACAACAGAGTATGGATTGTCACTTGTGCTAATTTTAGTCTGACAGTTGACACCAAGAAAAAAAGTTCTCTACTAGCCATCACCATGCCAACCATACATGGAACCACCAGTTACAGCAAATGGATAAATTTTGAATGCTGTGGCTATGTTCACTTATCTTGGCAGTATACTTTTCAGGGATGTACACTTAGATGGTGAGGTTGATGCACACATTGCCAGAGTTAGCTCCTCATTTGGTAGGCTCCAAAGGAAAGTGTGGAGAGAAGTATTAGGCTGCTTACCAAACTGAGGGTGTACAAAGCCATTGTGCTGACTTCATTGTTCTATACCTTTGAAACCTGGGCAGCCTACCAGTGCTTGCCTGAAAACTAAATTGTTTCCATTTGAATTATCTTAGGAAGATTCTGAAGATCATCTGGCAAGATAAGGTACGGGACACTGAGGTCATTTGTTGAGCTGAACTGGCAAGCATTCAAACTATACTGCAGAGAGTACAGCTCTGATGGGCTGGCCATGTTGTTCAAATGCCAAATGTCATTTGCCTAAAAGACTATTTTATGGAGAACTCACACATGGGAAGCACTGACACAGAGGTCAGAAGAAAAGATACAAGAACACTCTCAAGGTCTCTCTGAAGAACTCTGGAATCAATTTTGAGACATGAGAGACACAGGCACAAGACTGCCCAGTATGGTATACCCCATCAAACAAAGTGCTGTACTTTATGGGCAAAGCAGAATTGCAGTAGTTCAAATGAAATGAGATACACAAATTTAAATACATTTCCACATGAAATATTCATATGGACTATTTGTACCTGACTTGTGGTAGAGCCTTCCTTCACCCACAGTCAGACCTAGTTAACCTGGGATTTACTGGCTAGATTTCTCTCTCAAAGACCAAGCCTTAAACCCCATTCATTCTGGATCTCCTAGATCGGACAACAATGGGTCCCTTCCCAAGCACCACTTAATGATTTTTTGGGCTCTCCTGGAGGGTATGTAAATAGTAACTGTTTCTCTTCTGGCCAGCAATATTGAGGGTCTTCCCCTCCCAGTTTGATGTTTTTTTAAAGGGGCCATCCCTTGACTCACTTCTTAAAGAGGCCTATTCACTGAATGGGCATTGCCTCACTCAAAGTGAGGACCTGGAAAGATCTTAACTTAAAAGGGCCAAGGTCTCCCACTGCATCCTGGACCATCTCCAATCATCCTGATTGATATCTGGCCACTGGACCCAGATGGCTCTGGAGGAGAAATTGAAGCTGGTGTCTTTGCATAGCCCTCCATCTCTCAAATCATAGTCAATAGCATGCATCTCATCATCTCCCTGATGTCATGGCCCTCTTCAAAAATTAAGAACAAACCACATACACAATCATACAACCTTGACCCCGGACATAATGATGTCATATTGATCCTCTTTGAGCATGAAAGAAAACAACCAGCCAACTTATACTGTATGTAGCTTGATTGTACGTAGTTGTTTGAATGTTGTCTCCCCGATTAGACTGTAAGCTTCTCAAGGGCAGGGACTGACTATTGTCTTTTTTTGTGCTTAGCACAGTGCCTGGAACCCAACAGGTATATTAATGACTGATTGACTGCCTGCCTGACATGGCCATCTAGTTATGCTTCATATCTGATGAGGGTGAGAGTATAATGATGAGGAAGAGCATGGTAGTTCCCATTTATCATATGCTTTAAAAACAGTAAACACTTTTCTCATAAAACCTCATGGTACAATCCATATACATACATGCCTTAGTGCATGGTTTCCAATCTCAGCATCTGGTCATTTGCTTTGTCCCTGGACAGTTCTTGTGTTTGGCTTTTTCTTCATGCCTAACTCAATTTTCTGAAAGGAGTACTTACAGTAAGACCCATTCAGTCCCTTTTCCTTCCTATAGACATGGATATATTTGCTTTTCCTTGCTTCTTAGTCTCTCCTAATTCTCTTTTTCCTCTTTCTTAGTTAACTGGGAGTATCAACAATGAATGCCAATAAATTTAAATATTTTAGCAAGGAGATTTTTTTCCCTTAGAATCAGTGAAAAAATGTGTAAATAAAATGTGCCAAATCTATAGTATGAAGTGATTGAATGCAAGAAATAATTATTTTTAAGGGGAAAAAAATCTTTAGCTCACAGCACTGCAAAATGGTATCATTTTTGCTTCAACTCTCATCAGCTCAGGAAAATAAAACTCATGTATAATTTAAGTAAGTGATAACAACATAGAAGTGAGAGGTTTGGCCATTTATTATGATTATGATTATTATTATTATTTTAATCTGCCTAGTAATGCTGTGGAAACATCCACTTCAGGAGAGTCATAATTATGTGTAGCTAAGAAGTCTTGCTAGAATGGGAAGTTTTTTAGCTTTCAGTTTGAGAACAGCACCCTCTTCTGGAAATTAAAAAAAATTATTGTGTCTTTACTGTTGAAAGACAAATGTAGGGAAAAAGGAGGAAGGAAGGAAGGAAAAGAGGGAAGGAGAAAGGGGGGATGGAAAGAAAGAAAGGAAGGAAAGGAGAAAGGGAAAGACAGAAGGAGGAAGGAAGAGAGGAAGAGGGTGAATGGAAAGAAAGAAGGAAGAAGGGGGATTGAGGAATGAAGGAAGGACGGATTTATTTAGTTCCTGCAATGTGTAAGACATTGTGCTATCATCTCGTTTGATCTTCACAACTTGCAGGGGAGGTAAGGCCAGTAAAATAAGCCATGAAAACCATATTTTTTTCCAGTTGACCATAACTGAGATTAAATACAGTCGTTAAACAACACTTTGATTAGATAAATACCATTTTAATATGAGGTTGGGGAGTAGGATATCGATCATAGATTTAGAGCTGGAAGGGATCTTGCAAGTATAGTTCAGCCCCTTCGTTTTACACATGAGGAAAATGAGGCCCAGAGAGGTTGAGACCTGCTCGAGATTACATAGCTTTCAATCTATGAAGCTATGGACACAGAGGAAAATGCCCTTTAATCACACTGATAAGGCAGGACTAATGAGTAAATTTTTTGATTTATTATAAAAATCATATTTGTTATTAATCTGGTCTATGAGTATTTTCACTGCTAGAGGAAACACATTTGTAATGCCACAAAAAAACCCTTCATAATGTTGGGAGGATCACACAAGAACAGGTGTTCCACGTGTATCAGAAGAAATATAACTAGGAAAGGGTGAATTGGCCTTATTCTTTAGTACTGAAATTCACAAGGCACAAGTCAACTTGTGCTCACTCCTTCAAAACGATAGATAGAAATAACTGACAAATTGTCTCTATTTACAATTGATAAAATTAGAGTAATTAGTTAAAGTAGGAAACTAGCAGATGCTGTTGTACAATTGGTAAACTGTATCTCCCATTACTCCCACATGCTGTGCCACTTGCCTCAGTCTCAAAAAATGGATACTTAGAGTTTTGTATATTGAGGGACTTTTGGCCAAAATGTATTAGGACTTTTCCCCCTTGTGAAAATAGGCTTGATACTTACCGAGAATGGTTCTCATTTTTCTATCAGATCTATCTGCCTGTCTCCCCATGATCTAAACTTAATATGCCCACGCGGGATATCGTGTGTCCTATTTTATGATCTTTTCATTTGCCCAGGCACATAATGGTTTTGCCTGAAGCGCTTTCCACTTAAATGACACTGAATGGGCGTCTCAGGGCTGTTTCATAACCAAAATAACATCTCAGTGCTTTTCTCAGTTCTTTAAATGGATGTTCATACTGGAAATGTGAAGAAACCCAATTTCAGTTTATTTTCTTCTGGGCTCACGTTCAAGTCATTTTTACTAGAGACCAAATACAAACAGAGTCTGATGTTCATTTCCACAAGTAGTTGTTTAAAAAGCCAAACTCAGACAGATTGTTTTTAACGTTCGTTTATTTAACTAGTGGGAATACACAGAGGCAGTATGAGATGCTGAAAAAAGGCATTGACTCTGGAGCCAGACGACCTGGTGTTAAGCCTTGTGACGCGGAATTATTTATTTATTTTCTTCAAGCCTCACTTTCTTCACTTATAAAATGATGTTAATTAATTTCTCCTACCTCTCCCATAGGTCATTGTGAGGAAAGATCTTTGGAAACCTTTAAGTGCTTTGAAAAACCATGAATTTTATTATGTATTTCTGGCTTTCCTGTAATTATTATTAGCCATAAAAGTCTTTGTACTCACTTTACATAATTGCTGAATAAATGCAGTGATCCTTCCCTTTATAGGGACTAAGCACTTAGCAAATGGGGTGGACTTAAATATTTGGCATATTTCCTTTAAGGAGGAAACATTCCAACCTTTTTTTTTTTGAGATATGACGTGAGAATGAAAGCATGTTTAATTCCTGCTTTACTTAAACTTCGATGCCACAAGGAAGGAAATTACACATTTTAGAAGCCTGTCTTTTTCTCTCTAGTTACTCTTAGCCATTAGCTAAATGTCTATGATCATCTTTTCTCTCTCTCTCTCTCTCTCTCCCTCTCTCCCTCTCCCTCCCCCTCTCTCTTCCCCTTTTTCTCCCCCTCTCTCTCTCCCTCTCTCTCTCTGTCTGTCTCCCCCCAGAAAATTCCCTTTGTATAATCAAAATGCTGTGAGAATAATACATGGTCTGGAGATTCCATTTGTAAAATAGCTTCTTTAGCCAATGGGTGAAAAATACATGTGGAACTATCTCCATCTAGTGGTAGCTATACCAGGAAACTGCAGCCAAAGAAATAAGATCAGTATGGGTATTTAATTTGGACTGTGAATAGAATCAGATAGTACTAACTACTTTTTCCCCCTCTTAAAATAAGGATCTGAAAGAAATCTTTCTTTCTCCCTCTTAGGTTAAAAAGAATAACAGTCTCATGGAAATGGAATTGTGATACTTTGTTATGCCTTGTGGACAATGCCATGTGGATTGGGTTCTCTTTATATTGGTTCTGCCTTGCCAACAAGACTATAATAACCTGGAGGATAGAGACTCCATCTTTTACGTTATTTCCTTTTTGTTTCTACCACATGGCATTTGACACATAATATTAATTCACATTAATGTTGTCTTAAGATTTACAAAGCGTTTTCCATATAATGCTCCTTTGAGATGTGTATAGAAAGCATTATCTCCTTTTTACAAATGAAGTGGCTGAGGCCCATGTTAGTAAGAGTTGGAATCAAGATTTAAACTCTCCTAAGTTTCTGTTTTAAAGTCCATGGTTCCCCCAAACCCAATTCATGATGACTTTCACATAGTAAGCAATTGATTAGTAACACATTGTCACAAGTTTTCACCTAGAAAAAAACTTTTTTTTAACTTTAAGTTAAAAAAGAACTTTTAAAAACAATTTTAAAGCATGTACACTCATTGTCTCAACTTCTTCCCTTTTCACTCACTTCATAAACAATTTGAAAGATGACTTCTAACCCTACTATTCATTTAAAGCTTCTCTATCCAAGGTTGCCAACAAAGTATTCATTGACAAATTTGATGACCTTTTCTTGCTCCTCATACTTTTTTGACCTCAGCTTTTGACACTATTAACTACTACCGGCTCCTCTTCCCAGAAACTCCATTCTCTTGTGACTGTTTTATTCTAGTTCTCTTACTAGTTCTCTTCAGCCTTCTTTTCTGGATCATCATCTCCTGATCTTGAGCTATCACTGATGTCCAAACGTGCCTGTATCCTGCATCCTTTTTTTCCCTTTTCTCTCTATGTTCTCATTTTTGGTTTCATAGTCACAATTATCACCTCCCTGCAGATGCTTCTCAAATCAATGTAGCCCCAATTTTTTCTTTTCATTCATTTTTCACCTAGCTTCATTTGACTTTTAAAAACTTTTATCTTATCTAATATTTTATTTTTCCCAATTACCTGTAAAAACAATTTTGATATTTTTTTTCAAATTTTGAGTCCTAAATTCTCACACCCCCTCTTGAGAAGACATGCAGTTTAAAACATAGGTTATGAGCATATAGTCACACAAAACACACTTCCATGTAAGTCATCCTTTGATACCACTAAAAAAGCTACTATAAATTTTTTTTGCACATAGGTCTTTTTCCTTATTGTTTTTCACCTCTTTGAGATGAAGAACTAATAGTGGCGTAGCTTGGTCACAGGGTTGCATAGATTTATAGCCCTTTGGGCATAGTTCCACATTGCTCCTCAGTGTGTTGAATCAGTATACAACTTCACCAATAGTTCAGTAATGTTTTTATTTTCCCACATCCCCTCCAACATTTGTCATTTCCCTTTTCTGTCATATTAGCCAATCTGACGGGTGTAAGGTAGTAGCTCAGAGTTGTTTTAATGTGCATTTCTCTCATCAATAATGACGTAGAGCATTTTTATATGATTATAGATAGCTTTGGTTATTTTGTCTGAAAACTGCCTGTTCATATCCTTTGACCATTTATCAATCGAGGAATGGCTCTTATTTCTGTAAATTTGACTCAGTTTTCTATATGTTTGAGAAATGAAATCTATCAGAGAAACACATTGTAATTTTTCACATTAATTATTGCCAACTATGTATTTCCCTTCATCCTACTTTCACCATCTGCCCTCTCCTTTTACCCTATCCATTCTCAAAAATGTTTTGCTTCTGACTTACATCCCCCAAACTGCCCTTCCTTCTATCAGATCTTCTCACCTTCTCTTACCCTCTATGTGCTCCCCTCCCCACTTTTCCCACTTTCCCTTCCACTATAAAATCTCTTTTAGGCCTCTTTTTATGTTAGATAGTTTGTCCTATTCTACCTCTTCCCTTCCTCTTCTCCCAGTGCATTTTTCCTTCTCATTCCTTAATTTTATTTATTTTTTAGGTAATCATAACATCACAGGCCCTTTTTTTATCATGACTTTCAGGTAGTCTAATAATTCTTAAATTATTTCTCCTGCATCTCTTTTCCAGGTCAGTTGTTTTTTTCCAAGGAGATATTTCGCATTGTCTTCTATTTTTTCATTCTTTTGATTTTGTTTGATTGTTTCTTGATGTCTCATAAAGTCATTAGCTTTCAATTGCCTAATCCTAATTTTTAAGGAATTATTTTCTTTAGTGAGCTTTTGTACCTCCTTTTCCTTTTGGTCAATTCTACCTTTTAAAGGAGTCCTTCTCTTCAGTGAATTTTTGTGCCTCTTTTTCATTTTGGCCAATTCTGCTTTTTAAGGCATTCTCCTCTTCATTAGATTTTTGTACCCCTTTTACCATTTGGCCTATTCTGTTTTTTAAGGTATTATTTTCTTCAGTCTTTTTTGTGTCTCTTTTACCAAGCTGTTGATTCTTTCTTCATGATTTTCTTGCATCAGTTTCATTTTTCTTCCCAATTTTTCCTCTACCTCTCTTATTTGATTTTCAAAATCCTTTTTGAGTTCTTCCATGACCTGAGACCAATTCCTATTTTTTTTTTTTGAGGCTTTGAATGCAGTTATTTTTACTTTGTTGTCCTCTGAGGATGTGTTTTGATCGTTCTTGTCACCATAGTAACTTTCTATGGTCAGATTTTTTTCTGTTTGCTCATTTTTCCAGCCTATTTCTTGACTTTTAACTCTATGGTAAAGGGGGGCTCTGCTGCCTAAGTGCAGGGGGTATTGTCCCAAGCTTCAGGTTTTTTTGTACAGCAGTTTTCAGATGAGATTCTGAGGACCCATAAGTTTTTGGCTCTTCTAAGATGGCATGATCTAGGGAGCGATATGTTTAGTATTCTTTTGTACTGTGCACTGGTATGTGAGAGACCACAAGCACTCTTTTCAGCCCTGGAACTGTGACCAGAGTCCTTGCCCACCCTGCAGCCACAAGCTTTGCTGTGCTAGTGCTCTTCTTTGTACTAGGACTAAGACATAAGACTGTGACCCCCAGGTCCAAGAATAGGCAATGCAACAGAGTCCTGCCCCTGGTACCAGCAAAGGGACCCCTGCAAATCTCCTTCTGACCCTCTGATTCCCTTACTGTTGGTGGGCTGAGAGGTCTGGAAACTGCCACTGCTGCCACTGATTCAGTTGCCCAAGGCCTGCTCCTGCTTTACTGGGGCCCAGTTTGTGAGACTGCATTCCTCTCTCACCCTTGTGCAACAGAGCTTTCCTGCTGATCTGCTAAGTTGTCTTGGGCTGAAAAATTGTTTCACACTGTATTTTTGTGGGTTCTGCAGCTCTAGAATTTGTTTAGTGTCATCATTTAAAGCCCTATTTTTTCAAGTGCTTATTGGACAGCTCCACTTCCATGCCCCAAAGACATCTCTCAAAGTGTCTAAAATAAAACTTATTACCTTCCTCCCCACACCTACATTTCCACTTAGCTTCTCCATCTCTGTGGATGGCTTCACCACACTTCTAGTTACCAGGTTTGAAACATAAAACTCACCCTCGACCGTTACGTTCTCCTCAGCTTCTCCTGTAGCCATCATTTTCTCAAGTCTTATCTATGTTAACACACATGTATCCCCTTCTATCCACTCATATATCCATCCCCAGTATGAATCATCATATCCTCTCACGAGGATCCCAGTACTGACATCCCAAGTGGTCTCCCCATGACTCATTTTTCTGGAAAGTATGAGCCCTCATAACCACTTACCACAATCACTGTAGCCTCTTACTTGGTGTCCCTACATCCATTCTTTCTGCCCTATAAACTTTCATTCCCACATCTACCAAACTAATCTTCCTAATGCACTTGTGGCAGAACAGCAACAACAATCTTTAGTTTTTATACAGCTCTTTAAGGTTCTCAGAGCTCTTTATATATGCTGCCTTACTTGATTTTCACACCAATCTTATGTGATAAGTGCTATTGGTATTCGTATTTTATAGATGAGCGAACTATGGCAAACAGAAATTAAGGTACATGTCCAGGGTCACAGAGCAAGTAAATGCCTAAGGCTGGATTTAAACTTGAATCTTCATAATGCTGAACCCAGAACTGTGCCCAGTCCAGTGCTGCCTCGCTGCCTCAATGACAATGTTACCACTCTGATTAAAAACCCTCTCTTTTTCCTCTGGAATAAAATAAAGAATCCTCAGTCTGGAATTTAAAGTTCCCCGTGATCTACATCCAACCAACCTTTCCACATTCAAATTATTCCCTACTGTCACTTCACATTCCAGTCAATTTGGCCTACTGGTCTTGCCTAAATTTCCTTTTCCAGCTCCTGTCTTTGTGGTTTTTTTTTTTCCAGCCTGTCTGTCTATTTAGAATGTACTCCCTCTTCCTTTGCCTTTTTGAATTTTTAGCTTCCTTCTCAACTCTTATCAAGTGCCATTTCTATAAGAAGCATTATTCTGGTGCCCTTAGGTTTTTATTGCTTTTCCTCTTTCAAACAATGTTGCTTTCAATTATCTTTTAACATGTTATATCCTGGAATAGAATATGAACTTCTTGAAGACAGGGATTTAAGAACGAGAACAAAAATAAAACAAAACAAACTTTTGTCCTGGTATCCCTGCTGCCTAGTACAGGTACTTTCTACCAAGTACTGTATGTGTTTAATGGATGTTGGTTTAATTGAATTAAGTTCCCAAAATGTGGTACAGAGAACTGAATGCAGTACTCCATATGCGGCAATGCTGCCAGGCTATCACCTCCGTAGTTCTGGCAGTATGTCTCTCTTATGCAACTTAAGGGTTTGTTGGTTGGTTTTTCAAGGCTACCAAATGGTTTGACTGTGTTTTACTGAATTCCCAGTCCATTATAAACCAAAAGCATTTCAAACAAATACACTTCTTATTAGCTCAATGTTAGCAATATCATTTTAGTTCAGGGCAAATTTGTAATTCAAAATGCTCTTTCCCATTTATATCAGTGACTAAAATAAGGCTAGAGAATAAGTGTTTAACTTTTTTGTATCATTGACCCCTTTGGCAGTCTGGTGAAGCCTATAGGACCCTTTCCAGAGTAGTGTTCTGTTGCCTAAATTCATAATTGTAGGAAATGCTGCATATCAGATGTTAAGGAATATGTATGTATATATGATATCTATAATATATGTGTATACATATACACACACACATATATATATATATATATATATATATACATATATGTATTGTTTTGTAATTTTTTTGGAGGGGTGAAGGCAGGGCAATTGGGGTTAAGTGACTTGCCCAAGGTCACACAGCTAGTAAGTGTGTCAAAGTGACTGAGGCCAGACATAAACTTGGGTCCTCCTGACTCCAGGGCTGGTGCTCTGCACACTGCACCACCTAGCTGCCCCTATATATGTACTTTTAAAAATTTTACTTTAGGGAAATGAGCCCACCACCATAGACAAGAAGCTCACAATTAATTATGTCATGGCAATTTGCTCCGGATAACTTTTATTTTACTTTAGGATTTCTTACAAGTTTGGTTTTATATGTATATACATACACATATACACACATACATATGTCTTTATGTGTGTATATGTGTGTGCATGTATGTATACGTGTGTATGTATATAGTGTGTGTATGTGTGTGTGTGTATATATATATATATATATATTTTTTTTCTATCCAAGTTCATAGACACACCCCTAAACACCCTGCCACCAGAGTTCTATCCTTGTTAATCCCAGGTTAAGTTTTGATATGGATGAAAACCAGAAGAGACAGAGTTTCTGGGTAATTAATAATCAATCTATTAATTGGGCTAGCCAGCAAGCAATACATCTCTCAGTCACCAAAGACCCCGCTGTGGTGACCCTGAGAGCCTTAAATGTCTTTCGGAAAGAGAATGCCCTGACAAGTAAAAGTCAACCCTGATTCCTGGACATTTAATGAGGAGGTGGGCTAGAAGTCTTCAGCTCCTCTTACTGAGAATGTGGCTTGATCATAATTTGGACCCGAGAATCCCTCTCCATCCCGACCTCTTCCACTGGTTTTCTACTTTATGAGCTGAGTCACCTTAAACTCTAGTGGAGTGGTACAAGGACAGGGGCTCCTTGTCCCAGGGAAAGGACTCACTCTAAAAAGAAGTTAGGTCTTCTAGTTGATGGGGTCCTGCTCAAGACTGAGAAGCATGTGGCTAGAAGTAATCTCATCAATCAGTCATGTTCTTCAGAGACTGCCTTCAATAAGAGCTGGGCCTTAGTGAGGAAGTAGAAGGAGAAAAGCCTGGATCCCAATTTAATAATTGGCTATTGATATAATAGTATAATAAGTATTCTTTTAGCTCCCCTGATCTAGAAGCTCAGGAAAACACCCCAGTCCCCAAAATTTCCCCTGGGGTGGCTGTGGCTGTCAAATTATCTGGGGTTACTTTGCAAATGATGTCTGAAACGGTGGGGGCACCACTCACTCCCATACTACATTGCTGAGCTCCTGGAAGAGAAATGTTTACAATTCTTGTTACTCTTCACCTTGACAAATATAAATATGGATAATGTGTCACTATAATGGCACTTGTTAGCCTTTTCTTAAGATTATAAATCATAGATTTAGATTTGAAAGGATCTTTTAGGCCAGCTAATCAAATTTCCTCATTTTACCAAAGACCAGATGATTGAAGGGATTTATCTTAGGTCAAACCAATGGTAAGTGACAGAGCCAGGATTTAAGCACAGAACTTCTGATCTCAAATCTGTCACTTTTGACTGCCCCATTTTCCATATTCCCAGTGAATATTTTATTTACTGTTTATTAACTGCATCTTATAATAGCCTAACAACTATGCAAAACTGAATTTTGAAGAACAACCTAGCTACAGATTTTCACCTGTGAGTCTCCAACTCAAAAATTTATAATTTTGCACGTGGTTCAGTTCTCCTGGTGGAAGTACAAGAAGCAAAAGCATCTCTTTATTTCTGGGATTTTATTTCACTCTCCTCAGGGAAATCTATAGAGCATGAAAAGAATCTACAAGGCCAGGCTGTCTTCAAGTTCATAAGTTTTCTACCTTGCTGATTTTCCCTCAAACTTGTTAGAAATCCTATAGCAGAATAAAATCGATCTGGAGCAAGCTGCTATGGCATAATTAATCAGTAAGCTCCTTGTTTATGGTGATGGACTCATTTCTCTAAAAAAACAAATTAAAAAAATTAAGTTCAAAAAGTCCTGTAGTATCTCAGTACACCTAACAGGAATATTGACACTGGGATGGGCTTTTGTCTTAACAGCCTGAATGTTACACTGGGTAGCTGTGAGATTGTCTCTTCAGGGACATCCTTTCATTATTCCTTCTTCCTCTGTCATTTTAAATGCAGAAAATTCATCTTTCTTGGCTTTCTGGGTGCTACCTTTGGTTATTTAGCTTTTTATTAAAGTATACTAAAAATAGAAAAAAGTACCTCTCATTTGGTGTTCCAGAATCATTCTTTTTTTCAGTAAACAGTTACTGGTATGTGTCCCCATTCCTTCACATTGTTAGACACAGTTTGATCTTGACACCTGAGATACATCTTCACCAAAGCATGTCATAGTCAGCATGCTGTAGTACAAGGAACACTAGATTTAGATCTGAAGACCTGTATCTGAATCTCTACCGTGATCAGTTTGGGAAAATGGATTTACCTCTCAATTTCCAGTCTTTGCTTATCTATGAAAGGAGATATGTAGATCTTGAGGTCCCTTTCTACCTCTAGGATTATAGGAGTATAGATTTAGAGCTAGAAGGAACCTTAAATGCCACAATTCAACCCTCAGTTTTACAAATAGGGAAACTGAGGCAGAGAAGTTAAATGACTTGGCCAGTTTGAACAGGTTGTAGGTATGTGAACCCAGGTCATCCTGGCTACTGAGGTAAACCCTCTAGCCACCACCTAGCTGTCTCAAAAGAAATGCCCCTAGTTATTTGGTTCCACTTGGACTCAAACCTAGTACCTTCTATGTGTAAATCTTCTTCATTGGCCTTATGAGTGTTTACCCATAACTGATTAGCTTTTAGTCTCTAAACAATGATAAAAGGCATACAAAATTTTAAAGTGACATTTGGTGTACTTATCTCTCTAGATTTTAGGGTATTCCATAGAATCATAGATCTAGAAGTGTCCATCAAAAATTATCTAATGAAGTTTCTTAAAGGTTGCCCTGGAAAGAACCCTTTCTGGATTCTGGAAGCCCAAAGCCTGGAAGGCCCTGGTATATGTATAAAGGTCAAAAAGATGACTTGGTATTCTGGGAGAGAAAGAATCTATGTTTATCTGGGACTCCCTCTTTGTGCCTTACTCCTCTCCATTGATTGACAGCCACCCCTGCCCAAAGTGTCTGATGTTTCTATGACCCAGGCTGTTCAACTCCTATTCACCCTCCAATCCCAAGAACTTCATCAGATTTTTTTGTTATGAGACAGGACCCAGTCCCATCATTTTAGACCTAGCTCCTACTTGTACTGGGGGAGGGAGACCAACCTAGCTCTTTGACTTCTAACTGTTTTGTTATAAATACTAACCCTAAATAATTAATCCAAAGGGTATGATTCATTAGAGTGTATCTTGGTCTTGTTTTGAGTTCTTTTCATTGTATAGGGTGTTCCTAAAGTCTGGACACAGGCAAAAATGTATATTTTCAAGAAATGAAATGAATGAAATTTTCAGCAACATTTTATTTAATTGGAATATTAACAAATAACACCTCCAATATGAGTTCCATCATTTGTGATGCAAAGGTTGATACACTTTGCAAGATTCACGTGAACTAGATGCCATAACTCCATATTGCCATCAATTTTAGCACATTCACTCTTTATGCATTCAATCAAGTGTGTTGCATCTGTGATTTTCATTGAGTACACCTTCTTCATTAGCATACCCCAGAAAAAGAAGTCAAGGGGCCTAAGGTCTGTTAATATTCCAAATATTTCAAAATATGCATTTTTGCCTATGTGTCCAGACTTTAGGGACATCCTGTAGTATATGAATTGATGAGAGGAACTCCTTTCTATCCATAGTTTCTACTAACACGTAAAAAATTGATTAAAATCAACAAGCATTTTTTAAAAGCACTTGTTATGTGTCAGGCACTGTGCTAAGCACTTTACGGATATAATTTGTTTGATCAGATGGCCAAAGGGATCCATAACACAAAATGGTTGAGAATCTTGCTCTAGAACTTGCTCTTTCTATTTATCTGTGCTCTCTCAGGGAGTCCAGTCTAGTGTTCAGAAGGAACGACTCCAGTGCTTTTTAGTCAGAGAGTCCATGAACCTTGATGGGGAAAAATACATGTCTATTTTGCTTTGTTTTTTTTTTGTAGTCTTAAGTGTTTTATTGTATGCATTTGAAAACAATATTCTGAGAGGTTCATCGACTTCTGCCAAAGGGGTCCAAAATCCAAACAAGGTTAAAAATCCTTTTTTCCCTTTTCCTTCTCATTTCCTGCTGGTCTTCATCATGCTCCTCCTGATGTTTGACCTTAATTCTCACCCTTTAGTCCTTGCTTTGAGAGTTCCCACTTGCTCTAAATACCCTCTGGCCAATGTCTTTGACTTCTGTCCTTTGCCTAGCGCATAATGGGTCTAGACTCATGACATCCTATATGATCTTTATCTGCTGCTGCTATAGCTTTTCTCTACCTCCTTTCCCCTTCTAATACCACATGTTGGTTGCTGACTTGGAATCATAGACGTTTAGAACTATAAAGAACCATATAATCCTGTCATTTTACCTATGGTGAAACTGAGGCACTGAGAAGTTATTTGTTATTAGTCAGGTCACTAGACTCTTTATCATATTCTTTTTTTGGCACTGCCCTCTGTGGCTACTTCAGGGAAAAGTCCCTGGTGTTGCTTTTCTTCACTTTAAATGCTATGGTCTGAGTGAAATGCCAAAAGGAGAATACCTTTGTGTACAAATTCTCAATACTGAAGTAGTTTTATTTAGCAGATCTTAATAGTCAAGGTACGAAGGAGATAGCGACACCAACCAAAAAGATATTCGTTTTTAGAAAACTCCTGTTGATCTTGGTAATATTCAGCATCTTTTTTTTATTTTCAGGGACATCCAGGGGACAATGTAGGGTAGCATTGGGACCCCAACTGGAGATGTCATCTGGGGCTAATTGGGGGTCAGATAAGCTGAGAGGGCCAATATGCATGTTCAGAAAGGGCTGGATTGAAGGACTAAGATTTTGAGAAAGGGGTTAGTAGGTAGTAATTAATAAAATGGCAAAGTTTAAGCTACTCGTGATTATGAGTAAGGTTTTCAGTAGCTTCAGCCTCCTATTGTTCCTCAACTGTGACATACTCTGCCACAGTGAGCCTCCTGCACATAGTTTAATGCAGCTCCCAAAATATTGGTATCCAGCACTCGTTCCTGGTAGCTCTGATGTATAGCATAGGTCATTTTGTCAGATAAATGCTTTGTTTGTCAGGGGAGCCATCTAGCTCCTACAAGGGAGAATGGTTCCAGAGCTTCCTCCTCCCATGTACTACCTTACAGATCTTTTGATGCAGTGCCAGATCTAAAAGCAAAGATATGAGAGGACAGGTAAAGAATGTGGGTAACTGCTGTAACAAGTATGTGAGGCAATTCATGTACAACTCTAGTGGACATCTTGCCCCGCCCAGGGAGGCCAGTAGAAGGGAAGCAGAGCAAGATCTCCAGCTAGTGGAACTCCTCCAGTGAAGCTTTGTTTGAGAAGGTGGGCAAGAATCACAGAAGATTACAAAGCATGAAGTCTGTATGAATAGAGAAAATACTCTCCCTAATCTACCCCCTCCCAAAAAAAGCATGCATCTTTGACAAAAATCCAAGTAAATAAAGGATGCGAAGAGCAAAATGGGAAAAAAAAAGTGTTAAGGAAAATGTCTTAATTGACAGACAATATTTAAAGAAATAGCACGTAAATGAGAGATTGACAATATGTAAACATTAAAATATTCACTGAGGACTTTCTACATTCTTAGTAAACCAATTTAGGCAGTCTGCTAACACTGTATATTTCTAAGCTGCTAAATTATCTGCACTTATCTGTTGTGGAACCAAATTTTCAAACATAGCAGCTAGCATGTGGAATATGTACTTTTGCATGAATAATGTATCAGTCCTAAAAGATGATAGAATCTTCAATGCTATTTATTGATGTGGTTATTAGTGGTTGAAATTTCCAGCCATTGCAGCTTACTACACAAATAGCACAATACATTCTATAAATGAGCTGCCTCGCTTATACCTGTACTGCAGCAATTTGGTTAGGTTCAATCTATTTTCCCCGTTTTTGTATTGCTTTGTGCTAAAATGAGCTGCTTGTCAACATATCAAGGTCATTTGGAGATAATTGTTATATGAAAACCTCGCTATATTAATCTCAGTGTCTGGCATGGGCTGGTGGAAAATGCAGTTTCATTTGAAATATGATATTTAACTATTTCATTTTGAGATCAGATTCTATTTTTAATATCTTGGAAAATAAAGTTATCTTGGAAGCTTGGTTAAATGAAAGTGTGAGACTCTACAGGTGTAGAGACTTCAGGTCTCCTTCATCTCCCCAATATGGTTTCCCTTCATTTGTTGATTGAAAATCACATGTTGGACAGAGGGATTGTGCATGGCTAATAACTGTGAGCAATGTTTTTCTCACTCCTTACTAGGAGGAAGACTAATCTAATAGAGTATGTGTGGAAGTGGAATGTTGACCTCGTGTAGAAGTTCTTAACCTGGGGTCCATGGCAAAGGTCAGAGTTCAGGGGGACTGTGAATTTAGATGAGAGAAATATACACACACATGTATGTACACACATATACACATACACGTATATATATGCATATTTATAAACGTGTGTATGTATGTCTGTATCTATTTTAAAAAAAGGCTACTGTAGAATTTCATCATGAAAGCAAGCTTTTGTGAATCTCCATTGATGTATGGATGTGTGTGTGTGTATGTGTGCCCGCGTTTGTGAATTTTTTCCTACTAACCTTTAGTTTCATTTGTAATTTACTTTATACATTTAAAAATATTATTCTGAGAAAGGCTCCATGAGCTTTGCCACACTGCCAAAGGGATCCCATAACACACAAAAAGTTAAGAATCTTTGATCTACTATAAAAAAAAAAAAACTGGCTTTGGAGTCAGAAGACCTGAGTTTAAATCTTAGCTCTGCATTTATTATCTTTTTTGAACTTGGGAAAGTAACTCAAGAACTCTGAACCTCATTCTGAGCCTCATAAAATGATTAGACTAGTGAACTTTTATGGACCCTTCTAGATCTACATCTATGATACTATTTCTATAGCTTGAACTTCCTGCCTTGTTTATTAGTTAAGTTACCAATAAATCAAAGCAGTGGGTAGTAGCATTGCACCACCACCCCCTTCCACCTAGGACCTGTTAGTTCCTCCCACCATGATCCACCCTACTTCTATAAATATTAAAGAACGGAAGCGATAATTATCATTTGAAATATTCTGAGTAGCCCAGGAGTAAGACTTTCCTTCCTTAGACTTCAGTTTCTTGATTTGTAAAGATGAGCAGGACAGCCTAACTCATGTCTAAAGTTTTTTCCAGTCCTAAATTATCTTATTTACACTATTCACAACACCTCTGTGAAAAGGATGATCGTCCAAGTATTATTATCAACATTTTACAGATGAGAAAAATTCTCTTGTTCACACAGCTTGGACCCAGACCCAGGTCTCCTGATTTCATCAACAGTGCTATTTTTGCTATACTGAGCTTCCTTGAAGTTGAGAAAGAAGAAGGATTGGGGGAAAGCAAAGATGATAATTCATTATCTGATGTGCAAATGTGTATTTTATTTGTAGATTCTTTATTTTGTCTTGACATGGATACTCATGGGTCTTAAATTACCATAGCATAATGGCAGCATTATGACCGATCATATTAATAGACACAATAAAGCTCCCTTGATAAGCATTTGCCCATTACATGGTAATAGCTCCAGATGACTCATTATAGCCTTCATGTTTTAGTGATTCGTAGACTATAGATTCTAGGCATGACAGGTGTCCTAATGCACTTTCATAAGGAAAAAAAATAGACAAGTACCTCTTACACATCCATGGGTATTCCCAGAAGCTTGCTTTCACGATGAAATTCCACAGTAGCTTTGTTTTAAAAATAGAAAATATGCAAAATAAACAAAACAATGAAACAGTGAAAACCAGCAATACAAATAGAAAGCAGTTGAATGGTTTGTGCCTAGATTTTAACATCGGTATTTTTTTTTCCAACCTAAAAAAACAAAAACTCTCACCAGCAGGTGGCATCACTGAATAAGCTGTATCTTTATTTATTTTTTACAAATGAGAAATAGTCTTGAGAGTAAGGCTTATTTTTCCTCTTTTTTATTCAGATATACAGTAAAAACATCAAAGAGATGCTCTATTTTCTAGAAATAGTCTGAATTTGGCCCAGTGTTTCTTTTAAATGAACAATTTGAAAGACAAGGAAAGGTAAACAAAATATATTTAGAAAAAGTAGTGTGAGGATAGATATATACACATACACATATACACACATATGTATACATAATTTAGATTTAAATTAATAGTAAGGATACTGGTTAAAATTAAATTATTATTAAGATAACATTTTACACTGAAACATGAGAACAGAAACAAAAAACGTGGAGGTAGCTCCCTAAATTTGCTCAATAATCTATCTTATCATAATAACAGATCATATTTTATAGTATAGTAATATGTTATTTAATTTGATCCTATCAACACTGTAACAGTAGATAGAGAATCTGTTTTGGACCCAGGAGGACCTGGATTCAAGTGTTACTTCTGACACACTGATGTGTGATCCTGGTGATATCCTATCAGTGTCCTAGGCAGTTGTCTAAAGCTCTCAGTTGCAGAGTACATCCCAAATTGCATTGGTTGGGGGTGTTTCCTTATCCCAGGAGTTTCCCATTTAGTCCCTTTCTCCTCTCCTTTCACTCATAACATATCTATTGAAGTAGATAAAGCAGCTTCATTTTATAAATTAAAAAAAAAACTGAGGATTAAAGAGATTATAATTTTCACAAAAGCTCTTGACTAACGTAAGGGTAGAGGTTCATGTCTCTTCTCACTCCTACCCCCCACACATACACACACGCACATCACTGATGGCTAAGACAAATAGATTGAATCAATTGATCAAAAGTAAACCAGCTGTGAATAAGTCCCTAATCACTTTGAAAAGCGGTTTAGGGGCAATGGATAAAAACAAATGCAACCACATAGGACAATATCTTGTGATTAGTTGAAGATTAAGTCACATGTCTTGGGCCAGATTATTAAATGTAATAATAATAATAATAATAATAATAATAATAACAGCATACTTTGGAGCCAATCAATTTAATGCTAGATAGTTTCAAATTAAGGACCAAGGATTCCAGGCCCCTGAGCAACATTGCTCTAGGGGGAGCAGAGATGTCACTCAAGAAAAGGCAATGAGATGAAATTGACCAAGTTATCAAGTTATAACTTTGTGATTTTCAAAAACTCAGAAGATTCGTAGATCTCACCAGCATTGTTGGCAATATTCACCGAAGTCAGTAATTCTGTTCTTGTTGTTGTCTTTTGTTTTCAAAGAGAACCAATGGCATCATGGGGTGATGTCTTGCCTTGTATTTGACATGAATTTAAGTGAGGCAGAGTGGTACAGAGTTGTCTGCCTCACTCTCTCTTCGTGAGTCATCAAAGTCCAGTGGCAGGACAGAAGTCAAGATAACTATTGATGGCGTCTTCAATGTCTGACCAAGGTCTAAGCATTCTACAGTTCCTGCTTGAGCTGCCTTCATGGCCATTGCAACAAATTGTTCATATCCACCTATTCCATCAGGGGAAATCTCACAATCTTGGGGTAGACACCCACCTAACTCACCAACAGGTTAGAGGCCTCTTGGTTAACTTCAATTTGGGTTAGCTTGTTTTCTGAGATGGTTTTACTGGGCTGTGGCCACTGCTCGTGCTACAGCTTCTTGGAGTCACAGATGAGCATTTGGTGAATCAAATGGACACAAAAGGTGGATGAGCAGCCCTGAAAAGGGCTTGGCAAGGCCTTACACCAGAGAGATGCCATCAGGAGGGGAAAAACTCACTGAGGACAAACTTAAATACACCAAGAAAAGAAGGATTCAGGACTGTACAAGTGCACTGATTCTCAGAGCCCAGTAGAGAACCATACCTACGGACAACTCCATGAAGACTCCATGAAATGAGAAGAGATTTTTATAACCCAGATCTGTGAGTTCCTCCTTTACCACAGGGATTCTACAATTTTTATTATAAGTTTAAGACAACTTTTCTCAGACACCTTATTTGTGTAAGAGGAAAAGTATCTGTCCAATTGGAAGACAGGGGGATTGGGCAGTGTTTCTGTAACCATTCTCCTTGTCATGCCTGCTTAGTGAATACTCTTTCGAAGCGCAAAGTCTGACTGATAATTATTAGGAAGCACACTGGTGAGGGCTCGTTGGTCACAGTTTTAGAAACTCATGATATTAGAAGCTTTTATGGTTGTCCCTAGAATGTTTAGGGAGTACTAATAAGAACACTGCAGGGACATGGCCCACTAATATGAATGGATATTGAAGAAAACAGATTTGGGGGATGAATCACAAGTAAATAGTAAAGTCAAGATTTTAACCTAAGTCAGATGTGGGATTCTATTCCATTCATCAATCCAAAAACCTTTGTTCTGTGCATGTATATGCCAGAAATTGTGATGGGCACCACTGATGCGAAACCAAAAAATGTTCCTGCTCTTAAGGAGTATAAAAGGGAACCACTATGTACATATGTAAGCACGTAAAGTGTAAGATACACACGTTTAAAAAGGTTAAAATACGTTAACTTGAGGGTGGGAGGCCCTAGCAGATGGGGTTGGGAGAGGGATCGGGAAAGGTCTTATGTAGGAAATGGTCATGGATAAGAGGATGGAAGGAAGTTAGGAATTCTAAGTGGCAGAGGTGAAAAAGGAAGGTATGCCACCCATTCTAGACAGATTATGAAAAAGTGCAGAGATGATGGGAGACAGAATGTTGTGTGTGACAAAGAACAACAATTCAGCTTTATCACAGATAATGTTGTAAAGCACTTAGCACATAGTAGGCATTATAAAAATACTTATTCCTTTCTTTTCCCTGTATTGGATATGGAAATGTACAAAAAGCATGGGAAGCAGGCCACAACCATGTACAATGACATCTAGTCCAATAATATTCCAATTTATGCAATAATGACATATTTTAACAGTCAGCTTTGCAAAACTTTAGAACTATTTTACCCACCTCCTATCAGAGATATGATGGATTTAAAATTCAGAATGAACTATATATTTTATGATATGGTCAGTGTGGGTATTCGTTTTGTTAGCTAGGCATATATGTCATGGCGGCCTTATTTTTCTGTTTGCTCATTTGATGGGATAAGAGGTACTAGGGAGAGATAAAATATCTTAAAATTACAATTCTATGCACACGTGTGTATGTATACATGTATACACATATATAAACATATACATATATACATATGTATGTATGTGTATATATTCATATATACATATACGTACATATATATGCACTCAGAATCACTTTCAAATATTTATTTGTTTATAGCCCTGAAAATGATGTAACTCATTTTCATTGTAACTTAAATATATCCCTGAAATTCAGTATCCTCCTTGGAAAATTTGTCGGTGTGATCTGAGACAACACACACACACACACACACACACAGACACACACACACACAAACACATATGTTTTTGTTTTATTTTTTTATTCTCTTTGAACAAGTTACTTAGTCTACCTGCTTTCTGTCCTGGGCTTCTTCATTTCAATTAATAATAATAACAATGATAATACCAGTTCGTACTGATATAATGTTTTAAGGTTTACAAAACACATTCCTATGATGTGGGTAGAATATCCCTGCCTCTCATTTTAGAGAACACAGGCTCAGTGAGATGAAGTGATCTGTGCAACTAATAAATAACAGAGCTGAGATACAAACTCAGGTCTTCAGATGCCCTAGGCAGTACTATCACAGTCTCCTGTAGTGCACTGCCTATCTTTGGGGGAATTTGGGGTGGGTGGGGAACTACTCTAAGCAAGTTACAAATGTTCAGTGTTAAAGAAATGGGCTTTTGACTACTGAACTCTCGAAACTCAGTCCACTGAAAACTATTTCAGTTGGCTCATCTAGAACTGATACTTAGCACCCTGTTCTTCCTTCTGTTATTAGGCTGCTGGAGGTGTATAGCATCCTCCCTGTGGACCTTGAAATAATTTACTCTCCACTGCCCTCCAAAGCTCTTTTGGAAAATGGGTTCTTACTGTACACATATTATTTTTATTCTACTGTCCTTTAAAGCTTTTGTGAAATATTCAAGCTTCTCTTAGGGACTATTTTTCAAACCTATTGCTTCATGTTTACCTTCAAACCCACACTGTTTATTCCCTAAGTGCATAATCACATTTAGCCAAAAACATTTAATTGCATATGTTTTCCCCAAAGCAGCATCTCTGGTACTCAAAGCATTTCCTAGCATGTCATTATAAATTCACATGCTATCGCCCCAATTCAGTGTGTGCTAGTTGCTTAATTTTGTTTTTAAAGTGAACATAGTTATAGAACATGGGACATTTTTAAATGGTAGGATTATTTTCGTGTTGGTTTATATGAAGATGTTATTGTTAAAAAGAGCAAAAATATATTTATTTACTAAGGAATAACTGTGTTTCAAAAAGCACATTTAAAATATCTTTGACTGTTGCCCAGCCTTTTTCCTTGGGGTGTAGTAAGCTCAGAATTGCTTTCCTTTTTTTCTATTATTCAGTCGTTAACAGTGCTGTCTGACTCTTTGTGACCCCAGTTGGGGTTTTCTTGCCAAAGATACTGGAGTAGTTTGCCATTCCTTCTCCATCTCTCATTTTACCCCAAGAGTTTACTTGTGCTTAGATTTAATATACTGTATTTGTTTCAGGCTTTATCAATTGGAAATTTCTCCTTTTCACATTCAGTGATTGAAATCATTTTTACTTTGTATGGAAAGGAAAGCAGAAGTTTAAATTAGGGGGAAATATAGTAATATTAAGACACACCAGATCTGATATAAAATGTAGTATCCTATTTATCTACCAAGGTCACTTCCAGGGCCAAGGTACTCATCTCACTTCCCTAACTTTAGCCCTGAAATAATTGGGGTGCTGATAATTCACAAACCTTGAACGAGCTAATTATTGAGAACAATTAAATCTAAGAGAAAAAAGGAGGGAAGGAAAGAAAGGAGAAAGAAAGAGGAAGAAAGAAAGGAAGGAAGGTAAAAATAAACATTTAGTAAGCACCTGCTATATGCCAGGTACTGTGCAAAGTGCTTTCCAGTTGTAGTTAGATGCTATTATTATCTCGATTTTATAGTTGTGGCATTTGCCTAGTGTCATACAACTAATGTGTGACTGAGGCCTGATTTCAAGTCTTCCTGAATCCAGGTCCAACACTCTGCCCACTGCATCACCTAACTGCCTCTAAACAAATAAGACACAGGTTGGACTTGCCACAGATATTGGCCATGGGTGCCACATCTCAGAGCTGAGTTACCACTGCATGTCTGGGTGGTCTGGTATCTGATTTCTTCCTGCACAGATGAGTAGAGTCCTAGGAGCTCTCTATTGATCTGGCTCAACTAGAGATTGCTGGCATGAGAAAGATTACCATACCACTTTGTTTCTGGTAACAGGGTTGTAGATCATGGATACATGGCTACATGCATGTTTCTTCCCCTTCTTCCCATATCTCTTACTACTTCTGCCCTCAATCTAGATGACCAAGGTGGTTGCCTTCCTCCTTGGCATCAAATGTCCCAGGAAGGAGAAACACATATGGTTGTGCCAGAAGCATCAAGATTTTGGCATGGTATTTAAAAATGACTATTTTGCATTAATTTCATGAAAAACCTGAGCAAATGGCACATTGTTTAAACACATGTCGTGATGCTGCAGGGGCAAAGCCCTCCCCTTCCCCCACTGAGTCTCCCTCATTTCACACATAGTACAATTCAGACCTTGAGTTGTTACTGCCCCAAGTGATTACAGTTGTCATCATCACCATCACCCTTCATCAGCAGCAAATATTCCTTGATTAAACAGTCAATTATACACATCACAGAAAAGATGGAAACAAGAAAACCCCAAGATACTTTGGCAGTTTGCCCTGATAACCAATTCCTGGAAATTAAGGGGTCATCTGTAAGTGATTTGTAAGTATGTAGACACAACTAGAGGGTTTTATATAGTAAATCCTCATTAATTATAGGTCGATCTGAACAAATGTGTGTTGCTGATTAACTGGATAGGAAACTGCACCTTCCTGTTAAAACTACCAAATGTGAGATCATTATTTCTTAGAAGGCCCCTTGCTTTTATTTTTTTTTCCTCTGCCAAAAGAGTCTATCCAATTTCAAACTCTGGCCCATTTCTCTGCACCGCCCCTCCTCTTTCCCTCTGGAGGATGCCATGGGAAGGAAGATGTACAAACGTCTAAATGATCAAGGCCTGAGCAGGGGGCAGGTATCCTTGGAGACTGCTAGAAGAGGGTCCTTCTTACTCCATGAAAGGATGAGACATGAACAAAAATGTGAACAAGGGTACATAAAGTGACCAGAGCTTTCCTTATTCGTATATGTATGCTCTTTAATTGTAGAAGACTTTAAAATAATGGGAAAAAGGAAAATGTTCATGTATTTTTATAAATCTAAAGTAGTAGAATAGTAGGCTGGGCTTTTTGGGCTATCTGTGAGTTTCTGTTTTAAAAAGGCAGCACACTTTCTTCCCACGTAAAAATGAATTCAACAAGTACTTGCTGACCTACAATTATATATATGTTTGGTGCGATGTTAGCTGCTACAAAAGAATGAATTAAAAATGAAGTTATGGTTTCCAAGCTCAAGTTGCTTAACACTTCATTATTCTGATGGATCCATCCATTATTTCATCCCAGTAGGTATTCTGTAGCTTGAAATGCAGTGATGCCTGTCTATCTTATTAAAATTCCATGTCTTCTCACAAAATAGACTCATGGGGTCTTCCTGAAATGTTCACAAAAATGAAATATGTCAATATTTTCATACTCAAAAACTAGATTGGAAATTTCCATTTCTGTGGAAAAGTGTAAAGAACAATGGAATTTCATCTTTTTTAAAAAAAAAATCTAAATTAAACTCTTAGGCTTTAGCTAAGTCATTTCACCCCCTCCCCCAGCCTCAGTCTCCTCATTTATAAAATGGAGAAGACTGGAAGGGAAACCCCCTAGGTCTCTTCAGGATGCAAATATATGACCCTATGACCATTTTATATTACTCAAATCTCAAAACGAAATCTCAAGACTAGCAGTTCATCTTAGTTTTAGATTCAGAGACTTTGCTGTTCAGGCAGTCCAACAAGCATTTACTAAGCACCAGGGAATATACCAGAAACTATGTTAAGCACGAAGGATACAAAGAAAGGTAAAAAAAAAAAACAGAAACAAAAACAAACCAAAAAACTCTCCAAAATGATGAATATGAAGATCTGAAAGATAGAAGAAACATCAGCTGAATTCTATAATGTTTCTCTTGGTGGTTGGCAATTCAATAGCATTCTGAGTTTAAAGCATATAGTAAAACTACTAAACCAAATATCCACCCACCCCACAAGCCAAATCAGACTGACTTTATAAAAGCCTGATGGTTTTATTTCACCACTTCCCATCTGTTAAACCTCTACTGGCTTGTTGGCTCCAACGTCAAGCACATCATGCATATCAAATTTCTACTATGTAAATTCATAGACCTGGAACATCCTAATAAATTACAAATAGGATGATGACCCTCAGAGTTCCCACTGGACAACTTTGTGCCTTCATAACCTGACTCTGACCTTGGAAGTTCAGCTATTCAAAAAGAACAGGGGGAAAAACCTATAAAAAATGGCTCTGAACCAATTCTAGACAGGCAGAAGCCACAGAACAGCAGAGGGAAGCAGGGCTCCAGCCCAGGACAGCCGGGATGGTCTCTGGGCGAGGTCTATTCCACATGGAGCTGGGAGCTGGGAACGGAGTGGAGCAGAGCCCAGCCTGAGCGGCATGGAACAACCAAACTTGGAGTCTAGCGGATGGGGCCCCTAGCGCCCTGAATATGTGAGCTGCGGCAGTTACCAGACCCCTCAACCCACAAACACCAAAGACTGCAGAGAAGGTTAGTGGGAAAAGCTGCGGGAGTGGAAGGAGTTTGTGGTTAGGCTTCCAGCCCCGGGGGCAGCGGAGGTGGGGCAGCTACAGCTGTTGTTACTTCCGGCTCCAGGCCCACCTGGTGGGAGGAATTAAGTGGCGGATCAGAGCAGGAGTGCAACAGCCTGCTGAAGATCTAAGCCCAGTCCGGACTGGGGGTTTTTGGGAAAGGAGTAATGCGGGTCTGACAGAGCTGGCACCTCCCCCCCAAACGTGGAACATAGAACTCGTTAGTCTACAAGCAGTCATACCCCACTGAAAAACTCAAGGGTCAAGTTAGTTGGTTGGGAATATGGCCAGGCAGTGAAAACACGCCCAGATTTAGTCTCAGACTTTGGATTCTTTCTTTGGTGACAAAGAAGACCAAAACATACAGCCTAAAGAAGACAACAAAGTCATAGAGCCTACAACAAAAGCCTCCAAGAAAAACATGAACTGGTCCCAGGCCATAGAAGAACTCAAAAAGGATTTGGAAAAGCAAGTTAGAGAAGTAGAGGAAAAATTGGGAAGAGAAATGAGAAGGATGCGAGAAAACCATGAAAAACAAGTCAATGACTTGCTAAAGGAGACCCAAAAAAATACTGAAAAATACACTGAAGAAAACAACACCTTAAAAAACAGACTAACTCAAATGGCAAAAGAGCTCCAAAAAGCCAATGAGGAGAAGAATGCCTGGAAAGGCAGAATTAGCCAAATGGAAAAGGAGGTCCAAAAGACCACTGAAGAAAATACTACTTTAAAAATTAGATTGGAGCAAGTGGAAGCTAGTGACTTTATGAGAAATCAGGATATTATAAAACAGAACCAAAGGAATGAAAAAATGGAAGACAATGTGAAATATCTCCTTGGAAAAACCAATGACCTGGAAAATAGATCCAGGAGAGATAATTTAAAAATTATTGGACTACCTGAAAGCCATGATCAAAAAAAGAGCCTAGATACCATCTTTCAAGAAATTATCAAGGAGAACTGCCCTGATATTCTAGAGCCACAAGGGCAAAATAGAAATTGAGAGAATCCATCGATCGCCTCCTCAAATAGATCCCTAAAAGAAATCTCCTAGGAATATTGTCGCCAAATTCCAGAGCTCCCAGATCAAGGAGAAAATACTGCAAGCAACCAGAAAGAAGCAATTTGATTATTGTGGAAACCCAATCAGAATAACCCAAGATCTGGCAGCTTCTACATTAAGAGATCGAAGGGCTTGGAATGCAATATTCCGGAGGTCAATGGAGCTAGGATTAAAACCTAGAATCACCTACCCAGCAAAACTGAGTATCATGGTGCAAGGCAAAATATGGATTTTCAATAAAATAGAGGACTTTCAAGCTTTCTCAGTGAAAAGACCAGAAAAGTCAAAATTTGACTTTCAAACACAAGAATCAAGAGAAGCATGAAAAGGTAATCAAGAAACAGAAATTGCAAGGGACTTACTAAAGTTGAACTGTTTTGTTTACATTCCTACATGGAAAGATGATGTGTATCATTCATGAGACCTCAGTATTAGGGTAGTTGAAGGGAATATGCATATATATATATATATATATATATGTATATATACACACACACATATATATATATATATATATATATATATATATATATATGTATATATACACACACACACACACATATATATGTGTGTGTGTGTGTATACACATATATGTTTATGTATATATATAAGTGAATGTGTATGTATGTATATATCTATGTGTATATGTATGTATGTGTATATATATGTGTGTGTTTTTATATATATGTGTATGTATGTATGTGTGTGTGTGTATATATATATATATATAATGTAAAAGAGAGAGAGCAGACATAGGGTGAGCTGAAGATGAAGGGAAGATATCTAAAAGAAATAAAATGAAATTAAGGGGTGAGAGAGCAACATACTGAGAGAGGGAGATAGGGAGAGATAGAATGGGGTGGATTATCTCGCATAAAGGTGGCAAGAGGAAGCAGTTCTGTGGGAGGAGGGGAGAGGGCAGGTGAGGGGGGAATGAGTGAACCTTGCTCTCATCAGATTTGGCCTGAGGGGGAATACTATATATACTCAGTTGGGTATCTTACCCCACAGGAAAGAAGAGGGAGGAAGATAAAAAAAAATAAAAGGGGGGGGTGGAGGATGGAGGGGAGAGCAGATGGGGGTGGAGGTAATCAAAACAAACACTTTGGAAAGGGGACAGGGTCAAGGGAGAAAATTCAATAAAGCGGGATGGGTTGGTAAGGAGCAAAATGTAGTTAGCCTTTCACAACATGAGTGTTGTGGAAGGGTTATACATAATGATACATGTGTGGCCTAGGTTGAATTGCTCACCTTCTTTGGGAGGGTGGGTGGGAAGGGAAGAGGGGAGAGAATTTGGAACTCAAAGTTTTAAAATCAGATGTTCAAAAAAAAAAGTTTTTGCATGCAACTGAAAAATAAGATACACAGGCAATGAGGCGTAGAAATTTATCTTGCCCTACAAGAAAGGAAGGGAAAAGGGGATGAGAGGGGAGGGGGGTGATAGAGGGGAGGGCTGACTGGGGAACAGGGCAACCAGAATATAAGCCATCTTGGAGTGGGGGATAGGGTAGAAATGGGGAGAAAATTTGTAATTCAAACTGTTGTGAAAATCAGTGCTGAAAACCAAATATGTTAAATAAATAAATTTAACTTAAAAAAAGAACAGGGGAAAAAAACGGGGAGAGGGGGTCATCTTGCCTAATCCACTGATGTTCAGGTTACAAAGTATTGAAAATCAAGAAGAAAGCTTGAGCAATTAGCACATTTTTTTAAACATGTGGGGGATGCTGTAGGGGTGAAGCCCTCTCCTCCTTCCACTTAGCCCCGACCCCATTTAACACATAGGACTATTCACGCAGGAGCTGTTATCGAAAATTCCAAGTAAGAGAGAGATGTATAGATACCATTTCTAACAGATGCAGTGAGGATCTGAGTTCTAATCACAGCCCTGATGGTTACTACCTATAGGATCTTGGGAAAGTCATTTGCCCACTCCCAGCTTCAGTTTCCTCACCTGCAAAATGGGGGAGGAGGAGTTGAACCAGACTTCCTGTTAGCTCTAATGATGACATTCCTATGAAGGGATACTTCACTTCAGTCATTAAAGATAGTCTCAGCCTTATAGCCCATAACCACAAGATAGCCAGAGAATTTCTGTTTTGTTATATAATGCTGACTCATAGGGGAGGAATACATTCGTATGCATACGATTTTGCCAAAATGAAGAATGAATAATACCAAGCTCTAGAATTTGGCTGTGCTTAGTGCAGTGCCACTTAATAAATGTTTATGGACTGCTTGATGGTGGGCCTGAGCACCCCGATTCTTGGGAAGGAAGAATGGGGTGGTAGAAAAAGCTGTGGACTTGGAATCTGAAGAACTAGATTTGAACCCTGGCTCTGCTGTCTTATGCTAGATGCTTAATTTCTTAAGGATTAGTAGGCTTTCTACCCTGAAACATGAGCATATTGCTCTAGATCATCTCTACATTTCCTTCCAGCTCTGTGATTCTTTGATCTACAGGGAACTTGACTCTGCATGGCTTTGTGAAGATATTTCTCCTGATCTCTCACTCTGACCTTCTCAGACACTCAAGAGAAGGTCTTTGCTAAGGGTATTTGGTCCTATGTCTACAATTCATTTATTTTTATCTGTCAGTCTCATTTTACTTATTTTTCTGGTAAGAAGAAAAATAATCAAAATAACCTAAAATATGCACATTCTAAAAGCTCATTTTCTGTGACTAGAAAGATGAGTCCTGTGAAATCATCTGAGCCACTGAGAGAGTAAATCACTTGCCTGGAGTCACATGCATAGTTAGCATCAAAACCTAGACCTAAAACTCCAACTCCAGCACCACATTCCCTCATTACACTGCACTGCCTCTTAAATAGGACATAAATAATGAAACTCAAACTCAAGATACCAATTCTTTGCCTACTTGATTTAATGAATTTTCTGTATTGCTTTAATGAGGTGCTTAGTCAAACCACTTTAAGTGCTTCTTAAACCAACTGCCCTATTCTTTATAATTAGTACTATTAATGTGTGGGTTTGGTATTTTTTTCACATTAATGTCTGTTCCACAATTACTTCCAGAATCTCTCCAAGAATAGAATATATTATCATTGATATGATTATACTCCCTGAATACCTTCTTGAACAATGGAATAAAAAAACAAAAACAAAACTCATGTCTTTGAACTATCTAGCAAACATTTTGTTTAAGAATGATAAAGAAAAAAGAGAAAGATATAAACCGAAGAAAATATAAGTTACAAAGGAGAAATCCTTTATTACTTGGGATGGAGATCAGTAGTATGATGTTTAAGGACCCATTGGATCATATCACTTCTTTACTCAAGAGTCTTCAATGACTCCCCATTGCCTACCGCATAAGATTTAAACTTCTTAATTTAATGTCAAGACTTCCATAACTGAGCAGAAATCTTTCTTACTCTAGTTTATATTACTCTCTGCCATATAATCTATGTTCTGTGCAAACTGAAATACCACTTTCTGTAGCTAAAGATGGTGTTTACAGTGGTTAGAGTACTGATCCTAGAATAAAGTACCTAGAGCACAACATCCTCTCTGACCTTGGGCTCCCTGGGCCTCAGTTTCTTCATCTAGAAATGAGTCCCTTCCAATTTATGATCCTAAGATCCAAACGTCCCTGGAGCCCCTTCTTCTTACCTTTGCTCACAATTTACCTAGTTTTTTGGAAAAAATCTTCTCTCTCATTTCTGCATTTTGAAATCTTACCCATGATTTGAATGCTACATGAAATTTGAGTATGGTAGAGCTAGAACAGCACTATATTTTTAGAGTATTAGTTCAAATCCTCACTCTATGAATATCTCTGTTACCTTGGGTAAGTCACTGTATTCTCTGAATTTAGGTTTCCTCATCCATAAAATAAGGAAACTAGATTAGTTCAAAAGTCTTTTTCCAGTCATAGATCCTACCCTCTTCCCTGACACTCCCAACCCTGTCAGACAAAAAAATCTTCCATCCTTAGATTTCTTTTTTTATTAATTTATTTAATATTTTTAGTTTTCAGCATTGATTTCCAGAAGATTTTGAAAAAAATTTTCTCCCCATTTCTACCCTCCCCCCCCACTCCAAGATGGCATATATTCTGATTGCCCCATTCCCCAGTCAGCCATCACTTCTGTCACCCCACTCCCCCCCCATCCCCTTTCTTTCTCATAGGCCAAGATAGATTTCTATGCCCCATTGCCTGTATATCTCATTTCTCAGTTGCATGCAGAAACAACATCCTTAGATCTCAAAGCTCTTGATTCTTCTCTCATCTTGTACCCTTCCTTCTCATCTTCTGTGAGACTCAAAGCTCCATGAAGGCAGTAAATAGACTGCTTGGCTTGAAATCAGCAAGATTTGGGTTCAGCTGATGCTGCAGATTTTTATCTGTGTGATTGGTGAATAAGGTATTTAACTTGGGAATCTTAGTTTTCCTATCTGTAAAATAGGGACAGTAATTGCTCTTATCTCAGAGTGTTAGTGTGAGGATTAAATGAACCGATGTGTGTGGTAAGTGCTTTGGAAATATTAAAGTGTTAGATAAGTGCAAACGTTTATGTTTGTTTATCTTTGCATCTCCCCCAGTGCCTAACAAAGTGTTCCTCATAAAGTAGTACTTAACCAATAATTGTAGCAGTGGCCTGAATGGCTGTTTTGATTCTTCACATTTCAAGGTATCACCAACAGCATTACTATTCTTGGGTATGAATGTAACTACATTTATTTTTAAAGCTTTTTTGACCAGCAGCCCTTTCCATGTTGGGTTTGACATAAAAAAATAAAGATGCCACTGAAGGGATTCAAGTGTATGTATGGGGGTGGGGAGAGAGGTTATGAGAGAGAAAAAAAAAGAAATGAAAAGCTGGAAAGCCAGAGTGGTGCACAGTCCAGTAAATTATTCAGGAGATGACTAAGAGAGAGTGGTTTGGGCCAAGTCACAGCATTAGAAGAACTGAAATAAACCCGGGTGCATCCTCTGCCTACAACAGCCAGGATGACATTTCCAGGAGTTGCCTTTGGGGAGCTTGAGATACTTTAAGTAAACATCCTTCTCTTTTAGGCATATTTGTCATTCAAAGACCATAGTAGCTGTGGAGAGGAGCCCTACAATCTCACTGAATATCACACAATATTCTCCCTCCTAACTGAGTTCAGGTATTCTCCCAATCCCTTCTCCTGTTGACTGCCTCCCCAGGTGCCCCCTACTTGAATCAGATCACGAGGTATTTGTTAAGTGCATGCCTGGAAGCTTATAATGTGCTAGGTACCGAGAGAATTTTAAAATAGTAGAAGATAAAGAACCAATATTGAAGAATTTAGTCTAGTTAAGACATAGACTTTGTAAGTAGAAATTATACAAAGTCACAAATAACTGCATGTTAGACTATATGCTAGGGTCTATAGAATTCAGTCAGTCAACTAATCAGCAAGCATTTATTATATACTTAGTGTATGCTCTTCTAGGTACTAAGAAGAAAGCAAAAAAGAACAAAAATTCAGGGAAAAGACGATGATTACAGATTGAAATAACTGGTAAGATTTCACAAAGCAAGCGATACTTGAGCTGAACGAAGAATGGTGTTTGACTGAACATCGGGGACAGAGAAGGTATATTTAGGGGAGATAAAAGCATAAGCAAATGATGGAGGTAGGAATAAGTATGCCTCATATGGAATAGTAGGATGATTAGGCCATAGAGATTATTTTTAACTGGGAAGTAAAAAATGGAAGAGGAAGTTTGAAGATATGAGATGGAGATTGTTTCCACATGTATCATTAGCCTTAAATTGCTTTCTCCAGTGTCATTAATCAATGAATCAATAAATCACCAAACATTTATTATATAGAAAGAACCTAGATCCTGGGAATATAAATTCAAAAATGAAATAGTCCCTGCCTTTAAGGAGCTTATATTTTCAATAGGAATCCATGTCAATTCCCTACTTTATTCTAACCTATGTCTGTTTCTCAACCATCATAATTCTTGCCTTCTTTATATGCCCTCAGATTAGGAAAAAATATATATCCTTAATTTTCTTATATATCAGAGATGCCCTCAGATCTCCAGCTTATGTTGGGTACAAGAGATGTCCAAGAAGACAATATTTCAGTGTGGTATAGATTTTTCTGGATAGTAATAATTTGTGATTTTTTTTCTTTGTGAGACACAATGAGAATAACCTCATCAAATCTATCTTTGTATGATTGCTGAAACTGATGTCCACTCTATGCTTTCATCATAGCAAACTCAACAATCTCATCTCATTTCCTTTTTAAAAAATTCTTTGACCATTTCTCAATCCTCATCTTTTCTGAACTCCCTGAGTTTTGGAGACCACTCTCCTTCTTAATGTTTTCTACTCTTTTGATTCTTCTCTAAGTCTTCCAATTTTCCTCCTACCTTCCTGACCTCTGCTTCTTTGTTTCCTTCATGATTTTTACCACTTCCTTAAAAATAAATGTTATCCAAGTTTCTTTCTTCAGCTAACTTCTCTCTTTACCCCTCTTCACTTACGATCTTAGTAACTCCCATACTTTTAGCTGTAAGTTCTGGGTGAAGGATTCTCATAACTTCATCTCTACTCCTGATCTCCATACTGACTTGCAATTCTAATACCCTACTGGGCATCTTTGAGGCAGCGTAGTTTAGGGGAACGGAACTTGGATGCCAGACATGGCACCACAGATCCATTTTCTGCCACTTAACTCATACTGTGGTTATGATCTAATCACTTAACTTCTGTTAGCCTTGGTTGGGTGTGGACCTGGAGTCAAGAAAATTTGATCTCAAATCCAGATTCAGATATTTGGCCCTATGACCTTGGGCAAACAGAATCTCCCTGAATTAACCTCCATCTGCTTCGGGCTCCTCATCTATAAAATGCACACAATAATAGCAAGTATGTCACACTATTATTGTGAAGATAAAAATGAGATAATATATATAAAATACTTGGTAAACCTTAAATCACAATATCAAAGAAGCTAGGTATTATTATTATCATTATCATTATTATTGTTATTATAGTAGTAGTAGTAGTAGTAGTAGTAATAGTTATAGGAGTAGTGGGAGGAGGAGCTGTTCTTTTTGTTATCATTTTTAATTCCTGCCCATCTAATGCTTAAAGGATAGGAGAAATGCTCGCAGAAACCTGAATAGACCCTCTGGGGCAATTTACTGGAGGACATGGGTGAAAGTTGAACAGAATGGTTAGGCATGGTTAGACATTATTATCTGTATTGTTGGAATCAATAAGACCACAAACCCAATACAGTCTTGATTTCTATGGCAAATTAAATCCCACATATTTAAAAATCAAACTCACTATCTTTCTTCTAAATTCACTCTTCTTCCTGTCTTTCCAATTCTATGTCACTTCAATGCTCAAAAACCTGTTTTGCTTACCAAAAAAAAAAGTTCAAACTTCTTAGCCTGGAAATCAAAGACCTCTATAGCTTAGCTCTAACCTACCTTTCTAGCCATCACCACTACTTCATTTAATTTGCGCTCTAGCCAAGGTCCTGTAGGCATACTTTCTTACAAGACCTCATTGAAGACCGCAGAATCATAGATTTTCAGTCGGAGAGACCTCAGAGATCATTCGTTGCAACTTTTCTTTTTATAAATGAGAAAACTGAGGCTTAGAGAGCCTAAGTGACTTGCCCAAATGGGATGCATGCTTAATGTTTTTCATAAAAAGATTTATGACTTAAAGGAAGACAGTTATCCAGCTGTGTGATCTTGGGAAAATCACCTAACGCCTTTGGGCTTCAGTTTCTTTAGCTTCTAAATGAGGTAGATGATTGGACTAGATAAGCTTTTGGTCCTTTTCAGCTTCAGAATTCTGTAACTTTTTAACTTAAAAATAGAAAAAAAAAGACCTTGATTACAGTAGAAAATACTTGAGGGGACAGATTGCATGTCTTTCTAGGGTATCGCTTTAAGGCTATTCATTTTAATACTTTTTAGCCCCTTCACTTGGTGATAAATTTAAATTCCTTTTATGTAGTGCTAAATGCATATAAAATGCAACCAGCTACAACTGTGGAGATGCAGTGATGATGGGAAGCAATATTGGAGGAAGTGCGTAAATGAGATGACTGCTTAATCAGGATGAACCGGAGGCTGCCAAAGTGCCCAAATTAAGTGTCTCCTGCTCATCTACCTCATCAGCGTGTTGTGCAGCTTAATGAATATTTGTAAAGCATTTTAAATCCTTGGAGGAACAGCACCATTGCGCAGCAAATGATTGTTATTGCCATTAATGGTAAGCCTTCTATCACTTCCAGGGAGCTTTTCGTTCTTTGTTTTCCTAAGCTCAGCATCGTGTTGGAAGCAGCTGTGGTGGGATGTTGACCCTCATGTCGAAGGAACTCTTGCCTCGGTTCCTTTCCATAACCTCAGAGAAACAATTTCCATTGAAATCAAATGGAGCAGTCGGCCAAAATGGCCTCCAAGGTCCGTTAAATACTGTAGGCCTGTGATTCTGGTTTATGAATTCTAAATTGGCACTGATGTTCGTTATACAAGCTTGTCACACGAGTCATAACAATTCTAGAGTATAGATTAATTGTTATGACTATGCTAGCCTTCAGTGTTAAAACAAGAGAATAAAATGTAAATATTTAAATGGTTGCAGATTCTGTCTAGTAGTGTGACTTTTAGGATCTGGAGGGTGGGGTAAAAGGAAATAACTTGGGAAGGAGTAAGACTTCTGACAGGGGCAGGGAAGTAATCTGAGCTTTAGATGATTGATGGCAAGGCATCTCTTCCCTCCTTCTTGTAGCACAGAGTTGGTGGACTATGCCTGAGTACTGAAGCATATGTCACCAGATATGACCAATATCCTGTTTTGTTATAAAGTAAAGTTCTGGATTCTATGGTCAGGGGTAGGGAGAGGTATTGTGGAGAAAGGAAGGTCAATTCAAAGGGATAAAGGAGAAATGTATTCAATAATTTTAAAAAAAAACTGTACAAAAATTTTAGAAGAGGAACGTGTGTATATCCTGAAAAAGTCAGTACTTGTTTCATAGAAATGTACTGTGTTACTTGTATAGCTTGCATTGGTCATAATAGCTAGTCATGAGATTTTCTAACACTCCTGGTGCTAGTTTTTTTTTTTTCCGAAAAGGTCACTGAGTTGATAAATAACTCATGTTTATATAATCCTTTAAAGTTTTCTAAGTATTTCCCTTACAAAAACCCTATGAAGTTGGTAATGCAAGTATTATTGTCCCCATCTTACAAAAATAAAAAAGGGAAACTGAGGTGGAGAGGGAATAAATGACTTTGCCCATGGTCACAAAGCAAGTATCTGAGGTGTGATTTAAACCCAGGCAGTTCCATTATAAATATTTTCTTTTGACTTCATCTCCACCACCCTGTTCCTGTATCCTGATGAGTGGCTGCCTGCCCAGATCATTATTTCTAGAAGGGGCACACCCATACATCACTAAAAACTCAAAACTCTTAAAACTTCTATTCATCTTTGTCACCTGCCTTCCCCCAATGAAGAAACCATTGCCCTTAAGCCTTACTCTTCTAACTGTCCTGAATATCATTTCATTCTTCCCCTCTCCATCACCAGCTGCCTTACCCTTCTTACCAGATTTCAAGCCCCACCATCCCTTCCTTATGTGTTATCTTCCCACATTATAAACTCTTTGATACCACTACTAAGCCTATATCTCAAAGAGATCAAAAAAGAGCAAAAAGATTTGTGTGCAGAAAAGATTTGTAGCACCTCCTTTTGTAGCAGCAAAACAAACAAACAAAAAGAAACTAGAAACTAATGAGGCATCCAACTAGTTGGAGAAGGCTAAGCAAATTGTATATTGAATATAATGTGTAATATCAGTGCCCCATAAGAAATGACAAAATGGACAGTTTTCAAGGAAACACTTTTCAAACTGATGGCTAGTCAAGTGAGAACAGTTGATTCTATGAAAACTTTATAAATAAAACAATTTTGAAAGACTTTAGATCTCTGATCAATGACAAACCATGATACCACAGGACTGAAAAGGAAATTCCAATACCCATCTTCTGCCGGAGATGTGATAGACTTCAAAATCAGAGTGAAGCATGTATTTCTGGATATGGCCAATGTGGAAATATTTTGTTTGATTATGCACATTGGTTATGAAGGTTTTCTTTTTCTTGTTTATAGTATAATTGGGATGGGAAGTAGAAAAGAGACTATAAAGGCTTGTTAATCAGAAAAAATACAATGAATTTTGGGGGGGAAGAATGCAAGCTTGTGGAGGGTAAGGACTATCTTGTTTTCTTTTATCTATATCTGCAGTACTTAGGGCAGGGTCTAGCTAGCCCATAAGTGCTTAATCTCTCTCTCTCTCTCTCTCTCTCTCTCTCTCTCTCTCTCTCTCTCTCTCTCAATCTCTCTGGCTCTCTGTCTCTGTCTCTCCCTCTCTAAATCTCTCTGTCTCTCTCTGTCTTTCCCTCTCTTTTTCTTTTTCTCTTTCATGATTACTTTAAGTTATCCTTAAATAAGAGTTGAATTTTCAGCAGTTGGTCATTGATTTCCTTTTAGAATCAAACCCTTATTATACAAGCAATTCAGAAAGCCTTTTAAAGTGGTCACTCCAGATAATTACTGAACTAACTCAAATGCACTTGAACCTACTTAACATAGAAGCTGAAATGGCAGTTATCTTCCCCCAACATATAGCTACTGAGCTTTTTTTTTTTGGCTTAACTTTGTTAAATATTAGCTTACTGGCAGAAAATTACAAAACATGAAATTTTTAAGGGGGAAAAAACAAAGTAATTTCATTTTTATATAAGAGTTGAAAGGAACCTTGAAAGTCATCTAATTGAACGTAGATCTGAGCAAGAATTCTTTCTAAACAACATCGAGGAAAACACCCATCCCACCTTACCACCCCCGCCCCCCCCATAAATCCTGGATCTCTTTCCAGAATCAAATAAACAAACCAGATCTCTCTTCCTTCAAACATTCAGAAGTAGTTATTGGACCCCTGTGAAGTCTTCTATTACATACTCTAAAGTAACCCAATTCCTTTATTTAATGATCATATAACCTGACTTAGAGCCCAGGCATCATCCTGAGTTGCCCTCCTCTGGAAGGGTTCTAACTTGCCAATGTTAATCCTAAAATGCAGCAACTCAGTTCAAATATAAGGTTGAGGATGGGGACTGACCAAGGCAGACTACAAGCAATTATCACTTCTTGTGTTCTGGATACTATAATTTCTTTAACACACCCTAACTCAATTTAATTCAACTCAATAAAGCATTATATTAAGTGCCTTACTAATTGTGCCAGGCACATTCTTGGCACTGAACAATGAAGGAGAAGAAAAAAAAATGCTGATAATCCCTGTCCTTAAGGATCTTACATTCTATGCTAAGATCCTTTAAGTTTTTTTTTTTCTTTTCTTCTTTTATTTGTCATTGCACATGATTGGCCCAAATTGTGATTCAAATTCACCAAACCTCCAAGTGTTTTTCACCTGAACTTTCTTACCAAGTTTCTCGATGTACGTATTTTTTATGTTTTTTCAAATGTAAAAAGAGGCTACGTTACGTTAGTTTCTAGTGATTTTACTTTTTTATAGGAAAAGTACACTCACTGGTTTTCCTGTAAATATGCCTGGGACTTTTAGGTAATTAAACAAACAGTATCATATTGATGTCTAAAAAGGAAGCGCTATCCAAAAAGTTAAAAATTAATTGACTTTCTTAGTTTCTTTATAGAGGTAATAGAGGCATTTACAGCATCTAGTAAAATCTATGGAGAAATGCAAACTAACTTAGCAATTCAACCATGGCAAAGCATTATTGCTAGTAAAATGAACTGACTTTTTTGTCTTTGTATCTCCAAGATCTAGAAGAATGCCTGGCATATAACACTTGCTTAATAAATGTTTCTTAGACTGCGTTGGTTCATGAAATGATAAAGTGTTAGCAATTTTTAAAAGGTATATAACCCTTTATGTAAAACCATGTGACCTCCAAATTATCTTGTGTTTAATAACTTTTTCTCAAAATGAAGGCATACCCCAAGTCTATCATAATAGATCCAGGGTCCAACCTCTTCCTAATGATTTAGCACTTGACAAAAATATGCTTTGAAGTGCTTGAAAATGACATACCCATACCATTTATACCCCACTTCCCTACTCTCATAAAAGATTTGCAATAGATTATTCCTTTAGTGAAGTTAATTGAAAAGGATTCTACAAAATACGCCCAGAAAACATTTGTCTATGGAAATAGCTTTGTTATATACAAAACTTTTTAACATTAGCAAGTGGAATGCGTTTTTTACTGATATACCTACTCCCCACAGGACATTTTAATTGCTTACTATACCATCTTTCTTACAAGAATGCATAATAATGCAATTAACGCCATTAGTACTTATGGGGTAATAAAGCACCAAATGGTATTTCCAAGTAGGTCATTTATTCAGTGACCTGTAGAATAATTCATGCTTTTGTAAGAGGATGGTTGGTTTTTGAAAGCTTGGATGGGGTGCTCATTGCCATTGCTGAGCTCCACCTTTGACTTCATTCTTAACTATTTCTTTTGAAGAATGAACATAATGTAAGAATCAAACATAATGTAAGCAATCCTGGCCCAGAAGGATTTATATGATGGTCTTGGCTCCAGTTTCTTTGGAGAGCAAGGAGTCAAATTCTACTTCGCCCAGATTGTGGTCGTTCAATATCAGGGGATTTTAAATTCTTTGACCTCTTTGACAGACTATTGAAGCCTGTAGACTTTTTCTCAGTTTAATGTTTGTAAATAAATTTTAATTATATGGGAAAAAAGATGTGATTCTTCCAGTCAAAAATCGTGGGCCTCCTAAAATCTGTACATTGGTTCTAAGAGGTTTGTGGATCCCAGGTTGAGAATCCATGGTTTAGATCTGAGGTGGGAAACCTGCAGCCTGTAGACCACATGTAGCCTTCTAGGTCCTTGGGTGTATCCTTTTGACTGAGTCCAAGTTTTACAGAACAAATCCTTTTATTAAGGGGATTTGTTCTGTGAAGTTTGGATTCAGTCAAAGGGCCCTCAAGGACCTAGAGAGTCACATGTAGCCTCCAGGCCCCAGGTTCCCCACCACTGATCTAGATAATGTCTAACATCCTTTATGGCTCTAAAATTCCATTAATATTCATGACTGTCTTCATGTAGATGGTATTTTCTTATTCCCCAGAGCCCTGAAATTATTAGATCGTCATATTTTCTAACTCTTTCTCAACAAATACACCCATCTAAAGAACAACCAGGGTCTGCCACACCACACACATTTTCTACTCTGATGCTATCATTGTAGCATAGGATGAAAATAGAAGCTCCCTGAGGGCAGAAACCATTTTCTTTTTCTGGTTTTCTATACCCAGTGACTAGTATAGCACTTGGCACACAGTAAGTAGCTTTTAATTAATTCTTATTGATTGATTGCCTAATTGGCAAATTAGAACAGATACTATTGTCTTAGTAAGTGCTGTTTTCAGATACCTATTTTTCATCATACTTCACAATGGTGAGTGCTCCTTTAGTCTGGAAATCTAAATAAAACAAGGTTCTACCTTAATTGGAGATAGATATAAAAGGCTAAATGGCAGATGGGTACAGTTGTTTATTTGGGTCCACCTTTACTTTGCTCAGTGGAACTTTTCTTAAGACCACTGCTTTAGCCTAGCCATTCTGAGTGCCCTGGAGAAGGAAATGACCAGGTAGATTCCAAGACTGAATGGCAAAGTTTCAGTTATTCTGGGGTACCAGTTTAAAAATTTATTGTTGTATATACAGATAAGAGGTATGTTTTAACCTTCCTCTGCAAAATTCAAATTGTAGGCAACACTTACCCAGAGATGCCAGACATTTAATTAAATTTTAGATTCAGATTTATTTTGTCTAAATTATAAACATTTGTGCAAGATCTTATAAAACAGAAATAAGCCTTCAAAAAACAAAAGAGAGAGATAAAATACTTTGAAAAAAATCCTTAATTGCAGCAATACATTTTATGGACAATAAACTCTTTAACATGTTATGTGGTGAGAATGTTTCAAATGCTGAGAAGATAAAGATAATTGAGGATGGTGCACACTGGAAAATTACTCTTATTTGTATGGACTCGGTTCCTAACTCTTCAGGCCTAGCATTTTTGACAAATGGCTTCTTAGAAGCAAACTTGGCTACTCAGTCCAACTTTAAGGAAGAATTTCTCGATAATGAATTGGCAAAGTTATACTATCTACTTTTCTCCTTCTTCTCCACCACCACCTAGCTTCCCTGGTTTCCATCAAGTCTCGGCTAAAATCCCCCCTTCTGCAAGAAACCTTTCCTGGTCTCCATCAATGCTTGTATCTTCCATCTGAGATAGTCTCCAATATAGCTTATGCACACCCATACGTGTAAGGGCGGCTCAGTGGCATAGTGGACCAAATGCCATTCCTGGAGTCAGGGAGACTCATCTTCCTGAGTTCCAAACTGGTGTCAGACACTTACTAGCTGTGTGACCATGGCCAAATCACTTAACCCTGTTTTCCTCAGTTTCCTCATTTTAATGAACTGGAGAAGGAAATGGCAAGCCAATCCAATAACTTTGCCAAGAAAACCCCAAATAAGGTAGTGAAGAGTCAGACACATCTGAAAAATGACTGAATGACAAAATACATTTTTACAGATGTTTATAATACATACAAAATATTATACATAGTACTACATGTGGTACAAAGGTTATATGTATGTGTAAACATGAACACACATTTTTTTTGTACCTAATTGTTTGCTTGTCATCTTTTCCTTTAGACGGTGGGCTTCTTGAGGGTAGGTACTGTTGTTACCTTTCTTTCAATCTCTGGTGCTTAGCATGGTGCCTGGCACAGGCTAGGTGTTCAGTGAACAGCTGTTGATATGACTGCTTTAACTCTTTCTGGGATACTTTTTGAATCAATCAGATTTTTATCCACTTGGGATTGTGTAGGAATAAACCTACCTGAAAATTTTCCCAACCAGTGCAGTGATTCTGATCCCTTTTACAGGACTTGGAATCGACCATGGCCTTGGCTTTGTTTAGAAGTTATCTAATCCAAAGCCCTCAGTTCCTATATGAGGAAATTGAGTCTTATGGGGGGGGGGGCGATGTCCTTGCCCAACGTCACACACATAGTAAGTAGCAAAGCTAGAATGTAAGTTTCTTGTCTGTAGGAATTGTTTCATTCTTGGTATTTATTTCCCCCATGCTTCCACAGTATGCTTGGAAAATAGTGGGTATTTAATGACTGAAAGAATGAATGAGGTTTCTTTCAGAAGGGTCAGGGCACTGTGCTAAAAGTCAGGTATAACCAAGTTATACAGTTCCTGTCTTCAAGAATCTGATATTCTAATAGGGAAAGAAACACCTATGGGAGAGGTAGAGTTCGGAAGGCAGGTCAGGGGTACATGTGGGACTGTATGTTTTGCAAAAGCTGTGTGACCACCCACTTGCTGGTGAGACAAGGAAAGTTCACTTAATAGAATCTAATGTTCTAGGGGCCAGAGTGTGATTTCTTTTCTTTTTTTTTGTGAGAAGAAAAGGAGGGACAGAGTACAGAAGACATGATTTGGAGGAGGCTGAGAAAGATATTTATTGATTGGTTGATTTAAAGTAAGGTCCTTTGATTCCAAATCCATTATTACCATGATTTATTCCCCTTGTAAACCTTGACCAAGCTTAACCTTAGCGTTCTCTTCCTTGGCCATCTGCCTTTTGCCTTTCCCTCTTTTAGGCCTGATTGTTGACTTCTTTCTTCTAAACACCTTCCCCTGTATTGTGGCCTAGTCTTTTGGGTACAGTGAACATCCTCATTGGGTACTAGATAGTTTTGTGTTAATCTTGAACTTGCTTTTTTTGCTTACCTGTTGTGCAGGGCCTTGGAGAGGTTAGGAAGAAAAAAAAACATGCCCCAAAGCACTTAATTATATAGGAGAGGCATGAAGCCTCCAGAGACCTGGAGGCAACTTTAGAATTGGTACAAATCCAAGTTTGATGATTTAATAGACTTCATTTATTACTTGGTTACAAGGGTTATATAGTAGGTATTGTTTTATTTTTAATGAACCAGGAAGATCTGTATAAATACCAGCCATGATAGCAAATGGTAGTTTCTGGTCATATAGAGAAGTACTAATGATGCTATAGGTTAGAGGGTCATGATTTTAGCACTTCCTGGTTCAAAAATAATTCTAATAATGACAGTAATATAGCTCTTGTCCATGTTCTGCATGAAGTCTCCCCCAATCCCTCTTAATTCCAGTGCCTTCCCTCTAGTAATTATTTTCTGTTTGTCCTGTATATGGATTGCTTTGCATATAGTTGTTTGCACGTTGTCTCCCCTGTTAGACTGTAAGCTCCTAGAGGGCAGGCACTGTTTTTTGACTCTTTTCATGTCTCTACCACATTAGCACGGTGCCTACCATGTAAAAAGTACATAAGAAACTTTGATTAATAGTTTATAGGAATCAATGAATTAGGTACTACAAGCATTTTTGTACCATTTTAACAGATTGAGGAAACTGATTTTCAGAGGTGGCCAAGATGAAATTCTAATCCATATCTTACTCCAAGTCTACTAAAACCTCTTTTTCTTTCTCTCTTCTTCTCTCTTCCCTTACTTTTCCTCTACTTCCCCATTTCAAATCATCTTCCTAATAAGACACATTAACAAAATCATTTTTCAATTTTATTGTGCATTTTTGTGCACATTTAAAGAGAGTTCACTTCTTAATAGTAAGGCAGTGCCTTAAATCAAAATCCTATTTATATGCTTAGGTTTAAAGGCTGTACTACATGGTACTCTTTTTAAGATGTAAAAAAAGTTCCCCGGAGATACTTCAGCAGAAACTGAAAAGTCTGCAGGGGCTAAAAGGAAAAGACATTAAGATGTAAATGGAGCACCTACAGATATAATATAGACATACCCCATGCTAGAAAGGGTGGGAGGCTTGGATATATCACTTGTATATGAAGAGGCCAGCAAGATAATGAACTTGCTTCTAGGCCATATTATGAATTCATACCTTTACCTCAAAACACTTATCTGTATATGATTCCCATAGGGGTTTGGAAAGTGAAAATGACTAAATTGAAATTAATCACCCTGAGGCATACTGAGGGAAAGAGCCTTCTAGGCAGGAAGAATTTATCATGGGAAAGGTAAGCCTTCTTCTGTCTCCTACCTGGAGATAACAGACCACCTCAGAGCCCCAGTTCTGAGAGAGTCAAAGAAGCATCTCCTGATCCTAAGCTGAGGGGGTATTGTTCTAGCTGAAGGAGTTGTGTAGTTCTCCTACTGTGAAGGAAACAGTTAACACTTCAGCTGAATAGAGCACAGTACCACACAGCCAAGCCACAGGCTGAAGGTAACTTGCTCCAGAGTTTTGTTTTGTATAGATCTGTTTGCTTGCTATCTCCTCCATTAGACTGTAAGCAACTTGAGGACTGCGGCTGTCTTTTTAAATCCCCAGTGCTTAGCTTGATCACATAATTAAGTAGGTTCTTAGAAATATTGATTGATTGGAAGAGAAAATCCAGCTGAGCTGATGGTCCATTGAAGACACTGGTTTGCCAAGAGCCAATGCTACTGATACCATGCCTTATAAACCTTGTGAAGACTCTCTTAAGTGAGAAAGAACGTCAAATCTTTACAATCCTGGAGTTGTCAATTGCCTTGGACACGTGTATTCCCTGTGTATGTACCTCACTAACAGTATCACTTTAAATTTGTGCCTAGTCTTCTTTCTGGACTCTCACACTGTCTGTGGAAAAGAATCCCCATGTCCCAAAATGTGTGTTTCATTCTGTAACTGAAAAAAAAATGAAACAAATGAACAAAAAGTGTGCCTCTGGTGTTGGCAGAAAATATTTTCTTAACTGTTGTCTTGCTTTTTGATAAAAGAAAAAAAAAACTTTTGTTAAAGAACTAAGTCTACTGGCTGATTCTAAAGCAGAAGTATGCCAGTCGGTGGAGATAGTGAATTAGCATTTTGACGTATAATCACCGCAGTTGAGCCCTAGAATTTTGAAAAGAGTAGCAGCCAATGGCTGTGCGAATTGGGTGAGCAAGCCCTGAGGAGGCATTGTAAATGTTTGAAAATATAGATATATATGAATATCATTACCAAAATTATTTGGTAGCATGCTTCTGAGTTACTCAAACACTACCACCCCCATTCCCTTTATTTTTGGTTTTATTTTAATTGAGTTTTGAAAAATAGTTTTAGATAGATGCTATTGCTTTACATTGGAATAATTGGCAAAGGTAGATATTTTTGGCACATCATGAATTTCCAAACAAAGAAGATTAAACTATCTTCTTTTGAACTGTGCACTCATTAAACAAGTACCAAAAAAAAAAATCCATATCTATTAAGGAACAAATGATTTTGCTCAGGAATTACGTGGCTGGGTACTGGTATTCCTCACACTTTTAAAAAAGAAAGCAGGAAGAGGTCCACAATTGTTATTTAAAGAAAGCCATAGGGTTTTCCCTAGTTTAAGGTAGCATATACTTAATGTACCTTTAAAACCAAATAAATTATGAATGTTGCCCTGGCCTTGATATGAGGGTCAGTTTAGTATAGTGAAAGGAATACTGAATTTAGAATCAGAAGACCTGTTTAAATTCTAGCTTGACTAATTAAAATAATAGGATCTTAGAGGTCAACTGCTCCAAATTCTAAATTTTAAAAATGAAAAAAAAATTGAAGTTCAGGGGTGGGAAGCGACTTGCCCACTCTCACACATGTAATTGACAAAGCTGGGCTTCAAACTCAGATTCTCTGACTTCTAATTGGTCTCACACACTAGTTATGTGACCCTGGGCAAGTCACTAACCAGATTTGCCTCAGTTTCTTCATCTGTAAAATGAGCTGGAGGAGGAAATGGGAAACCACTCCAGTATCTTTGCCAAGAAAACCCCCAAAGGGGATGTAAAGAGTAGGACACAAAAGATGACCCATTATTACCTATGTGACCTTGGACAAACTAAAACACCTCTTTGGATCTCATTTTCCTTATTCTGTAATGTAGAGGTTGTATTAAATGATCTTATTACTTTGAATCCCATGATTTACCAGATTTAATTAATTGGAGGAGATTTTTGTAAGATCTGTTGTCAAGATCCATCTTCTTCTTGGATTCTGTTTTCCAATATAATTAAGTCACGAAAACTTGCAGCACTAAGCAACCTCATTTGCTACCTTTCCTATACTATTTCATATGTCTGAAGGTTGCAACAAATTATTATTAATGACAGAGCAACAATCCTAAAAATAGGTGAGCCGTATTACACCTCCACCTCTCCCAAAATCCATTAGAGCTCAGCTGTCTATGTAATAAATGGTTCTTGTTAAGTTCCAGTCTCAAAGCCTTCAAATTTAGAAACCACACCCCATGGGAGGAAAAGTAATTCTTCTATCTAAAGAGGTAAAGAAGGATCTAAAGTGGGGAGGAGTCAATAAAACAGATACGTTCATCCATTTCATGAAAATGGTGATTTACTATGCTGTTAGTGTTCATTATTACTCCTTAATTAAAAATCAGCTGCCCATTGAAGTCAAACTCTTAAGTTCAATATGGCATTTTTGCTTAAGGAGTCAGAGTTTCTTAATCTTATCAAAGAAAATTGGTTCACCCCTTTCAATAAAATGATTATGAGCTATTTTCTCTCTTCAATTAAGGCCTTGAGCTCTGACATTTATCATTTACTTTTTGTTGTTATTCAGTTGATTTTCAGTGTTTCTCAGTTGTGTCCAACTCTTTGTGACCCCATTTACAGTTTTTCCGGCAAAGATACTGGAGTGGTTTGCAATTTCCTTTTCCGGTTCATTTTATGGATGAGGACACTGAGGCAAACAGGGTCATGTGACTTGTCCAGGGTCACACAGCTAGCAAATGTCTGAAGTCAGATTTGAACTCAGGAAGATGAGTATTCCAGACACAGGGTCCACTGTGTCACCCAGCTGCCCATTATTTACCTTGAAACCCCTCAGTCTTACAGTTAGATTTATAAACATAAAATCCAACTTAGTGAGAAATTAGAGGACACTCCCATTCTGCTACATTTTCAGGCAGTAAGGCATAGTGAATAGGGTGCTATACTTGGGATCAGGAATATCTTGGTTCAAATCCTGCTTGAGACACTTAGTAGTTGTGAGCCGGTCCCTTCATTTTTCTGAGTCTCAGTTTCTTCATCCATAAAATGTATGTGTAGGGAGTGGTAGTGAAAGAGTTGATGTCATCAGACAACTTTTAACGTTCCTTTCCCACTGAATCTATGGTCCTATGAGCTTTTTAATAGCAGGGTAGGGGAATTCTTATACAGAAATACTGCATTCACTTTCAAACATGGTCGTCATGGCAGTTTTTTTGTAATGGATTTGTTGTGCTGCTATTAAAATGGAATTCTAGTAACTTTAAGTTTAATTTAATTTGTTTTTATTATTACTTTATTTTATTATTAATTTAATTTTAATAACTTTTAAAGGGTGCTGGAGAAGGAGAGGAAACCTAGCATTGAACCCAGTGCTTATCATGCAGAAGGAAACTAATAAGTTTGCTATCAACTGAACAAAATGAATATTGTCCCAAACCAAAAGTAATCAATAGAGCTTATTTTTTAAAAAAATCATCTTAGAATGATCTGCCTTAACTGGATCTCATGCTGAGTTTTCTGTAAACTAATTTTTTCTTTCACTACTTTCTTACTGTTTTATGAGGCTGTACTAATGATTCACTATCCTCCTTTATAAGACTTTGTAAATGAGTTTAAGTTCTAAGCAGAGCAGGAAAACAAATCTGTGTTCTACGGATAGTATGGATAGTCCACTAAAATGTCCACGAAATATCAATCTTTAAAATAAACATATGAAGATACACTGTAGTTGGGCTCTTTGTCCCTCTATGAGGTGGCAGTTTTATGATATTGCTTGAAATCAGTCAAATCAAAACAGAAGGGCAATGACCAATACTTACTTAAAACTCTACCTGTTTACTCGTCATCACAATGTATGTTTCAAACTTTAATCATAATAACTAACATTAATGTAACATTTTAAGTTTTCTCTTAAATGCATTATGTAATTTAATCTTTGCAGCAGCTCTTCAACTAAAAATGATAGATTATGTAATCTCCATATTGCAGATAGGTAAACTGAGGTTCAAAGAGCATAACTGACCCCTAACTCCAAATCATGGGATCATATCCCTTAAATTAGAAGGGACCTTTGAGGTCAGTCCAACCTACTCACTGCAATGATGATAAACCGAGGAGGAGGAGGTTGAAGATAATAACAAATATCTTGTATGTACATAGTACTTTAAGGTTTAAAAAGCACTTTTTAAATGTTGTACCATTTTATCCTCACAACAACCCTGAGAGGTAGATGCTACTATCATATCCATTTTACAGATGAAGAAACTGAGTTAGAGATTAAGTGACTAAGGTTCTCACAACTATTAACTACCTGAGGCATGATTTGAATTCATGTCTTCCTGAGACTCAGAGTTCTGTGTGTGCACAGGTCACATAACCTGACATCAAAAAAAAAAATCCCCAGATAGTGATGGACCAGCATGTTGCAAATAAGAGCAGTGTGAGCAGGTGAACAATCCCAAATTATCAGTACATTGGCCTTAGAAACACAAATTATAAAGTGAAAATGGAGATTTAATAAAACCACCACAAGATTTATTAATACTGTTCACATTAACATAGTATTTTCAGTTTCTAATGTGTTTCCCAGACATATTATTGGATCCTCTGAACTTCAGTGGGTATTGTAGATTTTATCATTCCCTTTTTTACGAGTGAAGAAACTGAGTCTCAGAGTGGTTAGGTGATTTCTGTAGAGGCACATAGTAGATTAAATATTGCAAATAGAATTTGAACCCAGGTTTTCCTGACTCAGTCTTCTCTATCCAGAACTCTGTAGCTACAATTTTACATTTATGCAGTTGACTAAATTGTGCAGAAAATTCAAGATCTAGTGTAGTTTAAATTTTTGGTTGATGCTAAAAAAACCTTTTGGTTGAGTTGAATAAAATTCAACTTTACAGCCTCTCCTCCAGAAAGTTGTATGTTGCATAATGTTATCCTAACCAAAAAATAGTTGCCGCTTCTGAGGAAAAGGTTCCAACAAAAATCCAGGCTGTTGATGGAACGTCTTGGCAGAGGAGGTAACTGACTGGAGATACATATTGTGTTTCCAGACATGGTCAATGTGTTGGCCAATGTAACAGGAGAAGAGGAGATTAATGGGTAAAGATAGCTATGCAACAAAAAGCATCCCTCAAACATCTCTAAAAATGCTGAAAAGAAAAAAAAAGGTTCAAATGGGGACTTACAGAATGCAGTTGTGTTGCTACTGTGTTAAAATGAATAAATCTCTGAAAAATCACTAACAAAGTTCATAGTGTCTTATACAACTTTCTTTGTAATTGACTTTATATGTATGTTAAGGATTAAGTTCCTAGTAAAAAAAGAAAATATTGGGGAAAAGGACACCAAATAAAGGGGGAATTTTCTATAGATGGTGAGGTTCTTTAGATTCTCCCATTTGTGGATGATGATTCCATCAAATCTCAGAATATTATCAAGCTTCCCAAAATGAGATAGACTCCAAAGAGCTCAGCAGAACCATCTATGCAGGAAAAACCAAATGTGGAAAGAGTAAGTATTGTTCAGACTGTTTATATACAAGTGGATGTACTGTCCACAGAGCTGGTTTATCAGACATTGGACTAACACTGCAGAAGGCTCCTGAACTGGGCTCAGAATTGAAAAGAACAAAGAAAGCTGGATTGAATTTGAAGAATTATTCAATACTTAAAAAAAACCCCTAGGATTCCTCCTGAAAGAAAAGCACATATTTTTAACAACAAATTTCTTCCAGCAATATACATAATGCAGATTATTTAACTAACAAAAACAATTGACCACCAGCAAGATCTCAGACAAAGGGTAAACATAAATAGGTTGCAACATATTGCCAATGGATAATGACTAGAGAGCCTGCCTCTGAGAGATGAAAACGTGAGTTCGTCTTATTTCTGACATGTGTTCACTGTGTGATCCTAGGGAAGTCATTAAGCCTTTTCAGTGTCCCAGTGAAGTCACTTAGACCTTAGCTAAGATCATAGAAGAAATTTCCTTGTTAGGACTTTCATGTACCACAGATACCATGGATTTGATTAAACACATGCACACATACACACACACACACACACACACACACACACACCGATTAGCGTGCAAGAACACAAGAAGTGAGCTAAAAGATATCATCAAAGATTATAAAGAAAAGGGGGGGGTGGGCTGGTCATGGAGTACACATGAGGGATGCATAACAAATGGAGAGCCCACATGCTTGACTCTTCTCTGTTCAATGTTTAGAGATCTTGAAAAAGGCCCCCTGTATACTGGTAAGGACATAATGAGGAGGGGACAAGCATTTATACAGCACCTACTGTGTAGCAGGCTCTATGCCAAGTGCTTTTTTTGCAAATATTATCTCATTTGATTATCTCATATTTAAAACAACAACTCTGCAAGGTAGGCACTGTTATCATTCCCCTTTTGACAGTTGAGGAAACTGAGGTAAATGTTAAGTGGTTTGTCCAGGATAATAAAGCTAGTATATATCTGAGACAATATTTGAACTCAGGTCTTCATGAGCATTCTACCTATTATACCACCAACGGCCCAAGGGGACAATGATGAAGGAGTCGGGGGACAATATGCCAAAGAGTTACAGAGGATGGACAAAGCATGAATGGTTTTCCATATGCACTATTAGGAGTACCCTAATCCAGGAGATCTCCAATCCACTGAAGTTGGGAGTATCAGGCTAGTGTCCAAGCAGACTAGCAGCTCTTTGTTTAACTGGAGAAGTAAGCTAGCAGAATGGTTAGAGTACCTGACTTGAAGTGAGGAAGACAGCAGTTTGATTTCTTGTCTCAGGAATTTAACAAACTTTGTGATCCCAGCCAAATCATTTAACTTCTCAGAAACTCAATTTCCTCAACTATAAAATGGGGATTAAAATGGTACCTCATTCTCAGGTTGTTGTAAGAAACAAGTGAGATGGGTATATAAAAAAATAACGTGCAAACATTAAAGTTATTGTGATATGTGTGTGTGTATGTGTGTGATATCTCAATGTTATTTGAATGACATTTTAAATGTTGAGGGGCAGGGAGATATTTCATTTTGGGGCCTCCTCTGTCAGGATTATGTGGTTATCTCTTTTTTGTAGCAACACCAATGTCATCAGTGTTACAAATCAAAAGGTTATGCAGTTGGTGAATGACTCCATCTGTTTCAAAAATATGGAACAGTTGTTTTTTTTTTTTTTTTGCAAAATCTGCTTGAATTTTTGCCTGGGGAAACATGTATTTTTCAAACGATAAGAGAGATGTTCCCTCATTTTCATTCATTCTTGGAAAATGTTTTAGGTCCTTTAAAAATACTTTATGTAGTTTCAAGTTAGGTTGGAAAATATTATTATATTATTGTTTTACTCCATTTAATAATATTTTCCTCTGTGTAGCTCTGTGTTTGTTTTATTTGCTTTTACTCTAAGCAATAAGAACAACTTCTCAGCTAATTGATGTGAATGTAGATCCACACACATGTATATATACACATATGCACACATACATACATATGTATGTATATATACACATATACATACATATATACACATAGGTACATATACATATACGTATATATGTGTGTGTGTGTATATATATATATATATATATATATATATATATATATATATATACTATATGTGAGTTCTGATAAATCTCTGAATATCCTACTACTTTCATACAACTTAGCCTATATATGGTAGTAGTGACCTATCTCCTTCCTTTCTCTCTCTCACCTATTAAAATTAATAATGAAAATTATTCTCTTTTATGAACTAATTAAATTATAGCCGTGGGGTTTCAGTACATCTAGGCAAGTTGCTTAATGTGCATAGTCTTTGCACTTGCTTCTGTCATTGACCATAGTCATTCATTTTTCCTTCAGTCTCTAAAATGTAGAATTATCAGCTCTAACATGAATAGACCTTGAAAAATTTAGATATGTATCATAAAATTCAGCCCCAAACCACATATTGCTTGAGGTTATAATAAAGTACTCTTAAGTCCAGTTTAGAAGCATGAATGAGCTGATGGTTAACTAATTGGACTTTTCTCCAATATTCGATTGCTGTGAATGTCGTCATTTAGAAATGATTTTCTGTTCACCTGGATGTATTTCTAATGTAGCTTTAGTTAGGTCTAACCCCAGGGGTAATTGAATCAAGTACAACTTTGCAACATCACTTTTCATAGCTGGGCACTCATCAAGATTTCAATATGCCACTAACCATTTAGGGTATAATTTCCATTCAGATGAATATTGCAGCTAAGTGAAGAAGCTCCACTTTTCTCAAAATATGGCATCTGCTTCTGGTCTCCTGTCATCTACTTAGCAAAATACAGACTTGAGATTGCTGTTTCTCTTAGAGCATTCTTTCAAATCCTAAAGCCAAAGCCAAATTTATATGTAAACATATGTACAGATAGATGGATGGATGGATGATAGGATAGAGGTTTTTTTTTTTTTTAAGTCACAGTAGTTCTCTAGGAAGCTACTAGGAAGAATGGCAAAGGACTGTGGACCTCACTTTTAGTAATCATCAAGAACAGGGAGGATTTTGCAGCAACTGAAATAGACTGCAGTTTCAGTATTTCTGCCACTGTCAAACGTACAGGCTGATTTTCCACTTAGAAGAGAAGGTAGAGAGGTTTGAGGAAATCCATTCCATTCCAGGCTATCCAGAAAAATGAAATAACCTTTGTAAAAAGTAGAAGAGTATCTTCAGTGTAAAAACAGAGGTAAAAAGTATTTGAATAGGCAGGAGATTGTATGATGGAGGAATACAATACTGAGGAGAAAGAGAAGATGCAGTATGGAAGACTTAGAACCAATTGATATGAGACTTGCCTTGGAGAGGAAGAAGCTGGACCTTCTGAGAAGGAAGGTGATAGGCTTGTGCTCCAAAAAACAATATATTAAGGATCCCCATGCGCTCTCAAGTGAGAGTTTATCCAGTAATAATTAGAAGAAGCAAGTAGTGGCAACCACTGACTTCATGCTGGAGAGTAATGAAGCAGTTATTTTTTGACCCCAAACCAAAAATAGACAGGTCAGGGCACGTATGTAGGATGTGAAAGAAAAGTTCATAAGACCTGTCAAATCATCTATTACTGGTGATTCATATTACCAGAAGCAATCAAAAAAGCATTGCTAAAATGTATTGAATATGTTTTATTTCACCTGGGAGCTCTGCAATTTGGCTATAATATTCCCAGAAGGTTTTCATTTTGGGATCTCTTTAAGGAGCTGATAAGTAGGTTCTTTCAATTTATATTTTACTCTGTTTCTAGAATATCAGGGCAGTTTTCCTTGATAATTTCTTGAAATATGGTGTCTAGGTTTTTTTTTTTAATTATGACTTTAAGGTAGTCCAATAATTCTTAAATTATCTCCCCTCCATCTCTTTTCCTGGTCAGTTGTTTTCTTCCAGTGAGATATTTCACATTAATTTCTATCTTGTTTTCATTCTTTTGACTTTATATGATGGTTTCTTGCCCAATTCTAATTTTTAAGGAATTGTTTTCTTCAGTGAGCTTTTGTGCCCCTTTTTCCATCTGGCCGATTCTGTTTTTTAAGGTATTATTTTCTTTAGTATTTTTTGTGCCTGTTTTTACCAAGTTGTTAAATGTCTTTTCATAATTTTCTTCCTTTGCTCTCATTTCTTTACCTAATTTTCCCTCTATGACTCTTATATGATCTTGAAAATAATTTTTAAGCTCTTCTAGAAATTCTTTTTGGGCTTGTGTCCAGTTCACTTTTTTCCCCTTTGAGGCTTTGCTCGTAGCTGTTTCGACTTCATTGTCTTTTGTTTCTTTATCTTCCCTGCTACCACAGTAGCTTTTTATGGTCATACTCTTTTTTTTTTGTTCTTTGCTCATTTTTTTACTTCATTTCTTGATTTTTAACTTAAAGTTGAGCTCTGTTCCCAGCTTGGGGTTGGGAGTGGGAGAGAGAAACTGTCTTGAGCTTGAAGCATTTTTGTACTGCTATTTTCAGAGCTAGTTCTGGGGGTAGGAAGTTTTCAATGCTTCCAAGGTGGTGTGATCTGGGAAGAGGTGTGGTCGCTGCTCTCCTGGTCTGCACCCGGGTCCTTCTACAAAAAGAGCCTCTGATCCCTTTGGATTGCAATTGATATTGCTCCTCTGGGTCCCTGCTCCCTTGGGACTAAAAGTCATGGTGTTCCTCAGGGTCCCTGTCACCGAAAGTGTTACTGTTCCACAGTGCTCTCACTCCTTCTAGACCGAAACTGCTCTCCACCCTTGAACTATGACCCAGAAATGGGAATGGACAGTGGATTTGACAAATAGTGCCTAGTCCTGTGTCCAGTGCTAACACAGGAGTCCCCTGTCATCTCTTTCTGACTGGTTGCCAGATCCTCTTACTCTCTCTGCTTTAAGAGCTCCTGAAGCTGCTACTGCTTCTGTCACCACCACCTAGTTCCAGCACTGTTGTTTCATCCACATGGGTTCCAGCCTAGCTTCCACCCCTTGTTGTGGATTTTATAGAAGACTTTCCTAATAAGTTGTAGATTGGACTAGATCAAGGGTTTTTAATCTTTGGTCCATGCACTCTCCAAGGGATCTATGGATAGATTTCAGGGAGTCTGTAATTTTGAATGAGAAAAAATGCATCTTTTTTTCTTTTTACTAGCCTTTGATTTTCTTTATTCTTTTGAATTTTATTCATTTAAAGCATTAGATCCATAGGATTTACCAAACTGCCAAAGGAGTCCATGGCACAAAGCTCAAGATAACCATAGACTAGGTCATTTCTAAGGCCCCTTCCAACTTTGTTCCTCTGATTCTGCTCGTTTCTCTCCTCAGTAGTTTATAAAAGTCCCCAGAGTTGCTCATTTTTATAATATTGAAGTCATAGTATAAACTAAGTATTATTTCTGCTCACTTCACTTTGCATCATGTCATGCCTTTCAACGTCTTTGAAAAAATCCATTTCCTCATTTCTTACAAAAGTATTCCATTTTCACCTTGATCCAGATGATGACTAAATCTAGCTCACTAGCCCTCTATTTCCTAATACTTTCTAAGTATCTCCAGATGTACCACATCAGTATCTCAAACCCAGTATGTACAAAACCAAATTCAGCATCTTTATCTTTTAAAACTACCAAGTTTCTTCTCTTCTCAGTGTCTTTATTTCACCTTCATAACACCCTTGTGAAGTAGTTACTAGAAGTATCATCTTCATTTTGCAAATGAGCTTGTCCCTAGGAAATTACGTGATTTGCCCTGAGTTACCTAGAGTATCAAAAGTGGAAAATGAACCAAGGTTTTCCTGCCTCTTAAGTCCATGCCTTGGTATCTGATCAGTTGCCAAATCCTAACATTTCTCTTCCACCCATCCATTCCTTTCTACTCCAATTTAAATCAGCCTAATCCAATCTTTTATGAATTACCTGTGTCTTTCCAAGACTTCCTGTTTCCAAATTATCTTTTCACCTCTAAATCTTCCCTTCTCCAGTTCATCTTTTACATTGGTCCCATTTTTAGTAGTTTTTTAGTAGCCTTTCCCAGTTGACTACTGATAAAGTCTAAACTCTTCAGCCTGGCATTCAAAGCCCTCTTCAGTCTGGCCCCACCCTACCATTTTAGATTTATCAAAGGCTTCTCTCCTTTAGGCATTTGCATTACAGCCAAACTGGCCATCAGTGGATTTTCCTCTTGGCAATCTTTGGAAAACACTGTGCTCTGAAGGGTAGTTCTAACATTTATGATGTACAAATTATTTTTTTATTCCTAGTGGAGACTTTATCATTTTTAAGAAATAAGTGCCATTCTTCCCTAGCTCCATCTTTCAATTGTGGCAATGCAAAGCTAGTTAATGTCATCAACATTTTTGGAATCCCTGTGTGCTAACCACTCAGAGATTAAAACAAGCCTACTTAATGAAGGAAAGAATATCACAGCAAATTAAGCCTGGGATTCCTGCTTCCTTTTAGATATTAAGTGTTTTCTTAGTGGTAATGTTGGTGCTGTGTCAATTAATTAGTACCATCATTTAGTATTCTGTTTGTTCATTTTTCTTTTATAATACTAGTTCAGGTTGAAAGAAAGAGAAAACTAGTTATTGACATTTAGAAAATCCACTTGAAAGGAACCTTTGCCAACCAGAAAATATATCAGGACCATATCTAAACAAATGTAATTTTCTTCCTCTCCCCTAATAGCATAAGTGATATACTTGATTTTCTATGTACAGTCATTCTTATCTTGAAAGAAATAACGGTTTTAGGCTAGACTGTATCAATTCATTTGAAACTATCATGGGTGATTATGTCTGCCTTTGGCAGCCAAACAACTCAGTACAAGTTTCCCTAATACTTTTATGAGAAAGATAATATTTTGTAAATATTATCAAGAGCTTTGAAATATAAATTCCTAGTTGGTTGACTTATTTTGAGTTGTATTAAGAGGACCTAGTTGAAGTGATAAACTTAACTTTGTACAAAGTCTTATTTGCTGATAGAATCTATTTTCACATGGAAAATTTGGAAATGACTTTTAGGATTGATTTACATTTGACTACAAATGTTGTCAAGTTTAGATTGTATTTCTCACTATGATATACATTTTATAGCACCATTCAGTATAAATTTTCAAGTAATGTAGCTAGAAATAAGTAAAATAAATACCCTACAGATCTGTGCATTGAGATGGGTATGTCACAGCAAATGCTTATCCATTCACTTGTAAATTAATTCATTCATGTAAATTCATTTATTCAAGAAAAAAATATTGAGACCTTACTATTTTCACAAAATTTTTAGGGATTTTCAATATGGGATAGAATGAAGGGTCTCTGATTTCAGAAAGCAAGACCTAGTGGTAAAGGATAACAAGTAAAAAAATAGATTGATCTGTTTAACAGGTATTTGTTGAACGCTAACTAGATATGAGATATGACAATTCAGTTGAGCCTTTATTGATTGCCTACTGTGTGCAGAGCACTGTGATATGTATTGTAAGAACTACAAAGATGAATAGGACAGTCAGTACCCTAAATATAGTGTGTGTATTAGGGTGTGGGATTGGTATGAAGGAGGGATACCAAAAGCCAAACAACAAAGTATAGTGAATGACAGAAGAATGTAAATAAATGCTATGGAATTTCTTTTTAAACCATTTTTATTACAACTTAAAACTTTAATATTTTCTTTGATGCTACCTTTTCTCATACTTTCCATTTCTAATTGTTTGTCAGGTTCTATGGATTCTGCTCACATAATGTCAGTCAAATCTTCCTTTCTATTCCCTCTGCTACTAAGATAACTAATGGTCCCTCTTTTATAACCACTGGGATTATTCCAGCATCCTCTCATCTTAATCTATCACCTTCCATTAAAATTCTTTGCCTGATAACGAGAGGCAGCATGCATGGCATAGAAAATACCAGATTGGACTTTGGGTCAGGACTACCTGGGTTCAAATCCTGCCTCAGCCACTTACTAACTTTGTGACCAGGGTTAAGTCTTTTAACATCTTTTGCGCTCTGCTTCCTCATCAGTAAAATGAGAAGTTTGGGCTAGCTGATCTCTGGCTTCCCTTCCACCTTGACATTTACTATCCTTTAATTCTATGATCTTGTATAGAAATTTGACCTTGTCATTGCTCTCATCCGAACCCTTCATAGTCTCTTTATGGTGAAGCAAATAAAATTCAGACTCCTTTCTGTGTCAATCATGGTCCTCCAAAGCCTGATGTCTTCCTTATTTAATAATCTTATCTGTTTCACATTACTCCTGTCTACATGAATTGTTCTTCAACAAGTTAGACTACTTACCTGTCATTATAGATGTGTGGCACCTCTGCTTTTGGCTCACACCATTTCTTATACCTAGAATGCTTTCTTCTCTTTTCTTTGTCTCTGCCTTTTCAACATGTCGCTCATCCAAGAAATTTCAAGTCATTTTAAATGTATAAGGGAGTTATTTAATACTACAGATGTAGCTCTAATTGGAAATTCAAATGTAATTAATTTCATTGATACAGGGAATGCCCAGATGAGAGAACTTCTTTTATCAGTGTAGGCTGGCCCTTTTTCTGCAACTTTTAGTCTTTGATGGGTAGCTAGAATACTGAGAGGTCAACAAACTTGTCAAGAGTCACACAGCCAGTATGTGTTAGAGGTAAAACTTGAACCCTGGTCTCTCTGCCTCTGAGCTAGCTTTCTATCCAAAAATACACTTGCCTATTGTTTCTAAGCAAGATAATGATTCATTTGGGAGTTGTTTATAATTAATAGATGCCATGTTGAGATCATTTAGAGATGTTTAATTCTTACTGATGACTGGAGACATAAAAGCAGGAAATATTATGAATGAGTTAAGATCTAGAAGTAAGATATTATTAATGACTGAATTGCACTAATGAAAGCTTGTGGATTGTGGACAATGAAAATAATTATTGCTTTGAAATGCCCAGTAGCAAATGTTAGTGATTTGTCAGTGGTATGGATATATGGACCATAAACCCTTTCTTTCCATTAAAGACACTGTCAGTGCAAGCAAAAAAAAATACACTTGAAAACTAAATATGTTAAATAAATAAATTAAATTAAAAAAGATACACTTGCCTCTTACGTGACTTCAGTCATTGGCAATAACTACATATGTATATGTGTATACAAATACATCTACACACACATACACATATTCATGTAAGTTACATATAGATTATAAACTATGTATAGTGAACATGCATAGTAAACTATAAATAGACACATATGCATATATATATGCATATATATATATATATATATATATTGTGTGTGCACATGCAATGTGTGTGGCACATGTATAGTTTACAGTTTTCAGAGCACTTTGGCATATATTATGTAAAAATAATGTCAGGTCCTTTTGGAGGGCAGGGATCTTTGTATCTCCAATGTCTACATTAATATTGGCATGTAAATGCTTCTTGAATGATCTCACATGATCTTTACAAAAATCCCATAAAATAGACATTTTTTATTAGATAAAAAAACTGAGGTTTAAGGAGGTTAAATAATTTAACCAAGGTCATACAGCTGCAGGATAACGAAATAAGGACCAAATCTTCTGGTTCTGAGTCCATTGCTCTTTCATATGCATTATACTATTTAGATACTAAGACTTTTCTTACCTCAAAATGAATGTTAAATCCATGTCTTTCAAAATAACAAGGAAAAGAATCATGCCTAATTTAGTGGTAAATGTAAACAGGGAAAACTGGATCTGTTCTTTTCATACAAAAGAAGTATTCTTTGAGAAAAAGAGACGTTGTGTAAGTTGTGGAAGCAGATTTTGTTGGTTGTTCTTGCAAGATTACTGATGACAAAAATTTCTAATTGATGAGAAGCTGAAAAAGCCATCAACTCAGATAGACTAACAGGGACCATTCAATTAGAAGTTAAGTGGCTTGCCTAGATGAGGATCCCCTTGTTTAAACCTCTTAAGTCCTCTTAAATCTCTTAAAACCTTTTCTCCTATGGGTCTTCTCTTTGCCCAGGTATAAAATTTACAAAAGGGGATGGCCTAGCCAGCTGTAATGAGAGAGAGGATTACCCTTTCGCTGCTGTAAATTGCAGATAAGCAGAAGAGTGGGAGGCAAGCTGTTGGCATGGTTGTAGGGAGCAAGCAGTTAGGTGTCTGTGATTCTGCCTTTCTGTCCTCTTGTCTTTCTTTCCCCAGATTATCGTTAACTTGGTGCTTTGTCTCTGCTGTCTTTAGTTTGCTTTCTTTATTGTTTTCCTCCTCCTTGCCTAGATTTCTCCCCAAACCATGAGCTTGATGAAAATGATAATAATATTTATGTAATGATAAGATTTGCAAAGTGCTTTGCACACATTATCTCATTTGACCTACTTGGAAAGTAAATGTTATAGTTATCCCCATTTGACAGTTATAGAAACTGAGGTCAGTGGAGGTTAAGTGCATGCCCAGGGTGACATAGCTAGGAAGCGTCTGAGGTATGATTGAAACTCAAATCTTCCTTACTCTAAGACCAGCATTATAAGTACTCTGTCACCTAGCAGCTTCCTTTAAGAGTCTTTCACATTTTTACTTCACCTTTTAGTTTACAAAGTGTTTTCTTCAACATGAGGTTATGGATGAGAGTGTGAGGTGCTTAGAAATGAGGAAACTTGAACTTGGAATGCAGACTGAAGCATACTTTTTTTAAACACTATTTTGATTGTTTCACTTTGTATTTTCTTATGTAATATGGCTAATAAGTTTTGCATGACTTCACATGTAAAATCGATATCACATTGCTTACCTTCTCAAAGCGGGGGAGGGGCAAGAGAGAGGGATAGAATTTGGAACTTAAAATTTTTTTAAAAGATCACTAATTTTTTTTAAAGTTAACAGAAGATCAATAATATAATTCACATTTGTATATCAGGTTAAAATTGACAAATTTCATTCCTTAGGACAAGCCTGTGGGGTAAATAGTACAAAGTACAATTATTCACTTTTTACAAATGAAGAAACTCAGTTGCAGAGATGTTAAATTACTTTATCAGGTTAACACAGCACTCCCAAAATCAGACCAACCCCAGACCAACCATGTTTCTTCACCTGGACATCAGAACATGGCCTTATCACACTGCTCCTCCGGTTTGTCCCCCTCCAAAAGGGAATGGAGGCAGATCCAACCACACTTCACTCTAAGCCATCTACATTACCACTGTGTTCGAGGAACTGTACTCAAGTCAATTCTACTCTTGCTTCTAGAAAGCACACTCAAAAGTGTTTCAGCTGATTCCAGTCACCAACTCTGTGACTTCCTTCACCAAAACACCCTTCCCTGGTCCCCTCGCTTATATTGTTGCTTCCTCCTATTAGAATATGAGCTATTTGAGAGTACAAACTATCTAATTTTTTTACTTGTTTGTTTTTGTATCCAGAGAACTAAGCACAGTTAGATAAATATGTACTTGATAAATGATATTTTTCCATCTATTCGTTCATTCAAAGACTCTAAAATTGATACTATTTAGACAGTATGCTAATTAGATAATACAAACTGTATTTGTATATGTATGTATAGAGATCCCTACAATGATCACTAATTATTTTACATATAATTGGGAAATATTTAATGAAACAATTTTTTTAAAGAATTAAAAAAGAAAGAGGAAACTAAGGCTCTTTCGAGAGGTTACATTCCTTTCTCTCAATCACAGATGGAGGGACAGACAGAAGAAGCAGTACTTAAACTGTGCTTCCAAGTCCAGTGCTCCATTTGCTACCACATGGTGCCTCTCCTGACCTCAAACTTCTTACGCTGTATAAGGGCCATAATGGCAAATGCAGAAGCATGCCTTAATAAAATCAATGTGGTTAATTTTTAGTGTCTATAAAATATCCTTGGGAAAAGACAAATTGATATCATCGACTGAATTTCTGAGATGAGCTATAAACCAGGAAAATTAGCTTCTGAGAAGACAAAGTAAGCCTCTTGAGGGCAAGGACCAGGTTATCTTTATCTTTGTGTTCATGCCTTCTAGCACTGTACCTCGCACATAAGAGAAACTAAATAAGTATTTGTTTAATTTGATGAACTTGCTGTATTTTCACGCATATATCTATACAGACCAACTTTTGGGTAAATAAGGATTCTGCTCACAAAACTACATCTCCTGAAGACTGGGGTGGGGGATGTCTGAAGGGAATTATTTTGTCTTCTTGGGAGAAGTATACCTATCAGTAGGGTCCAATAACTGTGCGTCATACAATTAACAAAATCTGCTTGTCAACTTACACAAAATGAAAGTGAAGAGATTTATTAAAATATTAATGAATCTGTTCTGGTGGATAATAAATTTACATTCACCAGGTACAGATTTGGTTTTTATAACCTTTCTGGCCCACTTACAAGATGCAACCAATCAGCTGCATTCTGCAGCATCTCAGGATAGAAAAGTAAAGCATTTCACAGGAGAGGGAGAGGGAGAGACAGAAAGGGTTCATTCAGTGCAAGTGGCAAGATTTATTATCAGAATAAGAAAACATCCCCTGCTCAAAGGCAGGAGATAAAGGAAAGAGACCAAATACTTTTACAATTGTGAAAGCAGCCCTTTTAGATAAAACTGCAATTTCCTATATAATGACAGTAAGTAGTTATTACATTATTATTATTAGATTTTTTATTAGTGGATGAGACCATCTGCTTTACTCTTTTGTGGCACAAGGAGTGGGGACATTGTATTATTGAGTCACCAGGTGTTTGGGGGATTTCTACATTGTTAGTCCATTAAGATGTCATGAAATGTTTCTGGTTTCTATTTTTCCTATAGAGGGGTAATTGGTACTAGTCCTGAAAGTCACTTCCCAAGGGTTTCAGCTATCAATTCACTCTCTGGTAAGGAACTTGAAGGTGGAAGATGGAGATAGATATTGAGAGGCTTGGTGGCTATGGGAAAAGTCTCTCCCCATTCCTTAGCAGGCTGTACCAGGCTAGGGGGCTGTCAGATCTATTTCCAGAAACAAGTCTCTTATATGCAATGCCCATACATACATACATAGCAGTTCTTCACTGATAGTCTTAACACATTCACTGTTGTCTAGAATCATTATTTCAGCTTTCTGGTGTTATCTCCTATACTTAAGCAGACTCTTTGGAGAGATTCTCAGAATGGAATTATGATGTGTATCTCTATATCATCCGTAAGGAAAGGAGGTTTAAATCTTTTTCTGTCAAAGTCATAACACTATCTTCCCTGAATAAGACTTTTTATTTCATCTGAAGTGTGAATTCCCAGCAACCTTGAACATAACCCCATTCAAATTTAAGCTTAAGAAAAAAAACACATTCCATGGCCAAACATAAATGGGTTTTGGATTATCTGCCATTTGGAATTATCTTTCCCCCTCCTGTGGCTTTCACTAGCATGGGCATATGAGCTGAGCCATTGATTTTGTAGACTTTATGGGAAGCTTTTTCAGTGTGAGAACAGGCTGATCTTGGAGCCACTAAACTGCCCACAGATGTCACATGGAATTCTGCCATTAACAAAGGGTTATGCTGCTATGGGCTTGCTTTACCTGCTGTTCCCTCTCCTCTTCTCTGCCCCCCACCCCCACCCCAGCCCAGCAAGTATTCAGACATCAATGTAGCACTTTTGCTATTGATTTCCTTGACTGAACATTTTAGTTATATGCATGTAAGTTCACCTTTATGTGATTCAGCGGTATAACTGATAAGCTGATTTGTACTGTATGATTGACCACAGAAGATTCACTTTTGGATTTCAAACCAGTGAAACCTTGCAGACCGAATAATATGAATAATATCTTATATTTGTGCAGATTTTTGCTTTTTACAAAGTATTCACCTGCATTGCTATTCAGTTCTCACAACGACACTTTGAGGTTGATAGAGTAAGAATTTTCTCCATTTTACACTTAAGGAAAATCCAGAGTCAGAGAATGTGCAATGACTTGCCCTCAGATCTTATAGCTAGCAAGTTGTGGTACCACCAATTGAACCCAGAATTCCTCACTTTCATCTTGGTGATCTTGCCACTGTAGCATAGTGTTTGTTCATCATCAGAATGTGTGCCTAAGATGTGGGAGAGAACATGTCATAATGCTACCTACTCCAATCTGTAACCTAGGACTCAAACTCATTTGCGTAAGACTGTCCTCATTGGTAGATACTGATTATTCACTGTCCCATGCCTATGTGAGGGGTGGAATTAACAAGATCTTGGGAAAGAGAGACACTAAATCTTCTGGCTTCCAACTTTGGGAGAGGAGACCCTTGGTTCCAAGTCCCCTTCACAGAGAAAGAGCTTGGGAGGAAGCTGTCAGGTAGTGGAGCTGATGTCTCACTCATGTCTCTTTCCCCAACTTAGTACGCAAGTGACTTGAGTAAGCTGAATTATTTTGTTTCCAGTGAGACAACTCATTCATTCTGTGTATTATCTGGTATATCCTAATCTGTGTAACTATCCTGATGTTTGCTATCGGCTTGAATAAATGGGTTTATTAGCCACTCACTATGTGTAACTCGTATTTGTTGGCATTCAACAATGTTTCTATGCTTGGAATTTTATGTTGGCATTCCATATGAATTATTTTACCCTAAAGTACATGTCACTTGAACTCCTGTACCGTGTATTGTAGTTACAGCGTTCATAGCAAATAGGCTGCAACTCCATATTAACATGATGTTAGAGTGCACTGGAATGGAAGTTAGGAGTCCTAGTTTCTAGACTCACTGTTCTCAGATTTTCTATGTGAATTTGATGGAGTCACCTAACTTTTCTATGCCTTATTCCCTCATCAGAAAATGGAAATGATAAAAGGATTTCTGCGAGGATCATATGATATAAAGTGTGTATCTATCTATACACATGCGCACACAATCTCTATAAACCTTGAAGTATTTTACAAACTTTAACTGTTATGATTGACAGTCAGTAGTGTTTGATGGATAGAAAGCTAGCCTCAAAGCCAGGAAGACCTGGGTTCAAGCCCTTCCCCTAGACACACTGGTTGTGGGACCCTGAGCAAAGCCCTTAAGTTCTTGATAATCTAGGCAACTTTCAAAGGACCTAGGTTTCAGAAATCATGCTGATCTGCATAGGGTAAAGGGAATTTCCTCATCTGAGAATTACTTATACCAGTGAAATCACCAGTCTTTTATCCCCTATTAGTATTATCCAAATGCAAGGTAGTAATAGAATTAAGATTTATAAAAAATGTGAATGTTATTTTTTCTCATCTCCTATGCTTTTCCTTCTTTTCTTCTCTCTAGACAGTTTGATCTTGCTGACTTGTGTTGTCTCTTTTTCCATTTCCATTTCTTTTTTCCTAAAACCTCCAGAGTCATTGTTTCAGCCACATTTTTGCTTGTGAACCATTCCTAAAAGTGTACTGTCTCTGTGAGAATGAAAAGGACAGATGGAAGGATCAATGAGGACAGAAGCAAAATGAGTTTTCTCTGCTTTTAACTTTCTTCCGGCTGCTATTTCCTATACATTTAACTTTGCAATTTGTATGAGCTCTGACTGGAGAATGTACCTTTGTATAGTCCACGTAGTGATACATTCTCAGTTCAATGATGACAGAATACATGTTTTCTGTCTTGTCGTATGGCTCTCCCGAAGAGTATGTTAGAACTTTTTGCTACTTAATTTTGATATTTCTGGATTTGGGTGACAGATAAAATTAGTAATATATCTTGATTAAACACTTAAGGGTTTTGAAACCATTCGGTCTATATTTACAATATAGCTATGCTTCTTGAGCTTTTTTCTGTCTTCTGTTTTACAAATGCTACATTAAAGATAATTTCAATGAAATTTATTCTAGGATATAAGAATGGTACTTTAACATGAAAATCAATGATGATCATTTGAAATTAATAAGAGTTTGCCTTAAAAGAGTTTGCTACACAAAGGAATTGAGCCTAAATTTCTTTCCTTGGCATTTAAGGCTTTAAGTTGTTGTTAAACGTCTGGTTTCCCATGATCTCCTCCACAATTTCTGAAGTTATTTAGTATTTTGGGGACCAGTTAGGGTGCATAGTATATAGAGTGCTGGGCACAGAATCAGGAAAACCTAAGTTCAAATTTGGCCTCAGACACTTACTAGCTGTGTGATGCTGGGCAAGTCACTTATCCCTGTTTGCCTCAGTTTCCTCATCTGTAAAATGAGCTGGAGAAGGAAATGGCAAAACATTCCGGTATCTTTGCCAAGAAAACCCCAAATGGGGTCACAAAGAGTCAGACATGACTGAAATGACTGAATAACAGCAAAATAGTATTTTCCCGTCTCTCATCCTTGTCATGAACACCCAAGTTGGCATGTATGTTTCATTTATTCAACAAACATTCAAGTATTATGTGCATAAAACTATACAAAGTACTAATGATCCAAAGATTAAAAAATAAATAAGTATAATATTTTGCCCTCAAGAAAGTCTTAGCTTGCTTGGGGAGTTATGACATGTGTCGAAACCAAGTATAGTATGATGAAGTAAAGGGAAGAATCCAATAAAGTAATCTACAAAATTTGAAAAAATAATTCATTAGGGAGAAGTAAGAGAAGCCATATAGTGGCATGGCACTGACCTTTGATAAAAGAGAACTGACCCTTGGTTAAAAAAAAGTTTTCAAAAACTTCCAGGATTTGAAAGGAACTCAGAGGTCATCTAGTCCAGCCCACATCTGAACAGAAATGCCCTCTATTGCATGCCCAATAACTGGATGCTCAGCCTTCACTTCAAAGACCTCTAGAGAGGGGAATACCCACTACCTTGCCTCACAATACATTCCAATTTTGAATTCCTTTGTTAGGGATGTCTTACCAACATCAAGCCTAAATTTGCCTCTGTAAATTTCATCCATTATTCCTATTATATTCCTTCACATACATGAATGCAACTAGTATTCCTTTCTTATCAATACTTCTCTCCCCACTGAGAATTCTGTTCTCCACACTAAACATCCCTAATTCCTTGAACTGATCCTCACAGGGCAGCATCTCAAGGCTCTTTATCATCTAGTTGCCTCTTTATGAACAGATATCAGCTTATCAGTGTCTTTCCTTAAAAGGTGGTATGCAATTGTAGTTTGACAAAGTCACAGTCAAGTGGAACTGTCACCTCAGTAGTTATGGAGACTGAACCTTTTTTTATTTTATTGAAGCCTAAGAACATAAAGGTTTTCTCCCTCTCCTTCTTCACCCTAATATCGACATTTTGAGTCTAAAATGAACAACAATCTCCATTCTTTAGACAAATTGCTCTGTAACCATAGTTCTCTTACCTCGTACTTCCAAAGATGATATTTGGGCCCATGTGTTTTAAAACTATGCTTTCTTAAACCAGACTTGTCATTTCATTGATATTGGGAACCCCCACCAAGAAAATTCCCTATTTCAATGAAAATCAATACCTTTCCTACGACTTAGACTCTTAGAGAGCTGCCTAAGGCACTAAGAGATTAAATCATATGTCCAGGGTCACTTGTTCCCATTAAATTTTATCTTAATTGATTTGTCCCATATCCTAGCCTATCTGTATTTTTGTACCTCCTTTATCATCCAGTATTTTAGCTATCCAACCGAGCTTTGTGTCATCTGCAAATAAAAGTACCATCTATGCCTTGATTGAAAATCATCATTTTTTTTGCAGATCTATTTTTATTTTCAATCATTTAATTAAATTTTAAGCATATATTATTTTTCCTTCTTCCTGCCCTCTTGAACAATAAAAAAGAAGACTGAACCCTCATAACAAATAGATAGGATCAGAAAAGGACAGAACATGCAGTATCATACAGCAGAAGAGCTTCCCATATTGACCACATCCTAAAATATCTGTCTCAATCTGCATTTTAAGTCTGTCACCTCGGTGGTAAGAGGTGGGTGGAATATTTCATCATCATTCTTTTGGATTCGTGATTTATCACTGAATTGATTAGAGTTCTAAAGTCTTTGAAGTGGCTTTTCTTTATAGTATTTTTGAATAAGTACTTACTATACTCTGGATCAAGTCTTCCCAGTTTGGTCTGATGCTGTCTTTTCATTAGAAAGTCCTTATTGATTAAAAAAAAATATTAAACGCCACAAGGATAAGCCCAGATTACTGGAGACATGTAAGTAGAGATCTTTTTCCAAACTGATATCAGAATATTAATATCTACTCTGGATTTGACCATTCAGCCAACTGTGAACCCACCGAACCATACTGTCCTCTAACACCTCTGCTTTTCCCTCTTAAAAATTGCATGATAGACTTTGGGAAAAGTATCGTTAGAATTTACCAAAACTCTATATCTAGCATTCATAGGATCATAGATCTTAAGCTGAGAGAGACTTCAATGATGACCTAGAGTATGTCTCTCATTTTATTGGTGAGGAAACAGATGACCAAGGAGGTGGTATGACTTGCCCAAGGCCACACACTGTAAATGTCTGGAGTGGAAGTCGAACAAAGGGCTTCTGTTTCAGAATTTTTTCTTTATATGCACTGCCTCCTGATCTATTACCCTTGTAATAATAATTTTTAAAGAAAGAATAATGAAGCATTCTAAAAATTTACTAGAAATAAGTGTCTATATCACTGGTCTATAGTTTTCAGAACTTATTTTCTTTTTGGAAAATCAGGACAGCATTTGTCCTTCCCTAATCCTATACGTCCTCTTCTATTCTCCAAGATCATTCAGAGATCACCAACTATGGCTGTCATCAGATTTGCTGGTCTTTTGAATTCATCAGGATGAGCTAGGTACTTTTCTTTTGTCTCTACATTTACCATATGCATCAATTCCTCATGAACATTTTTGTTCCAATCCTTTCCCATGCAAAGATAGTTCTTCTTTATAGAGGAAAGCAATCAAAATAAGGGTGGAACAGTTTGGCTTTGTCTTTCTTATTTGTTATCATGGACTCACACCAACCAGACCAGTCAATGAAGGGGAAGATTATAAAATAAGTTTAGGAATATAGGTGGGTACTAAATTATGCAGTCTCCAATGCTGAGCTAAATTATACATATATATACACATAGGCACACACACACACACACACACACACACGTGTATGTGTGTGTGTGTGTGTGTGTGTATATATATATACGTGTGTGTGCGTGTGTGTGTATATATGTATGTGTGTATATATATGTATGTGTACGTGTATGTGTGTGTATATATATGTGTGTGTGTGTGTATGTATGTATGTATGTATGTATATAAAATTTTGTCCTAGAAGAAATAGTAAACCATAGTTGATTTTTGAGCAGAGAATGTTAGGCCTGTTTATTAAGAAGATATTTTTGGTAGCTTAGTGGAGGGGAAATTTGAAAGTGGAGATAGTGAAGTCGAGGGATAATTTAGGGGGGTGAAAGGTGATGTAAGCTTGAACTAGGGTACTGACAGTGTGATTGATAGGGAAGAAGGGAATGAGCAAGATGACTGACACCTGGAATTTGGAGATTTATTATATAAATATAAATGTACATACCAACACACACACATACACACATGCACGTATATATGTATATTTTTATATATGTGAGTACATATTGCACATTCACAGGTAAAGCTATTTAATATTAAAGTGTATAAGGATTTGATAGTACTTTTTACTTCTATGGCTCAAGGATGCATTATTCCATCCATGTGTGAATTCCCTTCCCTTGCAAAAATCACACTATACCTTAGTAGCTAGTCTTCAAGAATGGCCACTGCTCAAACATTTATCATGCTTTGGCCAAATTGGTAATGAGCCTTTCATCATTAGCAAGGGTGATCCTCAAACGAGAGGCATACAGCCTACCAGGCTTTTACTCAGACCTCGATAGGACCATCTGGAATCTGAGTTTCATTTCTAAAGTCCAAGAAGTCAAGCTCATGCAGAATGAACTGAAAAGAACCAGTAGGACAATTGATATAATAGTAACAGTGTTGTAAAAACAAACAACTTTGAACGTCAACACAAGGAACACCCATGGTTTCAGAATACTAATGATACGCACCTCCTGAGAGAGAAGTGATGGACCCATCAGGCAGAATGAAACACACGTTTTTGTATGTGGTCATTGTGGGAATTTGTTTTGCTGACTCTATATATTTGTTACAAGTTGTTTTCTCTTTTTTCCCCTGATTGGGAGGATGGGAGTAGGGAGAAGGAGATGCTGTAATGAAACCTTGAAAGAGGAAATTAGTAATATATAAATATAAATATAGTATATGTAGAGAGACTATGAATGCATATATTCATACACTTAAGTGCACAAGCCACAGAGAGAGATACGATTTTTTTGACAGATATTTAGACTATAGATCTTAATTTAAGAGTACTTAATTTATTTAGATATACTTAACATTTTAGATTTTTTCAAATCATTCTCCCTTTGTGGTCCAAAATGTTATAATAGAACAATTTAAAATTTGAGTGATAATCTTTTATTTCTAACATATGAGCAAATATACATTTTAACACCAAAAAGATTGCCTCGAGTTTGTGAACAAGTTGTTTTCATTAAATTAAGATATTTGATAAATTATTTCTTTGCTTCTTTTTTGTCTGGAGAGAAGATTGAGACAGTGGCCTTACTTTGTATCCTATATGCAAGTTAACAAGGAACAGAAATTCTGGTTCTCAAGCTTTGACTTTCCCCTTCTCTGTATTTATGTCACTCGCATGACTTTTCCTTCATCAGTAAAGCAAGATTCATGATATGAAAGGTGTTCATGTATGTGCTTCTGTGGTTCCGAATTGCAAAGTATAATAGATTCTTTAGGTAGAAGACAGAAGAAGTATAACATTTATTTAGACACCACAGGATCAAATCCCAGAAACAATAATTCCAATTCTATATAGCAGTAATTGTATTCCAAAACCAGTAAGTCCACGTCAATGTAACAACAAAGAAATTATACCACAGTATTACAGCAAGGAACCAAGTCATCCTATAACCTGCTTCCTTCCTGAGGCCTTCCCGTAAGCACCCATGAATCCCAACTGCCTGCTTGCCTGCATTCTCTCCCCCCTCCATTCTCTGGTCTCTGAAGCTCCCTGGTTTCCACAAGGTTTCCGCTTTGCATTTTCTCGGTTGACTCAGAGTTCATACTCCTTCTCTTTGGGCTGAATTCTGAATTCTGACTTCTAATGGCTACCTTCTGGGTATGTATATACTCTTTTTAGGGCCCAAGGGCTTCACGCCCAATCAGTGAAAGGGTATAGGCCTGGGGCTTAGTGCCTACTAAGTAAGGGGTGTTAGGCCTGCCTACAAACAAACCTTTAATCAAGCGCCCCTTAACTCACCCCACAGCCTATTGAATATGTGGGAAAGGTCTTTAATCACTGATTGGCATCACAATCACATGGAAGATATTGGTATTAAAAAGATGGGCCAAGCCTATGCATAAGATGACTTCTTGGGATCTGACACTTGAAAATTTATATAGGTATGTGTGTATATGCATATACATAGACACATACATACTTTGTACATGCACACGTATATGTCTATGCACATACACATGCATAAACATACATGTGTGCGCATATTTTACACATATATTGGTGTGTTGTTTACTTATTTTTCAGTGGTGTCCAACTCTTTGTGACCCCATTTTGGGTTTTCTTGGCAAAGATGCTAGAGTGGTTTGCCATTTCCTTCTCCAGTTCATTTTACAGAGTGAGACGAACAGAGTTAAATTATTTCCCCAGGATCACACAGCAAATAAGATTTGAACTCAGGAAGATGAGTCTTCCTGACTCCATGTCCAGCATTCTATCCATTGTGCCACTTAGCTGCCCCATATTTGTGTGTGTGTGTGTGTGTGTGCGCGTTGCAAATCTTAAAGATATATAAATTCTAGTTATTATTAATAATATTTGCTAATCGATTTTGCAGGTTTATGTTTTGAGTTTTTCTTAAAGAAAAACATATTTTTCTGCTTTGACTTATTTACAAATCTAAAAATATAATATACTTCTTTTCATATATCTGAACACTTGTAGCCTATATTTTGATGAAACAAAAGCACATTTTTAGTGTAATGAAGAGAGCTTCTGTTACATTTTTTATTCTTATTAAAATTGATGAGGCCTATGTACTATAGTGTAGTTTACAAAGAAGAATACAGTTTTCATGTGTAACTCTCAACTTTGTAAATATATATCTGGGGAAAAATGGAAATTGGTCTTTATTTATTTGAATAAGTACCACATTTACTAGATGATAACACCAACTCCACTAAATTTGAGCAATTTATCAGTGCTATGGGATTTCTAAATTTAGAAATGTTAGGTCAACTGAACTTTGTAGTACTTTTGGCGCTTAATCCCACACTGACTTCCAATGTTATCTAACTTTCATGTGTTAATACCTTGTCTTTATAAAAATATGGTTAACTCCCTAAGGGAAATGACCAGGTCTTATATTTCTTTTGGGACTCACAGAGCACCAGAATATAACAGGAACCCATCCTAGAATAGTGGCAGTGCTGATCAGTAAGATTGGTGTTCAAATCCCACCTTCAGCACTTCTAAGTTATGTGACCCTGGCAAAGTCACTTGACCCCTGTAGTTCATCATTGTCATAAACAGGGATATGAGATAGATCTCCTATATCACACAGTTGTTATGATGGTCAAATGAGGTAATATATGTAAAGCAATTTGCAAAAAAATTATTTTGGGGTAAATTAATTGAATTGTAACATGGAAAACAGCTATGATGGTTTGAAAAGAATGTGGATCCCATGAAGAAAACAGTCAATTTGGAGAAGACCTCAGTTTAAAGGCCAGCTTCACCTGTTACTAGCTATATGGCCTAAGATGCACTAGGCTATCTCTGTGCCTTGGTTTTCTCTTGCTTAGGGTGGGGATAATGATAGCTGTAGTATTTATTTCATTGGGTTCTTGTGGAGATCAGATAGATCATTCATATTTCACTTTGTGAACTATAATCTGTCATATAAATTTCCTCTCTTCATCTTATTTTATCTTATTAGCTGATTCGGATGTGCCAGCCAATTCAGTTTAGAAAATAGCCTCAGCCTTTTCCGACGTAGTGTGGAAAATCTTAGTGGTATTCCACTTTTACAAATTGGCTTAGAACATATGATGGGTATGTCTTTGTGTTCTGTTTTAAACTGAGTAGTTTAAAATTATTTTTGTTATAGCTTTGCCTCTGTTAAAATTAAAAATACCAACTTAAAGTGGTCTTTCCAACATGAAGTTCCTTGGGCTTCCATTTCAAGGACAATCAAGAACCCTTCCTAAATAAACATCAGAGTACTCAGAGTGACAAATTGCAGGCTCTTTGTACTAGTAGATTATTATGATCCTTATCTAAATTGTTTACATGTCAGGTTTCTTTGGTAGCTCTGAATAATTTGGATAAATGAGCCTTCCCATTGGTAATTACATTTCCTTAACAATTCAGTGAATGCACCTAAAAAGTAATAAAAGCTTCCACCAGGGCCTCTTCCTGCAGCTTGTCACAGACCCAGGCTTGAATAGTGTCTGACACTTATTACCTAGGTCATAATTCTCAAAAAAGCAGAGGCTTTTGTGAGGTCTTGTCTCAAGCCCTTCATCTTTACATTTCAAATCCTTATACATTGTTTCTGGAAATCTCTGGCTGTAGATTTACAGGGGTTCCTCACATTTATGTATGGCATGCCTCCCCCTGCCCCCTATTCACACAACTTGCTAATGCTTACTGTGTCAGAGGCCTAAGACAGTGTTCTCCAAAGTGGGTGGCATGGCTCCTGGGTATTACTTAGCTGCCACCAACTAGGCCATGATGTGTGATTAATCAGTTGAATAAAAGGGAGATGAATCACAATCCATGCTTCTAGGAGAGCTGATCACAGATTTGTCTCCAGCATGACTTCCTCAACTCCTTCACCCATTACAACTCAATCATCTACTCCTTGCTACAAATCTCCTCCCAATGCAGTACAAAGCACAGGCCCCTCAGGGTGGCTATAACCTTTCTCAGGGACCCACACAGATAGATTTTCTCCCTACCTCCCCAGAAGCATACTCACACCCTGACCCTCAATTCACTTTTAGTGGGCAGTCTCTGAGCTCCACGGGCAGCAAGGAGTGATGAGTAAAACCCTCTCCTTCATTTTGTTTTTCTTGGTAGAAAAGAGTGAGCAGCATAGGGTAAGCAGGAACAGATGGATTGCCATCTACACTGCAGATCTCATTAGATTATTTTCTCCCCTGAAAACATACCCTTTTCTGAACTACCATCATCCTTCAAATCTCCCAGGTGCCAACCTCTGCATTATCCTCGCTTCCCCATTTAACTCAAACTTCTCTCTTCAAAGTTAGCAATGGTTTCTGCATTGCCAAGTCTGATTGCCTTTTTTCAATGCTCATCCTTCTCACAGTCTTGGCAAAATTTGGCATAATCGATCATCTTTTCTTCTGGGATACTTGTACTTTCCTCTCTGGGTTGCTGAAGACAAGATAGGTGTGTCAACTATAAAAAAAAATCTAATTTCTACTCCTTTTAGAAACTTGGAAACAAAGTTTTCTACCATGTTTGAAAGTTTTCTAAATAATGAATTTTGAATAGTGAAATAGAAAGAGACAGAGAGATGAAGTCAGAGAGAGAGGGAAAGAAGATGAGAGAGGGAAGGAGAGGAGTATAAGTAGAGACTGAAGTGCTCAATACTAGGTTTATATCATAGTTTTATCCCAGTGGCTTTTGAGATATACAGTCCATCATCATCAGCAAATAATCATGGAATGCCCACTCTGATGGGCACTATACCAGCAATCCTTCTGTGTTCCCTTCAACCCAGAGACACGTGAGGCTAACAGACAGTAAGTTTAGAGCAGCCTTTTTGAGGTTGATACATTCCGTCACTCTGAAAAATGATGCTATCCATTCTGCGTAGTGCAGAAGAGAGGTTCCAAATGAAGAAGCCCGATGACTTTCAATCTTCTAAGGCAGAATTTCATGGTGTAGCTAGTTACTTGGTTTAAAGCACAGTGAGTTCTCGGATAGAAAAATCCATATTTAATTACAAAAATTCCAATCCAAATCAAATACAAATTATATGTGTGAATATCTATACTGCCACCTTCCCTATTAGCAGAGATAATCCATAGTTTCATTTAGAATTACTGTGTTCTATTTTTGTGAATAGCAACCTACTTATTTAACACATGGTAACATGTATTATCTTTTATTTTATTTATGTTTATTTTATTTCTATGTTAGCCTTTATTTTATATCTTTTAATTTGTAAGTACCCATCTATAATACATGTACTTGTCTGTTTTGCTATCTTCAAGGCTTTTGTCACCTGTGATATCTTTTAAAGAATTATTTTTTTCCCTGAAAACCTCATTTTGGACAGTAATTGCTAGCAAAATTTAATTTTCTATTCACTAAATGAAATCAGACTGTCTCCATATGAAATATGTACATATATATGTTTACACATGTATGCACACATGTGTGTATATGCACACACACATAGAGAGATATAAATAACTATACCTTTTGCCCTTTTCAGCTCTTTTTTGTATGTGATCACCCCCATTAAAATCACTAGCTTCTTGAAGGCAAGGACTATCCTTCTTTTTCCTTTTATCTTCTTTTTTTCCCCCAGCAGTTAATGACATAGGAAGTACTTAATAAATGATTGTTTACTTATGATCAGGGTTATTTTAGGATTATAGCTTTCAAAGAATCTTGAATGATTTTAATGTATGAATGAGAAACCATTTATTTAAAAAGCCAAGTCTTATTCTAATAAATCAGATTCTTTTTCATGCTTAGCAAACAATAAGATGGACAGGGAGTTAGTCCCAGAGTTGAATGGGAGTAAGAGAGTGGGCTCAATTGTCTTCAGAAATTATGAAACTCCTTTAATGATCCCAGATTTCCCGTAGATATGATGAGGTTAAAGAAAAATGATGATGGTGGTAGGGGACCATACGTTTTTAGGGTGCTGGAGACCCCAAACACCAACGCACCAAGTCCAGCCGAAAGCATTTGACCCAAGCCTTCTCAGCCAAGGAAAAAGACAAAGTTCATTAAGGATTAGCCATAATGGGTTGTCTTAAGAAATCTTACCATTTGTGACACTTGTTTTCACAAGCAGGCCACCAGATTCAGTCTTGAATCTGAGCTAGATTGAATCTGAGCACCTTCATGGAGGCAAGATGAGACTTATATACAGAAAGATTGTGGGAGGGATTGAGGGAGTAGTGTTGGGTGATTAGAGGAGGGGTTTAGGGAGGGTCTTGAGGAGGGGTCTAAGGAGGATCTTGATGGGACTGGGGTGACTAGAGGTCAAGACTCCAGGAAGAAAAGAGAAAGGGATTTTCATAGGATTAAGGGTGGGAAGCAGCTGGATGGTAGAAGGCTAGGCTAGGTAGAGATTTGGGCCTAGATAATGAAAGACTTATGGCCTCAGGGGAAGGCCAGATCTAGTGGGAAGATTCAAGGAGAGTTCAAGGGGGCTCCCAGAGACTGTTCTCATCAAAAATAAATTCCCATCTATTTCACATCCAAATTCTCCTAGTGGTGTGATATGGCTGAGGAGTCATAAATAAATATAACACAAATGATTATGGAAAAGTACATTGTTTATGAGAGTAGGCTTCAACACACTGGAAACTTTGTAAAGAAACAGGAGTAAAATATCCCACAGGGCAATGTTGGATAGGAATAAGGTCTGAGTGATGGTGACAATTGTATTGCCACGATTTTCTACTGGTACCCTTTTGATATCAAGAGAAAGAAAAGAAGGCCCCTGTTGAATTTAGGTAAGGCTAGATAAACTATAATCCAGGGAAGGGGCGAATTGTTGACATCACAAAATCATTTGAATGTCTGAATATAGGTTAAGTCTAATGGGCCTGATAAGGTTGTTTTTACTTCATGGCTTTTTTTATCCAGTGGTTTAGCTGTCTCTTTCAGCTTTGTATCATCTTTAAATTAAATGAGCAACCTATATATTGTTTTATTCAAGTCATTGATAAAAATATGATACACCATTGGACCAAGTATAGATCCATGGAATACTGTATTACAGTCCTTCTCAGCTGATAACAAACTGTTAATGACTCTGGTTTGGATCCATCTATACAAGTAATTCCAAATGAAACTTATTTACTAATTTTCTCTCCTATACCTCACTATTGTATGTGTGTGTGCGCTTGCACGCGAATAGTATGCAATGCTTTACTAAAATCTAAGCAAACTATGTAACATTCTTTTGATGTTCCTACTTAGTACCTCTACCAAAAAGAAATAAAGTTAGTTTGGCCCTACCTGTTTGTGATGAAACCAGGCTATCTCTAAATAATCCCAAGGACAACTGAAAGTCACCGGAGCCTCCTTATACCTGCCATATGTCTATCTATTGCCCTTTGTATTACTTAGATGATTATGAGTTCATAGCACTTTCTGGATTTATAGGCATGTGGCATCCCTGGGGAAAACTTGCTATTGCAGAAATGTACTTTTGCAGCAATGAGAACTTTGAGATCATTAAGCAAACTGTAAAGATTCCCAAATGTAATCTGACACTATTTTCTCTGTCTATTCAATACTGAGTCCAGCTTGTGGTCTATCTTCAGCACTGCCCAAGGCCTAAATTTTGATTGACTAACTTGGCAGGCTGAGTGCCCGTAGAGCTACTTGTCATTATTTGTGCAATGTACCTCTTACATCCAAATTCTTTTTTTCAAATATGGATTGTTAGACCAAATTCTAAGGATTTCCTGATGGAAGCTTTTTAATTCTCCTAGACACAATTCTATTATAAGACTATCAACTACTAACATTTGCATTCGGAGAGATTTTTCCATCAACAGGTACTCCTTCTGTTTGGATTCCATGAAGGAAATTTTCTGGTGCACTGGTTAGCACTTTTCATGAACATGTCTTCCCAATTCACATTTTTTTTTTGATGTTAGAACTCAGCAGACTATTGAGAATGTTTTCTCTATAGTCAAATCTGTCATAGTCTTGTAAAATTTTAACATATGCACAGGAGACATCTTCATTCTCTGCAATGGAAGTTGGTACAAAAGCTATAATTTCCTTCATTGTGATTTGTGGGCTTAATATCATCATAAGCACTGCAAAAGGAAATGCTCAATTCTCCTATGAAATACTATTTCTCATTGTATTTGAGGTTAGTATGGCATGACATTCTTGATAAAGCCATGCTCACTCTTTGTAATCACTATTTCCTTTATTAGATGTTCACAATTTCTCTAATGATCTGTTCTAGAATTTTCATAGGAATCAAAATCGAGCTTGCTGTCCTATAGTTTTTTGTTTTTATTTCATGTCTAAAATGATTTACCCTCTGACTGCCAAAATTCTAGTAATAATTATTCTTATCAATTACAAGAAAACAGTAAGAATTATTATCTTATATTTCCATGTTACATAATTATTCTCATTAACATATTCTCCAAATAATTCCCTTTCTTTCCATGTTTTTGACTGAGAATTATGTACCAAAAATGCCAAGTGACTGGCTTAGGATTATAGAGTTGAAACATCATTCAGACACAGAACTAAGTAGAAAATGACAATTTATACATTATCTGATTTTTTCTTTAGTTCAGTAGGCTATTTTGTTTTACAAATATAATGATGGGGAGTATATTCTTGTTGCTATTATAGGGCACTCAAACATGTCTATATAACACTTTATATGCTTCATCTCGTTTGAGCTTTCCAACACCCCTATCGTGATGATGCTACACTTATTAATGTGCTCATTTTATAGACTAATCAACTGAAGCAGTGAGACATTCTGTAACTTGTCTATACTTATAGAAGTGTTGGAGATGGGTTTCCAAATGAAGTCTTTCAGATTCCTAGTGCAGCACTCCATGCAAAACTTCTCTTCCTTTTTTCCCTTCAGCCTTCTTCAATGCAAAGGGACCTCACTTAGCCAAAACTAATTAGAACTTTTGCCCATCTTTGTGTATACAATTCTTGAGTTTATGTGGCCAAAAACTTCTAGTATCTGTTGCCCAGCCTTCTGGTAATGAGTCTGTCTGATCTTTGCTGGATATATCCTTGGACAACAGCTCATCAGCAACAACAACAAAATGTGTTATTCGATTCAATTTAATTAAGAAAACATTTATTTGAAAATGGCAGTGTGGGGGCAGCTAGGTGGTGTAGTGAGTAGAGCACTGGCCCTGGAGTCAGGAGGACCTGAGTTCAAATGTGACCTCAGACACTTACTAGCTGTGTGACCTTGGGCAAGTCACCTAACTTCCAATTGCCCTGCCTTCCCCCCCCCCCCCCCTTGCAAAAGAGAGAGAGAGAAAGAGAAAAAGAAAGAGAGAGAGAGAGAGAATGGTAGTGTGGTATAGGGGAATGAGTCCTGGATGGGAAGCGAAAGGATGTAGGTTCAGTTTCCTGCTATGTCCCTTATCAGCGCATGACCTTGAGCTAGTCACTGAGATCCCCAGGCCTCAGCTTTCTCACCAGTTGTCAAACAGAAGAGTTGAACTGTTTGATCTTCAAAGGCCCTCCTAGATCGACATCCCATGAGTAATGTCTCCTACTTGATAGTCCAGTATTCTTTGACTCCAAAATGTAGCAATAGTAAGATAACTTTAATGTGTATATATGCATTTACACAAACATTCATGTCATGTATATGTATAATATATAAATGAAATAAAAATTTTATGAAATGGGTTAGGATGTAAAATAACTTTTAAAATTGTTTCCTCACATGTATTACTCTTGGGAAAAATACTGTCTAAATAATAATTAATATTGCTAGTTAGCATTTACACAACACCTACTATGTTCCAATGAACTTTATTAATTACTTTACAAATATTGTCTCATTTTATCAGCACAACAATACTGGGAGGTAGGTACTATTAATAATCCCATTTTATTCTTGAGGAAACTGAGGCAGAAAGAGGTTTAGTGGTTTACCCAAGGTCATATAACTAATAAATGTCTGAGGCTGGATTTGAACTCAGGTCTTCCTCATTCCAGGTCCAGCGCTCTATCCCCTGTACCGCCTAGCTAATATTATATATTCTTTCATATGTCAAGGAACTTGTTGTCATGTATAGGAGAAGTCTCCCCACAGAAACAAAACTCAATTCAACTATTATTTATAATATGAAAGAGTTGCCTGAGGATAAGAGAGGCTAAGTAAGTTGCCTATGGTCACACAGCTAGTAAAGATGACAGCTAGGATTTGAATACAAGCTTTCCTGACCTCAAGCCAAACATTCTATCTACTATGCATTTTATTATTATCTGATTTAGTTCTACTCCTCAAAAATTTGTAAATTACCTACTGCATGCAAGGCCCTGGTACCATGAAGATGAAAAATAACCTAATCCCTGTGCTCTCAGCGCTGACATTCTTCTGGGGAGAAGTGGGCACAAATAAGTAACATAAAGCAAGAATTTACAGAGGCAAAGGAAGAAAATGCTCTTTGGAAAATTGAGAAAGGAGGGGAGGCGGGGAGCGCAACCACTTTAAGTTGATTGAATGTTTTATGGAGGAAGTAACCTGAGCTGAGTGTTGAAGGAAGAAAACTATTTTAACAAACTAAGATAAGAAAGCTCGACCAGACAGTGTATGTGTTTTTGTGTGTATGTATGTATATGAAGGAGAGGGGCTGGCATTGGGGCGGAGGGTCTGTACATGGAAGTGAGTAATAGACAATTGAGTTTTAAAAAAAATAGCTTCAGTCAAGTTACCTGAACTATAATCTGTCCCAAAAGTCTTAGTTCAATTTTAAGCTTTAATAGATTAAAACTGCACTGAGACTGTTTGGGACTTATATATTATGTATAAAAGGAAATAGTATGAAATAAGATTAGAAAGATAGGTTGGAGAGAATTCGTGAAGGGCCCTGATCCTCCTACTCATCCCTCAGGTATGGAAGTTAACTCTTCCTCATTTCATCTCATGACATCCAATGTTAAACTTAATCACTCATCCTATTTTAATTTGCATTATATTTATATGTGTACACATGTTATCTTTCCTATAAAATTATGATTTCTTTGAAGGAAAAGATGAGACCTAATGTATCTTCCTGTCTCTCAAAGGATGTAGCACAGTGTTCCGTATGTAGTCAGTGCTTAATAACTGTCCATTGAATGAACTGATGAATAGTCGGATGTATATAGGAATACATTCATGAATATAATAAAGCCTGAAAAACAGATGAGAATGTTACAAACACTAGGAAAGTGATAGTGCTATGAGCTCCATAGAGAATATTTCAAAGGAGAGATGGATTACGTCTGTGATTTTATTGGTACCTAAGCTCCTGCTTTTGCCAATACAGGTCAGCACCTTCTCTGCATCATCGCCACCATCATCATCATCATAATTATCACCATCATCATCATTACTATTATCATCATCATCATCAAAAACACTTAGCATTTATCTAGTACCTACTATGTGCCAGGCACTGCGTTAAGCAATTTACAAATATCTCATTACATCTTCACATCATCATCCCCATTTTATATAGTTGGGAAACTGAGTCAAACAAAGGGTAAGTGACTTAACCAGGATCACACAGCTAGCAGGTGTCTGAGGCTGCATTTTAATTCAGATCTCCATGACTCCATGCCCGGCACTCTATCTGTTGCTCCACTTACCCAGCTGCCTCCAGTTTCTGATCTTAGAGAGTTGCCTAGTCTTAGAATACTAAATGAGTGAGGGGCTCACGCAGGGTCATGAAGCCTATATTTGTCGGTGGCATGACATGAACCCAGGTCTTTTCTTGCTTCAAGGCCAGCTCTCCATCCACTACCAGAGCTGCCTCTAAAATGTAATGGAACCGTTTTGTTTTAAGGATGAACTTTTCAATTCAATTACATTCAGCTTAATTAAGGAAATGTATTAAGTGCCTAACCACATGAAGCACTGGGAACAGTAACTAAAGAAATGGTTCTTTGCCTTCAAGGGATTTCCTTTTTATTGGTGGGGGATATGATTTGTACATATAAGTAAATCCTAATTATCTACATAGCAAATATAATATAATTTGGGAGAGGGCAGAGAGCACCAACAAAGAGAGGGGAGTCAAGAAAAAAATCGAGGAGGAAGTGGGGTGAGAGCACGTTCTTGTCATAGAGATCTTTATTCTGGCCTATAGGAATTACAGGTAGAATGCCAATATGCCTCAGGGCAAATGCTATTCCCTTTGCCAGTGCTGTGATCAAAAGATTTATAGCTATGCCTTTTGTAAGTACTCGCTGGTGTATTTCCTGTTCTTTTTCAATTCATGTTAAGCCCAGTAAATTAAATTCAGAAGAGTCCGTAGTCATGAAATATAAAAGTTATAAGCGTATATTACAAAAACCGGGGAACATAAAAAGGATGCTTCTAATGGAATCCCTAACTTGCTCTGTACTTGCTGCCTGCTTTTAAGGATAAATATGCATTAATGAGCCCACTTCCTTATTTAGTAAAGGCTATTGCCAAATAGCAATACCGAATGGAAAAGCTGGAAGGGACTTCCGTTGCCGTACAGTCTAATGCAGGGGTGGGGAACCTGTGGCCTTCTAGGTCCTTGGGTGTGACTTTATGATTGAGTCCAAGTTTTACAGAACAAATCCTTTTATTAAGGCGATTTGTTCTGTGAAGTTTGGAATCAAAGGGCTGCACTTGAGGATTTAGAGGGCCACATGTGGCCTTGAGGCCGCAGGTTCCCTACCCCACTCTTATTCATACACAGCAAGAATTTGTACTATAGTATATATCTGAGAAGTGGTTATCCAATCGCTACTTGAAGACCACCAGTGAAGGTAAACTCATTACCTCTTGAGCCATCCTGTTCCACTTTTGGACCACTTTGTTTGTTATTGAAGTTTTACCTGACATCAAGCCTAAATTCACCTCTTTCTGTTTTCCATCTGTTGTTCTTGGTTCTGAGCTCTTGAGCCAGAGATAGTCTAAAGCTTCTTTAACATGAAAGGCCCTCAAATATTTTATGAAAGAACCCATAGCCCCTTGAGACTTCTCTTTTATAGATGAAATATGTCCATTTCTCTTAACCTGACTTCATAAGACATAGACTAAAGGCCCTCAGTCAGTTAATAAACATTTATTAAGTTCCTAATATGTACCAGGAACTGTGCTAAGAGATATCCTGCCTGCCCTTCTCTGAATGTTTTTCAGATTATCAGTTTTCACCTTTCATTTGTCACTTGCCATTAAGAATGGAACTCCTGTAGACTCTAAGTCAAACTTACCCAGAACATGATCCACATTAACTGAGACATCTGTTCATCACTGTTCAGAAAGTGTCTTAGGTTCTGTTCACCTAATAGGAGAGGAAACTCAAATAAAAGTTAACAAATTTTATTAATGTGTGCTTTGAGATCCTGGGGCTGCTCATCAAAATAACAATTATTTTATCCAATCATTACAAAGATCTACTAAAATATTATAACATGTTTATGAATTAGTATATCAACAGATTGAAAATATATATATTTCCTTTACTCAGGTTAGAAATTCTAACCTTTTGTGGTTCAGATTACATCTAGAGTAAAGAAAGATTGGTCTTCTTGAATACTTATAAAGAGAAGGTTCATACTAGCATGAAAATGAATTGGAACAAAATTAAATAATTAATTTATGCAATAAACCTTACAGATTTTTACATCTTAAAAACTCAATAAGCAACACATTATCTCTTTGTTACCATCACTTTGGTATGATTTCGCGTTACATTCAGAAGATATTGATGCATATTTTTAAATTTTTCATCAAGAAGCCTCATGACATTAGATATTAGGAATAACTTTGATCAACAGTCCCATTTTCCACTTTAACTATAGCCCATAGGTTATCAATGGAGCTTAAATCAGCCAAGTTCCTACTGCATTAAAGCATATTTATCTCCATTTCTTGGCTATGTTTCTTTATCTTTCATGATATGTGATACAGTACTGTCTTACGGTAGTATTTAAGAATTTCTATATTTCTGCAACAATTGTTTCTCAGCCCATCATTATGTTTATCATAGTTCTCCATTCCTTCAATAGTCACAAGGTTTCCTGGCACATTGGAAGTTAAAAAAAAATGTCCTAAAATTTTTTTGGCTAGATATTTTGCACTCTGCTGAAGATACCCAAATCTTGTAGGCCTATCCAGATCTCTTCTGACAATGGTTTTAGTATATTCTGGAATAAAAAACAAACATGAGTTTCATCATTAAAATTTACTTTTATCCAATCTTTAGCATTCCAATCTTTTTATTATCTTACTCATGATAATTTTTTTCCTCTTCATAGGTGTGATTGACACCTCCATTTATAGTTATTTCTACTTCAAGAAGCCTAAGCTACAGTATATATCAGGGGTTCTTAACCTTGGTTCCATGAATCCCCAAATGGCACATGAATAGAACGTGGATGCAAAAAAGTACATTTCTCACTAATCTCTCATTTAAATTTAATATTACATTAAATTATGAATTAAAAAACTCGTTTTAAGAAGGGGTCCATTGATTTCACTAGTCTGCCAAAGGAATCTATGATATGTGAAAAGCTTAATAACCATGTTTTCAAGGAATCAATAACAACCCCTCCAGATGACTGATCTCTGAAAGGCTTGGCTTGTTTTCTGAGGATTATTTTGGTTATTTTGCAACCACACACATACACACACACACACATATTTAATTTTCACTTGCACTTGCTTTTTGCTTTAGAGAACTGACCCTGTGGGCCAGGATGATCCATGGAATACTTGCTTTCCCCATAACAAAAAACCCAATAATATCTCTAGCAGTCATTGAAGTGTGATCTTTAAAAACTATAGCTATTTCCTGACATAATATCTAGCCATTATTTTTAAACTATAGAATTAAATACTCAATAAAAAAAGCAATGAAAAATCTGTATATGGCACAACATCAAACACCCCACTGACAGAACTTTAAAAGTGAGTAAGTCATCTGAATCTGACTTTTTCTTGTCAAAGTTAGACATTTGGAGGCCATTTTGTATCAATAGAAACAACTGCATAACTTTTAATGTCCCAAAATAAAAACATATCAAAATTATTGCTTGCCCCACCCCAAGTAATTTGCACACTACTGTAGAATTAGGGGCTTTATTAGATTGGATACATCCTAAATTATTTTTTAGTAAATTTTCAGGAGATGTGGAAATTATTTGGGCTACGTATATGTATGTATATGTATATGTATATATGCATATCCATGTTTTTAATTAGTGTAGGAAACTTCCAATATCCTTCCATTGATATCGATTGGATTTTTATAGTCTAGTTGTTCAAGCATCCATAGTTAATATGTAATAGAGTCAAAACTTGAACCCAGTACTTTCACTTTACACTAAACCATACTGCTGAATTTATGCATATATAATAATGCATAAATAATATAATAATGCAAAAATAATTTATATGTATGTGCAAATATGTGTATAGAGCTGTATGTATGTATGTGTGTGTCTATATGATGGGATCTCTTATATGCCTTTTTACAAGAGTATTATTTAAAGAAACACAAATTGAGTTATGAGAACAAGGTTAGGTGAAAAGCTTTGCTTTGCCTGACTCCATCAATATTCACCTTTTAAGTAAAGATAAAAATTGAAGCTTTTGAAAAATATACTTCTAAGCCAGTAATCTCAAGACAAATGGATATTTCCTAGAATCTCTGCCACAAGATCCTTACCCGTCTTCTGCAACTTAATGTTCATTTCCATGCTAGTAAATTTCTTGTTTTAGTGTTTCATAAACTATATCATTACAATTCTTTAAAAAAGTCCCCAACTGTTTTGTTATAAAGCAAATTCATTTTTGAGAGACTGAAGAAGTTTCTATTTATCCTTTATTTTCCTCTTCATTGCTTCCTCCACAAATGATTTTCTTGATGCTTCTTAGTCATTCATCCAGGAGAATAAAAATACCTCTGGCTATGAGTAAAGCTACATGTTGGCCACATTAGTTCTAGATCCTATTAATGACATTATATCTCATTTGTGCTTTATGAAAAAAAATATCAGATAAAGGAAGGAATAGTCTGATGGGCACAACTTATAAGTAGTAGTATTGATTTTCTGTCCACATAGAAAATAGTTGTTTATAAAACATTATATTATTATTTCATAGATTTAGAATTACACCTCTAGATTAGAAAGAGATTTAGAGGTGATCCAGTACAATCCCTTCATTTTACAGATAAGTCACTTAACCAGGGAGGTTAAGTGACTTGCCCAAGGTCATAGTAACATCATAACCCCCATCAATAACTGCTTCTTCTTTCCATCCTCGTAATGCTTACCATCTCCTTTTAGTCATTTCTATGATGATCTTTGCTTTGAATTTCATATTCTTTTAAATATTCAGAAAATGGAGAAGAGATTTGGGGATTAGATTTGGGGATTATGGGTGAAGAATGTTGAATATGCTGCTAATCTCAGCATATTAATTGGTTTTAAGTCTTTTTCTTTGTCACAAGGGAAGGGCTGCCTGGGATTGGGGTTGAAGGCCAATGAAGGAGGAAAGGATATATTCAGAAATTACTGTGGTATAAAAGCAACAGTTATCAATATGATTTTAATAAAAAACTAAATATTAGGGAGGCTGAGTGATATAATGACAAGAGTATTTGACATGGAGAAAGAAGACATGGATTCAGGTCTGGGCTCTGCCACTTAGCAGATTGTGATTATGGAAAAATCTTTTGGTACCTATTAGGTTTCTTTACCTGGGGTCCATAAACTTTTTTTTCTAAAAACATTTTGAACATCATATTCCAAGATAATTATTTCCCTTAGTAATCCTATTTTATTTTCTTCATTTTAAAACTTTATTCTGAAAAGGAGTCCATAGGCTTCACCAGATTGCCAAAAGTGTCTATGACACACAAAAAGGTTAAGAACCCTATTTTAATCCGTTTATTTCTCTGTAAAATGGGAATAAAAACACTTATGCTACATATCTCAGAATTGTTGGGAGAAAACAACTCAATTGATTTAAAGCATTTTCCAAAAGAAAAAAAATATTTAAATATACTTTAATAAAAATTTTTGATAGCCCTATCTCTCTGGGATTTTATTCCATCTGGACAAATATCAGTTCAGCAATTAAAATTCCATAACAAATCCAAAAGAAAATGTAAGCTTATGACCAGGAAAAAAAATGTGAAAGATAAAGTTGTTCCAATGTCCTCTATTTCCATGTTAAAAAAAGGATTAAGAGTGAAAATATCAAAATGCTAAGACTCCCTGAGGGAAGGAGACTTGGAAAGCCATGTGAGGGTTGTTAGTTTCAGGTACCTAATCCACTTACTGCTGATAATGCAAAGATTACTGTGTGCCTTGCTGCAGTGTGATTCTCTGATGCATTGCCAAGTCGTTACCATAGGATATGAAATGGTAGATTGCTACATTTCTATAAACAGGAAAAAAAACTACATGTTTGCATTTTTGTATAAGTATCTGATTATGTTTTTCTGACAGTCTTACTAATTATGATCAGCTGCATGTTCTGTGAGAGCTGTCTAGCTTCGGATCTCCCCTGAACTCTAACAGTGAATTCAGCACACAGTAGGCACATCACAAATATTTGTGGAATGGATTTGTGGTCAGATTAATGGTGTGTGATGGGTGATTTTAGAGGAGAAAGCTAAGGTTTCTACTTTTTAGAACTGCTCTTAAAATATCAACTCTGGGCTAACTTTCATGAACGGCATGAAATGTATGACAGCAACTCTAAGAAATATGATTTGAGACTTATTTTATACACACTACATGAAATATTTACTAAAAAGTCAGCAATTCACGGACTTTACATTCTGACCAGGAATTGGTTTAAAACAAACCCTAAATTCCATAAGAATAATATTAGGAGTCTTAGGAGACAAAGATGTGAAATAAACAATACCAAATACTTAGAAAGGTCAGGTGCCAAACTCAGTTTGAGTGAAGGCAGAGCCGGGCTAGTTTGACATCATATAGGAACTTCTGAGATGCTAAAATGTTTATAAAGCAATATCCAGAAGGAAAGGGGGCAGGGCCCAGAGGAGGAAGCTTGCAGTGTAATCCAGAAAGGGAGAAAAACAAAAACAAAAAAACCCCACTGGACTAGAAAATGAACTTTGCATTTGCAGCCGTTCTGATCTGAGGTTGAATCTAAAAAGGCTTTGGTCTTTGCTACCTCTGTCTTGATCTTGGGTAAGCCATTGTAGCCTCTATGGGGCCTAGTTTTCCCATTTATAAAATGAGGAGATTGGAGTAGATCATCTCTATACTTTATACCTCTAGAACTCACCCTGAGAAGTTATTGGGTGCAAATATAAAAGGAGATTCAAGAAGAATTTATATGAGATGTCAGTATAAGTTAATGAAACTAGTTCCAATAAGTCACACACAAATAGATCTCATTTATTCATCACTGCACATTGTATAAGTTCATGGATGATTGATTCATGAAGGGCTTGTCAAGGGAAATTTAGGGATGTTTCAGATTTGTCTCTAGCCAATTTAAGTTGACATCCTGGAAATGCAAAAATTGTGGTATATAGTCAGAAGATCCCCGGATTTGGAATCAAAAGACCTGGGTTTAAGTCTTAATGCTTCTATTTTCTAGCTTGGACAAATCATTTCCTCTTCTCAGCCTCAATCTCTGCATGTCCAGTATAGGAATAATAATATTTAGACTACCTCCACTGGTTCATTGTTGTGAAGCATAGACACAAAATGCTGTATGTAGAATAATATGAGATGGGTGAACCATTGGCCTGATTATGCAATTTACTAGTAGTACCACACACGTTTTCAGTTTATATCAGCCCCATAAAAGTAATGAGATGCCTCTAGCACCTTGAGCTATTTAAAAGAAAAAAAATCTATCAAAATGCAGGGTGCTATAATATTTCTATGACTTGAAGAGTTTTGCTATAATATGAAGGTATAGATTACTTCCTATTGGTTTATATTAACAACAGCTAGCATTCATATATGCTTTAAGGTTTGCACACACACACACACACACACACACACACACACACTCATTTGATGCTCTAACGGTCCTATGAATTAGGTGCTATTATCCCCATTTTCAGACAAGGAAAATTTTGGTAAAGACCTAATTAAATTCAAAACATTTGTCATTGATTTCAAGGGATGGGAGATATTTGAAGGTTCACAGGATCATAGATTTTAGAGCTAGAAGAGAACTTGGTGACCATCAAGTCCAATCCCATCATTATATAGCTTAGTAGCCTGAAGATGAGAGAGGTCAAATTCCTTTTCCGGGGTCACATCAGTAATAAGTGTCTCAGGGAGGATCTGAATTCAAGTCTCCCTGACTCCATATCCTGTACTTTTTATCCACTGTATGACCTAGATGCCTGAGTTATTATACAAAGACCAAGAGGTCATTTGGAATACACACCCACATATATGTATACATATTGTCATATATTTAACATTGCTGATTATGTTATATATCTCTGTCTCTGCCACTGAAAATTAGAAGGGTTTTTGTTTGGGTGTTTTTAATCAAAATCAGCTCCTTTATTTTGTGCTAACTACAAAGAGAGCAGTGGATAGAATCCCGAGAGTGGAGTCAGAAAGAACCTAGTTCAGATCCTGCTTCAAATACTTGCTAGTTGTGTGACCTTAAACAAGTGGCATAATGTCTCTCAGACTCAGGCTCCTCCGCTTGTAAAATGACGGGGCTGTAATTGATTGCCTCTGTAGTCTCTTGTAGTCATAACACTGTGATCCTCTGGACTTTTAAATATTCTCCATCCCTTTAGATCAATGACAAATGTTGTGAAGTTAGCCCCTTATGAAAATTTGATGAATGAGAATTTTCTGCCTTTATCCTCTTTCCTTCCACAATGTTCTTGTGAATATTCTCACTCTTTCCCTACCTCAACAATCATTTTCTTTGTGATCCATGTTAAAGAAGACAGGGCCACTGGTGCATTGCAGTTGAAAAAACTCCTTGTTTCTATCCAACCTTTGTTAAACATACAGCTTATAGGCTATACCTAACCTTTTCCTTCTGTTTCAGTGATTTCCAGTCATTTAGATAGAGTTTCCAGAATTTATATCTATCTCCACATTCCCCCCTTCACAGTCCACTTTTCACTTATAGATCAGTATCTGGTTTAGCAAATTTATGCACATCTCTCTTAATATCTTGTGTTTATGTATTTTTTTAAATTATAGCTTACATCGGTAACATATCTTTCAGGATAGAATTACTTAAAAGGGCTTCTTGGAGAAGGCATGTTAAATTTGAATTAAAGCCATAGTGCTAAACCGTAGACTTGAATAACTCATCCTTCATATAATATTTTAAGTAGTAAAAATATGAAGCATGGTTTTTAAAAGTTATGGGTAGTTCTTCTTATCCTTAGGCACCCACTATAAATAAAGAAATGGTCTGTTTCTAGAATCTAGCCTGTGAATTTTAAGGAGGCAATTGGACTTTAAAGCTTCCTCCAGAGTTGATCAGTTGTGAGAAGCTGGTTCTCTCTTTTTCATTAGTCCTTCTATTTTTATCATTTTATGTTTCTGCTATGCACTGAGAAATTAGAGAAATAGACCCTGTATTTCCTATGAAGATTCTTTCTTTGCCAAATTGCTGTGACAAGATACGGCTGTACTTTTTGTCCATGCAAAGAAAGGCAAGTCCAGATTACAGATATTTGAAGAAAAAACTGTGCAGAAATTAGTGGTGATGGTGGTGAAGTACATATAGAAAAGATTGGGATTGATAATATCTCAAATCGCTAACCCTTTACCTTGTACCCACTGCCTCCTCCTCCTCCCTAGCCCACATCACTGCTGAATCTGTTGATAGTCCCACACTGGTACACCATGGTTTACCGTTATTATAATGCTTTCTAGATGATTTGAGAATAGTCTAATTGCTTAATTTATTTCGCTGAATTAGTAATGAGCTCAAAAGTGGCACAGAACTTCCCTCCCCCGCTCTTACATATTCTCCTCCACAATCCTTTAATTTTGAGGAGGAAATTTTTCTTCCCCTAATGTCTCTCCTGGGCTGCCATTAGCAACAGCTTTAGACAAACAGTACATTCTGATGTCTCCTTGGTGTTTTGCTTTGCTCTTCCAAGAACAGAACCGAGTATTGCCTTCCTGTTTGCAAAGCAACTCTGCCCAAAGCATTATCTCTTGTCTCTGCATGCCTCCTCCCTGTATCTTCTCCCTTACCTTATACCTTAGGGAAGTGTTTGTTTGATTTTGGGGAAAAATGTTAGCTATAATCATTTGGAATTGGGAATTATGTGGTTTTATTAAAGAGTATGTAACTAGCTCAACACTCAAGATTTATTGTAAAACTACCACTTGAATCAATAGTGTTGGGCTTGTGTTGTTCCTGTGCTAAGGGACAGAGGTAACTTGTATATCTATGACTTTCATAGAAAGTCTAAGGTTACTACCACCACATTTCTTTTCATCATGAGTATACACACATGATGATGGTATGTCCTTTCTCATCACATTTTCATTCCTCAACCTTTTACTATCAAATCTCCCCACCCAAGGATAATTCCTCTGGTGCAGTGGCATGAGTAAGGGACTGAGCTTCTAAGAATTTAGGTCCACTTTCCTTACCAGCTGGGTGACTTTGGACAAGTTATTTATCCTCTGTTAGCCCAAGTTTCTTCATCCATAAAATGAGATTGTTGACCAGATGTTCTCTAAGATCTCTTCAACCTCCAAATCTGTGATCTTATGATCCTATCACATAACTCAGATCATTCTCCTAAACATCATTAATATACTCTTTTTTCTTCTTTTTTGTGGAGGGGGGAAGGCAGGGCAATTGGAGTTAAGTGACTTGCCCAAAGTCACACAGCTAGTAAACGTGTCATGTGTCTGACGCCAGATTTGAATTGTGGTCCTCCTGACTCCAGGGCTGGTGCTTTACTCACTGCACCACCTACCTGCCCCTAATATACTCTTAATAGACAGATTCAAATGATTTCATCTTCCTTGACTTTTCTGTAGCATCTAGCACTATAGATCAATTCAATCAATCAACAAGCATTTATCAAGTGTCTACTGTGTTTCAAGTACTGTTCTTATCTCTGGACATACAAAGAATAACCCAACCCCTACTCTCAATGAACTAATATTACATTGCATGCTAATGGATAGATAGATAAGTAGATGTGTAATAGAAGGATAAGTAGATGGATGGATAGGTAGATAGATCAACAAATAGAAAGATAAATAATAGACACAAGTACATCAATATGTGTATAAAATATATATCTACATAAGTATGTCAATATACCTGTAATTATATCTATTTCTTTAGAGTAAATATAAAGAGAATGGGGTGGGGTTACAACCTATAATTTCATTGGTATTGAGAGCTCTTGACTAAGGAAACTCCCTCTCCCATTGCAGGTGTGAAACTTCTTTGCAACTTCCAGTCTTATGGAATTGCCTAGAGCACTGAGAGGTTAAGTTACTTGTCTAGAGTCGCATGGCCAGTACATGTCAGAGAAAGGACTTGAACCATGATCTTTCTGACTTTAAAAGCCAACTGTGTCTGCTACACCAATGGTGCCAAACTTAAATAGAAATAGGGGCCACTAAACTGTACATAAGAATCTCTACTTGCTGCATATTGACTTAGAAAACTGCACATTTCTGTATCTTTCTTTTATTTTTTTCATTTTTTATTCATTAAGATCAGATAGGAGCTTCATTTTGCTCTGGTTCTGGTTGCACTTGGGAGATTTGACACCTCTGCATAACCCCACATTGTAGAGGGTGAAATACAAGTAAATCCATCATAGGCAGATACAAAGTGAAGTAGCTACTGAGAATGGACACTAGCATTTTAGGGGATTAATAAATGTTTTATGTAGAAAAATGTACTTGAACTCAGAAACAGAATTCTATAAAGTAGAAGAAGAAGGAAATGCATTCCAGACATCAGGGCAGCCAATGCATAGGCATAGAGACAAGGGAAGGAACACTGTGTTTGTATAATATAGAGAAAGCTAGTTTTACTGGATAATAGAACCCCAAAGGAGTTAATGTACATGGTACATTGTAATACCAAATGTACAGTGTATATTTTAATGTATAATGATTCTTTAAAGTAGGTTGAAGCCAGTTTGTTTAGGGCTTTAAAAGCTTAACAGAAAAGTTTGTATTTTATCTCACAGGCAATAGGAAGCTACTAGAATTTTTGCACAATATGGTCAGATCTATGCTTGAGGAAAATTAGTTCAGCAGGAATGTGAAGAATAGACTGCAGTGGAGACAAACAAGACAGGGAGACTAATTAAGAGGCCATTATGATAATCTAGGCAAGAAATGATGAGGATTTGAACTGACAGGATAACTATATAAGTAGAGAGAAGGGGTCATATTTGAGAGATGTAATGGAGGTAGAAATGGTAGGATTTGGTAAGTGATTGGGTATGTGACCTACAAGTGAAGAGTCAAGCATGTGGTTATGATACTTCGAGAACAGTAAAATAGTGATGACTTTTCTGAGGAAATAAAATAAATTCTATTCAGAGTATGTTCAGTCTGAGATGTCTTTGGGGCATCCTGTTAGAAATGCTCAATAGGCAGTTGGTAATATGGGACCAAAACTCAGCGAAGAATCTGAGGCTGGATATATGGATTTCTGAGTCATCTGTCTAGAGATGGTAGATAAACTCATGGGAGCTCATATGTTCACTATGAAGGAGTATAGTGGGAGAAGAGAAAAAAGGTACAAGACAGAATCTTGGAACACCCACAATTAGATTTCTTGGTTAGGTTAGTTGATATTGATGATAAACTAGTAAAGGGAATTGAGAAGAGTGGTAAGACAGATAGGCAGAGAACCAGGAGAGAGTAACAAAAATGAAAGCCTAGAGCAGAGAGAGTATTCAGAGGGAAAGGGTGGTCAACACCATCATATACAATAGGTCAAGTAGGTTGAGGACTGAGAAAAGACCATCAGATTTGGCAATTAAGGCTCATTGATAACTGAAGAAACAAGTTTCAGTTGAATGATGGCATCAGCAGTCAGTTTACAGAGGGTCAAGAAGTATGAGGAAAGGAAGTCAAGGTAGTAAGTGTAGACAGATTTTTTTCTAGGAGTTTGGTTGAGAAAAGGGTATGTCGAACAATTTATTAAAAGCTATGTTGACCAACTCATGAAATCCAACAAATATTTATTTAAGCATGAACAACATGAGTAATGTGCATACACTAATAGATATGATATAGCTGCAGCTCTCAAAGAATTTACTTTATTTATTTAAACTTTATTTAAATTCCCTCGTCTTGTGTCTTGGCTTCTGTGATTTCTTTCTCTTGGTTCTACCTCCTACTTGTTTGGTCATTACTTCTGAATCTCCTTTACTGGGTCTTTTTACACTTGTGGTGGGGGGGGGGGTCTCATAGGCTCAGTCCCTCTTTGCCCTCTATTTTCTCACTTTCTCTATCAGTAATCCCATCAAGTCAAATGGCTTCAGTTATTACCTATTTGCATATGAGTCCAAAATCTGTGTAGGAGTCTCACATTTTCAAACTGCCTGCTGAATGTCTCCAGTGGGTTATCTTTCAAGCACTTCAGACTCAATTCATCTAAAACTAAAATCAGCTTACCCTCAACATTGTCCTCTCCTTTCCTTTGCCTTGATGATACGCCACCCCCCCCCCCATAGGTACCTATTCCGCTTTTACTATTCTTCTTTTCTCCATCAAATTAGTGGTAAATCTTATTGAATTTACCCTTTAAAATATCTCTCACATCCATCGTCTCTTTATTCTATATAACCTAGTACAGCCTCTCATTACCTTTCACATGATCTGTCTGTATCTGGTTTGTAGTTTTGTATTTGGTTCCTCCCTATTTCAGTCTAACCTTTTCCAGCCTATCCTTACTAAAATTGCCAAGAAAGCACTCCTAATGCTTAGTAGCTATGAACATTAGGACGACCTCCCAGATCAAAAACTTTTGGTTGTTTTTAAGGATAAAATACAGACTGCTTAGCCAGCATTAAAAGCCCTCCATAATTTGACTCCAGAATGCTTTTTAGACATTATTCCATGTTATTCCCTTTCATCTATTCTACATTACAGTCAGATTAGACCACTAGCTATTCTCCAATCTCGTCATTCCCTGTTCCATGTCCAGATATTTATAGAGGCTTCTCCTCCCTCACTTCCATTAAGGTTCATTTCCATTAAGATTGTTTCTTCCCTCCCCAACCCCACTGGACACTTTTTTATTCATGCAGCTAAAAATGATCACTCTCTCCTCAAACTACTTCTAACACTTTGTCTGGATCTCTCCTTTGCCTTTATCACAAGCTATTTTGTATCTCATTTATTTGAATATACCTTGTATCCATCCTATTAGATGGTAAACTCCTTGAGACAAGGCTTGTGCCATATTTATCTTTGTATTCCTAGCCCCTAGAATCGTTCCTTGAACATAGAAGACAATGATAGTAATAATAAAATTACAATAGCTAGCATTCATATAGTGCTTTAAGGTTTGCAAAGGATTTTACGAATATTGTTTGGTCCTCACAACAACCCCGCGAGGCAGGTGCTATTACTACTTCCATTTTGTAGATGAGGAGGCAGAGGCAGACAGAAGTTGAGCTATTTGCCCACAGTTGCATTGCTAGTTAGTGTCTGAGTTGTGATTTGAATCCATTTTCCTGACTCCAGGTCCACTGCTCTATCTACCATCCCACCTAACTGTACCACACTTCACCTTTTAAAAGATTTAATTTGGGGGGGGGCATAGCCGATATGGTGGATTAAAAGCAGGGACTCATCTGAGCTCTCCCACAAACCCCTCCAAATATCTGTAAAAATGACTCTAAACAAATTCTAGAGTAGCAGAACCCACAAAGAGACAGAGTGAAACAAATTTGCAGCTCAAGACAAATGGTAAGGTTGATGTGAAAAGTTTCAGCACGATGCTGAGAGAGGAACACAGTCCAATGCAGGCTGCTCTAGAACAGACCAGGACCTAGCAAACCTGGACGAGGCCTCACGGGACTGAATCTCTGGCAGCTATGGTGGTTTCCAAACTTCTCAACCAAAAAACATCCAAGATAACTTAAAAGACCAATAGGAAAGGTCTGTTGGACCTAGGTGAGAGAGGAGTGCAGTCCAACCCTGGCCCCAGGAAACCAGGAGCAGGTCTTGGGAGTGACTGACTCAGCATTGATTGGGGAACTGCAGTGGCTGCCTCTGGAGCTCTCAGCCCACAGACAGTAAGGGGATTGAATAACTGATCAGAAGGAGATTACAGGGGTCTCTTTATTGGCACTGAGGCAAGACTCTGTTGCTTTGCCCATGCTTGGATTTGGGTCACAGTCCTGGGTTGCAGTCTCAGGGAAAGGAGCACTAGTATAACAAAACTTGTGGCAGCACTGGAGAGAGAACCCGCCTCACAGTTCCAGGGCAGAAAAGAGCACTTGTGGTCACTCACAGACCAGAGCACAGGCCAGGAGAGGAGTAAACACCTCTCCTTAGATCATACCACCTTAGAAGAACTGATAACTTACAGTTCCCTAGAAATATCTCTGAAAATAGCTGCACAAAAGCCCTGAAGGTTAGGACAGTATGCCCTCCACACTGGAAGCAGAGCCCTACCTTAACAAAGAGTTAAAAAGTCAAGTAATTGGCTGGAAAAATGAACAAACAATGGGAAAAAATTCAGACTATAGAAAGTTACTTTGGTGACAAGGAAGATCAAGACATACACTCAGAAGAAGACAACAGAGTCAAAGATCCTCTATCCAAAGCCTCCAAGAAAAATATGAATTGGTCTCAGGCCATGGAAGAGCTCAAAAAAGATTTTGAAAATCAAGTAAGAGAAGTAGAAGAAAAATTAGGAAGCAAAGAGAGTGATACAAAAAAAAATATGGAAAACCAGTCAACAGCTTGCTAAAGGAGACCCAAAAAAATATTGAAGAAAATACCACCTTAAAAATAGACTAGACCAAATGGCAAAAGAAATCCAAAAAGCCAATGAGGAAAAGAATGCGTTAAAAAGCAGAATTTGACAAATGGGAAAAGAGGTCCAGAAGCTCACTGAAGAAAATAATTGCTTAAAAATTAGAATAGAGCGAATGGAGTTTAATGACTCCATAAGAAATCACAAAATCGTAAAACAAAACCAAAAGAATGAAAAAATGGAAGACAATGTGAAATCTCATTGGAAAAACAACTGACCTAGAAAATAGATTCAGGTGATATAATTTTAAAAAGAATTGGACTACCTGAAAGCCATGATCAAAAAAAGAGCCTAGACATCATTTTTCAAGAAATCATCAAAGACAACTGCTCTGATATTCTAGAATCAGAGGGAAAAATAGAAATTGAAAAAATTCCCCAAACACCTCCTGAAAGAGATCCCAAAGTGAAACTTCCAGGAATATTATTGCCAAATTCCAGAGTTCCTAGGTCAAGGAGAAAATATTGCAAGCAGCCTGAAAGAAACAATTCAAATAGCCACAATCAGGATAACATAAGATTTAGCAGCTTCCACATTAAGGGATGGGAGAGCTTGGAATATGATATTCTGGAGCTCAAAAGAGCTAGGATTAAAACCAAGAATCACCTACTCAGCAAAACTGAGTGTAATCCATGAGGGGAAAAAATAGATATTTAATGACATAGAGGAATTTATTGCATTCTTGAGAGAAGACCAGAGGTAAATAGAAAAATTGACTTTCAAATTAAAGACACAAGAATAAAAAGGTAAACAGGAAGGAGAAATCATAAGGGACTTATTAAATTTGAACTGTTTGTATTCCTACATGGAAAGATGATATTTGTAACTCATGAGACCTTTCTTGTTATTAGGGTAGTTGGAAGAGGAATGTACTGGGAGAAGGAGAAAGGGAGAGGTAAAATGGGGTAAACTATCTCATGTAAAAGAAGCAAGAAAGAGCCCTCACAGTGGGGGGGGAACAGGGGGAAGGTGAAAGAGAATGAATGAACCTTACTCTCATCAGAATTGGCTTAAGGAGGCAATAATGTACACTCTCAATTGGGTATGGAAATCTATCTTACCCTACAGGAAAGTAGAGGGGAAGGGGTGGGGGGGGGAAGGTGATAGAAGGGAAGGCAAATTGGGGGAAGGGTAATCAGAAGCAAGCACTTTTGAGAAGGGACAGGGTCAAAGGAGAGAATAGAATAAACTGGGGTGGGGGTGGGGCAGGGATAGGATGGAGCAAAATAGAGTCATCAGTAGTAACTGAAAAAAAATGAAGCAAGTTTCTCTGATAAAGGCCTCATTTCTTTAACATATAGAGAGCTGTGTCAAATTTATAAAAATAAGAGCCATTCCCCAATTGATAAATTATCAAAAGTTATAATCAGTTTCCAGATGAAATAATTAAAGCTATCTATAGCCATATGAAAAAATATTCTAACTCTCTTTTTGTTGGAGAAATGCAAGTTAAAACAATTCTGAGGTACTACTTCATACCTATTAGATTAGGTAATAGGACAGAAAAAGTAAATGACAAATGTTGGAGGGGATGTGGGAGAAATGTGACACTAATGTACTGTTGTCGGAGTTGTGAATTGATTAAACTATTCTGTAGAACAATTTGGAACTATGGTCAGAAATATCATTGCTCGATCTGTATCCCAAAGAGAGAAAAAAACAAAAAGGAAAAGGACCTATATGTACAAAAATATTTATGGCAGCTATTTTCCGGGGGTAAAGAATTAGAATTTTAGGGGATGTTCATCAATGGGGGGTGGCTTGAATGGGCTGTGGTGTGTAGTTATGATGGAATACTACTTTACTACAAGAAATGATGAGCAAGATGCTCTAAGAAAAACCTAGAAAGACTTACATGGGTTGATGCAAAGTGACATGTCCTAGGTACAAAGTAACAGCAATATTGTAAGATGATCAGCTGTGAGTGACCTCACGATTCTCAACAATGCAATGACCCAAGACAACTCTGAATGATTTAGGATGAAAAATGCGATACATCCCCAGAGAAAGAACTGATGGTGTCTAAATACAGATTGAAGCAACTTTTGTTTTGGATTTTTTTTCCACTTTACTTTTCTTGAGCTTTTTTTTCTATGTTTTCTTTCACAATACAACTGCTATGGGTATCTTTTTCATGACTACACATAAACGATCTATATAGAATTGCTTGCCTTCTCAATACGGGGGTTGGATAGGGAGAAAGGGAGAGAATTTGGAACTCAAAGTTTTAAAAAAGAAATGTTTAAAAATTGTTTTTACATGTAACTGGGAAAAAAATTAAATACTAAATAAATACCAAAAAATATTTAATTCAGTTAAGTAGTCAGCAAAATGGATAGAACACTGAGCCTGCAGTCAAGAAGACCTCAGTTCAAATCTATCCACTCCTTCACTGGTGTCCGTGCAGTGTCAAGAGAACCACAGGACAAACTCCAGCATGTCCACTGAACTCCTTCTGGCATATTTGTAGGAAGACATGGACTAAAGGCCCCTTGGATGAGATGCTATGGATAGGCAGCTATCTGCATCATTGGAGGGAGTAACCAGGTGGATGTGATCATGTATCCATTGGAGATATTCATTTATCAACTGCCTAATTGTTCACTCTTAGTGTGTAAAAATGATATTCATTCTGTTACTTAGTGAAAAGAACAGTCAGGTTCATATAATGAAGGAAAATGGGTAAATTCTATATGTATATATACTGTTTCATTTATATTTTTGTATCCCTAGCACCTAGCATAGTGCCTTGCACATTGTACGCGTTAAATAAATACTCATTGAGCAAATGCAAGAATTATTGAAAGATGAGTCCATTCACTGCCCACATAAGTGTTTTGCACCAAAACAACCTTGTCTCCTGGACCTTCTATTGCTATCTTTAGTAACATCTCATTTATTTTGGCATCAGGATAGGAGCTATTTGTTATTCCTGATTTTTTAAGGCCATCCATTTAGGTGCCAAAATGTTTTAAGCAGTCTAATGCGCACAGATTCTTAATATATAATTATTGAGTTGAATGGATGAACATTTATTCAGTCTTATATAGAGCATGCTGAACTTCATTTAACCTCCTAATGATGACTCAGGGTCATCACTTGACCTTCAGTTCTTGTATTGTGCTGTCATTCACTGATGCCCTTAGCAGCTATGAAAATTTGTAAGACTGTTGGCTCACAGCCCAACACCTCTTGGCATATCAGGTTCATGTGTCTGTTTTTAATAGTTTTTTTTGTCTGCTCCCCACACCCCCTACCCCTTGCTATTAGGCTGTCAGCTGTTACTTCTTTCTCTTATCAGTATGCCTGTCATGCAAGGGTGCAGGTAGCAATGAGAAAAGGCTGGCCAGGGAAGGGGAGGCTAATGAAGCTGCAGCTGATGCAATCATCGATCTCAGAATTAGAAGGAACATCAGGGTCCATCTATTCAATCCATATCCAACAAAAAACATACCTACTTCAATACACACCTAAGGCATGATTATGCAGTCTTTGCATAGTGACCTCCAAATAGGAGAAACCCACTGTTTCCTTGTGGTGGCCCATTTCACTTCTGCATAGCTCCAGAGGTTGGAGTTTTTCTCCTTAAGTTAAAACTCAATTTGACTCTTGGCTATTTTCACCTATTACTCTTAGTTCTATACTCAAGAACTCCAAAGAACAAATCTAATTTCTAATATGGCAGAAAGGCTTTACAATACTTGAAGATAGCCATTGCGTTGCTCCTCTCCTTTCTTTTCACCAGACTAAGTCATCCCTAGGTTCTTTAATAGAGCTTCATGTGGTGTTAACTTGGTACCCTTTACCATTCTGTTTGCTCTCTTCTGGCCTGTCTCCCACTTACCATTGCCCTCAAATGACACACTGAACATAGCAGTACTCCAGATATGATAGACAATCTAACAAAATACTCCACGTGTAAATCTGACTAGGAGCAAGTCCAGATGAACTATCTTCTTACTCTTGGAGGTTATTTCTTTCTTAGTGTAGCCCAAGAACATATTAACACTTATGGCTGTCCTATCACACTGTTGACTCATATAAGCTTCTTAGGAGACTAAAGTCTCTGTATCTTTTTCATACAAACTGCTTTCTAACCATGCCTCCCCCTATCTTGTGCTTATCCTAAATACTGTGAAGGTTAAATACTGGGTTTGAAATAAGAGGACTTGGGTTCAGGTTTCACTCTATTATTCACTACCTGTATAACCTTCCACAAATCTCTAAACCATTCTGGGCCTCAGGTTCTCAATTATAAAGTGAAGGCATCAAGCTACATTATCTCTGTGGTCACTTCGAGGTTTATATTTTTCGATCCTTTGAGGCTGGCTTGTGTTAGCACAGATGGGGACAGTTGATAACTTGGGTTACAAGGGAAAGTGCAAACAAGTGACATAGATCAAGTATGGTGAGTTCAGTCGAGGAGTTCAATGAATGTGGAGGACTTGATATTACAGTAGATTATCCAAGTACAAGGTCAAGGAGGTACATGAAGTAATAGAAGAACCCCTAAATCCAGATAGAGAAGCAAAGCACAAAGTTCAAGACACTGGCAAAGAGGACTTAAAAGGTCATAAGAGTTGTACTGTTCAACTGGATTGTGATAGAGTCAAAGGATGTTTGTTCTTCTGTTTTTTTTTAATCTCTTTATGTATAGTTAGATAAAGACTCCCAAGTGTATGCTTGTATTCAGAGAGAGGCAAAGCCCTATAGGTCTATTAGAGCACTAACCTAGCACTTTGTAAGCCTTAAATTAGTGTTTGTTAGATTGAACTGAAGGGCTGAATTAACCATTGGGGCTTTCAAATATGCATTTTCAATAGCCCCTTCATCCCACCTTTAACCTGATATTTATAATTTGCTGTGGGACTAGAAAACTTTCTTTGTTAAAATTGCATTTAAAATAAGAGTAAAGAAGTCTCTAGGGATTCTCTAAATGGAAAGTGAGCTTTGTAAAGTCCGATGGAGCTTCTCAGTGGTTTGTTTGGGGCATTATGTTTGTTTCTGGTTTCCTAGTTATGTTCTGGATGATTGAGGCATTCAGAAATAAGTGATTTTTAGGTAGGTGAATTTAACTTGTAACATTATGAAATGGAGACCCTCTTACTATCCTGTGTTATCTATAGGTTTCATTTTGAATAAATCCACCTTTCTATGAAAGTTAAAGTTTTATGCAATTACTTTTTATTTAAACTTTTTCAGATGGTTAAAATTTCAATGTGACCCAGAAAAAAGATTTATCACAATTAGATTATCTGTCATAGAAACATATTAAAAAATACAGACAATATGGTGAAAAATGTGACTCATATATAAAAGGGATAAGAATGACTTCGGGAGGTGGGATATGCACCTCAAATAGTTGCCACTAATGGTATTTTTTTTTGGAGGAGATATGGTAGGGCAATTGACTTGCCCAAGGTCACACAGCTAGTGTGTCAAGTGTCTTAGGCGGGGATTTGAACTCAGGTCCTCCTGACTCCAGGGCCAGTGCTCGACTCACTGCGCCACCTAGCTGCCCCCACTGATGGTATTTTCAGTACTATATTACTTCAAAAGATTTAAGTCTGGAACTCCTAAAATTTAAGGAAAGAAAGAAGGGACTCTTAAATACTTTTTGAATTGTGTTGAAGATTTTTTTTCTTGTAGTAGAAGTAATATATTTAATCTCACCAGAAGTTAAACCAAAGCAAACCAGTTCTAGTGGTGTAGTAAAATAGATTTTGTTACAAGTCACTAAGGAAGCTATTGACCCGTGAGTCGTATTGACTGCAGAAGAGCAAAAGGAGTCAATAGTTTAAAATGCAGCAAGACATTTTGGCAATAAATGAGGAAGGACTGCTTGGTTTGCTGTTGGGCATTTCTATAATGAAGTAGGCTCCTAAGGGTCTGGAGTGAGGGGGAGAATAGAGTTGTAAAGGTAACATTTCTGAATATTTCTAAAAACAGATCTAGTGGCTTATCTTAGAAGGAGGGTTAGTGTTTGGTAGAGGGAGGTGGAGGAGCCAGGTGACCTCTTGAGGTCCTATTGGTACTCCTTACTACTGCACTACAGGATGACACATAAAATCTCATGGACTTTTTAACTCATTATCAACCTGTGAAGTAAGGGTCTATTGGCCTGAACTGGGTCTGCTTCTGGCTTTCACACTCACAAATCAACCTGTTGTTAGTACATATGACTAGATGCCTCTATGGAGGAGCAGACTCACTGAAGACTAGCTTATCCTGGGGTCAAAAAAGTAGAAAGACAACTTGGGATGACTCAGGAATTGGGACTGGTGTCATGCATATGGTATTCAGTCTACCTCCTTCTTTCTTCTAAGTTCTTATGGACCTCCTGGTTGCCCTTTGTGCTATCATTCAAAGAACTACCTTCATCAGCTCATTCAGATATCTTAGTGGTTAAATTGCTTCTGCTTTGAATTTGGTTTGTCCTCTGGTACTTGCAGTAACTGAATTCCTATTGTGTATCTGAATATTCCCCCAAACTTTGTGCTTCATATGGCCTGTCTGTCCCTTCTGTCTGATGCTGCCTGTGAACCTCTATGATGCCAACAAGGAGAGACAAAATTTAGGGAGCTTTATCTCAGCCAATTTTAATAACAATAATAGTGATAATGATTAATAATAATAATAATAGCAGCTACCATTTATAAAGCAGTGTAAGCTGGGTGGGGCAGCCATGTGATGCAGTGGATAGAGTGCCAGGCCTGAAATCAGAAAGACTCATCTTCCTGAGTTCAAATTTGACCTCAGATACTTACTAGCTGTGTGACCCTAAGCAAGTCACTTAACCCTGTTTACCTAAGTTTTCTTGTTTGTAAAATGAAGTGGAGGAGGAAATGACAAACCACTCCAGTATCTTTGCCACAAAAACCCTAAATAGGGTCATGGAGAGTTGGACAGGACTGAAACAACTGCACAACAACATATGCTAAAGCACTTTACATTTATTGTGTCATTTGATTCTCAAGCAACCGTAGGAGGAGTTAGCCTCATTTTACAGATGAGAAAACTGAGGCAAGCAAAGCGTAAGTGAATTGCCTAGGGTTACACAGGCAGCCAAAAAAATGGCAGTTTTGCTAATATTTTGTATTCATAGTATTGATGTTTTAGAAAAATATATTCCCTTTATTTTACATGCAAAATACTAATGCTAGAGAAAAATTGTGGCAAGTTGCAAAGAAACAGAACTAAAAATGCTGTACGAAGGTGTTTCATTTTTTTTAAAATGTATTCTTTGAGTTACCTTAGATTTTCCCACAGTTTGCTTTTTACTTCTAATTACGGTCCTGCAAATAATCCTCTTATCTTGTCTTTTAAAACCCGAATGTCCTATTTTACTGGCAACCACTATTTTAAATCAGAGATAGGCTTTGAAGCCTTGTTAAAAGGCCATCTTTATGTTGGAGAAATGACAAACAAGTACCTTTAGTCCTTGGCATTCCAAGAGTTAGGAAGACACTGGGACGGTCTGTTTTATTGAGTAGTATAATCTCTGCCTCTGGGCCAGCACTTTAATGAAGTAACTTTCTTTAAGCTTAAATGTAATATTTGCTTCCTTACGTAATTTCCTTTCTCGGACATACTCTACAGTTTCAAATCAAACCTCAAGAAAATGCATCCAGAGATTGTTTTACCTAGATGTCAAATCCTGTAAAACACAGGATTGATTAGGTTTTTAAAAGAAAGGATTTATTATTATTTTTATATTCCTAAGTTTTTAGAACATCCTCAGTGGCTTATTCTTGTACCTCATTTCCTCACAGATGTGTTGCTGTAAAGATATTTTTCATTTTCTGCATAATGACTGCTTAAGATTTAGATATCTAAAAATTCAGTTGACTATGTCTGTCTATCTGTCGATCTGTCTGTCTATCTATCTATGTATCTGTCTGTCTATCTATCTATCTATCTATCTATCTATGCTTCTTCAAAAATAAAATAAGGGTTCCTCATGTCCCACTATCCTAGAAGATGTGTAATGGCCTCAGAGGCTATCCAACCTAACCTCATTTTGCAGATGAGGAAATTAAGGTTTGGGGAAATTTAAAGGTTTTCCCAAGATCACATGTGTAGCTAGCAGGATTTGAATCAAAGTCCTCTACTCAGGAGACATTGTTTTTCTCACTTACCAAATATACACTATTAATTTTTTGTATTGGTACTGGTTTTTTCTTATTTTTAAACTGTTTTTTTTTGGGGGGGAGGGTTTAGTTCCTATGAATTTTTTCCTTGTATGATTATTTTGTTTTGAGTACTTTAAGGACTTTGAACTTTCAGTAAAGCCATACGAAGACCCTAAGCAAGTTTGAAAACCTCTGATTCTGTGACTTATTTCTGAACTTGATTAGACCCATGCTTATCACCTGGAGCTTCTCGGTGTTATTGTTGTTTATGACCTAGACACTTTTTCCTTTGTGTTGGTTATAGCATAAGTCCAATTGTCTGTGGACTCTGACAATATGAATTGTGTCTAGGTGTGTTTTCTGGTGAAAGCAGAAAGACTCTAGTATTTCAAATTCTAAGCTAGAAAATTCTTAAAGGTAGCAAAAAAGAATATTTACGTGGTGCTTTATCAATGATTTACACAACTGACTTTATTGGCTTTTCACAACTACTCTGGGAGGCAGGGAGAACAAGTTCTAGTCTCCCTGGTTAATAGAAACTCAGGCTCAGAGAACCTTACTGACTTCGGCCTAGGCTATGTAGCTCCTGAATGGCCAAGGTGCAATCTGAACGCTGGTGTCCTACGATTCCAAATAACATGTTCTTTCACTGCAGCTTCCTCTCTGCTCAAAAACAGGTAACACTTTCATAAATAGTTACTGACATCTTTTGTTCCTTATATCATCGTAGCTTTTTTTTCTCCCTAGTATCTCTCTCCTCCCAAACAGCCATCCTAGATAAAAAATAATATTCTTTGAAATAGAAAGAAAGGGGGAAAAGGCCAAAACAAATAATCAGTTTAATCTTCACATTGAATAAATCTGAAAACATGTGCAATGTGCAATGCCTACGACCCTCCCACTTCAATAAAGGATGTGTTAGGAGTGCTTCCTGAATCTCATCTTTTAAGCCATGGATGTTTCCTCTAATTTCGCAGAATTTACTTTTGATAGTAGTGCGTGCCTGTGTTTGTGTGTGTGTGTCTGTGTGTGTGTGTGGCTATTATGCCCATTTAAATTGTTTCACTCATTGTGTATGATGTTTTCTTGGCTCTACTTCACTCTGCATCAGTTCAAATAGATCTTTTTTTTTTTGCTTCTCTGTATTCATCACATTCATCCTTTCTTACAATACAGTAATATCCCATTATGTTTATGTATCACAATTAGTTTAGCTATTTTCCAGCTGATGGATATTCTGCTTTGCTTCCAATTTTTTGCTGTCACAAAAGTGTTTCTGTAACTATTTTGCCATGTATGAGTACTTGGATCTTAACAATGAATTCCCTGCATCAAAGGGTATGGACATGTTAATCACTCTATTTGCATATTTTTAAAATGCTTTCCAAAATTATTGTACCTATTCACAGCTATGCCAACAATGCAACAGTGTGCCCTTCTTCCCGCAAACCGCCCAACATTGATTATTGTCCTTTAGTGTCCTCTTTGCCAATTTTCCGAGTATAAGGTGAAACCTCAGGGTTGTTTTGATTTGAATTTCTCTTACTATTGGTGATTTAGAGTATACTTTCATGGGATTGTTCATATTTTGCAATTCTTCTTTTAAGAACTGTTTATTATACTCCTTGACAACCTATCTCCTTGAGAATTGGGTAGTTAATATTTTAAAAGATCAGTTCTGGTGGTTATGATAGGGATAGGACTTGGGATTTTGTTTCGTATGAAGCTCCCAGGAAGGAGCATCCTTTACCAGTACAGCTGCCTTCTCTGCAACATATAGTCTCTGAGAGCTGCCTAGAGTACCTTGAGAACCTAAGGGACTTGCTCAGTGTCACAAGCCAGTATGTGTGCAGGGGGCATAATAATTGCTATCGTCAATTCTGTAATTAGCGCTCATAAAATTCCTTCCCATTCTAAACCCATGACTATATCATTCACTCCCTTAACACATATACATTCAATGCAGGTGCTTTATAATCACAAGAAAGCAATTGCATTGATTAAGTGCCTAGTATGTGCTGGCATTGTGCCACGTGCTGGGGATAGAAATACAAAGAATGAAACACTTCCTACGCCAGATGAACTTCTAAGGAAACAAGTACATTTACAGTATACAATGTAAATAAATACAACTTGATGCTGGGTACTGTATTGTATCAAATACAATTTGATTCAGGTACTCTAAGGCAGGGGAGGTCATTAACAGTTGGAGGCAGGGTGGGGTGGTGGTACTGGGAAATGCTTCATGCAGAGGATAAACACAGACTATCTCCACCTGAAACCTTGAAAGAAATGTTGGTTTACAAAGGACAATATCATCAACTAAGAATGCTTTTATTGTTTTTTCGGTCATTCGGGTGTGCCCAGTGCTACATGGCCCCATGAACTTTTGTCTATGGGCTTTTCTTGACAAAGATACTGGAGTCTTCTGCCATTTCTTCCTCCAGTGTGCTCCCTTTTTACATATGAGGAACTGAGACAAATAGGGGCTAAGTGACTTGCCCAGGGTCAAAAGCTAAGTCCCAAGTTAACTCAAATCTTCCTGACTCCATACCAGGTGCCCGCTCCATTGCACTGGCTAGCTTAGTATGTAAGTATTCTTAGCAGGGACTAAATGGCAGTATCATGGGCTAGTTTAAAGTTCCCTTCCCTCAGGGAACCTACCTTGTGTGGTTCTTGATACATCCAGCATCAAGACAATCTTAAAGAGGTCAACAAAGTGAAGTTAGACACGTTGCCTCTTATGCTTTCTTCGCATCTCGTTCTTTCAAATGTCCCCTCTGTTGTTTAATTTAGCAATAATGAGAGATTAAATATAATCTTAAATAATAAAACTATGCACCCATAAACATATGTAGAGTACCCTAGCTCTTTTAGTTCCTACAAGCCAGTAAGGGAATATGATAGGTTAACAGAGGAATAGTAAGCATTAGCGAAGAAAAAAGAAGTGAAGATTGATTGAGATGTTGGGAACAAAATGCAAGGAGCATAGGGAAAGCCTTCAGAGGGAGAAGTGATTTGAGGGGAAAGGTTGAGAAAGATGCCACTTGATTGGCTCCTTGACAGTGTTTAGAAGCTCCTGAAATAATGCTTAGCAAATTAGCTAAGTGGGAAAAAATGAATCTTTAAAAGTTGTACCACAGGCCCAAGCATTTGCAGACTCTTAAGATTCTCAAATCCCATCACTTAAAGCAAATGATGGATCAGAGAGGGGAAGCAAAAAGGAAGCTATTGTAGATATATTTTAAATTCCACTTTGCTTTATGAATATAAAGAGGCATTCAGTGGAACTAATGGTCAGTGAACTTAGTTTAAGTGTAAAGGGACTCATGCTTCATTTAATTTTATTCATCCTATTGATTTGATTGCAGTAGGTCAGGCCAAGTATGTTTCCGAGTTTCTAAGGAGTTACATAAAATTACACTGTCAGCTTTTAAAATGATTTTTGAATGATAAAGGCAGAATGTATGTAGGGATTTTTTTTTCCTGCTCTCTTTGTCTTCGCTGAAAAAAAACAAAGCTTCAATTACTTTCAGCATTTTTGAACCCAAGCACTGCAGAAGGGTTAAGAACCTGAAAGAAAATGAAACCTAGTTACTTAGTGTAGTATTCACCTCTGATCTGTCTGAGTATAAACAGTAGTTCTGGGCAAGTGGCTTCTGTTTTGGTTATTAAACTTGGCAAAATTGCTCATTTTTGTAGTGAATTTCCAGTCACTGAACTCCATAAAGATGAGTGGCTTCTTGTTCTTTCAGCCATGCCGTCCTTCCCGGTTCAGTCTCCCTACTCCTGCTGGATCCCCAAGTTCAGACAAAATTGCCTTCAAATAAGAGAAGGTAGCCAGCTGGAGGTGATGGCTTTTACTTACTACCACCCTTCTCAGACTTTTAGAAGGTTAATCCAATGGTTGAACAAATGGCATTGACGATCTTGGTTAGGTTATGAAGTCAAAAAAGATTTTATCGATCACAGTTCAGTTCAATAAGTGAGTATCGAACACTATTATGTGCCAAGAACTTCACTAAAATCAGAGAAACAGAGACAAAACGAAAGCATTCTTATGACCTCAAAGCTTACATTTTGTCTTCTATTTACTAGTATTTCTGAAAGCAAATACTATGATTCTGGCAGTCTAAGTTGTCCTAGAAATTGAATTTGTCCATAGATTGCTTTCTGTGATACCCTAGATTTTGGGCTCATGTAGTTTTTTAAATAATTTTAATTTATTTATTTTTAGTTTTCAACATTCATTTCCATAAGTTTTGAATTTTCTCCAACTTCTTCCTCTTCCCCCTCCCCAAGACATCATGCAATCTGATATAGCTCTACATACACATTCCTATTAAAAATATTTTCACATTCATGTTGTATAGAAGAATTAGAACGAATGGGAAGAGCCATGAGAAAGAAAAAAAGCAAAACAAAAAAAGAAAATAGTCTGCTTCTATCTGCATTCAGGCTCCCTATTTATTTCTCTGAATGTGGATGGCATTTTCATCATGAGTCTTTTGGAATTGTTTTAGGTCCTTGCATTGTTGAGAAGAGCTAAATCTATCAAAGTCAGTCATCACACACTGTGACTGTTACTGTGTGCAGTGTTCTGATTCTTCTCACTTCAATCAGCATCAGTTCATTTAAGTCTTTCCAGGTTTTTCTTAAGTCTGTCTGTTCATCATTTCTTATAGCACAACAGTATTCCATTACATCCATGTACCAGAATTTGTTCAGCCATTCCCCGATTGATGGATGGGCATCCCCTCCATTTCCAGTTCTTAGCCATGACAAAAAGAGCTGCTATAAACATTTTTTGTACATATGGGTCCTTTTTCCATTTTTATGATCTCTTTGGGGTACAGCCCTGGAAGTGGTATTGCTGGGTCAAAGGGTATGAACGTTTTTATAGCCCTTTTGGCATAGTTCCAAATTGCTCTCCAGAATAGTTTCATCAGTTCACAACTTCAATTAGTGTTCCAATTTTCCCAAATCTTTTCCAACATTTATCATTTTCCTTTTTTTTCATGTTAGCCAATCTGATAGGTGTGATGTGATACCTTAGAGTTGTTTTGGTTTACATTTCTCTAATCAATAGTGATTTAGAGCATTTTTTCATATGACTATAGACGGCTTTAATTTCTTCCTTTGAAAACTGCCTGTTCATATCCTTTGACCATTTATGAACTGAGGAATGACTTGTATTCTTATAAATTAACTCAGTTCTCTATATATTTTAGAAATGAGGCCTTTATCAGTGACGCTGGTTCTAAAAATTCTTTCCCAGTTTTCTGCTTCCCTCCTAATCTTGGATGCATTGACTTTGTGCAAAAACTTTTCCATTTAATGTAATCAAAATTATCCATTTTGCATTTCATAATGTTCTCTATCTCTTGTTTGGTTCACGTAGTTTTGAATTCAGGTTAGGATCCATTAGAAATATGAAGCAAGCATGAGGTGGAGGCATCTAAGAAAGGAACTTTAGAAATACAAGCTAAAAATTATAGTAAAGAAATGGCAATTCCTCGAGGTGCTCTGTCTGGATGGGAGAGGAAAAAGAAGAGACACCAGTAGTGGGCACGTTCAAAAGAGTGAAGACCAATCTAGAGTCCCTGGTGTTGGTGTTGCAAGTATGTAGCCATCCTCTGCAAATGTTTTTGTAGTAGACTTTTAACTTTGGTTTATTTTTCTCATTAGGTTTTCTGAGGCCACAAAGTTCTGGACACTGATGTGAATGCAGGGGTTGTCATACAGTCATAACTGCATACATTTCTTTGATGCCCAGAGCTGAAATATTGTTGCCAGTATGGCAAAGTGTGGCAGTGGAAGCAGACATTTAGAGCAATTCACATAAACCAGCTCTGGGAATTCTTACCCCCTACCTTACTTACCTGAGGCAACCAGATGACTGAGTGGATAGAACACTGGGCCTGGAGTCTGGAAGACCTGGGTTCAAATGTGGCCTCAGAGAGCTGTGTGACCCCAGGCAAGTCACTTAACCTCTTTTTGCCCCAGTTTCCTAATAGTTAAAATGAACTAGAGAAGGAAATAGCAAACCATTCCAATATGTTTACCATGAAAACCCCATATGGGGTCATAAAGAGTAGGGACAGGACTGAACAACAACTCTACGTCCCTGCCTGGTTTACTTTGTCTTTGCTCCACACATAGCACACCTTATATTCTCATCAACTCTGTGGGGTTCAGGACCCATGGATTAGCACCACCTTCCCTTCTCCTACTACCCCCTCTCCATCCAAACCAGGTGAACTGAAATCCCTGTCTTCTGATCTGACCTTGTTCTGAAGTGGATACATCCCAGGATGAGCTTTCTGGAAACATTTCTGTTTAGCTAATTCAGAGTCTAGAAAAATGGTTTTGGACTACACAGGGGTATGGAACCGACAGCCTCAAGGCCACATGTGGCCTTCTAGGTCCTTGGCTTCAGCCTTTTGATTGAGTTCAAGTTTTACAGAACAAATCCTTTTATTAGGGGGATTTGTTCTGTAAAGTTTGGATTCAGTCAAAGGGACACACTTGAGGACCCAGAGGGCCACGTATGGCTTTGAGGCCACAGGTTCCTCACTCCTTTCCTTCCCTTAGCAGCAATCCTTTCAGTTGTAAAGTAAGTGTATTGATTCCCTGCAGTCTATCTGTCTGCTTGCCATCCAAAAAACTGACCAGCTTCCTTGATGTGTGCTTAATTATCACTTAACCCATCCTTTTATGAGGAGATGCCAAGAATGCCAGGGGAACTTTTCAGCTCTTTATTACTGATAAAGTTATTTGATTTCATGTAAAGTTCCTTGATACAGGCTCAGGCAAGATTTGAGTTACCTTCAGATATATCAGTTCCCAGTGCTATGCTAATCTGAATAATAGACCATAATATCTTGCCTATTTTGCATATGTATTCTTAAATCATCCTGTGCTGACTCAAATATCAAGTGAGGTGTTATTTTTAAGTAAATTAAAAATAAAAAATAACTCAATTGATATTCATAGATGTGCCAGTGGACCTGCAGAGTCCTTCTCTTAGTTTATGGACTAGGAGGGCAGAAATGTCTTCTGACTCTACAAATAATGAAACCTCAAAAGCAGCCATCTCAGCTTTCTATGCCATGGGTACCCCAATAATTCTTGTCCTTGGGAAGAAGGCAAATTGTATAATAGAAAGCGGATTGTGAAAAGCAAGCTGTGTGGGGGTTGCCAAGGAACAATTGTATTTAAATTCTAACACATGTTCTAGCATCAGAAATTAAAAAAAAAAAAAAGATGAGGGTGGAAAGTAGCTATTCACTCCTCTAATGTCACAGGTGGCAAAGAATCCTAAATTTTTAAATGAAATTAAAATGCTCCATCATATGAAATAACTGACTTTTAAAAAGTAATTTCACTTTAAAGTTGTGTTAGTGTTATATTTGGATGAATGTGATAGTTATCTGCATAGAGAAGTCCCTGAATATTGATTTCCAAGAACTTGGATTATATTCCTTGTTAGTTACATAAGGCATTTCTTGGTAGACTGAATGGATTAATGGCATTTTCTTTATCTTGTACCAATTTTAAAGTTAGAGTTATGGAATTAGTAGAGAATTCAGAGTGACCTGCTTTTCCTCTAGCAGGTCTACAATTAAGCTAATAAAACTTATGTAATCCATTTTATAAAATAATTCAGAGATTCCACATTCTTGATATTAAAATAACCAACTTGTCTCCAACTTTGGTGCCTTTAACAGTGTGTGTATAAATAGCTTTATCTTGATGGTCTGTTTATTAGCCTCATCTGTCTCTCATCCTAATTATAAACTCCTCCTGAAAGATACAAAAGGTTATCATTGAGATATTCTCTATAAAATCTCTTGAATCTTGATTCATCAAATTTTAAGAAAATGATTTCAATGTGGAAAATCTTTAATAGAGTTTGTTGCTAATCCAGGCTGGCCTTCTCTGGTCATTTGAATTCTGGTTCTGTCACTTATTTTTTTTGTGCATGCGTGCAACCAACCTTGGACAAGTCTCTTTCCTTCTCTGGATCTTTGCTTCTTCATTTGCACAATGAGGGGGTTGGATGGATGGATGACCTGTATAAGCTCCTTTCTAGCTCTGATAGTATATGATTCTAAATGTTTCCTCAAACCCCCTTCTTTTAGTTTGTTGGATGCCTTTCTTCTGAGGTTACTGGAGATGAAAAATATCTTCTATTTTATCTTTCCTGAACTTTATAGTTATTTCTTAGTTATATAACTATGTAGAATATTGTTATTCCTTATTCTTCTGTAATGGATAGTAAAGTGTAAGCTTCTTGAGGCCAGGGTCATCTTCTCCCTATTCCTTTCCCCCTCTCCTTTCACTCATTTGTAGATTCAGGACCTAGGGTAGTACTTCATACATAGCAGCCTTGAATATGTGTTTATTGAATTAAACTATTTAATGCAATCATCAGGGTAGCCCCTTGGAAAATTGTAAAGTTTGAATAAGATACTTTCACTTTCTCTTCCAATTTCTCTTTTTTCCCCTCTCATCCACTGGTTTCACTGGTTTTATAATGTTCATCCCAACACTTTCCTTCATCTTTCCCCAAAACTGTTCTACGTAAAAGATCTAATAGCTGTTGTTTGTGTCTTGGCATGAGAAGATCACTCTGATATTTTTTCCCCAGAGGTATTTGTAGTTTGAAACTTCTCATCATTCTTTCTCAAGGAAATTCAGGTATCTCTGTGCATAAGCAGATAGATATTTTTTGGTCTAGGTCCTGAAATCACTATCTCATTTACTGAATGCTGTCTATGAAAGAAACTGGCCTTTCTATTTCTCAAACAAGCTATCTTTCTTGAATAAGTTTAGGCTGTTCTCATCTCTGATTATGTGGAGTGATTAAAATTAAAAAACAAAAAAAGACAACCATGTAGAATCCAAGGATCATAAAATTTAAAACCTAGGAGAAACCATATGATCATGTAGCCCAGCCTTGAAGCTTGAAACCTATTCTGTTGACAACATCCCAGGTAAGGGGACATTTAATTGCCACATAAAAATCTCCTACAGCGTTTTCCATTTAATTCTGGCAATCCTGTCCACTTTCAGTTAATTCTTATTGTTATCAAGTTTTTCTTTATATTGAGTTTTCGTCTTCCTGCCTATAACGTCTACCAGTGGCCATTAATTCTCCCCTCTAGGGCAATGGAAAAGAAAAATAATCCTTCTTTCACTTAATAACCTTTCAACTATGTCAAGAGAGCTGTCTTCTTCCTTGTAAGTGTTCTCTTCTCCAGGCTGACATCCCCTTCTGTTTTCAACCAGTCTCTGTATAACATGGTTTCAAGTCCCCACTTGCCATCCCTGTCATCCTTCTCTGGATGGTCTCTACCTTTTCAAAGTCCTTCCTAATATATGGTAGACTGACCAGGGCAAGATATAGCAGTATTTATTAATAACTTAGTTTTTTCTTCTATCATACTTCTATTAATGAAGCCTAAACTCATGGTTGGGGTGTTGTCTCTTTTTTTTAACTCTTTTATTTTTTGGCAACGACATCACCCTTAGCATTGGTGGGGGTTCCTGGCCCAGGTTCCTGCCTGTCCAGCAGGAGCCCTGACCTATGAGATAAGAAAGCAGGCAGCAATAAGAAGGAAGAGGAGGACCTTTATAATCTCCTTCACTTAGCACAACACCTGGCATATGAGGTCAGCACTTAATAATGTTTATTGACTTCATTTTATTCATATTGACTTTATATTCCATTATACTGTTTGGCTATATATTCTCTATCAGGTACCTGTATTTTTTTTAAACTAAGAGTAGCAATTTGGATTTATTGCTACTAAATTTCTTTTTATTAAACTTGACTATTATTCTGTAGATATTTAAAGCTTTTTTTTGGTGGGGGGAATCCTCCTTCTGGGAACCTATACACTAGTTATCCATCCCAACTTCGTATTACCCACATACTTCTCTAGATTTTCATCAGAGCCATTGGTAAATACTGAATACAGTAAACCATAGATCCCTGTCACAATCCAGTAGAAGAAAACAGCCTCTATTTATTAGGTCAAGTCATTCGACTGGTTCTGAATCCACCTAGTCTCCTTCCATTTTATCCACAAAGACACCATGGAAGAGTTATTAGTTGCCTTGCTGAAGAGAAGTATAGTGCAGTGGAAAGAATGCTCTATTTGGAGGCAGAGGGTTAAATGCTAGATCCTGCTAGGCATGCCTGAGCAACTCGGCTAATCAGACATCCTCTGTAGACATCAGTTTCCTCAGCTGTTAAAGGAGGGGTTTGAACTAGGTAATCTGGAAGGTCCCTTCCAGTTCCTGATTCTATAAATCCAGATATATTATACATGTATTTCCCAGATGTAACAGATTAATAACTCTGCCCCAAAAGAAGATGAGGTTAGCCTGGCATCACGATCCTTTAATATACCCACTGGCTCTTAGAACTCGCTGTTTTCTTTTCTAAAAGCTCACAAATAATGTTTTCTAGAATTTGCCAAGAATTGATGCCCAGTTACTTTTTTTGAAGAATTGATCACCTTTTCTTTTTTGAATCTTGGGACAAGATTTGCACACCTACAGCCCTGTGGCACTGCTGTTGTTCTTCTCAGTTCTTCCAAGATCTTTGTTAGAAGGTCTGTGATACCATTCGCAGATTTTTTCATCACCCAAGGAAGTAGTTCATCAGAGCCATTGATGTGAACACTCCCCAAGGGCAACAAGATTCTCTCTTACTATCTCATTTATCTTAGGCTTCAATTTACTTTAGTTCATTTTGTTCTTTTCTGTCTAATCTTAACATTCTTATTAGCGTGCAAAATAAAAGTGACACAAGAATTTGGGAGTTCTAGCCTTCTCTCTCTCGTGCATTCCCATTAGGACATCCACCACAAGCAACAGTGCTACCTCAACCCTGCCATTTTACAAATGAGGAAACTCAAGGCCACTGAGGTTATGTGATTAATTCATGAAAGAACTGAATCTCCTAACTCCCCATTCATTTTTTTCAATATTTACTAAACCTAATTAGATCAGATGAGCATAAATGGTACACATGTAAATCATTATATTCAGAAGATAGTGGACTCTTTAGCAACATAATTAAATAGCCTCACTTTCTTTTGAGTTGAATTTCATTCTTTAAGTTCCTGTTTTTGGTTCTATCACTCCTTTCTCTCATCTTCCCTCCCCTCTCTTCAATAACCTCATGCTGCCTAACACTTTCTCTCCAGCTCCTCCCCTACTTCCCCAACGTTTGATTTCCTATCCAAATCTTCTTTTCTCATTAGTTTCCTTCATCTTAAAGCTTTCTTTTTCTTCTGCCAATTTTCCTTCCATTCATCAAAACTCAACTTTCTAGAGTATTGGACTGTATTCTTTTTTTCTCTGTTGCTGCTCTGTTAAACTAACAGGTTCCAGAGTATTGGTGGCTTTTTGTATTGAACATAGAATGTCAGAATGACAGGATATTTGAGATAAAATGGACTTTGGAGATAATCCAATGCAATTCTCTAATTTTACAAATGAGGAGATTGAAGCCCAATGAAGTTAATTAAGTGATTTGCCAGAATCATGCTGTAAAGTGTCAGTTTATCTGTAATTTTGTTTTAATGCTTAACCCAAAGAAGTAAGCACAGTGCCATTGGAATTTCATGTATTATATATGTATCTGTGTGGGATAATTTCATTATCATGAACCTTAGGCCCTCTCAAATCAACACCAGATAGGTGCGCTTGCTGTACTAAAGAGTATGCAACATAAAAGTTGCATTAAATCCTTTTTATATGCCGGCACACAGCATCACATGACCTCCTGTTTTTTTCCCTGATGGTTTTCACATGGAAGGTCAGGGCCATAAATTACTCTTTACAAGCCACCAGTACAAGGTTCTGAACATTTAACGTGGGTGATGAGATAGCTGGGGGTAGTACAGTGGTTGTAATTGACAGGTCGTAGTCTTCTTAAGCTACTACTATGTGAAAATGAATCCTTGGGAAACATTCAGGGACCCAGAAATCACAATGCCATTCTTTTCCTTGGTCTAGCTAGAGGAGACCTTGGAATTGTGAAATGGACTTGAAAAGAGATCATTGTTTTCAACATTTTAATATTTCTGTTAGTGTAGTCAAGAAAAGTTATTATGCTTCTGATAAAATGGTATTCTTCTTATTATTGTTTAAGGATGGCATGGAGATCTTAGCTTTTCCATCCAATTTAATCTGGAGCTGAAGTCCTGACAGCCCGACTGGTTGAAGTCATATATTGAAGATGATCATTAACAGCTACAATAGGATATGCATGGTTTTTGTTTGTTTTGTTTTTTGTTTTGTTGCTGTTGTTTTGGGGGGCAGCTAGGTAGCACTGTGATTAAGGCACTGCAACTGGAGTCAGGAAGACCTAAGTTCAACTCTGACCTCAGACTATTTAGCTGTGTGACCTTGGGCAAGTCACTTACCCTCTGTTTGCCTCATTTTCCTTATTTGTAAAAAGGAGATAATAGTTTCACCTACCTCCCAGGGTTATTGTGAGGATAGGGTGAGGTGTGTGTAAAATACTTAGCGCAGTACCCGACACAAAGTAAACACCACATAAATTATCATTAACTATTATTCTTTCTGTGACATCAGTGCAACCATGATAAGACATATTTGGAAACTCATCAAAAGAAATCAATCAAACTGAAGGGAATTACAGCCTTTTCTGTAGATATGGCTGTACTGGTTAATGGTCGGTCCTATAATCCTCCCATGTCATTGCCATTAATATTATGGGTATTTTATGTGAAAGAGAAGGGATTACTTTTCATTGGCCACATCCAAAGCATTTCATACATTATAATACCAAACCCTCCTATCTCCAATAATTTCTAATCTTTGTTTTGTTTTCATTTTGTTTTTTAATAACCTCTTCCTTTTTCTCCCTTCTGAACCCGTGTTTTGTCAGAGCTGGGCAATTCTCATTACTAGGTGGATAACAGAATAGTGATACTTACAAGTGGTGGCCCCAACAATAAGAAATGACCACTTTGCTGGTCCCCTCTTTGTTCCATTGAGATCTCATCCATGCTGGTTGCTTAAAATTATGAATTTGTAGGGGTGACTCCCAAATTTGTGTCCCTAAACTGACCTTTTCCTAAATTCCCCTCAGCCCTTCATCTTGTATTCCCCACTTTCACCTCAGACTCCAATCTATTTATTTGTTTATTCATTCATGTATTTATTCATTCATCTATTTGCTTATTGGTTCATTCATTTATTTACTTATTTGTAAATTTATGTCTCTCTCCACTTATTTGGCTATTTATTCATTTATTCAGTCATTCATTTTGGAAACTGGATCTCTTTAGCTTATGCTGGAAGTGCAGAAGTTTTAAGACTGACCCTACTGTTGACAGGTACAAAAAATTTGACCTGCTGCTTCATTTCTAACTGAAGAGGAGTACCCTTCCCTAGGTAGCCTTGGTGACTCTCCGCCCCTGGGACTTACCATGTTGGTGCCAGCCTTAGAGTAGACACTTGATTGGTTTTAGCCCTACTGCAGTTCAAGACACTCAAGCTTCAGATTCACCAGCCATAATTTCTTCAGTAGTGAGTATTACAGTCTGGGCTATCATACCCAGAAAACTTCACATTTCTAAAACTGACCTTACTATTCTCCATCTTGCGTTCACTTCTCCACTTTCACCCTCACAGATACAAATTAAAAAAAAAAGACAAAACAAAACACTGGGTGAGCCTCTCCATGACTTTCCTATAATTATTCTATTGTTCTTCCAATTTTACTTTGAATCTGCAAATAGATCTCTGATGCTTTGAGTTATATCTCTTGTCCCTTCACAGAAGACAGAGATTTCATGTATGTGTCTTCTGCTTTCACTCAAATTTTTGAAAATGTTTAAAATAGGTTTAAAATTTTGAAATAGGTTTAAACATTAATGTTAACCAAATGGCTTTATGTCATAAGATAATGGAAGAGAGAAATTGATTTTTTCAAAGTTTGAGAGAAAAGAAGACAATGAATAACCCCCCAAATTATATGTATACATATGTATATATATATATATATACATACTCACACGTGTATGTGTGTGTATGTGTGTGTGTGTGTGTGTGTGTGTGTGTATTGTATGCTTCTTCTTGAATTCTCTGACCTTGAGATAAAATGCTATTAAAAGGCAATGTGATCACTAAGGCAGTCTTTAAGCTATTAGGTCACAGTGGGCCATATGTGAGCATTGGTGGTTGAACTATGATGGACAAGAGGTAAAAATGATGAAAATAATTATTTTAACTCTATTGATTGCCTTTGATATCATTGATAGTGCAAGTTGATTGTGAGGTTTTATTGACTTGTCATTCTTTTTGACATGGAAGGAAGGAAATGCATTACAGAGACCACATCCCATCTTCTCAGAGGGCTGCAAATGGTTTTCAGCAGTTGGTTTTGTTGGAATGATCTTCCCTGGGATAGATGTGGTTCTTTAACTATTTTGTGAAATATTCATGGGTTATTAAATTTGGAAGATTATTTGGTTTTTGGCATAACTGAATCTCCTAATCTAGCCTCTGTGTCATAGGCTGGGCCTTTCCTCCTCTCCTGCAGTTCAATATCCAACTTGGGTGTCTCCTTTCTGTTATGATGTGAGCTCCTAGAGAGAAAGGCCTATTTTGTTTTTCTCTTTGTATTTCCAACACTTAGCACAGGACCATGTATATAGTGAATACTGAATAAATACTTTTATTCATTCATTCTCTCTCCAAAAGTTTCTATCACAGGATTTTAGAGCTAGAAGAGATTTGGGGTTATCTAGGCAAGTTTATTCAACAAACATTAAGTACCTTCTGTGTCCAGATTATACTACTAAAGGTGAGTAAGGTACAAAGTTTAGATCAAACATAGACCCTGGTCTCTTTGGGCTTACAGTGAATATAAGGTATAAAGTAACACACATAGCCATGCAACAGTTAGTCCCTGTTTAAGTTTTCTAAGGAGTTACTGAACAAAGTGGTATTTGATGTCTGAAAAAAAGGTTAAGTCTTAGAGTCTACATAACGATGTCCTTTTTTAGAACAAAGGACAAACAACAAACTGTGAGTAGTAAGAGCTGCCCTACTGGGGACCCAACTGGCAAGTTCCAGTTGGGCAACTCAGCTCCTTCCCCTTCTCTTCCCCTCCCCTCAACTTTCCACCTCCCACATAAGGTATAATACCCTTATCTGCTAGTGTTCTGCCCAAAGGAATGTTAATTTTTGATCACAGAAACTTAGCCAGATATCTTGGGGTTTACAATTTGGATTTCTTTCTTAAGGCCCAAGCCTTAAACCCAAATCACTCTGGCTCTCATTGATTGGCCAACAATAGGTCCAGTTCAAGCCCTACCTGGTCATTGTTTGGGCCCAGATGGCTCACTGTGAATATAAATAACAACTATTCTGTTTTAGTCAGAAACCTTGAGCTTCTTCCCCTCCCAGGTTGATTTTTTTTTAAACTAGGTAGAAGAGGCCATTTTTTTTTTTGCCTCATTTCTTACCTACCCTTAACCAATTAAGGAGAATTGCCTCAGTCAAACTGAGACCTAGGAAAGACCTTAGTTTGAAAAGGTCAAGGTCTCCCAATGCATCCAGTGCCATCTCTTGTTGTACTGATCTCTGTCTTGTCACTAGGCCCACATGGCTTCATAAGGAGAAAATGAGGCTGGTGACTTTGCACAGCCCTCCCGTGCTTAAATCCAATTCACCTGCAAATCATGGCATCACCTCCATGATGTCATGGTTGTCTTTGACAATGAAGGGCAAACAACAACAACAACCATACTCAAAGGATACAAGAAATGGTTTTGTCCCTGCTTCATGAACCCCATTCTAGAATGAGCATGGAAATGGTAATGGCATGATTAATTTGTGCATTCAGTTAAATATTTCTTAATAATGATATGTGGTTTCCCTATGTTTCAAATGAAGTTTTTGAATTCTTTAGTGGTAGCCAGAGATGCAATACATAATACCAACAGAGGTATAGGAGAAACCAACATGTTTCAGTTTGCATCAGAGAAATTCTCAAAGTGTATAAACTATCACCACCAGAGAAAAGGCTGAGAAATTTCTCAGGCTGCCACCTCTAAAAGCATCTGGAGAAACACAGGAAAGCCATTTACTAGAATTTGTTGAACAGTGACTATGGGAAACCTGACCATTACCTTTAAATATCTGAAGACTTATCCTATAAAAAGGAATTAGATAAAATGTTCTTGATTGTGGAGGTAGAACAGGGATCATTTGGGTTGATAACTCAGAGTAACGTTTTTCATTTCATTTTATTGTAAGGAAGTACTTTCAAGCAAATAGCTAGGAATAGATACTGAACATGTGATTTCATCAGTAAAGGGAACTCCCAGGTAAGAAAATGCCTCTACCAACATAGGTCAGCAATTTATACTCTTTGAGAATTGCCCAGAACACTGAGAGGATAAGTGATCTGTCCAGATTCACACAACTAGCATGTGTCAGAAGAGGAAGATAAACCCAAGTCTTCCTGGCTTATTCCACACTGCCTACTTTTAGATTAGGCTGAAAATGTGAGGAACTGCCTTGTGGTCTCCACCACTGGAGTTGGTAAGTAGTAACTGAATAACTCACTGGTCGGAGATTTAGAGAGGATTCATGTTTTAGGACAGAGTTGAACTTTAATTGACTTCTAAGGTCCCTTGCTAGAGTAGAAAGGGCATTGGCTTTGGAATCAGAGGACCTGGTTTCAAATATAAACTTCAAAGGTAAGTAACTGTGTGACCCTGAGTGAAGCATTTAACCTTTCTGGGCCTCAATTTACTCGTCTGAAAAATTAAGGGACTCAACTAAATAGCTTTTGAGCTCCCTGCCAATTCTAGGTTCTTGACCATTTTAGTTGCATAACACTAAGATTACAAGAAATCCTTAAAGAACTGAGGAAATATAGTGTGTGTGTGTGCTTGCATGTTTATATGTGTATGTAACATATATATGTACATATATACATACATTCTGTGTATAAACATACATACATTCAGCATATGTTATGTCATATATGATTAGGTATCCCTAATTTTATGTGTGTACATATGTAATCATTATTATATATATAATATATTTATATATATACATATATATTTAAATAAGTTGTCATAAATATTTATTGAACAACTGTGTGGAATGCTGAAGGAAGTGAGATTCTGGGTTTTGAAGAAAGGTACAATTTGGTATTTTAGCAGGCAGGAAGGGAAGGGCCCCAAAATAAGGGACCAGGGATTAGGTATACGTGTCTCATGCCAGTGGACTGGCTAGAGTGATACATGGAATACAATGGCGGCAGATGGGTGAGATGTTGAAAAATTTTGAAGGTCACAGGTAGATTTGTATGTTTCATCTGAAAGGAAATGGAAAGCCACAGGAGAGTCCTGAGCTGTTGTTTGAAGGGTGAAATGGTGGGCGTAGAAAATGGTCTAACCATCAGTGTATCAGAAGGAGCTAGTGTAAGGAAAGGCCAAGAGACCAGAAAAAAAAAAGATGTTTCTAATTCCAGTAGCAATTTAGGATACCTTATGTGTTTGGCACCATATGCTGTAGATACAATTCATATGTTCCCATGTAACTTTCATGGACAACATTGGATTTTTAAATCAAAAGACCTGGGAACAATTCCTAGCCCCATGGCTATGACAAATCACTTCACTTCTCTGAGAATCAGTGGCCTCATCTGTAAAATGGAAATAATTGTACTTTTCTTACTGACTCCACAAGGATCATAGCATCATCGATTTAGAGGTAGAAGAGACCTTAGAGTTCATCTGATCCAACTCCCTCATTTTACATATGTGGAATTTAGGCCAGAGAAGGTGTGACTTACCCAAAGTCACAAAGGTGGTCACAGAGCTGAGATTAGTAACTTATTCCCTTGACTCCAAATCCAATGTGTTTCCCACTGTATTATGCTGTGAGCTGCTTATATGATGACTATCGATATCTTTCATTGAATGGATAAAGATAGAAACGGTCCGGGAACAAGTTGCTATTCTCTAACTGTTCTTGTATGTTTAACTTTGCAACATAATTGCAGATTATTACTTAGGTTCATAATAGGATTTTGTTTTATAGTTGAATAAAATCATTGGGTTTTAAGCTTATCTTCTATAGTTATCTTATCAATGAAAGCATCAAAGACTCTTTAGAACAACTCCAGTAGTAGAGGGGAATAAGGTGTCATTGGTACTTTATCTTGTTCCAAAATGGTTTTGTTTACTTCTGCTAGTTATCTAAAGCTTTTCATTTTATGTTATTTGGAGCTCTTGAGCCATTCTGTTGAGTTACATCTATTAAAAACACTGTTCTTAAATTTTCAGGGGCAATATTATATCTGGGTAATTATAGTGAGGGGTTTTATCTGTAATGACACTCTAAGCCCAATACACTTTACTTGTTAAGTTTTCAGTGATCTTTTGGGGTTTTTATTTGAATAATGGAATCTGTATATTCTGTTTATGAAGGCTAGTGAATTCTGGCCTCTTGATTGATTCTTTCTCCCTTTTCGGTAGGTACTAAATTTTTGTAACCTGCAGTGATATGTGGCACAGTTTCTTCTGATTTCTTGTAAAATCTATATTAAATAATAAATTCTAGCTCCATCAGGATGACTTTTCCATACATTTTGGTGACAGTGACCACATGATAAGCCTTGGTGTTTCTAGTAAGATATTTAAATGACTTTGACATTTGTTGAATGTTTCTTTGTTGACATATTTGTTAGGTGAATTCATGTAGATTATACCCGTGGAGGTGATTTTGCTTCCATGATTCTACCTTAACTGTGTCATAGGCTCTACCTGAAGGCAGACCAGTTTTGATTACAGTAAGTCTTAAGTCTAGTGGGGGTGGGGGGGTGTATCTATTTTTTTTTCTTTTTCTTCTTCTCCTCCTTGTCCTTTTCCTCCTTCTTTTCTTCCTTCTCCTTCTTCTCCTCCTCCTCCGCTGTCTTCTTCTCTTCTTTCTCCTTTCTCCTCCTTCCCCTCCTCTTCCTCTTTCTCTCATTCTCATCTTTTCCGATGGGATTACTGTCTATCCTGCTATAATTCTTGTAAATATAATGGTCCACAGAATATTTTATAGTAGGATAACATAATTGCTTTTTATAGAAGAATATCATTAGGATGAAACCATACTTAATACCACTCCAGAAGTGGATAGGACAATACCGTTGATATGTAACTTATCTTGTTCCCATATAATTTTGATCACCTTCTTTGGGTCTCTATATTTTGAATGCTTTATGTGCCATGTAGATTAGAAATTATTAATATTTGGCATGGTGGTTCTATTTATTTAGAATCAACGTTATACCTAAGCAATTGTGAGCAGCATTTGGTCCTTGATAATGGCTCAATTCCAGTGAAGTTGATGAATATCAACTTAAGGGTATTTTGGAATCTGTATTTGCAGGATAGGGATTTTTCATTTATCACTTCATGAAATATAGCAAGCTTCTGCTATATAATTTAGCTACCAGGACATTTTCTTTTTTTTTTAAATTGTCAATGAATAAGTATTTATCTTCTCTTCTGCTTTTATACCACCTTGCAAACTGGAAAAAACAGAAACAAACAATAACAAACCCTGTAACAGATGTGAATAATCAAACAAGTGAATGCCCACACTGCCTGGCCCTGTTCAAAAACACGGTCTCATTCAGCATTTTGTCTCATTCAGCATTTTGTCTCATTCACTTCTATGTAAGGAGGTGAGTAGCATGTGTCACTATTGTTCCTTTAGAATTGTGGTCGGTCATTACTTTGTTAAGAAGGCTTAAGTCTTTAGAAATTATTTCAAAATGTGCACAACATTCACAATGTTGTTTTTCTCCTGATTTTGCTCACTTTGCTCTACTTCAATTCACACAGGTCTGTTGCAGTAATTTGACTAGCATTTGTTGTGGGGGTGAAAGACTAACACAAGCCCAGCAACAAGAATGGCTGCCAGCACAAGTTCTTTTGATCTGCTTTACTAAGGAAAGTGATGTTAAAGGGTTAACAATCTTAATTTAATCCAACATATATGTATATGTACATATATCTGTGTGTGTTTATATACATACACACACACATATATCTATATATCTATATATCTATATATACTCACTTAGTTCAGGAGGAAAAGCCAGCAACCTGAATTTCAGAGCAAGTACAAATTACAAACATACACAATATAAACAGACCAGGTCACAATTCATAGTTACTAAGAAACCATCAACATCTGGGTTCACAAGCCGGAGGGCTCTTAACAACAGCTGCCCAGATTCTCCACATTAACACTTCTCCAAGAGTGAGAGCCCCAAGCAATCAACTCTGTTTTCTCTTTTTATACAGTCTTTAGATGTCATCAAATGTCATCTGAGCGATCAGAACTTAGGCTCCTACTATTTCCTCTGGTCTTAGCAACTCCCATTAGAACCCTGGGGTCTTCATGCCCACATCGGCTTAGCACCTAGTAATTAGGGGTTTGGGCCTGGGGCTTTGTACCTAATAAGGCTCAATCAAAGACAATTAATTTAGCATTCTAAAATAGTACAAAAAGTCCCACCTTAATTAATATTACAAGGTCTTCTAAAGTTTTTCCTGAAACTGTCCCTTTCATATATTAACTATGTTTTTAGGCAGGTTATTTTCCCTTTTGAGTCCTGGCTTCCTCACCTATAAAATGAAGGAGTTGTGCTAGTTTCTCTTCAGGATCCTCTCTAGCTCAAGCATTTAGAAACTTTTTCTTATGACTCAATATTATTCTGTTATATCCATATGCCATAATTTTCTCAGCCATTCCCCATTAATTTCCAAATCTTTGCTTGTGCTTATTGGGCATTTGGTAGGTGTGAAGTTCTTACAACCTGATGAAATAGGTTCCATAGGTTCTGTCATTTATTTGTATAATCTGTATTGATCACTAAGTCAAGGATCCTTAAGTATACCCCTTCTCTAATTTCTGGTGGCAATGACTTCTTCCAGAATTACCTTCATAAACCCCTCTTTTTCCACAAATAAGTCAGCATGGTTTATCCATTTGTTTAAGGCTTCTTTGACAACATAGTGTTGGCTGAATTCATGTGGATATCACCCATGGAGGGGCTTTTGTTTTTATTCTTGAATCTCAGACATTCTATAAGCCTCATTCAGAGGTAAAAGCACTTGATTACATTCCACAAATCCCATGTTGTGTACCTATTATTGCTCAGTGAATGGATGGGTACTTGTTCCAAATTTATTTCTGTAGTTTTTCTCCCAGCTTATCATTTTTTTCTAAGAATGCATATTGGTCCATTTTTTTTTTGGAGAAAAAGTATTAAGTTTTCTGCAGGAGCCTTGGGGTAATTGGCCTTTGTTTTCGTAATATTTATGTTTTTTTGTTATGATTGTTACTATTATTTCATTTTCATCGTTTTGACAGGGCGTAGATTGAAATGGTCCTCTGGAAAGTTAATAAGTTGCTGTCTGATTATTCTTATATATTTATTGTTATATGAACCATGCTATTTAATGTCCTATAGACTGTTGCCAAGGTGGGTAGAATAACTTTTATTGCAGTTGAATAAAAATAATAGGATACAAGTTTATTCTCTATAGGTACACAGAAAACATTCTTATTACAACTCCAATAGAATATAAAACCTCAGGAGGGATGATATGTACAACATTTGCTTCACATGATTTTGATTTTTGTTAGATTTATCGTATAGCTACTATTTATTTAATTTGTTATCATTATTATCATAGCATCTTTGAGTTCATCTTATGCAGCATAGAGGGTTGTTTTGTTTTTGTTCTTTATTACAAAAAATCAGCATCAAAAATAATTACTTATTTTTTAGCTAATGCAGACCTAGGCACTCAGAGGGTATTGGATTTGACCTCTAGTACCAATAAATTATGATTTTGACGTTTTGTTTATTTTTTGGTAAAAAGGCTGTTATCATTAGGGGCCAGCTGAAGTTGGAACAAATATTAATAGCATATTAAAAAGCTATTTACTCATCAAAATAGGAAAAGATGATGTTATTGGAATGATAATGGACAGCCGTCAGTGTGGCTTCCCTCTTCACTGGACACTGGTTATTCTGATATTTTATCAAGACCCATTTTCAAAACCTGTGACTTTGCCGCAAGGCTCTGTTCTGTTTCTCTTCTCAGCCCCATGGTGAGCTATTTTTATTCTGCACATGTTTAATTTTGCAACTTGTGACAATTTGAAAAGTATAACAATGTCTTTTCACCATAAGATGCGCAGGATAGAACAGGTCTAATTTAGAGCTTACAGGAGATATGATAGCCTTTAATACAAAAGGTAAGTTAACATGGACAGGCTTATTGGGAAACTTGATTTTTTTTTCCAGTGGAGGATTGGCAACCTTCCTCTTTTGATAAATGAAGAGTATTTATTTTTTCCAGGGATCAAATCCCTTTACATTTGTGGGTATTCCTGGGAGCCATGGAGGTGACCCAAATACATTAAGATCTGTATTACTCTGGCTGGGCTTTCTCTGAGACAGCCAGAAGAGAGAACATTTCCTCTGATAGGCAATTAAGGTAAATGCAACTTTATATTAGCCAACACTTTGAAATCCCTGTGAAAGGTACTTAACAAGAAATATCAGAGACTAGTTTGTTATGATCTCTCAGAAAAGAGCCTCTATTTCTGGCGCAGGCTTGGTAGCTCCTGTGATTCAGTGACATATTAAACCAATCCATTTTAATTAAAAATGTGGCATCATTACAGTCTTTGACTTCTAGAGCTGGAGAGGGGGTCTTTGAGTCCATTCAGATTCAAAGTTTATCCTTAAGATAAACTAAAGCAATCCCTTCATTATTACAGTTGAGGAAGCCAAGGCTCAGAAAGGGAAAATGACTTATCCAAGGTAATACAGTTAGTGGAGCAAGGGCTTTTAAGCAAGGAACTAGAGTCTAGCTCTAGTGAACCCTAGATTACAGGCTAGAGAACCTGCTATCTACTTTCCCTGCTAATTTTTGACTTGCCTGAAGATGACACTCCTTCACAGGCTACACATTGGCTCTGTCTGTTTCTAGTGCACTGATCAGGTATGACTGAATATAAAGTCTCTCTGTCAGTGTCTGACACCTCTCCCAGACTGTAAGCGCCACCAAAGCAAGGACTATATATAGTTCATCTAAACTTTGTACTTCACCCCAGTACAGTGAATACTATGTACACGATAGGTACTTAATAGATGTCCATACAAACATATTTCCTGATTATATAATATAAAAACTGATTAATACTTCCATGAAAGGAAACCCTTACCTCTTCAGATCTGCCTCAATATTCCCCTTTGGTCTCTCTTTATATTAACAATAATTGTTTTTCCTCAAGCTTCCAGGAGTTTTTTTTTTTAAGGTAGAAAGGTGTTTCATTGCGGAAAAAGGCAACTCTTAGGCTATATCAATCTAGATAGGTGGAAGATGTAGTGAAAAGCTGATAATTCAAAGAATATTTTCATTGTGCCTGGAGGATACATTATGAGATTTGGGAATTTACCTCCCTAGGTATGTATTCTATGTTTCTGGTAACATTAAATGTAATTATGCTCCTTAAGCTTATACTAGTAGGGGAGGTTGAAGAGGGAAAGGCAAGGAGGGAAAAATAAGAAGTGTAGACAAAGCACCAAGGCAGGGTTGGCAGGTAATAGAAATATTAAAATAGCATTCCACAGTCACCACTGCTAATTCATAAACCAGGTCATCTCACTGTGGAAACTTAGAGATTAATGTTTTTACTGGTAAAAGGCCAATACCTGCCTACATCTCATGAAAAAGAAGTTATTTGGAGGGCCTGAAGGCAAGAATGAGAGGGAAGAATGACAACTCTTGATTCTCATGTTGACATTGTAACAGCAGAAATATCTGTACTTCTATTTTAGAAGAGTCAATCAGAAAAATAGAGGAATGTAATTTTATTAATTTATTCTTTCCTAAATGCTGCAGTTAGTGTATTCATCTCATAGACATTTTGTGTTGTCTTATATTCTACAGGTGTGTTTTGGTTTAAGCCAACTATTTATATGAAATACAGGAGAGAAGGAGAGGGAGCAGAGGGAGGGGGAGGGAGAGAAAGCTTAAAGATTTGCAGAGCATATTGCAAATATTATCTTGGTTTTTCTTCACAACCCTGGGAGGTAGGTGCATTATTATCTCCAGTTTACAGATGAGAAAATTGGGGCACGCAGAGGTAAAATGACTTGTCCAGAGTCATAGAAACAATAAGTATCTGAGGCTGGATTTGAACTTGGGTTTTCCTGGAGGTCCAGCACTCTATCCACTATGCTACATAGCTGCTTAGATCTCTCTCTCTCTCTCTTTCTCTCTCTCTCACTCACTCTGCCTCTTTCTCTCTCCCTCTCTCTCTCCCTCTCTCCCTCTCACTCACTCTGCCTCCCTTTCTCTCTCTCTCTCTCTCTTTCTCTCTCACTCACTCTGCCTCTTTCTCTCTCTCTCTCTCTCTCTCTCTCTCTCTCTCTCTCTCTCTCCCTCTCTCCCTCCCTCTCTCTCTCTCTCTCTCTCTCTCTCTCTCTCTCTCCCTCCCTCCCTCCCTCCCTCTTTCCCTTTCTCCCTCTCACTCACTCTGCCTCCCTTTCTCTCTCTCTCTCTCTCTCTCTCTCTCTCTCTCTCTCTCTCTCTCTCTCTCTCCCTCTCTCCCCCCCCCATCCTCTTTCTCTCTGTCTCTGTCATATCTATCTATATCTTTCACAATTCAAAGTCAGTTAATTCTTATTCAACAATAACTAAAGAGAGCATTATGCTAAGATTCATAGAGATCCAAGCTTTAGATAAAATAAGGTCTCAACCTTCATGAAATGTGAGGATATGATACACAGGAGCAATCAGGCTCGGCTGGTTAGTATATAGTGCTAGTACGGTCAGGCATGAGATTGATCACAGAATGGGCAGAGCTTTCATTAAGCTTTTCCCTTTTTTCATTGTTGCCTTTTTTTGATCAAATATTTTCCTGCTATAATACCTCTCTTTAAACTTCCTTTGTAACAAAGAGAACAAGTTAAACAAAATCAACAGATAAAGTAATCACATTACAGTGTTTGCTTTATTTTTTTCCTTGTAGTTATCCACCTCTATTGAGTAAAGAAATATATGTTACATTTTCTTTCCTCAGGAGCCAAGATTGTTTACTAAAATTAATCTGAATTCAGCTGCCTTCCCCCCTCATTTCTTTTTTTTAATTTTTAATATATATTTTATTCCTTCTCCCCAATTACATGTTTGAACAACTTTTAATATTTTTTTAAAGTATTGCATCCCAATTTCTATTCCTCTCTCCCTTCCTTACCTCCCTCCTCACTGAGATGGTAAGCCATCAGATGTACAGTAGACATACGTAATTATGTAAAACATTTGCATATTAATTAATCATTTTGTAGAAGACTAGAATAAAAGAAAAAAGAATGAATGAAAGTGAAAAATACATGCTTAAGTCTATATTAAAACAATATTAGTTCTTTCTCTGGAGGTGGATAGTATGCATCATCATTAGCCCTTTGGGATTTTATTGGGTTGCATTGCCAAGAATAGCTAAATCACAATTCTCCATTGAAAAAATTGCTGTTACTGTATACAACGTTGTCCTGGTTCTGTTCCATTTACTATATGCATCAGTTCATGTAAGTCTTTCCAGGTTTTTCTGAAATCATCTTGCTCATCTTTTCTTATAGCACAATAATATCCATTACAATCATATACCACAGCTTGTGTAGCCATTCCCCAATGGATGGGCATCCCTTCGATTTCTAATCCTTAGCTACCACAAAAAGATCAGCTGCCTCTTAGCATCGTTTTTATTTATAGTCTATCATTTTATTAAGAGACAGCCTGTTAAAATGGAAAGAGCATTGATTTGGGGTCAGGAGACCTGAATTTCAAGCCTGGTTTTTAAACTACCTTGTTGTATGAGGGAGAAAGGCCTTTACTGTCTCAGGCAAGACTTCAAAAGTGAGGTGGCTTTTTAGTAGTGTTTTAAAGGTGGGGAGGTAGTTCAACAAGTAGAGAGGGAGGAGGAGAGAGGACATTCCAAGCATAGGCAACTTTTTATTTTATCATTCACATATATAAATCTTTGTGTGGTACTTTTGAATTTTAGGAAATACAGCTTTCTGGGTCTCATTTATTCCAAAAGCATTTAGGCCCTGTGAAAGTGTAATTAGAAGATTTCCTTAAGGATTGCAGTAGCCATGCGTGCTGCTCTATATACTTTCCTCATCTCTGATTTTATGTCTATGTCAAGATGTCAAATGTAAGCACTCTAAGGGCAGAGCTAGTCTCATTTTTGTCTTTATAATTGAAAGCCTAGCATAGTGACTGTCACAAAGTGGTCACTTAGTAAATGCTTGCGGATTTCTCTTGAATTGAAGAACTAACCTCCCATAATGGTATATGCTGGAGCTTTGTGATCATTTACTTAGATAACCCATTACTGATATGATGATATACTTTTGTTTTTGTTTGTTTTTGTGCTTTCATCAACTTGTATAAATGTCACTATGAAAAGTCCCTCCAGTGGTGCAGATCAGCAAATGTTCTGCAATTTACAGGCTTGGAGTTGCTGAGAGACCAGAAAAGATGAATGACTTGACAATGTCTTATCCAGTATCCCATATAGCTTGCTTTTCTCCCAAAGAAAAATTACATTTGAACCTTCATACCAAATCTGTTTGCTTCAGGTACGTGTATCTGCCCAAATACCTAGACCATTGGCTCATCCCTGGGAGTTTTTCGGCCTCCCAGGCAGCCTCCTGTGGCCCTTCAAGGTGATGGAATATGTGACTTTTATACCTGAGGTTCTGCATCACAAACATACTTCCTCATTCTAGGGTCAATACCAAGGCTGTGGGAAGGTAAAGGAATTGTGCAGATGTTACAGAGGGTTAACCTTGATCATTTGCACAGCTTTATGTTTCCTAAGCGATGATCTCTCTACTATTCATTGGGAGAAAAAAAGAAAAATCAAACTTTTTTTTTAAAGAAAATTTGCTGCAGGAAATGTTTTGATTTAGTTACAAGTACCAGAACCACATAACACATATCTGAACAGATATAGGCATTTTTTTTAAATGCATACATCAACAATCCTGAAAGTAAAATTGGGGATGCGTCTGAAGCCTAGAAACTGCCAAAGGCATGGAGGAATCTCAGAAAGCAAACTGTACCTTCTGAGATAAAAAGCGAAGGGGAATATAAATGCAGCTCAGGCTTTCAGAAATGACCATCCCTATAATCCTTTCACTTTGAAATAGTGTTTCATGAAGATCTCAAAGAACTTTATAGGTGCCTTTCCCCATTAACCTAAGACGACCTTTCAGGTGGGCAGGTGTCACTTAACATCCTTTATGAATTTGGAGAAACTGAGGCAGTAGTAAAGGCATTTCTCTGTGGGTAGAACAGGCACATATCATTATGCCTGGCACATAGTAGGCACTTAATAAAGGCCGGCTTGCCTTCTTGATTGAAGACAGCTTAGTCTCAGAGATAGAAAGCTACGTTAGAGGAAGAAGATGAGGCTAGACATTTTGATTTCCGTATCATTATGCTGTATGGGATGGAAGACTTCTAATTCCAACTGGCAGCCTTATTTTCCTAAATCTAGACAAAGTCATTCTTAGTGGCAGAGTTATTGAAGAGTAATCACAACTGAGGAAATCTCACTTTGTTTCTGATAATAGCACACTCTCCACCAAATGGTGCCACCCAGCTGTTTATATTTATCTTTAACCAGATAGGAAATTATCCATTTTTATTTTTAACCCTCCCTTCAGCTTCTTCCCTACATGTACTGGCTTCTAGGACAAGCCCTTTCCCTATATACAACTAGCACACTGTCAGAGATTTCTCAGATGTCTGACCTTGAGCTGCAGCCTCTCCTAGTTCCTCTGTCTTTCTTTCTTTCTTCTTTATTTGCAGACCCTGTGTTTATTCTTTAACATGTCTGGTCACTGTTCACTGGGGTCATTTTTTTTCTGCCTGGTGAGATTGGTCTGACACCCAGTGACCTGTCAGCTGTCTCCCCACCTGCTTACATGCTGATTCATTGATGAGGAAAGAGTTGGCATGCAGGCCCCGCCTCCCTCTCAATGGTCTGTGAGGCTGCTGGAGCTAGTGGAGAGGATTCTGTGGATGGGAGCCTCCTCGGCTGGGTCCTAGCTACTTTACTACAAGTGTGCACCGGCTGGCAGCCTGGCTGCTGCCTCTGAAGACCATAGTGACCACACTGAGCAATCTCCCTCTCTCTTCACGTTATTGTTCTGTATAGCCGGCTTCTCTAGCTTTTTAAGGAACCTCCTTTTCAGACAGCACAGCTAAATCCAAAGGAGTTGTAAAGCAGCCTGTGATATAAACTGAGACACAAGTTTCCCCTCAGAGACTGTCTGTCTTTTTTCTCCCCCTTTGGCAAAGACTTCTGGCTCTCCTCAGAGGAATACCTTGTTGCTTAAGATGAGTGGCTGTAGGAAACGGTGTAAACGTGAAATATTGAAATTTGCCCAGTACCTTCTCAGGCTATTAACAGGTTCTCTTCATACAGGTAATGACTGCTTTTCTTTCTAGACGGAGACTGAGTCTGGTAATGAAGTTGTAACTGAGCAGAGAGGCTTGCTGTTTTGGTCTTGTGATTTTTAAGGGGAATTTTAAATAAAATGCCTCTTAAAACATCTGGGCTTGAAATCTGTGTAGTGCAGATCCTGTCTGTGTTTGGGGCTATAGGAGTTGATTCTGTGTGTGTGGCTTCCGTATATGTAGAGATACATCATTGCTGTAAATGAGCATCCCTCTAAGGGAGCAGGGGGTCTGCAGAGTATTAAAGAGTAAAAACGCATGGCTCATGCAAACGGTTTATTTCCTTCTGCTATTGCTGCAGTGGTTTTACCTGGCACAGGGTTGACCTGCCTGTAGGTATTTGGAAATGCTCCTGAGGAAGCAGATGATTATAATACATAGAGCAGGTCTTGTGCTGGATCTTGCAATTTGGCTCTTAGAGGGTTAAAAGAGTTCTTTGGGGTTCTTTGAGTACCTAACAAAATGAGTCTGTGAAAAGAAATCAGCAGCGAAGAAGTTGTAACAGGCTTGATTTTTGAAGGGCTGAAGAGGAAATTATAGTTTTAATTTTGAGTGATTAAAATAGAAAGTATTTTAAATCTGAACATAGAAAGAAATATCTTTCAAATATTCCCCATGATTGAGATAAACCCCAGTGATTGAGCTGCCCATGAGAACCCTCATCAATGTAATCCGTTTTTTTTTTTTAACACTTGGGACAAAATTACTTTTTCATGCTACTTGGTTTATTAATATGTGAAACTGCTGAAGTTAGTCATGGAAACCAATACTTTAAATTGTTATACTGAAAAGATTCATCTCAATAGTCTTTATTGTCAGTGAACAAAGTCTTGATGATAGCTAACGGGGCTGAATTATTTTTATTTTATTGACAAGCAGGTAATGGAAAACAATTTCACCAAAAATGATGGTGATTGGCAATGAAAATGTACTTGCAAGTTTTTAAAAGGGTATTAAGAGTACTCTGTCATGCTTCACTGTTCTTTTAGATTTGATATCTGACTTTGATCAACTTTCAGCAATCTTAAATATCTCCAATTAAATATGAATGTTTCTATTAGAAATACAAAGCTCATTAGTATAACTTTGTCACAAATTTGTCATTTCCTTAGGACGTTTAATTGACCATAGAGCAATATGCGTGTTAATTCTTATTCTGAAATGTTAGATACATCTTGTTTTGTGTTGCTATGGGAATTAAGTAATATTCTATAAAAAATGCTTTATTGGTAACCATATCCTGTATTTTCCTTTTATACAAAGTAGTTTAAGATTATATTTCCTTTTGGGTTAAATGGGAAAGAGTCTCCAAATTAGTGTGTGTGTGTGTTTGCATTTGTGTGTGTGTGTGTGTGTGTGCGTGTATCTGTATACTATGTTTCTACATAACTCTCAACTCAGAAGGGATTCTGTCAAATTGTGAAGGATTGCATTATAAACCCTCTGGCTTTTTATAAATGCACTAGTGGTACTCTACAAATTTCATGACTGTATCTATTATGTTAAATGCATAGAAAGCTGGGCACAGTGTGCTATTTTAGAGGATTTAACAATCAATACACATTTCTAAAATCACTGTGAAGGTCTCTGCTTTCTTCAAATCATGGGGTGGGGGGATGGGAGGGAGGGAACCACCAAAGATCTCACTCTTGAACTTGAAGAGGTGGAACTGATGGAATAATGTAAAAAGTTGCAAGGGTTTTTTATGATCTGTCATGTGCCATCACAACTTACTATGTTCTTAAAAAAAAACAATTGTTGAGAGAACACTATGCTCGTAAATGCTCTGAAATCCAGCTTGACTCTTTACTACTGTTCACACTGGTATTTGGAAAGGCCAGTTTATACATTTTACTATCTGCTGCAATAATAAACACTGTTCATATTGCAGTATCTAATGTAAAATTCATTAGGGCACTCTCAAGTCCCTTGGCTAGTAATTAATGAAGAAGTAGGAGGCATAGAAGAATTAGTTTCAAAAATTCGCTTCACTGGTGCATGTTAAAGTGGTTGCTAATTGTACTATGAACCATCAGCATATGTTTACGTAATTATTGTAAATAAGGAAAAATTAGTAAGACTTAGAGGGGTTTTTTTATTTTGAGGGGGGGAAGTATTTCTGCCATTGCACAAACTCTTCTGTCTGTGGTCTTTCAGTTATGGTTAGCTTGAGAAGTCTGTTGTTACATATCTCATTTGGGGAAGGTTTCTTCTAAGATATACATCATTACTGACAATTACCTGTCCTTTTGTCATTAAGGAGCTTATGGAATACTCCAACTGGTTCTAAACACTTTTGAAAATCACATGCACAAACACACACACACACACACACACACACACACACACATACACAATTAGAGAAACATTCTCTTGACTGCAGTTCTTTTTAGGGAAAGTATTTGGGGACTTGATTTTTCCTTTGATGTATCTTATTAGTGGTTATCATGGGCTTTAGGAACTGAACTGATTTTCAGGAGTTCTTTATACTAAATAGTAGCAAACTCTTAACCTTCTTAGGTTAACCTTAGATCTTAGATTTATCTAAATATGCTTTTATTTAGATGAAAGCACACCGCAAGTATATAACTGAAACAATTTAGAAATCTAAACCAGGCTGGATATAGTCATTTTCATGGAAACTTGATCTACATTTTTGTCACAGCAAATCCATTCTCCAAGAGATGAACTTAAAAGCATAGTCTATTTCCTCTTTCTGTAATGAGAGACTACAAGCTCAGAGATACCCTCTTAGCTATAATCATTCACGGAAAACCACAGTGAAAACATTACAGATCCACAGATGTCCAGGTTCTGGGTCTTATTCTCAGTTCTCATTAAGTTGAGAATACTAAGTTCTATCCTAGTACACATTCATTCAACTTTCCCTCTGCTTTGAAAGGCAGGCTGGTTTAAGTCTTAAAGGCATATGCCATATGAATGCTGATCCTTTAGTTTTGTCGCACACAGTTTTGTCGCACACAGTTTTGTGTTAAAATCTTGACCTTGCATGCCCTTCAAAGTAAGGATTAACTGAATAACATGATTATACTATTCCTTTGGCATATTTATGACTATACTGTCCTTTAACATACTTTATTGGCCCATTGAGAAAATCTGAAGGAAATTCCATTTCTTCATATGAATGACTGAAAAAGCACTTATTAAGCTCTTACTATATGCCAAGTACTGTGCTAAGTTCTGGGCATACAAAGAAAAAAAATAAACAAGATAGACCCTGCCATCAAAGAGGAAAACAACATATATTTAGGATTTTTGTTCTAGGGAGGTGCAAATTCAAATTAGATTTATTAGAAAATATCCTTGGATAAAAACAGGGGTGGTCTTCAGAACACTGAGAAAAGCTTGTCTTCCAGGATCCAAACTTCATTTTTTTTTCCGCATCTTGGTGTAATGACAACACTGTCAGGTACAATTACAGACCCTTGCCAGGTCTAGATGCGAATATTAGTTAGCAAGGACTTTAGAGGACGTGTAGTCTAACTTCTTCATTCTACATCTACGCCCCAGTGGAAGGGTTTGCCTAAGATCACACAGCTGGTTAGTGGCTTAGCTGCGGCTATAATTTAGAACTCGGGGCCTAGTTTGGTGCTTCTTACCTTTGTTTTACTTCTGTTCAGGAAGCTGTAACTACCATTTAGTCATCTGCATATCATTATTCATTTTCTAATATCTTCAGATTTTACAAAAAGTTGAGGAGGCTGGGTATATCACTATCTTGCATCATGTCAAGAATTTACCTTGCTTGAACTCCCTAAAGACTTCAGACCTTGGGCTGACTGACATGCCACAATAGAGTAGGTAACCCATATACTACTCTGTATGGGAGAATTGAGTCAAATGGCTGTGTTGATACTTACCAATGGCTATTGAGACCAGCCACCAGGCTTTCTTTTTTCAAATTATTGACAGTGGTCATATAATTAGACCTTAAGTTATACAGACATTGGATAAGTAAATTAATCACATTACAAGAAGATTCAGAAAGGATCGGTGTTTTTCTTTTTTCTTTTTCTTTTTTTTGCTGCAGAATTTACTTAACAGCATAGTGTCTTTCCACAAAGAAACAAGATAACAGCTACAAAATGAACAAGGATTCTATTTTGCAAGGAAAATATGATTCAGTCAGTAGTCACGCAGGTCATAATAAAATATCCCAGCCTTCATAATTGAGAATGTCTCTACCGTCACAGTTAAGGTGTGTGCTGTGAGATGTTTTGCCAACAGTGAAGATGGATGGCCCTATAACCATTCATTCAGACTTGCATCTGGCTCTGCTTTCAATCAATGGGAGGTACCTGTGGGGAAGTGGGACAGGGTCCAAAGTAAAGTCTCGATCAAAATTAACCAAAATTTATGAGGATAAAACCTTCAGCTTTGGCCTTTTTGGATTGGACTGGCATATGCTTTAATAGACTAAACAAATTGCACTACAGATTTTTGTTTGGTTTGGGTTTAAATTGAGTACCTAAAAGTACAAAGTAGTCTGTTGGGAATTATAAAATCCTACAAACATTTATTAAAGGACCCCTGATGTGTAAGACACTATGCTAGGTGCTGGAGTACACATCTTTCTCTTCTGATATAGATGTCTCAAGACATGCTGTATTTAAGGAAATAGGATGTAATACTTGGAGTTGAAAGTGAAACTTAGAGATCTAGTTCAATCCCTTTATTTTGCAGATGGGCAAAGTGAGGACAAGAGAAGTTAAATGACTTGTCAAAAGTCACACAGCTTATAAATAGCAGAGGCGAAATTTAAACCCAAGGAACTCTGAATCCAATCTAGTGCACATTCTAATACGCTTATAACCACTTTTGCCCTTATTTTTTTTATTTAATTGTGAATAGTCAAGCTCCATGAGCAACGTACAGTGAGTATTCAACATGCTTGTATAAAATTTGCTGTAAAATAAAGCTTACAACTGAAGTTAATTTCACATATTTAATGACATATATAATTATTATGCTGCATGATAATTGGGTTTAATGATAAGCAGTACATATAAATTGCCGGAGTTATTATTTCTTTTGCACAGCCAAACCAATATGTGTGCTTGTCTTTACTGCTTATTTCAGTAATGCTTCACACTGTCAGAAATATAAGCGTCCACTTTCTTTGATGTCATGAACATTTCTTGATTATATTGACACATTAATGGACAAAACTTCCTGCATTTATGTTCTCAAAGTTGGGGTTCTTCTATCTGTACCGAAGGTTGAGATTCCCTTTAATCCAAGCATGTACTTCCTTTAAATTCTTCTCTCTGCTTTTTCTCAGGAGCATTGGAACACTGACCCCAAGCCTTTGAACTGCCTTCTGCTGTCCATAGTGTGGAAGGTTTAAAGGAGCAGTAAAGGTTAAAAAGCATGACTGCCATGTCACACGAGGTGTAATGGTAATGTAAATGGGAAGAGGTTTCCCATCCGTTAATAGGCCCATGTGACCTGCTTAAGTCACATGGAACCCTAAGTCACATGACTCTGAGTCACATGAAGCCTGTGGTGGGAGGAGCTTGCTGAACAGATTGAATAGGAAGGATGGGGAAATTGGTCGGAGCAGTTAGAGCTGAGAGGGAAAGAGGAAGCAGGCAGTGAGCTGTGAGTGTTCATTTATGGGAAGACCCTAGCAGGGGAGGGATTGGGGATGGCGGTGCCCCCTGCATTATTATTGCATATAGACTTCTTTGTTGCCATGATAGATTTGGCTTTCTGATGTTTGAATAAATGTCTTGGTTCTGTCTTCCATGTGAAGAATCTAATATATTTTGCTATTCATAACTATGCCGGCATATTCATAGCCTCCATAGGCATTGAGAATATCATATTGGCACTACGCTAGGGAAGACCAAGGTAAGGAAGGTTGCATAAGTGAGAACGGAGTTGTAATCTCATGGCATCTGTGAATTTAGGGCATAAGGATGACAACCTGGGGGAAAGGAAAAATCGAGCATAGCATATGATTTCTCTTTTGCCCTCAGCCATGTCTTCTCCTTCAGCCAAGCCGTCGAGTCCATTACTGAGCATGGGATGATTTTAGAGGCTGGGAGGAAATTTGCAAAAAATAACATAATGCAAAATGAACAACATAATTGTTCCACTGCCTGCTATCTGAACCCAGAACTTTGACTCCTAATCCGGTTCTTGTGACTTTCTTTTCTTATTTAGAGATGGAAAAGGGAGGTCCAGAGAGTGGTTAACATTAGTACCTACTACTCACCCTTCCATATTTCATGGTCATTGGCCTTCAACCATATTATGCCTAGTGTACACAAACAACTTAGCAGGAACTATGCAGTGTTCTTTAGAGGTCACTCAGCAATAGGAATGAATGCAAGCTTTTCTCTATCCTATATTCTCTGACACCCCACCCTCCTCAAACCCTTCTTCCTCCACCATGACCTCCCCTTTCTCAGTAAGATTAATATGGTATCATTTTCATGTTTTTCGTAAGTAGAGGACGTGATTAGCTCCCATTTACTATGTTTTAATGTTCTCAGCTCTCTTTCTACCATCTCCCACCTCATCACTCCAATGTCAGGAAAATGTTCTGTCTCCACAAGGAAAAACATTTTCTTCCTTCACAGTTCAGTTCTGACACAAACTTTTTCATGAAATCTTTTTGATGAACCTAGTACAGTGTTATTTTTCTCCCCAAATTTTCCTAGAGTGCTTTTTCCCTCCTTGGATCTGTCTCTCCTTTGCCCTTAACTCTATATTGTAATATACATATCTGTGCAGGTGTGATATTCTCCTCTTCCCCCAGTAAATTGTAAGCTCCCCAGAGCAGGAATTCCATATTCCCACTACAATAAGCACCCAAGTAATGTTTGCTGAATTGACTTGTTAAACTTAAGAAGAGAAAAGCGGGAGAAAGGAGAGGTATTAATCCCCTAGTACTGACATACTTTTTTCTGGGTCATGGATCTCTTTGGCAGGTTGGTGAAGTCTAACCTGCTTTCAAATGCATAAAAAGAAAATAAACCAAAGAATTACAAGTGCAACTATATACATGGATATGTGTATGTGTATATATATATTATATGTATATATATATATTATATGTATATATGTATGCATTATAAAATATATGTACATATACACACATATACATGTGTCTTTGTGTTTACATATACATCTAAAAACTCATGGACTTCAGGTTAGGAACCCCTTGTTCTAGACGTATCCTCCTTGAAGGGGTAAATATTGGAGAACTGCTGAGAGGCATAAGTAGTAATGAGCCAAGGAAGTAACAGAAAATAGTGGTATTCTTATGGAATGGAGGAAGTCCTGCTAAGCTAGAGCTAGCATTTGCTGCCAGGTAGTTGGTTTCTACCAACCTCACAAAAATTACTGATACCCACTTGAGTTCCACAGCTGAAGAAAGATCGTCCATATAGCGTAGTATTATGGGGTTTTTGTCTTTTAGGGTCCAGCAGAATTTCCACCTGTCGCGTTATTTGAGCTTTCCCTCGCTAATCCAGTACACATTAGCTTTTTCCTTCTTTGAATAGTTACAAAAAACAGCTTCTGAATTGGTTAGTTCAGCGCTGCTCTAAATGATTTTCTAGTTGTTTCATTCAATTCCATAAACCTTTTCTCAGGAGGAGAATAGGAGAACAATGATAATATCCTTCTTATTCTTTAACTTCCACATCATTTAACTCAGTGCTAGGCCCAAGGTTCTAGATAGATATAATTGGTTAATTCCATATAATTTTTTATTTCATTGTTAGCTTCCTTTTTTGAGAGGTGGGAATGAAGGTGAGGGATAATTTTCATTGGACTGTAGTTTAATGTAAATATATATGTATTATATATAATATATAAATATAATATATATTTCTATTTAAGTAATAAGTTTAGATATGGAAGGAACCTTAGAGGTCATCTAGTCTAATGTCTTAATTTTTATATTTGAGGAAACTAAGGATCAAAGGAGTTAAATAATTTGACCAGGATACTGAAGCTTATAAATTAAACAACTAAGATTTGATCCAAGACCCACTGACATGAAAACCTAATATTCCTTCCACTGTATCATTTTTTTTCCTCAATAAGGATCTACTGAATTTAGGCTCTTATAATTTTAGAGATCTATGGGTTAATGAGGGGGAAAAATTAATGGAAATGAGTATGCCCGGTTCTCGTCCCCGCTGTGCAACAGTGTCTGGGGACTTGTTTTATGGGCATCCTTCAGGTGATGTTTCTCATTCAATTCTGATCCTTCTTAATTCACATCTTATCAAACTCCACCCTCTTTCCCTCCTTTATCACTAGGGATAGATGCTGTTTCTAATAATATATTTTGTTTAAAAGAAACTCATACAACTTTATTTAGGAAAAGTCTAGGCAATGACATGATTCATCAAATCAATCATACATTTGCCATTTCCAAATATAAATAATCATTTAAAATGCACTTGTTTGCATTATCTAAAGCAAATTACTTCCCCTCTCTATATTTTCATTTCCTAAATCAAAAATTTGGGGCCTTAGTCTGCAAATAACTGCCAGGCCTAACACTTCTATAACTAGTTCCCTTATGCCCTGTATAATTGTTTAGTGAGGAGAGAACTGGCAGCCATATTAAAGCTTAATTTTTATAGACAGGGTAGCATATGGTATTTTTACAGGTATCTCACCATATGTATAGGTCTTTTTTGAGTATTTGTAGGGCATTTAACCTTCGGAACCCAAAGATTTATTTATATTTAGAAATTGCATAGATTATTGTTAGGAAATTTGAATTTTTTTTTTTGGTTACTTGCCCAGCAGTTGGCGATGTGGTCTCCCTTGGGATGGTTTAGTAGACACAGCATAAAACTGATCTTTAAAATACTAAAAGCTTTTTATAGAACTGGCTTCATAGCTCTTTACAGCCCTTCAACTTCCTAACCATGTTATAAGCCCCTGAGCCAAACAGTCAATCTATATTATCATTATAATAGAAACATACATATTGTAACACCTCATAAAAGGAGAAATGTGAAATAGTGAGAAACTTCATTTTCCATTCTCTAACCCTAGTGACCTTGCCAAATGGAATGCTTCCCATTGTAGAGATGGAAATTCTAAACTTGGAGGGACTGTGATTTTCCCAAGGTCAAACAATAGGTTCAAGGATGGGAAATAGAAAATAAGATAACTCCCAACAAAGTGATGTAAGACTAGACTATTCTATTATATTGTGGCTGGGGAAGTGAGATTAAAGCACACTTAGGATGATGACTTCTATTATCTGTGGAGAAACATGCAGCCTATCTTAATTGATGGGATTTTCCCCTTTTCTGTGCATGTGTTAACCTTCACCTTCAGAGACTTGATTTTGTTGGCATAGGTACTCCTCTCGGTACTGAAGACTGTGAATTCTCTTGCCTTTTAGAAGAGCTGTTGTGGCCAAAAGAATTCATCACCTGGTGGCCCATTTAATGGCAATGATGATATATTAGGATAATTACAGTAAATGATTGATTGCCTAGGTTTTCCATTCGTAGTACTTACTTTTTTTAAATGCACAGCAACACATTATTTGTCTTGCAACCAGACTTGCAGAGACCTCAAACATCTGGAACCTCACTAAACATGGAATGGATTGAGACAAAAATAGCAGAGATGAGCCAAAGGTGTAAAGATGATGTTCCACACGCTGATTGCTCAGAAGGAAAGGGGCTGGGGTGGGTGGGGTTTGTTTGGTTAGGTTAATAAATAACCAGCCAATCTCAATGAAGGAGTCAGAAAGGATCAGGAATAAAATAAACTTGGAGAAGTAAGGGATGAAGGTGACTATGGAGATGGAAAGTGGGGACACAGACACGAGTAGGGAATTACAGGTATGACTAGGGGCTAATAGAAAACCTGAAAGTAGAGAACAAATGACCAAAAAACATCATGGAAAATAGTCCTGTATCCTTGACCAGTCTTCACCTAACCCTAAATAGCGTAGAAGGGAAGTGCTATCCCCAAGTAAATGCAAATTACTCATAGAACAAGTGGCTAGTGGGAGTAGGGGAGGGAGGAAGAGTGGTAATAGTCAAAAAGAGAGAGTGCATGGATTTAACTCCATATGCCCCATGTTATGAGCTTTTACAGCTGTCTTTTGCAGTGGTGTAAACTCAAATAGAAGTGTATCCCTGCAGGCTGCATATTGACTTAGAAAACAACAAATTAACATTATCTAAGTCATATTGTATTTTCATTTATTTTTGTTAAACATTTCCCAACTACCTTTTAATCTAGTTCTGACAGCATTCTTGGAGTTTTGCAGGTGGTTGGTGGGTAGTGAGTTTGATCCTTCTTATCTACAATACAGTACAATTATATAGCATATTCTTTTTTTTAAAAAAAAGCATTTAAAGAAGAAGTACATTCCAGGAAGATTTTCATTAAAATATTTAAAAGTATGTAAAGAGACAACACCTCATACATATAGAAACTTCTCCACTCTTTTTAGCTTTTAAATTTTAAGGCAAAAAGTTCCTATTTTCTGGCTATATCTCCCCAATACCTAACAGTGTACCTTGTGTATAGTGCTATAAAATGATCATTGAACAGAGTATGGGGGAAAAACACTCTTTATTCCGTGGGTCTAGAATAGTCATTGAACAGCTTTGTTGGAGAAAAACAGTAATAGTCAAAGAAATAGAGGACAAATTAAGGGCAGAAACTCTCTGATTGCACACGCTTAACCCCATATGCCCCATATTATCCCTCTTCCCCAAGCCAAGACAATGTAGTATGACTGAGGAGTGACTATGCTCTGTGGGCTTTCTGTGGAGTAGGATTTAGAACTTTTAGAGTGACTAGAAAAGGACTATTATTTTTCATTTTTTCCCCCAAAGAAATGAAGAATGCAGTAATCTGGCAATTCCAGGTTACATAGATTTTCCCTCCCAAGTTAAAAAAGAAAAATAGAAAAAAATTCAAAATGGAGAAGTTCTGGGTTTATCTTTTCACTGGGCATGAATATAGTGACATGTAGATGGTGAATATAAATGTTGGTAAAACTCTTTGCTTTTGAAATAAAAATATTATTTATTTATTTTTAACATTCATTAACTTTTTGGGGGGGGTTCCAAATTCTCTTCCCCTCAGCAGCCCCTCCCCCATCTATTGAGAGGGCAAGCAGTATGACATCATTTATGAATGTGAGGTCATGCAAAACATTTCTGTATTACCCATGTGGTAAAACAGTAAGGAAAACAACGTGAATAAAATTATGAAATTTTTCCTGATGGAAGGCAAAGTTATTTGCTCTATTTTATTAATTGTTTTTAAAAGTTTACATTACAACTAAAAGAGTAAAAAGGATCTATAAACTTGTAGGTTAGACAAATAACATAAGCAGAAAAGAACCTTTAGTGGCCTTTATAAGAAGGCAAAACAAGCAAAGCTCTGTTAGTGAAGAGATCATTCCTGGTGCATGCTATTTTCTACCTTTTGGATGCTGTTGACATTTCTATTTTAAAATCAGTCTGCATTATTTTTAATGTTCAACAGCTTTCCAGTTTTCTGTCATTAAAGAACCTTCTGTGGTTACATAGCAGTTTTAAAACAGAATTTTAAAAATATCTCAAGTGATAAAATACTAGTATTCTAATTATGTCCTTATCCAATTAAATAACACCCTTGAAGTTAGATAGGTTTTTTTTTTTACCAATAGCAACTTACTCCTTCCAGTAAATGATTGGGAAGAAAGTGAGGAGAGGCAAGTCTATCATCAGTCAATCAATATACATTTATTAAGTGCTTATGTGCCAAGCACTGTGCTGATTACTGGGAAGGCAGAGAGACAAAAGAGCCTTTGCCCTAGAGGAACTTGCAATCTAGTGTGGAATAAATTAAGGGTTTTTATTGTATTTGTTTTTTATTTTTGCATTATAAAGCACCTTTTTATTTGACAAGTGTTTTTAGATGGATAGAGATGTTCATCTTTGAAATGTTTACACATTTTTTTGAGAATTTTTTTCCTTCAAGTACTTTAAAAACCTGTCTTCTTAAATATAGTTCCAAAATAGTTCTGAAGACTGTCTTCCTTTGCTAGGGTATTTTAGTACTATTCTTTCTTGGAAGGTTGGACAGGAAAATGAGTTTAATTCAGTCTTATCTATAATACAAAAAAAGGCTACTGAAAAGTCGATCAAAGGACCTCATTAAAGTTGTAAAGGATGATACAAATATTAATTGACTAATATAGCCACCAAGGTCTATGTCCCTACAAAATATGACTAAATTAAGAAAAATAAAGTGATAATAATTTACAATTTATGGCCAGAAGTAGTCCAGTTTATTTCTTCCTTCTACCTTAAGCTTTCTTCACCCTGTCTCTGGAAATCCTAACTATGTTTCAGTAATTCTGATGTAAATGGATTATAACCAACAAAAACTGCCAAGTTTATTGCAAATTTACCACAGACATAAATAGAAAACTTGTAACATTATTTTTAAGGCTTGGGTTCTTCACCTGAGGTATATGAAGCTTGTCAAAGAATATGGGAAATTTTGATAATTTACTTATATTATGCTATTGAAATTTATTAATCTCTTTATTCTTATGTAAGCAGGCGTGGAAACCCTGACATGTACTTCATTTTGTATTAAATAAAGCATTTAGGAAGACTTCTGTTCATGTCTGACTCATTGTGACCCCATTTGAGGTTTTCTTGGCAAAGATACTGGAGTAGTTTGCCATTTCCTTCTCCAGCTCATTTTACAGATGAGGAAACTGAGGCAAATAAAGTTAAGTGACTTGCAGTAAATGTCTGAGGCCAGATTTGAACTCAGGAAGATGAGTCTTCCTGACTCCAGGCCTGGCTCTGTATCCATTGTGCCACACAGCTGCCCTTAAAAAAGGGAGTATTTACCAAATAATTATTTTTAAATGGTTTGATCTAAGGCATTATAGTTAAATTTTGATGATTTGAAAATAGAGTTCTCAATTATAATTCTTATAAATCTTGCTTACAATTCTTATTGACATTAAGCAGATTGGGTGATAATGTTTTTTAATGACATGCTCCTCTGCCACTCCTTACATTGCTGTTGCAACAGAATGATTTATACTGAATTATCACCTTTGATCTAGTAGAAATACTAATCTAGTTTAGAGATTAGTGACAGCTTTCAAACCAATATTTTTTATGAGTTAGAAATGCCACAGACTTGAAAAGAACCATAGAGCTCATTATCCTGATTTGTGTGATTTACTTCTCAGAATGATTCTTGCCTACATTCGTATTTGATATAAATGCTAAATTTTAGTTGGAAGTTAGTGAAAAGAAAGATGTGAATTTTTGCATCCAAATTCACAGACCCCCAGGAAATCTATCATGGATCTCCCAAACCCACCACTAATTTAATGGAATAAGTAGAAAAAGTGACTAAAAATTTTAGCTTTAAAACTTTAGATTTAACAAGGGCAAGAAGAAAAGGTCACAATTTATATTGAAATTGTTCTCCAAGAGTGTTTTCTGCCACTGAATTTCCATTAGGTTTGCCTGGTGGAACTTTCACTTATCAGTCACATGCAAGATCGCCTTCTATTTATTTTATTTGATGGAACTTTAACTCATAATTGCATAAATAATATTTTTATTGTAAGGGGAAAAAAGAAAATGTTCAAAAACTAGTGGTATAATGGAGGGATTCATCCATGGCTTTAAGTGTAAACTCTAAGTCCCATCACCTATGTGCTATTGTCTTGGGTTCAATTCATATGTATGTGTATGTATATAAGTATACGCATATATACACACACACACACATATATACATACATACATGTAAGCACATGTATACACGTGTATACACACATATGTGTATGTGTGTATATGTATACGTACACACACACACACACACACACATATATATATAGATAGATAGATAGATATATAATTATAACTTGCCTATGTAGTTCAAAGAGTTAAAGAATTGGGAGCTTCTTAATTTAATTAAGACCTCAGTATTTAGTTGCTACTTATAGTAAGGGATACATACAAGGAACAGCAATAAAAACAAGAAATTCATTTTCAGTAGAAATAAATAATAGAGCACCAAGAAGCAGTGTCATTCAAATTCCAGAATAAATAGTACAGCCTTCAACCACTCCCATCTTCTCACTCTGTCAGAAGCAAGTATAGACTTCCTCTTACAAAAGTCATGAGTCAGGAAAGTTTCATTCGGAGCCAAGTTTGTATCTAAAATCCCTAGCTTTACCTACACGTTTCTTTACACAAGCCTGATACACAACCTGTTTCTTTCTGCTTGGCTCTATGTCACTTATCTTCATGCAGGTTCCTTAACGGCTTGCCTCAGGAGTTTCTCTTAATCTACCTGGCCACTGCCATCTCCATGCCACCTTGGCTTCTCTTTTGACTAAACATGGTCATTAATCCAGCAGTGACATTCATTACTGTTCCATCTTCTTGCCACAAATGACAAAAAAACAATATTAAAAAATCTCATTCCAAAATCATTTCACCAAGAGATTGATGTAAATGACTCTCTTCAGCTGCTGACTGAGACAAATTTCTGCATTTTTCCCACTCCTCACTGGAGTGAGACTTTTTCAATCAGGAAAAGTTCAAGTGGTAGTGAAGTATAACCAAGCTGGCCCTCTGGTACAGTTCACTGTTAGCTGTATGAACACAAGCAAAAAGGCTAGTCTTCAAGATAAGAAAGTCATCAAAACACTGGAAGAATTCTCTTTATTCCTTGTTGGTCATTAGGTACAGAATTTCCAGGAAATCAACCCCCTAAATTCTCAACTTCTTAAAGTCATACTCAATCCCTATTCAGAAGGATAAAGCTCTAACTTGTGTAATGGCAAGCAAAGGGGGACATTTTGTTGTCTTTTGCATTGGAGTGCTTCTCAGCACTAAGGCAATTAAGTGCCTTTGAGTCTTGCCTTTGTTTCAATCAAGAGTCTTTGATGGAATTGGGAGTCTCTGATGGCCTGCTTAAGTCATGGGAAGGTCTAGGTCACGTGGGCTTGAGTCTCATGGTTATGATGCCCTCTGACCCTGAAGAAGTATATATGTATACTCTGAGGTTAGCATTTTGCTTGGGGCTCATTCACAGGAAGAGAATCATGTGATTCGACCAGACAAGACTCTGGATAGCTGTTAAGGATACCCCTGGCTCTGAAAACCCAGATGTTGGTGCTTCTCTCTCTAGTAACTATGTATGTATAGCTTTGGACAGAGAGCTGGAAGCCTGTCTGTTGATTTGTGTTATTTTGCTCTGTTTATATAATTTCTGCTTATAATTTCTGTTTGTGTTTTCTCTGAAGTTCAGGGTGCTGACTTAGTGAATGATATATATGTTTAATTAGAGTGAGATTGTAAACCCCTTAAAGTTGCTTTCCTTAGAAAAGCAGATCAAAGAACTTGTGCTAGCAGCCTTCCTGTGTGCTGATTGTTATTGGCCTTACACAGCCACAGTAGTGACAAGTTACAACTTGGCTTTACAGAGGATAAAAATTTAACTGAGGATTAAAATATATAGAACCTCTCCCACCCCAGAGTCAGAGAGTGAGGAAGAAACACATTTCACCATCCCCTACAATGCAAATTTTGAAAAAAAAAATTCAGATTTCTGTTATTCTTCTTTATTTGGTGTCTTGCTTATTAAGTGACACAAAAGATTGATATCAATGTCTAAGGCAAAAGCTGGAGCACAGAGCAGTCAATAACTATCATCTCATTTTGACTTTTCAGACAAGCTATCCTTACTCAGCAATCAAAATCTGAGTCGCTGTTTGGATTTTTATTCCTCAATTCCTGAGGTTAAAGCTGAGGTAACAACTAATTGTAGTAAAGAGAGAGAAAGGGAGGAGAGGGAAGGAGAGAAGGGAGATCGATTTTATTAAGCACCTACTGTATGCCAGGCACTATGTAATATACGTTACTAACATTTTATCTTTGGAACAATACTAGGATGCTATCATTATACCCATTTTACAGATTAGGAAAGTAAAGCAGACAGAGGTTAAAAGACCCTGGGTCATACAGCCAGGAAGTGACTCAGGCTGCATCTGAACACTAGTCTTTCTGACCCTAGGTTCAACATTTCTTTTTTTTTTCTTTTTTTTGCAGGGGGGGAGGCAGGGCATTTGGGGTTAAGTGATTTGCCCAAGGTCACACAGCTAGTAAATATGTCAAGTGTCTGAAGCCAGATTTGAACTCAGGTACTTCTGACTCCAGTGTTCTACTCACTGTGCCACCTAGCTGCCCCTAGGTTCAACATTTCATCCGCTATGTTTCCTAGCTGCCTCATTTCACATTCATGTAAAAATATTATCTGCATGATGGGGTCAGGGAACTTTATTTAGAGTATAAGTCTTGCCTCTAACACTTAGCTGTGTGACTGGATAAGTCAGCACCTCTGCTTTTCAGCTTCCTTATATTTAAAATGATAAGATTTGAACCAGATGATCTTTATGGTCTCTTCTAGTTCAAACCTTGGGACTGTACAACATCTGACTATTCTTTGAATTTTAAAATGAGCAATTTCCTGGGCAGGTTGCATAGGTATAAATCTCCATTCAGAACTTATTAAGTTCCTACTATATCCAGTGTAACATAATAGCTGCTAGATCATGTATACAGTTCATTAATAAGTATGAAAGAATTAAAAACATTAATTAAGTGTTTACTATACTTCAAGCACTGTGTTGAACTCTAGGGATGTAGCTAAAAAAGCTTGACAGACCTTGAATTCAAGGGGCTTATAATGGGACAGAAATTCTTAAGGCTTTTTGTGTCATGAAGCCCTTTTGAAGCCTATAGAAACAATCTTAGAATAGTGTATTTTTAAATTAATAATTTAAAGAAAGTACTAAACTTTAGGGATTAGTGAAAATATTTTTTTTTCCTATCCAAGTTTCTGAATCTCTGTAAATCTACCAGAGACCCCAGGTTAAGAAACTCTGTATTATGATCAAAAGCTTATAGAATGAAGTGGTAGACAGAGAAGGGAATTTTCATTTGGATACTTAAGGGATGTTGAGTGAAACCAAAGGGTGACTAGATCTCTCCTTTCTTACAATCAAATTATTATTAATGAGCAAAGATCTATTTTCTCTCATTCTCATTCACCACTCTCCTCCAAACATGAAACAAGAAAAAGAAAACCTTTGTAACAAGCTTTGGTCAAGCAAAGCTGATTTCCCCCTTTGATCATCCCAAAAACATGCATTTGGCTTGGTCTTCATACTGAGTCCACCATTCTGTCAGGAGGTGGGTGGCATGTTTCATGAGTCCTCTGGCACCGTGATTGGTATTGTGTGAATCAGAATTCTGAAGTTTTACATGTTATTTGTCTTTAAAGTTATTTTCTTGGTTCTGCTTGCTTAGCTCTCCCTTCCATTTCTTACTGTAAAATAGTATTTCACTATATGTATGAAGCTTAAATTGTTTAGCTATTCACCAATTAATGGTCCTCCCTATAGTTTTCTCTTGTTTGCCACCAGAAAAACAGTTGCTATAAATAGTTTTCTACTAGGGGCAGCTAGGTGGCACAGTCAGTAGAGCACCGGCCCTGGAGTCAGGAGGACCTGAGTTCAAATCCGGCCTCAGACACTTGACACAAGTACTAGCTGTGTGACCTTGGGCAAGTCACTTAACCCCAATTGCCCTGCCAAAAAGCAAAAAAAAAATAGTTTTCTACTTAAAGTTTTCCACCCTTGGTGTCTTTGGTTTACATACCTGGTCAAGGTCTTACTAGGGCAAATGGCACGCACAGTTTAGTGACTTTTGGGGCATAGTTTCAATTTACTTATCAGAATGGTTGGACAAATTCACAATTCTGCCAACAATGCATTAATTAACCAGTTTTCCCACAGGCCCTTCAGCATTTGTCATTTTCCCGGGGTTATTTTGGTCACCTTTGCCAATCTGATGAGTGTGAAGTAAAACCTCAGAGCTTTCTTACTTACATTTTTCTAATTCTTAATTATTTACAGCATTTTATATAATTGAATTTTTCAAGACTCAGAGCATTTAACTTGAATTTATTCCTCCAAAAACTGTTCATGTCCTTTTACCACTGTTCACTTCAATCTTGAGTTAGGAATATCTGAGTTCAAAGTCAAGCCTCTGTAGCTGTACGACCCACTGCCTCCCTCAGTTTTCTCATCTACAAAATGTGGATAATAATAGCCCCTACATTGTTGTTATGAGAATAAAATAATGTTGCCAAAACAATTTGAAAATTGTAAAAAAGATATGCTAGCTCTTCTGCTTCCCCTTCCTTCTTCTTCATCCTCATTCTCCTCTTCCTCCTCTTCCTAAATTTCCTGGGTTCTGTTGATAATATACAGAAATGCAACTTTGTTGAAGTTACTAAATCTTTCAATTAATTTTCTAGTTGCTTCTCTAGATACTCTAAGTAAACTATCATATCGTCTGTAAAAAGTGATATATATTTTTTCTGTTTTGAATATGTTTTGTAAATTTTTTGTATAAATTTTTGTAAATATTCATGCATTTAATTTAGGTTGTCAATTTTGAGGCATGTATTTAAGAAAAATAATGAGTTTTAAGATTTCTATTTTGTCTTTTAATTGGAAATTTTACATTTTAAAATTTTAAAAATGTCAAGTTGCATGCCCAGTTTGTTGATCTGTTCTTTTTCTCTTTTGTTAATTAAATTGTTTAATATATGCTTTCCTCAAAGAACTATTTTGGCCGTATCCACAAAAATTTGGTATATTGTCTCGTTGTCATTATCCTTTAATGAAATTATCTCTTGGTTTTATTTTTGACCCATCTATTCTTTGTGGTTGAGTTAGTATTGAATTAATTATAATTTTTGCAGAGGCCCTGTATAAAACATAATTTTATTGTATTATAATCCATAAAATATTTCAAATATCTCTGCTGAGCTTTGCTTTTATGAGGATTTTATTACTATAATACATAACCAGTGTTTGTAAAGGTGCCATCATGCACAGCTAAGAAATATGCTTAATTCTTTCTCTTTCCTATTAATAATTACCAGAGTTTTTATTGTATCTAGCTTTTCTAAAATTCTGTTCTGATTTTTCAAAGTTTTATTTTATATCTTTGGTTACATTTTTCTGGGACTGAAAGGGGGAGACATTGAGGTACCTGTTGTAAGAGTATAATCACCTATTTCCCCATGTAACTAATTTAACTTTTCCCATAAGTACTTGGATGCTATGCTATTTGGTGCATATGTGTTTAGCATTGATATACATTGTCTATGTACCATTCAACATAATGCAGTTTCCCTATTTATTTTGAGTCTATATTTTATGATTGATTTTTTATTTGTCTGCAAACATGATTGCTACTCCTGCCTTTTTTTTTATTTCATCTGAAGCATAACATAACTTAGTCTACCCCTTTATTTTAACTCTGTGTGAATTTTAGGTTTCAGTTGTATTTCTTATAAACACCTTGTATTTTGCTTTCTAATTTATCTAATTACTCCCTTTCATTTTGTAGATAGTTTATCCTGTTAGCATTAACAGTTATAATAATTACTCGTACATTTCCCTAACTGCTTTCCTTATATACTTTTTTTTCCTTTCCTTGTTCCCAATCCTTCTTTAAAAAGAATTGGGTAATGACCAAAAAGTGTACCCAGCACCCAGTGCTCCAGGTGGTATGCAATCTTTTCCTCTCCTGCTCCTCTTTTTTCCTTGCCCAGAACCCAATCACAGTTTCTGACACCTTTCTGTTCTGATACCACTCCTTCCCTTTTTCCCCTTTCCTCCCTCCCCCTGGTTCTAACCAAAGTTTGTTTTTCTTACAGCCAATCCCTTTCTGAATATACACACCATCTCCTACATTTCTCCAACAACTGCATGTGCATTCATCCTGGATTTCACCAATCCAGATGAAAGTTGGGATCAAGTTTTATTTACTTCCCTACCCTTTCCTTCTTGTTTGAATTGTCTTCTACTTATGTACAATAAACACATGAGGTAATTTCCCCTATCCTTCTTCTACTTGATTCCTCCACCTGGACTTGGTTTGCTGCATTTTCTAGGTGTTTCTGGCGTAATTGGTGGCAAGCTAGACTATTCTTTGTTCTTCTGTTCCACCATTTTGGCCAGTCTCCTGGACTTTTCCAGAAACAGTAGTAGTATTAATCTCATTATGGTTCTCAAAACAAGAAGTAAAAAATGTGTCTATGTGTCTCTTTGTGGGGAGTGGAAAGAGTTGGATGGGGTGAATTGGGTGAAGAGTTTGCAAGAAGATGGTTAGAATGAATGGATAGATGGGATGTAAAACATGTTCTGGTGGGTCTGTGACCTGGTAGACATAATGGTTTATATGATTTTGGGTTTTAGTCACCAATGAATAGTTTGTATAGTTTAACCCAAGGATGCAATTTCCAAAGATGAATGGATTAAGTTCTTTTGGTCAGAGCTGTCAAACTCATGATCTCCAAGGGAGGCAAAACTCCTGTGTGGGCCTAAACCAGATTAAAATGTAATTGGCAAATGTTTAACAAAATAAATAAGTATACAATACAATACTAGTAATGTTAATTTGAGGTTATTTAAATCAATATGCCCATAAGAGTCCATTTCTGTTTGAGTTTGACACATCTGCTTTAGGCCATGATCCCTGGAGGTCTATAGGGTACTGTGGCAGGGCAGATGACAAGAATGGATATTACTAGGGTGGACCAGTATCACTGACTAAAATGCAATGAAGTAGAAATGATAGACTTGATAAAAAAAAAAAGCCATTACTACTTTGTACTTCTTCTGGAAGTCATTATGACTCTCCAGTTGGAAAATGGCTATTTAGTAGTAACAACACAGTAGCATAATTCATTAGCTATCATCATTTGTAAGTTCAACATGGATAGTGTATTATTACAGTTGCCTGAGATTAAGAAGATAAATCTGTCTGTGTTCTGCGTTGCATATGCAATCAGTTGTTCCTGAGAGTTCTTTCCTTTGGTTTTGTTTTTCATGTGTAGTTTTAGCTTTTAGAAAGCAAGAGTTGAAAGCTAGCCCTTAAACTCTACTGTTAAAAAGGCATCTTCTCTGTCTTTGCATCTGCTTAGTGTCCAGAATATCTGATTTGTATTATTACTTTCTAAATGGATGACTTTTATATCTCTATAATTAAGAGGTGATTATTATTCAGATTGAATTGTTAGTGAAATCAAGAGTTTGAATAACTTCATTAGCGTCAAGGTAGGTAGTTGGGGATTGGAAAGCAACTTTGTTGGCCTTTCTAAGAAGCCATCTTCCTCGCTGAGTTTCTTTCTACCCTATGATTTTACTATAAATCAGATATTTTACTAGAAATAGTTTTGCAATAGTTTGCATTATTTTCATGATCATGAATCATTGATTACTAAAATTTGGATTTCGTTACAAGGTGATGCTGCCTTTCCTCACCATTCCTGGGGATTGAGCCTCTTTTTAAAGTTCTTATAACAATTTAATAGTTCACAATTTGTGTTTCAGTACAAGGTGATACTCCCTTTCTTCACCATTCCTGGGGATTAAGCATCTTTTTAAGTTCCTATAACAATTTAGTAGTTTACAGTTTCTTAAAACAAAAACATACCTTGATATTTTCATTTGTGACTTAGGGTTATTCTTACTTTAATCACAGCTCATTTTTATGTAGGGCTTCTAGGTTGGCAAAACACTTCATAAACATTATCTAATTTGGTCATTAGTAAAATGCACTGTCATGCTATAATATAGGGACCGTAGGCTTTTATGTTTCCAAAGGGCTTGACATGTATCATCTCTTTTGATAAAGAACATCCCTGTGAAACCCTGAGAATGTTTGACACTTGTCCATGGGTACAGTGCTAGTAAGTATCAGAAGCTGAATTGGAATTCAGTTTTGTTCCAATTCCATGAACAGCATTCTTTCCATTGATCATGCTGTTTAATGACAACTTGACATAGTAGAAAGAGCCCTAGACTTGAGAATCAGAAGACTCATGTTCAAGTCATCCCTAGACTATCAAGAAGCGATTTCACCCCTTGAGAACCTCACGTTCCTCTTGTATAAAATGTGGAAAATAATATTACTGAAATCATAGGTCTAAAGAGAGGAAATGGGCTTTGTAAGATGGCCTATAAATAGATTCTGTTATTATTTCCTTCCTTCCTTGTATGTCAGGTTAATTAATTGCTTTGTTATGCTTGATGCACCTTCAGTAGCCCTTCCCATAACCTTTTGTATTTTCTGGATCAGATGAGATAATGTTTGTAAAACACATTTATCACAGTGCCTACCTAGCACATAGTAGCTGCCCTGTAAATGTTCATTCTCTTCCCTTTCCCCCTCCTTTGCTGTCTCTCATTTGCTCTGAAATAGGAAAACAGACAGCCACGAGTGTTAAGCATAATATATTATATAAGAAATGATAATAAAGCTCTAAGTGAAGCCCTTAGTTCTAGAGCAGAGACTTTAGGGAAGCCATTTGAGGGGCCCAGGAATATTTTTGGGTTCAGGTAGCAATGGAATCAGAGAACTCAGTTCAAATGCTGACTCTGTCATTTACTGTGTGACCTTGAGCAAATCACTTATCCTCTCTGTGTCTCAGCTTCCACATCAGTAAAATGAAAGGTTGTATCCTTTACTGAGATCTCTTCTAGCTCGAAATTTAAGATATAAGAGTCAGATGACATGACCTGTTAGGTAATTCCAAATGAAAAATATATTACCCTGCGATACTAGGTAAAGCTTTGTTGGAGTGTTACTAGAGAGTTAATCGAATTTGGAATGAGTCTTGAGGTTGGCCCCTCCTCTACCCCATCCCTGGGAATTAATACTTGAGGAGGAATACTAATTCTCTCAAGCCAATCAGATTCCATTCTCTCCAAGTGCCTAAGTCATAGCAGATGATTATAGATGCTACTCAAGTCTTGTGCTCTGAAAATAGCATCGCTCCCCAGGATTCTGAGAATCAGCCACTTGCAGAATGGGCTCTATAAATCATAAGGATTCGTTAATAGCAAGAGGAATGATGAAATATAGCCGGGGAAAAAAAACAAAACAAAACAACTTAGGTACTGCTGACAGTTGAAATGTGACGAAGATTCTGTGAAGCCAAGATGTGTAAGGAGATTGGTTTAGTCGAAAGTAATTGTAAACCTGTGCCAACAAGTGGAAACATTTCTCAAAATTCACTCAACCTGTATTGTGATACTATCTTCAAGCCATTTTATAGTGGGACGAGAATTATATTTGGGTGTCCAGAATCAGTAGCTTTCCAATAAATAGACTGCAGGCATACGAAAATTGGCCTGTGCCGCTCTGAATCCTTTTGAGTTGTACAAACCCACTGAAGTATTGCTGAAAGGTGACAGATTTTGCTTATACTTGGAAGTGTATTTGTTTGCCTCTGCCATCAACTATACTTGGTTGGTTTTGGAAATTGAATCAGGCCTGTCTGTGTTCATGGCCCAACATTTCAGTGACACATTTTCAGCTCTCTAAATCACTTTTATGGGGCATGAGATTAAAACCAAACACTGTTGAACATTTATGGTGTTCAGCCGCATATGAATATGACCTGTGTAAAATTTACCTTATTTGAGAGCAGATCCAAAGTGACATTGAAGAAAGGTACTTGGGGGCTAGGTTTTCCATTTAAAGGGAAAAATACGATTAAATAATGTAAATAAAAATCCAACTTATGAAATTTCAAAGAATTTCAATATATATCTTACCATTTTATGGCATTTCTCTTCCTAATTTGTCTCTAAGTTCATTCCATTTTTAGTGGATTTTTGAATTATCTCTTGGGAATAAGTTAGGTTAATGCCTAATTGTGATACAAAATGGAACGGTAATGATGGCAGGAGTGGGGAAGTTTTGATAAGTAGAAATGATGTTACTGTTATGCAGCTAGGCTGTTCAGTTGATAAGAGTGCTGGGTGTTTGGCTAATGAACCAGGACAAGCTACTCCTTCAATATGTTTCAAGATCTATTGAAAGGCTCCACTCTCTTTTCCACAACCCCTCCAAAGTTTGGTTAAAGCACTTCTACTTGTCTCTTTGTGACCTAATAAGGGATGGAGAACTTTGTGACCCTTTGCCAATCAGCCTTCTGTCCCCTGTATTTAAGGGGACTAAAGTACTAATCGGCCAAACTGATCTACAAAGAAAGTGTCAAAAACATATGCAGAGATCCATAGGAAATGCCTTTAATCTAGCTTTACTGAATTTCCTTTAGGATTCAACTCAAGTACTTTTGCTGATTCTTGGAGCTCCCAATGCCCTCCTTCAAAATTGCCTCATATTTATCCTGTTAGTATTCTATTACTTATGCACTTATTGTCCCCCCTCCCCCATAGAATGTAAGGCTCTTGAGGGTAGAGATTTTTTCATTTGTGTCTTTATATGCCCAGCACTTAGTAGACTGCTGGTACATAGGAGGTGCTTAATAGATACTTTTTTTTTGTTTGTTTTTGGGGGGGCAGGGCAATTGGAGTTAAGTGACTTTCCCAAAGTCACACAGCTAGTACATGTGTCAAGTGTCTGAGGTCGGATTTGAACTCAGGTCCTCCTGACTCCAGGGCTGGTGCTCCACTCACTGTACCACCTAGCTGCCCATTAATAGATGCTTATTGATTGATTGGTGGATTACCATCAAGAGTTGATGGTCATCTCCATACCACAATGAGGCACCCAATCAGGATTTTAGTGTAGGAAAGATTTTAAATTAAGAAGACTGTAGGAAAAGTTTTCTCTTTGAGTTACCTGTAAAAAATTAAGTTAACCATCCTTAGTTGACATCTCACATTTCAGATGCCTGAATCATTTAGAGGTTAAGATGTTAATAGGACTATAGTGGAATAACTTTGGACAGCTAGTTGGCACAGTGGATAAAGTACCAGCCCTGGAATCAGGAAGAATCATTTTTGTAAGTTCAGATCTGGCCTCAGACACGTACTAGCTGTGTGACTGTTTGCCTCCAGTTTCCTCATCTGTAAGATGAACTGGGGAAGAAAATGGCAAACACTCCAGTATCTTTGCTGAGAAAAGTCCAAATGAGATCACAGGGAGTCAGACATGACTGAAATGACCGAATAACAACAATGAACCAACTTACTTGACTTAAAAAAAATAAACCCTGGAATTACTGAAATACTCTCTAGATGAGCCCTAGAAAACTGAGAATATTGCAGCCTAAAAAAATACAGATAATTTTTAAGAGTTGGTTTGATACTGATTTGTGTTTTATTTACCTGCAAGGCTTAATATATTTTATCTTGAACCAAGTATAGAGAAATTTCTCCAAAGATGAATACACCTCTCTTTCCAAATCTCTGCTAAAGCATTTCTGTTCTTAGGGATAAAGAATTGTAGCATCAGGTCATTGGAGCATCTAAGGTGTGACTTTTACTAATGGTAGATGATCCCGGAAATGGAATATTAGCATGAAGTGTCTAACTGCCACTATTTATTATAGAGGTGTGATCATATTACTTCCCTGTTGAAACTCCTTGGATGACTCCCTCTCAAGATGGAATATAAACTCCTTAGTCAATCTTTTAAGGATCTCCCCAAGCACCAACCTGTTGCCTGGCTTTATGTCACATGATTGCCCCTTATCACTCTGTGTTTTAGCCAAATGGAGATTTATTCATTTGACTTAATTCTTTTAACATGCAAATATCTCTTGGAAAGATATCATTCTACTAATTCACTTTCTAGGGTAAAAAGAACTTATCAGATCTAATTCCCAGGAAGTTGAGCTGTGTATACATAAGTGCTTGTATTTAAATGAGTACTTATTGGGTAACTGTGGCATGATGGATTATATAAACTGAACCTTTCAAAAAAGTATGCACACAGAGTTAAAATGGAAGGTTGGAGTAGAATTTATGATGCTTCAGCTGATAGGAAAAAGGCAGGAGTAGTAATTATGATCTCAGACAAAGTTATGGCTAAAATAGATTGAATTAAAAGAGATAAACAGGGTAAGCACATTTTGATAAAAGGTACCATAGACAATGAAGCAATATCAATACTGAACCTTTATGCACCAAATACTATAGCATCTAAATTTTTAAAAGAAAAGTTAATTTAATTGCAAGTGGAGATAGTAGTAGTGTAATAGGAGGGGGCTTTAATCTTAAAAATCACAAAACACAACAAAATAAAAAGGAAGTACTGGATTAACTCTGACTCTTGTTTTTAGCTGATTTTTTTAAAGTGCCCTTATTTCTTTTTTAAATGTGGGTGACTCCAGATAGAGAAATTTTTCCATCATAGCATATCACAGCACTGAGATTTAATAGATCTTTAATAAAGATTTAATAAATTAATAAATTTAATAAAATAATAGCCTAGGTGTTGCTAGAGCATGGAACGGAAGCAATTTAGCAAGGGTCATACAAATAATTAGTGACAGAAGAAGGATTTGAACCCCTGTCTTTCTGACTTAAAGCTCAGAACTCTGCTAAAGCAAACTTCTCCTTAGAGCTTTGACAAATAAAAGTTGAGAGAAGGATTTAACTCTAAGCTTTAAGAGCACTTCACTGTTCTCTCCCCGGAGCTAGAATGTTTGTCTTCATGTCTCTGCTGCCCCTGTAGGCCAGCATCACCTCCTTAGGCTTCTCTTTCAATCATTCTTTGTCTGCAAGGTAACAAATTACACATAGAAGGAGCAAGGAACAAGTTGAATTAACTTTTTTGTTTTGTTTTGGGGGAGGGAGCTTTCATTTCTTTCCACTTCTGTGAAACTCAGTTATGTCTCAGTATCATCTACAATCTATTCTTTTCTCTCTCTCTCAGTCTCTCTGTTTCTATCTCTGTCTCTTACTCTCTAGCTCTTGCCTCTCTTAGATCTCTATCTGCTTCTACCCACTTCTCTCCTTTCTCTGGTTTCTCTTTTACTGTTTGACACCATAAAGGTTTTGCAGGTGTGGGCTGGAACCAGCTTTGACTTGCTTTGGGAAGCAGGTGGTTTAATTTTCAGTGTGAGCAGTTACATCTGGAAATCAATAAATGCTGAAAAGGATTTCTCATTTTGTTGTTTGTGTATCAGGGGTCGGGAACCTGAGGTCTCGAGGCCACATGTGGCCCTCTAGGTCCTCACCTGCAGCCCTTTGACTGAATCCAAACGTCACTTTGGAGGCCACAGGTGCTCCACCCCTGATCTAGACCTAAGAAGGTGATGGGGAAAATGTTAATAATGCTAAGTAAACTTATTTTAAAAATTTTTCCCTATGTATTTTTAATTTATGGAATAAAACAAGCACTTCCATAACATGGTGTATTAAAAAAAAAGATGATTGCACTTGAAACTGCAAATCTATATAAAAGTGTGTCATATGTGTACTTTTCCTCCCAAGAGCCAATTGTTGAATATTTGCCATCATGTTCTCAGACAGGGCAAAGAGAGAGGATAAAGTAGAAAAGAAACATGGCAGGCCCTTATGCCCAGACTGATGAGGTTAAAGAAAAATGATGATGGTAGGGAACCATGTGTTGCTAGGGGTGGTCGAGACTGCAAAATACTGACGCACCCGAGTCCTGCCGAATGAATTCGACTGAAGCCTTCTCAACCAAGGAAAAAGACAAAGTTTATTAAAGATTCACCATAATGGGTTGTCTTAAGAAATCTCACCCTTTGTGGTGCTTGTTTTCACAAGTGGACCAGATTCAGTCTATTGAGCTAGATTGAATCTGAGTGCCTTCATGGAGACAAGACAAGACTTATCTACAGAGAGACTGTGGGAGGAATTGAGGGGTGGTCAAGTAGTCTGGCATGACTAGAGGAGAGGTTTAGGGTGGGTCTTGAGGAGGCAAATAAGGAGGATCCTGAGGGGACTAGGGTGACTAGAGGTCAAGACTCTAGGAAACAAGAGAATGAGATTTTGGTAGGATTAAGGGTGGGAAGCAGCTGGACCCAGAGGGCTAGGCTAGGTAGAGATTTGGGCCTAGATAATGAAAGGCTTATGGCCTCAGGCGAAGGCCAGATCTAGTGGGAAGATTCAAGGAGAGTTCAAGGGGGTTCCCAGAGACTGTACTCCAGATTCAAGGGGGTTCCCAGAGACTGTACCCTCATCAAGACCACCCCACTAAACTCCATGGTACAGGTACATTATTTAGAAAACACATTTGATTCTCTGCATATATTTCTGTATATTCATCAATACACATTTTTTACATGCCTACTTTGTGTCAGGTACTGTGCTAGGCATTGGATGAACTGACCTGGATGACCCCCCCCCTGCTCTGGAAATACAAAGAAAGGCAAAGTAGAGATTCTAATGTCAAGGAGCCCAAAATCTAATGAAACAGGCAACATGCAAATAATTACATGAATAGAAATCTGTGTTAGTGGATGGGGAAGGGAAAGTAGTTGCTTTCCTTTTTATTTAAAAGAAAAAAAATACCAAAAATTTGCCAAAAAGCTAAAGTAAAATATTTTAGATTTAATGAATAAAATAGTACTCCAACCATTCATCATAGAATTTAATATTGTTTAATATTTTTGCATGTAGGCCATATATTCCATGACAACTTTTTAGATTTTTGAATCCCCTCAAGTCAGGAAAGATCAGAGTAGAGTTTCTCAGAGCAATATGAATTCAAAATGCAGGGTGATATATATCTTTAGACGTGTCCCGTTTGATTAAGAATATCTGTGACAAGGGTTTTGTTTTTCTTTCAATCAATAGGGGTTGGGGAGGTGGGAAGGAGGGAAAATGCATGCATGATTACTGAAAAAACTTAAAAAAGAAGCAAATATAGAATAATGCCTCTTTTCCTATATTAAGGATACAGAAGGAGGAAAATAAACACAAAATCTGTGGTCTTTACTGCTGGCATAAATCACATTGATGTATGGGGAAGGATTTTTGTTTTGTTTGGCCTTGTTTTCTTATGAACTGCAGGGAAAATTGGATCAACTTGCTCTATAGATAATGGATACAGTAATGCACTGAGATGATCTGTTGCTGCTATGCATCTGGGAAGGTTTTAATGTGGTAAAGACTCAGCTCAATTGATGGCAAAAGGAAAACAAAAGTTATTACGGGCAAAGTTCTGTATATCTTATCCTGATGTTACTTCTGAATCAGATGGAGACAGTATTGGCTGGGCAAATACATTATATTCCTGTCTTAAAAAGTAACAGAGCTTAGAGAGTCCAATTTCATTTTTATGCATTCCTTTTAAAGGCGAAACCCTATTCTGGCAGCAAGAAATGCTTGGGGAAAAAAAAAAAAAAAACTTTTGTTCAAACATGTATACAGTGAGTATGCATATAGCGGTATAAAGGTACAAATAATATATAATGAACCAAAGAAATTTGATCTGGCTTGGGGTCCACTTGAGGTGTTTTATTTGTTTTTCTGGCACAATCGTAGGTAGCTTCCTTGGATGTAATATGTATATATGTAATATGTAAATCAGCTTGTATTCCCTATCACTGCAACCAAATATAAGAAGGCAATGAAACAAAGTGATCTCTTAACTCAGGGTAGGCACTGGGTTGGTTTTCTTTTTGCATCCCGGTCACCTGGCACTATTTCTTACTTGTCCATGGTACGCATTGCACAGATGCCTGATAAATTACCTGTTGTGGTTGAATATACAAGTTGTTGGAGCTACTCGGCCAAATTGGTAATATATACATTGATAAAAGGGGACTGATTAAATTTGTTTATTCTTGGATCCTTGTTAAACAATTTAGAAGCTTCTGAGGAAAGAAAGTTATTGCAATGAGGGACCCTGTGGGAAATGCCTTTTCATTTCATGTCATTTAGTTAAACTCTTTCCAATTTCTAGGTCTGTAGTTACTCTCAGTGACATGATTTTGACTTTTTCGATAGAAATATTGTCACATTTTGCAGAGTATGTCTGCATGTCCTTAAAAAGTGGGAGAGGAGGGAACAGTAATAGAAAAGGTATTAACAACTGCAGCCTTAACTTTTCCCAGGCTTTTTTGCTTGGAGGTTGCAATTACATTTAAGAATTAGATTTCAGGACTCTGCAGTACTTCCTGACAACATTTCCCCCTCCTACACAGATTAACTTTCTAAAGTACATTCTACTCTCTTAAGGCTTTTCTATCCATTAATTGGCAGAAGTTGAGGAGAGAAAAATTTAACTGTTTCCCAGCTTTACTTGTGGGGCCCCCAGCACTGATGATTTCTATCTGTGTACAGGGGTCTCACATCCCCTCCTTTCTAGCATTTGTGGGGAGTGCAGAAATTTGATATAGTAAAAGAGAGAAGACAAATCATCAGGCAGTGTACTGAGACAAGTGGGAAACTTTGCTGGCTTTTGAAAGATACTAAGAAGGGGATAAAAGCCATCAAGTAGTCCTGTACTCATGAGTTCATATATTATATAGCCTAAGACATGCCTCAAGCACAGTATGTTTGGTTGCCTCATTGTTTGCCTATCTCCCCCACACTCCACTCCCTGTGATCCTTGCTCAAGCTGAAAGAACTGAAGAAATGCACCACCCCAAGAAGCTACTTGAAGGTGCAACAATATGGTATTATATTTATATATCATCATTTGTTTAGCCATTCTCTAATAGGCGGGAATCCCCTAGGTTCCAGGATCAGTTGCTCTAAACACTTATTTTTTTACATATGGGTCAGTTTTTCACTTTGACATATCCCTATTCACGATATCCTTGCATCAAAGGATATGACCAATTTAGTGACGTTTTAGACACAGCTCTAAATCTCTTCCCAGGTTGTCAGGATCAGTTCACAGCTCCACTGATAGTTGCCAAAAGTATTTTATAGGTTCAAAATTTAGAGCTGGAATTTATGTAAGAGATCATCTCATCCAAACTTTGCATTTTAAAGATGAGGGAACCAAGTCCCTAAAATTGTAAGTGACATACTAAGGTCACCTAACTATTAATTACCTCAATGTCAAACAAAGCAATGAATTAAGCAGAACAAAAAAACCTACACCTGTTTCCTGCATTAATGTGTAGTGTCATTCTGTGTAAGTGTCATTCTGCTTGACTATGCTATCTAGATGAAATTATTAAAGGGCTAGTTTGTGAACATTTAGAAAGGAAGGCAGTGATCCTTAAAAGACAACATTTATTGATTAATGAATCATGGGAGAATAACCTTACTATTTTAATAAGTAATTAAAATATTTACAACAGACTACTGTAGCTATCCTGTAATTATGTAATAAGATCTCACACATGAAGGGATCCTAACATGCAACAAGGGCCCACATTAGTAGCATAGCATAGTATTGTACAGTATATACAGATAATAAGGAATACAGGGGTAATACAGACTCACTGTAGGTACCTTGTAGGTGAGGAATGTGTTGAGAGAACTCAATGGCAGACAGGGCCAGCAGAATCTCCAGCATAGTGGGTTAGAATCAACAATATTAAAGGCAAACAGATTTGGTGCCCTTAGTTGCTATCATACCAGTTCAATAGCCCTGACCCTGAATGAGCCTTTCCTAGGCTCTTTTTTTCTTAAGGATCTCTCTAATTATGGCTATGACTTTAGGCCCTACACTTTAGGGAAAAATCCAGATTCACATACACTTTTTCTCCCACTGGTTCCAAAACCTCTCCTTTACCCCATGTAGTGGGGATTCCTTTCATGTATGGATTGGACTAAATGGCCTCGGAGGTCCCTTAAGATTTTTTTTTTGTCTCTCTTATTTTAATTTTTTTCCTCAATTATATGTAAATATTTTAACATTCATTGTTGCAAGTTTTTAGTTCTACATCCTGTCCTTGAGAAGGCAAGCAGTTTGATATAGATTATACATGAGAAGTCATGTAAAACATATTATCCATGTTGCAAAAGAAGACATAGACAAAAAAGAGAAGAAAAGAAAGAGAAAGAAAAAGAAGGAAAGAAAGAAAAGGAGGAAAGATAAAGAAAGGAAGATTTAAAAATATGCTTCAGGCAATGGGGCGTAGAAATTTATCTTGCCCTACAAGAAAGGAAGGGAAAAGGGGATGAGAGGGGAGGGGGGTGATAGAGGGGAGGGCTGACGGGGGAACAGGGCAACCAGAATATATGCCATCTTGGAGTGGGGGGGAGGGTAGAAATGGGGAGAAAATTTGTAATTCAAACTGTTGTGAAAATCAATGCTGAAAACCAAATATGTTAAATAAATAAATTTAAATAAAAAAAATATGCTTCAATCTGCATTCAGACGCTATCAGTTCTTTCTCTGGAAGTAGATACTATATTTCAATATAAGTCCTTCAGTATTGTCTTGGATCATTGTATTGATTAAAATAACTAAGTCATTCACAGTTGATCATTGCACAGTGTTTTTAGTGCTGTCCACAGTGTTCTGGTTCTTGTCACTTCACTTGATATCAGTTCATATATGTCATCCCAGGTTTTTCCTGAAACCATCCTGCTCATCATTTCTTGTAACACAATAGTATTCCATAAAAATAGTATATCACAACTTGTTTAACCATTCCCCAACTAATTGGGGCTTCCCCTTAATTGCCAGTTCTTTGCTACTACAAAAAGAGCTGCTATACATACTTTTGTACATATAGGTCCTTTTCCTTTTTGTTTTTTATCTCAGTAGGATACAGACCTAGTAGTGGGATTGCTGGGTCAGTGGTAATATACAGTTTTATAGCCCTTTGGGCATAGTTCCAAATTTGTTCTCAAAAATGGTTGAATCAGTTCACAACTCCCCCAACAATGCATTAGTATCCCAATTTTTTTTTTCCATGAGCCCTCCAACATTTGTCATTTTCCTTTTCTGTCATATTATCTAATCTTATAGGTATGAGGTGGTACCTCAGAGTTGTTTTAATTCACATTTCTCTAATCAATAGTGATGTAGAGAATTTTCTGTATAACTAGTTTTGATTTTTCTTCTGAAAACTGCCTGTTCATATCATTTCACCATTTATCAATTGGGAAATGACTCATTCTTACAACTCTAACTCAATTTTTATACATTTGAGAAATAAAATTATTAACAGAGAAGCTATGCTTCCATGGTCCTTTATTGAATATTATTTTATTGTATTATGGTCTGAAAATTATGCGTTTTATCTTTCTTCTTTTCTTCACTTGCATGTGAAGTTCTTGTGCTCCAATACACGGTCAGTTTTTATGAAGGTGTCTTGTAGAGCTGATAAAAGGCATATTCCTTCCTATTCCCATTTAGTTTTCTCCAGAGATCTATCAGATGTAACTTTTCTATAGTTTTATTTATCTCCTTAATTTCATTCTTGTTTATTATTTGGATTAGATTTTTCTAGTTCTGAGAAGGGGAAAATTGAGGTCCCCTGGTAGTATAATTTTTCTGTCTATTTCCTCCTATAATTCACTTAAGTTTTCCTTTAAGAATTTGGATGCCATGCTATTTGGTGCATACATGTTTAATATTGATATTACTTCTTTGTCTATGGCACCTTTTAGCAAGATGTAGTTTCCTTGCTTATGTCTTTCAGTTGGGTCTATTTTTGTTTTGTTTTGTCTGAGAACATTATTGCTATTTCTTTTTATTATGTCAACTGTGTATGTCTCTGTTTCAAGCATATTTCTTGTAAACAGTATATTGTTGGATTCTTGTTTTTAATCCATTCTGCTATCCTTTTCCATTTTATGGGTGAATTCATCCCATTCACAGTTAGGATTACTAGCTATATTTCCCTCTCTCCCATTCTCCTGTGTCTCTTCCTCCACCTCAACTTCTCTCTTTCCCTCTCCCTTCAAAAGTCTGTTTTGCTTCTTACTACTATCTCCTTTAATTGGCCCTCCCTTCTAACAACACCTCTCCTCTCTTCTCTCCGCCCCTTCCTACTTGCCTGTAGGGTAAGATAGATTTCTATACCCAAAGGAGTATTATCTTATTCCCTCTTTGAACCAGTTCCAATTAGAGTAGGGTTCAAGCATTGCCTGCTACCTCCCATCTGCCATTTTCTCCTCCACTGTAAAACTCTTCCTTTCATTCCTCATTTATGTGAGATAATATTCCCCATTCTTTTCCCCCTTTTCCTAGTCCATACCTCTTTCTCATCCCTTAATTTAAAAAAATAATTTCATCCTAGTCAACTCACACTCTTGCCCTCTGTCTGTGTAGACTCCTTCTAACTGCCCTAATAATGACACATCTTAATAGTTACAAATATCCATCTTCCCATGTAAAAATGTAAATAGTTTAACTATATTGAATACCTTGTTTCTCTTTCCTGTTTACCTTTTTATGGTTCTCTTGAGTCTTGTATTAATTTGAAAGTCAAATTTTCTGTTTAGCTCCAGTGTTTTCATTAAGAGTTCTTGAAAGTCTTCTGTTTCACTAAGGACCCATTTTTTCCCCCTAAAGAACTATACTCAGTTTTCTTGTGTAGGTGACTTTCGGTTGTGATCTTAACTCTTTTTCTGTCTGGAATAGCATATTCTCTGATCTATAATATTGTAGCTTTTAAATCCTGTGTGATCCTGACTGTGTCTCCATGAAATATGAATTGTTTCTTCTGATTCCTTGCAGTATTTTCTCCTTGATCTGGGAGGTCTGGAATTTGTCTATAATATTCCTGGGAGTTTTCATTTTGGGGTCCCTTTTAGGAGTTGATGGATGGATTCTGACAATTTTTATTTTATGCTCTGGGTCTAGGGTATTGGGCCAGTTTTCCTTGATAATTTCTTGAAATATCATGTCTAGGCTCCTTTACTTTTATGACTTTATGTAGACAATAATGTTTAAATTATCTGTCCTTGATCTGTTTTCCAGGTCGGTTGATTTTCTAATGAGATATATCACATTTTCTTCTATTTTTTTATTCTTTTGACTTCATTTTATTGTTTATGGATGTCTCATGGAGTCATTGAATTCCACTCACCTATTCTAATTTTTAAGGAATTATTTTCTTCAGGGAGCCTTTGTATCTCTCTTTTTCCATTTGGCCAGTTTTGCTTTTTAAGGAGTTCTCTTCATTGATTTTTTCTGCCTCCTTTAACATTTGGTTAATTCTGTTTTTAAGGCATTATTTTCTTCAGTATTTTTGGTGCTGTTTTTACCAACCTTTTGGCACAATTTTCATAGTTTTCTTATATCACTCTCATTATTCCCCAAATTTTCCTCTACCTCTTCATTCTGTTTTTAAAATCCTTTTAAGGTTCTTTCAGAAATTATTTTGTTGAGCTTGTGGCCAATTCACATTTTCTTTTGAGGCTTTGCTTGTATCTATTCTGACGACACTGTCTTCTTTTAAGTTTGTGACTTGATCTTCCCTCTCACCCTAGTAACTTTTTTATGATCAGGTTCTTTTTCTTTTTTTAATTTACTCAATTTTCAGCCTATTTCTTGACTTTTAACTTTATGTTAAATTTGGGCTCTGCTTCAGGGGTGGAATAGGCACTGTCTCAAACTTCAGGTTTCTTTTTGTTTTTTGCTGCTATTTTTCAAGAGCTATTTCTGGAGGGGTCTGTAAGTTTTCAGTTCTTTCCAATTGGTATGATCTAAGGAGAGGTGAGGTCACTGCTCTCCTGACCTATGTCTTTATCCAAGAAGGGACCTTATAATCCTGTATCTTCACATGCTAGTGTTCCTTCTGGCCCTGGAACTATGAACAGGTCCCTTGCTCCCCTGCAGCTGCAACCACTAGTTTTCCTTTCTGTCTTGGAATTGAGACCAGGGCCCCTGCAGCCTTATGAGTGACCACATGCATTCTTCTTCAACCTGGAACTGCACCTGCAACTGTGTATGGGCAATGCAACAGTGTCCTGAACATAGCACCAGCAAAGGGCCCCCTGTAATCTCCCTCTTAGCAGTTGTCTGATCCCCTTACCATCTGTGGACTAAGAGTTCCTCAAGCTGCTGCTGCAGCCACCTCCAAGGTCTGCTGCTGGCATTGCTATACTTGAGGCCCCACCCAAAGGTCTGGTGTCACAGACCTTTCTTGCTGACCTCCTGAGTTGTCTTGGGCTGGAAAATGGGCTTACTCCTACTTTTTGTTGGCTCTCATTCCAGAATCCATTTTGAGACATTATTTTAAGTTGTTTGGAAAGGAATTTGGAAGAGTTCAAGTGAGTTCAAGCCTCTACTCCTCCACCATTTTGCCTCTGCCTTCCTTCAGACTTTCAAATTCTACAATTCTGTAAAATTATCTTAATGGTGTTTTTAACACCATGGGTTAGAATCTTGTTCTTATGAGGCATAAGACCTGAGTTTAAATACAGCATCATACACTCACCACTTATATGACCTCGGGTAATTCACTTTATCTCTGTATCAATTTTCTCATCTGTAAAATGAGAATAATAATAGTGCATACCTGTCAGGGTGGTTGTGGGTGGAATGACTTAATATTTGTAAATTGCTTTGCAAACTTTAAAGCAGTGTGTAAATGCTAGATGTCGTTATCGATGTTGGTGAAGATGCCCCATGCCCAGGTTCAATTATGATATAAGCTAGTAACCTTTTCCGAAGCATTACATAATAAAAGCATCTCTGGCTCTAGAGTTACAAACTGACCTAATCCCAGCCAGCCCTCAGGACCTCAGTAATAGAGCAAGGGCCTCTGGATAGAACAGCTTACTCTATCATTACTACTAACTAAACGACGTGCATATCCTGCCGATGCTGGGTAAACATCATCAATACCCATGAACTCAAGTTCAGTTGAAACTTGGAAGCTTAAATAAAGGAAGCTGTAAATGAGAAGGCAGTAGGTCTGGTATCCATCTCAATAAAGCAAATGTTTATGCAGTTTAAAGAATATGTAGGGATGTATGTGAGATGCGACTATGAATAGCAAAGCAGAAAAAATGAAGCTGAAAGGATTTAGTATAGCTGGTATGGCTCAAGTCCTTCACATGCAAAAATGGGGGATGGGAGACCATACAACCAAACTGACCTGAGAAGATAGTGTTATGTAGGAAGCTCAATTAAATTCAGGCCCCCTAATTAATGCTATTCTTTTTCCGTGATTAGAATTCTAGGTGGATTATATAACCTTACATATGTATGTGAGACATTTTTCTGATTCTTTAGAGAATATTCATTTGCAGTTATCTATCATGGCCTCTGGTCAGCTTTGATTTTATTCCTCAGTGAAAGAATAAGAAGCATCTCAGATGTGTGTCCAGGTAGGGAAACATGATTTTAGAAATTACATTTCTCCTCTAATATTTGTGAGTTCAAGTAAATTAAAAATTTTGCTTCTCAGAACTTGGAAGAGGTTTCTCCCTCCCTCTCTCCCTCTCTCTCTCTCTCTCTCTCTCTCTCTCTCTCTCTCTCTCTCCCTCTCTCTCTCTCTCTGTGTCTGTCTCTCTCTTTCTGCCTCTCTATCTCTATCTCTATTTCTCTCTCTGTGTCTCTCTCGCACACACACTCATATAATACACAACACATAATTTTGAATGTATTTAGAAGCTCAAAAATATTATAAAAGTACAGATACTGCTGGGCTTTCCCTCATCTGCTTTTCATTCCTTTATGCAACAGGATGAATTTGACAGGATGTTTAAAATATTAGAAACAGTCTCTGAAAGGACTAATGATCTCTGGAATAAACTTGGTGGCACGAGGCTCCAACACCTTCCTGAAAAGGCTTTCCAGGCTCACAGCACTCCTTTTAAGGGGCTGTCAGTTTACCATGTGTGTGTCATCAGTTACCTGAAGACTGGAGGACATTCTCAAAGTTAGAAAGTTATTCTGCCTCCTTCTGGCCTTATTCAGACCTGACTAATTCATGTTTTTGCTTTTGCTTTTTGTATTTTACTTTTAATGAGAAACATAAACTTCCACATATTTACTCCCCATTCTTGCAATTCTATCCTGCTTCTTTTTACCTTGGGCTTAAGGACATCTTTGAGATTTATGGCATCAGCTTTTGGTTGAATCATTTACTGGGAACCAAAATATTAAAAGTATATTTTTATGAAGAAAATCATCCAGAGCAAGAGAACATCTCTGAAGCAAGCATGCTTTTCTGGAATAGCATTTGATAAACTGAAATTTCAACAACTCAGGATGAAGACAAACCTCAAGATCTTACAAATCTATCCTTTTGCCAAAGTGGGCAGAAGTAACTCTTGGTCCCGCTGGGCTTTACTTGTGACATGCCAATACTTACTGAGGCTGGGATCTGTCAGATTTATTCCCAGCACCTCCATCTGGGCCCTCGAGACCACCCCTAGGTCTCATTCTTCCTAAGAAAATTCATGTGTGCATGGATGCATAGGTAGTCATATTGAAATTGATGGGATTCTGTTTTAAATTTCAGTCTCTTGCCACCAAAGCTTTAATCTTTCCCCTTGATACTAAATAAAGTCTAAATTTCCTAACTTGGCATGATGAAACTTTTTGGAAAATTTAGTGCTTTTTGGGATAGTGCCTTTCGTAGTCTATCTTTTCAACTTGATCTAATTTACTCTATGCTCAAATCAAACTCATTGCAAAGGAATGCAAAGGCCCAGTTGTTAAGGTCCTTGAATGCCAGATGCCAGGATAAATAGTTTGGACAATGGGAATCACGAATATTTGCTTGTATAGGTCAGAGACATAATCAGAAGTGTGCTTTAGAAGCTTAATCTGATGGTAGTATACCTAATGGGTTAAAGAGTAGAAAGACTGGGAGCAACAAAATTAATTAACAGTTTTTGCAGTAGCTTTCCCGACTAGTCTCTTTCTATTAAGAATCTGGACTAGGTTCTCCAGGTCACACAAAAAAGGAAGGTAGCAGATATAGGGAGTGGTTGGTGTGAGAAATGATATGGAACTTTCCTCCACCAACACAAATCGGAATTTTTTATAGCTTACAGTTTAAGCTGCTTAAGGCTCAAAGCCAGTAAGGATCAGTGGCAGAATCTGAACTCAGATTTTTCTGATTATAAGCCCTGGAATCTAGCCTTCAGAAGGAGACATAATTGACAATCCATTATGGTTTACAGTTTTAAGTAATTAGTTCTTCACATTTTAATGCCATTATATCATTTTTAAAAGAATCCTTGTATAAAATTCCTAGTAAACTAACTTTTTTTCTTTTTTAGCCATAGTTGGAGAACTGTTCTGGTTAATTATGACTTCTCGTGGATTAATCAAGTTAGTCTGTAAAATGAGCAGATTGAAAACTTTAATGAAAATATACAGTAAAATTTCCTTAACCCTCAAACCAGGCCAAACAAAATTTGCTTTGTCGAAATGTGTTTTTCTGATTTGGAAAGTTTAAGTAGCTACAGAAACATAACTTATGGAAACATCTCCATTATCTCAAATCCCCAATAGTTAAGTCTTCAATTGCTAAAGTTTTATTACTTTAATGAAATTTAATCGAAATATTTCTAAAAAGATATTATGTCTTCCTGTCTTAGAACATAGTTAACAGTATTTCATCTTTTCTTAATGACTCGAGCATCCTAATAGCATCAATTTATCTACTGATAAATTACTATCAGTAATTCCTTCAGTAGCCATTGAGATGTATGGTCAGTCAAAAATAAACATTTTAAGAACCTACTGTGTGCCAGATACTATGCTAAGCACTGGGAATACAAAAAGAAGCAAAAGGCAGTCCCTGCCCTCAAGGAGCTTATAATCTAATAGGAGAGATGGCAAGCAAACAAATGTGTTCAAATAACAGGATAAATATAGAAAAAATACAGGATAAATAGGAAATAATTAAAAGAAGGAAAGTGTTAGAATTGAGAGAGATTGAGAAAGGCCTTTTACAGGAAATGAAATTTTAGCTGCATTTAAAGGAGCCTAGAGAAGCCAGTAGAAGGAAATAAGGAGGGAGAGTATTCCAGGCATGAAGGACAGCAGAAAAAAATGCCTGTAGCTAAAAGGTGGAGTGTCTTGTTTAAGGAGACCAGTGTCACTGGATCAAAGAGTACATGGTATAGAATAAGATGAAGAAGACTGGAAAGGTAGGGGGGGGCTAGGTTATGAAGGGCTTTGAATGACAAATAGATTTTATATTTAATCCTGGAGGTGATAGGGAGTCACTGAAGGTTTTTTTTTTAATAGGGAGATTGGCATAGTTTGACTTGCTCTTTAAAAAAAAAATCACTTTGCTTGCTGAATGGAAGATGGATTGGAGTGGGGAGAGACTTGAGAAAGGCAGACTCATCAGTAGACTATTATAGTAGCTGATGGATGTGGTCAGATCATTTTTTTTAAAAGAACATGTGAGTTTTTTGACATTAGAATACATAAGGAAGGATTGAATATTAGATAGCGTGAAGATAATAGTGGGTGCAACCTACTAAAGAAGATGTTAGGTGATAGGATCAGGGGTCCATGTGGAGAGATTTCTGAAGGTCCACTTCTTTAACTGAGAAGACCAGAGTGAAGGAAGAAGATAGTAGGTGAATATGTCTGAGTGATATGAAATGAGGAAGAGGAAACAATAGATAGCTCTAAGTGAATGGACTCTTTTTTTTTTCCCCAGTGAAGTATGAGGGAAGATGTCAGCTGAGAGGCTGTTGTAGGAGAGGTGTAGTGGGAGGCCGTAGTGGGATGAGGGATGGTAAGTTTAAATTAGTTTTTGGGTAGTGTGATAACAAATTAGAGAGTGATAAAAAGAGTAATAATAAGATTGCTTTGCAGAAGTGAGGGCCCAGTTGAGATTACATAACAAATTTCTAGTGGTCTTAATCATCAAAGTTTCATGATTTCCCTCAGTTCCATTGAGGAGTATGTTGAATATGAGTAAGGAAACTGGTTGGTGGAATAAATCCAAAGTTTCAAAGCTGGACTTTGGCAAATCAGACTCAGTGACGAGCAAACAAGTAGGTATCCCTTCCTCTGGTCCAAATTACTATCCATCCACACCGTATGCTGTACCATTCTTGTCCATATACATCTATTAATCCAATCTAAATGCAATCTAATGTTAGAGATTCTAAGGGAAGGAAAGAATCCAGTAGTTGGGAATGATTATCATTTATATACTCTGAGTATTCATAGTGTAATCCCCTATAAGTACTAAGTAATTTAAGAAATTTCAACTGATTAACAAGCTGAACTGTATTTTTCTATTTTCACCATGAGAAATTCATTGTTGAATTAAAACTAACATCAGCTGACACATTTAATAGGGTACTATATTTCATCCTTTCCTTACTGTTCAATAGGCAAGCAACAAGAACCAAAACATTAGATCAAAAATTAAAACAATGGTTGTTACTGGTATTCTGGTTCCATGGTTCCATGTGGCTTATGGTTATTTAAGTTGCAACAAACTTAGTGAAGGAAAATGACACCTTTTTTCCAGGGTTCACAGATATAGTAATTTTAGTTCTTAGAAGGCAACCAAGAACTTGGGAACAATCCAGGAAAGTCTTTGTGCCACCATGCATATTCCTCATAGGAGAACCCCATGAAATCTTATTTATTCTTTTCTTCATCACAATTTTAGCAAGCATAGCTATCTGCTTTTCTTAACTCACAAAGTTAAATTAGAAGGCAGGGTTTAGACAAGAGTAGGCTAGAGCCAAAGAATGCTGGCACGAACATAAAGACAAAGAAACTCTTTATTTAAAAGAAAAAGGGCAAGGAATTTTAAGAGGAATGGAAGTCTAGGACCACCCAGGGTCATTGAAAATAGCCAAATACAGCTTCCTGTTGTAGCCTAGTACAATAAATAATTATCCACACCTGATTTTTAAGAAATAACTATCTATCACCTATCTATCTATCTATCGATATACATACATATACCTGTGTGTGTGTATATATGTGTGTGTGTGTATACACCTTTGTCTTCTAATCTCTGTTTATTTACTGCTTGTCTGGCCTTGGGCAAGTAATCTTGGCATCTTTAGGCCTCAGTTTCTTTATTTGTTTAATGAGAAGCTTAGAGTAGACAACCTCTAAGGTCACAGTTAAAATTCTATGAGCCTAAGAATTCAGGGAAGGGTGTAATGCGTTTTAGAAAAAAAAAATATGTTTGTTCATAATGTTGAAAATTTTAAAAAAATGTTGATGCTTAAAGAACGCAAATTTCAGTTGCCGGTATAATTCAGTGTATACGAGCTACCTTTTTTCTGAAGGACGTGAAATGAATGGGACACAGCTTCACCACTGGCCCTCTCTGCCACTTTTGATTCTTCAGGCAGATTTCTCCCAAGTCAGGGTTGCTGGTTGGTTGCTGACTTTGCTGTGTGACTCCTTATGTTATGGGTGTTGATGGGACATAGTAAGCAGGTGGTCATGATTAGTTCTTGGGCTTGGACTGCAGACTTTTTATATGGGAGAATGATGCTCTTCTGGATGGCAAGCAGCCATTGGCACATATGGCCAGTCTTTCTTTTCCTGAATGTATTTATTCCCTGCTAACATGGTTAATTCTGCCTTAATGCTTTTGAATAAATCTGCATTGTAATGTGTGGAATTTTATTATGTGAGTGAGAGCACAGCATGGGGCCTAACCTGACCCTTTGCTTTGCTGTGCATATCAATGCTGATAGCCCAATTTCCTGGAAGAAACAGCAGGATAGGCTTTGGGGACCTTCATTTTATCATGGAACACAGAAAATGTGATGGTAAAAGTACTCAATAGCCTCATCCTGAGCTGTTAAAATAAGGAGACAGACAATATATGAGAGGCCTTTTCCGACTCATTTAGATAGGGAATATGTATTTCTGTAAGATGACCATCCTACAGATAGTAAATGATATTAACAATAGATGTAAGAATAATGATAGCCAAACTTTTTGTAGTTATCTTAAGATTTCTGAAAAACTTTATGATTTTTGATCATAAAACATATTGCATCCATCTAGGAGAAAAGTCAAATGACTAGTAGCAATTGAAGGGAAAAAAATAATTCAGCTTTCTAATGGTAGGAACGTTGGGCATTATTTATGGAGTTACACATTCTGAGCTCTAAAAATCCCTTCCAGCAATCTTTGATTCTGTGATACTTAAATGGAAAAAAAAGTCAAATGGCAAGACAACAAATTGAGATCAGGACTGTATTTGGAAGAAATAGCTTCCAGGGTATGTCAAAAGGTTATGCAGAGTCAGCCAGATCTCCCCAGAGGTTGACAAGCTTTAAGAAGTTACCTGTTTGCTGTAATTTAAGGTTGGGTGTGCCAGTTAAGCATCTTGATCCTTATAAGGACTTTTTCTAAATATCATCGGTATATATACAATTAATAAGATTTTTTAAAAAAAATATTTGAGAAATGTCATTTGAAGTTATTTATAAAAATATAGATTTTACCACTTTCCTGGGATCATTGCCCTTGCTTTTCCTTGCTGAATTGTCTAATATCCATTACTGACTGGATACTTGAAACCGCACAGAGGCCTCTAAGTAAACAATTATTAAAATAGTCCAAGATGAAGTACTCTTGCTCGCTAGTCACTTCTGTCTCAGTTGCTAAAATCCCAGGATTCTGTGGCTTACCAAGGTGATGGGGAGCCTAAGACCTGACTTGAACAGAGTGAGTTGGGTGTGTCTCACTTTCCATAGACAGTGTAGTGTACAGACAGGCTCTGTGGCGTGGGTCAAAATATTATCTTTCTCTGGGTGTTGATTTCCTCATTTGTCAAATAGAGCAGTATACTTTACTTCACAGGAGTATTGAAAAGACTAAGTGAGGTCACAAATAGGAAAGCCTTGTGGAAACTATAAATAATTTTGTGTAGCAAAAAATTATTCTAATAATGATGTGGCTTAGTGGGAAGTGCATTAGATTTTGTGTCAGAGGTTTAAATTCCAAGTCTTCTTATTATGTTTGTGATCTTGGAAACACCCTCTCCTGGTCCTCAGTTTTCTTATATGTAAAGTTCACTTACTGGACTCGATGACCTATAATCTTAGGGCTTACTACATGAGAGAAAATAATTCTTCAGCCAGGCACGTGAATCTAAATGCTAGAAGTACTACCAGCCTAAATTAGTTGAGAGTTAAATTTCATAGGCTATAACATCCAAGTAGGTCAGAATAGAGGCCTCCTAATATCTCTGTTGTTGTCCATTTGTTTCAGTCATGTCCCACTTTTTGTGACCCCATTAAAGGTTTTCTTGGCAAAGATACTGGTGTGATTTGCCCTTTCCTTCTTCAGCTCATTTTGCAGATGAGGAAACTGAGGCAAACAGGGCTAAGTGACTTGCTCAGGTTCACACAGCTAATAAGTGTCTGAGACCAGATTTGAATTCAGGTCTTCCTGACTCCAGGCCGAGAACTCTGTCCCTGCGCTGCCATGCTGCTCCGATATCTCTGGGTAATATTGAATTCTTCGTAGGAACTTGGTTACTCACAATTCTGAGTTAAGTTAATAAGGTGCCACTCTCAACTTTCGGTGTCTGCTCTGGAATATAATGACACATTCTAATAATTTTCAGGTTCTAATCAAGTTCTTGCCTACTATTTTGCTTTACTTTTTGTAATGTTTATATAGTTGGTATGTAATATGTGTCTCATACCTGTCAGGGCCACTTCCTCAGTCCTACTCTCATTGGTGGGCTATGCTTTCAAAAGTCAGATAACTACTATTCTTCCCAGAGTTCTAGGTGAGACTTGACTGGTATACTTTCTATTAATAACTGACTGGAGTTGATTAGCTTTTAGGGGGAAAAACATATCTATTCAACAGGTATGATAAGCACACCTGAACACATAAAATTTTTATTTTAGGGAGAATGGGATCAAACTTGGAGGGTGTCTGAAGGATAAGCTTATTTCCTGGTTAATGGAACTTCTTTTCTCCTAAAGTCAGAGTTTACATGGAGTTCCCTTAAGCTAGAACTTCCCTTAAGCTGAGCTCCTACTTTTGGTATGTGAGGTTGCCTTTCCTGGGTATGTATAGTTTACCATCTGTGTGTGTCTGAGCTCCTGAAGGAGATGCTTGTGATGGCAAGCAAAGTGGGACTTTTCACTGTTTTTTTTTTGGAGTGCTTCTCAGCACTAAGGCAGCCAAGTACCTTTGATTGAACCTTGCCTTTGATTGAATCAAGAGTCTTTGACGACCTGCTTAAGTCACAGGAAAGCCTGTCACATGAGTTTGAGTCACATGATTGTGATACCTCTGACCCTGAAGAAGTGTATATATACTCTGAAGTTAGCATTGTGCTTTGGGGGCTCACTCGCTGGAAGAGTGTTCATGTGATTTGTCCAGACAAGACTCTGGGTAGCCATTAAGGAGCCCCCAGGCTTTGAAAACCCAGAGGTTGGTGCTTCTCTCTCTCTCTCTGGTAACTATGTATGTATTGCTGTGGACATACAGTTAAGAGAGTTGTGTTATTTGCTCTGTTTATATAATTTCTACTTGTTATTTGTTTGTGTTTTCTCTGAAGTTCAGGGTGCTGACTTTTTCCCCTGAACTAAGTGAATGATATATGTATGTTTAATTAAAGTGAGATTATAAACCACTTTAAGTCGCTTTCCTTCAGAAAACAGATCAAAGAACTTGTGCTAGCAGCCCTCCTGTGTACTGATGTATTGGCCTTACACCTCTGCAGAAGCTGCAAGCAGCATTGTTGTTACAACCCGACAACAGCTATTGCTCCGTTTGTCTCTAGTGGATTCTGCTATCAACCCTGATGGGAACTTCAGGTTGTCACCTAGTCAATGGGGAAGAAGGAAGGTGAGAAACCTGAGTCTCTCCCCATCCCCCAAAGGGAAGTATCTTCTCAGTCGTCAGTCACCAAGTTCTCCCTCATTGCTTATTTGGCTTGTTGTTGGAATTTGTGATTCTAAACTGGCTTTCTGTGTTATACATGGGCCCAGGATTTTGTTGGATTGTACATCCACTTACAGGACGTTTCTTGTCCACATACTTTATCTTTATCTTAGCACTTTACTTCTCCCAAAAGGGTTAAGGATTGGTTCATACCTCATTAATATTTTGATGACTGATTCATTCAGAAACTTCAACCCTTATATGTGTTGAAGTAAACAGAAAGTTGCCTGTGATATGAAAACATTCAGGTCAGTTTACCCAGCATATATTAAGCCTCTACTGTGTGCAAAGCATTGGGCATGCAGAGACATAATTGAAAAAAACACTTTAAGTAGCAATTATTTTACTATTTACATATGACACATAATTAGACAAGGAAGTAGAACTATCCTTTCCGCATCATCAAGGTTAGGGGTACCATGTCATCTCAATTTGGAAAATCCATGTAAAATTTTTGGCTCTCCCTTTGTACCAGAGAAAAAATTTGATTTTTTAAAAATTTTTCTTTTATAGGGTGTTTGCAATTTCTTATTGTAAAATTTTGGTTGATATTATATAATACTATACATATATTTTATCCATTGCTGAGTTTCTAAACTTTATCTGTGTCATCTGCTAGCCTTCATATGTCATCTGTAGTTTCTGCAAAACTCCAAAATTCCCACGTAATTTCTTATGCCAACTAACAATTTATCAAAACTGCAATGTGGAAAGTCACTATGTGGAAGGGATAACTCTACAACATAATTTGAAGAGAGAGTGAACGTGAAAAATTAGGGGAATCATAAAAGGTTTTGTATAAGAGGTAGAGCCTGAGCAGAGCCTGGAAGTTAAAGATTCTAAGAGGTCAGAGGAAGGAGGAGTACACATTCTAGGAGTGATGGGTCATCTTTGTAAAGGCAGGAGATCGAATGCAAAGGACAGAGAACATAGAAAACTGGACATTTTGGCTGGGTGTAGAATGTTTGAAGAGGAGTAATATGAAATAAGCTCGGAAATGTAGGCTGGAGCTCAATTATTTAGAGCTGTTAATGCTAGGCCAAGGAGTTTGCGTTTTCATCTGAGTCATAATAGAGAAGCAGTGGAGATTTTTTTTTTTGTTTAGGGGTGTAACGTGGTCAGACCTGAGGTTTATAACAATTATTTTGGCAGTTGAATGAAACATGGGTTGAAGATGTGAGGAATCCTGAAAACAGGCCAAAATCAATGGTTACTTCATTAGCTGAAGTGAAGAGTAATGATGGTATGCCTTAGGGTGGTGGTTGTGGGAATGGAGATGAGGACCTTGATGAAGAGGTGAAGTTGACAACCCCAGATGGATGAAGGGCAGAGGGAAGAATCAGGAAAAACACAGTGTTGTAGAGTTCACACTTGTCTGAGCACTAGTAATGGACCACCATGGTAGTGTTGAAATACAGGGAGGGATTAGCTTGACCTTTAAGTGAGACCATAGTTCATTTTCTAGTAAGGTGGATGGTAAACTGAGTCTTTGATTAGGGTCAAGTAATAGAAAGTTTAGGGAGAAGGAACCAATTGTATGATTCTATGTGTATATATGTTTATTTGTATACAGTTGGCACATGTAGATATAAACACATTTACAAAAGAAGTATGAGATTGTAACCATTACAAAAGGCTTACCCGAATGTCCATAGATCAGAAAGGCATGTGTAGATATGCATTTGCATAAAATACATGTATGGATATACATCTACCTGAAAGACGTGTGTATCTACACATGCACACATAAAAGGCATATGCGAATATCCAAGCACATGCTATTTGTACATTCACTCATATACAGTAGGTATCTGCATATTTTGGATCAGGTCAGCACATGCTCACATACATACAAGTATAGGAGACTGAGTTTGTACATGCACGAAATCTTTTGCCTGATATCCGTAGTTCCTGCTGAGATTGTTCTCAGTGACTAATTCATGAACATTAGCCTTTTCTATACTATTTTCACTCTCACTTATGATTTACTGCAGTCCCTAGAAGAGGAACCATGCAACACATCAATACTTGGGTCTCTATACCTTTCCTTAGAAAGATGATTAAACCGTGTGTTGCTGTTTATAATAAATTTTATGCTAAATTAGTTTCTTTGCTTTTGATTCCCAGAAAAAAAGATGATTATGCCACATTATTTGTAGTCATATTTAAGGAAATTCTTCAATAATTATTTTTTCCTCATACCATGTACCATAATCCCACTTGTATTAACTGTATGGCGGCTGCTTAATTTTCATGCAGTTGTGAATTCCCCAAATATGTCTGATCTGGTAAGAAAGAGATGCACTAAGCATTGCATCAGGAGAGGTTAGTTAAGAGGGCTCCACAACCTTGTGGGGGTCTTTGGAGTTGAAATGCTTCATGAACTGTAACTCAGAGGTGATGTTGATGTGACAGTGTAAGATGTATCATTCACCATGCATTTATTAATTGCCTGCTAAGCATTGATGTTAGTGCTGAGAATACAATGACAAAAAAACCCCATTCTCTAAGAGCTTATGTTTCATTAGGGAGGGGACGCCTTGTCATAGCCTTTTGTTTTTCATCAGCCTCTGGAGTCCTCACATTTCACTTAATATGATACCTGGAGAAGCCTTATGGTGTGACTGAATGGGTCACATGACTTGGATTCAAATCCTATTTCTGAACCTGACCAACTATATAATCCAGAGCAAATCATTTAATTTCTTTGAGCCTCCATTTTCCTTTTTTTTAAAATGATGTTTGAGTAATTTCCACACATAGTTATTGTAAGGACAGTGTTTTACAAACCTCTAAGGCTGATATGAGTGGGAATTGTTATTTGATCACTAATTGATAAACCTTTTCGTTCAGTTGGAGAATTATGAAATGCTGTTCCACAATGTTTGTCAAATGCCATCTTCTATCTGCATTTCATAATTCCTGTACCGCCTCCACTGAGAATATCCATTAGAGTTGTGGTTGTTCAGTTGTTTCATTGGCATCCAACTCTTCACGACCCCATTTGGGGTTTTCTTGGCAAAAATACTGGAGCAGTTTGCCATCTCCTCCTCCAGCTTATTTTACAGGGCTAAGTGACTTGCCTACGGTTCATAGCTAGTAAATGTTTGAGGCCAGATTGGAACTCAGGGAGATCAGTCATCCTCAGTCCAGGCCTGGCATTCTATCCACTGTGCCACCTAGCTGTCTCATTAGGATATTCTTCATTATTTCTTCCACTGTCGTTGTTGTTGGTCCTTCACTCTTGAAGAGAACCATGGCATCAGGAAGATGATGCCATGACTTGCAAGTGAATTGGATTTACGTGAGGGTGGGCTGTGCAGAGTCACCCATCTTACTTTCTTCTCTTCAGAGCATCTGGGTCCAGTGGCAAGATATAGATTAGGACATCTGGAGATGGCCCCGGATGCAGTGGGAGACCTTGGCCTTTTTAAGCTAAGGTGATTTTATTAGTAAACTCATGTTCAGTTTCTTATTGGCAATTGTGCACATTTGCAGCTACGTGCAGAGGAGAAAAATATGAGAGGCCTGATGTCCACAGAGGAGAAAAGCATTCATAAGAGTATATGTGAATCTGTTGCAGAAAGTACTACAATAACCTCTCAAGTGTGAGATGAGGAATTTGGGAAAAGAATGGAAAAGTGGCAAAGTTTATGGGTAAATGAGATAGTGGTCGCCTCTGCTGTCTCACTAAGCATCCAGGTGAGTGGAACAGCATGGCCTACCTTATTCAGACCAGAGCTCAAAAGGAGGTCAGAGACTCACCCCAAGGCATGTACTTCAACTACAGAGCTGAAAAGGAGATTAGAGATGGCAGGTTCCCCCTTTTCCTTTGTTACCTCAGGGTTCTTCTGACATCTTGCCCCTGTCCCTCCAACCTGTCTGCTTTTGCCTCTCCTCTTCCCTGCATTTTATGGATTATTTCTTGGTTACCATGTTAAGAACAGTGAATATTGTCAGAATTAATGTTTTGTTATAAAGAATTGTATGCATAAAAATGTATTTTCAGCAATCTCTAGCAAAAGATTACAGTTTTTGATAGTCATGGGAACCTAAATCTGCTTTCTCAAAGGTTGAATGTATCAGCATTCACATTTTTAGACTTACACACCATTTTCTAGGAACATTACCCCCGTTAAAGTTGAAGATTGACTCTACATATTATCTGCCCAGAGCACAGAAAGAATAGGTTTAAATTGGCCTAGGGATGGAATCGGGGGAAGGAAACCCAACACTTTGAATTGGTCCATTTTTTGTAACTGAAAAGTTGGTGTAAGCACTATGACTGATAAAATATGGCCTTCATCCACTTTTAAATTGCTTTTGCTCATTCACTTTCAGAGGTCATAAATCTTTTCCTTTACAGTTGGATATGCAACAAATTCCCAGCAATTGAGTCAGCCGTAAAATACAAAGTTATGTCCAACTTTACAAGTTGTGATCAAGGAAAAAAAATATTACATAGCAAGAGTAGCAGGCATAAATAGGGGCAGCTAGGTGGCGCAGTGGATAGAGTGCCCATCCTGGAGTCAGGAAGACTCATCTTCCTGAGTTCAGATCTGGCCTCAGATACTTCATCTTCCTGAGTTCAAATTTGGCTTCAGACACTTCCTAGGTGTGTGACCCTGGGCAAGTCACATAACCCTATTTGCCTCAGTTTATTTATCTGTGAAATGAGCTAGAGAAGGAAATGACAAATCATTCTACTATCTTTGTGGGGTCATGAAGAGTTGGACGCAACTGAGCAACAAAAAGTAGGCCTTAATAAGGCATGCCTTTAACACACCTAAAATTATACTCATTGATAAAATTAATTATAAAATGACCTGAGGGGAATCAGGTAGAAAAAAATACATAAATTATGGAAAATTAGAGTTGAAAGTTTCTCCCCTCTCTATAACATGTTGTGCAGGTGCTGGTCTAGTCATTATTTGAACCACTAGTGATAGGTCAATGACTGCCTTATTAAGTAGACCATTCCATTTGGGGACAGCCCTCGTTGTTGGGAAACAAATTCTTCTATTAATTTGAAACCTGATTCCCTGTACTATTTTCATAGAATGATAGATTTAGAACTAGGATGAACTAAAACTTCCATCTAGTCCAACCCCTTCATTTTACAGATGGGGAAACTGACCCTTGGGGAAGTTGTGATTTGCCCAAGATCACCCAGGTAGTAAATATCAAGGTAGGATTCCAGTTGACATCATCTGAGCCAGAGCCAGTTCTCCTTCGGTCTCTTGTCCCTGGATTTTCTTTCTGTGGACAAACAACAAATCTGTACATTCTTCAAAATTCTCGTAATGACTGTATTCACCATCTCTTTGCTTCCCGAATCAAAAAAATTCTCTGGGCCTACGAATTCCCTGTACATCGTGTGTGTGTATGTGTGTGTGTGTGTGTGTGGGTGTGTGTGTGTGTGCGTGCGTGTGTGTGTACACAAACTACTACATTTCCTTAATAATACTTATCATTTTTTTAACCTAAGTATAGAACTTCATATTCACCTCTAGGGTGAACTCCTCTCCTTGACATTTAAAGCACTTGACAACCTTTTTTCAACCTGCCTCTCCTCCCATATTTTATATCACTCCCTTCATGTACTAACAAAACTAGCATTCTAGCTGTTCCTCACATATGGCACCTTATCTCCTCTGTACATGTCCTTGGAGAGATGATCTTCGATAAATCATTTTCACCTCTACTTCCCACGATCCCCATTTTCCTTCAAAAATCAGCTCAAGCACCATGGTCTTCATGAGGCCCTTCCTAATTCTTTTAGCTACTGTAAGTACGGACTATTGCATATACTGCCAGACACGGTTGATGTAGTTGTTTTGGTTGAACTTTTTTCATCTTCTTTTAAAGTCATTGTTACAAGGAAAGGCTAGCTGGGAGGTGGATGTATGAGTGTGATTTAAAACATTAATAAATCACAACTCTTCTGTGATGCCTGTCCTTAATCTTTGAAATTGATGTCAACATCTGTGCATCTTTTAATTTCTTGATGGAAAAAGAAAATGTGCATTAGTACTTTCTGACACCGGGCATATAGAAATATTCTAGGTACAACTAAGTTGGTCAGCTGCTTCTTGAATCAGACCCGAATATTCTTTCATTTCCCCTGGATGCAGTGGAAGAACAATTCATTAAATAAAAGCCAAGTGGCCTGAAAATATCACTCTACCTCCAAATATACTTAAACTACCCTGAACATAATTTATCTCCATGGCAGGATCATGCAATTGGTCTACATTTTTAAGTGATCATTTAAGTGATAAGAAATTTGGCAGGTTAGTCACAAAAATATTGTGTTGTAGTGTTTAAGGTAGGAAAACTATAAAGACATTCTCTAGAGTAGATTATACTATGTGGTTATCAGATCTTTTTTGTAACAAAAGCAAACCATTTACAAAACTTGTGATTAGGTACACATATTTATGACAAATTTTCAGGGGTGAGATATAGAATGGCATAGTCAATACCAAGGTGGCCTCTGAGGAAAGGAGAACTGAGTTCAGGTTTTGCCTCTGACACACACTGACTGTGTGACTACTGAGAAATCTCTTCAGATCTCAGTAACTCCAAGCATTCTGTAAGACTGTAAAGGGAAAATTAGGTACTATCTTTTGTTGGTAGATAAAATCCCTCATCAGTAGCTCCCTACCCTGAACAAATCAGTCTTGTCAACAATGAAAAAACAGGAGTCCAAGGAAAATGGTTTGAGGTTGAACATAGAAAAATAAATTAATATGCTTTTACACAAGGATAAAGTATGGGCGCTACTTGGAAAACTGATGGCATTTCTGTCTTAATGCTATCCAAATAGATTCCTATTTTTCCATAAAGGTCTAGGAATATAGTGTTCTAAGAACGAGACTGTAGTAAAATTTATAGAAGCAAATATATATATATATATATATATATACACACACACACACATACATACACATATCTCTATATATATGTGCACGTGTATACATATGTATATACATATTTATGCATATATATACATATATCTATATATGTGTGTATGTATATACATATACATACACACAAATAAATATGTATATATGTATATATATATATATGGAGAGAGAGAGAGAGAGAGAGAGAAAGAGAGAGAGAGAGAGAGCGCGTGTCAGTCTCATTGGAGTGGCATACTCCCTTTACTTTTACTTTGTCATTATAGATAGCAGTCCATCAGTATCTTCTTATGTGTGATACTTGCCCATGTCTTTATGGAAATCCTCCATAAAGAACCTACTAGAGGGCTTTGTATGATTTTAAAAATACTCTGGGAGTAGCAGTGTAGTATTTGGACTTTCCATCTGTTCTCACTCAGTTTTGCTACAAGACTGGGCCATTGTCTTTTCTGGACATATGTGCCCCTGGGACTATATTCTTGTAGCTCACATTTCCATGACAATTTAAGGTTTGTAAAGCTCTTGAGGTCTGTTAGCTTATTTGATCCAATTTTGAGGCAGGTGCTGCCCTTCTCCTCATTTTTATAGATGAAGCAACTGAAGGTGAAGGTCAAGGGATTTCCTACAATCCCACAGCTAGTCAGTGTTGGAGGTGGCGTTCACGCCAACAAGATCTTGCGTCCCTAATCAAGTACTCCAGACTCTATACCATCTTGCTTCCATTTTATGTCATTTCTTGCCCAGATCATCCTGTAGACTTCTTTTCCAGGGACTAAGAATATGCTGAAACTAATGCAATCACTGATGATTAAGAGTTCAAACAAATAACAATTTTGCTTCTAAGCCGTTTTTGTGATTTCCTGTTTTTGTTGTGTAAATTGGGAAAAATTCTAATTAGAGTTCAATATTAAAGGTTACATTTTCAGTGCTTGGTGGCTAGGGTATTATTTTTAGGAGGAGACAGGATTTTGCAGGTGATATTGAGAACAACAGATGGCTAGGTCTTCTCTGGAAACCTCATAGCTCTAACACCCAGGGGTTAATAAAAATGCAGGTGTTATTTTTAAACTATCATCTTAAAAGCACAATGAACTTCTCTAAGTCTTAGTTTATTCATTTATAAAATAAAGGCGTTAGACTAGATGATCTCTTAACCTCGATGCTTATATCAGTTACTAGTAAATAAATGCAAAGAAAGCAATATATTTAGCAATGTGAGTTAATAAAGATATCCAGACCCTTTACCCATACAAGTTCAGAGGACCAACAGAGGTGTCAATAGGCAGGGCTGACTCTTGTGCTTAAGACTACTTTTGCAAACCAAGAAAGGTTGGACCAGACATTTTGAGTTGGCAGTACTATAACTAATTAATTCTACTCTGTTTGTATTCTTTGATCCTGGTTCCTGTTCATGTTTTCTGGATCTCCTTTATTAGTCACTCCGTCTGAAAGGGAAGCCAGATTCTTAATAGCATGGCTTCCTGAAACACCACAGGTTTGCTTATTCCTTCTGCTTCGTTTGATTGTGGTTACAGCTTTATTCACATCATTCTGCTACAAAAGAAATTTAAATTTGATTTGTGTTAAGCTTTTGTCTACGTGTCTGTCTTTCCCTTAGTTCACCACAGCATCATATGTGAGAGTAGACATAAATTAGAGTAATAGATAACAACGTACTGGAGGCCTTCCTTCCTTCCTCCTAATATGAGGATCCCAGTGGAGCATTCATACCGTCTAACTGTTATCCTTATTCTTGCAATGTGAATTGTCTGTCTTTTATCCCTATCATACATTTCCCTGGTGACAATTTTTTTTACTAATCTTCAAAGTTCCACTTTGGTTAATTATTACTGCCTGCGCATATTCGCCATGAACTTCAATACTCTCTGTGTGATATGTTCATTTTTTGAGGACACTATTATGTCTGAATATGTAGAAAATTTTAAGGAAATGTTTCCTCACCCATATCGTTAGGCCATGTGACTTATTAAAAGTTTTTTTTTGTTTCAATGATTTTTAAATTCTTTATATCATTAATATAATATAGAATTGCAAAATCTTATAAACTTTGACAGAATTCCTGATTATTCCAAATCTGAGATGGTAGCCATGGTCTATTTTCAATTATGTTACTAAGACAATTTATCGAATATACACACACGTGGTCAGACACAAGTTTTTTTACATTTGATCTCAGTTTATTGAAGAATTCAGTATATTCATTTCTTGAAAGTGACAAAATATGGAAAAGATTTGATCAAAAGACAATCATTCCATAAAAGCTGCATTAATAGCAAGGGATTATTTTTCCTACATGCTTAAATATTTGTATTTCATCTAAATATTTGAGGAATGTGCTGTCACAGTGTTTGTGCCTCAGTTTTACTGTTGTTCCTATTTTGCATATCTGGAACCAATTTTGCAATGATTTTTCTTCATTTGGAAAGTCAAATGTGATTTGAACTGCATGTGATTAAAATTAATGGGTTGTTTTTTTTTCCTGCTGCCTTGATTGACAAATTAGTGAAAGGAAAACAAATCCAATAGCTGAAAGAATTCAAAGGATTTGTTTTATATCTTGAAAAATTTGAACAGATAAGTCATTTTTCCCTCCATATGAATGTTTGACAGATACAATTGTGGTTATCTTTTACAAGATGTCCTTCATCCATAATTAACCACTAATCTTACTGAGTTTAGGAGATGAAAAATGGTTTCCCAAACTGGACCTGCCTGGGGCACTATATTGGCTGTCATTTTGATCTAGCATCATAAGTAACTGATATCTTCTAATACAAATATAGTCAGCCAATTAGCTTTTTTGTTTCCCCCTTTTTTCCTCATTTACAAGATCAAATACAGCAAATGTCTGTGTTTAGATGAAAACATATTTACAGCAAATTTGATACAACATATTGATTTGTCTTTCCAATGTTTGATTTCAGCAAATTTGAGTCATTTCCCATCCCCACCCCTCCCAAACCCTCAGAATACAGAAATTTCAACTGTCAGTGCCCAAGTAATGTTACTTGTTATCCTAATATAGTATATATTCTCATATATTATTTTATCAATAATGTCCCATAGGCATACTTTCAAAGCCATGGCCCTTGCTACTATAACAGTAAGATGTTGTTGTTATTCATAATAAGAGTAAAAAAATAGTTAGGATATTAAAAGTGACAAAAAACTGCTTGAATTTGATTTTTCCCTCATGTGATTAGTTTCACTTTTAATCCTCCTACGATAGACCAAGTTAGCATTGACTAAAGCAGATGTTGAGCACAAATTTCAGACAGAGCTCTTTGGACCTGTGCAATATGATCTACATCTTCCACACCAGTCTGTATACTGGAGATGCTGGAGAGACTCTCTGGCAATGAGGTGTTGCTCCAGATTGTCTGTTCCTTCTTCTACTAGGGAGCTGCTGCTTGCTTGTCTTTTTAGACTGTCTAGGGAATACATTATCAGCACACTCGTCCACACCAATATATCAGAGCAAGGATTTTTTTTTACCCCAGTGGAGGTGAGGTGGGATGGAGATAAAATAAATATTCCTTAGTTGAAAACATAAAATTTAGTTTAAAAAGATAGATATGTCTGTTTTCCTGTTAGTTTTCCTGGGAGATCATTTTTAGGGTATCTGAATGGTTCCTTCAAGAAAACTAAGTTATCAGTTTCTTTTGAAGTAAAAATGACTTTTCTGTGGTTTCTAGGATTAGACCTGGAGAAAAGAGAAAGGGAAAATTAAGACAGCTCCCCTTCCCACTGTTCCCTAAGAAAAGATATGTGAAAATAGAGTACCTGGCTATATTTTTAGGGAAATAACAGAAAATTAATGAAATAAAAATTAAAAAAAAACCTCTGTCATGTATAATATACAGCAGAATGAAGGATAATAATTTCTAGAAACCCAGTTTTTATTTGTTATTCTTTTGCAATAATTTTTCATTCTTTTATCAAAACACCAAACCCTTTGCTATCTAATTTTTGTTAGGAAAAAAAACACACTAGAGACTTGACTGGGGAAAAGATTTTTTAAACAATTTTGAGGCGAAAGTAACAGATGGTAGCTTTCTGACAGGATATCCAGATATGACAATCACCTTTCTTTTCTTATTTGTTGCACAGTAAGTGTGTCTGTCCTATGCCAGGAATCTCTAAGTATGGTGTTGAACATAAAGCATGTCTGTTTCTAATACCATTGACATTTCAGTCTTGGCAGAAAGATGGTTTTCACTACTGTGTTACTCATTTCTTTCGATATAAATCTCCTCTTGCAGCTTAAAGGGAAACTATCATCTAATTCCTTAGGTATTGTATGTTTGTAGAGTTTCCATTCAAAGTTCACTTTGAGTCAGATTCTTCTAAACCTAATTAAACAGCCATACAATGTGTTGAAAGAAGCATTCCCTGTGATTGATTTGTTTGCAGTGTCCATCCCTCTTTGTGATTGTGTGCTTTCTGTGCATAGAAGAAAAAACAATAGATTGATTTAATCTGTCTGAGCACCTAACACTCTGTTTTAATAAGTCATCTTTAGAATTGCCATGAGGAAGAATATTGCCATTTCTCTGCACTCATTTCCCAAGAGCAGAACACCTATTGAAGAGGTTTGAATGAGTTTCCTATAAACCATGGAGATGTATGAGATTGCATGACTTCTACTGTTGGGTCAGAGTCCCAATGTGCCAGAATGATTTATTTTAAAATTACTTTGCATGCTATGTTATGCTGTTTTACAGAAAAGAAGATACAATTTGTAACTGATTATTTCCCCAGTCTATGTTCTTTCAATTTTTAGGTTGGAGTGGGATGCCAATGTGTATATTCATCAGTTGCATTTTTTCCAGATATGCAGAAGTTAGATGTGGCTTCCAAAGTGATGTTCTTATTTACTTATCTCTTAATGTAAATTATATTTTTGTTTGAAAAAAAATAATCATAAAAGACGTCTTGATATTTTAGACTCATGGAAAGAATTCTAGATTTGGAGTTCGGAATACATGGGTCCATATCCCTGCCATTAATTGCCTGTGGGACATTGGGCCAGTCATTTAACCTCTTTGCATGCCATTGTCCTCACTTTTTAAAATCAGGGGTTTGGGATTTATGCACTACAAAGTTCCTCTCTATTTTAGAATTCTACATTTTTTTTGCTTGTTTGGAAAATGCAGACTTTCTCTTGCTAGAGTATTGCTATATAATTATCACAGAAATGATTATAAGAACTTGGGGTAATCCTGCATGACCTATAAGTATCTCCACATGCACTCATTTCATAAATATTTGCCTGCTGTGTGCAAAAGAGTATTCCAGTTTAAAGCTACCAACATACAGTTTCTAGTCAGGATAATAAAATGTACACAAGTAACTATAATAGAAGGATCAATTTGTTAAATGCCTAAGGGAGGCACAATCAGAATGGTTTTAGGGTTTCAGAGGAACAGAAGATTTAGTTCTGGCTGAATGAAGTTCTTTGAACTTCAAAGGATGAGTTACAGTCTGACAGGCACAAAGGATAAATATTCTAGGTAGAAGGAAAGGCATTAGTAAAAATATGTAACTGAGTTTGCACAAGGTATGGTTCTGGGCACACTAAGCATTTCAGATTGAGTAGAGAAGAATCAGACACATGTGGAATGTTGGGGAGGCCATACCTTTGTTTTCATCGATGTAGATATTTGCCTAAGTGTAAGCTTTGACTTGGTTGTCCAATAATAACTCCTTTATAATTTATAGTCTTAGTGCCTAGGATATTGAATGCTTAAATGACTTGGCGGTGTCACATGGCTAATATGGGTCAGAGGTCATACTTGATCCCAATCTTAGCTCAAAATCTAGTCTTCTTATCCTTTATGTCATGTTTATATTCTTTGCCAAAGTATATACAGGGGAAACGTTATCAGATAAGACTAGAAAGGTAAATAAGTAGGTATGGAAGGCCTTGACTTGCAGTCTTAGAAGTCTGGACTTGATTCAATAAATAAACAGGGAAGTTTATGAAGATTTTGAAAAGGGGATCACATAAACATATCTGTCCTTTAAAAGGATTAACCTGGAAGTGATATGGCACGTAGTTGGAATGCAGGTATTATAGATAGTGCAGGCAAAAGAATATGAAGTCCTGAGTTGAAGTGGTCACAATGGGAATGAAAAAGGAGGTGAAAATGAAAAACAAGAGATAGACTTGCCAGAGTTTTGTGACTCATCGGATGTATAAGGTGAGAAAAAGGATGAATTCAAGAATGACTTGAAAATTTTGAGTTTGGGTGACAGAGAAAATGATGGTTCTATTAGCACAGACAGGTAAATCAGGAGGAGGAAGTATTTGGAGGATTGGGGGTACAGGTGAAGAAAGAAATTACATTTTGATACATGGAGGCTGAAGAGGAAGGAGAATATACATATGCTTAGAAATGGAAACTAGAGCTTGGAAGAGAGGTTAGTACTAACAATTATTCACTAGAGGATAAGGCTGAAGTCTAGAAAGTATAAGTTAGGGTTGGGTTTTGTTGTAAACTTCTCATTCCCTGAAGGCATGGCAAGAGATGGGACTGATGGTTTCCAGACGTCAGAGAACCTTATCCTTGGCCACATGAGCCAACTGATCCTTAATATTTGGTCTACAATTTAATTTTGTCATCTTCTCACCACTACCTCCTCAAATAATTACTGCCATTATTCCTTTGTAATGCCTAATTCCCTTTTTCTTTCTTTGACCCTTTACCATTAACCCCGCTATTAACCCCTTTCTATGAGTGGCTTTTCTGGGGGCATTTATTTAAAAGGAAAAAGAAGACTTGTGGAAATATCACTAGTGAGATTCAGGTAATCAGAAATTTCTCTAAGAGAATTCTACCCACCACCAATTTCTAGGCTAAATTTTCTTAACTACCTAATGCACCATGATTTCACAGGCTCTAGAAACTACTTGTCCAAATCCTACATGATTTCAAAAGAGAATGTACCTTTCAAGACAGAATACCTCTTCTTAGGCTATATTGAGGTTAGGCTCGTTAGAGACCCTGGACAGTATTTATTTGCACAGTTTATAATCCCAAGCTCAGTGATAGCCAGGACAGGCATTTAATGTTCCAACTTGAATAATTTTCTAACTAATAGCTACCTTCTGGTTCCCGCATGAATGCAGGTCTTAGCACAGGCAAATTAGATAATGATCATATCTCTTCCTGAGAGCATGATGACCTGTGATACAACTTTATAAATACAGATAGTACATAAACGCAAAGGCACATAGGTACTTCCAAATAATAATTAATGAAGCTATAAAAAAGAATATGATTGAAAAGGGAAGTATAGAAAAAGATTATAGTTAGCATCTAGGACCCACCTATAAACACATAATGCCTGCAACCATACAAAAATTTTAAAAGTACTGTATAAACATGTCAAATGTCACTAACTGAATCAGTATACTAGAGAGAAATGTAGTTGTTTCCAAATGGAAATGACTTTTCTTTATGTTTCATCATACTGTTTTCAATACTTCATGTTTCATAATACTTCAAATGTTGCTTCCATGTCTCCTGTGGGACCCCCATGTTGTTGTTGAGATTTTCTTTTTTTTTAAAGGAGGATAATGAAAAGATGCTAGGTGGATATGATGAGGCCTCCTCACATCACAGTGAATTATGGATGGAGCCAAGAGGTTGGAATAGAGAAAACACTAAACTGACATCTTCCAACATTCCCCTTCAGACAACTTTAAAATAATGTATCAAATCAACATCTGAAATGGCAGAGCCAAATAAAGGTCAGAGACAGACATTTTTCTTGCTCAAGACAACTTACAAGGTGAGAGAGAGATCTGTGACACAGCTTACAAGGTCAGAAAGAGATCTGTGACACAAGGGTGGAGGCTGAACAGAAGCATACATGGGCTACATGGATTAATGGGTACATAATTTAGACATAATGGGTGATATCATAAGCCTAATAGAGGAGAATGTAAAATTTTATCAGTCAGAGCTATGGATAAAGGAAGAATTTATAGCCAAACATGAGATAGCGATCATTATGGGAAATAAAGAATTTTCTTTGCATGACGTTGAAAGGTTTTTTTTTTTACACAAACAAAATTAATGCAGCCTAAATTAGAGGGAAAACAGGAAACTGGAAAATTATAGTAGTTTTCTCTGATAAAAGCCTCATTTCTCAAATGTAAGCTAAATTTATAAAGATGAAAACCATTCTCCAATTGATCAATGGTTAAAGAATACAACCAAGCAGTTTTCAGAAGAAGAAATAAAAGCTATCAGTAGTCAAATAAAAAAAAAATCTCAAGATCACTACTGATTAGAGAAATGCAAATAAAAAAAAAAACCTCATACCTATCAGATTGGCTAACATGACAGAAAAGGAAAATGACAAATGTTGGAGGGGATGTGCAAAAATTGAGACACTAATGCACCCTTTGTAGGATTGTATAACTGTTCTGAAGAACAATTTGGACTAAGTTAAACTATAACTAAAAAGGTATAAAAATTTTGCATACCCATTGACACAGCAGTACCACTACTATATATACTGTACCCCAGAGAGATATAAAAAAGAAGTAAAGGATGTATCTGTGCAAAAATATTTACAGCAGCTCTTTTTGTATTGGTAAAGAACCGGAAATCAAGGGGATGTACATTGATTGGGGAACAGTTGAATACCCTGTGATATATGCAAATGATGGAATACTATTGTGCTTTAAGAAATGATGAGCAGGATAGTTTCAGAAAAACCTAGGAAGGCTCAGATGAACTGGTGCAAAGTGAAGTGAGCAGAACCAGAAGAACAATATACACAGTAACGGTAATATTTCAAGGATGATCAACTATGCAAGAATGATCCACACAATCATCCAAGACAGTTTCAAATGATCCATGATGAAACGTGCTACCCACCTCCACGGAGAGAACTTATGAATTCTGAGTGAAGGTTAAAGCATACTTTTTAAAGTATTTTCTTTATTTTTTTATTTTATCTTTTTTTCTTATTCAGCAGGTTTTGCATGACCTCACATATACAACCGAAATAAAATTGCCTGCCTTTTCAAGGAAGGTAAAGGTTTGGGAAGGAGGGAGAAAATTTGGAACTCTAGATTTAAACAAAAATTATTGAATTTTTAAATGTAAATTGAGAAATATTTAAGGAAATAAATATGCTTTAAAAACAATGAATTATGAAGAAATGATATAAAAATATCACCAAAGAAATACATAAGCTGTTCTGTTCTTATGATGAAGAATTGAGGAATAATCAATGGAAAGTCTTAATATGCTCCATTGGCAGCCTTAACTATATGTAGGATGTCTTTCCTTGTCGTGAACTTCAGGGCTAGGATGGTGAAAAACATCACAATCACATGATAATTTTACCTATTTGCTGGAGTATTTGAGATTAAGAAAATGTTTTCATTTCCTACATGTAAAAAAGACATTGTGAAGACATGAAGAGAATTTTAAATTTGGAGCCAGAACACCTTCAGCTTCTTCTCTGCCTCTTTATTAATCATGCAGTGGAGAGAGCATATAAATGGAGGTCTTGGAGCATATTTGCATTGTGATGCAGTAGAATCTCTTTTATCCACTGTGCCCCGTGTTTTAAAGAAGGTGCTACCTTTGGCATCTTTAGTTTTCTCCATAGGTACCGTAGACATTGTTCTGCTTTGCCAGATAGAACAAAATTGTCATTTTTATTACATATTTCTTTTTTTTAAGTTGTAGATTATTTCATTACATTTGTGGTATATTTTAAGATGTCTGTGGTGTTGGTTTCCATGATTAAAAGTATATTGTTCTTTTTCCATATTTATCTTTTAATGCAAATTTCATAATGCCATAAATTGTTTAAATAAGAAGCAAAATTTCTTTAGACATGGTGAATAAGTTTTGTTTTTTTTTTTAAGTTGACTGGGTGGGTAGGTTAGGTTTGATTTAAAGCCAGCCTTCAGTATCCAGTTGATTTTGCAATTGACTCATTAAATTTTGATGGCAATTTCAAATGTAAAGTTGTGAGATGGTTAATAAATAGAAAGGAGGAAAAAAGGGAAATTCATTAAGGGAACAATTTTCCTTAAAAAAAACATGCATTTGGTCAGACTACAAGATAGCTTTTATCATATATTCTAAATGTACTCAAATTGAGCAATATTTACATAGTAACCAAGCTTGAAACCCTGGGCAAGTCACTTATCCCTGATTGCCTCGATAAAACAAAACAAAACAAATAACAACAAAAAAAAAAAACAAGCTCGCATAGTTTATCATATGGATTTATCGTATGGATTTCTTACTTGAAACATATCTCTAGTTGGTAAGGGCTCAGCCTGAGTAAACAGAGTGGTCATTATCTCCAGGTAACCTTTTCCAGCAGGCCTTTAATAATCAGTAGAAAAAAAAATTTTCCAGAATTATGCAAAATAATGGAAATTAATTTCATTATTTGCATATTTCTGAAAGCTTCTTCTACCCCTAAGAATTACTTTTTCTCATTTTCCACTAGTGGGTGCCCAGTCTAATTGTTGTATGTGAAGCTGTTTCATATACTGAAATGGCCTTTATTGCTGAATGCCCCTTAATAAGCTCATCAAAGACTCAGCAAAGCAAATTATCCCATGCTTACATGCCCTGGGCCAGAGTGAAATGAAGCATTGCAATTCAAAAATAATCAAGTCAGCAGGTCCAAAATAATTTAATAAATGGTGATTCTGTTTTTTTCCCCATTATTCTTCTGTAAGATTTTATGATAATTCACTTGAGAGAATGCTGTATACTTTCTCAGGCAAAAAAGGACAGTTTTTCCCCTTAGATACACAATAAACTACAAGAGAAAGCATGGAGAATCAGAAAGGATAGGGCAAAAGCTTGAATAATGATAATCATGAATCAGTAATTCCATAAGCATTTATTGACCATCTACTGTGTGCCCAGTACTATGCACATTTCTCTATTGTGGATCTGGTTAGTTATAGATCTAGAGCTGGAAGGGACCTCAAAGATCATCTAGTGTATCTGTGAACAAAAGAAGGTAAGTGACTTGGCCAGAGTGACACACTTTGTAATGGAAAAGTCCAGGGACTTTGGCAATATTGGCAGTACACTTCCCAGGGATGTCTATCTAGATGATGAGGTTGATTCACACATTGCCAGAGCTTACTCAGTGTTTGGGAGGCTCCAAAAGAAAGTGTGAGAGAGGAGGTATTAGACTGCCCACCAAACTGAAGTTCTGCAGAGCTATTTCTCTGACCTCATTGTTGTATGCCTGTGAAATCTGAACAGTATACCAACACCATGCTACAAAACTGAACAGCTTCCATTTGAATTGTTTTAAGAGGATTCTGGACTTTACCTGGCAAGATAAGGTATGGTACCAGACACTGAGATCCTTTCTTGAGATGAACTGCCAAGCATTCAAATTAAACTGCAGACAGCACGATTCTGATGAAAGTTTTGAAAAAAAGAGTCACCGGTTTGTCTTTCCTGACTAGGGACATAAGTATTAGACCAAAAGGTGGGAATCTTTTAACTCTTCGAAGCCATACCAAGTACTCTGGAAGCTGGTGAATCTATTTATCATGTAAATTATTTTCGATTGACTACAAGTTTCCCATAATTGTCCCCAGAAGATAAAATGCCATGCAGGGATCCCAGAGCACCTGAGTTCAAGTCCCATCTCAGATATATACTGGTTCTGTGACCTTGGTGCTCTAGGAAAGTCAGAGCAGGTGCTTACTGCTTCAGTAGAGGAAGTTTCCTCCCTCAGAAGTTCTCTATACCTATAAAATCACAGATCCTGTTTATTACTATATCCAGAATATCTCAGAATGGTTTCTCAATTATCTGCCAAAGGAAGTAAGACCTGACTTTAGTATTGGTGCTCTTGTATCATGTTTGCTAAGCACACAAAGATATAACCTGCCGCAGTAGCCTCCATTAACTCAGAGCCCATGCAAGTAGGACCCGTAAATTACTTGACCATTTACCAAAAATTAAATTGAGCCCCTGAAAACATTTTTTGTTTCTGTTATAAGGTGGCTTTCGAAAATGGTTTTGATCAGAAACTCTGAAGTGACTGCTCTATTTCAACGTAGGCATGATTCCCGGACTGCATTAGCTCTATAGGGTTAGGCAGCTTGACTGGAAAAAGGCACATCACAGCATACCTTGCTCTTCCAAGTGGGATTAAGACATTGGCATATCCCGGAGCATTCTGAGGCTTTAGAAGAGAAGAAACTCAAATGGAAAGAAAATTGGCATTTCAAAAGTGTCAAATTTTACATATACAATTTTCACCAACTGTTAAAATTTAGAAGTCTTCCTTAGTTTTTAGAAGCATTCTTTCCCCTTTTCATTCTAGAAAAAGCTATTTATTATTTTCTCCCTGTTCAATAAAGAATGAATATTAATTTCAAGTTTTTCCAGAACTGACACTCTGAAAGTCACGTTATGCTTGCAAAATATGAAAAATGATGATAATTCAATCATGCTCAGGATTTATTTTAAATTGTATTAATATTTAAATATTTTAAAGAATTATGCAAAACTGTTTCTTTAGATAAATCAGCGTGAGTTGATGATATTTGTGTAGTGAATTGTTTCTTAAAGTGAGGGTTGCCTCTTCTTTGGGATAAGGTCAGCAGGATATTCGCTACTGGAATGGAAGGATTTTCAACAGGTATTAGTGAAAATACCTCAAGATCTCTGTATTGCCTGAACCTCCTCTCTCCTATCCATGATCACAGAATTTCTGGTGCCATTTGATCTGAACAAGGATCCACTGTATATCAAATTTTTAAGTGGACATTCAGAATTTTTCTTAATAATCTACAGTTTGGAGGAATTCTTATTAAAAAAAACTATTCCACTTTTGAATAATGCAAATTATTAAAGATTTTTATGAAGCCAAGTGTGCATTTGCCTCTGAAGTTTCTACTCATGTTCTTTGGTCTGCTTTAAGAATTAGGACAAATCTAATCACTTGTCTGTGTGATAGCCCTTCAAATGGAATACTGACAAGATGTCTTTCCCCCTCCCTTAAGTCTTCCTTTCTCCAAACTCAACATCCTCAGTTTCATTTAGTATCTGCTACAGTACAATTAAATAGCAAATGACGTTGGAATTCCCCTCCACGCCTAGTAGCAGAGTTGACACTAAGATATGGCAAATGTGATTGAAGTGATGTTTCATTGTGGTTGGAGACTGGAGAGAAAGAAGAGGTCAATATCAAGTGGTGATAAAAAAAAAACCCAAAGCAAAACAAAAAACCTGAGGCTAATACAAATACTCCATACAATCCCTTGCTGAACAGATAGCACTGTGCTCTTCTTTTTTCACGTACTCCTCTAATGCTAAATGATTTGAACACATTTTCCCCCATCAACCTCTAAAGTCCATTTTTTATTTGATTACATCAGAAGCTGGATGCTTATACGGGAATTCTTCTTCATCAAAGGATTGACTAACAGGAAATGAACCCATTAGGCTATGGCAACTCGTGAAACCATCTCAAAGACTTGGATTCTCAAAGACACAGATCCTCTGTGATGAGCATTGTGGGGAAGTGCTTACACTGAGGTTGTCAGACTTCCTTGAAGAAGTCAAGAACTGTTGTCCATTCATCTTTGTACATAAATATTAGTGAGGGTTGTAAAGGGAGGTGCATTATATCTTCCCTTCCATTCTTGAACTTCATGGTGATGGCTCTGACTTTTTAAAGAAATAAGAGGTATATTTTTAAGTTAGAAGAGCCAAACCTGAAAGGATTGGTAGGAAATTCCAAGATGATGTCCATTTTGCAAATAACTGTTTTGTACTTTTCTTCATGAGAGTGTACAGACTTCATTATTTAGATGGTTTATAAAGATCCATTTTTAAGGCCTTACCCCAAATAAATGTTTATATATACTTAATAGCTACATAGGTGACATGTACTGCACTAATTCATAAGACTTAGGGCTGGAAGCGGCATTAGATCCAATCCTTTCATTTCATGAGAAAACTGAGTCTCAAGGAGATGAAGTGACTTACTATGGGATTATGCTACTTACTGTCTCTCTGACCTCACAGTCACACAGGTAATTTATAGGAAAACCAGGATTCTAAACTGCATCCTCTGACTCAAAATCTAGTGTTTTTTTCCACTGTATCATACAATTAATTAAGAAAAAGTCATTTAACCCTTCCGCCCCCTGCTTAGCTTTTACTTTAAGAGGGTTTGGAAATTTATTTTTAAAAGATTTGCAGAAAAAAAAACTATAGCACATATATATACACATATATATATGTATATATATATATACACACATATATATATACATATATACATATATATATATATATATATATATATATATATATATATATATATATATATATATAAAATTACATCTAGATTCCCAACACATATTTTGGAATTTCTAATGGGTATTAAATCCAAAATAAGTTAGGAAGATAAGTTTATGAAGACCAAGTCATATCCAGGGATAATTTTAATTTCTCTGGGGAAAACATGCCCTAATGATCCTGGCCTTGTTTCAGTGAGTAACTAATCATGACATCAAGATAATGAGGAATTATTTCCCAGAAACACCTCTGTTGTCATAGATTATTCTCCAACTGGTTCGCTTACTTGGTGTTCATTAGCAGACTTGGAATATTCCTTTAAAGACAATGAAAATGAGGTATTAAGTGCTCTCAGAAATATGCTCCATCTATTTTTCTTAATTAAAATACTGTCATCTTTTGTGTGTAGGAGTCTTGACACAATGGTATAAATAAATTTATGAGAAATTAGCCGATATTATGATTAAGCCTTTTGGTTTGTTCAAGAGCTGTGTGCAATGACTTTATAAAATCTCTCACCCTTCTTTTGCAGCTGCTAGAGAATAGAGACCCTACTTTGCATTCCAAGACTGAGATTGTTTTAATGAGGGGGGTAAGGGGAGAGAGGGAGAGGACATAACAATGGTTCAAATGAAGATGAACCATTAGGGCCATTCAAAAAAAAAAAAAACAGATCTCAGTACCCAGTAGATGAATGAGTACAAGAGCTGAAAACAACTACAGCAGTCCCTGGAGCCAGATGCCTGATTGAGACATGCCAATTAGCCTAGTATAAACAGATGCATTAAATGAATGTTTGGGGAGTTGGGGTGCAGGCAGCTTATGAGTAAAAACAGAAGAACTGCAATTTAATATTCTGTGTTTGAAATGAACTTAGGGAAAACATCAGTGATTCAGTTCAACATAAGAAATATTAATCATGTACCCCCAATATGCCAATCACTATGTTAGGTGCTAATTAAAGTTATGGTTGAGTTCATATGTTGCCTCAGTTTTCCTGTTGTCATTCACTGTCCTAGTTATGTAGAGATTACGCACTCAAATAGATGTCTTTGAATATGAAAGACTAAATAGCAAGTCATTATTTTGTCTAGTCACTATTGTGTCTAGTTATTCATAGATCTTCAAAGCTAGAAAGGAGTTTTAGAAGTCATCCAGTTCACCTGCCTATTGAGTTTAGGAATCATCTCTCTAACATAGTTGGCAAATGATCATCCAGATTTTTACCTTTAAAACTTTTACTCTCATAGCTATCTTTCGGACGTATTGGCTCCAACATTTGTATAGTGAAACTTAAAAAAAATCAGTGAACATAATTTGAGGTCCTTGGGCAGCTGAAGACCAAAACAGTGTAATTCAGCATCATTATGGAGTATATATGCAACTGTTACCTCAGACTTTGCCCAGCCTCACTGAATATCCGAGAGAAAATATTATTATTATTTTTGGCTTTATGCAATTTTGCTAATGCCAATGAGAAGGGATAAAAACCACCCTATCATTTGTCAATGTGGTAGCTATCACATTAGTAATATAGACATTTGGAGGGTTGATTAAAAAAAAAGGTTTGCTTCTACAATATTATTTTTAAAGTTTTTTTTTCTAAAATAGAATTGAAGTTGTAAATAAAGAATCCTCCCTTATTAGACTCTCAGCAACTTTAATGTTGACTGAGAACATTTGGTGACATTAGAAAACAACTTAATGGTTTGTTTCAGAGTGAAAGTAGTTGACCTAGGAAGTAACAGAAGTTAACTTAAAGGAAAAAACAATGAAATATTCACATGAAGTGAAATGAAATGTGTGTGTGGAGTATATGAGATGTTCAGGGAGGCCTAGCACCCCTTGTGTGAGAGCTTGCAGAATGCTTTTCAGGGCTGCTTATCCACCTTTGGTTTCCTCCTCCCACTCAACTCTCAGCTGTGACTCTAAAAAGATGTAACATGCACAGTGACAACAACCAGTAAAACTATGTCAGCAGAGAGGCTAAACCAGGTTGAGGATAACTGACAGGCCTTAGACCTATTAGTGAGTTGGGGGGTGTCTTCCTAAAGCATGTGAAGACTTCCCTTGGTAGAATGGGCAGATGAGAAGAATTTGCTCCAATGGCCATGAAGGTGGTTGAAGCTTGGGCAGACATTGACGATGCCAAGGTCATCCACCGTAACCCCAGGCCATTGCCAGTCATCCTGACCTTTATCTTGCTGCTGGACTTTAATGACCCTGGAAGAGGGAGTGGGCCTGATGACTTTGTGCAGCTCTTTCTCACTTAAATCTAATTCACCCATAACGTCACTGGTTCTCATAAAAAACGAAAGATGAACAACAACATGTATGAATATAAGCACATATCTACTTGCATATATTTGGAATTATAAATTTATGTGCACACATGTATATACACACATAGATATGTGGAAATAGGTAACAGACTTACATTAACATGAATTTAAATTACTAAAAAAACAACAGCTCAGAAAGTAAAATGAAAGGGAAGGAATCTTACTGTTCAGATATATTGCTGTACTAACAGAAAATGGTAAGAAATTAAATTATGACAATAATGATATTGCTCATAAAAATGAACCCTTCATGTCTTTTAAGTATGGGCCCCTTTAGTACAGCCTTTATGGAGAACTTAGTTTCATCAAGCTGCCATTTCTGATTACATCACAAATGACGCTTTTGTTGCATATAAGAACCTGAGGTGCCAGTTAGTAGTCTCACTGTTATGGATAAAGGAAATAAAGCAAAACTAGAAACATTTAGAAATATATTCTATATTCTACTTTTTTAATTTTCCTGCAGATTTCATGTATCAGTAGTCCTGGGCTCATGTGACTCAGGCTTCACAGGAATCTTTCTATAGTCTTGGTTTTGCTTCATTGCTTTTTAGTGTTTTGAAATACAATTTCTTATAATATCTCATTATCTCTCATATTATTTTAAGTGAGTTTGTATTATAAATTGGTATTGTCCTTTACTTATACCTCTCTTTTCTGTATAAGGATCTCAATATGTGATAGCTTAGGGGATTTCATAGCCATTTGAGGATTTTGTTGAATGCTATATATCAATTAAAATTTTCAGGAAATGATGACTATCAACCTCAAAATTTTCCATTTCCTATTTTTGGCATTGATGTCTTTTTAAAAATTCAGGTAAAAGTTGTTGTAATTCTACATAGTAAAATATAATTATTTTCTATTTTAATTTGAGGTTGATTTTTATTTTGAGACTAACTTTTGGTTAGTCGTTTTTCAGTAGTATCCAATTGTTCATGACCCTATTTGGGGTTTTAACTTGGCAAGGACCCTGGAGTGTGTTGCCCTTTCCTTCTCCAGCTAATTTTAAGGAATTATAAAATATTAAGGAATTATAAAATAAAACAAACAAGGTTAAGTGACTTGCCCAGGTTCACATAGCTAGTAACTGTCTGAGGCCAAATTTGAACTCAGAAAGATGAGTCTTCCTGACTCCAGGCCTGGCACCGTATTCACTGTGCCACCTAGCTGCCTAACCAGTAGGTACATAAATGGCTGGTTTTGTTTTGTATCCCTCACATAACTATTTCATGTTTGAAAATAATATAATCTACATTTTTGGTGAAATTAACATTTAGTGTTCTTCATGCCAAGGGTCTTTCACCATGCCTTTAAAGAAATCTATAAAAATAAGAGGTTTCTTGACTAATCTACAAACAATTGCCCTTTTTCTTTCTTTCTTAAATGTAAATTATATTTTACAGCCAGTTTTTTGCAATTGACTTTAGTATTAACTTTTATATTGGCATTATCAGATGTCTAATTTTAATGATTAAATGTTACTTTCTGACTTGAGAGCAGTTGCTTTTTAATATAAAAATTCTTCTGGTCATGCCTTAGTATTATGAATTATGAATACTGCTGTCTGCAAAGAGAATGGAGGGTTCAAATGATCCAAAAGCTGCTGAAAAGACATGGTATAGGAACAAATAAGTGGTAACACATTTTCAGTCATGCTCTTAGACAGAAGTGACAAAAGGTATACCATAGAGAAAATATGATATCAGAAAAGAACCAATGGATAGTCTGAATGATGGACTGAGAACTCCAAAATCTTAAAATACCTAAAAGAAGGTGAACTCTATGTTGAATAGATTATCTGTGGAGGATTTATGGATGAACAAGGATAAGAATTACATAGCATAAAGAGTTATGGATGGATTGTGATATGAAGTGGTAAATGCCCCCATTAGTGAGATAAAAGATCGTTGAAATATTCTAGATTTATCAGAATTAGCATTCTGTCATTTTTCTTTCCCAAGTGTGTAAAATATATTTTTCTATAAACTCATTACTTAAATCTGTGTTTAATGTTCCTTTTCTATGTATTTGTACACAGGTTACATGTTTATGTACCTTGTCTCAGACTGGGTTAATTTTTCTTTTCAATGCCTGGTTTAAATCTTTAATCTGAAAGGCCAGTGATAGTTAAAGTATGTATATAACCTTATTTTGGACGAGGATTTTATTTTCTCTCATTTTTTTGTTCCTAGCTCACCCTCACCATTACCTTCCTGTATATAAAAGATAGTTAACGGAAAGAAATGCAAAACAATATAGTAGAAGAAAAGAGAAAGGGTTATGCAGTATGAGAAAAGGGGAAATTATAGAATAATCTATTTTACTTCATTTTGTTAAGTTTTATTGATGTGCTTTGTTTTTACATAATGAACATTTCCAGATTATTTCCTTTACATGAGTCATATTGTGTAACACAGTAAAACAGTTAAGTCAAAGTAATAATACAGTGACCTCATCTAAAGGCAATGTAATATGTTACATCTGTAGCACCTCCATCTCTCTACTAATAAATGAATAGAGATTGATTATCTCTCTTTAGCAACCCCACTGAGAAAAAAAAAACAACACATCTCTAATTATAAACAGGTATAGATGCTAAATAAATCCCCTCAATGACTATACACATACATGGATACTTTATGTTTGTACACACACACACATACACATACATAATATACCATTCTATACCTTAATCTGTTATATTTCCATAATGGATAGCATTTCCTCTCCTTGTGTTCTGGATGGTTACCGTAGTGATCATATTTGTCACAGCTTCCAAAATTATTTATTTTTGCTGTGCTGTTGTGTTTGTTGTATAAGTTATTCTCTAGTTAAATTAGTATCTTTTTCATGGTTCCTATTGAGCCACATTTAAAATCTGAACATTTTGGTGCTGGAAGGAAATTTAATAGTTATCTAACATACTCCATAATTCAGGTCCAAAGAAATTGTCATGGAATCTCATTATACAAGAGGTGTGGTTCAGCCCCTGATAGAAAAGGAACCTGCACCATTCCTGACAGATGATCATCCAAGCCTTAGCTGGAGGACCTCTACTAAGCAGGAACTCATTCCTTTTTGAAATAATTTTTTCCACTTTTGAAACTCTTGCTGACATTTTCTTGATATTGATCCAATATCTCTCTTTTGGTTACTTCAACCCTGTAGTCATTGTTTTTCTCTAGCAATAAGGAATACCAGTAAAAAGAAAACAAAACAAGACAAAAAACTCTCTTCCTGAAGACAGTCCTTCACATTCTTGAAGACACATATTATATCCCTGATAGCCTAAATCTTCTTTATGCAGCCTAAGTATCCCAACTCCACTGACAGATTTTCATATAATACGGCTTCTGGTCCCCTCAACCACCCATCATGCTCTTTTCAGGACTTGCTTAAGACTCTCAGTATCTTTTCAAAAGGTGACTTGCCCAGGGTCACATAGCTAGTTGACAGTAGTGCTGGAATGAAAACTCACATGTCCTGATCCTCAGTCCTTTGTGTCTTTTACTATTCCACTCCTCCTCTCTTAAAGTTCTTATGCTATTTAAATATACCCTAAAAGACTTCTCTGAGTTACTTGGACTTGATATTGCTTATCCATTCAGGTTTCCTATTTGTTAGCCATAACTGATCCATCAGAAATTATATTTGCCTTTATTCAGTACAGTGTAGAGAATGAAGGTATTTAGACCTGCTTCCATCAGACACCTTGCTGTTTCCTAATTAAATGTATATAGACAGAATAAAATATGCAGGGATGCAGAGGCTCGGTTCTCCATTTCTTGTTTATAGGAAATTGCTTTTAACACAGTTAATATGTGTTTATTTGGTGTATGTAATTTTTCAGCTGTGTTAAGCTCTGACAAGTAATTTGCATCTGAAACAATAAGATTTGGTGATTAAGAAAAATATATTTTTCATCCCAAATGAACTAAAATGAGAAGAGAGTGTAGAGTTCTGATTCAGCATTAAAACTTTTTGCCACATTCTTTTGGATGCTTTCCATTGAAAATTGTATTAATGCTGCATTTCTAATGCATAATTTGTTGTATTCAAAGTCTGTATAGTAGAGGAAAGGAGGAGTTTTCTACAAGGGGATGGTACAAGTTAGATGGTACGGTTAGAGATGGATATATGTGTATCTGTTACATTTTTGTGCCTCCAGATATGTAAACTTGGGCCTCATTTTCTAAAAGGGATGTACTGTTATTTCATTGTATCTTTCAAATCTAAGTCTGTGCCAACTAGGTATGTAAAAAAGCAAATCATCCAGATTTTGGAGATTTCCAAGCACAGGGTTACATATACAAAGAGAAATAATGGTTTCTGAATTTATTTTACTCTGTGAGTGAAATTTCTTGCTTAGGATCAAGATGTCTTCATAAATTTAGCATTATTTCTACTTAACTTTGGCATTTTTCACATAAATGTCATCTTAATCCTGTGTTAAACCTAAAACGCATATAAGATACTTGTACAATTTATTTTATTTTATTGTCATGGGACCCATCTCCTTTGCTTTAGGGACCCCCTTTTTTTTACATTTTCTGCTGCCTTTTCCCTTTTGCCTTCGTCATCTTATTAGTTCTGTTCAGCTTTCTGAGGCTCTCATATCCATTTTGTCATCTAATATTTCTTGAGTGTCCATTGAACAAGTTTTTCCAGTACAGAATGGACAGCAGGGTGCACTGTCTATGGTCCTGAATCATCAGGTTTAGGGAAATGCTTTCTAGGGCCTGAAACACTCAGACTCCACTGACAGGAAAATAAACAAGTATAACTGCCAAGCAGATGTAGCCATTTTAACAGAGATGCAGCCTCAGTCTTTATAGCAATGGCTTCTAGTAATAGCCCTTATGAATGTCTATTAAAGATGGAGCAAAGAGTTCCAGGCTTCTTTAGTTATTTTGATGATAGATGCCTTCTGGTGCACTTAGAAGGTTTCTCAGAGGGTAAAGCTGAGGAATTTTCATCCCACTTCATCACTTCATTTTGTCACCTGTTCCCACTTCTCACATAGTATATGGCTCCCCGTATGTGGTGTAAACAATCACATGCATGTTTCTTCTTTTTAGCATTCGCTTTGTTTTCTGTGTTTTGAGAGAGCAGATTTCCTAGGCGAAGTCTATTTATCTATGTTTTGTTGTACAAAATTCAGTTGAAACAGAAATGGCCCAGAAGCTCGCCAAGTTCCATGCTGGCCACTTTTCTGGTTTATGTGTGCTTTTCATAATTCTGAGGTTCTGCTCACATTCACTTCTAAAAGGAGCACCCACATTTAGATGGACCTATTAGTCATCCATACTAACAGCAAACATTTTTCTAAGAACCTACTATGTAAAGAGCATTAATATGCTAGGTACTGGAAATACTAAAGAGTAAAAAAAATACACAGCCCCTGACCCTGAGCAACATAGCATAGTTCAGCAAAATGTATCTGTAAGAAGATGACTAACACAACAAGGTAGCATATGCTAAGACAGTAATAAGTATGGAATGGGATGGTAGGATTATGGCTCTAGATATGAAAGAGCCCTCAGAGGACATCTAGTAAGAGGATTTTAGCATTATGGATTTAGAGATGAAAGGGGCCTTTAGAAACTATCAAGTCCAAACCTTCTCATTTTACAGAGGAAAATTAAGCCTACATTGGTTAAGAGATATGCCAAAGGTCACAAAGCCTCAGAGGCAAGATTACCATTGTACTTTTGTTCTATAGTGCTTAGAACTCCAATAAGAATAATAATCTTTCCTAGTAAATAAACAATGAATATTATTATGGTTTTCTAATATTCAATTGCAATATTCAATTGCAAAACACTTGAATCAGATGGTAATACTATGAAAATATTTTATCTCCTTTTTTCTTAAATAGAATGTGCAGTGTTTGACCTCGAAGCTATGTTGTTTCTTGGTGATTCCTCAATGACAGGAGGAACAGATGTTCACTGAAGGTCACAAACATTAAACAAAAATTCTTCCCAGACTATATGAATTGTTGAGACTAATTGCATGTTTTTCATATTATATTACAGCATTTTGTCCACATTTTTGTCAGAAATATTACTACTGCAGAAACATATCAACCCAGATATTTACTAACTATTCATGGACACTTCCTCAAAAAGAATAATCCTTATTCCAGTTTCACATTTGCATACCTGGCTTTGTAACATCTTTCTAATTACCCAGGTTGAAAATTTTGTAACTCTTTCCCTTCTTTCATAACTATCCTAACATCCAAATTAGTTTCCAAGTTCTTTCAAATATACCTCGCTGAGATATTCCTCATCTTTTGTCTCTTGTCTATGCTGTCTCTACATTAATTCAGGCACTCTGCCACTCTTACATGGACTGAAATAACCACCTTATTCTAACATTTCTCTGTGTCTTCACTCTCTATCCACTCCATTTCATCTGTATTTAGCTGCCAATATAGTCTTCCTATGAATGGGTCTAATCATGTTACTATCTTGCTCAGAAATCTTTAGTGGATTATAATATCACCAATAGGATAATATCTCTTTAGCTTGGCACTTAATTGCATGAAATCCCTGAAAGCATTGCCGTGTCATTGAAAGAGTTCTGGATCTGAATTCAGAAGACATAGCTTAAAATCTTGCTTCTACTGCTTATCACCTATGTGACCTTTGTCAAATCACTTTCCCTCTTTGACCTTGAATTTCCTCATATGTAAAATGTTGGGGGGTGTGGAGAAAGAAGAGTGATACTCAAGTATATTTAATGTCCTTTCCAGCTCTAATTTTTTATAATCCTTATTTTCCATTCTGCTATTTCACACAAATCTATTTACTTATTATATGTATGTATTCTAAACAATCTGAAATCTGTACCATTCTCTGATCTCCTCCTACCTAATATGCTTTCATACAGTGTCCCATACATGTAACACAGTGCTTTCATATCTATGCTTCTAATGATTTCACAACTGAAAGTTTTCTCTCATCAAATTTTCCTACAGAAATACCTCTGGATCTCTTCTTTCACTCCTTAATAGTCTACTTTTTATCACACTTTTTTTTTAATGTAACTCATAGTTGAAGGCATCAGACTCTAGACTTGCGTGGACTAGGTTAAACCTTGAGAACATCCTTCAAAAATTTCATTCTTTATGGCTCATCATACCCTCACTTTGGATTGAGCCTTTTATCTATCAAAGGCTGAAACTTCCCTTTTAAGAATATTATTCATTACTTTCAACATTATTGCAAAAAGATTAATCTGATGATTTTTTTTCATTTAACCTTGTTTTTGTTAATTTTTAAAATTTTTTATTATGCATTATATTATCTTTAAAATGTCTGCCTCCATTGAGTGAGGTCCATAGTTAACTGAACCATTAATTTTAATGCTGATTTTTTATGTCCCTATATTCAAATGTAAGAGAAAAACATGCCATTCCAAAGTAGAAGTTATATCATTGAATAGAAACTTTTATCAGAAGGAATATTTGCAGAAAAGAGGCTATTATGAATGTATTATATTCCCCACATCTCCTGTCCTGAGATTCAAGACAACCTCTTCTACGTAACAGAAATTCTTTGCTAACCTAACCCATTACAGTATATTTTCCTCTCCTATCTATGCTAATTAAATCAAGAATGCTAGTTATTATGTGGTGTAATATATTTTAATCACACCTCTCTTTATGGAATATGCTCTCTGAAAAAGCTACAAATGTACAAAATAAGTTATAGTGGTGGAGATTATTCATTTTTATGAGTTTCTCAAGAAGCAGCAGCGTGAACATGAAGCTGATAATAGCTAACACATTGCATGATAGACTCCAAAAAGACCCTGATAGGTTAGAGCATTGGACTATATCTAAATAGATAAAATTTCATAAAGGTAAATGTAAAATTTTACACCTAGGTAAAAACAAAGTGGTGACTATAGGATGAGTGCTAATGGCTAGATAGCAGTGTATGTGGAAAAGATTTAGGGTTGCTATCCAACTCTGAGCACAATTTGAATCCACAGTGGGATATGGCAGCCAAAAAGCTAATATAATCTTAGGTTGCAATAAAAGGATTCAAAGCCCATAGTGTGCAGGATATAAGAAATGATAATCTTTCTGAAATTCACCTTGGTAAGACTACTTGTGGATTAATGTCTTCATTTCAAGGCTCTCAGTGTCAAGGAATGGCATTGATATCTAGATAGGGTCTTTCCAGAGCTGAATACAATGGGACTATTGCTCCCTTAATCCTGGACACTATGTGTCTCTCAATCAGCCAAAAATTTTGTTAACTTTTTTCTCCTCAAATCACTCAGTTGCTTCATATTGAACATGTAGTCCATTAACATCCTCTGATATTTTTTTAGACAAACAATTCTCTACCCATGCCTCTCCAATCTCATAAAGCTATCCCCATTAGGACCCAAAGGCCCTAATGCAGGTCTAAGCTATTAAATATTTAAATAAGAAATATTTAATTAAATAAATAATAAAATTGGACAGTAATATTATTTTTATCAAATTAAGAGATTCAATATTAGATTAATTTAAATTAGCTCAATACGGAGTTATTAGACTAACATTAAAATATTCCATAAAATGTTAATAAGATCTATAAAAATTAATGTAATAACTAATAAAATAAAAGATTTAATAAATTACAGCTTAAAATTGCACTAGAATTTTTGGGACACCATGAATTTTACAAATTTGTAGTAAAAGGACCTCAGAATTTTCCACATGAGGACCTGTTGATGGAATTGTAAAAGTTTAGTCTACAGAGGAGAAGATTTATAGGGGATGAGGGCAATGATAACTATCTCAAAGTATTTTAAGGGCCATTATGTAGATGAGGCATTCATCTTGTTCGACTTAGCTCTCCAGGTCAAAACTAGTGTTAATAGGTAGAAATTGAGAAAGATTTTGACTCAATATATTAAAAAAAACTTACTAGAGCTACCCAAAAATGAAATGTGTTACTTCAGAAACTCATGGGTTTTGCTTTAATAGAGGAATTGAAGATTAGACAGGCTTCTTTTTCAGATATAAATAGGAGCCTCTGAAGTTCCTTCAAACTCAGAGATTCTGTGATTCTGTGGAGTGGGAAGAGCATTGGACTTTGGGTTACTAATTTAGTTTTATGTTTTTATAGCAACTCTACCACTAAGTAATTGTCAGACCATGGACAAATCACTCACACTTCTCAAGCTTCGGTTTCTTAGTCTGTGGAGTGGAGTGGAAGGGAGATGATATTTCTTGTATCGCCTTCACAGAGTGACTATAAGAGCCAAGTGAAAGACTGCCTGTGAAAGTACTTTATAGCCATAAAGTACGGTGTAACTCCAAATTGTTCTTCCTGTCATCACCAGGATGATGTGAAGAACTAAGACTGAGCAAAGTTTTTCTTAAATTTCAGTGACCACTACTGCTTCCTCATGTTGGCTGGCTTTCTTTAGCCTAACCTCAACCATGGATATCCAAATTGAGAAGTTGGGAAATATTCTGTATACCTCTTCAATTTCTGTCTTAATCAGGGACTCTTACTTTACCTTCAGCGGAGGCCCGAGTCTATCTAGGTTTGGAAATAGGCTCAAACACAAAAAGACAAGTAAACACTTTCAGACTAATAAAAAAATAGCATTTAGCACAGTGCCTAACACATTGTAAGTACTTAATAAATAATTGTTGAATGAATAACTGACTGAAGGTACTTGTGCTTTAAAGAGCAAAAAATGCATCATCTATTTAAATATTTTATGGTATAGGAAGTCCTGTAGGTATGTATGTATAGTGATATAGTGTGTGTATATCTAATATGTTCATTCTCTCTCCCAGTACCCCCAAAGAATGAGTAGGACAATCAAAAGACCTGGGTTCTAATGCCAACTTTCCTGATTTGAGATAGGAGGAAACTGAGGTTCGAAATGGTTAGTAGACTTGGCCAAGGTCACATGACCAAACAGTAGTAGAGCTGGCGCAAGAACCCAGATTTATAATCTTATGAAAACCACTTTGCTTTGACATCCCTATGAAGGAAGTGAATGAGCAGAGGAGGTGATAATATCACAAAGAAGTTCATAGCGGGATTTAATGTGCAATGAAATGCCAGCACAGTCACAGTGCAGCAGTAACAATGGGACAAAGGGAATAATGAGCTGTGCCAGCTTCATAAATTTTAATATATTCAGAGTTCATTGTCCCCTGAAGAGAGCCCCCATAAACGAAATTGAATGTGTATTCTTGGAGTCACACTGGAACTTTATGTAGCACTATTGAATTGGATTAATAGGATCTAGGAGGATATTTGTACTTGACGTTGGGAACTATAGGAAGTAATGGAGATAAAGTGAAAATTCACAGATTGAATGAAATACAGGCTCCATTTGACCTCATCATGAAAAAAAGCAAAGATGCGGAATACACATATAAATGTATGCATACACACACTCACACACACACACATCATTTTGCTTATCTTTTCCAGGTATTTCTTACTGTTTAAGGGCTAATTTCAGCATTCCATATGAAAACATGTATAAATAATGCATACATATGTATGAGGTTATGCCATACTTAACCTCGATAATTATAATAGTTGCAGTCAGTAGTCGCATCCTGGTGGTATGACAGTGTCGTTATAGGAGTAACTAACTAGCAGAATCATATACCTTTAATAGGGTGTGATATGAGGAGCAAAGTGGTTCATGCAATCATATACTACATTAAAAAGGAGATAGTGGCCGAAAGGAGAAATCCTACTTTTTGAGGATTAATTGAAAATCCTGCGGATATTCAGCTTTAAGAAGAGGAAATTCGGGGAGGATATGATGAAGCATGACAAATACAGTCTTACTTAACCTAGATTAGATTCGGTTTATTTGACCCCAGAGGTAGCAGAGAGGTATATTTCACCTTTATTTAAGGAATTAGGCAAATAGTGCCATCTAATGTAAAACAGACTACTTTAGGAGATGGTGAGTTCTGTATCACTAGAGATCTTAGAGTAGAGGCTGGATGACCACTTTGCAAAGATATTAAATATGTTTGTGTGTGTGCGTGCGTGTGTGTATGTGTGTGTGTTATACATGTTATAGATAAGGCTTGGATTAGGTAATTTCTGAGGAGCTTCCAACTCTGTGGTTCTGTGACCATTTGTGTGATGGGTAGTATTTTTGAAGTACTGAACTGCCTATGATTATTACTACAGTCCACATGAGTAAAATACTAGAATGGTAAAAGCTCTGAGAGCTTTGGAGACAGTTGCTATTTTATGCAAGTTCATTAGGGTTACTTAGTTTAGTTGGCATAGTCAAGGAAACCTGAGTTTAAATATGACCTCAGAAACTTAAATATGATCCTAGGCAAGTCACTTAACCTTTGTGTGTCTCAGTTTCCTCGGCTATGAAATAGAGATAATAATAATACTTACCTCACAGGGATGTTGTGAGGGGGTGGAGCCAAGATGGCGGCTGGAAAGCAGGGACTTGCTTAAGCTCTCCCCACCAGGTCCCTCCAAACACCTGGGAAAATGGCTCTGAACAAATTCTAGAGCTGCAGAACCCACAAAATAGTAGAGGGAAGCAGGGCTCCAGCCCAGGAAAGCCTGGATGGTCGCTGGGAAGGGTCTATCGCATAGAGCTGGGAAGAGAGCAGAGCCCAGCGTGGGCTGTGCCTGGACCAACCAGACCAGCCCTAATGCCCTGAATCAGTGAGCTGTGGCACTTACCAGACTTCTCAACCCACAAATGCCAAAGACAACAGAGAAGGTTAGTAGAAAAACTGCTAAATTGGAGTGAAAGGAGTGCACAGTGGGCCCTAGCCCCTGGGGTGCAGAAGTGGTGCAGCTCTGGGGCTGCTCCCATAGCTCCAGCTGTGGTTGCTTCCAGCCCCAGGCCCACCCTGTGGGAGGAATCAAGCAGTGGATCACAGCGGGAGTGCAGAGCCTGCTTGGATCTGGCTCGCAGGATGGGTTGGTGGTTCTTGGGGAAGGAGGAGCGCTGGTGTGGCAGAGTTTGCTGTGTATAAGTAGCTATGAAAACAGCACCGCAGCCCCTCAAGCTTGGGACAAAATACTCTCTACTCTACAAGCAGTCATACCCTGACAAAAAGTTCAAGGGTCAAGTAGTTGGCTGGGAACATGAACAGGCAGCGAAAATGGACTCAGATTCAGACTCAGATTTTGGAATCTTTTTTTTTTTTTTTTGGTGACAGGGGTGTTGTGAGAATCAAATGAAATAATAATTGTAAAGTTCTTAGCACAGTAACTAGAACATAGTAAGCTCTATGAAAACATAAGCTATTGTTGTTGCTGTTGTAATAAATCACAATATAAGTCCCAGCTAATGTGATACTTTTTCTTCAAAGGCCATGCCAGCCACAAATAGCAAAAGCATGTAATTAAGATGTAAATGAAGGGGCAATTAGGTGGCGCAGTGAGTAGAGCACTGGCCCTGAAGTCCGGAGGACCTGAGTTCAAATCAGACCTCAGACACTTGACACACTTACTGGCTGTGTGACCTTGGGCAAGTCACTTAACCCCAATTGCCCTGCCATCCCCCCTCCAAAAAAAAAGATGCAAATGTGGCAAATAACAAGAGAGAATTAAGTAGCAGAGTTATTCACTACCTACAAAAAATTGCATACCTCTTTAATATTACAGTCATCATAATCTAGCCACTATTTTATTTCTCCCAACTCTGCCTATATTCACTGATTTTTCCAGCATATTGGAAGAGGTCATGTGGCTTTTGAATTAATAGCCCAGTTCTAAAAGCTTAAGATTCATCATCATTGTGTGCATTATGAAGTTTTCAAAAATCTCTAGTCACAGGCTATAACATAATGTAACCTCTTTATTCAGCTCTGGGTCATCTGATTCTTCTGGGACTCAAATCTGAGAACATCAGGGCTATGCCATTTTTGATGGTTCCCACTTCCATCTCCCCACTCCAACTATTATAGCCTGTAGATGACTCTTTTAACCTCTGCTCACTCCTACAGTCCCTATTTACTTCCATTTATTTTCAGTGTGGGCTCACTATCTCTTTTTTTCTTTTTCTTTTCTAACTCCAGTCCTCCTGACATATTGCATCCTGGCACAATTCTCCATGGGATTCCATTGTTCTGGAGCTTTCTGCATTGAACAGCAGCATGCTTATGTCACCCATATACTTTATAGCCACTAAGTGCTGCATCTACAAAATCAATTATTTGCAGAGTCAATCCACGCTGGTATTGCATAGCTATTCTTTTATTCAGAAAGCATTTGAAATCAGAAATCTTGGGATAAAATCCTGGCTCTGATTTTTGCTAGCTGTGTAATCCTGAACAAGTCATTTAATTTTTCTAGCTTTATTACTTGCATCTGTAAAACAGGGGTAGGGATAGAGAGTAGATTTGTGATTTCATTGATATAGGGAAATTTTAGAAAAGAAAACTCCCTCCAACAATGAAGACTTGTAACTTCTCTGCAATGTATAGTCTCAGAGAGTTGCCTACGACACAGACAAGTTAAGTGATTTGCCCAAGGTTACAGCCAGTGTGTGCCAAAAATGAAAATTAAACCTAGGTCTTCTTGCTTCAGAAGATACCATTATGCCTTAATGTTTCCCTCTATCGTTAATATAGGTATAGTAAGCATCATTAGCTCTATTTCCCAAGGTAATTAAGAAAACAGGACTTTGTATGCCACAAAATTATATGTATATATAAAAATATGCATATATGTATGCTATAATTATTATATGTTCACCATTAGTGTTCTGTAGTATATGTGCATTCAAAGCAAATTGTGATAGCTTTTCCCCCAATTTATCTCTTTATTCAATGAGTATTTATTGAGCACCCACTATGTATAAAGGCATCTTCTTTTGTCAGCACAGAGATTTTATGTAATATTTACAAGAATTTGCTGTGATGGGTTGTTATATTTCCACAGTGATGATATTAAGATCTTACATTTATACAATTCTTTCAGGTTTGTAAAATATCTTACATAAATTACCTTTGATCCTCACAACAATTCTATGTGATATATATTACTGTTATTTTCACTTGACAGATGAAGAATTTTATAGCTTTCTCATTCTCCAGCAGTTACTTAACTTGGATACTAAAAGCACATTTCACAATCAGTAATTTTACAGGTTTATTAGAACCTTAAAATAATCTCTAAAGGAGCTATCCCTGCCATTTTTCCCCAGTCAAGCTTATTCAGTGACAATTACTATATTTTGCTTCTGCAAAGATTTTGATGGCCTTCAACCTCAACTCAGTTGTAGTGGAAGGCAGAAAGGTTTAGAAAGAAAGGGAGAATCAAATCCATGCCTGGAACTCATCAAGTAAACTCTGAGCCATTCTGTGTTGAATGAAGAGCTCTCAGGTAGTCTGCATTTTTACTTGCATTATAGAGTCATATTTTTTCAGATTGTTCTCAGTTCTAAATGATATCCACAAATTTCAGAGTTGTTGGTTAGGCAGGAGACCATTCACTTGGAACACTCATTTTGCAAGGTATTCTCTTTCCCTGGGATACTTCATAGGTAATATGTGTTCTGGAAGGCATATTTAATAAGCTTTTCATTAGCAAGGAAAAAAAAATAAATTGTATTGCTAAAATCAGGACTCTGGAATCTGTGAGAAGATACTATTAGGCTGCAGCTTTATGAACTTAAACTATAGCAGATATTAGTCTGGACAAGTTCCTCTGGGATGTTCCACTGGACATGAGTGTCAGAATATGAAAGAGATTTCCGATCCCATTAATTACTTATGTAATGTTTATCATGGTAGAATCTGCCATATTACAAAACAAATTATTACCTAATTATTCAGAGTCAGGGAGACAAGGCAATATAGTCGGGATATTGTTGGCAATGAGAAGATTCCTAATGAAAGTTCATTCACTCTCTTCCTCTAGCAAGCTAAAGCATCCTACCCAAAATAGGAATGATGTGGATCCCTTACCAATTTTCTAAAATTTATGCTGTACCTCTCCCTGAATTTTCAAAGGGAGGCTTACACCATAGTTATATTCAGATATTCAAAGGGATCTGTGATACTACTGGTTTGACTGTTGATATGAACCATAAAAATATGAACCACAACCTATCTATGCCTGCCTATACTATGTACCTCTTTTCCATGTGCTTCCATATTTGTCAGAAGAGCTCCATTTTTTTGCTAGAAGTCTTCTTTTCTCCTGACATATGAGGTTATGAGAGGAGGACCAAGGATGTTCACCACTTATGCTTCATCTTCAATATATAACCAGTCCATCTTCTCTTTTGATCATACAGGGTGTCTCTAAAGTCTGGACACATAGGCACAATGCATGTTTTGAAATATTTGGAAAATTAATAGACCTTGGCCCCCTTGACTACTTTTTCTGGGGTATGCTAAAGGAGAAGGTGTACTCAATGAAAATCACAGATGCAACACACTTGATTGAACACATAAAGAGTGAATGTGCTAAAATTGACAGCAATGTGGAGTTATTCATCGAGTTCACGTGAATCTGGCAAAGCGTATCAACCTTTGCATCACAAATGATGGAAATCATATTGAAGATGTTATTTGTTAATATTCCAATTAAGTAAAATGTTGTTGAAAATTTCATTTCATTTCTTGAAAATATGCATTTTTGCCTATGTGTCCAGACATTAGAAACACCCTGTACCTTTCCCTGAGGACATCTTTTCCTTCTTTGAAGCTCCTTATTATATGTGGTAGCCTGTTCACGTCCACCATGTGCCATTCCCTTGCTCTCTGCTATTATTTTTCATCAGAGAATATTGTTTTCCATGTCTCATACCCATAAAGTAATAGTGATGGAATAGAGGTACTAAAAGTATAGACAAGTCAATATTTAAATGCTTACTGTACCATGCATTGTACAGAGTTATATTACAACATTGCCCCTGCCCTCAAGAAGCTCATGTTTGAATGGATAATATAACTGTGTGAAAATAACTGTGTGTAAATAAGATAGATATAGCATAGATGCAAGCTAATATCAGCAGGAAGGTACTAGTAGGAGGAAAAGCAGTGAGAGGGTAAACCAGGGCAGGCATCTTATCCTGACATATGAGGTTATGAGAGGAGGACCAAGGATGTTCACTCATCCTTAAAGATTTTTAGATGCATCTTAAAGGAAACCAGGGATTCTGAGAGTTGGAGGTGAGGAAAGAGCATATTTAAGGCAGGAAAGACATCACTGAAAAGGCGCGGAGTCAGGAGGTGGAGTGTTGGGTGCAAGGGACAGCAAGAAGGCATATTTTGCTGGATTTATGAAGTATGTGGAGGAGAATCAAGTGTAAGAAGACCAGAAAGATAGACTTTTTTTCAAGGAAAAGTTGGGGATCATAGAATAGCCCTGAAATTTCCTAAAGCCATCAGGCAACTCTTCTCATCTGTTTTTGTTCTGGGCACAATTTGCCTATTTGTATCATCTGACTTATAGTCAAATCACATAAAATGAAAAGAGTGGAATTGTGCAGGTGAAGAAGAAGGCTTTTCCCCTCAGAGTGTGGTAAGCAGGCAGAATGTTGAATGAACATCACTGATGATAATAGTGTTTCAAGGCAGCATTGGACTGCAAATTAAGCCAAGTAGGCTACTCATAAAAGAATAGATAAAACACTATAGGTATTATATAGTGTTACTCATTGATTAAATGATGAAGTTGGACTAGAATGGCACTCTCTCTGGTCCCTTATAGCTTTCTCACTCTCTGGTAATTACATATTTAAGTTTAACCAGCTTAACTGTTAAATCTCTCATTCACAATGATAATGTTTCATTATAGAGACATATTTCATAGATCATTTCACCATCCTTGAAGAGTAATAAATTATTGTTTTAGCTGCATCTGGATTATACTTTGAAGAAGGGAAAGGATCTACACAGAGATGAGATGGGAAGGAAAAAGGAAAAGAGACATCAAGATAATACTTCAGGGCATTTATAATTTAGTTGACTAAGAATAATTTTGGTGTGGGTTTGAAACTGTAATTTCTTTTAACTCCTTAATATATCTTCTGTTTATATGCTGTATGTCTCTCTATAGTGTTTGACTTTAAGATTCAAAATTTCTTAACTTCACTGCTAATTTTACCTTGTGACTTCCCAATCCAAAAGCATTTGAGCCTTTTCACAATTCTTAATTTCCTTTTTGATTCCTTGAGATGAAAATGATGTTTTATCAGCCTATGAATATCAACTGCAGTATCAATCACAGGCTTTGCTTAATTGACTGCATGCTTGCTCAGGAAGTGTTACTATCATGTACAAATTTTGAAATATAATGCTATAGTAGTTTTATTACCCCAAGTATCCTGAATTATTGTGTCTCAGAATTTTATTGGGGACAGCATACTCTTCATTAAACTGAGGCACTGATGTATATTTTTCTAAATAATAAAACTGTCCAAATATGAGAATTCACATCCTAAGTAAGAACTACTAAAGGAAAAACAAATTTGGAAATGGTACAGGGATGAAGGCCTGTTTGTAAATATTTTTACAGTGTTGTTTTTTTAAACCTTATAAATTATTCATTTTATAGGAACTGTCAAAAAGATAAGAAAAACCTTTTATTTACTATCTGCTTCTTTAAAAAATAATTTAAGTGGAAATGAGTTGATTAAAATTTAAGAGAATGTCAAGAAAAACAAGTAATTTGGATGTAAATATTCTGCATTGCTGAAGGCTAGAATAGTTCAAGATTGGTCTCATACGCCAGAATCATCATTGAGGAACCATATGCTGTAGGTAGCTACAGGATTAGAGCATCTGTAGTCAAGAATATTGTCAAGGTATATATAATCAGGGTTGGGATACATATATACATATGTATAGTCAAGTTATATGTACATATATATACATATATGTACCTGTATGCATACATACATATATGTCTATGTGTATAGATACACACGTATATATCCATGTGTATACGTATACGTATGTATATGTACATATATATCAGTATTGGGGTATATATACTCGAGAAGCATTTATCACACACTTACTGTGTGCCAGGTACTGTGTTGGAATGGGCAAAATATGGGCATGTTTGTACACAGTAGAAAAGCAGCCAGGAAATTGTAGGATATTGAAGGTTGATGAGAGAGAATATGGGAATGATAGAGGGCACAATCTGCTGGAAAAGACAGGATGAGATGGAATCAAAGATGCACATAGAGGACTTTGCCTTTAGCAAGAAAGGCCACCTCTTTATGACAGACAGAAGTGAAGGAGGAGATAGCTGCTGGAGGGTGGGGTGGGATGTGACATCTGAGTGATATAAGATGATAAAAGGAGGAGAAAGAGCCCTTTGCACATGCCCTCGTTTTTTTTCACTAAAGTATTGTGCAACATTTTCAGCTGAGTGGGTGGGGAGAAGAATTCCATGGATGGAATAGCCACTATAGTGAGTGAGGGAGAGATGGTTCATGATTTTCTCTAGTTCCATTGAGCAGTATATGAAAAGGACTGAAGATAGTAGTCGGTAGGAGAAATCCAAGGTTGGGATTTGACAAGGCAGGATGAGTGATAGGATGTAAAGGGGCAAAAGAATACAAAGTGTCACTGCAATATAAAATGACTAGAGAAGTAGGCAAAATATGTGGCAAGGTAGGAAAGCCCATGTGTGTTGTAAACTGGTAAAGGTGTGGAGACATGGTATTAGTACGGCTCTCTCTCATCCGTTAGGTACCTTCTTTTAAGGTAGGTCAGTCCTTTGGATCAGAAGAGGATGATAATCTTTCAAGAAGGGAACCTTCTAAAAATGGAAGTTTTAGCATCTTACTTCTCTCATCTTGCCTAATGGCTTCTTTTTATAGCTTCTCAAGATTCAGGTGTGTTATTATTATGCCAAGGGTCATGCTAGCCTTCCCTATGGTAAACAGTTTAAGAGCCTTTAGCAGAAGGACTGAAACTTGATATAAGCTCTGTCCACTTGTCTGTTTCACCCCTTTAGCCCTATTAGATATGAGGCACAGACCTAAGAAGACACACGTGCATGCTCATATTCTAGGCCATACTCAGGCTGATCATTGGGCATTAGAATGGGGAAATTCTATACACAGAAGCACTATTCAGCAATAGCTCCTCATTAAGGTGGAAAAATGGATGGTAAGAATCGCCAGCAAGAGAAAATCCCCTGGGCTTGTTTCTGTAGCATTAGTCTCATCACTTCTTAGAGAAAATGGCTTTTGTGGTTTTCCAAGGACATTTTTCTATGAAGTTTCAGAATGTAATCAGCTATGAAAGCTTGAGCTACTGACACTAGTAGTCCAACCTCCCCCAACTGAAAATAGATGTAGATGACCCAAAAATAGCAATAGGCAGAGACTTCCTAGATCAAACCAAGATACTTTTTACATCTTAACCTTTTTTGTGCTCAAAAAAATTCTGCTTTAAATTCCAGTGCAAGCGCCATAGTAGGCACTTAATAAATGTCAAATTGAATAGAATTTAGACGATTAGAGGCAATTATCTTGCAGCTGTAGTGACCATTGATGCATGCTAATTCTTATATTATTGATTGTCATTCATATGTCCATGTATCATTCATGCTGAACTGTCAACTAAACTTCTTAAAAATCTTTTCCTAGGGAATTAACATAAAGTAGCCCTGTTTAGGGTCTCATCATGACCTTCCTAAGATACATCATCAAAAAGATGAGTTCAGTATATATATATATGTGTGTGTGTGTGTGTGTGTGTGTGTGTGTGTATGTATATTATATACGTATGTATACATATGTATGTATACATATGTATACATACATACATATATACATATACGTATATATACATATGTGTGTATATATACACATATGTGTATATATACATATATATATGGTGTGTGTGTGCTTAATATGTATATGCTTGTATATATCTGTATGAAAAGTTGGCAAATACTAGTTGGTTAGGAAGTGGTAGGGACAGAATGTTAACTGGCATGAAGGCAGAGCCCAGAAAACCATTGTGGTCATAGATGGCAGCTGGGAAGTGTAATGAGGCATCTTATGAGGACGAGGTTTGCCTTTTGCATTGTTCTTAAAATGATGGCCAGCAAGGTGCAGAATGCAGGTTCAGGATATTGGGATCATAATTAAGGCTGAGGAAAGATAGAATGCTGATGGGTTATCAGCACAGTGGCAGCACCTGGACCACAAGACCACCTTGAGGTATTGTTGCCTATGCCTATTCATAGAAATGCATAAAAGTCAAATCTAATATTCTGCAGTTTTATGGGTAAAATTCCATAGTGCAAACACATAGGGCAGTATGTTTATGGATTCCAAAATGCTAGTATGACTGTACAGCCCTAGGTGGCCCCAGTTATCTCTGGGGCTATTGTAACATTCCCTTCATTCTCAAAACAAATATATCTATATATCTATATACATATATATGTATATGTATATATACATACACACACATATATATGTATGTGTGTATGTATGTATGTATGTATGTATGTGTGTATGTATGTATATTTATATATAGGAAATATGCCATGTGGTGCTTGTAAAAGAAAGTTGAAAAGAAATTATGAATTAAATAGAATAATAACAGGTAACATTTATGTAGTGTTTTGAGATAACAAAACCCTTTGATATATATCCAGTCCAATCCAGTAAGCATTCATCAAACATACAGTGAGGTAAGTTCTGGAAGTGTAAAGGCTGAGTGAAAATCAGTTCTTTTCCTCATGGAGCTTCCATTCTACCAGAGGGATCTAGCATGTAAACAGATAATCATAAACATGATAGTCTGAGGAAGAGGGAGAGAGCATTAACAACTTGGGTGACCAGGACAGACTTCGCACAGGAAGAAGCATATCCACCAAAACTTGAAGGAAACTATTTTAAATTGAGTGCAATCCAAGAATGTAGGACAACCTGTTCATGGAATAGAGCTGGACAATATAATGGCAGGCTCAGGAAACTCACAAAGATTGGTCTGTCTGTAACAGAGTAGATGAATGGGGAGTAACATGCAATAAGATGAGGAAGACATGCTGGATCCAAATTGGGAAGGGCTTTAAATACCATAATGGCTTTTTATTTTATTTTATCTTAGAGGCAATAGGGAGCTGCTGAAGGTTCTGGTGCAGAGAAGTGACACAGTCAGTTTATGCTTCAGGAAGATGATTTTAGCCTCTGTTAGATGGATTAGAGAGGAATGAGACTGGAAGCAAAGGATTCTATTAGAAGGCTGATGCTGTAGTCTAAGCTAGATATAATAAAATTCTCTATGACACTGATTACCATGTGAGTAGGAGATGTTGTCTAGGTGGTATTCACAATACTTAGCAGTAAATTCTCTCATCTGATCCTCACGACCACCCAAAATGAGCGTGTGGGACACCACTAGCAAAACGTTGGGATTGCCTGGTTTAAAGTTTGTATTTTAGTTTGACTATTGAGATAAATCATGTGCTTTGTATTCACGTTCCCCTTTTCCCACTTCCATAAGTCACTGTGACAAGAAGAGTCCATCGTCTTTAAAAAGATTCTAAAAGTAGCTTCCTTTCTGGCATATTATCTTATACTAACACCTTCAAAATGTTTCCCTAGCTAGCAGTTATCTAACTCTATGGGTTGCTCTTTTTTTCTGAAGTTTTTGTTGTGGCTGTGTCAAATCATTACACCATAATGAAAATCATTACAGGCATCTAATTTTTTAACTCTGTTGAAGAGTTGCAATTATGTTTATTTCATAGAAACAGAAGATGGAAGATGTGCCTATGCTCAAACTCATTTCCTTTCTGAGCCTGCAATATGTATCCTAGATGGTTCTGAGTACCAATTACAAGGGACTCAAATGGAGCCACCTCCAGTCAGACCAAACTGAAATATCTGCTGATGTTCTCTGTTATGCCACACTGTGATTGCCTTCTTTAATAGAACTATTTGGGATTTAGCAAAAGCCAGCCAATCAATCACGATGGTCTTTTATTCTGAGGAAAAGTCACTGAGCGTAAAATGAGAGATTAAAGCAGCCCCACAACTGATCATCCATAATCAGGAAACGAATGTTGAAAAATAGGGCACTTATAAGAGTAAAATGGAATTTGCTCCAAGTAACAAAATGTCTTTTCTCTTTTCCTGGGAGGACAAAGATAATTTAAAGATTTATAATATAAGTTTCATAAATGAGAAAGATTCTGGGAGAAGTAAAATCATGTATAAAAATAAGGGCATATTGTATTCCCTAGAAATAACTCCATTCTCTACAGTAATAAATGAACCCCAGTGACACTGTCATTCATATGTATCAGTAATTTCCCTCATGTACATTTTCTATGTAAGTTACCAATTTTCCTGGAGCAGGTGGGTACAAAGGAAAATGGACGGTCTTGGTCAAAAAATGTCAGTGATATGACACGCTGCTGAGTGTGAGGGTCCTGGTCTCATCATCAGAAAATTCAGCTGATCATCTGCATATACCTAGTTTCACTGCCTCTCAGTAAGAAAAGATGAGTGATATTTCCGCAAGTATTCCTAAAGAACAAAAATGCAAGACATCCCTTCGGTATCCTCGACCAGACAGCATGTCAATCAATAAACAATTGTTAAATGCCTCCTATGTGACAGGCACAGTACTAGGATCTGAGACTACAAAGAGAAAAACCAAACAGTCCCTGCCCTTAGGGGTTTACATTAATAAAGAACATAAAGACAAACATGTTATTATAAGTATTTATAAAATAGATTTTTAAAAATAGACACAACATAATGGAATGGCATCAGAAAAGGCAGCATGTAAAAGTTAATAGATGAGCCAAGTCTTGAAAGACATTAAGGATTCCCAGAAGTAGAGGTAAGGAAAGAGAACATTTAGGCCTGGGGAGAGCAAGTGCAATGTGGGAAGAGTGTCATATATAAGAAGCAGTGAGAAGGCCAGTATAGCTATGTAAGAAGACTGCATGAAGGACAGTGATGGGTTCTGAAAAATTCTGGAAAAGTATGTCAGAGCCAGACTGTGAATATTTTTGATTGCCAAATAAAGACATGATCTAGTGGATAGTGCCAGGCCTGGAGTCAGGAAGACTCATTTTCCTGACTTCAAATCTGGCCTGAGATACTTGGTAGCTATGTGACCCTAGGCAAGTCATTTAACCCTGTTTGTCTCAGTTTCTTCATGTGTCAGATGAGCTGGAGAAGGAAATGGCAAACCACTCCAGTATGTTTGCCAAAAAAAATTCCAAAATGGGGTCATGAAGAGTGAGAGACAACTGAGAATGACTGAACAAGAAGATTAACAACAAGAAGTAATAAGAAGTAACTGGGATTTATCGAGGAGATGAAACTTGAGCTTTAGGGGGAAAAGCACATTGGTAGATGTGTGGAGAGACTTGAGACACGGAAACAAATTAGGAGACTAACGTGCTTGTCCAGGTGAAAAGTGATGAGATTCTGAACTAATTTTGAAGAGAAAGGAGTTGGACGTAAGAGATGTTGCTGAGGTGGAATTGGCTAGGTTTGTCCATTCATTTGAAATGCCAGGTGAGAGAATGAGATTGAGCACCAAGTTGGGTGTTAGTGATGCCAAGACAAAAAACAGAAGGCCTTCAAGGAGCTTACATTCTAATGTGGGTAGAATAAGTAGCTGCACTGCGAGGTAATCATCTGGTTCCAATCAATGTAAAGTGTAGTCACTAATTTAAAAAGCAAGAGAAAATATTTTTCAAAAGGTAGATGTTTAATGTGTTATCTTTGGCAAAGACAAAGCTTGTCCTTGTTCAATATGTGGGACTAGTATACTGTAAGATCAGGTTTCAGTACATGAATCTCAACTGAGATAATCAACCCTTATGTAGTTTTCCTTGCTAATAATTTCTCGTATTCAGTTATTCATGAAGATCTGTCGATTTTGCCCTTTAAATATTTCTCATATTTATTTAATTTTTCCACCTAATCAACTCTGAATGCTTTGCCTCCAATCACGTCAGCCTTGCCCTCCACATTATGTCCCCAACACCCAGCGCTCATCATGCCTGCCTCTGCCTTTGCTCGTTTTGTATCCCCTCCCCCAACGCCCTACTTTCTCCCACCTGCTTATTCAGACTCTCTGTATCATCTGCCAGTGCCCAGCTTCACTTCCATCTCTTCCATGACCTCCTCTGTCTTCATTGATCTCTTTTTCCTTTGAACTTCTATCACTCGCAACAGTCTGTATCACAGAATTTCGCATTTAATTATATGTTGTCGTTTATAATTTATTGTTGTTTCATGTGCATTAGGCTTGCTTCTTCAAAAATGGTTGATGGTGGGAAATATTTCTTGGTTCTTCTGTATCCCTCACTGTGCTGTGTACCTAAGGGACATTCACTAGGCCCTTATTACTTAATTGATATACATATATTCTTCTTTATAAAATTGTTTTTAATTCTATTATTATAAGTAGAACAAAGAAATAATTTGGGAAAAGAAAATAAGTACTCACAAACCTATATTTATTAAGCTATAATGTTCAATTAAACACCTGTTAAAATGTCTACTGTGTGCAAGGTATTACAATAGGTACCAGGGTTATAAAGCTAAAAACAAATCACAAATGTTAATGTTTAATGATATGATTATGCATATACTCAAATGTAGAGGTATGTACAAAGACAAATAGCCAGATTATGTAGTAAATAGAGTGCTGGATCTGAAATTAGCAAAAAAAAACTGAATTAAAATTTGGCCTCAGATATTTACTAGTTGTGTGACTCTGGGCAAATCTCTTGACCCCTACCTGCCTCAGTTTTCTCAACTGTAAATAAAGATATCAGTAACTGTTTACCTCCAACATTGTTGTGAGAATAGCATTAATGTTTTTGAAGCACTTTACAAACCTTTAAATGCTTTAGAAATGATAGCTATCATTATTATTAGTAGTATTAATAAATAGTTAGCACAATATGAATCACTAAAATAATAGGAGAGAAGAAAGTTCAGAAGAAGACACCGACAACCAGGACAATGTTAAAATTACCATGCTAAATGTTAAACATACTAAGAAAATCAAGCTGCTTGAAATGAATAGTCATAGGTTAATCACAGCTCCATAAGGAAGTATTCTGGATCTTTCTTCTTTTCTATAGGGAAATGTTAGTGTCAGTTGATATTCATCAAGTTTGTAATAATAAAAAGGAAATTTTTAAAAATAAAAGTATTACACAAGTCAGAATGTCAAAGACCAAAGTAAGGGCTAAAAGAAAAAAATTGAAGAGGGACAGATTCTTTTCGCCTGGGAAGAAAGTGAAAGAAGGCTTTATGGAGGACCTGATGCCTGAGCTGAATCTTGAAGGAAGTGAAAGATTTTGAGAGAGAGCATATGGAAGGAGGGCACTCCAGGTGTAGGGATCAGCTTAGGTGAATGCACAGGAGTAGGGAGAAAAATGAGACTGAGGAGCAGTAGTCATTGAGTTTGGCTGGAATGTAGTATGTAAAGGGGAAGAATGTGAACTAAGGCTAAAGATTTAGGAAGAAACTATATTGTGGAAAACCTTGCATGACAGGTACTTGGGATTAAGGTTTATCTTACAGCCAAGGGAATCTACTGAGAGTTTTTCATCAGAGAGTGGCATGATTGAACCTGTTCATTAACCGGATTATTATCAGAGCTATTTGAAGGATAGAATGGAGAAGAGATTAGAGGGAGCAAGACCAATTGGGAAGCTATTTCAACAGCCTAGGCAAGAGGAAAAAAGGGCTTGAACTAGTATGAAGACAATGTGAAAAGAAAGATAAATGAAAGGCATATTGATGATGGAAACTTAGCAAGAGTAGCAGCTAATTAACTGTAGGAGAGGAGGGAAAAGGAAGCCTTAGTGATTGGAATGTTGATGTGGAAACAGTGCAAATTTTAAGGGAAAAGATGACAAATTCAATTTTGGACATGATTAACATTGAGAGGAAGACTAGAACTGGAGCTCCGAATACTTTGAAGGTAGAATAAATTACCTAGGAATCACATTTACCCCCATTTGCATGATAGGCCATTTGTTCTTCAAAAGGCTTTCAAATGTCCATGAAACTTATTTGGTCTAGAACATTAAAAGTTCTAACCATTGGTATAGCCAGTGCTCAAGGAGTCAATATTGCCCTGATATTCCTGATACTGTGCCTGCTTACATTTGGAGGCAAACCATGAATTCCAAAGATTTGGCATCACCCAGAATATCGAGGAAGTCATTAAGGCCCCGGATTCAGTCCTCCTGGAGAGAAGAGGCAGAGTCTCAAAATTTTAGTTTTCATCCTCTTCCATATTTATTAACTCTTTCAGGCTGCCATTAAATTGTTTATTGTCATTTGTGATATCTTTTAATATTATTATTTATTATTATTTTTGTTGTTGTTATCTTTTTTACTCTCCTCCTCTGGTTCTGCCTATACCAGATTTCTCTCATCACCAAAGTTAAGGTCGTCTAGTGTAACAACAATGCTGCTTGCCTCTACTGTGGCTATGTGCCAATAACACCAGCATACAGGAGGCTGCTAGCACAGGTTCTTTGATCTGCTTTTCTAAGGAAGCAACTTTAAGAGGTATACAATCTCACTTTAATTAAACATACATGTATCATTCACTTAGTTCAAAGGAAAAAAGGCAGCACCCTGAACTTCAGAGAAAACAAACAGAAATTACAAGCAGAAATTTTATAAACAGAGCAAAATAACACAAATTAGTAGACAGGCTTCTAGCTATCTGTCCAAGATATCACATACATAGTTACCAGAGAGAGAAGCACCATCCTCTGGATTTTTCAAAGCTGGGGGCTCTAACGGCTACCCAGAGTCTCATCTGGTCAAATCATGTGGCACTCTTCTAGTGAGTGAGCCCCAAAACAAATTGCTAACCTCAGAGTATATATAATACTTCTTCGGGGTCAGAGGGTGTCACGACCATGTGACTCAAACCCAGGTGACCTACGCCTTTCCATGACTTAAGCATGTCATCAAAGACTCCCAATTCAATCAAAGAGTCTTGATTGAAACAAAGGCAAGACTCAGAGGCATTTGATTGCCTTAGTGCTGAAAAGCACTCCAAAATGAAAGACAACAAAAAGTCCCACTTTTCTTGCCATCACATCTAGTAATGACCCCAAGACCATTAAGTGCTGGAGGGTCCTCTAGAAGGCTTTCAGGACTTTTCCCACCAAGTGATAGTATATTGTTCCAGCAATTTCTATCCCATGTGGACTAGGTTAGTTTTTCCTTGAATGGTATTGAAACAATCTCTGAGACTTAATTGGCAAAAGGAAGTAAGGTTTGAAGCATTGTTATAGCTTCCTGGTCACCTAAGTCCAAATGCCAGCCTACCAGGAATCAGGAGATCCTCCTGTAAGCTTGACTCCACCTTCTGACCAGTATGCCAGCATGGCAAGTAAAGATTGAGGGAAATAGTACCCAGCCGAATTGATGCTATTTATTTGCTGAGCTTATTTGTCATGCTATGGCTAAGTAAATGACCTTTTGTTAACTGCCAGATCATTGTACAAGTGTTTCTTTTTGTTCCAGTCCTTAACTTGAATTATCTAATTTGTCTGCAACAGGTCTTCAGACAACAAAGCCATCTGCATTGAAGTAATAATTGAAACTATAAAAGCAGATGTTCTTCCTCTAGAGTAGAAAAAGAAGAAAAGGTAGTCAGGAAAAAAAACCATTCATACTTGGGGAGATTGCAGTACTAGGAAAAGAATGAATCAGCAAGGATGGCTATTAAGGAAGGTCAGATAGGCAGGAGGAATAACAGGATAGAGCAGTACCACAGATGTCAAAGTTGAAAGGATCCAGTAAGTAGTTGTGGTCAGCAATGCCAGGTGTTGAACATCAACAGTGTGTAAGAACTAAATGTGGAAGGCTGTGTTTCTCACTATGGAAAGTGCCAAGGTAAATAAGATTTCTTAGCCCACAAGAAGCTTATGATCTTCACCTCATACCCATGACAAACCCTATATAGCCATTCACACCATCCCCTGGCAACTACAATGAAAGACTGTCTTTGGCACTTCCAACCTAAGCAAGCATGAACCTGGACTGACATTAGGATTTGGGACAGTCTCAGTCAGGCTGTTTCTCCTGTCTTGCTTCCCAGTAGCAGTAGTAATACATTTTTATAACTTAAAATCTTGATGTAGGAAATGGGTGAAAGGATAAATAGAAATGATTGGTAGAAATTAACTTTGGTTAATTCCTTGATATCCCAGTATAGATATGGGTTGGGTGTTCAGGACTGAAAGCTTGACCCTTCTTGAGAGAAAGGACAGTTTCATTGAGGAATACGTGTCATTTAATTTCTGATTGGAAGGAACAGAAGGGTAGCAGTTGCTTTATGGTCTCTATGATAGTCCTAAAGATCCCTCCCAGGTAATTACTACTTCGAAACAATGAGGTTGTGATCTGTTGGCCCCTTCAAGTTAAACAATCTCTTGAGTCTTGAATGTCCTACTTGTAGAGAGAAATCAGCAACAGCTATTCAGAGTTCTCAGTATAAAAAGGATACAGGGGCTATTTGGAGATTAGAGGATTTTTTTTAAGAAAAGGCTTAGAAAGCCAAATGCATTTTCTTTTATAGTTATATCCCAAATGTTGCCAAAAAAGACTCACTGTGTATCCATATTACATAAGATTGGTTGGGTTGCTACTTTTATTTATGTTCTAGGCCATGCATTCCCAAGCAGGAGATCAGACTTTACCAGTAGATCTCAAAGCTAAACTTAGGAGAAAGAGCCTGCATGGTGCAGGAGAAAAGTGCAACAGATTTGGAGCCAGGAGGCCTGATTTCAGTCTAAGGCTTCTGTATTTAACTGTATATGTGACTGAGAATATAACCTCTCTCAGGCTGAGTTTCTCCAAGTCCAAAGTCATGATTATTTTTGCACTATTACTAATGATAACAACTTATACTTATGTCAATTCAAAATTTCCAATGCAGTTTACATCCACTATCTCAAAGTATTGACTCCTTGCATAAAGTTTGAGAATCCCTTTTCAAGACTTGATTTAGTGTATGGTGTGCAAATGCTAACTATGAACATTAAGAAAAAAAAGTTTTATAGTAATTTGTTCTGTTTTAACTGCTAAATATATTTATCCTTCTTTGGGCTTCTACTTAATCATGTCAGGATTCTAGTTTCCTTCCTATTCCTTTACTTCATCTTATTCCATGAAAAGTGGTAATCAATACATTAGGCTTCTTGGAAGTCACTGCCCTGCATGGTTTCTGGCATAGTGTGTATCACAAACTAATATGCTGATCAGTCATTCCAGCACACTTGTTTTACATAAAACACTTCTGGTAATTCAAATATACTAATGACTTTAATCTATCAAATTTATTTTCTACTTCTTACAGTTTCTCAATTTGTTATTTTGGGAATGGAACTGAAGTTTCAATCTTCTGGTTTCCAATGTGTTCTGAGAACTCTCTTATTGTGACAAAATTTTAAATACCTTTCCCCCCCTTTTCAACATTAAATTTTATATTCAATTTTGTTTTGAGGGAATAAAATTTGATTGTCCACTTTACATTTGGACTTATTAGAAAGTGTTAAGCAACGGAAAAAGGGTAGGAAGAGATTTAAACATGATCATTATAAGACTCTGTATTTTTTTTAAAAAAATCTCCTCCAATGAATGCTTTCTTTTTTTTCTTTACGTTTTCTTCTTTTATTGATTTAGTCCCTTTTCCCCCTTCATTCTTCCTTTCTGTTATAAATTTTTACTTTATTTTTCATTTTTCCCCTTAAAATCACTCAAATCTGCCATGATAATGACTAGGCTATTTTTCACCTTTTTTCTGCACTGACTTATCTATTAATGACGTGCTTTTACTCTCCTCCCTCCATTTCTTTTCCTCTACTTCAACATCTCTTTTCATCTTCAATTTCCCCTGCCTTCGCCATTCAAGACTGAGATGAGGGGTAGAAAAGGATAATGTAGTGCCAAAATTGCTAAGAGGACAATTTTCATCATAAGAGCTACTTTCTAAGGTTTCATCAACATTATGGCTAGAGAAAGCTTTTGAGCCTTCAAGAATTGATTTTGGGGAGCACTATGGTAAAGGAGCAATATCAGTCACAGTCATGCCAGGTTGTATCATCGTTGTTTGCACAGAGGGATGTCCTGAAAGCAGAAGATGTAAATAAAATACAAGAGTATATAGACTGTAGCTAGGGAGACACATAATGCCTTCTTCTGGATTTGTTTTTTGATCAAGCAATATGCTGCTGTAGGTGAGCCTGCAGGACTTAGGAATGGCAGGACTGTTTTATCTGGATTCCTTCAGAAACTTTCCTGACAATGCTAGCTCTGGGTGCCTTATCTTAATGAAGGTAGCTAATGGGAACACACACACACACACACACACACACACACACACACATCCATATGTGTATAGTATTTTCCATTCCTCTTAGGTGGTTCACATCCTGTGGCAATGCTTGGCAATTTCTTGAATCCTAGGATTTAAGAATCCTAGGAAGCCTTCATTTGAGATTAGATGATTTTCTGAATTTCTGCTTCAATGTCCTTAGTGTTTATTGGAAAATCACTGTTTTATAATGTCTTTATTTGTGGAAACCCTGCAGATTTTGTGGAAGAAAGGAAAATTTGCCATTCTGGTTGAGTTTAAAATGTGCACAAGCATGTCTCCATTTCTATTGATCAGTGATTTCTTCCTTATTTCCTCTATGCTAAAGATCCCAACCGTGCACTGGGGAATGGAGATAATGAGAAGCACACCTAAAGAAGGCTTCAGTCAATGCATGAAGCTTGGTTTTTAAATATATAGTGTACAAAACCAGCAATAATAGTGTTGAAATAATATATAACATGTAAAATTCTAGTTATGCTAAAAATTCATAGTACTATGTTGTGTATCCACTTACATACACACACACACGTGCATACACGCACACGCACATATCTGCTTCCCAACCAAAGCAATCTTTGGTTTTAAACATCTTTGGCAAATCTTTAAAAGTCATTGACAAATATAAATACAGATATAGAGCTGGCCTAGACATCAAAAAGATGTAGACACATGTCCTGCCTGACACATTATGATCCTAGTAATTCTTCTGTACCTACTGGCAGGTCTCTGAGACTATAAGATGCAAGCAGGTGGTGCTTCTCACAAGGAGCTCCTTATACTGATGAAATCATAAGTATAAATTATCAGTGTTGAAAGCTCCTAGTGAGGAACTCCCTCAAATCACTCAGCTTGGCAACTTATCTACAATATATAGAGTCTTAGAGAGTTGTCTTTGGGTATATAGAGGTGAAATGGCATGTCTAGGCTCACACAGTCAGTATGTGTCATGGGTAGGACTTGAAGCAGGTCTTCCTGACTTCTAGATCATCTGTCTCTCTGTATATCTCTCCTCCCTCCCTCTCTCTCTCTCTCCTCTCTCTCCTCTCTTTGTCTCCCTCCTTCCCTCCCTCCCTCTCTCTCTTTCCCTCTCCCTCCCTCCCTCCCTTCCCCCCTTAAAGATCACCAAAAATAATTTATAAAAAAACCTTTTAGTTGTTTTGGCCCCAAATTTGCTTAGAGACTGACTGCAGTGTAAGAGGGGAACAAACATTTATTAAACACTCCCATCTACTTGAATCTGCCCCTGAGCTTAAAATAATAATGATGCTGCTGCTGTTAGTACCACTACCACAACTACTACCACCACCACCACCACCTAGCATTTATGTAAACCTTCAAGGTTTGCAAAGTGCTTTGCATATGTTCTCGTATTTGATCCTCATAACAACCCTATGAGGTAAATGCTATTCCTATCCCAGTTTTACAAATGAAGAAACAAATGTCAAGTGATTTCCCAGAATCACATAATTGGTAAATATATGAATCAAAATGGGAAGCTCTTCTTCACTTCAAGTCCAGCTCTCTATCTACTGCCACATAACTTGTTGTTGTGTCGTTTCAGTCATGTCCAACTCTTCTTGACACCATTTGGGGTTTTCTTAGCAGAGATATTGGAGTGGTCTGCCATTTCCTTCTCCAGCTCATTTTACAGATGAGGGAACTGAGGCAAACAGGGCTAAAGACTTCCCCAGGGTCATACAGTTAGTATCTAAGGCAGGATTTTAACTCAAATCTTCCTGACTCCAGGCCTGGCATTCTATCTGTACCACCTAGATGCCCCTGCCATATAACTAGCTGCTTATAATACCATGACAGATGTTAACCAGTTCTTATTTTGTCCAGGAGCCAGATCCCTTATTTATTAGCTTTTCTAAGCTAATCAATTAAGAATTAAGAGAATTAAGCGTTGTAAAACCCTTTCTATGATTCTTCCGAAATGATTTAGAGTTGTGGTGACATTATTTCATATATTTTATTTGGAATATAAAAGTAAACAGGTTGGGCTGAGATACCCCTTAAGAGTATCTTTTTCAGCTTATTTGTCCCTTTCTGTTTGTTACTTCTTCTGTCAAAAGATGATGTTACTGGCTAAGGAATCGCCTTGGTGGCTATTGATACTAGGAAAGAAATTTGCCAATTAGTTCTTGTCGTTTCAAAGAACTGGAAGAAATCTTAAAAGTCATCCATTGCAACCTTTCCTTTTCCAAATGAAGTTAACTGAATGAAGTGCAGATGGGCTAAGTGATTTGCCTAGGGTTAGACAATTAGTGGTAGAGTTCAGATTGTCTCTAACAGTCTTACCATTTGGTTGTTAAGCTCCTATTACTAAAGATTGCAGTAAGTGGAAAAATGGTGTGTGTGTGTGTGTGTGTGTGTGTGTGTGTGTGAGAGAGAGAGAGAGAGAGAGAGAATGAAAGAGAGAGAGGGAATAGGAATGTCTCTTTTTTTTGGCATTTTCAAGTACAAACCTAGAAATAAAATTTTCAATACAACTTGACAAGGATTTATCAAGTTTTTTATATATAAAGCACTCCTTAGTAGATACAGGAACTAGGTCAAGAATGAAAAGATAGACCCTGCCCTCTGTGATCTTACATTGTATTAGAGGATGTAACATATACACAAATCAGGAAATAATAATCTCACATATTTATATAGTCCTTTAAGTTTTGCAAAGGTATTCACATATGTTACCTAATATTATCTTCCCAACAACCGTGGAAGTTAGGTGCTATTATATCCCCATTCTACAAATGAGGAAACATAATGAAAGAGGTTAAGTTTACTTGCTCCAGTATCCGAAGTCAGGTCTTTCTGATTCATAGTCAAACATTCTATTCTCCTTTGTTGTTGTCATTCAGTCATTTCAGTGGTATCTGATTCTTAGTGAACCCAGGTGGCATTTTCTTGGCAAAGATACTCTAGTAGTTTGCCATTTCCTTCTTCAGATCATTTTACAGATGAAGAAACTGAGGCAAATAGGGTTTAGTGACTTTTCCAGGGTCACACATCTAGTAAATATCTGAGATTAGATTTGAACTCAGGTCTTCTTGACTATAGGCCTGGTGGTGTATCCATATACCACCTATCTGCCCATTCTATCTACTAGCCTTCTAAATAAAGGTAGTAAATATGAGGTAATGTGAGAATCGAGATATTGCCAACCAAGTATATCAGAAAAGACTTCACAGAGCAGGTAGTACATGAGCTGAGGTTTAGAAGAAGCTTTAAGTGGAAGAAATGAAGATGAGAATTCCAAGTATTGGAGATGACCTTTACAAAGGTTCAGTCAATAGAAAGAATTCCCATTTTTTTGTAACAGCAAGTGGGGAAGTTTGTCTCTGGAAAGAAGACTGATATGAAACAATTATGGGAAGGTTGATTAGAAATAAGATATGAAAGGAATTTTAATTCCTAGTAGGGGAATATGTGAGTTATCCTATAGAAAATATGAAAACATTGCAGATTCTTAAGCAGAATAATAATATAATTGGACCGTGTGTTTTTTTTAAAAGATGATTTTAGGGGCAGCTAGGTGGCACAGTGAGTAGAGCACTGGCCCTGTAGTCAGGAGGACCTGAGTTCAAATCCAGCCTCAGACACTTGACACACTAGCTGTGTGACCTTGGGCAAGTCACTTAACCCTAATTGCCCTGCCTTGCCCCTCAACAATAAGATGATATTATTGGAAACAATGTGGAACACAAATTAGAGAGAGGGAGACTGGAAGCAGAAGAGACAAATTAGGGTATTGTCATAAGCTAGGCAGGAGGTGATGAGTACGGAGATTGTGCAGATGGAGAGAAAAGCAATGAAAGAGAAGTTATGGAGGTAGAATCAACAAGACTTGGGAACTGAGTGAGTAAGGGTGGTGGTGGAGAAGAATGAGTCAATGTTGAGTCCAAGGTTGGTGAACTTCAGGGACTGGAGTGAGGCTGGTACCCTAAGTAGAAACAGGAACAATTGGAAAAAGGAAAGGTTTTTGGGAAAAAAAAATATTTTCACCTTTACTTAAAAGGATCCATGATTTCAATCATGTGGCTACTCTTTTCAGTAATGCAGATTGTAACCTTCACATAACCTTCATTCTCTACAAGGGTTTTCCCTACGTTGTTAGGGCATTTCTTGATCCATTGACAACAATAATGGAGTATAGATGTTTACTAGTAATTTGTTGCTCACTGCATCTGAAGCTTTCATCCTTTTCTGGTTTTACTTTCCCCTCCCCCAATAATTTTTTTTTATTTATTTCATTAAATATTTCTCAATGATATGTAAAAACATTAACATTCTTTTTTAGAAATTTAAGTTCTGAATTTTCTCTCTCCCTCTTTGCCCTCCCCTTTCCTTGAGAAAACAAACATTATGATATAGATTATGCATATAAAATCATGAAAAACATATTTGTCATTTTGCAAAAGAAAACACACTAAAACAAACAGGAGAAAATGAAGAAAGCAAAAAAATTATGCTTCTGTCTGGCATTTAGACACAGTTCTTTCTCGGGGGGGGGGGAAGCATTTTTCCTCATAAGTCCTTTGCAGTGAAATTGGATCATTATATGGATCAGAATAACTAAGTCATTCATAGTTGATCATTGTAAAATACTGCTGTTACAGTGTAAAGTGTTCTTCTGGTTCTGCTCACTTTGCTTTGCATCAATTGATATAAATCTTCCCAAGTTTTTCTGAAACCATCTTGCTAGTCATTTCTTATAGCACAATAGCATTTCATTGCAGTCATATACCACAACTTGTTTGTTCGGCCATTCCCCAATTGATGGGCATCCCCTTAATTTCCTGTTCTTTATCACCACAAAAAGAGCTGTTATAAATAATTTTGTACACATAGGTTATTTTCTTTTCCTTTGATCTCTTTGGGATACAGACATTGGTATTGCTGTGTGAAAAGGTATGCATGGTTTTATTGCCCTTTCGGTATACTTCCAAATTGTTCTCCAGAAGGGTTGGACTAGTTCATAACTCCACCAATAGTACATTAGTATCTCAATTTTTCCAAATCTCCTCCAGCATTTGTCATTTACTTTTTGTGTCATGTCAGTTAATCTGATAGGTATGAAGTGTTAGAGTTGTAATTTGCATTTCTCTAATAGTGATTTAGAACATTTTTTTCCTGTGACGATTGATTTGGTTTCTTCTTCTGAAACCTACCTGTTCATATCCTTTAACCATTTATCATCTGAAGATGGTACAGACCCTATTTTTAAGGAGGTTACTATCTAATAGCAGAAAAGACAATTACATAAACTATGCTAACAAAGAATGTAGTATATAGAAGATGTAGAGACAAAGAAATCTGAGGAAAGAAAACTCTTTTTTACAAGGAGATGGGATGGGGTATGTGGGAGAGAAAAAGAGTACCTCAATTGGGCTTTGAAGGAAATGAGGCACCTCAATAGATAAAGATGGAAGATAAGGATGGACTCCCTTCTAAGCATTGGTGAAGGCAAGTGCAAAGCACAGAGAGGAGAAAAGAGTACAAGAAGAGATAAAGGTGAGGGATCCAGTTTGGTTGAGCAGGTAAACTAAAGTTGTGGTAGCTTGCATGCAGGAAGCAGGATGTTAAGCTTGGATAAGTATCCACCTGGGAATCAGGACACCCAGCTTTGAGTTCTGGCTCATTTTACCTTTTTTTTTCTTTTGGCAAATTCTGAGCTTCATCTGAAAATTATGTTTGTTCAGGGAGTAGGACTGAAGAATGGAGGAATTATGATAAGTTACTTAAATATAGTCTCTTGAGTTGTTGCTATAGAACTGGCATTGTCTAATGGAGCATACTGATTTCTCTACAATCACATTGCCCTTTTGGGCACCCACAAATATTCCAGGAAGTCTCAATCCAGAATCCGGAGGATCCTGAGCTAGCAGTAGCTATCGTATATCGGGTAGTGAATAGCTCTTGACATCAATCCCTTTCAACATCCCAAGGAACCCCTTGGGTTTATTTTTGTACCATGTCTGTAACCAGTAACTTTTTTTTATTCTGCTTAGAAAAGTTATGGTATTTCACTTAGGCATTACAGAAAAAAAGTGATGATTTGCTCTTCAGGCCTATACTTAACATGTCATCACGTAGGGTGACAAAGTGGAATGCAGAAGATAAAAAATAAATTGAAAGTGTAGTGCAGGCACAGCTTATAAATTTAGCTCAAGAGAGTGTCAGCTTTAGTTGTTAAACTACAGCCATGCTCACTGAACTGGGTCATTCATTTTTGGAGAAGAGTGGTGCATTATTGAGGAAACACAAATGGGACTCCTGGGCCTTTACACTTGTGCTCTCCATTTTCTCTCTCTAATACACAGAAAAAGATACCCCTCCTTCCAAAATTACCTGTCCAAATACAATGACTTCTTCCTTTAGGGTACAAAGTATTTGGCAACATGAAAATGTCAAGTGATAAGTGAAGCCAGATTGTGAATGAGTCATCTTCATTGTGATGACAATTTAGGAAGGGTATATTTGGCAAATGCACAATATTGAAATTAAGGGTAAGCTATGATGGCAACTCTCCATAGTTTTGTCTGCTTTGAAGACGTCAGACTATAACAGTCTATATCCCACAAATGTTTTTGAGCATTTTTGATGTTTAATTTCATATTCCAAGCCCTTTATAGCATGTCAGTATGAGCTAGAATTTATTTTCTTTTAACATAAGGCAGACATGCATGTACTTTGTAATGTTGCAGCAAATTGACCAATGCTGCTGGGTTGACTTATGTTTGACAGTAATATATTTTGTTAAATTAATACAAGTTTATTAATACTTTATTTGAGACACATACATATGGTTAGCTTGGGTGAGATCTGTCTTCTGGTTGAATTCACACATCTATACTTACATAATAGGAGTTACTAGAAAGAAAAAAAAATGTGGTCTTTGAGGCAAGGAAAAAATAAGGGAAGTAGGTGGGATAGCAGCAGAATAATACAAAAGATAGAAGTTGATCATGGGAGCCATGTGACTTTCCAACTGGGATCATGAGATTGGATGGGTTGGGTGAGATCATGAGGTAATGATTTTAAGGAAAAAAAAACCTTGTAAATCAAAGTATCTGAGATTAATTTTAATAAACATTAAAAGCCTCCTTCATTTTGTGCTCAACACTGTGGGGGATAAAAAAATTTAAATATGACTACATCATGGCTTCAAGGATCTCACAAAACGGGGGGTGGAGGATATAACACACAAACATCTATGATTTGAAACTGTGTATATGAAGAACACATAAATGAATGTAAGATGTAAGTGAAGATTTCATTTCATTAGAATTCTTTGATTAGAGATTGTATTACCACTTTTCTGAGATATTCTTCCTAGAGGCATCCCCTAGGGATATGAATTAGACTAAATGTCCTGCGTGATTCCTTCCAATGATAAGGTTTTATGATATTTAGATCCAAGGGGGAAAAGTCATGTAGCCAACTGGAGATCTAAATTTGAAAGTCTGTCAAATGGTGGTAGATGGAGATCTAAATCTTAGGATCACCTATGTAGTTATGATTATTGATGCTGAAAACAAGAACGAAAGAACTAAGGGACTGAGTACAGAGAGGTCAGAAATGAAAGCCACAGTCAAATTTGGATAATATCAACAAGAAGGAATCAAAAGCTAACAGCAACCAGAAGAGAAACAGTTACAGAGGTAGGAGATCTTGGAAGTCTAGTGAGTCGAAAGTATCCAAATGAAGGGCATATTCTACCATTTTAAAACTTGCAGAGATAAAGGTAGAGAGGATTAAGATCCTCCAGGTGCATTCAAACTAGAAATAAACAAATTTTTATGTGTATTTTTCACGCTTGTTTAACAAAAATAGAGTTGCTTTCCCTCAAATTATAGAGATGGAAACAGTAAAATTGAGCTTTTTATCTCTAGGCTAGAGAACAATTATGGAGAACATTATATTTAGTTTCACTGTATTAACGATGTAGTAAATTATTCTTTCATTACAGGAATTAAAAAAAAATCAAGGGTACCATTAACACTCCATGTAGTTAATGGTACAGGCCATTTATCAGTGAAAGACATGGCATCTTTCAGTTCTCTTGAGTGTCTGTACCTGAAGTAATACAGAAGACAACAGTCAGTAAAGGAAGAGAGACTCTTTACAAAGAAAAAAATGTGTATATGTATTTGTGAGTATATCTGTAGCTCAGTTAAATTAGAAATTAATAGGATAAATAATAGTTTACAAAGGAGATGCAAATTTCAAAAAAGGCCAAGGCACAAAAGGGTCTTATAGGGGTGGGGAGAATTTTCAAAGGATGCAAATTTTCCTCATGATATATTTCAATGTGTGAAAGAAATTAATTGAGTCAACTCTTCTGAAGTATTTTTATCTTTCATCCAAACTACTTAAAAAGTTCTTTGTAAGTATAGAGTGTTTCATAATGCACAGTAGCTTTTCATAGTTTGAGATTTATCAGGGAATTTAACACTAGCTTTCTAGCATCATTCTTAAACTCCCGTGGCTATTTTTGTTGCAATATGTTAAGCCAAATAATCTTAAATAATGGTGCAGAGAGTTGATTTTTCATGCTACTTCATTTTCCATACTGATTAAAAAATATGATGTGATCATGACCTTCCTGACATCAGTTGATTGTATAGATTCTCAGTTTCAGTATCTGTTTTATTGGCTGAAGGAAATAACTGGAAAATGGACTTCAGGTTGGCAGATATGGGAGGGAACTGGCCTCATTCTGTAATGCATAAGCAATCCATATATTCAATATATTTTTGCTGGCTGAAAAATGCATATATATATATGAATATGGATATACACAGTATGCATCATGTACCTATGTATCTCTAGTAAATACATACAAGACGCAAAGAAAAATAATGAATTGCCCCAGGCCTAAGAGTGCTCACAATCAACTTGAGGAGGTGAAACACATCTAAAAATCTATAAAGGGGGAAATAAGGTAACCTGTGAGGTCCAACTAGGTGCAGACATGATGCATGGAAACAGGGAGATCACAGTGGTCTGGGATGGTTGGAAACATCATTATGGATGACATAGGACTGGAGCCAGACCTTGAAGGATGAGGAAGATACAAATAAGAAGATAGGTAATGAAACTATTCTATGCAGAGTGAACTTTAAATCAAAGGCATGGAGGTGGGAATGCATATCATATTGCTGGAATTAAGGTAGATTTACAAAAAAGAAGAGTGGATAAGTTTGGCTGAAATAGTGAGTTTATGGATGGGAGTAACCAGAGAAAAGTTTGGAGAGGGAGATTGGGGTCAGATTTGGGTTAAAACTGTAGAGAATATGTAATTTGTTTGTTAATGATGCTAGATGTGACTAGTTTTTTTATAAAGTGCTCAACAAATGAGTCCATTTACTATTATCATTATTATGATTGCTATTAATAATAGTCATTAAATGTTAATGCAACAATCCTATTTCTAAAAGTAAAATACAACAGTATTTTAATTAAACCAATTAAGTCTACACAGGGTAAAGTCTTACACCATTCAACTGAAAATAGACTTTGAAGAGCATTAGCATACTAATGCAAGATAATTCCGATCATGACACTAGATTTTGTGGGGTCATGGTTTGGAAATGGAGAACTTTTCTTAAAGTAAATTAAGTAATTCAACCAAGTGAATATTTAACAAAAAATAAAACACATATGTTGTCATTTTTTTTCCCTCACCTCCAACCTTTACCAGCCAAATGGTCATGAGAAAGTCACTAAACTCTAAGTCTCCATTTTCTTATCTGCAAAGTGAAGATAATAATACTTGAAATCCCTCCCTTACAATGCATTGTACAAAGTTGTGTTCATGTGTAATCTGTCTACTAAATGGACATTTTCAATATTTCCTGTTGAAATTTTCTGTCTTCCCCCGTTAGCAGTAAGAACTGCGTTCTGTACACAGTAGATGCCTCAAGACCCTTGTGTGAACTGTAGTCGGGGTTTTCTCATCTGTCAAATTAGCTGGTTGATCTAGATGGTATGTGAAGTGCCTTTCTACTCTAGATCAATGATTCGGTGATTCTATGCTCTTCTAGAGATGGCCATCAGATATGCAAATGGCACAAAGCTGAGATAGAGAACACACCCAACAGGAGACAGGATTCAAAAAGTCCTCCATGATAGAGAGATAGATCACAGACCCTAATAAAATAAGGTGAATTTTCATAAGGATAAATATAAAGTCTCACATTTTTGTTCCAAATAGCTATTCACAAGTAATTGATTTGAAAGGGAGGGAGGGTGCTGCGGCTAGATAGCAGCTCTTCTAAAAAGCAGTTAGGGAGGTAAGAGAATCCAAACTCACTTAAAGCAAGCTCATGGCAGTAGTTAGAACTCTGAGCCTTGAGTCAGGAAGACCTGAGTTCAAAGTTGGCCTCAGATGCTTAACTAGCTGTGTGACCCTGGACAAGTCTCTTAATCAATTTGTCTCAGTTTCCTCAACTGTAAGATAGGGATAATAATAGCTCCTACCTCACAGGGGATTGTGAGCATTAAGTTAGATAATATTTGTAAAAAGACTTAGCACAGTGTCTGGTGAGAGCAGGTACTATATAAAGGCTTGTTCCCTTTCCATCCCCTCCCACTAAGAGTCGATACAAATCAAGTGTTTGGACAGCAAAGAAAGGTAATATAGGCTTACATTGTTAGGGGGATAGTTCCCAAAGTGAGAGAGGTTTGAGTACCATTGTCCTCAGTCCTGGCCCTATCCCATCTGGGATATTTTATTTTATTCAATTCTATCCACATTTTAGGAAGATCATTAATAAGTTGGAGAGTGTTCAGAAGAGGGGTACCATGATTGTAAAAGACCTTGAGTTTATGCCCTATGAAAAGGAGGGAATAAGCATTTATATAGCCTACTATGTGCCAGGCATTGTGCATTGCACTTTTTACAAATATTATCTCATTTGATCCTCACAATAACTCTGTGATGTAGGAAATATTAATACCTCTGTTTTACATTTGAGGAAACTGAGACTTGATAAAGGAAGTGAGGGTGTTTCATGTAAAGAAGGGAAAAAATTTAAGGGAAAAATATGTTTTCAAGTATTTGAAGGGCAATCATGTGCTAAAGAGATTTAAAAGGTTCTGTTTGGTCCTAGAGAACAGAACTTGGACCAGTGTAACAGAGACAAATTCAGGCTTGATGTGAGGAAAAGCGTTTAATATAGATAGAGCTTGGAGCCCTTACCGGAAGATGGCTTAGATGAAAGGACTCATGCTCTGATTGGCTAGGAGATCATCCTTCGTTCTATGGAAAGAACGCTGTATAATTAATAACAAAGCCAACCGCCATGGTATGTTAGAACTTGACATATTAATGTGAATGTTTGTGTGACCAGAGCTGAAATGTGTATTCCAGACATGAGGTTCTTAGAAACTTGAATGATTTAAACTATACCTTCAACTCACTTTGTTGTTGTTCACTCACTTTAGTCTTGTCCAACTCTCTGTGACCCCATTTGGAGTTTTCTTGGCAAAGATACTGGAGTGGTTTGCCATTTCCTTCTCCAGCTGAATTTTTACAGGTGAGGAAACTGAGGCAAACAAGATTACATGACTTGCCAAGGGCCATACATCTAGTAAATGTCTGTGGCCAGATGTGAACTTGGGTTTTCCTGACCCCATGCCCAGCTATTCTACTGAGCCACCTAGCTGCCCTGTCTTTAACTCCTTTGTGGTTATTTTCTCTTTTTCTGCATACTTTTATTCTGTGTGTACTTGTATAGGAACATGTCTCCCCACGGAGAAATAAGCTCCATGAGAGTAGGGATTATATCTTGGTCCTCTTTTTTCGTCTTTATCTCCAGTGCCTAACAGAGTGACTAGAGAGAGAAGACATTTAATAAGTGCCTGTTGATTGAATTTTTTTATTTCATTTCGGGCAAGTGTGTGGACAGGGTACTAGTGGGCAGATGGTAACCTGAGTGAGGAAATAGTCTCTACCATTGGAAAGCGGAGTCTCATCTAAAAAGCACAAATGCAAAAGATGTATATGTGTCTTATAGTATATTGTTCTATGGTAAATTCCTTGGAGACATAATTCTTGGCTTATTTGTCTTTCTGTCTCTGGTGGATTAAAACATTCTAAGACTAAGGAACTAATATACAAAATATTTATTTTCCAAAATAACATGGCAAAAATAGTATCATGTTACTAAAAGAGCACAACCCAGTAGAGACTCTTCTGATCTTTGTGTATGGAAATGTTTGGGGTTTTAATTACAGAATAAATAAATACATACGTACATACACACGTCTCTCTCTCTCTCTCTCTCTCTCTCTATATATATATATATATATATATATATACACATACATACACACACACATATATATACACATACACACACACACACATATATATACATATATATGTATATATATATATACACATATAAATGTGAAATTTTTGCAGAACTTTTCTTACATTTCTTTTAATTGTCTAACACTAGTAGTGGATGGGTTAAAAAGGAAATTCCTTAAGGCTTAACACAGAACCTTCGCCAAATTAAACCCCTGTGTTTTTTTCCCCCAAAACCAATTTAAATAGAGTTCCTAGAAATGTGTCAGATACAGAGCCAGGCTCAGTCTATAGTTCCTTTGGGGCAGGAGAGGAAATGAAAGGGAAGGATGCGTTAGGAGTATGTTTGTTCCAGGTAAATGTGTGCTTTCAGGCCTATGAATACAAAATAATCCTTGGAGTTTGGGTGAGAAACAAAAAGCTCCCGGTTACAATCTAGGGTAAAAACATTGGCTTCCATGTCTGGACTGCTATTGGATACTTAGACATAAGATACACAAGCTGGAAGCAGCACATAAACAAAAGATGAGTAGTAGCCAAATTAGATTTCTCTGCTAACCTTGCCAACCACCATGCATGTGCTACGAAGCAGTCCAAGTCTATCTTTCTTTGGTTTTGCATATAGTAGTCAATAAAAGTTTCATAATGAATGAATTATTGAGAATGTTTCAGCCATATATGCAGCCTAAGCTAAGCTGTATTACTGGTCATGTTTGCTTAAGGCAAGCAATGAGCATTTGTGTTTCTAGTTCACCTTAAGATTTAGAATTCTAAGATGAGAATAAACTCATATGTTTTTCTGGGACAAACTGAAATTAATAGCTTCTTGACCCTGTACAGAATGGGTAATCCCACAAATCAGCAACAAATGTGTAGCAATACTATATATTATTTAAGCTGCTTCCTCTCTGTTTCAAGTCTATGGAATAGATCTTGACTGGAATATTTAACCCTGTGCAAGGAACAAAAAGTATGTTGCATATGCACAACCAGCTGAGGCATGGAGATGTTAAATAGCTTGCCCAGCATTGTATGTATAGATATTGTGTCTGAGACCTGAATTCATTGTTATCCAGTACATCACCTAGTTACCTACCTCTGTGGCCATCATGCTTTGCCATACTATGAGAATTATTTCATATTTCCAAGGATCTTATTGAAATAGATACTTCCTTCAATGGGAGAGACTATGATTCATCCATGCCTGGAAGCTTTCCTCTGTTGCTTTTAAAATGTTATGGGTACTTTGGCAGACCATGGGCTAGTCCTCCCTCTCCCAACCTCATCAGCTCACCTCCCATTCTGCCTATCTATCATGTCCTGGTGCCTATGCAAACTCCCAGTTGTATAATTGACTGTTTGCCACAATGATATTTTAATAGAGACATCAAGACTTTATTTTTCTCTAATGATATTTTTAACGTCTTCTTCATTAATGACTGAAGAATATATTTACCTTAGAAAAAATCTTTATTAGCATCATAAAACGATTGGCCACTTCATCCCTGATGGAGTGAAAACTAGCCAGACTATCAATATCTTGATTATTTAGGGAACATAATATCTCAGAAATGTCATACCACCTAACATAGAAATAAAGTTTTTAAAAGCCAGCAAAGTCTAACTGACATTAATGAGAAATTACAATTTCAAATGCATTACCCTTGTAAGGTAAATCAAAGGTAACAGTAATTAAGATAATTGCAAAAGATATTTTGGGTTCTGTGTATTTGCGCAAGTGTTGAGAAGAGGAATATAAATGTGCATGTATTTTGTTCTTTTGGTATCTTGAGCTTGGCATAGTTTTTAGACCACAGAATATTTTTCCAGTGGAGGTAAAATGTATGATTTGACATAATCTGTCCTGTGTATGTGTGTGTACATAGCATCTCTAATTTCGTCTCCAAACATTAATGCTAGCAATTCTGTGTTTACATAAATTGTTGGTTGGCTCTGTATAGAGCACACAGACTAGATAACAAAATCAAATCTTATTTTATTGGTTCTGAAGCCTTCTCTTTGGTTGTCACTTTGTACATAGAGTGTGTCTGAGGCTATATTTGATTCAAGTGTCATAAGGTAATATTGTTTCTTTACTGCACATTTCATTCAACTGGGGGATCAGAGCTTGGTTAACAAATGAGCTTGGTGAATAGTTAGCACTGTTTTAAAAAAATCTTAATTTTTGCCAAATATTCAGCATCATTTAGAAATTCTATTCAGATACTGTTATATATGTTTACATTATAAACGATGACTTTATAACAATGGGAGGCGATTTACTTATTAATGGATTAGATCTTCATAGTGGTCACTTTAATCATTTATTCTAACTGAATGAAGTTGTCTGCTTTAGTGGAGCAACTTCCATCATTGGACAGCACTGTGGTCAGCAATCTTTGAAAAAGGTGCTCCAACCACTAAGTTGTATGTCTAAGACTGCATGTTGGCATGGAGGTGAGGGAGTCATCTGGGCCAGCTAGTAAGCTCACAAGTGACATTTAATCCTATATGAGGACATAGGGGCAGCCATTAGCCTCGAGCCAATGAAAACTGTCTTAAGTCATGCTTATTCTCACTTCTTAACACCTGAGATAATCAAAGTAATAGCCCTATTAAAATTCTTTCTTTTATCTGTAATTTTATGAATAACACCTAACCAGGCTGTCAAAAAATCGCTGTAAATCCTCCGAGTCCATAAAAATAACAATTCACCTTTATATTGCACTTTGTGTATTTTATTTCATCTAATTTTTACAACATCCAGGTGAAGTAAATAGCATAATTTATAGATAATAATATTAGTCACCCATGCTTTTTTGGCTTATTTACAAGAGCAAGTTATCTAGCTTTTAGCTAAAGTAGATTGCTTAGGCTCCTAGAATTCCCTGCCTTTTAAAGAACATGTTTCCTATTCTCATCTCCCTATATCACCTGAGAACACAAACTTTAAAGAATTTCATAGCTGGACAAAGAATTATAAAGAATTTTCCTCTAACAATCTATATCAACAAACATTTATTAAATACCGATTAATCAGCCAACAGGCATTTATTAAATGTACTATATTCCAGGAACAGAGAACAAAATAAAACTGCTCCTACCCTCAATGGGGTTTCATTCTAATGGGTATTATAAAATGCATATATAGGCATTGTGCTGGAGTCTAGGGATACAAAAATGGAAACTAAGAAGTTCTTGTTTTCAAGGAGTTGACTTTCTCCTGCCACAACATGTATACAGTTAAGTAAAGCAATAGTAACTTAATGGGTTGCTGACACTAGCTGATTCCTAAACTCATGGTACCTAGCTAAGCCGAGCATTGAAGTAAGATCAGCACACTGAGGGTAGAGATGGAATGGTTGAGGATGAAGGACAAGATAGAATATCAAGTTTGGGGAATTGCTAACAGTCTGGGTAAAGAGAACCAAAGTGTGGGAAGGAAAATGACACAAGTCTGGAAAGGTAGATTGTAGTCAGTGTGGGCTTCAAGGTCAAGGTGAGGGATTCATATTTTATCTTAGAGGGCTTTGGGAGCCACTGAAGATTTTTGAGCTAAGTCAGATAGGTGACTTAGTAAAATCCTCTTGGGAGCTATGTGGAGGCTAGATTGGAGAGAGGGAAACATTGGAAGCAGGCAAACCAATTAGAAGGCTTTTAAAATAGTGCAGGAAAGAGATGACAAGACCCCAAAATAAGGTGTTACCTAAGTGAGTAAAGGGAAGGCATCAGATGAGAGAGATATTTCAGGAAGGGAGTAAAAATATTTGGCAACTGATTGGAGGTGGGTGGCCCCAAAAATTCTTCTTTTTGACTTCTGGCCATCCTATACCAATTTTGTGTTCAGTTTCTTAACCTTCCCTGATGCCCTCTTCAGGTTTACACAATTTTAAACTGTTAATCCTACTTTGAGCATATGACAATATCAATCCAATTTCCTTGGTTGTTGTATGACAGAAGAATAGACCAGGGACACTTCTGAAGTACCCTCTAGACCTAAGAATGTAGAGAATAATTATACCACATTGACATTTCCTTTCTATTTCTGCCTAACTATTCTTTCCAAGCACACATTTATAAATTAACTTTCTATTTAGCAGAAAAGAGCATATCCTGAACCAGAAAACTCCATCATAAATCGCAAGCTTAATATCTCCGTTTATTTCAATCTGTAGTGATCCCCCCAGAGTTAAGAAGGTTCAGGTGTCTACGTTCACATAATAAATATAGTGATGAATCAGTATTGAATCAAGATTAGGGTAAGCCAGGGGAATATGGTGAGAATGATGTTTGCAGAAGCCTGGTGTGAGAGTCCCACTTTCTGATTATAAGCAATAAAAGGAATAAGAGCTTTATCTGTTTCTACAAATCTGTATTCCTCTTCTTTTGCCCCTTGCTTATGAGTGGAACATGAATGATCCAGATTACAGTTGGTGGTGAGCTGGGCATGCAACAAGTAATGAGCTCCATTATTTTTTTCTCCTCAAGCAATTTAATAGATGAGTAACTTCAATAACAAAATGTATTTCCAAGACAAATGGAAATGTAGCTCTCTTTACATTGTTCATCTTTTTCACTGTTCAATTTTGGTAAATAAATTTATCTATTTCACATCAGGTAAGATGAAGCTATCACTATTACAGGAAATTTTCGTGTTAACCTCTCTCATTTGTCCACAGTATCCATCATTATGTTTCCTAGGATCTTTGAGATGAACTAGCCTGCCCTCTCTCTACTCTTATTTCACAAATGAAGTAATTGAAACCCAGAGGGAAATGATTTGTCCAAGGCCACTCAGCTACAAAGCAGAAGAAACATGACTAAAGCTGAGCTCTCCTGGACTGCCAAGATGAGTACTCTTTTCACTATGGAAATGCTGCTTCCCAACTAAGAAGATTATAGAAACTAAAACTTGTTTTCCTTTGAAACTGCATTATGATAAGACTTGTTCAATTTTAAAAGAACAAGAGTACAGTCAATGAGTCTTCTTAGTGTCACTCTTGTGGCAGAGATTCTCATGACTCGAAGGGCCTGGGTTTTCTTTGGGGGCTTTTCTTCCCGTGCTTGGTTTACAAGGTTTACTAGACAGCAGAAGGAAAATGTATGCCCTGTATTCCCCAGCATACCAAGACTGGTACATAGGTTTATTGAAGGAGTTTTATTAAAAGAAAGAAAATAAAATGTGACAAATCTTTTCCCTACTTCCCCCAAGCTGTGCTTGTATGCATCTCCATTGTCTTTGCCAATCATTAGCACAGCTTTCTTACACTTTCATATGCGAATAAGCCATTCAAAATCTGATACCATGAATCTGTTCAGGCTTATCAGAGGACTTATTTGAATCTTCTAAAAAAAACAAGTCTTAAATAAACAGCTCCTTGGTCCGGAAGATCTAAATTAAGACTGAAGGTCCCCTCTAGAGTATAGAATCTGAGTATTCCTCTGGTAGGTTTTCTTCCAATTGCTCTTTCTGTACTAGGAGATCCCTCCTATTCACAGTAGATGGAGGAGGGGGAGGGTTTTTTCCTCATTAATTGTCTCTCTAGCTTTCTATCATCAGTCACGTCTGTATAGCATGACCACACAGTTTTTCAGCACCTCAACTTATGAAAAGGCTGTCAGTTAATCTGCAAGAGCTTATTGCTGTGCTAGGCACTGGGGGTTCAAAGAACATGCAAAAAGAGTCCCCCAAGGAACTTACTTTCTTATAAAGAGTAGGAATATAAAAGACTTTAATAAAATTGAAGACAATAATATGACGTTCTCAATTTGCTAATGAGGCTCTTTAGGGATATTTGAGTAGATTTTAAACACAGAAATACTACTAACACAACCAATAGGCATTTATTAAGCACATATTATATGCTAGGCACTTTACTAGGTGTTGAGCATCCAAAACCAACCACAAAACAATATTGGAGGGCTCAGAGTTAAAGTTCTCCAGGCATTTGATGCTACTCTCTGGTGTTGGTAAGGGTGATATCTTATAATGAGGCTAGAGAAGGTCCAGGAAAGGGTAACTTAAAATAATTAAAGGTAGGGTTATAGAACAAAGAAGAAGGTGCTATAGGAGGATAGATAAAATAAAAACAATTCTCGTGTCTGGAAAGAATGCTGTGAGACTATGTGTGAGAATAAAAGAATTGAGGGCAAAATAATAAGAAGAATTAATAATAATAATAAATGACAGTACCTCCTAAATCGGACATCATCTCCTCTTACTTTCTACTGCTTCTGTTGCCCAGCTGCCCCTTCCTTTTCTTAGTCTCCAAAGCATTCCAAGAAGACACAATTCATTTGAAAGTTGTGGGAAAGGGGCTTTTCCTTCGCTATTTACATATCAGATTCAGTGTGAGAACATTGTTAAAATAGTGACAATATGGGACACATTACTAAATGTCTAAACTTTAAAGTTACCGCAGCAATTCTATGATTAAACGCCAAGTTTTATTAGTCCCACCAATGAAAAGAGATGTTTTCATAACCTGAAGATTGCTCAATATTTCCAAAGGTACACAGTGCAGGATTGTCTGTACCAAGGTTATTTGCCTTCAGGTAATTTTCCATTTGTAGCTTGTTTTTATGTTTTTATTTTTAAATGAGCAGTAATTGTGAATGTTTATTTTTCAGATCTTTGTTCTATGATAGGCTCTTTATGGATACTGTTTAAATTTTAATAAGAATCTTTTGCAGATACAGCTATTGTATGTTTCCAGCAAGTATATTTAATCAAAGTTATGGTGAATATATAAATCCATTAATTTAAAAATTGGAGCCCATGGTCCATTTTGAAAATGAATGTGTCTGTCGGAACATGACCTTCAGACCAAAATACTGGAGTTCCTGGGCATAATTATGAAAGTAAGTTTTCTGAGTGCTAAGAATCTTTCATTTGTATTAGTTTTTAAAATAATTTACAAAGTTTTATGTATTTAGACTCATTATTTTCTCAAAAGATAAGCACAAAAAAGTTCTCTAAATAAGAATTGGAAACAATTAACTGCCTTATAAAAGAATGCTGCAAATCTATAGTAATAAGTCATGTAAGCCAAAAAACTTCTGAGGTTTCATCTCACAACTATCAATTTTGTGCAGGTATTATTCAAAAGACACCAAGTACCCAAGCAATCTTCTGCAGTTGCAGAGCCCTTTATCTCCTTTTATCCACAGTTCTCTCTGTCAACCCCAGATACTTATGCCTCTGTCCAGTTTCCTAAAGCGTCAGCAGAACCTTCTTGTTTCTTTACTTTGTGCTCCTCTGAATAAGCCATGGATGAATGCTGGAGCTGTTAATGATGAAGACACTCAAGAGCTTTTTCATGTTTGGCCAGAGTCCAATGAATCCTTGACTGAAATGCTGCCAACCCTTCTCTGTTTCACTTTCCCTTGAGTAGATAGTAAGGGAAAGTAGGGTAAGAGGACCAGGAATTAAGTCATATGAGGGTTAGTTGAAGGAACTGGCAATGTCTAGGTGGAGAAAAGAATACTTCAGAAGAACATGCAAGCTGTTCTCCCATGAAAGAAGGAGTAGAATTGTTTCTCTTGGCCTCATAGGTTAGAACTTGTAGGAATGGGCAAAGGAGTACTAGCTGGACTGGAGAGGAGACTGGCTATGAAGAAGGAGGGCCTGAATTCAAATGATGCCTCTCCCATTTACAGCCTTTGTGAGTGTAGACAAATAACTTTCTTCTCTAGGCCTCAGTTTACATCATGATGAAGCTATACTGGATGGATTCTATGGGCCTACCCAGCTCTAGAGCTATGCTCTTATGAAGATACAGAGAGGTAGATTTGGAGTGTGTATAAGGAAAAAACAAGGGGCAGATAGGTGGTGCAGTGGATAGTACACCAGGGCTGAAGTCAGGAAGATTCATTTTTCTGAGTTCAAATCCAGCCTTAGACACTTACTAGCTATGTCACCCTGGGAAAGTCACTTAACTTTGCCTCAGCTTCCTCATCTTTAAAATGAGCTGGAGAAGGAAATGGCAAACCACTCTAGTTACTTTGCCAAGGAAACCCCAACTTGAAGTGTCAGATACAAGTGAAATGACTGAACAGCAACAACCAAGGAAAAGCATAATAACTTTTGAAATTGTTTAAAAATGGAATACCCTACCTACATTAGGATGTAGTCAGTTCTGTGGATCTTCAATTGAAGGCTAGATGGACACTTTATTTTATTACTTTGGTAATAAAATGACCCTGAGGCTTAATCCAAATGTTAATGAATGTCTAATGTTCCAAATAAATGATAATATTAATAAAATTGCAGATGACATTCTGCAATGTACTTTTTACAAAGTGTACAATTTACAAAGCATATATTTTTTACACTTGATCCTTTCAATAACCCTGTGAAGTATCTCACGTTTGTCTTATTATCCCCATTTTATAGGTGAAGAATCTGAAACATAGACACAGCACTTTGTTATGAAATCTAGCACTCAATGAAATATTTGCTGAATGGACTAATGAACTATAGTGTAGAGTTACCATCCATCCTCAAGAGTGTTATTAATAACAGATAAAACTATGCATCACAGAAGGAACTGAGGCAGTTAGTTGACCCAGTGGGTGGAGCCCTGAGCTTAGAGTCAAGAAGATCTGAGTTCAAATCCAGCTTCAGGCATGTACTACCTGCTTCGTTCTTTTAATCCCTGGCTGACTCAGTTTCCTAATTTGTAAAATAGGGCTATCAGTAGCACCTACCTCACATGGTTGTTGTGAGGACCAAATGATATAATATTGTAAAGCGCTTTGCAAACCTTAAAGTGCTAAACACATACTACCTATTGCTGATGTAACTCCCGATTTACTTCTGTCTGTACAAACCTTAACATTACACCATCAAGCAAAGCATAGCCAGCTTCACCTTCCTTTGTTTATCCCAATTAATTTCTCATGATTATATCCCTTTTTGGTAGCCAGAAGGTAACTGCCTGTACTTCAGGATCACTTTGGATTGTGTTTCTGATTAGATTACCTAGATATCTTTATCTTTGTTACTAGAAACTTATTTCCATTTAATTTAAAATAGTGGGAGAGTTTTTATTGAGATTAACTCAGCACAATGCATGCTGAGGGATTTCTTGGTAAAGTTTGGGCCTAAGAAACTTAATCTTCATCTTTGCTGAGATAATATGCCAAATAAATAATCATTAGCATCATAATAGTGGGCACTTTTACAGCGCTTGGTTTGCAAAGTACTTCACGTAAATTTTTCTTACGAAGTAGGTGTTATAGATATTATCCATTTTACAAGTGAAAAAATTGAAACTGAGGAAGTTAAGTTGTGGTTGTTGTGTTTTGTCCTCTGTTCTCTAAGAGGACCATGACATCAGGGAAGTGATGGTGTGACGCGCAGTTGACTTTGATTTGAGTGAGGGAGGACTGTGCAAGGTCACCAGCCTCACTTACTCCTCCAGAGCCATCTGGGTCCAGTGGCCTGATATTCACCAAGATGACTGGAGATGTCCCAGGATGCAAGGGGAAGTTAAATAGACTTATCTCAATGCTGCACAGTAAGGATACTAATTGAACCCCAGTCTCCTAATTCAAAATTTATGCCCTTTAAGATGTATAGTAGCAGCTTTTCTGGTAGAAACATTGCTTCTATGGAGTTACTGTGTTCTGTGATAATGATGGATGTTTTAGATGACATTTTAAGAATTTGCGAAGTGTTTTTCCCTTAGCAAAGAGTACAAATATTATTACCTACATTTTACAAATGAAGAAAGAGAGGTTGTATGTTTTTTTTTTGTTATTATTCTTTTTTGCAGAGATGTTCACTTACCAATATCTCACAGCCACTCACTGTGGTGAAAACAATTTCTCAACTTGGTCTAGCAATCTTTTCTCTATTCCCCCGATAGATGCACCACACCCTGAGCTGTCCAAGAAGTTACTGGATGCCCCTTTGGGGCTAACCCTGACTCTACCATCCCAAGGCTTTTTCTAATGAAAAGAGAGAGAAAATCCTGAGTGGGAAGAATCAGACCCAGGCAAAGGGTTCTGATTTCACCACAGGTCAGGTCCCACAGAGGAAAACATAAGTAGTGGATAGTAAGAAACAAAAGGCTATATGACTTTGGCCTCAATACATGCCATACATCGTGTCCAAACCTTGCTTGTACAAAAATGGTGCAGCCTGTTCTATCAAACTTTGGTGACTCCACAAGATTAAAACTGGGAGCCTTTTCCAGATTCTTTAGAATATCTGTGGATGCCAGCTGTGAGCAAGAAGTCTTACTTTTAAAAGTGTATGTTGATACTTTTTACCAGAAGCGTGTATGTGTGTGGTGTGTGTGTATGTATATACATATATATGTAGAGAGAGATGATTATTTTTCTAGTATATTTATAACCAATTATTAAATTAGGATTTTGGTTTTTCCTTTCTATTTTCTCATTCGGGGACCAGCCCCCTATAGGTCATTCAGCCAGTCTCTGAAGGACAAGGCTGACAGGTAATATTGGCCTAATCATCTGGTATGTGCTCTGTGATTTTGGGTCTAAACCCATCCAGTTAGAATGAATACTACCAGCTAGGTGAATACTAGCCCCAAAGCACTAAGTCCTTGTGCTTGGGTCCCTCCATTGGGATCATAAAGGAGAAAACCAACCAGAGTGGTTTGGTAAGGTGGATTCATTTGTCCAGATTGCTGGAGGTGGTTGAGTCTCATGATCAAGCCACATTCTCAGCAGTAGAGACTGAAGGCTTTCAGGCCACCTCCTCATTTGAAAGTCTGCTCTTCACCAATCAGGGTTGATTTTCATCTTTTGGGGACTCTCTTTTACATAGGTATTTAAGCATTTGGTTATATACATATATGTGCGTGTGTGTGTGTGTATAAACACACAATCCTATAGTCATGTATTTCTTTTACATAGGATCCAAGATTCTCATGAGCTTGAGATCTCTTAGCTTTGGCCATAGTGTGACAATTCATAAAATGTACTTTGAAAATTGGAGTGTAAATTTTTACATGCTCTATGCAAATATATGTTGGTCATATTAAGGAAACTTTAACTCAGAGATGAAGTACAAAAGGAAAATGGGTTTATTCAGACAAAAAAATTTGCTCTAGGCACTTTGCTTTAGTATCTTCTAGTAGTCAGTCTCATATACCACAGTTCGGTGAAGAAGGCATAAAAACAGAAAGGATATACAGAGGGCAAAGTTTATGAGGAGAAGGAAGGCATATAAACATAGAATGTTGGGTACAACAGTGAAGGTGGCAAATTACAGTAAAATTACCTCTGGGAAAATAGGATGGAGCAATAAAGATCCCTTTTACAGGTTTCTATTGAACTGTTCTTGCTAGGGTCATTACAGCTTCTACCTCAGCAATAGAGAATTTCTGAGTCTATGGAATGAATGTATGGGTATTTTCACTTGATTATGATTAGTTGTTGCATTAGAAGACTTTTATTTTATTTTTTATTTGTGTGAAGGGTAGAAAAATAAGGGGAAGGAGTGATGTCCCCACCTTACAGAGAAAAGAATTAAAAGAATATCAATGAAATCTTTTAAAAATATACAGGAAAAAGGAGAGGAGACATTTGAGAAGGAGACAAAGACAAGCCTAGCAGCATGTAACATGCTAACATGTTAAACTGAATATATAGGTTTAAAAACTGTATTTAATATTCATAGTTTCAAGAGTAACCTTTTTTGTTATTTGTATATATGTGTATATATATATACATATATGTATATATGTATATGTATATGATCCTGATTGTTAATGTTTGTTGTTTTTCAGGTTCATAATAAAAAATGAAAAAAATAAAAAAATACTTTTAGCAGCAACAGCAAAAATAGAATTTTTGACTGTTCCATTGTTAGAGGAGTGAAAGAACAAAAAAAGACATGGAAAGGAAGTGTTCTCTTAGGACTTTTTCAAACCAGAAAGAAAAGTGAGGTGAAAAGGAGAAGAGAAGGGGAAAACCAAAAGAAAATCATCTTTCCAAAACAAGAAAGCAGCAATAGAGAAAGTTATCGAGGAGGAAAACAAACACTGCCTCTAGTCACTATTATTGTGTGTGTGCGTGTGTGTGTGTGCGTGCGTGTGCATGCATGTATGTGTGTGCACATATAGCAGGTCTTTGTTCTAAATATTTCTATTTTACCATGACCTTGAAAATACTTTTTAAAAATTCTCTACATGCTATAATTACTAACCTGTAGAGTAAGGCCTCTTAATCATTTTCTTCAAAGATTAGCTTAATTTATTATGCTCTTTTTTGATCATGGGTAAGATTTGGTTCCAGGATTATCAATTCATGCTCTATGTCTTGATGCTATCCAAGGGATAGAATACATAGACACTGGCTAAATAGTTGGGGATGTCAGTTTTAAAAAAAAGAAGAAGACACTGTAGTATTCAGAAGGGTCCAGAAATGACCCCCATAAAATTGCTTCTCCAATCTTTTTCAGTGGCCTTACGTATTTACCCTGACCAACTCAACAGGCAGCTATGCCATTCAAGTGGCTTTGTTTTGCCTTTCATTAGCACTATGGTAGGCAATGGACCAGCACTGTGAAACACTCAAGCTTTCCGTGTCATCTCATACCACATGACCTGCTTATTGACTTTTCCCCACTTATATGACTGATTATATCTATTGACGTTTGCTCTAATAAATCCTGTGCATTACAATCATCTATTCAATGAAGTTGTTGGTATTCTCTTGCAACAGTTGTTGATCCATCACTTCTTTTGGCATGAGGTTCAAGTTTTTTCCTTGCATGTATTATCCCTCTCTCCTTCAGATAACATGGAAGTCAGTGTCTAAAAGCCCCACAGTTGTGTTCTAGGATAGATTTTCTCTATTGATTTAATCCAGTTGATCTTCCTATCTTTTTTCTCTTTGGTATTATATCTGCTTCCTGGATACTGGATAAGCACGTCTGGGATTATGATGTTAGAGTTCATGTGTTGTGTTGATGAAAACTTTTTTTTTTTATAAAAAATGTCTTTGTGGATATTTAACTTTTTTCTGTCTATTATCCTTCTGCCATTTTTACCTTTAATTGTCTTTAGAATCACTTTGTTTAGTTGGGTTTCTTATTAAGCCTCCCTTAAGCTGGTTTTCTCCTCCAATTTTCTCTCCTTTGTGAAGCAATACTACCCATACTTTCCCATCATGCTTCATAAGATTTTTAAAAATGTATTTTCTATTTATTTCATTAAATATTCCCAATTATATTGTTAAAAATTAACATTTTAAAAAAAATAATTAGTTCCAAATTCTCTCCCTCCCTCCTACCATTTCATCCCCCTTGAGAAGGCAAGCAATGTGACATCGATCATACATGTGGTCATGCAAAACATATTTTTATATTAGCAATGCTGCAAAAGAGAACACATACACAAATCGCGAGAAAAATAAAGTTTTAAAAAAACTATGCTTCTGCACACAGTTTATCAGTTCTCTCTCTGGATGTGGATAGCATTTTTTTAATACTGGGTCCTTTAGAAGTTTCCTAGATCATTGCCTTGATTAGAGTAGCTAAGTCTTTCACAGTTGATCATCATTATAGTATTGCTGTTATTGTGTATAATGTTCTTCTGGTTCTGCTCACTTCACTTGGCACCATAAGTCTTCCTGTTCTTTCTGAAACCATCCTGCTTGCCATTTACAATAGTATTCCATCACATACGTATACCACAACTTGCTCAGCCATTCCCTAATTCATAGGCATTCTCTCAATTTCCCATTCCTTGCCACCACAAAAAGAGCTGCTATAAATATTTTTGTACAAGTATGTCCTTTTCCTTTGAGCTGTTTGGGATATAGACTTAATAGTGCTAATGCTGGGCCAAAGGGTAGGCATAGCTTTATAGCCCTTTGGGCATAGTTCCAAATTGTTCTCCAGAATGTTTGGACCATTTCACAGCTTCACCAACAGTACAATTAATATCCCAATGTTTCTCTGTCCTCTGTAGCATTTGTCATTTTTCTTTCATGTCATGTTAGCCAATTCGTAAATTTGAAGTAGTATCTCAGAGTTGTAATTTGCATTTCTCTAATCAATAGTGATTTAGAGCATTTTTATGTAGTTCTATATGTTTGATTTCTTCTTCTAAAAACTGTCTATTCATATTCTTAGACCATTTCGCCATTGAGGAATGGCTCTTATGTTTATGTATTTGTATCAGCTCCCTTTATGGTTAAGAAATGAGGCCTTTATTAGAGAAACTTCTTGTAATTTTTTTTCTGCAGTTTCTTGTTTTCTTTCTATTTTTGGCTGCACTAGCATTGTTTATGCAAGACCTTTTTAATTTCATGTAAGAAAATTAATCATTTTACTTCCTGTGATCTTAATTTACTTATATCAACCTTTATGTCTAAGTCATTCATTCAGTTTTAAACTTATCTTGGTATAGTATGATACGTCAGTCTATGCCTAGTTTCTGCCAAACTACTTTCTAGTTTTCTTAGCAATTTTTGTCAAATAATGAATTGTTGCCCCCAGAGCTTGGATTTGGGGCTTTATCAAAAACTAGATAACTGTTGTGTATTGTGTACCTAATCTATTCCACTATTGTACTACTTTATTTCTCAGCCAGCACCAGATTGTTTTGATGCTTGGTTCTTTGTAACATAGTTTGAAATTTGGTGATGCTCAGTCTCCTTCCTTAAAACTTTTTTTCACTGATTTTTTTCGTATTCTTGACTTTATTGTTCTTACAGATGAATTTTTTGTGGCTCTATAAAATAATTTTTTTGATAATTTGATTGGTGTGGCTCTGATAAGTAAATTAATTTAGGTAGAATTGTCATTTTCATTATATTGTTTCAGCTTGCCCATGAGCAATTAATATTTTTCCAACTGTTCAGATCTGTCTTTGTTTGTGTGATGAGTATTTTGTAATTATATTCATCTAGTCCCTGGGTTTATCTTTGGCAGGTAGACCCTCCAGTATTTTAAATAGAATTTCTCTTTCTTGCTCTTCCTGCTGTGTTTTATTAGGAGTATATAAAAATGCTGAAGATTTATGTGGGTTAATTTTGTATCCTCTTATTTTGCTAAAGTTATTAATCGTTTGAATTAATTTTAGTTAATTTTCTAGAATTCTCTAAGTATGCCATCATATTTTCTGCAAAGATTAATAGTTTCATTTCCCAATTTTTATTTCTCTAATTTTTCTTCATAAAATTTTATAAATAAGTTTATAAAGGCTCTTTTACCATGGTGTCTCCTATTTTAAATTCCTTGAAAGATATAGTGATAGAGATAACCTTGTTCAATAACCTCCGGTCATAAGCATCAATAAAGGTATAAAACAGAGATTTATATTCATCCAAGCTATTCATCACTGTGATAAGGGAGATGAAGTGTAGAGTTCTAATTAAAAAGTGACTCCCAGTGGGTGATGAGTCCCTTCATATGTTCATGCCTACAGATAACATTGGTCAGGTTATGTTAATCTCTGAAATGTTGCAGAGATTTCTGGAAGAGATTTGTAACCACTCAAAAGAGTTTGGCCTATATGGAAGTATATTAAGAACTCACTTGTAGTAAAACTGAAAATGTTACAAAATAACATTTTGCTCTACTGCATTTTATAGACTATTGATCAAAGTGAAGAAGTTCCTGTATTTACTATAGGAGTCCAGTTGATTCCTTCAGAGGAATGGTCCAAGAAAGAAAAAGAGTAGTCACTATGTTACTAAACTATTTTGGAATGTGAACCCCAAAGTGTGACTTTAGTAACAGAGTAACTACTCTTTTGTGTGTATTTGTGTGTTTTTATGTTTATGCGTATTTATAGGGATCTGGAATGAGGGGTGTGTGTGTGTGTGTGTGTGTGTGTGTGTGTTTATCTGTTCCCCACTATAAATGATTCCTGTAATCATCTCAGGACAAAGGCAGTCTTGTTGGAGTGGACTATATTAATCTGGATGTTTCTCACTCTTTCCAAGCTAGAAATCTTTGGGTATTAGATTAGTATCAAATTAATAAAATAAAAAAAAATCCTTAAAGTCTTGAACCTAAAAATGCATAAAGTACAGTATGAATACTTTTTTTTCATTAACACCTATGTGTAACAACAGTGCTATTTGCCACTACTGTGGCTGTGTAAGGCCAATAACAGCAGTACACAGGAGGGCTACAAGCACAGGTTCTTCAATCTGTTTTCCTAAGGAAAGCAACTTTAAGGGGTTAACAATCTTACTTTAATTAAACATACATATATCATTCACTTAGTTCAGGAGAAAAAGCCAGCACCGTGCACTTCAGAGAGAATACAAACAGAAATTACAAGGATACATTATAAAAACAGAACAAACACAGACCAGTAGACAGGCTTCTATCTGTCCATGGCAATACGTACAGTTACCAGAGAGAGAAGCACCAACATCTGGGTTTTCAAAGCCGGGGGGCTCCATGATGGCTACCCAGAGTCTTATCTGGGTCAAATCACATGACACTTTTCCAGTGAATGAGAGCCCCAAAACAAAACGCCAGTCTCAGATCTTATATACCCTTCTTCGGGTTAGAGCATGTCACAACCCTGGGACTCAAACTCATGTGAACTAGGCTTTCTTATTTCTTAAGCGGATCATCAAAGACTCTTGATTCAATCAAAGAAACAAAGGCAAGATTCATCAAAGGCACTTGATTACCTTAGTGCTGAGAAGCACTCAACCAAAAAAAACAGTAGAAAAGTCCCACCCTTCTTAATATTATGCTATGTATGCAGGAAAACAAAACAAGTAGATGTATTAAGTCTATTGGCCAGTTTATGGCATGTGGTTGCACTATCAGCCTATAGAGCTTCCTCAGTACGTATATCCAAGAGAGGCAGTAAAAAGCCAAGAATTCAGCAGGAAGAGGAGAACTGAGATAGATTGTCTTCAGGAGACAGGAAAGCTCTTTTAAGGAGTACTTAGATCTTCTAGAAACAATGACACAAATATTTAATGGCAACATTTTACCAGAGTTGTTACGGAGTAATATGACATGTAGCATAAATATCTCCAAAGAATTGAAAATGTATTCGCTCAAAAAGTGATATGGAGGTATATTATAGGTATGAACAGGATGGAACATACAGAGAAGAAAGGTAACTAAAAAGAACAGAAGTATGGAAACTGATCAAGGGAAATTAAAATAGCAAAAGAGGATGGGCTGATAACATGGTGAGGTATGACAGATAGATAGCCTGAATGCCCCACTCATATACTCTAAATGTCAGGAGAAAGCAAAAAAGTCTTCTGGAACATTGGGTGGCCACCCTGTAGTGGACTCATGAGAAGGCATGGATTGCAATGTATGGAAAGGCCTAGATGGTAGTTTTCTGCATTTTTATGGAGAGAATATTCAAGTCAATGAGATCACAGATTTATTTTTCAGTATTTTGGTTCAATTTCATCCAAGAAGCTAAATCATTTAGAAAGGAAGAAAAAAAAAATCTTTCTCTAACATGCGAGACCCTGACTTCTTCTAGCTATGTGAACAGATGCCTGGCATGAAATGTTATTCAGCTGCTTATGGCCTGCTAGTTCTCATCTATATTTGTAATTCACCTTTAAACACTGATATATGCACAGCTACTGGAGGATCCTTTTAACCAGCATCATTGATAAAACAGATACCAAGATGCAATAGCAACCCTTCTGGTAATCAATAGATAGTAATTGAATTGAACATATCTGTGTCATGTTTGAGAACAAGCACATTTTAATGATACCAGAGAAGCTCATAAATCTTTCCACTAAGATTATTTCTTATTTCAATTTGGACTTTGGTAATACATGCTGTCTAAAACTGTTAAGGCTTGTTTCATCATTGGAGTGATTGTGTCATGTACCTTCACTTTCTCTGTTAGCAGAGTTGCCATCCTTTGCTGCAATTTCATGTTGTTGTTGTTTTTAAAGAAAAATACTGTCAGGAGTAGTTTAGTACATTATCAGTGCCATTATGGAGGAATTCATCCATTTCCAAAGAGTACAGTCACTGGCTGCCCAAGCAGTTGGCTTCATACCTAAATAGGCATTGGAATAATTGAAAGATGGTCCTCCTTCCACTGCCTCTTTTGGTTTGGTTCAAAGATGTTATTGATTTTTCAAAACACATGTTCATGGCTCAATGAACTAAGTACAGAATGGGAGTGGAAGTCAGAGACCCACTTAAATGTAAACCTTACAGACTTCCCTGTTTTTCTCCATTGGTTAGTGGGTTACCCTTAAGCAAGTGCTCAAAGCTCTTCATTCTTCCTCCATTTCTCTCTGAGATAATATGCCATTTATCTTGTACATATCTTATATGTACATAGTTTTTTGCATGCTTCTCCTCCATTCGAATGTGAGTGGCTTTGAGGTTAGGGATTATGCTGTTATTTGTCTTTCTATCCCCTGTGCTTGGCACAGTACCTGACACAATAAGCATTTCATAAATGTTTGCTTACTAACTACCATCTAGGCAGAACTAAAACAAAGAATATTTTTACCTGGATAAAAAAACAACAGAGAGGAATATTTGAGGAGGGGGCATATGAGAAAGAGATATGCATAAAGAGGAGGGAAGCACAGTAGATAATTGTTCTGAAAGAGGCAATACTTCATCGTGAAGGTGGGGGAAAGGAAAGCCCCACAAGAGGAGTGCCATGTTGGAAAAATCAGGAGCTGGGTAGCCATACTTGAAGACCTATATTTGAGGTACAGGACTGAAGTCTATGGGCACTTCTGGGAAGAAGTAAGTCCCTCTCTCAGATGTTGGTATCCTGGATGAAAGCCCCATTTGCTCCAAGACTTTTATTACTGTGAACCTAGTATAATGCTCTCTAGGCATTTAATAAAGTTTTGTTTAATTGTATTGAATTATTCATAATGACAAAGAGAGGGAAATGAACATAGCAACAGAGTAAAGACTGATGGCTGCATAGACAGCACAAGTGATGGTAAGGAATTTCATTTAGCATTTGGTTGTGATTTCTCTAATTATTGAAATCTTTCATTTGAGGTATATTTCATAAAAAAATTTCTGTAACTTATTACATAAGAGTTCAGATCGCTATAGAAATCTGTGAGAAACATGGTTTTGGGGATCACTGGACTTCCTAGGCAGGGCCAAAGTCCTGAGGAAGAACCCTGTGATAATACCTAAGGAAGGCTGTGCAGACCACAGGACTCCCAGAGGAAGACCAAGTGGTAGCCCTCCTTTATCTGTGGGGATCACAGGGCTTCCTAGGGGTCAGACCCCAAGGAGGATCCAAGTGATGGCCCCTTAGAACAGTTGTGGAGAATCACGAGACTTCCTAGGGTTGGACCCTGAGAAAGAACCATGTGATAACCCCTAAGGAAGGCTGTGCAGACCACAGGACTCCAAGAGGAAGACCCAAGTAGTAGGCCCCCTTTATCTGTGGGGATCACAGGGCTTCCTAGGGTCAGACCCTAAGGAGGACCCAAGTGATGGCCCCTTAGAATGGCCATCCGATCACAAGGCTCCTGAGACAGGGCCAGAAGACCCAAGTGATGGCCCCTTAAGAAGGCTGTGCAGACCAGAGGGTTCCCAGGGAAATCCCAAGTGGTAGCCCTCTTAACACCACGGTGGGGATCACAGGACTCCCCAAGGCAGGGTCAGGAAGTTAGCCCAAGACATGCTTCTGTAGCTCATTGCTTTCCTGGTAGCATAACCTTAGGAAGATCCATGTGATTTGCCCATTCTCACCCAAAGAACTCAGGCCCTGAGTGGGCAGAGGAAGGCATTTATTACACTCCTTGAGAGAGCAGGTGCAGTGCTCCCTAGGAACTCACACTGATACAGAAGCAGGAGTGGGGGGTAACCATCACCTCCGCTCCTGTTTGAATTATGGTTAGTTTACATTCTTTTACTTTTTACATAGTTTTCTTAGGTTATACAGTTTATATAGGTAGGATAATAAGGATACAGAAGCAGAAGTGAAGTTAATTAGTTCTATCTTCCTTGTCTGAATTTGGATTGATCAACATTCTTTATTTCCCCTACTTTCCCTCTTTAACATATGCAGATTATGGAAATCAGTAGACCTGGACCCTTGACCAAGACCAGACCCTTGAACTGACATGATGAGCTTGAACTGGTTCAGCCGGTTTGGCCTCTAGTTTCCCTGACACCAGGATGGCCATTGACTTGACAAATAGGTGTTAACTCAGCTGTATGGATAGCTTCTGTGGGAGCAAAACCAGATACCATACTATCTTTTCTTACACAATCCTATCTGGAAGGTGAGTGATTTTGATAGGGATAGCAGTGGCAAAGTAGATTGAGCTTCTGAGGATCAAATGAGATAATATTTGTAAAGTGCCTGGCACTTGGTGGTACTATATAAATTATAATTTGTGGTAATGGTGGTGGTAGTAGTAATAGTGGTGGTGGTGGTGGTGGTAGTAGTAGTAGCAAGAAGAGGAGCAGCTTTGGTAGTGGTGATAGTAGTAGTGGTAGTGATAGTGGTGGTAGTTGTAGCAGGAGTAGTAGTAGTAGTAGTAGTAGTAGTAGTAGTAGTAGTAGTAGGTGGCATTTTCCACTGTTCTATAATGGATATTTTATTGCTCATATTTAAAAGCTATCTTATTTGCAAATAGGGCCATAATTGTGCCCCCATAAAATCCTGAGATCCTCTCAACAAATCCAGGCTCACCAGTCAGGACCCCTCCACCACCCCAATGCAGAAAGAAAAAAAACCACTGAGGTCCGTTTTTAATCATTAGAATTGTTTGCTCTGGTATCAGCTAAAGACAAAAAGAAAAACACCTGTCTCAGTGAGGTAAGGTTCTTACTGCCTTTCTTCTGCCTAACTGAACAGTTTTCTAAGCTTGAATATTTCTCAAGTAATTCTAATGGGTTTTTATCATTGTGTTTATTGTGCTGATTCCAAGTTATTAACTTTATGTTTGCATTCTAATAAACTTTTCCATTATTTGTTGATGTCTTGTTTATTTTAATGGACCTTAATGTTTTTTTTTGTTTTTTTTTCTTGTGTATGGGCAGTGCTGATTAGCACATTCACAGATGACTGTTTATAATGATTACTATAATCATGATACCTGACTTTGCAAAAGGCTTTATGGTTTACAAAGCAATTTACATACATTATGTCCTCAGACCTTCAGTTTCCACATCTATAAAATGAGATGGTTGTCTTAGATACTCCTAAAATCTTAACGTTCTATTCCAATCAACCTGTACCTGCCAAGAACATGTAAGGTACAAAAGATACTATTTCCCTTTAACAGATGGGAAAACCAAAGCTCAGAAAGGCTTAGTCATGTCACTATGGTCACACAATCAGTGTTAGAGGATGGGTTTTAACTCAGATTTTTATTTCAAGTCCAGTATTTTTTTCCTCAAAACAACAGTTTCTGTATCCACAACCGAATTCATTCTGTACATATCTTGACATCTATGTTTGTATGAAAGTGCATTCTTAAATACCTACAGTATTTTAACATCACAAAATCTCAGAGGAGTTTTTTAAAGACCTTGCATTATTTATAACAAATATTAAGCAGCATACCTGTGATGTGAACCTAGGTCCTTCAACTCCAAATCCTGAAGTTTTTCAACTGTAACACACAAGTTTGTGAAGGGAGAGAGGGAGGGAGGGAGAGAAGGTGGGAAGGAAGGAGAAGCAAGGGAAGGATGCTATTGGTACAGGACAGTTCTGACTCTAGCACTCTGTAAGTTCAGTTTTGATTCTGGGACAGAATGAGACACTTCTAGGTCATTGAAACAGTTAACAGAAAGAGGTTTACTTATCTCAATGTAAAAAAGATATACAAAAGTATTTTGCTTCTCAGGCTTCCCCCTTAGCTGGACAATAGGGCAGAATGTGGTGCCTTGTGGAATATCCACAAAGTCTGAAGGACATAGACTGTATATGAGAGGGAACTTTTATGCCCATACGTGATCCAGAAACCACATTAACATAACCAGAAGCCTCCAGGAAGCTGCAGTTGAGGCAGGCATAGCTTGAACTAATCTAGTCGTGCCTTTTTTTACCTCTTAGGGAAAATCTAGCCTATTCTATGTTGCATGGAGGGTAATGAAGGGAACTCTGTAAAATGTTGGTCCAGTCACAGAGAGTTTACATTTCTATAGCACCTTCTGGTTTTCACAAGACTTTCACAACCATTAAAAGAAGACCAGATAATATTATTCACATTTTGTTGAGATGAGAAGATTAAAGCCGAAAAAGTTTAAATGACTACTACATTGTTGGTTTCTCTGAGTATATTCTGGCATTATTATAAAATATGGTTATACAGTATTAAATACATAAGAATCTGTTTATGGTTTCCATACATTTTCATTATCCATTAAAGTTAAGATGCTTTTTATTAAGAATTTATTTATGGCATCTCCTTTTACCTTGCATATTATGTTAAGTTCTGGAAACCAAGTTTTAGGAAGGAAATTGACAAAGTAAAGCTTGTGTAGAGAAGCAAACAACCAAGATAACGGATGATGGGGGAGCTGTAGACTCTGATACATAAGGATGGGTGGAAAAAGCTGAGGATATTTACCCAGATGAAGAGAAGACACATTATTAGCTGTCTTCACACATTTAGAAACCCTTTATGTGAAAGAAGCATCAGACTTGCTCTATTGAGCCCCAGAAGACAGGGCTAAGAGGAATGGAGAACAGTTGAAAAGAGGCAAATTTGAATCCGATGTCAGGTAAAACTTAGCAACCATTAGAGCTGGCCCAGAGTGGAATGGCTTGCTTGGGGGATGGGAGAAAGAGGTGAGGAGGAACCTATCCCACCTCATTTAAGGCCTATAAATAGAGGTGTGTGACTTGTCATAGATATTTTATACTTGATTCCTGTTAAAGCACAGGTTAGACTTCTGAGGTCCCATAGTGAAAAGTTTCAACTTCCAGGTTTCGAACTTGGCCAAACAAAGGCCATGTTCTGTCTTCCTTCCTCACCTCCGCTAACCTCCATTCCTCCCCCCCAAAAAAAAGTCTTTATGAAATTTCTCAGCTGAAGTGCTACCCCTCAATGGTACTCATTTGCTAAAAGGCCATAATATTTCTTAATGGTTTCCCTTTTCAAGACAACTCAATGGCATACAACACTCTTTAAAAGCTAAATTTGCAGTTTCAATTGTGCTTATAAATTATACCCTAACTAGCAGAGACTTGGTGTTGTATATATGTTTTCTTCTTTTTTCTTGCTTCTATTCCTTGCCTCATTCTTTTGAGCAATGAAAGCCCCAGGAGGCCTTGGAATGCAAGCTCACCCTATTCTAAGTAAAGGTCAGTCCACCAATAGAAATGGAACAGGAAAAAAAATACACTTTGCTGTGGGAAGTATAGATAAAACACCATTCTTTCTGTATTCCTGGTTCTGTCTTTTTGAGTGCACTTCAAAATCCTCCATTGTGTCCAATTGGGAAATTGAAGACAATTATTTTGTAGGTGGAGAATTCTTAATGCTTTTGTGAAAAGAAAAAAAAAATATAAGGACTCTCCTGTTTATTGTATACCTTCTTTCTTCAAACCCAAATCACTGAATCCTATAGAAACTCTTCACTTACATCAGGAGTGTTTGGGGGCAGGGTAAGAGAAAAGGCAATTTCAATTTAATGTTTAATTTCTTTTTTAAAAAGTTAGCATTTTTAATACCATATTCCCTTTGTTTCTGCTGTAAAGGTGAGTCCTCTACTTATACGTAAAGAGCCCATATATATCTACATAATATGCAAGACAAAAGGAGCAAGCACTAATAAATTCTTAATAAGTAGCATCTTAACTTCAGCACATTATGCCAATCTATGGAAATCATTAACAAATTCTTATTCATCAGCTTACTCTGCCAGGTATGTTCCTGTGCTTTAGGAATTCTGAGTCTAGTTTGAGAGAGTAGAAATTAGATGGTTTTCTAGCACAATTTTTTTTAATATACCAGCAACCTCTTTTTGTCTTCAGGTAACTGTGTTAAGGAGGAAACAAAGACTTTTTTAAGAAAAATTAAAAAAAATAACATTACCAGATGACAACTCTGTGACTTAACTAATTCTTAGCACTTCATTGTCATTTTGGTGGGGGGGTGGAGATTTAAGGAGAATATAGTCTCAGTTAGAAGCCAGGTAGCTGTTTTATTGACCATCAATTTGGCACACTTTTTTTGTGAGTATGCTGTCTGTAAGGCGCTAGATATACTAAGAAGAAACTGTCACTCTCTTCTTGAATTGTATTAGCTAATGAGAGAGACAGAGACAGAAACACAGAGAGAGACAGAGAGGCAGAGACAGAGAGAACAGAAAGAGAAAGAACAGAGAAGGAGGGAAAGAAGGAGGGAGGGAGAGATTGTATTTGAAAGAAAGAGAAAGAGATGCATAAGAAAGATAATTAACAAGACAAAACAGTGTTTAAAAGTATCAGTCTCAAAGTATTGTAATACTCTCAGATTCTGTGATTCAGTAATTGTCTTTCCTTTTGCTAATGCACTCAGAGAGCAGAACTTGGAGTCAGGAAGACCTAAATTCAAAAGGAGCCTTGGACACTTATTGACCCTGGGCAAGTCACTTAACCTCTGTTGGCCTCATTTTCACCATTTGTAAAAAATGGGCCTAATGATAGCACCCACTTCATAGGCTTGTTATGAGGACCAAATAATATATTTGTCAAGTATTTTGCAACCCTTAAAGCACTATACAAATGCTAGTTATTATTATTAATAATAAAATAATATTTCTCCCTTCTTCACCATAAGCTCCATGATGGCAAAAAACCATAGCCTTAGCTTCCTAAGTGTCTGGTCTGTCTACACAGTAGATAATTATAAATAAATATTAAAGTGCATTTGACAAGGGTCTGTGATTCAGTAAATGCAGAATATTCTTCACAAAGCTACTTAGTCTACTAATGCAGATTTCTCAGATCACAACTTGTCAATGACATAATGGGTCCCTCCATTTCCCATCTTGGAAGTCCTCAAACAGAGGCTGGGCAGCCATATATCCAGTATATTATAGTAGGAATTCATTTTAGTTATGAGTTGAACTATATGCATACTGAGGTCCCTTTGAACTCCCAGAGTCTTTAGTTTTGTGATTCTAAATTGACTCCATTAGTAGACCTTTTTCTTCTCCAGGGCCTTCATCTTCTGGTTCATAGGGAGACCTGGATCCCTTCCCACCCCACCCCCCCAAAAAAGACAATTCAGTCATGGTCTTCCTCTCCAGGACTGAATGTCCCTCTCTTGTTTTCCCTCACCTCCTCCCACCCTAATATACTAAGAGGAAACTAAACATATGATTTGCTCCCCTCTAATATTACTGTAAGCTCTACCATCATAGTCAGAAATCTACCTTCCTTTGAGGTTCACCTGATCCGGACTTCAGTCTATCAAGTATCTGGTGGCAATTATACATACTGGCCTCTAGCTCATTTTCTCTCCTTTCACAAGGAATTCCAGGTCCTCCCCAACTGCCATATACTTTACTTTCACTTTCCATGGACCTTACAAACCTATAAATACCTACTTCCTTATTAAAAACTCTGAAATTTCTCTTTTACCATGATTGCTATTTTATTGTCTCTAACACAGTTTACTCCTGCTCAACCTTTCCTTCATTATCATTAAGATTTCCATCTTTTGCATCCTTCTTCATTCTTTCCGGCCATCACCTCTGTTCCAGCTTCATTTCCCTGAGTTAGCCAGTTCGATTTTGTAATTTTCGTTGCTCTCCAATCCCTTTCCCCCTTGTCTTTTACCACCATCATGTGCCTTGCCCAACTTCAGGCCTAAGTTCACTCCATCATTCACCTCTGCCCCTACTTGAGCTATTGCACTGTACTGCAGGAAGTCATATAATGGTTCTAAGTCTTCTATAAGTTAGTCATCTAATTTCACTGAGACCTCATTGCCAAAAGGCTATTAATACTTTTAATCTTCCCAAATTGATTCACAATTAACTTCCCAAATCAATCATAGCAGCTCTTCTTAACCTCTTCCAGACTCACATCACACACTTCATTTCCACTCAGCAGAAGACTTCACCTTATATTTTACTGAGGAAGTAAAGCATAAAATAGAGGCATTTTACTGTGATAGCCCTCTTCTCTCCCCTGTGTCTCAAAATATCTTGTAATCATCCTCATTTATCTTTTTTTTTTTCCTTACTCCAGAGTCTGCTGAAAAGTTAAGGCCAACCATTATATTCCTGATCCTATCTCCTCCTGTCTCCTTTGGCATTTTGCCAGCAAAAATAATCTCTCTCCCCGCCCCCCCCCATTTTTAATAGCACCCTATCTCCTAACTTCTTTCCTGATGTTTATAGGATAGGCATATAAGTCTGCCATCCTTAAACAGCAACAACAAAAGCAAACCTTTCCAGTGACTTTACCACCCATTCCTTTGTCTTGTATTTCTCAGCCTTTCAGTCAGTTCTATTGGGATGAGTACTGATTCTGATTTTTTTTTTATTTTCTCAGACAAAATCAGTAGATTTAGATTTAGTTACTAAGACATTATTGGTAACTTGGGAGCAGCAGTTCCAGATGAATGTCAAGGTCCAAAGTCAGATATTAACAGTTCAAGAAATGCCCGGGTCGCGCTCGGCGCGCACCCCTCCCGCAGTCCCTGCTCGCTCCCTCGCTTGCCATCCTCTGGCTTCCGAGGAGCCGCTGTCGGTATTCTCTGCTGCCAGCGCCCCTGCTCCCCGGGAGCGGTCACTTCCCTTTAAAGCTCCCTTCTTGTGTACTCCCGCCGCCACTCATGGATCATTTCCGCATGCGGCAAAAGGACCCTTCTATAAAGAAGAACTTCAAAAATTTCCGAAATGTGAACTTGATTTCCCTGGAAACCTCGTCATCCTCTGATGACAGTTGTGACAGTTTTGCTTCTGATAATTTTGCAAACACAAAGCCAAAATTCAGGTCAGATATCAGTGAAGAACTGGCAAATATTTTTTATGAGGACTCTGACAATGAATCTTTCTGCGGCTTTCCAGAAAGCGAGGCACAAAACCTAATTGGGGATTGTGGAATTCTACACAAACCCAAACTCAGGCCAGATATCACTAAAGAACTGGCCACTGTTTTTTATGCCGACTCTGATGAATCATTCTGCGGCTTCTCAGAAAGCGAGATACAAGATGGAATGAAATTGGATTCTGATGATGAAGGCAGGAGGACTCGGAGTCAAACTCGGAGTTTGGGTCCTTTGCAAGTAGCTCTTAAGTTTCCAACCAGAGACCTCAAAGGGGCGAGGAAGCAGAAAGCAGCCCCGCCCAAAGCCCCAGAGGTTCCCACTTCAATTCTGATGCTGACTCCGAAGATGAGAAAGGCTCCAGTTTTTTGGAAAAGAGGGCATTAAATACAAAGAAAAACGAGGCAATGCTTGCAAAACTAATGTCAGAATTACAAAGTTTCCCGGGATTATTTACTGAAAGGAGATCGCTTCCAGGTAGTAGCCCACAGGCAAAGCCAGATCGAAGGCTCTCTTTCCCAAGAGACCCCTCAAGGAGAAACCCTGAACGAAGAGCTCGTCCACATACCAGGTCAAGATCTCTGCTCGAAGGACCCCAAGATCTGCAGTTAGAAGATGAAATAGATTTTGAGGACAAGTACATGTTGGTGAGAAAATGGAGGAGCATCGATGGATATATGGATGATGATGCCACACCCAGAAGTCATCACCCAGGTACCATGACCCTTCCTCATATTGTTCGTCCAGCAGAAGAGATTACAGAGGAAGAGCTGGAAAATATCTGCATTCTCCTCCCGGGACAAGATCTACAACCGTTCATTGGGTTCCACCTGTCACCGGTGTCGCCAGAAGACTATTGACACCAAGACAAACTGCAGAAACCCAGAACGTTTTGGAGTTCGAGGACAGTTCTGTGGCCCAGGTCTTCGAAATCCATATGGTGAAGAGGTCAAAATAGCATTGCTGGACCCAAATTGGCATTGCCCGCCTTGTGAAATCTGCAACTGCAGCTTTTGTAGGCACCGAAATGGACGATGTGCAACTGGTGCGTTGGTGCATTTGGCCAAGTACCATGGTTTTGGAAATGTGCTCTCATTTGAAAAGTCTGAAGCGGCAATTTGAAACGGAGGCTGAAAATTGATGAAGGATTCACTGGCACCATTTCCTTTCTCCAGTCTCCTTTTTAAACTTCAGTTAATCTTGGGCAGTTGATGGTTAAACAACTTCACTTTTCAATCTTGATAATCAGTATTTTTTAATAGAGGGTCAAATTAAGATAAGATTAAAATCCGTTTTGGAAGCACAAGTAAAAAAAAAAAAGAGTTCAAGAAATGAATGAGAAGACAGGAAGTTGAGGCAATGAATGTAGACTTTTTCTCAATCTTCATGCTTTCTGATTTCTCTGCAGCATTTGGTATTACTGATTACCTACTCATATGTACTCTTTCTTCTATGAGATTTTATGACACCTCTCTCCTTTAATTCTCTTCTTACTTCTCAGGCTACCATCCTCAGTTTCCTTTGTTGGATCATTATCCGTGTCCAAAACCCTTCCCATCCCCCAATTCTGGCCTTATTTTCCTGAAAACTCTAACTTGGACCCTCTTTTCTTGTTACAACTTCTTTGGAAGACATCTTCCATTCTCATAGTTACAGTTATTGTCTTTATTCAAATTAGTCTCAGATATCTAGCTAGCTAGCTATCCAATCCAAGCTTTCTTCTGAGAGCCCATCCAGCATAACCAGTAGATATTTCAAACTGCCTTGTTTGATATTTCCTAGTGGATATTTCAAACTGAATGTCCTCCAGGTATCTTGAACTCAAGACATACAAAAAAGAATTCATTATCTTTATCCAGAAGCCCCTTTCCCAAATTTCCTTTTTCTGTCAAGGGTACAACCATTCTTCTAGACGCTAATGTTCACAACTTTACATCATCCATGACTCTTTACTGTTCCTTACTTCATACATACAATCAGTTGCTAAGTCTTCTCAATCTTGGATCCTGTTCCCCACCCTCTGCTCACACACTCCTTATCCTGATGAGGGCTCTTATCACCACTTACCTAGACTAATGAAATAGTGACCTAAATAGTCCTTCCCAATTTCTGTGTGTGTGTGTGTGTGTGTATAAATATATATGAAATGTGTGTGTATACATACATACATACATATATATACATATATATATATATATATATATATATATATATATATATATATATATATATGGTGTGTGTGTGTAATCTCCATCAAATTGATGTACTTTCTAGTTCCTCCTACAAAATATCCCATCTTCCATCTCCATGCTTTGCTCAGACCATCAGACACCTGGAAGGTAGTACATGCATTTTAGGATCATTAGCTTCCATCAAAATTCAGTGCAAGTACCCCCCTCCTACATGAAACCTTTCCTGATCCCCCTGCCAAGATACTGATATTATCATACCCCTGCACCCTCCAAAAGAAAGTACTTAATGTTTACTTGTAGGTGTATGTCTTATTTGTGGAATAAAATGAAAAGTTCACTTTTCTCATTATACCCAGTCTCCAGCATACTTTCTGGTACATATTAGACACATATTAAGTATTTTAAATTACTTAATTACTTAAACAAAATAGAAGAGGTCAGGTGACTTGCCCAGAGTCATATAGCTAGTAAGCAGATTAGAATTTGGTCTTTCCATCTCCAAGTACAGTACAGAATTGACTCTACCCTATTGCTTTCTAAAAGTAATTATTCTTTTATTTCACTTAATAGCATTTTTTTCCAAGTACATGTAAAGATACTTTTCAACATTCATTTTTGTAAGATTTTGAATTCCGAATTTTTCTCCATCATTCTCTTCCCTTATCCCTCCCCAAGACAGCAACCATTCTGGTATAAGTTCTACATGTACAATCATGTTAAACACCAACATAAGTCATGTTGTGAAAGAAGAATCAGAACAAAAGGGAAAAATCATGACAAAGGAAAAAATCAACAAAAAAAGTAAAAACAGTATGCTTCAATCTGCATTCAAACTCCATAGTTCTTTCTCAGGATATGAATAGTATTTTTAATAATGAATCTTTTTGAATTGTTTTGAATCATTGTATTGCTGAGAAGAGCTAAGTCTATCATAGTTGATTATTGCATAGTGTTGTGTTTATTGTGTACAGTGTTCTCCTGGTTCTTCTCACTTTACTCAGCATCAGTTCGTTTAAGTCGTTTCAGGTTTTTCTGAAATCCTCCTGCTCATCATTTCTTATAGAACACTTCTATTCCATTATATTCATATAACACAACTTGTTCAGCCATTCCCCTAAATGATGGCCATCCCCTCAATTTCCAATTCTTTGCCAACACAAAAGAAAGCTGCTATAAATATTTTATGTACATGGGGGTCCTTTTCCATTTTTATGAGCTCTTTGGAATACAGACCTAGTAGTGGTATTATTGCTGCATGAAAGGGTATACACAGTTTTATGGCCCTTTGGGTGTAGTGCCAAATTGCTCCCCAGAATAGTTGGATCAGTTCACAACTTCACCAAGAATGCATTAGTGTTCCAATTTTCCCACATCTTCTCCAACATTTATCATTTTCCTTTCCTGTCACATTAGCCAATCTAATAGGTATGAGGTAGTACTTTAGTTGTTTTAATTTTCATTTCTCTAATCAGTAGTTATTTGGAGCATTTTTTTTCACATGACTATAAATACCTTTAATTTTTTCACATGAAGACTGCCTGTTCATATCCTTTGGCCATTTATCAATTGGTAAATGAATTGTATTCTTTTAAATTTGACTCATTTCTCTAGATATTTGAGAAATGAGGCCTTTATCATAAGCATTAGTAAAAATTCTTTCCAAGCTTTCTGCTTTTCTTCTAATCTTGGCTGTGTTGATTTTTGTTTGCGCAAAAAAAAACCCAATAAAACTTTTTAATTTAATGTAATCAAAATTATCCATTTTGCATTTCATAATGTTCTTTCTCTCTTGTTTGGTCCTAAATTCTTTCATTCTCTATAGATATGAAAGGCAAACTATTCCTTGCTCTCCTAATCGTTTTTATGGTATCATTCTTTATGTCTTAAGTCATGTGCCCATTTTGACCTTATCTTGGTATAGAGTGTGAGATGTTGGTCCATACCTAGTTTCTGCCATACTATTTTCCAGTTCTCTTAGTAGTTTTTGTCAAATAGTGAATTGTTATCCCAGAAGATGGAGTATTTGGGTTTATCAAACAGTAGACTATAATCATTGACTACTGTGTCATGTGTACCTAGCCTATTCCACAGATGCACCACTCTATTTCTTAGCCAGTACCAAATAGTTTTGATGATTGCCTCCTTATAATACAGTTTTAGATCTGATACAACTAGACCACCTTCCTTTGCATTTTTTCATTAATTCCCTTGATATTCTTGACCTTTTGTTCTTCAGATGAATTTTGTTATTAATTTTTCTAGATCTATGAAATATTTTTTCATAGTTTGGTATGATTCTAAATAAGTAAATTAATTTTGGTAGAATTGTCATTTTTATTATATTAGCCAGTTGTTTAGGCTAAGTTGTTTAGGTCTGACTATTTGTGAGAAAAGTGTTTTGTAATTGTGTTTATATAGTTCTTGGTTTTCTCTTGGCAGGTAGACTCCCAAATATTTTATATTGTCTAGAGGTATTTTAAATGTAATTTCTCCTATTTCTTGCTGTTTAGCTTTGTTGGTAATATATGCTGATGATTTATGTGGGTTTACTTTATATCCTACAACTTTGCTAAAGTTGTTCATTGTGTCAAATAGTTTTAAAGTTAATTCTCTAGGATTCTCTAAGTATACCATGATATCATCAGCAGAGAGTGATAGTTTTATTTCCTTATTATCTAATCTAATTCCTTAAATTTATTTTGCTTCCTTTATTGCTAACACTAACATTTCTACTACAATATTGAATAATAGTGGTAATAATGGACATCCATTCTTTCACCCCAGATCTTATTGGGAAAGCTCTTAGATTATTGCCATTACAGATAATGCTGACTGATGGTTTTAGATAGATAACTACGCATTATTTTAAGGGAAACTCTCATTATGCCTATGCCCTCTAGAATTTTAATAGGAATGCTTGTATTTCGTCAAAAGCTTTTTTTCTGTATCTATTGAAATAATCATATGATTTCTGTTAGTTTTGTTACTGATATGGTGAATTATGCTGTTAATTTCCCTAACATGGAACCAGCCCTTTATTCCTGGCATAAATCCCACCTGTTCTTAGTGTATTATACTCATAATAAATTGCTGTAATATTTTTGTAATATTTTATTCAAAAATTTGGCATCAACATTCGTAAGGGAAATGTGTCTATAATTTTCTTTGTTTTGGTTCTTCTTGGTTTAAGTATCAGCACTACATTTGTATCATAAAATAAATTTGGTAGGACTCCTTATTTGCCTATTTTTCCAAAAAGTTTATATCATATTGGAATTAATTGTTCCTTAGATGTTTGGTAGAAATTACTTTTAAATCCATCAGGACTTGGAGATTTTTTTCATACAGACTTTATTGATGGCTTGCTCAATTTCTTTTTTTCTAAAATGGGGCTATTTGTATATTTTATTTCCTCTTCAGTTAGTCTGGATGTGTTGGCAACCAAAAATGGGCTCCTTAGCACTTAGTCAACAAGTGCCCTTGACTAGTTTGGCTTTTTCCCCTGAACTGAATACTGTTTGTATGTTGGACTGGAGTAAGCTTGTCGGCCCCTTCACCTTGCTTCCCTTGCTTAAGCTGATGGAAAGAACCTGTGCTTTCCCGGTCAACCCCTTCACCTTGCTTAAGCTGATGGAAAGAACCTGTGCTTTCCTGGTCAACCCCTTCACCTTGCTTAAGCAGATTGAAAGAACCTGTGCTTTCCCCGGCGTACCTTACACCCCCGCAGAAGCTGGATGGTTAAAAGCAGCTCCCGTTGGAGCTAGAGGCTGCTACAGCCACAGCCACAGCCACAGCCACAGCCACAGCCACAGCCACAGCCACAGCCACAGCCACAGCCACAGCCACAGCCACAGCCACAGCCGAAGCAGGAGCTGCCAGTGGCAGAGCTGACCTATGGGAGGAAGCTGAACAAGGACTTCAGGCCAGTGGGTAATCTTTTTACCATAGAGGGGGAAGCATGATTTTGCTTTACGCAATCATGCTTTTCTGTAGCCTCCTGGTTACTCTTTCAAGGCATACTTATTGGGCCTGGAAGCTTTTGATCAATATATCAAAATGGGGTTGCTGGTTCATGGGTTGGTTACTGTGGAGCCTAAATATATGTTTTGATTCTTCTGCTTTCTACTTTGAGAGTTTCTTATATCCGGCGGTTCCAAACCTTTCAGACATGTATATGATCCTCTTTGAGATTATAAACTCTGCCCTCCTAATACACTGGAAAATATATATTTTTGTAAATACTCAGTCATTTCATTTAGATTTTCAGATTTATTGGCATACAGTTGGGCAAAATAGCTCCTAATTATTGCTTTATAATTTCCTCTTCATTGCTGGTGAATTCAACCTCTTCACTTTTGATACTAATAATTTAGTTTTCTTTCTTAAAATAAACAAATTAACCAAAGATTTATTTATTTTATTTTTCATAAAACAAGCTCTTAGTTTTATTTATAAGTTCAATAGTTTTATTATTTTCAATTTTATTAATCTCTCCTTTGATTTTCAGAATTTCTAATTTGGTATTTGAGTATTTTTGACTTATTCTTTTTCTAGATTTTTTAGTTGCATGTCCAATTCATTGATCTCTTCTTTCTCTGTTTTATTCACATAAGCATTGAAGTATTTTTTGCCTTGACCTGATAATTCTGGAATTCGGCTACAATATTCCTTTGAGTTTTCATTTTGGAATCTCTTTTAGCAGGCGTTTGGTGGATTCTTTCAGTGACTATTTTACTCTATGGTTCCAGGTTATCAGGGCAGTTTTCCTTGATAATTTCATGAAAGATGCTGTCCTGGCTCTCTTTTTGATTGTGACTTTCAGATAGTCCAATTATTCTTAAATTATCTCTCCTGGTTCTATTTTCCAGGTCAGTTGTTTTCCTATGAGTAATTTTACATTTTGTTCTATTTTTTCATTCTTTTGATTTTGTTTGATTCTTAATATCTCAGAGTCATTAGCTTCTGCTTGCCAATTCTAATCTTTAAGAAATTATTTTCTTCAGTTAGCTTTTGAACCTTTTTTTTTTCATTTGGCCAATTCTGCTTTTAAAGGAGTTGTTCAGTGGATTTTTTTTTTCCATTTGACCAATTTTATTTTTTAAGGAGTTGTTTTCTTCAGTAAATGTTTATGCTTCTGTTTCCAAGATGTTGACCCTTTTTTCATAATTTTCCTGAATGACTCTCATTTCTTTTTCCAATTTTTCTTCTACATGTCTTATTTGATTTTTAAAATCCTTTTTGAGCTCTTTCAAGAGGACTTTTTGAGTTTGAGATCAATTTATATTGCCTTTTGAGGCTTCATATGTAGATATTTTGACATTGTATCCTCTTCTGAGTTTTTACTTTGATCTTCCCTTTTGCAAAAATAGCTTCCTATGATCAGGGCTCTTTTTTTTTTTTTTTTTTTTGCTCATTTTAAAAAGTTGAGCTCTTCTCCTGGGGCACAAGGAGCCACTATCCCAAGCTTCTCATGCTGGGGGTCAAGGGCCTGTTCTTTAGCTTTCCATGCTTGGGCCTTGAGTGCTTGTGGCTTGCCCATAGGACCGGGGTAGCCTGGCCTAACATTCCTGTTGTGCCAGTATTCTGGGGCTGGCAATTTGCCTTCTGCACTGGGGCTGGAGTCCTCACACTTGGGTTGCTATGCCACTAGCCTGCTGAGCCAGGACTCGGGGCCTCAGTTGCTGATCTGTCCTATGGCTAAAAGCCTCCTGCTGGCTTGCTTGGACACTGCCTACACTGGGCTGTGTACCCTTTTTACCCAAATGAAACAGAGCTTTCCTGAAGTTCTTCTTGGTTCTCTTAAGCTGGGAAAAAATAATGTTTCAGTCTGTCTTTTTGTGGATTCTGTCACTCCAGAATCCATTTAGAAGCTTGTTTTAACTTTGTTTCCAAGGGAAACTGAGGAGAGCTCAGGCAACTTCTTGGCTTCTCTCTGCCATCTTGGCCCCCTGAAAGTAATTATTCAATTGAATTGAATGATCTGCTAGATGTAGATGGTTTGAGATGAGATATTATTCAAGATCAGTCAATCAAGAAGCATTTGTTACGTGTTTACTATTCAGGCACTCTATTAAGGGATAGAGATAGAAATGTAAAGCAAAACGAGTCCTGGCCATCAAAGAGTTTACCTTCTCATATGGGGGAGTCAGCACATATACACATACATACACACACATGCGCGCACGCACAGAAACCCATCAATACATACAAGCTATAGAATATAAATGAAAGGTCACATTTGAGACGAAGACACAACTTGAAATTATTTCATCAATGTCAGTTGCCATCTATTATCTAACCATTTTCTAATAAATAAATCTAATTGAGAAATTGAGTCATGTTCTTAGGTTGGCTTAATAGAAGAACTTTTCAGAAGAATGCTATTTATAAATATGTCCTTTGTCTAAGACAGAAGAAACTTAGAACCTGAAAGCTGTACATTTCCTATATTTTGGCAGGCTTGTATCTTTTCCATTGGAAGAATAATAATTAATTTTTTATCAGGCTGTCAAGGATGTTTAGTCTTTGGGTAACACTTCATAGCACTAAGACACATCAGACTGTCACATTTCTATGATCTGGAGCCAACTTCAAAAAGCGTTTAATAATTCAGAAAGGAAGGTTCCTAGTATCCTAACGGTAAGGAGATATGGAACTGGCTACAGAATCTGTAAAGGAAGAAATGAAAACTATTCAATATATGGAAATTTTAGATAGCAGAGATGGGAAAAGTTTAGGTTTCTATTTGATAGTTCCTAATTTTCCTGTTTGAACCATAGCTGTCTGTCACCTTACTTTGGGTTATCTTAAGCACAGTGAGGTTTTTTTTTAATTCTTTTTTTAAGAATAATAATACTCCTATCTTAAGGAAACAGTAATAGACAAATTATTTTCATAAGCAAATAATTGCATTATTTTTCACAAAATTTTATGAAGGTGATTCCCCCGAATCATTAAGCTTTAATGCTTAAAGCTTCCGTAAGACTTTCAGGACACCCTGTACCAAAAAATAGCCATTAAATGCAGCAGCATAGCTTAAATTTTAAAAATAATGTATTATAAGAATTGTTTTCTCCTTTATGCATTTTTCTTTAGCTGTTCATGCTAAAAACAACTTCAGTTTGTGAAGCATATTTCCTATTTAACACCTGAGCCACTGAACATGCTTGCTTATACATTCTGCATATGTGTTTAAGAATGTACAGTGATTTTAGGTGAATCATCAGATTTCTAGTTAAAATAGAAGCCTAAAAATAATCAAATCCACCTGCATCATTTACAGATGAGGAAGCAAAGGCCCAGTGATGTGGAGTGACTTATGTGAGGTCACACAGATGGCTTTGTCAGACTCAGAAAGATTGGGATGTGGATTTTTTTTCTCCTGCCAAATTCATGTCACTGAAACAGTGACAACATTGGCATCATTTTCTTCTGTGACTAAGTTAATTATTAAAAACCAAATGCAAGAGATTACTGCTCTGAAAACTCTAGTCTTCTAATCACAGAACAGAAATTACATCCAGTGGGCAAAAACAAGAAGTTCCATTTTTTTTTTCTAAGAATGAAAAGATTCAAAGTCAAACTCTGTCAGTAGCCATGACATGGACCCTCTAGATTAGGTCAAACAGAGGAGACTGATAAAAACAAAGCCTTAAAAATCAGTGAGCTTTAATAGACAGAGTAGGATTTTAAGGAATAAACTAACATGATCATAGCTTCAAGTTGAAGGTGACTTTTGTCACAACCTAGAAGATTAATTGAATCAGAGGCAACAGGAGACAAAGAAACCTGTAAAAGACATCTCCAGTAATCCCAATGGATTGTCATTTGTATATCTAGCCATAACCTAGTCATCACAATGATAGTAGGTCTCTCATTTTTTTTTTGTATGCGTGCAGTTCCTCTCTGGTAGCCCTATCTGCATCAAGATACTCATCACTCCTTGTCTAAACAAAAGCTTTTCCCATACTTTTCTTCAGTTTTTGCTGGGAGATAGTACATTGGCTTTATCTATGGGTTAGGGGAAGTTATGGACCACCTCCCACCAACTCTCTGATGATGACTTTGAAGGTAGAGAAAATGATTGTGGTAGTCCCTGTAGGCAGGGTTCCCAAGGATTTTCTTTCTTTTTTTAATTTTTCTCCTTGCAAAGAGACCTCTATTGAGGATTCCCCACTATAAACAAGGCAGCCATATACCAGTGAAGACAGCAACAGTTTCTAACAGTGGGATGGCTCAGCTGTAGTCAGCTTGGCTAAAGCCAGGTAACCAGATGTGCCTGCACTGTATATAACTGTTCAATGCCAGAGTCCTAGGAATCATTTAGTCATGGATCATAGATCCAGAACCAAAACCTCAGAGGCCATTTAGTTTAACCTTTTACTTATGAAGTTGAGGAAGCAGAGGCCCAGAGAAGTCAATTCACTTGCCCATATTCTCATAGATAATTAGTGACACAATTGGCATTCTCTTTGTATTGTGCTATGTTGTTTTCTGTTCTTAAATTTCAGTATCTTTGTGCTATTGCTTAGTATCTAATATTGGAAGAGGGTGTGGCAATGACCTTTAAATCCTTCTCTCCAAACGTACATCATTAAATTTGCTTTTAAAAAAATACTTAAAGACACAGGATATCAAATTGAATTAGAGATAAACATATAAGAAGAATATTTATTTCAGTGATAGTTTGCCAAGCTTCATTGATTTCGCCTGTTCCTACCCCATGAAGTAGTTGGCTCTTTCTAATTTTGAAACACAAATAAAGATTTTTTTTTCTGTCCCCATAAAATTCTCCCCTCCTCCATTCAGTCCCTGGCTTATAGTAGGCACTATATAAATATTTATAGTTGTTCCTGATCCTGTCAATCAGAAGGATTCACTTTGTCTTCTAGACAAGGTACTAGGTCATGTGGCCACCTCCATGGGAAGTGGCTATCAGACAAAGGGATATGTTCTGCAATTTCAGCTGGTCAGTTGCCTTCATTTTAAAGATGAGGAACCTGAAACCCAGAGAGTGGAAGCACAGAGTCATAGAAGTAGTTAGTGAAAGAGGCAGGATTTAAATCTAAGTGCTCTATTTCCATGTCCAATGCTGCCAGGCTGCCTCAATTTAGAAGTCTATGCTTTTTGAAATTTTGATGAACCAGGGGACATCCCTTAAACCTGTATTAGAGAAACTATACCTTTAGCTACATCAGCTAGTAGGGGCCACTGTTTGAGAAATTTCACTATACAATAGTCTCATTGAATGCAACTCAACAAAACTTTATTAAACAACCTATATGCTATATGCTACCTGTTATTTTAACAGTAAATGTTGCAAAAAAGAAACCCTGACATTTTTTTAATCATATTATCCTTTAAAGTGGCCACTTAATAGGTTTGGGGTAAATCAAATCTTTTCACTTCTGTCATGCAAAGTAAGGAGACATTCTATGGTCTTTAATACTACTGCCTCTCCAGCCACAAATACTATCTAAAATAATATGAATGAAAATCTTACTTTCGATGGATATCAGTACCAACTAGTTATATAACTTAGGGATATTGTGCTCCATGGTATTATCTATACTCATTTTTTTCTATGACGGTAGTGGTGCATTAATGTATGCATGGGCATAGTTAATTTCATTATGAGATAATCATTTAATTGCAGACTGAAATATTCTACACAGTGTAAATACCAGAAAGGAAAATGCAAAGAACAGCTCAAGCTTTCTAATTCAGTAGCAGAATCTAATTCTGAAATAACAGTAGTAAAGAGGTATAAATGATGTTTAGGGAAATGAAATATTTTAAAGTTTTAAGATCTACACCTGATTTTTAGTAAATAAGAGGTGGGGGGGGATGTCTGCTGATATTTGTAGTACCTTCAGTGACTCTCTTCATGGTTTGAACATTCATTTAATTTTTTCAGTGCTGACAAGTTTCAAGGTTGGGTGTCTAGATACATCTGTTAATCAACCAATGAGCCTTTATTAAACTTTGCCTAGGCACTTTGCTAAACCCTGGGGATTTAAAAAAAGTGGCCTGATGCCCCTCAAAAGCTTACATTCTAATGGAGGAGACAACATAAATAAATTAGAATATACAAAATATATATAGAGCAGATGAAAGCTAACCTTAGGGGAAATGGCATTGACAGCTGGGAAAGGCCTTTTGGAGGAGGTGGTGCTTAAAGGAAGGAATTCAAAGGCTCAGATTTTTGGAGGGAGACCATACTAGCATGGAGATGGAAGACGGAGTCTTGAGTACGAGGAACATTTGCAAGAAAATTATATAAGCTGAAGAACAAAAACAAGAACAAGTGTCTTACTGGATAGGTAGGAAATGGAGAAGTTGTGAAGAGCTTTAAATACCAAAAGAATTCAAACTCCATCATGAATATAATAGGATGTCCTTTGAGATTATTGAAAAACGGGATTAATATAGTCAGAAAATTTGGGAAAATCACTTTGCCAGGTGAATAGAGAATGGTTGGGAATGGAGAGAGAATTGAGGCAGGAAAACCAGTTAGAATGTGAGGTGATGAAGGACTGAACTAGGGATGTGTCAGTGAAGAGAAATGATATATTCATGAATTATTGTAAGCAAAATTATTACAGGATCTGGCAACTGACTGGGTGTGTGAAATGAGCAAGAGGGAGGAGTCAAGGATAATACTGAGGTTTTGAATCTGGGTGACTAGAAAGGTGGTGGTACCCTTGATAGCAAGAGCAACAGGCAAGTCTGGAAGAGGGTTCAGTTTGGTGGGGGAAATGTAATGAGCTCTCTTTGGACATGTTGAATAGACATTTCATTTAATTATTTTGCAAAATAATTACTCACATGTATATATACACATATATACATACATACAAATATATATATGTGTGTGTGTGTGTGTGTGTGTGTATTTCTTGTCTTCTCCATTACAGTGTAACTGTGGGGATAACATAAGAAAATATTTACCAGGTGATTTGCAAGCCATGGAAAAAAAAAAGACTCTATAAAGGCTACCTATTATTATCATGCATGTGAGGCCCGGTCTTGAACTACAGCCTTTCTTACTAAAGGGTCCTTCACTCTTTTCGCGTCTCTTTGATAATTTAGTCTAGAGGTCCCTTCTCAGAATACATATACATACATGTGCACAATAAAATACATAACATTACAAAGAAAAGAAATTGTTTTGAAATTCAAGTATCAAAAAAAAAAATAAGGTCGCTGATCACAGCTTAAGAACCCCAACACTACTGTTTCATGCTATTCTAAGACCTCTTCTGTGGTGCAGATGGGGATGGTGGCATATATTCAGATCAACAGTGTAAGATGAAAAGGTGGTTTGTTGGAATCAGAGAGAGAAAGATCTCTAAGGAGAACTCTGCTGAAGCTGACAAGGTACCTCTTGATTAGTCTCAATAACTTTCTCCAGGAACAGGGTCCCAGTATCTATCCAAGCTACACTTTCAATTTTGTTGGTTACACGAATAGAGTAACATCTAAAAGCTTTAGGGAGAGACCCTAGAAGGCCCTAATCTCTCTTTTTATATTTTTGGCTTGACTATCTCCACTTCCCCTACACCTGTTTTAAACCTAAGTTTTTCTGATGAGTATTCGGAAGTCAACTGTGGCTTCCCATTTTAAAACTGCTGCTTACATACTAAAAAGCAATGAAGCAAGTTTCCTATGTTTTTAAATTACCCAATAAAAAGCTTACAAACTATAAAATTATAAAATAAATTTTCTGTTTATTGCATTATCTAATGGAAATATATTATTTCAAAATACAAAAGATGAGGGCCTTATTATTTTTTCTGTTGTAACGAATTATGTGTATTCAGACAAAAAGTTTTGACACAATAGAAAAATTTGGCTGGTGGTGATCCTGTGGGACATAAAATTCCTTATTCAAATATTAGGACTTTTAGTAGATTTTTCCAGAATTGGAGCCACAGCATAGGTCATGTTGACTGATAGTGATTATTTAATTTAGTTTTTCTTTTCTTTTGTTTTTTCAGCAAGCTAACTGCTGCATTAAAGGAATATAAGATACTTAGCCTTTACCCTCTAAGAACCCAGGCTTAAAGTAATTCTGCAGTTTGCTCCACACTGTGAAATTAAATGTATAAACAATACCCAAATGTTCTGCAGAGAAGTGCTGAGATACTATTACCCATTCTGCAAGCTAAGGATGCCACATTAAAATAGATCTTACAAGTATTTTTTTAAGCAATTAAACTTGTACTTAAACAATACAAGTTTTGGACTAATGGGAGTGGGGTGAAATTTTTAGTAGTCTTACATTAAAGAAAACTCTTTAATCCTAGAATTTGAGAAATGAGAAAACTAAGACTGTGCATATACTTTCAATCTCCCTGTTTCGCTAAGAATTAGTGAAATTTTACTTAAGAGTTAAATATTTCAGGTCTGAATGGGTTTTGAACTACTACAAAAAAGCTGAATTATAAACAGAAACTTTATTGTTATAGGGTTTGGATGGTATATTGCAAGGAAGATAGATTTTAAGTATAGTTATTAAAAATCTATTAGCTGTTCAATGGTAAATATAACAACTTTGAGATTCAGTTGAGAGCAGAAGCGAAACCTGATTTTAAAATCTTGCTTAATATATTACATTTCTGTGATTTAAAGCAAATGCCAAGGTTAAGTAAATGGCATCTTCTCTAGAGATCCATATAATTTAGAAAATGTTCCAATTAGTCAGCAGGTTCTAAAAATTTAACACTGCTGATTGCCCATCAGCAGCAGAAAAACTAAAAGGCAAATTACTAAATTAGCTCCTGTCAGCAAGTTCACATTCATAGATTGATTTTTGACCCACAGATTTAGTGAAAATTAGATGGTGTATAAAATGTGAAGAAGTCTCAGTTGAGGGGAGCGGAGTCAGAAGGAGACGGCTGAGAGTGTAAGAAAAAGTAGTTGTGGATTGGCTTGGTACATTTTGTATTTTCATCTTTGACCTCACCTTTAAAATCATGCTGGGTACTATTTTAGCATATACATGCACAGAAAGAATATTTCCAATTCTATCTTGAAAAATAATTTTGAAATACCTTTGTATTCAGTATTAACATACTGTTGAATAAACACATATGTTGTAAACGTGTACAGCTATCATCACAAAATACAATAGCAAACTATACTGAAAATGAATTTTATACTCATGTTTTACTCAAAATGTATCATCTTCTACTAAATAAAAACATTTCATTTGGTTTAATTTATTAACTCTTTCTTTTAATACTCAGAGTTAAAAAAACTAGGAAAAGTAAACTGATAATATTTAAGTATAATAGGAAATCTTAGGGCTCTTAACTTTAGGTATTTCTATCTTTCTCTGTCTTTCTTTTTAAAAAAAAATATTTTATTGATATCTTTTGTCTTTACCTGAAAAGTCATTTCCCACCACAGATTTAATACTTCCCTGTGACAAAGAAAAATCACTAAGCAGAAACATCCAATAAAGAAACTTAACTGACAATGCATAGAACATTCTCTTCTGGTCGCCCTTTGTCTGTCTGCCATAAAAGAAGAGATGTACTTCATTCTTTTTTGTTCAAGACTGACATTTTGGATTTTTGTCCTGGTACTCTGAGTTCAAAAACTTTTCATTGACTCTTTATATACGTATAGCAATATACTTATGTATATAGAATCACATGCATATGTATAAGCATATACATATGTACAAACATTCATGTATGTGTACATGTATGTGTATATACACGTTTGTATATTGTGTTTGTATATTAGTTTTCTTGGTTCTTTTTCTTTACATTATTTCATAGAACTCTTTCCATATTTCTATGAATCATAATTTCTTACTCCATAATAGTATTACATTAAGTTCAAATATCATATTTTTTCAATCAATATGCACCCACTTTTCAGTTCTTTGTTCTTTTTTTTTACAATAATGGAAAGTACTGCTATGAATATTTTATTATATCTTGGACCTTTGTTTCTGTCTTTGACTTCCTAGGTATATATGCACAATATTCATGCCAGGTCAAGGGGCAGGTTTGTAGCTTCTTGTTTGTAATTTTGAATTGAAATCCGGAAGAGTTCCCATCTCCACTAACAGTATATTAGTATGCCAACCTTCCTACAGCCTGTTCAACATAGACTCTTCCTATTTTTTCTTCCTTTTTGTCAGTTGACATGGAGTGAACTAAAACCTCTGAGTTGTTTTAATTTGCATTTTCTCCACTTTTCTATTACACTAAAGTAAATTTCACAATGCCTGAATGTGTCAAAGTCATTTTCTAATGGGTTGTTTTATTCTGCTGATCACAAATTAATGGTCCCTTGACCCTTATATTTTTAGCAACCCTTTTTGAAATTGTAATGACACTTGAATTGATTTTGCATGGCTCTAAATACTTCTTCAAATTTGAGTAGGAATGGTCTTTCACAATAGGTGTCCTGGCAAACACTTAACTTTATCTCTGTCTAGAAGACGTCAAATCACACTGGAATGAATGAATCAATCAATAAATGACATAGATATACACATGTATGTATGTACACATATACACATTGATATTTTTGAAAGAAATTATTATTAATAACCAATGACTTGGGGAGAGTCAGATTTCCCCCCTTTTCTCTTTCCTCATTTCAAGACCTCATTCTCTGAAGATTGAGCTAAGCTTCTCCTCTATCAGACTCCACCCAACCTTACTAAGGATCTTTAGTCTAAGGTGAAATCCATTCAGTCCCGCTTGGGTGGAGACATATCCTTTTGTCTAAATTGCCCAAGGATGGGGGTGGTCTGGGTGTAAAGATAGTCTCTCAGTCCAAGGGTGACAAGATATCCCTTGCTTGTGACCCTCTCATTGTAATATTCATTTTCTCATTGTTCTCATTCTCATTGGCAATTGTTAACAATTGCCAATTAAAGTTGATTGAAAGCCTGCTCTTCCAATGGCCTATAAACCTTGAGCCCATTGCCATTGGGGATCTTTGGTCTAAGAGATGGCCAAATGACCATCCTTTTTTAACAAACATGTTGGCCTCATTAATAAAATGATTAAATTACCCAGAAATTATTTTAAGCTTTTTTAATTGCCACATTGTGTTGGTACCTAAAACATTTCAAATTAAACTTAACATTATACTCCTATATTCCCCAGCAGGAAAAAAAAAAAACAAATACAAAAACACTTTTCCTCCTAACTTCCCAGATTCAGTTAATAGAAATATGATTTTCCTAGTCTACCAGGTTTAAAGCCTCAGTAATATTTGACTACTGTTTTCTTTGCCAATCCAATCTAGTATGTCATTAAGTCTTGTTGATACTTTCTTTTCAGTGTTTTTCACATCTATGCTCTTTTCTATTCTTACCAATACCAAATTAATGTAACCCATCATTACCTGGAATTATTAGAAAAATCTGCAACTGGTCTTTCCAACTACATTTTCTCATGTACACTATTGCCAGATCAGCTAGATTTATTACAAGAGAAATGAACATTCCTGTGGAAACCAAAGAGTTCACAATCCATACAGAAGTTTGCATTTTTATAGCAGCAGGGCAAAGGAAAGCAGAAGAAACAAATCTCCACCTAAAGGGGCATGGCATGGTTGGGAGAAAGCTGCAGTAAAAGTGGGAAAAGGACAAAACTCTTCCCAAAGGGGAGGAGCAAGGTGATGGCAAAAGCAGCATTCTTTTCCCTGGGGAACCTGCAGCCTCAGGGCCACATGTGGCCTTCTAAGTCCTTAGGTATGGCCTTTTAATTGAGTCCAAGTTTTACAGAGCAAATCCTTTTATTAAGGGGATTTGTTCTGTGAAGTTTGGATTCAGTCAAAGCACCACACTTGAGGACCTGGAGGGCCACATGTGGCCTTGAGGCTGCAGGTTCCCCACCCCTGTAAGACCATGAGGATAGAATGGCACAAGCAGTTTCTCAGCCTAGACCAGACTGACTGGCAGCTGTCTCAACATCCAAGGACACACAAGGAGTCCAGTTTGGGATGCAAAAAACAAATTATATCAGCTGGGGAGTCTTCATCCTTGATGTGTTCAGGGCCTTCTGCATGCCCTGGGTCCAGCGTTTCTGGAAAATATGGCAACTCAAAAAAAAAAAAAAGGGTTAGAGGACCCCTTAACATCGGAGATGATTAGCTGAGGACACTCAACCAAAGAAGGTCTATAAACCTCTAGAACTTAGAGAATTGTGTAGAGCAGGGGTGGGGAAACTGTAGCCTCAAGGCCACATGTGGCCCTCTAGGTCCTCAAGTGCAATGCTTTGACTGAATCCAAACTTCACAGAACAAATCCCCTTAATAAAAGGATTTGTTCTGTAAAACTTGGTCTCAGTCAAAAGGCCACACCCAAGGACCAAAAGGTCACATGTGGCCTGGAGGCCACAGGTTCCCTACTCCTGGTCTACAGCTAAAAAAAAACTAGGTAAGTATATACAAGAAAACAAATCACAACAGTACAAGTTGAACCTTTTCTCATTAGGAACCTATTGATCTGCAATCAATAAAAACAATGACATTTAATAGGTTGAGGTAGCAGAAGCTCTCTGTTCAATTAAGTACTGTCATTAAATATTTATAAATTTAATTTGTAGCACCTGGTGAGGATATAGTAAAATTAAATGCTGATTGGTATTGACTTGGTGGCTTCTCCTCTCATAATGACAGGAAATAAGAGCAAAAGCAATTTTATTTGGAAAATATTTTGCATAGTTAATGAGACATAGACTATTTTGGGACAGTTAGATACTTATTAAATGTTTGTTGAATGTACAAATGATTGAGCAGAAAAAAATTAGTATAGTAAAACTATGTCACAATAAAGCTCATTAGTACACAAATGACTTTATGCAGTAAAGCTTTAATAATTTGGGTCAATTAAGTAGAAAACTAAGCTACATAATGAGAGATCTATTATATATTTAAATTAAATTTCACTAGATAAAACATAAATTACTAAAGTGCTAGTGGAGGTTCTTAAAGGACATGCTTCAAATAAGATTAAATAATTGATTTTTAAGGTATTAGAGCTAACAAGATCTGGGAGATCAACTAAGTCTAATTCAGTATCTTTGTTTTAAAGCTGGGAAAACTGAGACCCAGAAAGGTGAAATCACTTGCCCACTGTTATACGGCTACCTATTGACTGTGTGTTTCTAAACGGTTTGGGAGGGGACACATACACACACACACACACACACACACACACACACTCTTTAAAACAAAAACATTCTTCTTGAAACTTTAAACATATTTGCAATTTAAAAAAAGAAATGAGACCTGAAAGCATCATAGAGGCTCTAATCCAATCCCTTCAATTATAAATATGAAAACAGCCTAAGAGAAGAAAGGTGACTGGCCAATGGTCACACGATAAGTAGCAGTCAGGATTCAAACTCAGGTCCTTTGTCTATGAATGCATTGATCTTACCATTATACTACATAGTGAAAAGATTTTGTTTCATAAAAGATAAACTTCAGACCAAGACCTGTGAAAATGATCAAAATTCGAAAATAGTGGAGTGCCAAAGTAATGAGCATTTGCTGCTCTTAATTTCCTTTGAAATAAAATGTCTATATTTAGGAAAAGCCTGATAAAACTTAATTAGTCATTATGGTTATGTGATGGCAGTTTGTAATTCTGACCTCCTCCCCCACCACACCTATAAATGAGTTTCTGAGTAGTGTTGGCAGTGTTGGCCAAAGGCAGAAACTAAGTACTACCTAGAGTTAACAAGGGGCAGCTAATTGGTTCTAGGAAGTGAGTGCTGTGCCTGGAGTCAGGAAGACCTGAGTTCAAATGTGATCTCAGACACTTACTAGCTGTGTGACACTGGACAGGTCACTTAACTCTGTTTGCCTCGGTTTCCTCATCTGTAAAATGAGTTGGAGAAGGAAATGGCAAACCACTCTAGTATCTTTGCCAAGGAGAACCCCTGAAATGTGTCACAAAGAGTCAGACACAACTGAAATGACTAAACTGCAACAATAAAACAGTTAACAAATGTTTAGACAACAAATGGAGAAGGATCACTCACTTTTTTGTAGCTATGGTGGTTTTTTCAGCTCTCTATTCATCCTTTTATTGAACGCCCTTTGGTCCTGTGTTGATAGTGCAACACTGAGCTTAAGGTCATACCAGCACCTCCACCTGGGACTGTCCAAAGCCTTAGTATAAGTACTCAACCTTTACTTTTATGCTATTTCATTTACTGATTTCATCAGCTCCTGTGGTTTCAATTATCATTTCTATGCAAATGGTTCTCAGATATATACAGCCCTAACTTTTCTCTTGACCTTCAGTCTCTCAATTCCAACCTCCTGTTGCTCATTTTAAACAGTACATTCCATAGACATTTAAAACTCAACATTAACAATCTATTCTGTTGACTATCAAATACATGTAATCTTTTGTCATCTTTTTATTTATATTTTGTGTCAGTTTTTAATGTACATAATCAATAGCACAATAGTATACATATGCTTTATAAATATATGTGTATGTAAATGCTTTATATATATATTTTTTTTAAGTATGCATATAGTGTATGTGTATGTATGTTTATATGTATGTAAATATATGTACATACTCAAACCCCTTTTTAATTGATATATTCTTCTCTCCAAGGTTACCACTGATCTTTTACTTATCAAATCTAATGGCATTTTCTCAATACTCACCTTGCTTGACCTCTCTGCAACATTTGAAACTTGGAGATCATCCTCTTTTCAATGATAATTTCTTCTCTCTTGGTTTTTTCAACACTACTCTCTCCTGGTTTTGCTCTTACTTGTCTGACTTATTCTAATTTCCTGTCCTATCCTTTGATCCAGGTCACAGCCATGAATCATAGATTCTGTCCTGGGACCCCTTTTCTTTTTCCTGTCTATGATTTTTCTTTATAATCTTATCAACTCCCATGAATTGAGTTAAATCAGCAAATGATTCTCAGATCTATTTATCTAGCACTAACCTCTCTTTTGACATCCAGTTTCATCTCTCTAACTTCCCATTTGACAGAACAAATTGTGGATGTTCCATAGACATCTTAAAAACAATATGCCCCAAAGTAACCTCATTGGCTTCTCCCCCAAACCCTCCCTGTCTTCCAAATCTCCCTCTTATTATCAAGGACACCACCATCTTATCAGTCACCTAGGCTTTGCAATCCGGGTGCCATCCTTCTCAGACTCTCTCCTCCCCCATATCCAACCTGTTGCCAAGTCCTATTGACTCTACCTTTGCAACAGATCTCATGTTCCCTTTTCTTTTGACACTTCTGTCAGCCTGGTACAGATACCCATCACTTCGTTCCCCCTGCATTATTGCAATAAACTTCTGGTTGGCCTTTCTACCTAAGCTTTTTTTCTGCACTACAATTCATTCTTCAATTAGCTATCATAGTTATCTTCTTAAAAGCACAAGCCTCAACTTGACTCAGTACCACTCACCCCTCACCTAGTAAACTCCTGAGGCTCTAGAATAAAAAAATGCTATCTTCTGTTTGACTTTTAAATCATTTCATAACCTGACCCTTTCCAACGTTTCCATTCTTCTTACATGTACACTTTGATACAGTGACACTGGCCTCTATGCTGTTCCTCACACAAGATTAATGTATTTCTTGATTCCCTGTCACTGACTATTTCTCTTGGCTGGAACTCTCTTCCTACTTCCTCCACCTTCTAGCTTCTTTCAAATCTCAGCTTAAGTCTCACCTTCTGCAAGCAGTCTTTCCCATGCCTCCTTAATCTTCATGCCTTCCATCTGAGCATACCTATCATTCAGCCTGTATACATCTTATTTGTTCAAATAGTTGCACATTATCTCTTGCTTTAGACTGTGAGCTCCTTGAGAACAGGGACTGTTTTTATTTTGTTTTCTTTTCATCACCATTACTTAGCATAGCATTTGGAACATAGTAGGTCATTAATAAATGCTTGCTTCCTGACTGACTCTAAGGTTCATTTTCCTCATCTTCTGCATTTTTCCCACTGGAAAGTTGCCAGAATAAAGTGGAATATGCTTTTATGTTCATTTAAAAATTTGAAAATCCTTTAGCCTTTCCTTTATGTATGTCCTAGGGGTCTGGAATAAGCCCTGTAATTTAAATTTCGTTGTAAGAATTAACTCAACCTAATTGCTAAGAATTAGAAAGAGTAAGCAGAAAACAATCACCAATGATTTAGTAAGGGATATAACAGTAACTTGGAAATAGATTTGCTATTAATTGACTCCACTGTGGGATATTGCCCTTTCTTACAATTTAGAAAAGCATGGTCTGTGGCTCATTCTATCAGTCAATCATTGGTTCAGGTTAGCCACAATCCAGAATCCTGGGAATACACTCTTCTCAGGGCTATCATAGTATGTTAGAGCTGAGAGGGACCTTATTTATCATCTAATTCAAGCCGCTAACCTTAATCTTCAGTAAACTGAAGTCCGAGTACCTTAATTAACTTGCCCAAGCTAAGTAACCCTTAAGGATGTATATCCACATAAGAATGCGAATCATGGTATGATTTTGTCCTTAAAAGATGTCCTGAAAAGAAAGTATAACTTTTTCCATATTTGAAAAAAAAAGAATGGTTTATATACTATAATAGTAAGTGTAATACAAGGAAAATTAGGAACCCCTGAGAAACCCCTAGCTACTGACAAGCACCCCCAGAAAGAATGGACTCAGATATCTTTGGCATTTAGCAAACCCCCTGGGACTCCATGATTCCACCAAGGAACGTCAATAGATAGGACCATCCCACTGAAGGATAACCTGGCAGACCCTTTCTAGCAGATATCCCTGGGGCTCCGTGACTCCACCAAGGAATGTAAGTGAGATTATCCCACTAATACGATAACCTGACTGAATCTTTGATCAGCCAGGACCTTTGTTCCTGTACCCCCAGACCACCCTGTGACTTGCCATGTAAATTCTCTATATGAACTACCATTTTGCTTCAACACGTTGCCATTGATTTGTGGTGCCATACCCCAATGGCCGCCGGCTAATAAATTCTCCACTTAAAACTTATACTCTTTGGTGTGTCTTGCTCGCTTCTGGTACAACATAGTACAACTTGAATTTATGTAACATTTAATTTTGCAAAATGCTTCCATCACAATCTTTTGAACTATGTAGAATGTTTCCCCATTTGAAAGATGATGACACTGATTCTTAGAAAAATTTAGTCACATAACTAGTTCATCTAAGAGCCCAACAAAAATCTGTCTTTTGAATGCAAGGCCAGCTTTCTTTCAAGCATACCATGATATGTTCTCGATATCATACCCAACAGCAATCCAGAGCACTTGTTTCTATTATTTTCTTGTTATGAGGATGTTCATTTTTAAAAAAATTATATATGTTTATACATACAGCTACCTTGGTCAAATCCTTAAATTGCAAGTTACCAATGTAACACCCAAGCTGCTGTCTCTTATTCTTACTATATAAAGAAACACAAAATGTTTTAAGCCACATAAATTCTAATAATTCTGTCGCTGATTGTGGTATATCAATTGTTAATTACATAAAATTAAAGAGGTTTTGTTCAAATAAAACTAAAACAGCCAAAATTAGAAGAAAAACAGAAAAATTAAGGAGAAAAATTTGTGTAGCAAATTTCTCTGATGAAAGCCTCATTTCTCAAATATACAAGGAAATAAGCCAAATTTATTAAAATAAAAGTGAGCCATTCACCAGTTTGACCAATAAATGGTCAAAGGATATGAACAGGTAGTTTTTCGGGGGGACAAGAAGAAGCCAAAGATATCAATAGTCATATGGAAACATGCCCTAAAATACTGTTGATTAGAGAAATGCAAATTACACACCTATAACATTGGTTAATATGACAGAAGAGGAAAATGACGCATGTCAGAAGGGATGTGGAGAAGCTGGGACATATGAACTATTGTTGAGGTTGTACACTGATCCAACCATTTCGGAGAATAATTTCTAATTATACCCCGAAAGTTATAAAATTGTGCCTATCCTTTGATTCAGCACTAGCACTAATGGGTCTGTAACCCCAACCCTTCGGGTACTGTTGATTTACATGCTGGCGTTGCTGTTTTACATTTGTGTCCTTGGGTAAGCAACTTAGTTCCTCCAGGCTTCATTTCCTTCATCAGACCCAAGATTTCATTGGTACTTGGAACTCCCTCTAACAATGCAGTTCAGTCAGTATCTTTTCTGTAGTTTTTGAGAATTGCCTGGGTCACTGAGAAGTTAAGTGATTTGCCCAAGGTTACCAAATCAGTATGACTCAGATGTAGGACTTGCATGCTAGTCTTCCTGTCTTGACATTTATTAATCTATAGAACAAATGATATGATAATAAGCCAAATATATTCTGGCTTTTTATTTTACTGAGTTTTACCTGCTTTTTTTTTCCCCTGTAGGGACTCTTAAGGCTGAAGTAAAACTGGCTATAAGAAGTCACTGTGTAGATTAGAGAAGACTAGCCTAATGGATACTGTATTCAAACACAGTCTTTTGTTTTGAAATCTCCTGTCATTTCAATTGCTTCTACTTAGAAGGAGCTGACTGTGACAGACAGGCTAATTGTAATTAGTATTTAAGATCTCTTTCAGCTAAAAGTTCCAAAAGCATTCTTTTTCCTCATCACCACCTCTGATGACATGGTGACAAGGGCTCTTCCAAAGCCTTGCTTTTTGTCATCACCTTGTTTGACACAACTAAATGTGATCTGTTGCCTTCCTCAGACCAGTGGGATTGGCATTCAGTTTTCCCAGGTTGATTTTAAAATCTAAGGATGTGGGATGCCGGTCATATCCTTAAAGGAATTTATGTGACTGTTTCAATCCAGAGATGTCTTAGAGGACTTACTCTAAGAATACAAATTGGGTGGTATATCTTGGAGGTAGCAATAGCTTGCATTTCTGTATTGTTTTATACAAAGCACCCTAATAACGCTGTAAAATTGGAAGGAAAGCATTATGAGACTATAGCAACTGATATTTATTTAGTGCTTTCAAAGGAATGCTTAATATTTGTACATTCATTTCCTTGTTTGCTGTTATGAGAAGCTTAGCATCAATAAAAGTGATCTGTAATTTCTGAAAACAATACAGCCCACTCTCCTCCTTCTTCTTTTAGATTCTGGGCCCTGCTCATTGTCTATCTGTACTGTGTTTTGAAGTTATGCATTTTGTTGATCAAACTGTAGAGTGTCCATTGAGATGCATGTTAAAGTTTGGGCAATCAGCATTTCACTTTCCCTTGGTCTTTTCTGTGGATGAACAGACCAAACTCCATTGAGTGATAACAGATCTCTTCCAGGAGATTCTAAAATGCCTTGTGGTTTGATGAGGCCAACATGATATGATTCATAAGCAGGGATGTTTGGAGGATCTTAACATCCACTGAGCATCTTTCCTTGATCTGGCGCCTGTGCTGGATCTCTTCCATTAAAGTGACAAATACTCTCAACAAACAAAATCTCCCTGTTTTAAGAGTCACCTGAGGTTTATTTTAGGAGGGTTATTACGTAAGCTTCCTGGAACAGCAAAGTCCCATATTTTTAATATAAATATGTTAGTGGCATGCCGTATGCCAGTGAAACCTGGAATACAACTCTCTCTGAAGGACTAAAGACAAGCATCTCCTGTAGGGCAAAGGAAAGGATGATGTTAAATGTGAGCCTGCTGCAGCATATAACAAACAAGAAACTCCAAAGAGGGACAGGAGCTAAGATGTCATTCAAGAATTATCTAAGGAGAAGATGGGCTGGTTACATGGTAAGAGCTAGGGATAGCAAGTAGACAGCCAGAGACCATTTCATTGGTATCCTCATATTGTTGGGAGAGAGGAGGGAAGGTCTCCTGCATGGTGAGTGGACCCCGTGTGATGGGATTTGAGCTCGGTTCCTCCTTACTCCAAGTCTAGCACTCTCTGAACCATACCTCCCTTTTGTGGTTCTTCAGTTGTCTCAGTCATCTCCAACTCTTCACGACCCCATTTGGGATTTTCTTGGAAAAGACGTTGGAATGGTTTTACCATTTCCTTCTTTAACTCATTTTTACACAGATGAGGAAACTGAGGCAAACAAGATTAAGTGACTTACTTAGGGTCACACAGCTTGTAAGTGTCTGAGGCTGGATTTGAACACAAGGAGATGAGTCTGGCTGACTCTAGGCCCAGCACTCTATGCCCTATGGCACCACCTAGCTGCCTCATACACCGCCCCCCCTTACCCTAATAGAGATTGAATGACTTGCTAAGGGGCACACAGATGATGTCTGTTTCAGAATTTGAACTCTTCAGTACTAGTACAGCATTCTCCCTCAGAGTTCTAAGTGTCTCATGGGAAAATGCTCTTTTGTTTTATTTTGCCTCAAATTGTCCCAAAATAACTGGATTCCCTAGAACTCTATGGAGCAAATTGACCTAGAAGAGTTCCAGGCCTGGTTCTAAGCCAGAGTTAGCTCACCCTTGGTCTAACTCTAAACCATACCATTCCCTGCTGAGTTCCTGTCTCTCCCATGCCCTTCCTTCATGCTGCCTTCCCAGAGTTAACCTGTTGTTTGCAGGTCCTCCTCCCCTCCTTCATCAGAAATTGCATTTATTAAATAATTGTTAATGTACTGTTCAGGGTTCTACTCCTTTGGAAATTTAAGTTGACAGAGGGCAAATGAGTATAAGAAGATGCTGGGATTACAATTGGCGAGTCTAGATAGCAAATCCTATGCTCTCGCAAGGTCACAGTTCTCCTTGAAGAAGTGATAATGGAGGGCAATTTAATTAAAAGATAATGGAATGAATGAAAGAATTTTTACCAGCATCTTTGCAGGCCTCAAGAGCATACTTTTCCTTCCCTAAATATCAGCCCGAATATCTTTCTTGCCCAAATTGCTACATGCTATAAATAACTCACCTTGAGAAATGTGTTTATCTTATTAAAGATTATAGAAATGTTGGCAAAAATGATTTTCAGACTTGGATATACGGTAGTTTCTCATTCTTTAATGTTACATGTTATTGAAAATTCTAAGCCAGGTAGGTGAGATTAGAATTGTAAGACTGATTTCTTTACAGGAGTCAGTCAACAAATACTGAGTGCCAGTGATAGGCTGAAAAAGTACTCAGCACTTAGTTAACACCAAGTAAATGGCTTTCTAAATAGGGGAGAAAATTTGAAAGTTTAAATCTAACTTCAGTAGATCATAGATTTAAAAGGAAAGGGCAGATAACATCTTCAAATTCATTTCTATCTTTTTCCAGGTTGCAGTATAGTGTCTGTCTTACAGTGTGAGCTGCTGTTAAAAGGGGCAAAAGGAAGACCCTAACATAACTAAAATATGCCATAGCAAGCAACTTAGCTGCCTGTCATTTCTGGAAGAACTGTGAAGCGAGCCCAGCAGGCTGCTGTAGTGCAGTTAGTACAGACCTATGACCTTGAGGAGAAAGGAGACATATGTAGATGTATGGGTTTGTCCAGTCTTATACTGGCATAGGACAGAAATTTCAGAACAAGGAAGAGTTTAAGTGTTAACTATGAAGGTTTAGTCCTAGCAAGTTCTGTGAAAATAAAAAGGGGGTGGGAAGAGAGAGAGATTGCTTTAGCAGAGTAGACAAAGATTCATGAGGAAGGTGGTACCTGAAATAGGAACTGGCAGAAGAGAAAGATTTCACATGATAAATATGTATTGTCGAGTTAACAGGCATGTGTTAAGTGCTTCCTAAATGTCAGGTTTATGCTAAGCGCTGGGAGTACCAAAAACAGGAAAAACAAACAAACAAAAAACTTCTGCCCTCAGGGATCTTACACCCTAATGGGATACCACTTGTAAACAATTATGAACAACAAGATATATACAGGAGAAATTGAAAACAATTTTAGAGAGAAGGCACTTACCTTAAGGGGAATCAGGAAAAGCTTCTTGTAGAAAGTGAGATTTTAGCTCAACCTGGAAAAAAGCCAAGGAAACCAGGAAAAGATGAGGAGGGAGAACATTCCAAGCAAGAGAGGACTGTCAATGAAAATGCAGTTTCTGTTCCAGGCAAAAGGGGGTGGCATGAGCAAAAGCAAACAGAGTCAAAGGAGAACAAGAACAGTGAGTAGCTGTTTTATACAAATGTAGAAGAGGAATATGAGACAAGCTTAGAAAAATGCAGATTAAAGTCAATTTTATTGAGGACCCTGAGTAAAGCAGAATGTGAGATCCTTGAGGGTAGGGAGTCAATACTAAAGTCTTGCACCTTGTCTGGTACATCTATATATGTGTATACGTGCATCCATACATGTATACACACTATATATATTTGTATGTATATATGTGTGTATCCATACATACAACTTGATTGGTTAATTGAAGGGAATATGACCATGACTACAAAGCAGCATAGAGCAAAGTAACTAATTTAAGTGACTTTGAAGTAGGGATATGTGCTGTCTGTCTATCCCTTCCTCCTTTTCAGGCCTTCTTTCAAGGGTTTGGCTTCCACATCACCTTCCTCTCTCTGTTCTTCTCTCCTTATTCCTTCTCTCTGCCTTCTCTTTTTCATTGTCCCTTTCCTTCACACCTTGGAATCATAGGATTCAAGAGTTACAAGAAGTGCTAGAATCTAAGTCCAACCACCTGATTTACTAAATGAGAGGCCCAAGAAGTTATGGCTTGTCTATAGTAGGTCAGTTTACTCTTTAATAGCTTGTAATACCTGGCATAGGTAAGCCTTTTGCATCCCTTTGGTCCTCACCAGGACTCTGAGATAGCTAGTCAAACTAAGTGACTTGACTGAGCTCACATCACCTTACCAGTACTCTTACCTACAATAATCTTGGATTCTCTTCTGCCCCATCCATTGCTTTCCTCATCTCTCTGTGTTTTCTCCTTTTCTCTTTAGCTCCAGTAGAATATTAACTCAATGAGGACAGGAGGTATTTTCTCATCCCTTGTGGACATTTGGGCACTTAATAAATGCGTATCAAATGGATCTGTTCTCTTGCTTCCCTACATTAATCTGCCTGTCCTTGACCTCTAGCACTTTTGTTCAGCATCTAGCCTGTTATCTTTCTATCCTAATTTGGTGAATAGGAAATGCAGATGCTTTAATCATATTTCAATTCTCTCTGTTTCTAGCTGCTTAATTTAAAATATTCTCAGGAATAGGAAATAATAGTCATTTCTATGTTGTTTTCCCATTAGGACCTTATTTGTAAGTGTTTTGAGTCTTCTGTCTCTGTAAAGAGAACTCTGCCTAGAGTGGTTTGATTTAATCTGATGATGACTTTTCTAAAACATCAGCCCTTTTCTTGTGCATTATAGAGAAATACATTAGACTCAATGAGATTCAATTTCCTCAAGTTAGTGAAATCAGATTGTTGGGTTTTTTTTCCTCAGCAGACATTAAAATATTTTTTTCCTTGGGAGGTTTAATTGTATGTTTCACATCCTTCTCATCTTCAGACACATAAATCCAACTTAGAAATGATAACAGCTAAGTGCAAATTGCACACCCAACCATACCTGTGTGATTTCCATAATCATTTCAAAGGAAACCCCGTTTGTCCCCAGAGGGCTAGGTGTCATGTATCTGGTTATGATCTCCTTTCCCAGGAACATTCCTGGCAGCACAGCATAAGAGAAATAGTGAAGGACTGTATAATTTTACTAGTTTCTACTTTTCTGTACGTATTTGTCCTGGAGTTTAAAAAAAATAATCAGTTTAGTTTAAAACATTTAACCAACAGTGCCTGTCATGTGAAAGGCATTATGGCAGGCAGCAGAGAAGAAGAAAGTGAAAAGATGTTGTTTGTCCTTCATTTTTGAAGAGGGCTAATGACATCATGGGGTGAAGTCTTGACTTGAGTGTGAATTGGATTTAAGTGAGGCGAAGCTGCGCAAAGACATCAGCCTCACTTTCTCTTCCAGAGTCATCAGTTTCCAGTGGCAGAATAAAAGTCAGGCAATGGCTGGGGTTGGGTGTATGACCTTGGGGTCTTACATGCCTGGCTAAGCACTTAGTCCCTGCTTCAGCTATCTTTATGGCTGTTGGGACAAATTGTCTTCATCCACCTATTTCTCTGGGCAAAGACTTCACATGCTTGGGGTGAGACACTTCCCTAAACAGATTTGAGGGCTGTTGGCTACCCTCAGTCTGGTTTAGCCTGCCTGCCAAGAGAGTTGTACTGGGGAACGGCCATTGTGCATGCTACAGCTTTTTGGAGAGTTGAGTGAATCTGGTGGACACCAAAGGTAGATGCATGAGCAACCCTGAAAAGGGCTTGGCAGCCTTCGCAACAGAGGAGCTAATCCTCCTAAACCCTGCATTGGGGCAGTCACTAGAGGAGAAAGAAAATGACAAAAAATATTATCCTTGCTGACAATAAGCTTGTAATCTATACACTTATCTATGAACCCTTTTCTCATCCCCTTGTCCTGTTCCTCAGGCTTCTGTATGTCCTCCCCTTCTGTATGTCATGTAGATCTTTCTTGTGTGTCTACGATATATTTATTGTGGATTTTGTGATTATCTGTATTTGAGTCTTACCCACCAAGACTGTTAGCCCCATGAGGAGAGGGATCATGGCCTCTTTTCACTGAATCACAATGTTAATTCAACACATATCTGAAAAATGTCCCCTCTTTACCATAACACCACCCCCTTGGAGCATGACAAGTGGCCATCCACTTTTTGCTTAAAGACCTCCAATGGGGAAAATAGGCAGCTCTATGTATAGAATGCTGGACTTGGAATCAGGAACACTTGTGTTCAAATCCCTCCTCAGGCCCTCACTGTGAGCAAATCATTTAAATTTCTCCACCTCAGTTTTCTCATCTATAAAATGGGCGTAATAATGGCTACCTACATTTCAAGATTGTTGTGCAGATCAGATGGAATAATATTTGTAATGTGCTGTGTAAATCTTCAAGCACTATATACATATTAGCTGTTATTATTAGCATCATAATTACTTTGCTCATCACTGTTCTAGGCAATCTTTTCAATTTTTGCACAGATCTACATGTTGGGAAGCTTTTCCTTGTTTCCATCCTAAAATTGCCTCTTGTATCTCTCAGCTGTTATTTTGGTCCTGTGATCTAAAAATGATTGCTAATATCTATGAAGTCTTGGACAAACTAAAAGCAGAAATGGCGGTTTCAGTATTTTTTTTTTCTGATTGAAGGCGAGAACTTCAAATATTAGGAGTGAATATTGAAATCATGAAAGTGGTGTCTAAGAGGTTTTATATTTCTGGGCCATGCCCTAAAATAATAGCTAGCATCATTCAATCAGCAAGCATTTAAGCTCTTTGAGGAAAGAGGCTACTTTGCCTATCTCTATGTTCCCAGCACCTAACATAGTGCCTGGCATATAGTAACCATTTAATAAATTCTTGTGGATTGACCTACCATCATGTGGCAGGCACTTGTTATGCACTATAGAAACAAAGACAAAAATGAAACAGTCCATGACCATGGGGAACTTGTGTACTATAGGGTGAAACAACACATTCTCATATGAACATATAGAGAGTCAAAATAGACACAATGCAAACATTTTTGGAGGGGTATTGGACGGACTAGGCAGAGACTCTTATTAGTTGGAGCGACCAAGAAAGTCCTCAGATAGGAGATTGTAGGTACTTGAGGTGGACCTTGATAGAAACTGTAATTCTAAGAAGTAGAGGTAAGACTGAGTTTGTTCTAGGAAGGCAAGACAACCTCTGCAAAGACACAGTGGTGGGAAATTAAAGCATGTATATGTGTGTATAATAGCAAATCATGTAATTTTACTAGAATGTTGATTCCAATGTTATACTTCCATGAGCAAGAACTCTTAAAATATTTATCTCATCATGAGCCCTTATTTTTCTCTCCCTGTGTCTTTTCTAACACCTCTCTTTCTGTACTGAATCCCTTTAAACTCTCAGCATCTCTACATCTGTAACTTCACATTCTTTCCTTCCAATTTTTAACCCAATAATTACTCAGTTTAACTATACACCCTCATCCTCTTCACCCCCTTGTCTTATTATCACCTAGTAGAACCAAACCCTGAATTACCTGAACTACAGACTTCCTATTCTCCTATACATATTGCTTAGAAGCGTGAAAGATGCAGTCATACAGTGACAGAGACATGATGAACTACAAATCTATGTTATCTCACCTCAACTGGACCCTCTCTACCACAAGGTCATCATTCTACTCTTTTCTAATGACTATCACATTCCCTAGAGTAGCTACTTCAAGTTTTTTTTCTTAGTTCAGACCTCCCTTAGCATCCTTCTGCATCCTTCTCAACAAAATATCTATTAGCTGAGAAAGTAAAGGCCATTTTCTTCTGCCCTACTCTTTATTTCATAACTCCTTGACGTTGTGTTCCATTCTCTCCTTTACTCTGATCTGTTAACAAAGAGGTGGCTTTTCTTTGTAACAAAGCCAGACTCTCTGGAGGTACCCTTGTTCCCATAGTATGGAGAGTATCTAATAAGGACTAATCTTCAAAACTGGCAAATCTAATCAAGAGGACTTTTAAAAGGCAAGAAAGGAGGGGGAAGAAAACTGCTAGTACATATCGACCAAGCTAGATGTCAAACAGAATCATTACATTGTATGTAGTAAGAGAAATGATTATTACATAACCAATTATTGGGGAGATCCAGGGTTTTTTTTCCCTTTTTCTTATTTCCTCATTCAAAATCCAGTCTTTCAAGATCTCTGACCTTGCCCAAAATTTTACCCCTCCTAGACCATCTAATCTAGGTGGGAGTTGTTGCCCTACCCAACTAGAAAGTCTTACAAAGAATTTAGTCTAAGGTGAATTTTGTCCCATGGTGCTCCACTCAGGCAGGCCTGGGCTGGGGATAGAATGGGGGTATGGGTAGCAGGTAGATTCTTTGCCTAGATTACCGAGGCTGGGGGTGATCTGGGATCAAGAGTGATCAGAGTCACATCTCCCAGCCCCTCGTTAAAATAGGTTTACCTCTCATTATAATATTCATTCTCTCATTAATTGTTAACTAATCAGAGTTGATTGCTGCCTGTCAGGAGCACCCACTCTTCAGAGGGCATATAAGCATCAAGAAGCTGCCATGATCTGTCTTTGCTGTAAGAGAGACAGCTAAATGACCCTTTTATTAATTATCCACTAGCAATAATTAATAAAATGATTAATTACCCAGAAACTGGGTCGCTCAAACTTTTTATACATCACAGTGGGAAGATGAATATTAATAGACAGGCCAAGAAATGCACAAGGCACGATATTTATCAAATGATAAAGCTGAAATGACACCAAATACACGTGCGCGCGCGCACACACACATCTCAGATGTCTATATACAAACATGGCAAGCAAGGTAAACTAGGAATCTTAATAAAAGGACATATGTTTTGTATCGTAATCCCTAACTTGATAGGATGGGACCTATGACTGGAAAAATAAACCTTATTTGAAAAGAGCAATATGGGCAAAAGATGAGACCTAGTAATATTGTATTTTTTAGAAGATGTTTAAGGGAGTCTAGGAACTAGAAGCTGGAGGCACCTTAGTGCATTTGTATGAAGATGAGTTTCCTAACTCACATACCTGGCTCAGAGGCATCCTGTATTAGCAATGAAGAATTTCAGTTACCCAGTTTCTGGAGCTCTGCTTGTGCCAAAAAGAGGGTACTTAAATGATAATTTAATCCTTCAAAAGGTTGACACACCAGTGAGGAAAACTGCTAATCTGGACGTGATTCTCACCAAAAAAGAGTGCTTGGTTGCTGAAGGGGAAACTATGGGACTCTGGAGTGGGAGAAGGAGAATAATCTTTCCCTCCCAAATTTGTTCTAGAAGAGGAGAGGAAACCCTGGATTTGGGAGTAAATAAATTTCAGAGGTCTCAGGGAAAAAATTAGTAGGATAACATGGCCTCAAATTCACTGTTGTTCTTTGTCATAAAGAGAGATTCAGTGGTGGAGGTGGGGAGGGAGTATATAAAGGGAAAGTCTATGATGTAAAAAGTATCAGTATTTTTTTAAAGTGCCTACTTTTTATGTTATGAAGCCTTTCCAAATTTTAAAATAGAAGACTTTCTGTACATCTGAAAACATTTCAGTGGTCTCGTGTATATCTCGAAAAGTTAACTTTCTGTGATTTTACTTAACTTAACACTTAACACTTTAGAAAGCCCCTTTCCTCCAGGCCCTCTTTTTAAATTTAATTATTGTAAACAAAGCAAGCTGTTGTGTTTGGTGAAGGCAATAGATCTGTTAAAACAAGGGAGGGGGGAGAACCCTCAGTTCTTCAAATATAATCTCCTTCAACTTGAGGATACAATCTCTAGACATGAGTTCCTCATTTTATTAACCATCGGTCATTTAAATGTTCCAGGCCTCATCTTTGACTTTTGCTGGTTCCTGAGCTCTCATTTTCTTGAGACTTACTTGCTAAAAAGCACCTTTTCCCCATTATGAGCCTTTCTGTTTTTCTCTAAGTCTCTGCTGCCACATTGTGGGAGAGAGAAAAAAAGATAATAAACCCTCAGGTATTTGGGAGATATGCTTTGTCCAAAGGAACAGTTATTTTTAATAGTCAGGAGGTTTTTTTTTTTCTTGAATACTAAAATGAAAACTTTTCGGGTAAATAAAGGTTAACAATAAGGTTCCTTTAGTACAGTAGGAACGATTAAAGTATCTACATGTCCTCCTGTACCTTACCCTCCCTTAGGGGCCTGGAACCTCTGAGAAGCAAGGGAAACTGAGTAACACATTGGAGATGAGACTTCTCCTGTAGAAAAAGGGAAAGTTGGGAAACCATCTTGGAGTTATTTCTGCTACCCCATCCCCATTTACTATCCCCTAAAAAATAGCAGAGACTAATAACTTGCAACATTTCCCATAAGAATATATAGTTTTATAGTGAGGCTCACTTTTCCTCCTTTTGTAATGTAGACACTGATTTATCACAAAATTCATTCATTTGGAGAGGTGTTTGTTACCAAATTTAAGATTTTAAGTTGATGGGCCACCTTGATGAATTCTTTTTTATTTTAAGGAGAAGTCCTATAAATTCATAAAATTAGTACAGAACGAATAGAGGGATCCAGGATTCAAGTTCCGCACATCTTCCAAACACCCCAGGCTTCATTGTTTTTCTCCTGTCTGTCTCCCCTAGACAGAGTAGGTGGGATTATAACAGGCAAAGATAGAGGTGAGTGGTGTGTCAGGTGCTCACGTCAAGCATAGAACATCCAAATATGTCTAAAATGGCAAAATGAGCAAACCAGTTTGCTTGGAACATAGTACAGGGGAAAAGGATATTACAAGATGTCATTGACAATGTAAGATTGTAAAGAGCTTAAACTTTACTAGGCTATATGTTATTATTGAAGAACTTTAAAAAAGATATGACATGATCACATCAACATATGATAAAGATCAATTTGGTAGCAGGGTGGAGTCTTAATGGAGCCATAAAGACCTCCTGGTCTTAGACCTAATAATATATATAATAATATAATAATTATAAACCTAATAATCCAGAAAAAAAGTAAATTAAAATAGAAGAAATGACATATATTAGAGAGATTTGTAAAGTAGAGATGGTCAGATTTGACAACTGGTTTAATATGGGACTGAGGAAGGGAAGAAAATCAAGGAAAGAACCAAGACTTTGCATATGTTACTAGGGGAATGACTAGGTGAAATAGGGAAGTGTTTATATTTGTGGAATAGAGATAAGCTTAGCTTATGACATGTTGAGTCTGAGTTGCCATCTCTGAGGTTGAGTTGGAGTCAGCCAGATGGCGCAGGGCATAGTGTGCCTGCTGTGGAAGACCTAAGTTCAAATGATGCCTCCTAAACTTACTAGATATGTGAGACTTACTGGACAAGTTACTTAACCTGTTCCAGTTAGCATTTCCTCATCTGTGAAATGAGGATAATAATAGTGCCTACCTTGCAAGGTTATTCAGGGGATCAAATAAGATAACATGTGAAGTACTTTGGAAACATTAAAGCACTGTATTAATATTGCCTGTTGTTATTTTGTAGGCCCTCAGTGACTTGAGTCTGAGGGATGGCAAAAAGGGATTAGGGCTGAAAACAATTCATTTGGAAGTCGTCTGTGTAAACAGATAGGTGAAGTGAAGTTTTGTCTCCACCTATCGAAATTATATACACCTCCTCAGTGAAACTTCCCCCATTGTCTCAGGAGGTAATATCTTCCTCAACTTATTTATAATCCTCTGAGTGTGCTCTCCTGCACTGGTCATAATCTAGTTTGTATTATGGCTAATCTGATTGTCTGTCTCACCACCCACGCTAAACCTTAAGGCTCTCGAGGGAAGGTAATGTGTTTACTTATCTTTATATCTCCTCTAACACATAGTAGCTTTGCACTGTTAAATGAAATGGTGAAAAAAAAGCATTCACAAAAATTGTCTGTATTCCCAGATTTTCCTTCCATGGAGTGACACAGATGGGTAGCTTGCTTTTCTCTTTCCTTTAGCTTGGAGAGGCTGAAGGTGAGATCCGGGAACAGGGATAACTGATAATACATCACTTACTCTTTACTGCCCAAGGACGTCTGGGAAACAAGGAAAACTTAGCCATTTTAGAGATGGGAATTCTGCAGAAAAGGGGAAAAATTTTTGATCTATTCCTGCTTTTCTTCCTCCAACCCCCCCATATGACCCAGACCTAATAACTTAAGGCATTCTTCTTATAAAAATGATAATAGGTAGCATTTCTATAACAACCACATAGGTGGCTCAGTGGATAGAGTACTGTGCCTGGAGTCGGGAAGACCTGCGTTCAAATGCAGCCTCAGATACTCGTTAGCTGTGTTACCTTGGGCAGGTCACTTAACTGGTGTTTGCCTTATATCTACTAGAGAAGTAAATGGCAAAACTCTCCAGTATCTTTGCCCCAAAAAACAAACAAACAAAAAAAAATCTCATACAGGATCCCAAAGAGTCAGACACAACTAAAAGCCTAAACAACAATAACATAGCAGCAGCAACAACCACCACCAAGAAGCCTCAAGGGCCTGCTAAGAGTATCCGGTTTTATGCCTGGATTCTTTTCTCCTTTGTAGCATGGATGCTGATTTATCACAAAATCTCTCATCTGCACAGGCATTTGCTGCCAAATGCAGTAATTCAAATGAGTAGGATAACTTAATCATTTCTCCCCGTTGCAAATGTTCATGGTCCACTTTTCCAACCTGCCATGGATGGGTTCAGCTGCCTCAGTTACCCACTGTCATCCTAGCCTGATCCCATGCTTTTGCTCATAGTTGCTTCATAAAGATGTGCTGAACTAGTACATACCTTCCTGAAAAGGATTAGCAGCCCTTCGTTGGAGACTACCCAAAAGTTTGAGGTATTACACAAAGACGTGGGATGGTAGGAAGAGTGCTTTTGGTACTTATCTGTGGAACAAAGGTAAATTCAAACTCTTTTTTCAAAAGTCTGCACAAGTTCAATTTTCATAAGCTCCCTGATATCAGAATGAAAAAGACCAAGTCCATATCCTATAATGTTGCATTTAGTAATTCTTGATTTCAATAATGTAGTACCCTTGTTTTAAAGCATAGGAAAAGATATTTGCTTATCTTTGAAATGCACATTTTCACACCAAGTCTATTTTAAAAGTAAGCCTTCTTGTTAGTGATGAAAGAAAATCAGAACCTAATTTAAAAAGCAAGGACTCAAATGATTGTTACTGAAGTGGTGCTTTTGAGAACCAAAGTCTATTAACATAAATCCACTGTACATGTACCCTAGCTAATAACACATGTACAGGGTTAAACGTCATTGTATCAGGGAGAGAAAGAGATTTACTTTCCCTCTTAGACTACAGATACAATTTGCCATATTGTGACAACTCAGAAAATGAGTAGCTTGGACATATGCTGATCAAGTTGAAAGTGCTAGTCAAGGAATCTGGGTTAAGATGAGTGGGTAGTCAACCAGGATTCCAGAGGATTGATAATAAAGCATGTGTCAACTGCACCAAACCAACCTCTAACCTATCAGCTAGAGCTGAACAGAGCAGGCCTAGAGATAGGAGAATTAAGAATCAAACAGAAGTTTACTTTAAGTGAGGGAAATGGCTTGCAAGCAAGGAGGGAAATTAGACACATGTGCTGGGGCTCCCCACTAGTGGGGGAACCCTCTTTAGTGTGGGAAAATCTCAATACTTCTACCAATGATTACACAGTGAGCTCTAGCCCTGAAAATGAGGGATAATAGCAGCAATGAGACAAGTTGGATTCATGCCAGGGCTTCATTCATAGCTGGAACGTGGATACAGCAGGTGCTTGTTTGAGCTCAGAGAATACCTGGTGCTGGCCAAACTAATGCAATAATTATATGAAACAGTTCTGGGATTTTGCTGTGGCTGAGATCATCTAGACTAAGGGTGAGTGCAAAAGATTGTTGTTGTGCCAAGCTTAAGACACAGCTTCCTCTTGCTGGGCCTTAGTTCTGGAAAACAGGGTGTCTCCTAATAGTATCTTGACACATGCTACCCATTTCCTCCTAGGTAACAAATTCAGGGTATAGAATTTTATATACATACATACATACACACACATGTGTGATCATCAGTGTAAGAATTTGTTTCGATTAGCCATGTGTATTTGTTACAAAGGTCTTTTCTTTTGCTTTTTCCATGAAAGTTGAGGTAGGAGAAAGAGGAAGTAATTTTTGTTCACTAAAAGAAATAAAATTTAATTTAAAAAAATGAATGCGTATGCAGGCCAGGTCTCAAACATGATGTTTAGTCAAGAGTGAGATAAACTCTAGTGAAAAGCCTATATCCAGTGGCTGTCTCCCTTACTGTAGGATTTGACATCCCACCATTAGATCCATCCATAAATCAGACAACAGCCTGGAAAATCACATATCTATTAAATGTCTATTATTTACATACATATCTACTAATTACATATATACCTGTTAGTTACATACATAGCTTTTAGTTGAGAATGACTCTTTGTTGTTCTTTAGTCATTTTTCAATTGTGTGTGACTCCGTGACCCCTTTTGGGATTTTTCTTGGCAAAAATATTGCAGTGCTATGCCTTTTCCTTCTCTAGTTCATTTTACAGATGAAGAAACTGAGGCAAACAGGGTTAAGGGACTTGCCCAGGGTCACACAGCTAGTTAGTGTCTGAGGTCACATTTGAACTCAGGTCTTTGTGACTCCAGGCCCAACACTCTGCAGTACGCCAGCTAGCTGCCGGTGACTCTTTTGCGTTTTCCTATTAGCACAGATCAGTATATTAGATAAAGCAAACTGGTTGACACCTTGAATTCCATGGGAATGAAATGAAGTTAAAATTCTGTGGGGAGGAGTGATGTATAGCAGGTAACATTAAAATAAGAGAGATGCCCCCAAAAACCTACTTTTAAGTTTTGTGAAGGAAATAACTCAGTTACTTCTAACTTAGCGATCTAGAATGGAAGTATCAAACATGTGGTCCGGCTACAAGCAGCCCACAACATTCTCGAGTGCTCTAAACCAGATTAAAATGGCATATTTTAACTGAATAAATAAAAGTACAACAAAACCTATACAACATTCATTTTATTTTCTAAGTGAACATGTGCCTTCAGGGATGCTTATATAGGGTTTACTGGTATCTGCTTCTATTTGGTCCAGAGAACACTGCTCTGGACTTGGAGGCAGGAAGACCTTGAGTTTGAATTTTGCTTCAGACACATACTATGTGTGTAACCCCGTGCAAGTCACTTTATACTCTAAGCTTTTGTTTGCACTACTGTATAGTTCGGGAGTGATAGCATGTACCTCATGGTGTTGTTGTGAGAATCAAATAGAGAGAGGAGAGAGTGCTAGGTAGGCCTGCAGTTAGGACGATTCATCTTCCTGAGTACAAATCTGGCCTCAGACACTTACTAGCTATGTGACCATGGGCAAGTCACTTAACTCTGTTTGCCTCACTTTCCTCATCTGTAAATTAAGCTGGAGAAGGAAATTGCAAACCGCTCTAGGATCCTCACCAAGAAAACCCCAAAGGGGGTCACAAAGAGTCAGATATGACTGAAGAAACTTAAGAACAATATGTATATTGAGTATGTATGTGTGTGCATAATATATATAAAACAAATATAAACATATGCACATGAATATATACACATATATATGATATGTATCTATATGTGCATACATATATATAAATACAAATAAAGAATAAAGTTTAAGTACTTATAAAAATATTTTTTATTATTAACTGATCTCACAGTTGTAAAGAGAACAAAGATGTTTCAGGTAGCTTGAGATCATGCCTAGGAAGCTGGCCTCCCAGCTCAAAGAAGAAATAGCTTGGGAACATTTTCAAGGAAGGGTATGAGTAAAGAGGCTTAAAGAAGGATCAAGGGTTCATAGCATAGGATCATAGGTTTAGAGTTGTAAGGACCTTTAAAGAAGATGGAGACTGTTACCCAGAGAGTTTGTGTCCTGTGCTGAGTCTCAAACTTTGCAAAGTATTTGATGCATCAAATCAGTAGCCTGTTTTTAGTCCTGACCTCAAATCCAATGTTCTATCCACTATTCCAAACTATGACTCCTAAAGTGTGTTTTATTTCTGTTATATATTATTGAAAGATAGTAAATTCCTTTTTCTAAGTACCAGGGAAAGCTGATTTATGCTAATCTTATTTTAGCAGAAATGAAAGGCAATTTGCCACCTTATCCCAGTCATTGAAGTTGTTCTTGCATAGTCCACTCATGCATGTACTTAGGTGTTTTGCATATTTACGAATGAAAAAACACATTCCCCCCCCCCCCAAACTGAAGTACAAAACGAATGGCATGAAGGCTTAATATAGATTTGAAGAAATCTTTCCAATATTTCCAAGGGGGCTATGATGGGAAACTGTCTTAGTACCTAAAGTATGGTTGTGACAAAATGTTCGCAATGCCTCTTTAGAGGAAAAAAAGGTAGAACCTGAAAATATAAAATATAGCCTTTATATCTTCCTTTACACCCATGTAGCTCTAAGTAAACACATTTTATATTGTTCAATTGTTCAGTTGTGTCTGACTCTTCATGACCCCATGGATCACAGCAAGCCAGATCCTTATGTCCTCTACTATCTCCCAAAGTCTCTCTGAGTTCATGTTTGTTGCTTCCATGAAATACTTCACAATAATTGCACTTTTAAATTTGGAGCCAACATATGCACCTTGACGGCAATTATAAGCAACTCTGTAAATGGGCCACTTTTTTTTTTTTTAAACAGTGACTTCATTAAAGGTACCTGTATTTGACTCCAGCACCACCAAGTGACAGATCTAAATATTGCATCTTACAAAATAGGGACCATGACTTAATCAGTACCAGATCTGGTAGCCTTGGTTAGTTGGCATGTTTGATTAAGTCTTGGTGTTACTGAAGCCCAACTTCGATTATAGGAATAAGGTGGTGAACTGCCTTTCATTTCTGCTAAAGTAAGATTATCATAAATCAGTTTTCCCTGGTACTTAGCATTTTATCTTTTCATATGAAAAAAACAAAACAAAACAAAAAAAAACAACCAATCAAATGACAACAGCAAAAAAGGTGAATTGCCTAAACCTGTAGTCTTCAAATTAATCAGGTTTCTGACAAATGTGTGCTGCTAGAGGGTCACAGAGAACAGGTGAGCATGGATGGCCCACACAACTCCTCAACTCTAATTTTAGAGTTTACCTTTGAACAGTACCCTCTTAATAGCTTTAAAAAGTTAAATAAACATAAAGGACTTTTTTTATCAAAATTAAGTTCACATTGGGATTACAATTGTATAATTATTCTAGTTAAATGTTGAGGTATTTCTTATATGCCAATGCAACTAGTGTGTATATATATATATTAATAATATCTTTATATATTATATATGAAGAGTCTTCTAGAACCATCTTGAATACTGGAATCTTAAGTTTTTTAGCCATTAGGTTCCTTAAGAATCACAGATCACACAATGGTGGAGTTGGAGGGGATTTAAATAGCCATTTAGTTTGACCCATTGGGAAAGGGGGCAAAATTTTTTTTAAAAAACCACCAACATGTACATATATGTAAACTTTTATATGTGTGTGTGTATGTGTGTGGGTGTGGGAGTGTGTGTATAATTTTTAAAAAATTCTAAATCTGTTATATATCCAACCACAAGACTTCCAGTAATATGGAATCCACTATTTTCTGATGTGTTCCATTCTATTTTTGGACAGCACTAATTGTTAGAATGGTATTCCTTACATCAAATCTAACTAAAGCTGTCTTCCTGCAGGTTCTGCCCTTTGTCCCTGGTTCTACCCTCTTGAGCTATTCAAATATCTGAAGACAACTTTTATGTTTTCACCAAGTCTTCTCATTCCTAGCTACTTCAGTTCACATTTTGGAGCCACTTAGCCTGGAGTCAGAAAAACCTGAGTTCAAATCCAGCCTCAGAAACTTAGTGATTACCAAGTCACTTAACCTTTACTCCCAGTTCCCTTAGTTGTTATGAGGATCAAAAGACATAATATTTGTAAGGTGCTTAACACAGTGTGCCTGGCACATAGTAGGCGTTGTATAAATACTTATTCTCCTCCTCTTTCTCTTCCCTTCCCTCCTTCACATGGCATGGATTTGATCTTCTTCCTAATCTTGGCTGCCTCCTCTATCCTTTCCAGTTTATTAGTGTGTTTTCTAAAATGTGGCATATGGAATGCAGATCGAAGTGTACTATTTGCTCTCTCTCTCTTTTGTTTCCTTTTGTTTTCTTTTTTTCTCGCGGTTCATTCCATTGGATTATAATTTTTCTTTACAACATGACTAATGTGAAAATGTGTTTAATATGAATGTATATGTAGAGCCTATATCAGACTTTGTGCCATCTTGGGTAGAGGGGACAGAAGGGGAGAAAATTTAAAGTTCAAAAGCTTGTGGAACTTAATGTTGTAAACTAAAAATAAATAATTTTTTTTAAATGTGGCATATGTAAACCAACATATAATACTCCAGAAGTGGGCACAGTACAACAGACCTCTCACCTCCTTTTTCTTAGAAATTTCACCTCTGCTAAGAATGTAGACCAAGATTACATCAGCTTTCTTTGTTTCTGTATTCCCCTAGTCTAACCTCATTGTTGTCCATGTGATTCAACTGACACTCAGTTTGTGACTTGCCCAAGGCCATACAGACACTAAGTAGTAGCAGTCAGCTGGTGAACCCAGGTACTAAACTCAGAATTCAGTGTTCGATGAGAGAGACAGGATATAAATATAGGAGATATATATATGGATATATATATCCATATATATATATATATATATATGATATAAACTGTTAGTAGTTCAATGAATAGTTTCCTCAAAGTTATAATTTCATCTAAAACTTTTTTTCCCCTTTACTATTGGAGTTTTATGTCAGAAGATGAATCTAAGAAGAAAAAAAAGAATCTATGAAACCAAAGCTCAAAGAACTTTTCCAGGACATGTGTCTCTAGAGTGCTGCATGAAACTTGTCGGAATCAAATAAGATAATATATAGAGAAGAACTTTGAGGGCCAGAAGATGCTATGCAAATGTGAGGGATTATAACGAACGTGATGAAGATGGGTAGAATTAGGTCAATGGAAGTTATATAAGGAAGAAATAACTTAACTTTCATAACGCATTGTATTAGATCCTGCCACCTGGGAGGTTTTCTCCCCCTATGGCAGAAAAGATTGTGTTAAATAGTGCATAGTTAAATATTACTAGAGTACTGTAGAATTTTAATAAGAAAAACTGACCATTTTATAGTGCTTTAGGATTTAAGTGATTGTATAAGATAAGATTGTACGTGTGTGCATGTGCATTTGCATGTGTGTGTATGTGTGTATTGAATGATCATAAACTTTGAATAGAAAAGGAGTTCAGACATTGTCCATCCCCTAATTTATTTTGTATCAAAAAAAACCCTTAGGCCCAAGGATGTTAAATGATTGTCTGTGGTCATACAATAAGTGTCAGAGATAGGATTTGGACCCAACCAAAATCTTGGATGGTTTTATTTTCTCTGTTGCTTTTACTTTTTTCGTTATAAAAGTGATTTAACCATTCGTTTCCCTCAAAATAGTAAAAAAAAATCAACAGTTTCTTCTGCATCTTTAATCTTACTCTCTCCACTAGCTCTTACATCTCTGTTTATAAACATGGTTAGAGTTCCTCTCTAATAAAAATAAGAAGGAATAAAAGTTTCCTGGACTTTGATTTGGCCTCAGATTAGCTTCCTATCTCTGTGCTCCCACTCATTGGCAAACAACTAGAGTCATCCACTTTGGGGGGAGGTCTTTCATAAACACCTTGCCTCTCTAGTCTTATTCTGTTACCTTATACATAAAATGAAAGAATTGAATCCCATGTTCTCTAAATTGCCTTTCAATACTGCTCTTCTATGGTTCTGTGATTAGTGCACTACCATTTCCCTAAGGTCCTCTTACACATTAACAAAAATAGTTATTTATGGTAAACTTCTGTACACATAATAGGCACTCAATAGGTATCTGTTGATTGACAGATTGAGCAAGTAGCATAAGGATACAGTTTGTGTTAAATTGAATGCCATGTTACGTGCCTTGAGAGTATTCAGTAAATTCTTGTTGACTGACAAGCTAATTAAGCAGGCATGGTTGACACAGGAGACATATGGCCTGGTACCAAGCTTTGGATTTCCAGGAACATAATTTTCTCTCCAGTATTATTCTCTCTTGGGCAAACACTAGGCCAGAGTCACTGGGTGATGTTGGTAACATAAGCTTTTTATCATCTGCCTGCCAAAGTGATTTCAGCCAGGTCTTGTTCTGATTCAGGCATATGAAGGAGGTGAAGTTAAAGACTTTCTTGCCAATGTGTTCCGTGCCAGCCACAAGTGTCTGATCTGGCTGACAGCATCTGTCAGTGACTTCTCAGTAACAGTCCATCCAGGATGCTGTGTCTATTTTTCCTTTTGCTCAGAAATGTTCATGATTTGTTAACTTTTGCAAAGCAACCTATTTCATGATAGAAAGGAGAGTGAGAACGATTGACCTATTTATGAGTTATGAAGCTTTTCAGTTTGGTAAACAGCAAGGTGGCTGTCTTAAATGTGTCCCATTCTTGTTTAAAGGTCATAATTTTGTACTGCATTCATAATTCACCCTTATTATATCATTGCTCATGAATGTCCTCAAACTTTCTACTAAGTAAGCAACTCAACTATACCCAATATTGAGCTTAAAGCTATAGTCAAGCTTACCCTTAAGCTTTCTAGTCACCAGTAATCAATCTTTCAAAAATTGTTACACTTCTTCGATTCCCTTGCTGTAGTTTCATCCAAAATGGATAATGCACCATTCCCAAGATTAATCCCCATTCTCCTTTGCTCAACAACTTCTCTTTGCCTTGAAGGAAAAGCTCCCATTCCTTTTCCACCCATTGATACTGTTCTCAGCCTTTAAGGTTCAGCTGGGGTAGAGCCTCTTACATGAAGTCTATCCTAGCTCTTCCCTCCCCTCTCCAAATCCTAATGATCTTCCCCTTCCTCTCTTTTCTGATTTCTCCCAGAACTTTGTCTGAAGGCATTTCTCACACTCTCATTTGTGTTTTACTGATGTGTGCCTCTTATATCTCCCTAGTAGTTAAACTTCTTGAGGGAAGCATTTTATAGCTATATGTTATTTCTTCTTTATATTCCGTACACCTAAACAGTACCCAGCTCATAGCAGGTAGTTGGACTTTAAAGAGAATGTAGCTCAAAATGATTGAGACTCTCTATAACACGAAAATATGCCTATCCATAGGGATGCATTCTTATCCACGAGAATGAATCAGTCAGTCAATACACATTTAATAAGTACTTGTTGTATGCCAAGCTACAAGTACAAGTAAAGGCAAAAACAGTCCATGCCCTCATGGAGATCACATTCTTATGGGTAATGACAACATAGAAATTATGAGCTACAGACAAGATGTTCAAAGTGTAGGTAGGGTAATTTGTGATAGGAAGGCACTAACATTTGGGGTGACTGGGAAAGGCCTCCTGCAGAAGGTGGGATTTGAACCAGGTCTCAAAAAAAAAGAGTGCTAAGAGCCAGAGAAGAGACGACAGAGCATTCTAGGTATGGGAGACAGAGACAAGAGATAGAGTATTGGTTTCAGGAACTGAAAGTAGGTCAGAAACTGTATTATAGTGTGAGGAAGGCAATCAAGTGTAGGAATATTGGAAAAGTAAGAGGGGGACAGGTTAGTAAGATATATCAAATAAGTATTTATGTTTGCTCCTGGAAGAGGAAAAGAGGAGGCACTGGAATATATTAATGGAGTCATTACCATTATTACTTAAAAAGGAAAATCTCTGAGCTCAGATTGTAAAAGAACATGATATAAAAGATGAAAGGAGGGACACATTACCAAAAACAGATCAAGAGAAAGAAAACTGTAAGAATAGTGTTTATGAGGCCAAAAGCCCACTGAGATTCAGAGAAGCAAGAAAAAGCTTGTAATATTTGCTGTAGTTGTCCTTCAGTCAAAATTATGTCACCAGTTATGGTCCAGACACTTAGCTAAGAGTTGGGGATAGAAAGAAAAGCAAAGAATAATCCCTGCTCTCAGGGAGCTTGAAGTCTAAAGGGAAGGAGGAGACAGCATGCGATGATGTACCAACAAGATGAATACAGAATAAACTGGAGATAATCTACTGAGAGAAGACACTGTCATTAAAGGAGATCGGGAAAGGCTTCTTGTAGAATGTGGGACTGCACACACACACACACGCACATATATGTATGTGAGTGTGTGTGTGTGTGTGTGTGTGTGATTCAAACAAAACCATGGAAGGTAGGATGTATAGATGAAAAGAGAGAGTTCTAGGTATGGGGGAGAGCCAATGAAGATATGTGGAGTTAGGATATGGATGGTCTAGTGTGAGGAACAGCAAGGAGGCCAGTCATTGGATCCCAGAGTACTTGGGATATGGGCATGGAGAGGAAGGAAGAAGAAGACTAGAAAGGTAGGGTTATGGAGGACTTTAAAAGGCAAACATTTGTAGGTATGGTTAAGTGCAAGCCAGAATATGAATAAAGTATGGCTGTCTATTGCTTCTCTGTTCTGGAAAGCATAGAGTAGTTATAATTAAGAAGAAAAAGAAGTCTAAAATGTGAGATAGGAGCCTCTCCATGTCCAGATAAATTAAATCTCAAGAGCCAAAAAATGTAAAGGTGATTATGGAACCACTACTGATAATTTTTGAGACACCCTGTAGTAGGCGAATGGTTCCTTGATACTGGATGTTTTTTTTTTCTAATAGTCAAATTAATTTAAGTCATGGACTACAACTCAATTCAACATACATTTTTTAAAGATCCCTGTGCAAAGGACAGGGCCAGGTGCTAGAGATACAAAGAGAAAAAGAAATGAAATAGGCCCTGCTCTGAAGATATTCATATTCTCATGAGAGGATATAATGTGTAAACAGATTAAGCATATGCAGAATAATTTGAGGAAAGAGAGAGCAACATATAGCAATCTTTTGAGGATCACTGAAAAGTCAATTGAAAGGAATATGGGGGACATGAGTAGGTTAACATAAATTAACTGCTAGGATTCTCAAGAAAAGTTAAATAAAGGATATCATCAAGAAAGATAACGGAACAGAAAAGAAGATGTATCTGTCAGTGTTGCCAGAATGAGGAATACTCAATGGCTAGCCCACATGCTCTGTTGATATGTATACAATGTTAAGAATTGGGAGAAGACAACTAGGATCATATATATATATAATTTATTTTGTTTAATATTTCCCAATTACATGTAAATATTCATAATAATTTTTTTAAATTGAGTTCCAAATTCTCTCCCTCATTTTTGACCCTCCCCCGCTTTGAAACGACAATTTGATATCCATTATAACGTGAAGTCATGTAAGACATATTTCTGTTAGCCATGTTACAAAAGAAAACACGAACAAAAATAAAACAAGAAAAATAAAGCAAATTTTTAAAAAGTATGCCTCACTCTGCATTCAGAGTTCATCAGTTCTCTCTCTGGAGGCAGATAGTATTTGTTTTTATCATGGGTCCTTTGGAAGTGCCTTTGATCATTGTCTTAATCAGAGTAGCTAAGTCTTTCACAGTTAATCATCCTTATATTATTGTCATCATTATATACAATGATCTCCTGGCTCTGCTCACTTCACTTTGCATCAGTTCATATAATAGGTTTCTAAGTTTTACTGCAACCATCCTGTCCCGCATTTCTTATAGCACAATAGTATTCCATCACAATCTTTTACCACAACTTTTTTCAGCCATTTCCCAACTGACAGGCATCCCCTTGAATTCCAATTCTTTGCCACCACAAAAAAGAGCTGCTATAAATATTTTTCTACACATGGGTAATTTTCTTTTTCTTTGATCTCTTTGGGATACAGACACAGTAATGGTGTTGCTGGGTCAAAGGGTATGCATATTTTTGTCGCTCATTGGGTATAGTTCCAAATTTTTTTCTAGAATGGTCAGCCTAGTTCACAACTGTACCAACAATATATTAGCGTCCCATATTTTTCCGCATGGCATCCAGTGTCTGTCATTTTCCTTTTCTGTCCTGTTAGCCTATCTGATAGGTGTGAAGTGGTATCTCAGAGTTGTTCTAATTTGCAGTTTGCTATTCAATACTGATTTAGAACATTTATTCATGCGACTCTTAATAACTTTGCTTTCTTCTGAAAACTGTCTGTTCATATCCTTTGACCATTTATCAATTGGGAAATGACTCTTGTTTTTATGAATTTGGCTCAGTTCTTTACATATTTGAGAACAAGGACTTTATCAGAGAAATTTGCTGTAAAAATTTCCCCAGTTTCTTATTTTCCTTCTAATTTTGGTTGCATTAATTTTGTTTGTACAAAAGATTATTAATTTCATGCAATTAAAATGATCTATTTTGCTTCCCATGATCTTCGCAGTCTCGTTTGATCATAAATTCTTCTCTTATGCAAAGATCTAACATGTCTATTTTTCCATGCTTCCATAATTACTTATGATATCACCCTTTATGTTTAAATCATTTATCCATTTTGACCTTATATATAGTGTGAGATGTTAGTCTATACAGAGTGTCTGCCAAACTGCTTCCCAGCTTTCAGGAATTTATATAAATGATAAGTTGTTACCCAAAAGCTTGGATTTGGGGATTTATCAACACTAGATTACTATGGTCATTTACTACTGAGTATTGCATACCTACTCTATTCCATCAATCTACCATTCTTAACCAATAACAGACTGTTTTGATGATTACCACTTTGTAATATAGTTTGAAATCTGGTATTTCTATGCTGCCTTCTTTAACATTATTTTTTTCTTCATCAATACCCTGGATATTATTAAACATTTGTTATTTTGATGAATTTTGTTTTCTCTTTTTGTTTTTGTTTTTTCTAACTCTGTAAAATAATTCTTTGGTAGTTTGGTATTGCACTGAATAAGTTAACTTAGAATTGTAATTTTTATAATATTGGCTCATTCAACTCCTGAGCAATTAATATTTTTCTAATTGTTTATATCTGTTTTTATTTGCATAAAATGTTTTGTAATAATGCTTGGATTTGTCTTGGTAGGTAAACTCCCAAGTATATCATATTGTCTGCAGTTATCTTAAATGGAATATTTCAATCTCTTGCTGCTGAAATTTTTCATAGTATATAGAAATAATGATGATTTATGTGGGTTTATTTTATATCCTACAACTTTGCTGAAGTTGTTAATTGTTTCAACTAGTTTTTTAGTTGATTCTCTAGGGTTCTCTAAGAATACCACCATATCATCTGTAAAGAACGATAGTTTTGTTTCAGCATTGTCTATTTTAATTCCTATCAATTTCTTTTTCTTGTCTTACTGCTATAGTTATCATTTTTAATATTATATTGGATATTAGTTGTTATAATAAATATCCTTGCTTCACCCCCTTTTTTGGGGGGGAAAGGTTTCAAGTTTATCCTCACCAAAGATAATGACTGCCTTTGTTTTTAGATAGATACTACTTAACATTTTTTGAAAAGGCTCCGTTAATTGCTATGCTTCTTAGTGTTGTTAATAGTAATTGTATTTTGTGAAATCTGCATCTAGTGAGATAATCATATATATTTGCTGCTTTTGCTATTGATATGGTCAATTATGCTGATACTTTTCCTAATATTGAACCGGCCCTGCATTCCTGGTAGAAATCCCATTTGGTTGTAATGTATGATCTTTGTGATATATTGCTGTAATCTTTTTGCTAGTATTTTATTTTAAAAGTTTGTAAGGAAATTGGTCTTTGTTATGCTTTCTGATTTAGGTAACAAAACTTTTATTTGTGTCTTAAAAAGAATTTGATAACTCTTTTATACCTATTTTTCCCCAAATAGTTTATCTAGTGTTGGGATTAATTGTTCCTTAAATGTTTAGTAGAATTCACTTCTGAATCCATCTACTTCTGTGTATTTTCTCTTAGGTAGCTCATTTATGGCCTGTTCAATTTCTTTTTCTAAGACATGGTTATTATAATATCGTATTTCCTCTTCTGTTAATCTTGGCAGTTTTTTTCAACGTTCACCTATCTCACTTCAATTGTCAGTTTTACTGGCAAATAATAAGGCTAAACAACTCCTAATAATTGCTTTGATTTTATATTTCTTATATTCAGTCTTTTTTTATTTTTGATACTAGTAATTTGGTTTTCTTTCTTTTTTAATTCAAATTAAATACAAGTTTAACTATTTTACTTCCCCCACAACACCAGCTTCTAGTTTTATTTATTAGTTTATTTTTTTTTGTTTTCACTTTCAAATTTATCAATCTCTCCTTTGATTTTCAGGATTTCCATTTTGCTGTTTAGAGACTTATTTTTTTCTTTTTCAATTTTCTTAGTCACATGCCCAGCTCATTGATTTATTCTTTCTTTCTTTTATTGATGTATACATTTAGAGATACAAGTTTTCTCCTAAGTACTGCTTTGGTGGTATCTCACAAATTTTGGAATGTTGTCTCATTGTTGTCATTCTCTTTAATGAAATCATTAATTGTTTCTATGATTTGTTCATTGACCCACTCATTCTTTAGGATTAGATTATTTAGTAATTAATTTTTAATCTATGATTCCACAGCCCTTTATTAAGTGTAATTTTATTGCAGTATGATCTGAAAAGGGTGCATTTAATATTTTGGCTTTTCTGCATTTAGTTGTTAGATTTTTTTTATGCCATGTCATATGGTCAATTTTTGTGAAGGTGCACGTACAGCTAAAAAAAGACATGTTCCTTTCTATTCTCATTTTTCTCAAGAGGTCTGTCTGTTATATCTAACTTTTCTAAAATTGTATTCATTTCCTTGACTTCTTTCTTATTTATCTTAGGGTTAGAGTTATCCAGTTCTGAGATGGGAAAGCTGAGGTCTCCCACTAGAATAGTTTCGTTGTCTGTTTCCTTTTGTAATTCATTTAACTTTTCCTTTAAGAATTTGGATGTTATGCCATTTGATGCACATGCCATTTAGTAATGATATCACTTCATTGTCTGTAGTACCTTTTAGCAAGGTATAGTTTCTCTGCTTATCTTTTAAAATTATGTCTTTTTTTCACTTAGTTTGAGTGATTCCTACTTCTGCAATTTTTACTTCACCTGAAACACAATAGATTCTGCTCCAGTCTCTTATCTTTACTCTTTGTGCATTTCTGTTTCAAGCATGTTTCTTGTAAATAACATATCATTGTATTCTGGTTTCTAACCCATTCTGTTATGCACTTCCATTTTATGGGTGAATTCATCCCATTCCCATTTGCAGTTATGGTTAATAACTGTGCATTTCCCACCATCCTATTTTTTTTTCTTTTTGTCATTATTTCTATCCTATCCTTCCTCTAAAATCTGTTTTAGCTCTGGCAATTGCTTCCTTTCTCTGCCTTCGCTTTTATCATGCACCCTTTCCCTTATCTTCTTCTTTTCTTACTTCCCTCTTGGTTAAGATTTATTTATATTACCAATTGAGCATATGTATGTTTGTATATGTATATGTTTTCCCCCTCTTTGAACCACTTTAGATGAAAGTGAAGCCTGTCCACCCTTACTATTTTCCCCTCCACTGTAAATGTTTTTCCTTGCACAACTCTTTTATGTGAGATAATTTTTCCCACCCTTCTACTCTCTTCTCCTTTCTCTCAGAGCATCTTTCTTTCTCATATCCATACCAACATATCATCAACTCAATCCCGTACCCTCTTTCTATGTAGAAAGCTTCTAACTTCCCTCATGTTGACAGCATTTTAATTAGATACATGTTTCATCTTCCCACATAGAAAAGCAAACAGTTTAACCTTATTGAGTCCCTTAGGATTTCTCTTTCATGTTTACATTTTTATGCTTCTCTTAAGTTATGTGTTTATATTCAGCTCTGGCTTTTTCTGGAATTTGGCTATAACATTCCTGAGAGTTTTCATTTTAGGATCTCTTTCAGGTGCTGATGGGTGAATTTTTTCAATTTCTATTTTACTCTTTGTCTCTAGGCAGTTTTCCTTGACAATTTCTTGAAATATGATGTCAAACCTCTTTCTTTGATTATGGCTTTCAGGTAGTCCAATAATTCTTAAATTATCTCTCCTCAATTTATTTTCAAGTTTATTTTTAAAGTCATAGTTCACTTTTTCTTTTATCTTCTATTCTTTTGACTTGATTGTTTCTTGGTGTCTGTGGAGTCATTGCCCAATCTTCATTTTTAAGGAATTATTTTCTTCTGTGAACTTTTATACCACTTTTTCTAGTTGGTCAATTCTGTTTTAAGGTATTTTCTTCTTCAGTGTTTTTGTGCCTATTTTACCAAGCTGTTAATTATCTTTTTATAATTTTCTTTCTTTGCTTTCATTTATTTAACTAATTTCCCTCTACCACTCTTATTTGATTTTTAAATTCATTTTTGGTTCTCCCAGGAATTCTTGTTGGCCTTGTGTCTAATTCACATTTTTCTTTGTGTCTACTGTGTCTATGTGCAAAGCTGATTTCCAGCCAACTATCCTTTGGGTAGTAAGGAGGATTAAAGTTAACAAAGATTTTATACACACACACACATGCATATATATATATATATATATATATATATATATATATATATATTCCATTTCCTTATAATTGTTTATTCCATACCAGAAGTATATTCTTTGGTGCCTTGTTGTTTTGCCTTTTACAAAAAAATGTTCTTTTTAGGAATGACTATTCTCCCAAGCCAGGATGCTAATTAGGAGAAAGTACTTATTTTCCTTGTTTTCAGTGTGTATTTCTCCTATATATTAACTCTAGCGGAAGAAAAACTAGCATAGGATTATTGGCTTTATTAGAAAGTAAAGGGAGGCTAAGTGGTATGGAACTTACTGTTATCCCTGCTTCTGAGAACGGTGAGGCTGGTGGATAACTTGATTTGGAGCTCTGAGTTGCAGAAGGCTAGGATAACTGCATATGTCCAAATTAAAGCATTTACCAATATGGTGCACCTCTGGGAAAAGGGAAGAGGAGAGGCAACACTAGGCTGCCTAAGGAGGGTTGAAGAAAATGTTTTTGGAAATGAAGTGGGTCTTGTGCCAATCAGAAGTGAGATTTGAGTCTGTGAATGGCTGGTATTCTTCCAGACTTGGGGGTGGGGAGAGGAAGGGGAGATGGAGAGAGAAAAGGAGGAGGAGGAAGTTAAAGAGGACAAGTGCTTGACAAATTAGACTCTCACCTTTCCCTCTCTTTTTGTTTGTTGGTTTGTTTTAGCAAAGCAAATTATTTCTTTATGCAGCTGCTATATTTCTGACATGTAGTTTGAGGATTCCTGGGGGAAAATTAGGTACCATATTGCCATGTTCTGTTGCACTCTTCAGTGCCATGAGCCATCTGTCCACAGTTGGTTTGATTGCCTTATGTGGTATGTATATCTTTTTTTTTTGTCTTTTACAATTTATAGCAGAATAAAATGTGAATCTCTCCTGTGGGTTCAGGATTATACTGTAAATTCTATAAGCAGTGCTTAGAGCTGCAGTAAGCTCAATCAATCTGGGTGCTCAGAGAGACAATAGGACTGCACTATATTGGAGACTAGCTCTTCCAGTGAAGCACAATTCTGAACCCTGGCAAATTGGGAAAGCCGGAGAGTTCAGCACTGAGTTGCTGCTTCTTGGCTATAGCCAGGTATTCTTAAGACAAAGGAATGACAACTTGTAAGAGGTTTAGAAACTGTCTAGATCTACTTTGCTGCAGTATATGGATTTTCCCTCTCCTCTCCTTTCCTATGCCCTCCTCTCCTCCCCTGTCCTCTTCTCTCCTCTCCTTCTGTCTTCTCCCCTCACCTTTCCTCCCCTCTTCCCCTTTCCCCTCCCCTCCCCTCCCCTTTCCTTCAAAGAAAAGAAGTTGTGACTCTACCTATCAGGCTAACAAGAAGAGGCAAGAGAATTGAGCCAGGAATAAGAAAATAGGGGCTATGATGGTGACCATTTCCTTCCAAACAAAAGAAAGAAGACAAAAGAGAGGTAGGGAGCACCATGTGTCCACCTCCAGATACATGTCTCTTCAGCTGCATCCCACTTCGGCAAAGTTTGTCTGCATTGCCTTCATCCAAGGAAGCCAGAGTTGGAGGAGAAAAGGCAAGGGCTGTTTTAGGGACTCTGGTTAACGGTCTGTCTACTGGCATGTGAAAAAAGGCAACATTCAGTAGATTTTGTCCTGATTGCTCAATGCTTAAATATATTTCCTGACTGTAGGCGAAATTTCATGACTAGGTTGAAATGGATATTTGTTAAATGCTTGATTTGCCTGATGATCCCACTAAAAGAAAGAAAAAACTGTTGCAAGGATAGATATTGACTGCATGAAGATTTATGAGTTTCTAGTTCATAATTCAGAGATTAAATATTATGAGAACTGTTTTACAAATCACTGTGTTGCTTGGCTACTTGCCCCTTATGAGGAAATGGCTTTTTTTGTTTGTTTTTTGTTTCTCGTTTTTCTTAACTAAAAGCATTTCCAAGACTGAGTTCCATAGAGTCATAGGAATCGGTCTTCAACTCGTGGGAGTAAAATATGATGAACCAAAGAAAAATGTGAATCAGATTGTAGTATGATGTAGAACTAAAAATGAGGGAAATAATGTTTAATCTGGGTCATTGTCACTTTAGGAACATGACATTTTAATTATATGCCCTGCACATTCATCACTGTTGATAGGTTTATGTGGATTCAGCTGAAGAGCTTTTAACTGCAACCTCCAGTCTGAATATTCAGTTCAGAGTGAAACTTGGACAATTGGCAAAAGGGCAAATGCTAGAGATTTTCCTGTCAGTGTGAAATGAAGACAGAGCGTCTGCCCCTTATTTCTCAGATTTCTTTTTCACATATTAAAAAAGGACTTGACACTGTGATGAATCTCACATATTTAAAATAATTAAGGTGACAATTAGATTGAAAGATTAAGTGCAATTGATTCTAATCACTAGAGATTTAACTGTTTCATCAATCAATATATTTCTCAGAGCAGGAATAAGCAATCATAGATTTTTAAAGCACAATATCAGTGTAGGAATTAATTGAATATTTGAAGCTATATGTTTTACTTTTCTTCTAAAACATTTTGAGTTATTGTCTCTTATAACATGGCAGGTCTAAGTACTACATTATGAAAAGTACAGTACATGAATTTCTTGATGTGAATTATGATACCAACAATATCTTGGAAATACCTCCAGGAAGAATGCACAGGCAGAGAGAGAGAGACAGAGACAGAGAGACAGAGACATAGAGACATAGAGAGAGAGAAATTCTTTTTACTCAGCAAGGAAATAGGAGGGAAAAGAGAGAAGGGATAATAGGGAAACAGAGGAAGAGAGCAATTTTAAGGAAGGGATTAGTCATAAGCAAAACAAAGTATGTACAAAACAATAACATTTTGAGGGGGCAAAGAATGGCCCATAAATTTTGGAATGGCTGAAGAATTGTGGTATATAAATATGGTTGAATCCTATTGTACTGTAAGAAATAATAGAGACAATTTCAGACAGAAGGGAAGACTTGATAGAACTGATGATGTGATTTTAGCCAAGTTAGATAATCCCAACCATAACTTAGCAATTATACATATATATAATATATATATATATGTGAGTGTGTGTGTATGTATGTATATATATATACACACATATGTATATGTGTATATACATATACACATAGAGATAAATGTATGTATATAAAATTGGGTCCTTAAAACTATCCTGTGAAGGAGGTGTTATTATTATCCCCATTTTATAGATAAAGAAATTGAGACTCAAAGGGATTAGGTTACTTGCCCAAGGTCATACAGGTAGAATTGAGGCACATGTCTAATCCAGTTCTTCTGACTGCAGCTGATCAATGAAATGACCAATGATGATTCTGGAGAGCTACTTATGAAACATGGCTTCCATGTCCTGATAGAGAAATGAAGGACTCAGAGTGCAGAATTAGACATTTTTTAAATCTGGTCAATGTGGAAATTTGTTTTGATTCACTGTGTATACTTTGCATGTTTGTTAGCAAGGATTTTGTTTTCCTTTTGTTTCAATTGTGGAGGAAAGTGTGGGAGGGAGAAAAGGTAGAATTTTTGTTTATTGAAAAAATATATAAATTTTAAAGCTTTCAACTTTAGTGATTTAATGGCACATGTCGCTTAGAGTGGAACATGCACATTTACAACACCCACAGGCAATGGCTTTTTTCAGTAATGGCAAGGCAATCCTGGGTTATCACAGAGCTTCTATCGTTTGCTAGACATAGAAATTAGATTTCCAATATAGCTGCTCTTATCTCAGTTGTATCATACATACCGATAGGCAAAAATTTGCAATAGACAAATTATATTTAAACCAACTAGACAATAGACCACTTTAATATCTTCTATGAAAATGCCAGAAGCTCCACTGTTCTGTCATGCTAAGTGAATACACCAAGAAAACTTCTCAAGAAAGTGCTTCTAGATTGAATGCAGTCTAGTGTCTTTTTTAATGCACTCGTTTAAAGATATAAGGATCTCACTATAATGAAAGGACTTCCAGACTCAGAGTCAAGGAGTTCAAGTTTCCATTTCTAATAATTACCAGCTATATGATACTAGCCAAGTCAGATAATTCCAATCATAACTTTGCAGTGATATATATATATATATATATATATGTATGTATGTATGTATATGTACATATACACACACATATGTACATTTTGTGTATTCTTGTATATGTATGTATATATATATGTATGTGTATATACACATACATATGCACATACCATATTTCCCCATGTATAAGACGCTCCCATGTATATGATACACCTTAATTTTGGGGCCCGAAATTTGAAAAAAAAGTATTACATAAGGTTATTGAACTCAAGTTTTATTCATCTGCTGATAGTTTTCAAGCATCTTTTGGCCAAGTCTGGTATGTGTACACATGCTTAGTACATTCCGTTTCATTAATCTGAAGCACCAATTGTGTCCTCCTTTGAAATCAGTAACTTCTTTTTCATCAGCAATTCTTCTTGCTTCATGCTGAACCTGATTTGTGGACACAGGAATTCCAGTTGTCCTTTGCTCTTCAATCCATATCTTCAATTCCCTCTCTAAATCAGGCCATTTTGCTGATTTGCCTCTCATGGCCTTCTTCTGCTGTGGCTTTTTCAGTATGGTTTCTTCTTCCCGTAGCCAGTCTCGGATTGTTTTCTCAGTTGGAGGAGGACCAAACTTATATTCAGCACCATGATTTCCATTCACTTTTGCAAACTGGATCACTTTTAACTTGAATTCAGCACTGTATGAAAATCTTTTCTGCGCCATTTCTGGGCAGAACGTGGTAAAACATAACCTAATATACCGGTAACAAATGCAAAACCACGAGCGCAAAGACAACAAGCACGAAAAAGTGGGAAATGCAAGTAAAAAATTCTACCATTGCTGTATAAGACGCACCCAGTTTTTAGACCCCGAATTTTTAGAAAAAGGGTGCGTCTTATACATGGGGAAATACAGTATGTATATATACACATATAATATATATATGTGTATGCATAACTTAGCAATCATATATATATATATATATATATATACACACATATATATATATACACACACACACACATATATATATATATAAATTTGATCCTTAAAACTACCCTGTGAAGGAGGTGTTATCATTATTCCCATTTTATAGATAAAGACACTGAGGCTCAAAGGGGTTAAGTGACTTGCCCAAGGTCATACAGCTGGTAATTGTTTGAAGCATGTTTCTAGTCCAGTTCTTCCTGACTCCAATTCACTTGTTCTTTCCAATGAACCACGAATTTAAACTCTGCACCTGAGCCAGTTCCTTAAGATTTATACACTAAGTAACAGACCAGTTGTGATTTGTTTTGGTGGGGGAAATTCCCTGGATCTTTTTCATGTTCACTGGGAGTGGGTAGAAAAAAGAAAAGCTCTAATTATAGCTCATTTAATAATTTTCCTGACCTTTATGCCATAGATTCTTAGGATTTAAGAAGTGGAGTAGACCTTACATGTAATCTAAGCCAACCTCTTTAAATAAGGAGGGAGGGAGGGAAAGAGAGAGGGAGAGAGAGAGAGAGAGGGAGAGAGAAGAGAACAATTACATATGGCTTTCTTAATTGACAGTATCATGAATATTAATTTTTATCATATGTATTATCAATATCAATTTAATGTGCATATATCTTCTACTTTTTCTCTGTGTCTTAAAAAGATAGATGGACACACAATAAAAAAAATGTTATTAGGAAGAAATAAGGTAGACAAACATCATTAATCACTGCCTTACAGTAGCTTCTTATCCATTTTGAACAAAGCCTTTGGTTTGCTAGTAGTATAAAAAGTTGACTTCATGTGCTTGTCTTCCTGTGTGCCTCCTGGGGCTGGGACCCATTTTTTGGTTCATTGTGAGGTGAGTGTACTAGTGTGCTCAAATTACAGTTCACTAAGCCTGCTCTTTTACTGTCATGCATATATTTCAAACAAACTCCAGTAAAACACATGCAGCACATCTCATGTTCTCTCTCAGCCCTGTAATCTTCATCATTGATTTTTTACACCAAGAAAATTCTGAGAATTTAATAAAGATGGTGGTGGCATAAAGGAACCTTAAGGTGATGCCCTCTTGTTGCCACAGCTGGCATCAGAGAAATGAAAGGCTCTAGTCAACACCTGTTTTTTTTGTCTATATCATGATAAGCCACTGGTTTAAAGATGTTGACTAATATACTTTTGAATTTTCACATTGATGACTTTATAACTTATATCATCCTTTCACTGTCTGAGAAATGCAGCCTTTTTATTTAATGTTGTCTTGTTGCCATCACCTAGAGAATCAGAGCTCCTTGCTATGGAAGGAATATAACTTTATTCTGCAGTCAAGAGGTGCTGAGTTATACCATAATAGCTATGGCACTAGACAAGGAATCCTGAAGGTCTAGATTCAATCACTCAATAAACATCACATGCTTAGTATTTGCCAGGCACTGTGCTAAGTGCTAAGGATACAAAGAAAGGCAAAAGATAACTCCTGCCCTGCCCTCAAGGATACCACAATCCAATGGGGGAAACAGCATGCAAAATATGTACAGACAAACCGTGTGTGTGTGCATGTGCGTGTGTGTGTGTGTGTAATTAATTACAGATAATCAACAGAGAAGAGGCACTAGCATCAAGGCTGAATTAGGCCAGACTTCTTGTAGGAGGTGGGGTTTTAGCTGGGATCTGAAGAAGCCAGGAGGCAGAGAAAAGGAGGGAGGAGGGCATTCTAGGCATGGGGGATAGCCACAGAAAATGATGAGTTGAGAGATGGAGTTTTAGCATTGCAGTCCTGCCTCAAACACTGACTAGATGCATGATTCTGGGTAAATCAATTGTCTTCTCATGGTCTCACTTTTCTTATCTGTTAAATAAGAATAATAATACTTGAACTACTTTCTTGTGAGATTCTTGTGAGGAAGGTGCTTCCTGAAGTTCTGTCATTATTATTAGTCAAGGTCAAGTAAAGAAAAAGTTCCTATGTAGGACTAGCCTTCAGCAGAGGTATTATAATAGGAAAGGTATGTTGAAGGCTCATGGATTAGCAATATTACCCAACCATCACACTGATGTCAAAAATTCCTCTATTTAAGAGATTTGTCGTTTTTCATCTTTTAGTTGAAAGAAGATTGGGTTTGGAAAAAGAGAAACTGAGTTTGGGCCCTGGTTCTGTCATTCTCTGTGTTACCGTGGACAAGTCGTTTAACTTTTCTAAACTTTAATTTCCTCATATATAAAATGATAATAAGTATACTTCTATTCCTAATTTTACATGGTTCCTTTGAAGAAAGTGATTTACAAACCTTAAAGTCTCAAAGTAGAGAAAGAACAGTCTTTAGAGTCAGGAAGATCTGAGCTCAAATCCTGCCTCTAATCCATCATTCAATCTATGATTCTAGGCACATCACCTAACCTTTCATTCCCCTCAAACAACTCTCTACGACCCTAAGTTAAAACGAAGGGCTGCTTTCTTACATAGTTACAGGGCATTCCTCAGAGGGACCTCCCTCTACTGAGAAAATCATGTATCTGGGAAAAAATAAAAGGCTATATTAATATTGCTGTTATTATAGAGGCAGATATGGCTTGGAATGAGCAAGAATGGATTCAGATCCAGGCTCTGGAATTAACTCCCTAAGGAGGATCTGTTAAATCATCTGATCTGAATCTTTACACCTTTTCAATTGTTGGCTTCTCTTACCGTAATTCTGGGTTAAGGGACTGTTTTCTATTACAGTGTACATATCTCTCAGGAAGGATAAAAAAATCAAAGGTTTATCATTAAGACTTATTTTGAACTAGGTTTTCTGATTTTCCATGCTGCGGAGAACTCAAACTGGACTACTTCATTTTGCACCGTCTCAAATGATGTAACTTCTTGCAAAACAGCTTCAGGAAAACAGCTGGAATTGAGGTTCTGGTCTGCCATGTAGAAAAAGCAAAGGAGTATCCTTCAGTGTTTCTGTTAACCATAATTAAAATAATCCCCTTTTCAATAGCTATTATTTTCCAAATGCTTCTTGCCTAAGACACTTTTAACTTTAGGGTACATTTGAGAGACTCATTTTTCTGTGTCTAATTCAACTAGTTTTGGGTGTATTTATATTATATACACACATACACATATATGTATGTATGTATATATATATTTGTGTATGTGTATACACACATACCTCATTGTGTATATACACATACACACATGTATACACAGACATATATATGGACATGTATACGTATATGTATTTGTAAATCATCTCCCTGCCAGATTTAAAATCCTCTCTCTGGAACTAATACCAATCCATAACCTGCCCTTCTCTACCTTTCCAGTCTTCTTACAGAGCATGCTTCCTTCCCCTACCTCTTATAGCCAACCATTCAGTAACACTGGCTTCTTTCTGTTTTTCAACGAATACACTCCATCTCCAAACTCTGCGCATTCTTGCTCCCTGTCCCCCATGCCTGGAATTCTCCCCCTTTTCTTCTCCGCCTTCTGACTTCTCTGGTTTTCTTCAGGTCTCAGCTAAAACCTCACCTTCTACAAGAAGCCTTTCCTGATCCTCCTCGATGCTAGTTCTTTCCCCCTCTTCATTATCCTCCAACTTATCCCTTCCCTATCTTGTTTTACATAATCAATTGCATGTTGTTTCTCTCATTAAACTCTGAGTTCCTTGAGAGCAGGGACTGTTTTTTTTTTCTTTTCTTTGTATTTTTTTTTTCATTTAACTCAGTGCCTGGTATATAACAAGTTCTTAAATGTTTAACAGATTGAATGATTAGAACGCTAAGTGGTTTATGTGGGATCACACAACTCATTTGTGGCTGAGACAGAATTCCATTCAAGGTCTCCTGACTCTTAGTTTGGTCCTTTTCCACCTACCCCTTGCAAACTACCCACTCTCCTCAGAGGTATCTGCTTTCCTTTCAATTTTGCAGTCCTGATTTCCATGACCCTACATATCACTCTTCAACTTTTTTTCCTGAGTTGATCCCAAGAGGACATGTTCATAGACTATTTCTGACAACACTTAATGAAATGGTAAATTAAAGGCAAAGAATAGTTTAAAGCTGATGAAGTGGCTCATAACTATTGGCACCAGACTAAAGAATGTAGCTAAAAAGCTTGAAGTAGCATGTGTATCTTAGCTAAGCATTATCGTATTTGTTCTTCAAATCAGCATTTTACAGAGGAAGTCACTGAGGATACAGGAAGTTCCAGAACTTGCCCAAAGAGATACAATAAAAAAGGAAAAGAGCCAGGATTTGAACTCAGATCTTTGGACCCCAAGTCCAGTGCTTTTTCAAGTGTCTCACTGCTGATATCTGTTGCTGTGACTATTGTGACCTTTAAAAAAACAATTAAGTGACATTGCTCACAGCCACAAATATGAGATATTCTCTGGAAATATATTTAGATGATTTGACTTGCAGTCATCGCCCTGTCTCTGAATGGATAAAATGTTAATGCACTTATTAGCCAGACACATATAACAGTCATTTGCATATAACCAATATACAGTGGCTAATATAAAGGCATGTCTGGGTTAGCATATGTAATTTAAACATAAGAATCAAAGGAGAGAAGTAAGATTTTTTTTTTAAATTACCCGTAAGGACTTCTTATCCCCTGAAATGGAAGCAAACCATCTCAAGTTGCACAGATAAAGTAAGAAGTCTTAACAGAAGGACCAAGGAATTACCGATAACAGTACTTTGAACAGTCACACAAGCTTTGGGCCTTAGGTGCTTAATGAGCCGGGTTTCTATGGAAACTAGACTTTATGTTTTGAGGTGAATTATTGACAGGAAACGAATGTGAGGAGCACAGAGGGAGGCTAACTGCAGACCAGGATACTGGCTTCTTTAGGTGCTATATCCAAATATAATAAGGAAAGCACTCTGAAGTGATGACTTGGAGACAGAAAGCAGTCGCCTGGGGCAGGAAAAATCTTAAGGAGTGTCTAGTGTGGGATAAGGGACAGATTCTCCCTATTGTATGTTATCCCCAACACAAAGAAAAAGGAATTGTACTGAGTCAGTTAATAAAAACAATAATGTTGATTAACCCAATTCTACCAGAGTCCAGTGATGGGAGGGATTGTACCTTAGCTAAACCTCTTGTCTTTCTTAATGCTTAGCATAGACATTTACACAGTAAACATTTAATAGGTAATTTTTGAATGAAAAAATGAGATGAGGTGAGATTTCATGCCTATTAATCATCCCTGGGGTTGTCCCACATCAATACCCTGTGTAGGAAAGTATAGGCATGAAAAAGGGATAGCTCGTAATCCACTTTGGCTGGGATATAATATGCATAAAGCAGAGTAAATGAAATAGAACTGGAAAGGCGAGTTGGGTCTAGATTGTGGGGAACCTTAAAAGCTGGGATGAAAAGTCTGTCTTTTATCTCATTAGCAATGGGGAGCTAATGGGGATTTTTCAGCTTAGCATTCACATGGTCAAACCTGTACATGCAAAAGATTAGACAGGCACGAGATTCAAGGTAGGGAGACCAATTAAAAGGCTAATATGGTAAGTCAGGCTCTAGAGGGAATGAGAAGTAAAACAGTGGGAGGTTGAGTGGGGAGAGGAGACATGCAATGATTTTTATAGAAGTAGAAGTACCAGGATTTGCTAATTAACTGTGGATAAGGGGTAAGGGAGAGGGAAGAGTCTAAGGTGGCTCTGAGGTTTTAAGCTTGGCTTAAGGTAGTGTCATCAATGGATAGTGGAAAGTTGTGAACAGAGGCAGGTTGCCATGCACTCTATTTTCATGTTTATAGTAATATAATCTCTAAGGTCACTTGGAAACCTGAAAGTATCTTTAAAAAGAGGCAGGTCAATGTGGCAAGTAACAATGAGCACTTGAAAACAATATTGAGACAAAATAAAATAGAATCCCTACAAATACTACTAAGCTCCACCTCCAATCTCTTGTGTTCTGTACTAGATCCAGTGTTATATTCTTAGGGATACTGGGATGTAAGAGATCTCAGGATTACCATGCAGAGAATATAATGGCAAATGGCCCACTCAAGGTTAGCAGTGGATTGTAAAGGTTGGGATTTACTCTGTTGGACAAAGTCTTTCATCTGCATTATGTTCTGAGACCAGGGGAAGGAACTGGTTACCAGATGCTGATACAGGATATAGGTACATCACCACTAAAGTAAAAAAAAAAAACAACCACAAAAACTTTCCTAATTCAATCAATTACAGGAATGTTTATATTGGAGCAATAATTTATGTGTGATGTGTAGCCTGAAGAATGTTGTCAAGGAATGTGCAGTTGAAAAAGTAGGTGGGCAAGTCATGTAACAAGAATGGATGAATAATCCTAGTTGTATACTAATTAGTACCCATGAAATGGCAAAGTAGTAGAGGAAGAGCTGTAGACACTCTACAGATGAATGGAAGGGCATGCACATGAATCACATTTTGTAATGAGAGTTGGAAGAAATTTGAATTACTCAGTTACAGGTAATGCCCACACTGATGAGATCATAGATGGATCGTAAAAACAAAGAGGTACAGAAGAATGTCAACTCACTTTAAACCATGAAAGACTATATTGGGATTACCCTGAAATGATCCTCAAAAGATACATTCCTATTTTTCTCAGGGTTTCTTTGGTTTGGTGTCGTTCAGAAATGTTTCTATCTTTGTAACTTTCGGACCTGTATTAATTTCTTTCTTCTAAGACAAAGCATTTGCCTCTGGCTCAAACTAAATTCAGCTTTTGGTTAAATGATTTACATGTGGCACAGAAGTGAACTCAACTTTTTCTTAAGTCAGATTTTTTATTAACCAAAGAAAATTGATAATGTTAAGTAAGCAATGTGGATTTTTCCATGGTCTGTTTTTTTGCCGATTTTTCTCTTCAATTAAATTTTCATGTAATTTTGGAATGAAAAAATTGACTTGATTTCACAGCAGCATTATTCTGGTGGATTTTCTCTTGCTATTACCTTTAGCACACTAATGCTTTACCAATAACTTTTTTTGTGAGTAGCCGGGAGGCAGTGTGATGGACTACAAAGGACATTTACTGTTTCTGAACTCAGAAGATGTTCTATCCTTCCTCTTCCTATTATCACTTATGTGAGAAATCTTTGTGTTTGTCATTTTAGTGCTCTAAGTTTGTGAAATGAGGGGGCTAGACTATTTAATAATCAGTACTCCTTACCTCTTTAGAACCGTATCCCAGAATAAGAAACAAAGAGAAACTATGCAGTTTTTAAAACTATTACTATATGTTGCTTATCTTTTACAGTGGCCGAATAAGTGGTTTTAGCTGTTTCCCTGTACTCCAAGAATCTTATGAGGGATGCTTTGGTCCAGCCACTACCTATAGCCAGTTAGGGGAGTATCTTCATTTAGTAAATAGTGCAGCCCAGTGGAAAGAGATATGGATTTAGAGTCAGAGAATTGAAGATATTAACCAGTCATTAAGCATTTACTAAAGACAGCTAGATGGCACAGCAGACAGAGTTCTGGACTGGGGAGTCAGGAAGTTCAAATCCTGCCTAAGATACACACGTAGTATGATTTATGGTAAGTCACAGCCTCTCTAAACCTCAAAAGAACTTTTAGAGAGTGATGAAATTCATAGATGACCACTTTTAAGATTTCTATGTACATGCTAAACTGGATGTTCAGAAAATTATCTATATTGAACTAAGAAATTGAGGCTTATGCTAAATTTATATGCTAGACTGTCACCCTTAACCAATGAATTGCAAGTTGTCATATTTTTCTCTTTCTGTCTGGTAAGATGTATGTCTAAACTTAAAATGATTTAGCAAAATCTAAGTGCATTCTTTTGGTGACCTTGGAAGCAGAAATACAATGAAAAAGTGCTTGTATTCTCAGAGTACAGAAAACTCACTGGCGACATCTTTTTGAATTAATGGATAGCCACAGACAATCTGACCTCCAGGCTTTTAATATCATACCAAAGATGAACCGACATTGGAAGTGGAAAATATAATTATATGAATTTTCTGCGCATAATTCAAAAACTAGAGTCCAGGTGGAAAAATTCACAAACGTTTACTTAACTTATACTACTTTGGAAAGAGGTAGCAGATGCTAACTTTTTCACATTGATGCATCAGTTAAACGATATTATTAATGACCTATTATAATAAAATTGATTTATTTTCTAATTTACTCTGGGTTTACCTTTTGCATTTTGGAGTTCTTGTTATCGTGGGTATATCTGAAAATCATATTTAGCAGTAAAGGCAAAAGAGCAAGTCTTCTGCCAAATGGCTACCTTCTTATTTTGTTCAAACGAGACTGACCAGTGGTTCTAGAATGCAGTTTTTCCTGCAGGTCATTTTCTCTGAAGCCTGTTGTCCATAGCTGCTCTTCCCTCTGTCCTCAAATTCCCAGTTCTAGCCAGGACTGTTACTGCTTGTGATGCTCAAGCCAGCTGAGGTTGGGGAACCAACTCTTGTGTTTATCGTGGTCATTCAGTCATTTTTCAGGCATCTGACTCTTCATGCCCCCATTTGGGGTTTTCTTGGCAAATTAAATTTAAAAAAAAAATTCCTTCTCCAGCTCATTTTACAGATGAAGAAAATGAGACAAACCAGATTAAGTGACTTGCCCAGGGACACACAGCTAGTAAGTGTTTGAGGCATTATTTGAACTCAAAGATGAGTCTTCCTGAGTCCAGGCTGGTCTAGCACTATCCACTGCACCACCAAGCTGCCCTTCAGTTTATAGAAACCATTTAATAGATGAAGGAACTAAAGGAACCCTTTTGCCTCAATTAGCAAATGCTTCCCTTGTCTTTAGAGTCTTGAAGTTGTTCTCTTACTGCCTCGTTTTTATTCTTTATTTCTTACAGCAGTGATTTCTCAATATTTGGTTGGATTTTGAATTTCTTCTATTTTTACGTCTGGCTTCTAATCTGGTTCTTGCGCTCACGTTTGCCCTTTCATGGATGCTGGGATGCTGGCTTGACCTAGATAGATGATTCATTATCCCATGCATAATAGTAATACATAATAAGTTGATTCAATAAACCCGATTTTCCTATCATCTGTAATGGGAAGGATGGTAATAAGCATTTATTAATTGCTTAATATATGTCAGGCACTGTTTAAGTGCTTTATAAATATTATTTCATTTGGTCCTTACAGCAACCCTGGAGTGTAGGTGCTATTATCCTCAGTTTTCCATAGGCATAAGTGATTTGCCCACGGTCACACACTAATAAGTATCTGAGGCCAGTGTAGAATGCATGTTTTCTTGCTGATAAGTCCAGAGCTATATCCACTGTGCTACTAGCAGCCTAATTCATTCCTAATACCTGCCTGATCATCATAAACTCACCTCTTTTCCCTTGGTCCTACTCATTGCCTAGAACTGCTAATCTACTGCTCTTTCTACCCTACTGTAACACTTAGGTCTATCTTATTTTTTTTAAGTTTTTCATCTTTTCCTTACCGTTCAACCTAACATTTTTTCATTTTCTACTATGTGCCATATATTTGTATTATTCTTACAGAAATGAGATAGAAAGTAATGTAGGTGGATTCAGATCTAATTAAATGATCAACGAATGGTCATTAGTAGTTTGGGGTCAATTTAGAAGGAGGCCTCCAGTGGGATATTGCAATATGTGCTTGGTCCTATGCTGCTTAACTGGTTTTTTCATTGACCTGAATAAAGACATAAATGGCATGCTTATCATATTTGACAATGAACCTAAGTGAAAAGGGGTAACAGACAGACGGTAAGCCAGTCAGTATTCTAAAAGAGACATGCTAAAACATCAAGATCCATCTAATATGGTGAAACTTAAGATGGATACATGTAAAATCCAACCTTGTGTTCGAGGAAATCAATGTCAAGTTTATGATTGAGGTGACATGGCTGGATAGCAGCTCTTCTGAAAAAAAAAATCTGCAGGTTTTAGTGGACTAAAAGCTCTTTATGAGTCAGTTGCATTTGACAAAGCTGTTAAAAAGCTACTGACATTTTTGAGTTCATTATGAAAAGGATGGTATCCATGACTAAGAAGGCGATGGTCTCAGGGTACCCTGCTCTGCCCTGATCAGAACACATCTGGAGAGCTAAGTTGGATTCTGAATGCTACATTAAAAAAAAGATTTAAATAAGTTGGCAAGTATCCAGAGGAGGAGAGGATCATCTATCTAGAGCTAGAATGGACTTCAGAAGCCATCTAGGCCATCCCTTTCAGTTTATAGTTTAGGAAACTGAGTTTAAAGAAGTTTAAGTGACTTGCCCAAAGTTACATAGGTACTAAGGGTCAGATTTCAGATTTGAACCTAGATCCTCTGACTCTACAACTAGTGGTTGTAGAGTCACTGTGCCACACTGAAGGGCTTCATGTTGTTTATCTATGAGGATTATATGAAGGAACCATGAGTTGCTTAGCCTGGAAAAGAGGAGGAAGTGAAAGATACAAACATTTATATAGTACCCACTGTGTATTAAGCGCTGTGGGAAGGATTTTTTTTTAAACCAATATTATCTTATTTGATCTTCATGACAACCCTGTAGGGTAGGTGCTTTTTTATCCCCATTTAAATATGTGCTGCTATTATCCCCTTTTTCCAGTTGAGGAAAACTAGATAAATAGAGGTTAAATGACTTGCCCAGGGTCACACAGTCATGGAGTGTCTAAGACTACATTTGGACTCAGGTCTTCCTGACTCCAAGCTCAGTGTTCTACCCACTACATTATATCTAGGTGCTCTGAGTGAGAAGATTCAAGGGAATGTGGTAGGTATCTTCAAGTATTTGGAAGGATATTATATTGAAAAGAGATAGGTTTGTAGTGTCATGGGATCTAGGTAGCAGAACTAGATGTGGGAGGTCCAAATTACAAGGAGACAAATTTGGGCTTGATATGGAGAAAAAAAATACTTCCTAATAATTCCAGTTATCCAAGAATATAATAGACTTCCTTAGGAGGCATAGGGTTTTACCCTTTCTTAAGTAGAAGTCTTCAAGCAAAGATTGAATGGCCATTTGCCTATATATAACAGGGGGAAGTCTCATATGAACTATATGGATGCTGATGTCCCAAGAACAGATTTTTGTGATTCTCAATAACATGGATTGACAAATACATACAACACAGACCTGCTTTCTGGGAGCTTGCATTGGTACTGGTCAAGGACAACAAGTGTCTAAATAGCAGTGATACAAGGGAGAGTGAGATAAATACAAAGAAAAAGCCCAGGAGAAGTGTTCAGAGAAATTTCAGGAGGGAAAAAACTCTTTGTCCTACAGCGTAGACGATGGGTAGAGTTAGGGAAAGCTCCACATAGGAGGTAACATCTGAATTGAACCTTGAAGCAATGAAAAAAAATCAAGAGATAGAAATATAGAGGGAGTTCATTCTAAGATCAGGGGAGGATTTTTTTAAAGCATAGAAATGGGTGAATGAAAAGGATAGAGGCTATACTTTGCCTTCCATTTATCCCTTTGTCCATCTTTGCACAATATATTTTATATAAAATTTAAAACTGAATTAATGGGATTCAGAGTGGGGGAGCACAGAAGGAGGAAATGAGGAGTGAGTGGCTAGAAGACAAGAGTACCGTGAGCCCCATGAGGGCAAGGATTATATCTTATTTAGACCCACTGCAGTGGTCTGCATGCAGCTGACATTTAATAAATGCTTGTCCAATGGAAGAGAAAGGCCACATGCAACATTTAGATTTTTAGTCAAGAAAACAAATGTTTGATTAGCATCTACTAAGTGTCTAGCACTAAGCTAGGTAATGGGGGTAGTGATTAGAACTAGACCTGTAATTTTATTGATATAGTCTGCTCTCTCTGCCCATGCAGATTGGAATCTTGTTGGCAACTTAAGATCTTAGATAATTGTGTAGAGCCCTAATACATTAATTGACTTGTCCAGGGACACATAATCAGTACATGTCAGAAGGGACACTTGAACTCAGGTTTCCTTGGCTTTGACTCCAGATCTCTATCCACCAGACCATACAGCCTCAAAGTGTTGAGAATACAAAGGCATAAATGAACCAATACCTGACCTGAAGAAGCTTATTTCTATTAAGCAGAAGACTCATTCGTGTATAATCATGTGCAAAGCATTTAAAAGTTATTTTAAGGCAACGGAGGTGAGGTGACTTTAATAGATGACAGTATCATAAAAATCCTCATTTTAAAAGAAAAGGTGACCATATGCTGCCGGACTCAGGGATTCCACACCAATCTTAAATGAGAAAAAAGTTTAAAAAGCACATTGGGCCCTTGTCAACAACAATTACAGAACTGTACTTTACTTCGGGGAAAATGCATTAAGGAGGCTTAAGGTCGTGCAAATAAGCAAAACCTGTATTTCTACTGATAGGTCTCAGGATAAATTCTCATTCTCTTTGATCTTAAGGAACATGCTATAAAAATACCCCTGCTAACACCTGGAAGTGTATTTCTTTCTTCTTATCTCCTTTGTTTAGAACCAAGCTCTACACTTTTGAGGTTCAGCTTTTATTTCAGAAGTTTTTGAGGCATGGAATTATTAAATGTGTATTCTAGTCTAAGTCCAAAGCTTTCATCTAAGGACCAAGATCGCTTCAAGCCCAACACACTGTATCATGAGAAGGCCCTGAATAATTCACTCACAAGAATAAGAGAATGAGACTCTGAGTGAATCAGCCGTGTTATTACTCTCAGTCTGTTCACTGGCTCCTTAGGAGACATCAAAAGCACAGGGCCAAAATGAATAAAAATAAATAAATATGGGCCATAAAATGAAAACCAAGTCCCAAAGTGAATCCATAAATAAGAGAACCTACAAGAAGACAGAAGAAAAAAAGTAGAAACAAGTCACTGATCAGAAACAGAGTTGGATGATGTGAAAAATGCAATATTAAAAAAAAGGATAGTTACTCAAAGATCAAAACAAGGAGCGACTACATACATATACATGGCTCTGTAAATACAGTTTTATATACAGGAAGTTAGAGCAGTCTTATTCTTCACAGTCAGGTCCCTCCAGGGGAGCTAATATAAAATACTGAGTGCATCCAAGATAGCAAAGTGATGGAGTTACTGTGATAAGATTAGTTAATAACAATTCTGGTACTTTAGGTATATCTCGTGGGACACTCGTCTTCCAGTCTTATGATTTTGCTAAAGTTGAGAGTTGCCAGTGAAGAAATTCCTTTTATCATTGCAGATCTATAACTGCTCTGTGACTTATAGCCTTAGAGATCGGTGACACCGAAAAGTTTAATAATGATGATGATATCAATACCTGGTATTTATATAATAGTATGTGCTACGCACTGTGCTAAGCACTTCACAAATGTCTCATTTGATCTTCCACAACAACCCTGCAAGGTAGGTGCTATTATTATATTCATGCTACAGTTCAGGAAACTGAGGCAAATAGAGGTTAAGTGACTAACCCAGGATTACACACCTAGTAAGTAAGCCCAGATTTTTTTTTCCTTTTTGCAGATGATATGATGGTATACTTAGAAAATGCTAAAGATTCAACTAAAAAATTAGTTGAAAATAATTTTAGCGAAGAAGCAGGACATAAAATAAACCCACATAAATCATCAGCATTTCTATATATTACCAACAAATCCCTGCAGGAAGAGAGAGTAAGAAATATTTCATTTAAAATAACCATAGGTAATATAAAGTACTTGGGAGTCTACCTGCCAAGACAAAACCAGGAACTATATGAAAATAATAAAAAATTATACGAATAGAGTCAGATTTATAAATTGGAGAAATATTAATTGTTCACAGGCGGGCCAAAACAAAATATTAAAAATTGTAAGTCTACCGAAATAAAGCTACTTGTTTAGTGCCATCACAATTAAACTATCAAAAATTATTTTATTGAGCTGGAAAACAGAATAACAAAATTTGTAAGAATAAGGGGTCAAGAATACCAAAGGAATTGGCGGGGGGGAATGTAAAGGAAATAAGTTTAGTGGTACCAGATCTTAAACTGTACTATAATTATCAAAACTATATGATAATGGCTAATAAAGTGGTAGATCAGTGGAATAGAGTAGGGATACAACACACAGTAGTAAATGACTGTGGTAAACTTGTGTTTGATAAATGAAAAGATCTAAGCTTTTGGGATAAGAACTCACTATTTGGTAAAAATTGCCAAAAAAAAAACCCTGGAAAGCAATCTGGCAAAAACTAAGTATAGATTACTATCTTATGCCCTTTACTTGAATAAAATCAAAATGGATACATGACCTAGAGATAAAGAGAGATATAAGTAAATTAGAGCAGCATAGAACATATTACCTATCAGATTTATGGATAAGATAAGAATTTATGAATAAATAAGAGATAGAAAGTATTATGTGATCTAAAATGGATAATTTTGATTACATTAAATTAAAAATGTTTTGTACAAATAAAGGCAATGTATCCTAGTTTAGAAGGAAACCAGTAAATGGGCGGGGGGGGACTTACAGCCAGTTTCTTGGATAAAGATCTCAAATATACAGAGAAATGAGTCAAGTTTATAAGAATATGAGTCATTCACTAATTCATAAATATGATCAAAGAATATGAACAGGTAGTTTTTGGAAGAAGAAATCAAAGCTATATATAGGCAAAGCAAAAATGCCCCAAGTCATTATTAATTAGAAAAGTTCAAAGTAAAACAACTCTGTGGTATCACCTCATACTCATCTGCTAAAGTGATAGAAGGGGGAAATGACATATGTTGGAGAGGGTGTAGGGGCAAAAAAATGGGACACTCATACACTATTGGTGGAACCCTGAACTCATCCAACCATTTTGTAGAGCAATGTGGAGTTATGCCCAAAGAGTTATAAAACTGTATATACACTTTGACTCATCAATTCCCACTATTAGATCTCCTTCCCAACCCATCAATTGGATAATGGCTGAATTAAGTTGTGGTATATGATTGTGATGGTATACTACTGTGTTGTAAGAAATGATGAACAGGTTGGTTTTAGAAAAACATGGAAAGAGTTGCATGAAAATAATGCAAGAGCCAAGAGTACATTGTACACAGTAACACCAATATTATTTGAAGTGTAGCTGTGAATGACTAAGCTATTCTGAGTAATATGATCATTCAGATTAATTGTAAAGGACTTATAGAGGAAAATGCTATCCATCTCCAGAGAAAGAACTGATTGATATATGGAAATGTGTATTGTATAGTTCCACATATCAGATGTTCTATCATGTGGATTAGGAATGAGGGAGGGAGAAAATTCAGAACTCAAAATGTAACAAATAATTTTTAAAAATTAAGATTTAGCCTTGTGCAGCGGACATGCTTATTAACATGGAGCCACTTACCCTCCTTGCCTTTCTGATGTACCACCCCTCCCGGTACTACACTAGTACCCTTGTATGTACTTTTAGATATTGTGAAATGAAGCAGTGAGTTTCGCTTATATGAGTGCGACTTTTCCCCGGCTCTCTCCACTTCTACCATGAACCTTATTAAATAGTTCCAGACTTCTTGCCAACATTTCTCTTGGCCTTAGGTAGTCAGCCTGAATTTCCTTGCTAGCTGTTCTAGTCTCAGCTAAATATTATTTATGTGACTCTAGGTACTTAGCAAGTCTGTGCCTCAATTTCCTTATCTGTAGAATTATCTGACTTTTTCACAAAACCTTAAACCCACTTCACTCTGAAGCTCATAGATTGGACCACAATAGGTCCCTGCCCAAGCTCCACTTAATGACTATATTTTGGGCCCTCCTGCCTTAGAGTGAATGTCAATGGTAACTGTTTCTCTTTGGAACAGCAACCCTGAGTCTTCCCCTCCCAGTTTGATTTTTTAAATCTTTTTTTCTAATTTAAGGGGCCATCCATTGACTTACTTCTTAAAGAGGCCTATTCACTGAATGGGTATTACCTCACTCTAAGTGAGTACTTGAAAAGGCCTTAGCCTAAAAGGGCCAGGGTCCCCCCATTGCATCCTGGGTCATTTCCAGTCATTCTAATGAATATCTGGTCACTGGATCCAGATGGCTCTGGAGGAGAAAGTGAGGCTGGCGACTTTGCACAACCCTCCCTCACTCAAATCAAAGTCAACTACAAGACATGTCATTTCCCTGATGTCATGGTCCTCTTCAAAAACGAAGGACAAACACAACAACTCTGACTTGTGGGTCTCTCAGGTCACTGCTAGTTCTAAATCTGTGATCCTAGAAGATCAGTTTGGCACCATTTAGATGAGCTTTCCGACTCTCTCAGGTGTCATGTGTTCAAGCCAGCTTATTCAGGTTCTCTCAAATGAAGAATCTCCCTATTAACATAAGAGGCTGAAATAAATTTAATAGAGAATTCTCAGGACCAGGGTGGTAGACAGGTACGGCATAGGTAGTGAAGAATGAGATAGCTTTCCACCAACTGAATTGCAGGAGCAGATATAGTTCCTCTGAAAGCATCTACTCAGAGCTTTGATTTACCCCTTAGTTAATACTGGCCCTTTCTATACCACAGTTGGAACATTTAGCTTTTAAAAATTATTATTAAGTATACTAATTATATACCTGCCTAGACTCTGTATTTGTACTAACACAATATTTAAGGTTGCAGTGTTTATCTAGGAAAAATAGTATTAAACACTAAGTACATGGAAAGTGTTTGGCTAATTGTAAAGATTTATTGGTGAGAACTGCCTGCTAGCTAATTAATGTGCTGTAGGGTAACTGTTAATGGTTTCAATTGTTCCATGACACAGTATCAATAGTCCTTAATGTTACCTAAGCCATGGAGAGGAAATTCTCTGTGTCAGAGAGCTATATCAACTCTATCCTAGATGCAGCATTGTATGAATGAATAAAACACTTATTAAGGGCATACTATGTGCAAAACAGGTACTTAGTATTCAGGATACAAAGAGAAAAAATAAGATAGTCCCTGATCTCAAGGAGCTCACATTCTAGTAAGCGGTAGTAACACATGGATGGTTTCAGCTACAAATCTGATGCAAAGATTCAGTGGTCTTTTGAGTCTTCGTTAGCAAAGCAGATGGTAATGCCTCTTCTTCAATGTTATTGCCCCTGAAAAATCTTATGGGTTGCTGATGTTAACTCTACAGCAAGGCCAAAAACTTTGATGAGATGATATTTCTTTTGTGGATCTTAAGCAACTGTGGTTATAGCACCAGTAGAAGCAGGGGGGTGGACTGCATCTCCCCAGGGTGATGACTAGAGACACGGGGCTGGAGTAGTGCAACTTCGAAAGCTCTGGGATTCAGGGTTATGGGCTGTCTCCATCAGAATTCTGAGGAAAGATGGTGGTCAAGGCGGCAGTGGCTTGACTTGGCTGGTGCTACTGCTTCCTTTCTCTCCCTCAGATTGCCTTGGTGCTTCAGTTAGGCTCGTTTATATTCTCTGTGTGGGGTAGTTGAATGGCAGTCATGGATGACTGCCTTCTTCTACAGGTGAGTCACTTCTCCAAGTGATGGTTATAAAGGATGTCTACAAGCAGGATTGCTGGTTTGGGGTGCTGCTACTCCCGGGGTTCCTGTGATTATCTGATCAGTGGTTGTTGATAGTGTTAAGAAAGGTGGTTCCACTTTCCATATTGGTGTCTTCCTTAAGCGATGGCTGTGGGGTCTGGGCCAGAAGCGGGTCTAATGGTTTGGGGGCCATTGCTATTCCCAGGGTCCTGGGCTGAGGGAAGATGGTAGGCAAGCTGGGGGAGGTTTGGCTTATTTAGCACATGGCGCCTCCTTCCTCTCCCTCAGCATGCCCCGCTGCCTCAGCTGAGCTGGTTGGCCCATTCTGTGTGAGGTATGTGGTTGCATTGGTTGATAGTGGCTGGTCCTTTCCCCATAGTAATTTTCCCAGATGATGGTTGGGAAGGCTAGGCTATGAAGAGAGCCTTTGGTCTGATGGCAGGTGGGTTACTGCCACTCCTTGGGTTCCTCTACCAGTATCTGATCAGCAGTTGCTGCCTTAATGATGGCTCTGGGGGAAGGACTGGAAGAATAATGCAAGGAGTGCTGGGATTTCAGTCTACAAGACTTGGGTTCAACCCCCACTTCTGATGTTTATGATATGTCTAACCCTGGGCACATTATTTGACCTACATGTGCCTCAGGAAATTTCCTAGGCCTTTTCTATCTAAAAATCATTTTGTTGCTGTTGTTGTTGTTCAGTCATTTCAGTCACGTCCAACTCTTCATGGCCTCATTTGGAGTTTTCTTGGCAAAGATACTGGAGTGGTTTGCCATTTCCCTCTCTAGCTCATTTGAGGAAACTGAGGCAAAAAGGGTTAAGTGACTTTTCCAAGGTCACACAGCTAGTAAGTGTCTGAGGCCAGATTTGAACTCAGGGAAAAAAGTCTTCCTGACACCAGGGCCCAGTGCTTGTAATGCCAAGCAGGGTGGGACTTTTTGCTGTTTTTTGTTTGAGTTCTTCTCAGCACTAAGGCAATCTAGTTCCTTTGATTGAGTCATGCCTTTGTTTCAATCAAGTCTTTGATTAAATCAGGAGTCTTTGATGACCTGCTCAAGTCACAAGAAAGCGTAAGTCGAATGAGTTTGAGTCACATCATAGTGATACCCTCTGACCAAGAAGAAGTGTATGTATACTCTGAGGTCAGCATTTTGTTTGGGGCTCACTCACCAGAAGAGCTTTGCATGATTTGAGCAGACAAAACTCTGGGTAGCCATTAAGGACCTCCCCACCACCCCAGCTTTGAAAACCCAGATGTTGGTGCTTCTCTTTCTCTGGTAACTGTGTATGTATTGCTGTGGTCAGACAGAAGCCTGTCTGTTGATTTGTGTTATTTTGCTCTGTCTATAATTTCTGCTTGTAATTTCTGTTTGTATTTGCTCTGAAGTTCAGGGTGCTGACTTTTTCCCCTGAACTAAATGAATGATATATGTATGTTTGATTAAAGTGGGACTGCAAACCCCTTTAAGTTGCTTTCCTTAGAAAAGCAGATCAAAGAACCTGTGCTAGCAGCTGTCCTGTGTGCTGGTGTTACTAGTCTTACATAGCCACAGTAGCAGCAAGCAGTATTGTTGTTACAGCTCTATCCATTGTACTACCTAGCTGCCCCATGGAGCAGTTATATGCATAAAAGGCTGGTAAGAAGGTGCAATGGAGAGAATTCTGTACCTGGAATTAGGAAGACAACTTCAGATTCAGCCGCAGACACAGCTGGCTGACCTAGGCAAGTCACTTAATTCTGTCTGCCTCAGTTTCCTCATTTGTAATATGAGGATAATAGTAAGACCTATGTCAGAACTGTTGTGAGGATAAAATGAAATAGCACTTACAAAGCACTTTGAAAACACTAAGGCACTGCAGAAATGATGGAATTATCATTATCATCATTGTATTTGTTGCTATCTCTTTTGGATATTCTCTTGCTGAAATTCCTTATGCTGATGAAATCCTAGCTCATTCATATAATCCTATTAATCTGTTATATTCTTTAACAATGACGTCTTTCATCTGCCAATAGTGAGAGGCAACTCACAATAATAAATAGAGTGAAGCCTTTTAAATTTAGGTAGCAAAAGGGTCTATCTTTTCTCACCCCTCCCCCTAAACTTGTATACCATGTGTAGAATGTTAATGATTAAATTCATATCTGTCTATTCTCTCAAAACTGAAGTTATTATTCCACTTTCAATTTAATTCAGTTCAGCAAGAAATTTTTAAAAACCTACTAGGAGTCATATATTATACAAGGTCCTAAGCATACAAAAACAAAAATGAAAATACTTCACATTGTCTGGTGTGGGAGAAGAGATGCAACATGGAGATAAGTATACAAAATAGATACAAAGTAGATGGGTGTAGGGCACAGTGGAGCAAACACTGGGTCTGAAGTCACAGGGTTCAAATCTCACCTCTGACACTACCTGTTCAAACTTGGACAAGTTGCTCCACCTCCCTGTGATTAACTTTCCTAGTCCATAAAATGAGAGAGCTAGACTAGATGACCAAAAGTCACTTCTGGCTCTCAATTTGTGATGCTATTTTAATACTTGCAGCTTCTTTGCCAAGGAGAAATAATCCTCTTTACCTCCATTGCCAAGGAAAATTCATGTGGAGGATAAAGCCCAACGGTGTGGTTCAAATTTGGGGGTTGGTTTTATAGACTTATCTATCTTAAATGGACTGATTGCTTTTCTCTGCCTCCTGGGAAGGACTGAGAGACTCTGACTTAATGGCATGAATTGTGGGAGATATAATCCCATATAGACAAATGTAGTTTTCACCTCCAAAGTGTATTTTCCTTAGCAGAGGAGGTAACAAGGCTTATTTCTCCTTCACAGATGGGTCCCAAGAGTCACACTATGATCCTATAATCAAATTGAAAAGGAGACTCCAGAACTGCATAGAATCAAAGTGAATGCATTCTCCAATTTGGCGATATAGAATCTGGAATATATTTGACATGAACTTTCATAAATTCATGATTGTGAATCCCTTAGTTGAGAATAAAAACTCCTAGAAAGAGATCCTATGTGGGACATAATTGCTCAAGGCCATTCATTCAGCTGGTTACACAGTTGGGAGTATTTTGTCATAATGCTTTTAAGTCCTAGCCTGGATACTACGTCCTTAAAGAAGCTTCTCAGATCCTCTAAAATCAGAGTGTCATTCTTTTTCCTCTGAACCCCAAAGCCATTGAAGCTTTCTTATGACCCTGTATTTTGCACTATACTATAATTATGGATACACTTGTCTCACCCAACCCCAGAAAAGACTGTAAGCTTCTCAAAGGCAGATACTGTTTTAGGTATATTTGCATCCCCCAAGGTATCTAGCATAGAACACATAGTAGGTATTCACTGGTTTGAATTGTTGGTTGTTTTTGCATCCTAGATAATTCCACGATACACTGCAGTGTTCCTTAGGTTGACAAGATGAAAAGTTTACAAAATTCTAGGTCTTCTGGGCAAAGTCACCGACCAATTATAGTATTTAGCAGATAAAGTGGCCCTATATGGTACCATGGTGAAAATAAGAGAATTGAGGAAAGTTATTTTTCACTGTTATCAAAGGCAGAAGAGGACTAAAATAATCATAGCCCCATATCTGCTAAAGTCAGCTAAATATTAATGCAGGAGATGTCCAACCATAATCATGTCCTGAGAAGGAAATAGGTAGGTAGATATGGCCTACCTTTTGGGAAAAAGGAAAAAAAGTCTGATGTAAGGATAGGAAGTAAGGAGATATTCATACAGTAGACACACATTTGTTCTCAAGTGGACAGTAAAATTCCTCAGGGGGTTAGGAGTGCTGATCCAGGGTAAACTGTATTCCCATTACAAGCTTAAAGGGCTGAGCTGTTGCCTTATCCCTCAAATGAGAAAAGGAAGGAAGAGAATGAAACATGTTTTTATTAAATGCCTATCTACCACAGATAGGTAGGTAGGTAGATAGATAGATAGATAGATAGATAAATCTGGCACTGCATTAAGTGCTTTACAAATATCTCGTTTGATTCTCACAACAACCTTGGGAGGAAGGTATTGTTATTCCCTCTTGCTTATTGAGGAAACTGATGTCAGAGTCCAAGTGTGGTACACAACCTTCATGGTAAAAAGTGATTATCACCAAAAAGTCTTTGCCTATCTTTTCCAGTTTCATTTGTGATCCTTCCGAGTTATCACAAGTGAACAGTCAAACTTGGTTACCAGTTTTCCATAGACAACTACATCTTTTCCATTCCTCATTTGGTTGAAAGATATGAAGAAGACAAAATCTCACTATGCATATTAAAAAAGGCTTTTGATTTAGTACAGCAAAACACCATCTTAAAAGCTGTATTCCAACAAAGTGTCTTCTAAGTTATTTTAGCAGATGCAGTGGCACCATATGGTAACACAGTGAAAATAAGATAATTGAACAAAGTTGATTTTTCGTGGTTATCAAAGCCATAAATGAGACTAAAATAATGATAGCCCTATAGTTTCTGGGGCCGCTAGGTGGTTCAATGGATAGAGTGCTGGGGCTGGAGTCAGGAAGACTCATCTTCCTGAGGTCAATTCTGATTGTGTGACCCTGGGCAAGTCACTTAACTCTGTTTGCCTCAGTTTTCTCTTTTGGAAAATGAGCTGGAGAAAGAAATGACAAACCATTCCAATAAGTTTGCCAAATAACCCCAAATGGGGTCACAAAGAGTTGGATATGATTGAAATGACTGAACAACACCCATGTCATGTGTGGCTCTTCCATGGGGCTGAGCACCTAGAACATAATGCTAGTTGACTGAAAGTTTTTATGTGAAGTACCTTTTAAGATTTCCTGTTTGATTTGCTCATTTGTTCTTTTGGTTTGGTGAATGGGGAGGGGATAGGGTATCAATCAGAATGAAGAAAAGATAATGTCTAGTAATTTATAGAGTATTATAAAGTTTACAAAAAGTGTTGTATGCACAGTTGCATCTGGGCCTCACAGCAACCCCATTAGATACAGCAGCTGCTACAAATACTTATTCCCACTTTATAAATGAGGAAAATGAGGCTCATTTTCAAGTTCAGTTACTTGCCCAAGTTTAAACATTTGCCCAGGATCAAACAGGTAGCAAATATCAAAGGTGAGATTTGAACCCAGCACTAGATTCGGACCCTCTAACTCCATGCCCAGTGCTCCAGCTTCTTTGCCAAGATACCTCTTATCTGGAGGAAAATAAAAACGTAAGTAGATTAGTAAATCACCCAAATGCATATGCTCTATCCACCACATACAGCACAGGATTTTTTTGTTGCAAGGAAGAAATGACTTCCAGTTTGTGAAAGCATTTGGTAAGTCGTAAAGCCTTGTAGAAATAAGCAGTTATTCTTCACGTTGTTGAAATGGCTCCACTAAGAAGAGTATGAGTATTTTAAAGTGCTAGGCATTACTTAAGAAATAATAAGTGCATATACAGAAAAGAAGGAAACGTTATAAGGAAACAGCAAAGACTGGAAAGACCAAAGCCCCGTTCGAGGAAGCTAGCCTCATTGCTGTGCAAGAAATCAAGAAAGAAATAACACTTATAGTGGAGCAAAGAGAGTAGTAATGCAGAAGCAGGACATGAGATTCAACTTTTAAGGAGCATGAAGGAAAATACATAAAAATACACAAGGATAAAAGTATATCAAAAAAAGAGAAAGAAAATAAAAAAGGAAATGGAGTCTATAAAATGGAGGAAATAAAAATGATAGTAAATTGCACTAAGAGATCGGAGACATTCAACACTTAGATCTTTGTTCTTTTGTTTGTCTTTACCTCAATTCTTATAAAATTCATGAACCAAGAAGAGAAACAGGATGAAAATATGATAAGCAAATAAATCTAGCTAGGCTAAGGGAAGATCGGGTAAGGACAAATCTAGCTTCTTGAATTCAAATCTGTAGGTCTTCATGTCCAGGCATTCATCATACTCAAAGGAGGCATGAAGAATCTGGATACTGCAACAGAATCCGTGCTGACTGTCTTTTAAAAATGGGAAAGATATTTCCCTGTGAATGAAGACTTTCTGTGATCAGAGAATGGAGGTGGGGATACTGGAGGAAATATTTATAAAATCTGTTTACTAATATTCAGAGAAGAACAAGGCAAGAGTTAACAAAAGGCTCTGTGAAAATAACATTATCCTCACAAGATAACATATCTTCTAACAAGAAAATTATTTAATCTTAATTTCCTTCTCTGCTAGAATAAATACCCTTATGTTCTGAAGCAGTAGATGTAAATTGCGCTAACTATAACAGAGCTTTCTATCCTATCTCATTTAAGACCCCTATCAATAAACTTTAGAATTGCAACAAGAATTGTATTTATTAGCTAGAAGATAATTGGCCAGAGGGTTACACCTGGAAAATGAGTATTGTTAGCCTAACAGCATGTGATAATAAGAGGGGTGTAGAATGGTTTTCTGTTGGACCCAGTATTTAACATTTTAATTCTTAGATAACAGAATTGGGAAGGTACCCATTAAGTTTGCACATGACATCAACCTGGGATCCTCAATCAACATCTTGGGATATGGGACAGAATCCTAATGGTCTGAGGAAATCAAGTTTTGTTCAGTGAGGATAATTAAAAGGTAAAATACTGAACAGAAAAGGATCGGCATTATTAGTATAACAAATATATGTGTGTGTGTATGTATATATATATATATATATTTATGTAAGTATATAATGTGTGTATGTATACATATACACACACATACACACATAAATTTAAGTATTCCAGGGTGACCACAAGTTAGTAATTTAGCACTATGATATAGGGCTGCAGGTTTACACATATATTTCAATGGGTTAATGAATGTGGATAGGGAAAAAATATATATCTTGATTTGAATATAAATGATTTCCTTTGGGATGCTCTGGCAGGGGTGGGCTGTGGCCAGGAAAAACTGGCCCTTGAGAGCCAGTTGTTAAATTTTCAGCACAAGCTTTTACACCTCAGAAAAAGGCAAATTACATATAAGGACTTTGTTAAATGTTTTATTAATTGTCTAGATTTAAGAAAGTGATAGAAAAAAAAGTTAATGTAGTTTAATTGACATTTATTAAGCCTTTACCAGCACATTCCTGTTCTATGTATTTTACGCATTTGAAGATATTCTGGAAAGGAGTCCATGATACCACAAAAAGAAAAAAAAAGTCAAGAAGCCCTGGTATAGGGGAAAGAGGTTTGGCCTAGGAGGCACACAACCAATTTTCTGTTCCCAGGTCGGCTGCTACTACACAGAATGACTTTAAGTAACTCATTTCACTTCTCTTTCTATATAAAATGGAGGCCTTAGATTTGCTGACCTCTAAGGTCCCTTGAAACTTGAAAATTGAGCCTGGAGTCAGGAGGACCTGAGTTCAAACCCTGCCTCAGACACTTAAGGAACTTGTAAAAAGTCACTTAACATTTTTTGCTCAGTTTCCTCATCCGTGAAATGGCTAATAGTAATAAATAGTAAAAGTAATACCTACTTCCCAGTGTTGTTGTGACAATGTATTTGTAAAGCACTTTGCGTACCTTAAAGTGCCATGTAAATACTAGCGATGATGATGGTGATGATGGTGATGAATCTAGAAATCATGACAATGAATCCTCAATTAGAAAAATTAAGATTTGTGCTCTCTTCCTTCCCCCCCCCCCCACCATGAAGACCATTCCATGGGGAAGCCCTGTGAAAGACAGGAATTTAACCCTGTTTGCTTACTTTAGCTCTGGTTAGAGGGATGAGCAACTAGGTTGTAGCTGGAAGATTCCATTTAGTATCCCAATGCCTAATTAACCATGAGACTGCGGGTAAATCATTTCCCTTCTCTAAGCCTTAGTGTCCTCTGATCCAAATGAGGTTTTATCTCTAAGATCCCTAGTAGCCCTAAAATCCTATGATTTTGTGTATTAAAGAGAAAGTTGCCGTCGTCCGTAATAGAGTTCAAGGAGATTTTGAAGTGTTATGGAAATTAAAAATTCAGTAAGATTTCTATACCACCTAGAGTTTTAATCTTCTCAGGAGTGGAAAGAAGAGCATCATTTTTTTTACAATTCAAAGGGAGCAATCTCCATTATAAAGTAAGCTATTAGTTCTTTAGTTGTAATATTCTCTAAACCCTTTTGTCTCTACAGCTGCAATATAGCAGAATTTGCATTTCAATTAATGTGCCCAAGTGCTGAGCATTAAGCCTACTAGCAGAGAACATGTTTTCTGACTTCCAGAGTCTTAAAAAAAAAAACCCCAACCCTTCAACCCTCCTACCCATGTGAAAGATGTGATATATTATCATAAGGTCTTTTTGATTGTTTTAAATTTGGCATTATGACGGCTCTATTTTAATTAAGCCCTTTTAGCCTGCAACTTTAAAAAGTGTTTAGAAATGTCAATTACCTATAGTTGAGAACTCTATTTGAGCCATTAGTTGAGGCTATGATTTGTTTCTTTGAACAGCGGGTAATTGTCAGTATCATATATAAATATGCCATTGCAGAAATAATATGATCTTAGAAAGGAGACAGGCAAGCTGGATTGTTTCAAGGCAGAAACTACTTAAATGTCTCAAGTGTTTTCTAATAGAGGAAATCAGTGGTGATTTCCAGCATAACAGTGCCTCTAAGGCTGCTTGTTAATAATGAGAATATATGTCAACCTTCTAAAGCAGAGAGGGACAGGGTGGTAAAAGGGTTTTCTTAGCTCACCTGCCTTGAAAGCACAGTACCTCCTCACAGCCACATCCCCCACTACTAAATGAAGCTTTGACCTGCTCCATTTCAGACATGGTCAGGCTCTCCTTTCCTTAGGCAGTTTGGTGCTCCCACCCTTCCCTCGCCTCTGTATTGGTGGCAGAATTAGTGTAGATATCTCATCAACTATAGCTATACTGTAGCTCAAAGCTGTAGAGCTGAAGCGATCCACCAACCTTGACCTGCCTAGTACCAGAGATTATAGGTGAGCACCAGCACACCTGGCGACAATTTGAGAGTGATGAGAATATAGATCCATTAGAAATATTACAATTAGGAGTGGGCATGTTTGTGTTGAAACTAAGAAATATGTGCACACAGAGCTCTTAGTTTCAACACAAACATGCCCCCTCTCAGTGGTAATATACACACATATATACACGCATATGTACCTAATATATACATACACATATACGAAGAGAGAATGTGTCTAAGTGTATATATAATGTGTCCACAAACATACATATATACATATGTGCTTAGCATGTACTATGCATATATGTATGCATGTATGTGTGTATGCATATATGTATGTATATAGCAGACAGCGAGGTAGAAGTGGAATGCCAAGCCCTGTCTCAGACATTTACTAGCTGTGTGACTCCCTGGGCAAGTCACTTAACCCTCTTTGCCTGTTTCCTCATCTGTAAAATGATCTAGAGAAGGAAAATGGAAAACCACCCCAGTAACTTTGCCAAGAAAACTCCAAATGGGGTCACGAAGAGTCAGACACAACTAAACGACAACAACAAATACATCTTTGTGTGTATAAACGGAATACTGTCATAAAACTACATTTTTCCTTCATTAGATCATTATAATTCTTGTTCAAGTTTTATGATAACATTGTTTTGTGTATCCTTAGACTTTTAGTTAATAGTGTTTTGGAAACACAAATCACCATGTGCATCCTACCAATATATATAAAAAAGTGAAGTTCTAGGCTAATTGAATGATAAGGTTCTTAATGCCACACATTTCTCTTCTCTACCCTCACTCCAATTTTGCAGCAGCCAAGGAGTGATTTATCTAAATATTTCCCACAGTGGTAATTCACCAAAGCTGATAATTAAAGGCGGTGTTTTTGCCCCAGGCTCCTACTATTTGTCTGTGAGATACAAAATTATTCCGCAGAGCTGAGGCCTCTGTATTAAGTAAGCCATGTTGTTATTCAGCAGCCTTGTAAAGAATTCTCAATATCCTACTCTGTTCCCTGCATGTCTTCTCCAAATACTGACTTTGCTCTGCTTTATGGTCTTATTCAAGCTTTCAATTTGTGTTCTCTAAAGTTTTATAGCTTAATAAAATCATGTAAATTGAATTTCTGGGTGGAAAAAACCAATATCTGCTTCTGAAATCTGAAGTTTCAAAGGACACATAAAACTATCTGAAATCATATCACGTCTGACTTTTTTTTTCTTCCTTCAATTACAATCAGAAAACAATTTCATTCTGCTCAAGTCAGATAGGAAGGCCTAAAAATCAGAAGCACAAAATGAGGCCTAGGTTATGTTTCTGATCTTTCCATATTGACTAATATCAGCCAGGAGGCAGAGATGGGGAGGGTAAAGGAAGAACTAACGATGGGGTGTGCTGGTAAATATCTCCTCTTAAAAACTGGAACATGCTTTTAAGTTTCATCTTCACTATTAAGATTTTCTCCATTACTTTCTTCAGCCTAGACAACCAACAAAACAATAAATAAACCCAGATTTGTAGCCTTTGCTGATTTTTGAGGCATACATGCTCACAATGAAAATGTAAGAAATCAGAGTCAGTTAGAGCATGCTTTAGCAGAACCCAGACTGATGGTGATTCATTGGTCTGGGCTTCATTCTCCCTCATCCTTCAGAACACCCTTGCCAGAGCCCTGACTTCCAAAGTGCTGGCTCCTTTTCCAAGAGGAAGAGAAAAAGAAGAATCCCTAGGTGCCCAGGTGTCAGTGACAGTGAAGCCAGATGAGTGGAAGGAAGTGGATACCCACTGAGGTTTGGGCGAATCATACAAAAATAAGTTTGTATAATGCTTTCATTTTCACAATCTATAAAGTTGTCAATGCAAGTATTATTTCCATTCTACAGAAAAAGCAAACCGAGGCCCTGGGAGGTTGACTTGTCCAGGGTCAAGTAGTTAATTGTTTAATTCTAACTTAGACCACCTGATTCCAAGCCCAACACTCTATTCAGTAAACCATAGTGGCTGCTCTGAGCTGGAAGAGGCAAGTCAAAGTGACCTGGAAGGAGGCAAGAAGCAATAGAAAGATCTCTTGATGTAAAAGTCAAGGAAACAAGACAGCTTAATTCAACAGGTCTCAGTGATAGCACAGCAGTGATAGTATCTTTCCTGCTTTGTGATGGGATAGAGAAGGTTTCTGACATGAAGGACATTTGAATTTTGTTAGGGATACCCTTCCTCCCCACCGCCCCTCCCCCCCCCCCCCATTATTTGAGAATCCTACAAGAGAGTACGCAGCTAGGTGGTGCAACAGAGTGCAAGCCTGGAGTCAGGAAGACTCATCTTCCTAAGATACTGTGTGGCCCTGGGAAAGTCATTTAACTCTGGTTGCCTCAGTTTCCTTATCTGTAAAATGAGCTGGAAAAGGAAATAGCAAATGACTCTAGTCTCTTTCTAAGAAAACCCCAAATGGGGTTGCAAAGAGTTAGACATGACTGGAAAAAAGAGACAGTATCTGATCAAGTAGCACAGTGTCTGATAGGGAAATGATACTATAGGAATTCAAAGAAAGGGGATATTAATGTGAGCCACAGTAGTGAAAAAAAAAACGATTTTGAAAAAGAAGTAAGGATGGGTGAGCTAGAAAGTAGCAGAAAAAAATGAGCACAATGGGGATGGGGGAAAAGGAAAAAGAAACTTGAAGAAAGATCAGAGTCTAGAATGAATTCCTGTACAGGAAACAGTACATAACAAAAGAATTCTCCCAAGTACTAGGATATGTTAGGATAGGCAGAGTAGATCTAGATTACTTAAGGTCATTAATGAATTTGAACTGGATCCTGTAGGTAGCCTGATTTTTTAATGATTTTTTTAAGGAAAGATATAAAATGATGAAATCAACATTTAGGGAAATAAATTTGGAGGGTAAGATCAGTTGGAATGGTAGAAACTGGAAGCAGGAAGAGAAGTTAAGAAGCTACTACAGTCATCACATAGGGAGAATGGAGAGGACAGACAGCTAGGAAGGAGATATCGACAGTGAACGCTTATACATGATATAAGGAATAAAGGCAAAAGAGACATGAAAGATAATTACGAGGCTTGAATGAGTGGGGAAAGGGGGATGATATCGACATCAGAAATGGTCAGGTTCAAAGGGAGAGTCACTACTGGAGAGGATGTGACAAATTTTATTTAGACAAGTGAAGTTCATAATATATCTCTTAGAGATACTTTGTTTATGTTAAGTACAGCAGGCCTAACAGGTTTTTTGGAATTCTTGCTATGTGATTAATTTACATTTTTAATACTTTTGTTATTGTACGTGTGTACAGTTAATTATAATAAATTTGCATTAAAATGTGCTTATATTTGGTAATTGTTTAGGCAATTTCTAATGCTTCCATCAGAGCAGAATTGACTGATTTTAGCTTCCTGAAACACAATGAAAACTTTATAGCAATTCAGAAAGAATACTAAATGATGATGATGATGATGATGATGATAAATGGTGTAATGGATAGAGGCCACAGCCTGGAGTCAGGAACACTTGAGTTCAAATTGAGGTTCAGATACTTATTAGCTGTGTGACCCTGGGCAAGTCACCTAACTTTTGCCTCAGTTTTCTCATACATAATATGAGGAAAATAATAGCACCTATCTCTCAGGCTTATTGTGACGATCAAATGATGTATGCTTTGTAAAGCTGAAATTAGCATGGTGCTTGGCCCGTAGTAGGCATTTCATAAATGGTTGTTTTTTTTCTTTCCTAATTATAGCTCAAATTTATATAAATATATTTCAATGCTAAAGTTCATTCCTCATCACCACACTGTGAAGTCATCCATTATCATCCCCATCTCCCCTGTTTACTGAGGAGGAAACGAGGCTCAAAAAGATTATGTGATTTGCCCAAGTCAGCATGCTTTTGAGTATAGTGCAGTAGAAAAAGCAGCCTGAGATTTGGAATCGGAGGATATGAGTTCAAATCTAGGATCTGTCATTTAATGGCTGTGTGATCTTAGGCAAGTAATTGAATCTCTCTGGACTTTAATTTCCTCACCTATAAAAGTCAAGTCAACAAGTATTTATTAAGTGTCTACCACTTTGCTAAGTTCTAGGGATGTAAGGAAAGGCAAACACAGTCAGGGCTCTTAAGAAGTTCACAGCCTAGTGGGGAGACAGCATGCAAACAACTCTGTAAAAACAAGACACATACCAGAGAAACTATAGATGATCTCAGGGGAAAGGCACTAGCATTGATGAGGCAGCTAGATGGCACAGTAGATAGATCTCTGGACCTAGAGCTGGAAAGATTTGAGTTTAAATGTGGCCTCAGATACTTACTAGATGGGTGACCCTGGGCAAGGCACTTAACTTTTGTTTGTCTAAATCCACTGGAGAAGGAAATGGAGAACCATTCAGTATCTTTGCCAGGAAAACGTTATGAACAGGTATGGGCCATGGGGTCACAAATAGTTGGACACAACTGGAAAACAAGAACACTGGCATTAAAGGTAAGAGACTTCTTACAGTAGGTGGGATATTAGCCGAGACTTGAAGGAGCCTACTTTCCAGGGCTATTATGAGGATAAAATGAGATATTTGTCACGTGCTTTGTAAACCTCAAAGTGCTTTATAACAATGTTGTTTTTATTGTTAATAAGAGGAGAATGATGGTGACAAAGATCTAGTATTTGTGCACTTACATTTTAGGTGGCAAGATATTAAGGCTTCCTCCAAAGATGACAATGCTTCTCATTTCTTACAGGTTATAGGATATATCCACTTGGGACATGACTTTCTTAATACATGAGTCAAAGCTATAATTGAAATTAGGGATTATTACCAGCGAACTCCCTTTGCAATGGTCTTCCTGTGGCCCTTTAATATATAAACTTTGGTTCTTTAGTATTCCAGTATCCATATTCAATACTGTTGGCCCTTTTCCTTATTTCTCTTTTTTTTCCTCATTATCACGATGCAGTTAGGTTGATTTAGCCAAAGCTTTTTGAGAAATAAAGGAATGGCTATATTCTCTCTTCTTACTATAGGAGCATGTGTGCGTGTGTGCGACAGGTAAGGAAATTGAGGCCCAGAGATATTAAATTACTTGCCTAAAATCACACAGCCATTAAATGACAGATCCTAGATTTGAACCCAAGTCCTCTCCAAATCTCAGGCTCTTTCTACTGCATTGTACTCAAAAGCATGCCAACTTGGACAAATCACTTAGTCTTTCTGAGCCTCATTTCCTCATACACACACACACACACACACATATACATACGTGTGTGTGCGTGTGTGTACGTACACTTTTTTTTTTCGTGATTTCAGGCTCCTTTCCTTCCCTTAAAACCATTGTAGGTAACAAATTTTACATTTGGAAATGACCTGGATATGGAATCAGAAGGTCAGGGTTCTAGACCGTGATAGTCATAATTTTTAGTATGTTTTAGCTAGAAAAAATCTTAGAGCTCATATAGTCCCACACCCGCAATTTTACATAAGAATAAACTGAGGACCAGAGAGAGTTTAAATGACTTGCCCAATATTCTGCAGGAAATTAGAAGCAGATCCAGGTTTCCAGTGAAACGTCTCCTTACATAGCAGTACAATGCACTTGCCACAATGCTGTGATGCAAGTCAAAGAAGTCTCTGCCTCTGCTTCTTTGTCTGTCTTGGGAGTGGAGACTATAATATGGGACATGCCTACCTGGTAGCATTGTGGAATTGTGGGGAAAAACAAAAACACTTTGTAAGCTGTCCTTTGTCAATGTTTTTTGTCATCATGCAGTCATTTCAGTTGTGTTCGACTTTTTGTGTCCCCGTTTGGGGTTTCCTTGGCAAAGATACTGGAGCAGTTTGCCATTTCCTTCTCCAGCTCATTTTACAGATGAGGAAACTGAGGCAAACAGGGTTAAGTGATTGTATCAACAATCCAGCTAGCAGCTTCTGAGGGGGTGTAAGATCCACCCACAACCAGCACCCAGAAAGCTGCCAACACAGGTCCTTTTGATCTGCTTTACCTGAGGAAAGCAACGTTAAGGGGTTAACAATCTTACTTTAATCCAGCACACAAATAACATCCACCTAGTTCAGGGGAAAAAGCCAGCACCCTGAATTACAGACCAAATACAATTCGTAGTTATCAACATCTGGGTGTACAGCTGGGGAGCTCATTAGAACGGCTGGCCCAGAGTCACATGCTATTCTTGCTGTGGCTCAGAGCTCCAAGGGAGAACACTAACCCTTATACATCCTGTTCAGAGCAGGAGGGCCCTGACCTCACCCAGGTTGGGTTTGGAAAAGTTCCCCACCCCCAATATCACATCAGGTAACAAATCAATGGCTCCCAATTGTCTCAGTGCTGAGAAATACAAAAGCATCCCACTTTATCTGCCCCATTCAAACAAAGGCCAGAATCATTAAAGGTCAACAGCAAAAAGTCCCACCTTAATTATTGTTACAGTGATTTGCCCAGGGTCACACAGCTATGAAGTATCTGAGGCCAGATTTGAACTCAGGAATATGAGTCTTCCTGATTCCAGGCCCAGCACTCTATGCATAGCACCACCTAATGGGCTATTATTATTGCTCTCATCCCTTCTGAACAATCCATTCCAACACTACTCTTTGTCTTTGTCTTTCACATCATAACCTCACAAAAACACTGTCATGTGTCATTAAGAGTTTCACAGAAAAGATGGCACCCACACTTCATTCCATTCTGTTATACTATTCAAATGAGTTTTGAAAATGATACAATCTGATGAGAAAAGACTATCACATGGCTTCCTGAACTGTAATTTCACGTGTAATAAATTATTAACTTTGGAGTCAAATCCCTGCTACATATAGCCCCTCTGCAACCTCAGGCAGCTAACTACACCACTCTGGCCCTCAGTTCTTGTATCTGTAAGATGATAGGTTGGATCTAGGGGATCAATGAAGTCCTTTATAGTCCGAAAAGCAATATGGTAATTTTTACACACTACATCATTTAATGTATGTTCTAATGCCTTCTGTACTATTATTCAATTTAGTTTTTGTCTTCTTTATGATGTTGGCAATATTTACATGATTATATCTATGGATTATGATAATGCATTTATGTGCATATTATGGGAGAAACATATTTTTAAAACTGAGTTTAATTACAGCATAACTAGCTAAAGCTATTTATATGTAAATGTCAGGGTACCCCTTTATAATACTGATATCAGTTGGTAATTTTACTAGATGACAGCTGTGTACAATTATTCTATTTCAGGGTTCATAAACTGGCCTACTGTACACATGAGGCCAAATATAAGGAACAGAAATTATAGCTGGATATTTCTGTAATCTACTCCATTCTCTTGATTCCTTCTGAATGTATTCATTTCTGCAGAACACTGATGGTATTCTGTCATTAGGGCTTTAGAGGGCAGCAAAGGAGTTATCTAGAGGGTAAAGTGTATTTACTACACTCATCGGAAGAAAAAAATTCCAGCCAGCCTTCAGAAATCATTACTGTCAAAAAGGAGAGGCAAGGGTTAATGCAAAGTTCCTGCAGATGATTTTGTTTTTTGTTCTCCTAGATAGTATCACTCCTGGAAAAAAGGAACTTAATCAGAGAAGTAGCATTACTGGATAAGCACCAACCCAGCCAAGGAAGAGGGCATTATCTGTTTGTGATTCCAAGAGCCTAGTATTCAGGATGCTGGAGTGCTATCCTTGGTTTTACCTTGACTTGCTAAAGAATTGAGAATGTTACTTTATTGTAAAAATAATTTAGTACTTGTAAAAAAAATCTGCAAATTTTTGTTTGTTACAGAGTTTATTTTGTTTATATGTATTTTTAAATGAATATTTAGATAAGGGAAAAAGAAAGTGTATGCCATTTTAAAGAATCAGGTTTAGAAAGATTTAAAAATCAGAGTAGTTAATAAATAATCTTAAACTGATGCAAATAACTTTTACACATCCCAGCTTCAAAGAACAAGGGAAACTATTGCTTTGAAGAGGGCAAAATCTCGTTTAGGAAAAAAAAATGACAATCATCAGACTGTGGACCTTTATACATGATTATAAATGTTTCTTCTGACATAATTCACCTGCGAGGAATTGAAAAGATTTCTCTCAGTGTATAAGATTGATACAGGGGAAATAAAAGGCTTTGAGAACTAAATGGCAGTATTCTGAAGACACATTAATGTTTTTTTTTCTTTTCTCTAATAAGTTATAAACAGGTAATTAATAGTGAATTTTGCAAAAAAATCTCTTTTATTGTTGTGGTTGTTGCAAAATCATTCTGAAGTCCTAAAGGAACCCAGAGTTAAAACTGAATTTGAGATTAAGTCCCAGAAGACTGATGATTTTAGAACAAATTCACGAGGTCAAAATTCTCCTTAGGTCTAGGAAAATGCTAGTGTTGGTCTACATATTGATTAGTAACTATTGAAACTTAGTCACAAGTTTATACATCTTTGAGATTCCTCCAATGGCAGACAGTGTGATGAAGATGATATAAGCCTCATTCTCTTACTCCCCACCTTTTGTGCAGGATTTCCAGCATGTCTGGAATGTACTTCTTTAACTTTGCTTTTTAGAACACCTAGCTAAGGCCCAAGTCAGGTGCCATGTCATACAAGAGGCCCTTCCAATATCTCCCTGCCCCATACTTTAAAGAATATAAACAATCTATATATTTACTTTACGGTATTTATGTTTTATTTCTACTACTTGAATGTAAATTCTTTGAGGTTTTGTGTAGCACATATTAGAAGCTTAATAAATGTGAACTGGATTGAATTAAGTTGGATTAACAGCATGGTCTCTGGCCTTAAGTGTTGTATCATCCCTTCATTCAACAGCCATTTATAAAATGCCTATAATATGCCAGATACTAGGTACTGGATAGCTATCAGAAGATAGCAGACACAAATAATTAAACCACAAAATTATATTAATAAGGCAAAGGAGAAGTACAAGATAGGTGCGATGAAGGCTATCAGCTCATTTTCTTGTCATTTTTCTTTATCTCAAAAAAAATTAAAGTGTATAAAACTCTTCTAAAAGTCCTTCAATAAAAGAGGTTGGGCATAGGATTTAGAATCAGAGAATATGGGTTTAAATCCTTGTTTTACCATTTACTCTGTGACCCTGGTCAAGTTACAAATCTGCCTGAGTATTTGTTTCCTTATTTTAAAGTCCTTTATAAATCTAAATCCTAGTTTCTTCTACCTCTAAAATTCTATGGTTATTTGAAGCTAATAGATAGTTTCTGACTAAATCAAGATTTTACTATTTTACAGACCACTAGGATATACTGAGGTGATGAGTCCACTGCTTGGCTGCTCAGGACCCTTGGGCAGCCAGTGATTGCTCATCTGCCACACTGGCACTGCCTTGGGCACTAGGCCTATCTACTTCTAATGTAGGTCAGAGACATTTATCCATCAAAAAAAAATCACTCAGAATATGTTCCCACCTATTAGTAACACCCACTATCTCTTCATAATGTTCAATCAAAAGCCTCTTCAGCAAAGCATTATTATCTCAGTAAATAATTTAATTGGATTATATAAAAAAGGTAATTAGAAGGTAGGCCCATGTGGCTCAAAAGTATCAACTATTTCAGTTCTCCCCATTCCCACTATAGCAGAAATTTATTTTTAATATTTCTTTATAGTGAAATGATACAAAATTCAGGTGCTTAAAGCAACTTCCTGAGTCATGAAGGCATAGGGTAGAGGTAGGTTTAGAGAATTTCCCACCCAATATTCCTGGCAGTGTGTTAGAATTCATTTTTTTAATTCTTTATTGAGACTGATTATATTGCCCAGGCTGGAATGGATCATTTAAGCTGTTCCTTAGGGATTCTAGTGGACCCACTCAGTATAGGCACCTAATTGACTTTGGCCCTACTACAGGTCTGTACTGCTGGGCTTAATGATCCCCCAGCCTCAGCTTCCCTGAGCACCAGGAATTAAAGGCATCACCCATCATGCCTGGCTCAGTCAGTTAGAATTCTCAGGCTATACTCTAACGTTTCTAGGAAACCCTATAGATCAGAGAAGTAGCTCAGAAGAAGCTCATTGGCGTGGATGGAAAGGACTTTACTCACATTGCTGCTTACATATGCAGGATTCCCTGACAGTAGCATAATAAGGTCCTTCCCAAGCCACAGAAGCAGTCCAACTCATGTAAAGAATTCCCCCTTCCTATCCCCCTCCAACTCAAACACAGGGCCTTTAAAACTTCCTTTCCTTTACCTCTCTGCCCTCTGACATTCCCCTACATGATGCTGTACCCACAGATGTGTTGAGCACAACTTGGGGGGTGGGGTGAAGGCGGTGGTGGGTGGGGAATCCATCAGGACTCCAACAGTAGGTAGTTCCAAAGCCTTCTAAAACATGTATATGGGGGTCCAAGGAAGTTCTAGATGACTCACTTCTTCTATGCTACAGCATATAGACCAGACTTCTTTTCAAATACCTGTATGACTTCTGCAGGAAGTCTATATATGAAGGTGGTAGAAATGTGTGGGGGGAGGAGAAGGAAAAGGAAATGATCCCTTTTTCTTTCCAAGTTCATGGTCAGTTCATTCTGGTGCCTCATCAATTGAGTCTTCAGGAGCTGATACCAAAGCAAAGCAAAACTTAGAAAGACCTTTGCTTCAATGTAGAATCACTAACTGTGTTAGCCCTCTCCCTTTTTTTGTTGTTCAGTGGGCCCAGGAAAACTCACTACCTCATAGAATTGTCGTGAGAATCCAAAGACCTAATGTATGTGAAATAGTTTCTAAATGTAGACGATTTCTCTACAGTTCCCTGCTCATGCCAAAGGAGCCCATGTGAAGAGCAAACCTTGATTAGTGCCTGCCATTCCTATTCACGTAGGCTGCCACATGTAAGAAAATACCACCATTTTCTCTTGTAGTCCTGGGAGCATACATGCCCTTTCTTTTCCCTTGTGCCTTCGGTTTCTGTGGACACTGCCTTTTCTATTATTCTTCCCCTTGGATATCTTAGCCACAACCCCTACAGGCTCCACAGACATGCTATCCATCTGTCCTTGGGCTGGGAAAAAGGCCAGAGCCCAGGCAAGCAGGCTAGAAGCCAGACAAAGTAGAAGTTTTATTTGCATGATTGCACCAGGATGAATTTTAGTCTATATGTCAGTTTACTTTCCTCTGAACCCTTCCAAATATCAGAATCTCATTCCCGTGGACTGATTGTTGCACTTTCTGATTGATTCAAGACTTATTTTTTAAGGGAGGGGAATCGGGAAAGAAAACAAGAGAAAAATGAGAGATGGGGTGTAATGCAGGATGTCTGGAAATATTTCTAAAGGGTCTTGGTAACAAGGTTTTCATTCCCATTAGGAAAAAAAATAAGGAAAATGTAGCTTGCATGCTAAGAGGCATTCAACCTGGCAAGGTGGTAAGAATCTGGTGCCAGCAAGCTGCCAATAAGGAATTAAAAGATAGCAGGGAACACAGGCCAGAACTGTGTGGAGCAGCTTGGGCTAAATGGAAGAGCGGCCAGCAACAGATGACAAATGATCCTTAGGCAGTGATCAAATCCATTCATTTGGAAAGAAAGACAGTAGCCACGGAAAAGATCAGCCTCTACCAAATGAAAGGAGTCTTTTTAAAAAAGAAGAAAGAAAAGATCTATGAAATTGAATGAAGAGTTAAGCGATGAAGTTGGCTGCAAAAGGTATGACCATTTTCAGGGAATAAGAGGAAAATATGTACGGAAATAACAAAGAGTCCCTGGGTAGACAGGATGAATCATCTTGAACTTCCATCAAAGGAGAAGACCTGAGGCCACAAGGAAGCCTAAAGCAGTTGAAACACAAAATTACTCTCTTCAAATCATTCTGAGTGTTAAATTAAAAAAAAAGTTCTTTGTGGAAGAAAACAAAAATAAGCAATTTTTGGCCCTACAGAGTACCATATCAAATGATTATAGAAATTGTCAAAAATACAAAAGCTCTGTTTTATTTAGCGGGAAGCAACTCTAGACGAGATTCTTTTGTTCTGTGTTCACTTTCATTTGTTCCTTCACAAGCTACAGATACTTTGTGGATGTGTGTGTTTGTGTATATGTATGTGTATATATATATACACACATATATATATATATATATATACACATATATATGCATATATACACATATATGTTTTCTTTTAAAATTAATTTATAACTAATATGACAAAAAAGGAAAATGATAAATGTTGGAGGGGATGTGGGAAAACTGAGACACTAATGTACTGTTGGTAGAATTGTGAACTAGTCCAACCATTCTGGAGAGCAGTTTTGAACTATGTTCAACTGTGCATACCCTTTGATCCAGCAATACTACTGCTAGGTCTATATTCCAAAGACAAAAAAAAGCAGGGGGAAAGACCTGTTTGTACAAAAATACTTATAGCACCTCTTTTTGTGGTGGCTAAGAATTGGAAATCATAGGGATGCCCATCAGTTGGGGAATGGCTAAACAAACTGTGACATATGATTGTGATGGAATATTATTGTGCTATAAGAAATGACAAACAAGATTTCAGAAAAACCTGGAAACATTTACAAGAACTGATGCAAAGTGAAGTAAGTAGAACCAGGAGAACGTTGTATGCAATAACAACAATATTGTACGGTGAAGAACTGTGAATGATTTAGCTATTCTCTGCAAGACAATCCCAAAAGACTAATGATATAACACACTATCCACCTCCAGAGAAAGAACTAATATTGACTGAATACAGACCGAAGTACACTATTTTCACTTTCATTCTTTTTATTTATTCAAGTTTTTTGTACAAAATGACTAGTATGGAAATGTTTTTCATGATCAAAAAAAGCTAATTTAGAGTTAGTGAGACAAAATTGTGAATCTTATACAATGGCACTATAACTAATTCCATTGTGAGCATATAAACATGTGTGTATACGTGGAGTGAGGAAATGTAGAACAGAAGTAAGGAAATAAAATAAAAATGCAACTTGAGACTTACAAGGGACCTTAGAGAGACCATCTATTCCAATGTATACACTATAAGATTCAACACTATACTTGACTAGAAGTCATACAATCAGATGGCAAATTGACTTGAGTGCTAAGGTCAGAAAAACAACTTCAAATCTAGCATTATATGCATGCTAGCTGTGTGACCCTGGGCAAATTGCTTAACTGCTATGTGCCTCAGTTTCCTTATCTGTAACATGAGGATAACAATAGTACCTTCCTCTAAGGGTTGTTGTGAGTATAAAATGAGATGATGTGTAAAATCCTTTCCAAAGCCTCAAGTATTCTATAAATACTAGATATTAGTATCTAATAGTGATGCTATATGGGTGAGAATCTTGGAATTCACATACCATGGTCTTAGCAAAATCAAAATTCCAGGTGACCAAACAGTCAAGAAAATATTATAAGTTTAAGATGGTTGCAGCTATCAGTTATCAATTCTAACTTGCAACATCAACAAAAGAAATAACAATAAACATTTACAAACCACTTTATAAATGTTATTTTATCCTCAAAACAACCTTGGGTGGTAAATGCTATTTTATCATCCCATTTTACAGAGCTGGAAACTGAGACAGAGGGTAAATGACTTGTCCAGGGTCACACAGCCAGTAAGTATTTAAATTCACATTTGAATTCAGGGCTTCCTAGCTCCATGTCTGATGCTCTATCCACTCTATCCATTTAGCTACATAGATATGGTATTTGGTATAGACTTGTGTATGAGAAATGTCTTAAATTATATAACCAAAGATATTTATGACCACAAGATAAAGTGGCTGTGTCAGTGAGCAAATTCAGAGGCTAAAATTTGGATAAGCTTAGTGTGGTATTGGTACTCATAGAATTTTGAAAGACTCACAGGTAAGTTTCCATTGATTTGGGTAGATCCTCTATGAAGGATTTATGGAAAGTCATAGACAGGAATCTCACAGAAGCAGAAGGTGTATGGATGGATTTCAGTTTTACCAGTGGAAAATGTAAGGATAGCAATGAAGAGGATGAGTATAGATCAAAACATGGGAATAAAAATTTAAGTCAAGTAGAACTATACAGGGGAATAGAAATGTTGTACATAGAGGAGAGGGCTGGACTTGGAAAGATTGAACCTAGGTTTGAAATGTAGCTATATTTCCAACTCATTATACATAATTGGATCTTAAGCAAGTCATTGAATCATACTGGAACTCAGTTTCCTCATCTGCAAAATAAGTCTCAGACTAGGTCACCTCTCAGGTCTCTTATAGCTTTTAGATTTTGATTCTATAACTAGATGACCTCTGGAATCCCATCTACTCTGCCTCTATGATTTTATAATTATATGATCTCTAGAAAACACAGAATAAGTACACTTTTTAAGTGATAAAGCAGCTGTTGTATTTTTGTTAAACTGACTGGCATGGAAATATGACTGATGTTGGGATGGGCCCAAGAACTAGTTTGAGGAGTGGGGAGGAAAGAGTTAAAAAGTGAAGCATGCACAATGCCAATACAATATAAAAATATAACAGCAGACCCTTAGGGCTTATTAAGAGTCCCTGGGACAGGGCATAGCATTAGAAAGCAGATATTTTGTCCAGAAGTAGAGAAAAAGATAAAAGCGCTAGGGGAAGGAAAGCAGGGGACCTGTGGTAGGCTAGGGGGAGAAATTCCAGCTCAGAGGGTTAGCCCCAATGCAGTGTCCAAAGCCTCCTCTCTCTTCTGCAACACTGTGCATCTTCCCCTGCCCCAACTTCAACCCCAGGAAAGTGGCCTAGGTAGGACTGGATAGGGTATAGGCGAGGGTGTAAGGTGTGTGTGCACATGTGGGTTGACTTGGAAGAAACATCACTCCCAGCCTGAGCTATTTTGCCATTTTCCCAAATCTCTGCTAGGGACACCTGCCCCTAGCATTTGCCAATACATCTGTGCCCAATTCAGGTTTCCCAAGAGAGCACTGCTCTGGCCTTCTGGATTATTGCCTAACCCCAGGGTCCCTACAGAGGGAAAAACCCTATGGGAGGCTAAAAGGAGGGAAACTGCCCTTTTCTCCACTCCCCAAGACACAAAGAAAAAGTAAAGCCAAATGCAGGCTCTTTATGGGGACAGGGAATGGGGGAAGCTGGGAAGCATTTCCTCTCAGCAACCTCCCATAGCTTCATTGACAAAATCTTCTTCAGACCCAATCTTGCCCTTATAGAAAGTAACAGGAGAGGACTTTTTCAAGATTGGTGATAGAAGCAACCTAAACTACCTCTCTCTCTATCTTTCTCCTGGCCTTACCAATAAAAATGTTTTCCTAGGTCACTGTTTTGCCCCCAACACAAGTCCAAGGCCTTCTTCTTCTAAGCCCTGTTGCTTCATTCCCCCTTTAAAAGGGCTTACTTTATAATGAGAAAATAGATACATATGAAAAAGTATAAAGCATTCCCTCCCTAGACAGGCCAGGAAGCAGGGTGGCAAGGCCTTTCCCGCACCAGGGACCTTAAAAAAGAAATATGGATGACATCCTGAGGAAAAGTGTCCTAGGAGACCCTCACTCTTGCCCCTCCTCTGCAACTACCACTAGCAGCATATCCTCTGCCGTGGTTCCTGGGCTCCCTACAGAAAGGAGCACAGAACTAACTCCCATTCTCAGAGGCTGAGTCCAGTCACGAAGAACCATCCCACTGGGGAGGCTAAGTAGACAAAGTCGGAAGTCACTGAGGATGCTGATGTCAGCAAAGTCAGCTCTGTACCGGTGGGCATATATGCTGAGTGAGAAGGCCCGTTTGGAGGAGACGAAGCTCCACATGGCTGCTGGGATATGTCAAGCCGTGATGCCTAGTGATGGCCAGGACAAGAGAGGTGCAGAATACGGTGATGGAGATAAGAAGAAGATGCCCACAAGGGGAAAGCGTTGAAGGCCCTGGAGCTATGCATCAGTAATCCTGTATGTACATCACGTGTGTCGTCAGAGTCCAGAGCGCCAGAACACCTGCGATGCCCCACCCATAGCGGCAGCCCTAGACTGGGGTAAAACGAAGGTCCAGTCGGGGAAGGCAGGGAGACCCATCACACAGCCCACCGCCGCGTCGGCGGTGCTGGTGCCGACATTCAGCCGGGACCGGACCTGGGGGGCTGCTGCGCCAGCGCGGAAAGAAGCTAAGTATACATTGTAGAAACAGTAACTTCAACCTTAAGTGCCTGGCTTTGAATGAACATACCTATTTTCACTAACATTAGCTAGAAAACTACTGCTTAGTTGGTCTTACAATATGGTTGCCTTTTTGTAATAATCTATACCGTATGAAGCTGACTGCTGGGAAATTGAGAAGGATTATCTACTTACCCTCATTGGTTAATTTGCTCATTAACTTGGCCACAAAAGTGATAAGGTTTTCCTAGTAGTTAGAAACATTATGCCCCAAAGTCATAATGATACACTAGGAATTAGGTTGAAATGGGTCCCCCGCGAAGTGTATTGTCAAACATTTTTAATAGTTCCCAAAGAAGCCTTTAGCATATTCTGCGATTATTATAAATTTGCTAGGAAAAATACATGAAAACCACTCAGTCTATGATTTAGGGAGGGCAACTCATAAAGAGGGTAGAAAAAAAAGTACATAAAGTAGTATTTTATTATTTTCTCTTTGAGTACTAGTGCCAAAGAACTATTTTTTAAACAGACTCTTATTTTCCTTAAATGTAACAAGGGTTTCACTTGACTCAATATTTCAGTGTGGAGTGTTTGAGGTAATCATGCTTATGTAAATATGGCTCATTCTTTATCCATTGCCTTCTCTACCAGTGGTCGTGGCAGGGAGAAAAAAAATAAATCAAATTATAAAACATTTAATTAGGACACAATAGTAAAGTAAATTACAAGAGAAAATAAGTAAAATCGTTTTCTGCTCCCTACCCCAAAGAATATAATCTTCCCCAGGCATAGTAAACAAAGGAACCCTTTGCAGACAGTTAGAGGAGGGAGTGCATTGTGCCTGCAACACCTTTCACAGCTTCATGTACTGGAAGAGATTATGCCTCATTATTCTACTTCACCTCTGTAGCTGCTGTTTGACTCATTATCTACACAGTGACTTTTCTGTTTTTCTGCTTCAAATACGTAGTGGGGCATTTCATCTCATGTGGAAAGTTTTTGTTTTGTTCTATTTTCATTAGAGTCAAGTATAAACAGTCTAGTAAGACTGTCCTTTACTTTACTACACTGTTACTTAGCCTAATCAGCTCATTTCAGTTCTTTTTAGATAAAACTTACTGAAATTCAGTCTACTGTTAAGTTTTTGTTTGTTTGTTTTTACTTGTCTTTCCCCTCATCATCTCATCCCAATAGGAAGATCTTCAGTCCTCACTCTCAGTTGGATTAGAACTAAGAGTGTGCTGGCAAATATTTAACACTCAGTTCTCGCTAACAAAATTCATCTAGAAGAATAAAGGGTCATAAATATCAAAGGAGTCACTGAAAAAATGTGAAGGAAGGTGGCATAGCAGTTCTAGATTTCAAATTATATTTCAAATTGGTAATAATCACAACAATCTGTTACTGGTTGAGACATAGAGTGATGGATCAGTGGAATAGGTAAGATACACAATAGATAGTAATAAATTACCATAGTAATCAAGTGTTTAATAAACACAAAGATGCAAGCTTTTGGGGTAAGAAATCACCATTTGATGAAAATTGCTGGGAAAACTAGAAAGCAGTTTGGTAGAAACTAGGCGTAGATCACCATCTCCTACCATATACCAAGATAAGATCAAAATGGATACGTGATTTAGACACAAAGGTGATATCATAAGTAACTTAAGGAAGCAGGGGAAGAGTTACCTATCAAATCTGTGGATAAGAGAAGAGTTTATGACCAAATAAGTGATAGAGAGGATTTCAGGAAGTAAAATAGATAATTTTGATGACACAAAGTTAATAAAGCTTTTTCACAAACAAAATTAATGAAGCCAAAATTAGATGGAAAACAGGAAACTGGGGGAAAAAGTTTACAGAAAATTTTTCAGATAAAGGGTTCATTTTTAAAATCTATAGGGAACTGAGCCAAATTTGTTTTTTAAAAATGAGCCATTCCCCAGTTGATAAAGGATCAAAGGATATGAACAAGCAATTTTCAGAAGAAGAAAACAAAGCTATCAATAGTCACATGGAAAAATGCACTAAATCACTATGAATTAGTGAAATGCAATTTACAACAACTGTGAGATACCACCTTATACCTATCAGATTGGCTACATAACAGAAAAGGAAAATTACAAATGCTGTTAAGCATACGGAAAAATTGGCATGCAAATGCACTGTCAGTGAAGTTGTGAACTGTTTTAACCATTCTGTAGAACAATTTGAAAGTGTCCAAAGGACTATAAAACTGTGAATATCCTTTGACTCAGCAATACCACTAATGGGTCTGAATCTCAACAAGATCAAAGAAAAGGGGAAAAGAAGCTATTTGTAGAAAAAAAATATTTATAGCAGCTCTTCTTGTGGTGTCAAAAAATTGGAAATTGAGGGGATACCCATCAATTGGGGAATGCCTGAATGAGTTGTGGTATATGATTGTTATGGAATCCTTTTGTACTATAAGAAATGATAAGCAGGATGGTGTCAGAAAAATCTTGAAGATTTATATGAACTGATTCAAATGAAGTGAGCACAACCAGGAGAACGTTGTAGACAGTAACAGCAGTATTGTAAGGATAATCAACTGTGAAAAACTTAGCTACTCTGATCAAGACAGTGATCCAAGACAGTTCCAAAGGATCCATGATGAAAAAGACTATCTGTCTCCGGAGACAGAACTGAACTCTGAATTCAGAGTGAAGCATACTCTTTTTTTTTCTTTTCTTTTTATAATTTTATTTTGTTTGTGTTTTTCTTTTGCAATTCTACTATAGAATATGTTTTGCATGACTTCACATGTATAATGGATATTAAATTGTTTGCCTCCTCAAAGAGGAAGAATTGTTGGGAGGGAAGGAGACAATTTAGAACTCAAAATTTTAAAAATGAGTGTTAATGGTTTTTACCTGTAATTGGGAAGTATTTAATGAAATAAATAAAAACATTTTTTTAAAAGCAGCTCCTTAAAAATGTACTCATGACACATTTAAATTTAATCTGCACCATTAACATTTTTTCCATCATTTTCTTCAGTTGAGACAATCAACAGAACCATAAATCAAGACATGATTCACAGTATTTACTAATGATTCCAAACTATAAATGCTCACATGGAAAAGTTAACAATGACCTTCTAGTTCAAGCTGTCTGGTACACTGCTGCTAAAACAAATTCCTTTCAACTCCTTTCATGATCCTGGTAGTTAGTGCCAGGTTATGTAAATTCCCTTAAGCTTCTTTACCCCTAAGAGGGGCTAATAACAACACTGGAAAAGGAGGGCTGGAGCTGGCAATCTTTGCACTACAGTCCTGCCTTAATGGCAAAGGCTCTTTTTTCCCCCTTTTACTTATTTCTCTGAAACCTCTTTACTTATCACCACCATTCATATTTTGTTAGCATAGCCAACCTCCAGCTGCTTCCTGATGTTACAGTTACTTTGCCATAGAGAAGGCAATTATTCTGAGATTTGGAAGAACTGGATTAAGCCCAAGCTTGATCACTAACTTGCCCTTTGATGGTGAACAACTTCCTTCCTTTCTTTTTCCAAATCTAGGGACTTCAGTTTCCTTAATTGATGAATAAAGAGCTTAGACTGATCAGAATTTTCTTGGCTGTGCTTTTCATAATCCTTAATCCATAAATCTTTACTACCTTGTAATTAGTGATTTCACGAATGTGAAACTGGAAGGGAAATTGATGGATTATCTAGACCAGGGGTGGGGAACCACATGTTCCTCCAGTGCAGCCTTTTGACTGAATCCAAACTTCACAGAACAAATACTTTTATTAAGGGGCTGCAGGTTCATCACCCCTGATCTAGGACAATTTCTTTATTTTAGAGATCAGTACATTGAGGCCTAGAAAGGTTCAATTACTTAACTAAAGTTATACTGAGGGCCAGGACAAAAAACATAATTCAAACACAATTCGTCTGACTTTACATCTAAACCTTTAAATTTCTTCTGTATCATTCTGCATATGAGGACATTTTGAGGCTAGCACTATTTTCCCTCTAATATGTTAAATTTGTGCAAAAAAAGTTGTTATATTTCATAATTTTTCCAATATAAAATAGTTTTCCCCAAGGAAGGCTTTCCCCAAGGATTAAACAATAATGATAAAACGAAAGTTGAATTGGAAGAGAAACTCTGAAAAGATAAATATGTGACCCTCTAGGTCCTTAAGTGCAGCCTTTTGACTGAATCCAAACTTCACAGAACAAATCCCCTTAATAATAGGATTTGTTCTGTAAAACTTGGACTCAGTCAAAAGACAGCACTTGAGGACCTAGAAGGCCTCATGTGGCCTTGAGGCTCCAGGTTCCCCACCCCTGCTCTATGGGCTTCATATTGAATCCCCATGAAGTCCCAAACCTTGTATGTAGTGAGGGAAGAAGAGAACGAGACAATGGAAGTGACAGAACTAATTAAATATATCATAGAGTGTTTCTACTCTTGAAATAGACTCATGAGTCCCTTTCTTAAGGTATGTCAATCAAAATTCCAGGCTGCCACAATCCCCATATTCCAGGCCTAACACTTTTTCTCTAGAACTGTCTTGGTAACTTTTTTTTTTGACTTAAGCCTAAAGGTATAGATGACAGGCTTATCAAACTTGAAACCTAAACAAAACTAGAGGGATAACTAGCAGATGACAAAGTAAAAAAAAAGATTTCAATATCTTTGAACATTTTGCTGAATCTATTAAGATGAAATTTAATCAATTTACATTTTATACCTTATTTAAAAAAACACAACTTCACAAATACAAGATGGCCGGGGAGAAGGGGAGGCACAGTGTGCTGAGTCTCAGTGGCAGTTCTCTTGGAAAAAAAAGATCTTGGGGTATTAGTGACTTTCAGGGTCAATATGTGTCTGCTGTGTGACATCATAACCAGAATAGTTAATGCATTATCAAGCTGCATTAAAAGGAACTGAAGGACCAGGATTAGTCCCATGGGACTCTGCTGTAGTCAGACCATATTTCAAATATTTTATTCAGTTTTGGACATCACATTTTAAAAAGGATATTGATAAGCTGGAGCATGTTTTGAAGAGGTCAACCAGCATAGCAAAGTGTCCTAAGTTCATCCCACAGGTATCTGAGTTAAGGAGATAGACTTGTTCAGAGTAGTGAAAAGAAGACTTAGGCAGGAAAGGGGACAGGGTAACTGTCTTCAGGCACTACTAAGTCCGTCTATGAAACAAAGATTTAACTTATTCATTTGGGTTTCTGAGGGCAAAATTGGGAGCAAGAGGTAGAAGTGGCAAAGAGGTATCTTTAGGGTTTATGCAAGGAAGAACATCTTGTTAATTGTTGAGTCATTTCAGTTGTGTCTGACTCTTCGTGACCCCATTTGTGGTTTTCTTGGTAAAGATACTAGAGTAGTTTTGCCATTTCCTTATCTAGTTCATTTTACAGATGAGAAAACTGAGGCAAACACAATTAAGTGACTTGTCCAGGGTCACACAACTAGTAAGTACCCAAGGCTGGATTTGAACTCTTTCCACATCCAAAAATGAAATGGCATGGATCGCTTAGAAGGGCATGGTTTCCCCTTCATTAGAAGTCTTCAAACAAAACCTGAATCACCACTACTCTGGTGTTTTGTGCAGGGGATTATGATCGGGATGAGGATGATATAAGGCGACCTCTATGTCTCCAACTCTGAGATTCCGTGAACTTCCTGTAGTCTCTAGCATATTGCATACTCTCCAAATCAACGTTTTTGGATTTTGTCAAGATGTTTCAAGTCCAAAAGTGTCACATGATTAAATTAGTTAGAAAAAAGCTGGACTAGATAACCTCCATTTTCCCTTCAGTTCTAATGTGAAGGATCTTCAGAAAGAAATAGCAAAATACAAAGGAAAATAATGTCTAATATCTAGTGTCTAAAAGGTATCACCTAAAGTTTCCATATCATTAGAGTGAAGGAGTTGAACTTGATGTCTTTGTTCCATTTCTAATAGCCTCTTGCCTATGCTCCTTAAATGAGAAATTTCTGGAATGCACTTCTATTCTCATTCAATTGTGTTAAAATGGATAAATCCTCATCCTTTTCTAACTTTTTAAACTATTATGATCCCCTCCATGAAAACTGCTAAACCCTCCCCCCTATTCTAATAAAATGTCTCACAATCTGGACCTATCGTGTCCTTCCAGCCTTATTACGTATTTCTCCTCTTTACGTACTCTAGTTTAACCAAACTGGCATTCTTGCTGTTACTCACATATGACATTCCTTCCCCCTGCAATGTATTCATGATTTCCTTCAAGATTCAGCTTAGGCAGCCACTTTCTCCCTGAGACTTTTCCTCTCCATCCCTCCTCCCCCTACCACCAATGGCTAGGGGGTCCCCTTTTCCTTCAGGATACCTTGTATCTGCCTTGTATACATGAGGATATACACATATGTACATATATATGGTGTATATATTTTATATATATATATAAACATGTGTATATATACAATATACACATATACAAATAATAAATATATATATATATATGTACATATAGACACACATACACAAGTACATGTGCATGTTTATGTTGTCTTTCCCCACAGATTGCATTGAGCACTAGAACTGTCCTGCTTTTGTCTGTGTATCCCAAGAGCCCAGTACCCGATGGTCTCTTATTGATAGTAATTGCTCGCTATCCAGCCCTTAATTGTCATTCTAAGTTCTGATGGTTTCACATTTCTGTTTAGAAGCGAGAGGCATTCTTAGGCTATGTTGGGGCCTGTGAAATGAGCTCCACTACACTGAATGTATCTCAGTGGAACAAGGGGTACATTTTGCAAGCAAGGGCTGATGGATGGCCCTTGAAAGGCCTTTAAATTTGATGCAAAGTAAATGTCAAAGAATCTTAGAAGGTAACTGAGTGAATTGGAGGCTTAGGAGAAAGAAAGCAGTATGGTTCTAGTAGCAGTCAAAGAAGATCGTTTTGGACAACATTTGGTATTGATTGTCCGTTGCATATAATTACACTGAAGAAAAGATTGTCTGTCTTACTGAGAGAGCAGTATTTTTCCATGTGCTGTTTAGAATTCTAGGGAGCTGGGCCGTAGAAATATTTTGTTTTGGAATTCCTGAGTTGTTATGTAACTGCCACTAATATCAGGATCACAGACTTGAATCTGGAAAGGCCCCTAGAAGTTGAAGAGTTGATCCTCCTCTATTTACACATAAGGAAACTGAGGTTTGGAGAACAAAGTCACTTGCCCAAGGTTACACAGTTAACAAATCTGGGGTCAAACCAAATTGTCCTCATTACAAATCCAGAACTCTTTTCACTTCAGGGGTGGGCAGCATGTGGCCTTCTAGGTCCTCAAGTGCAGCCTTTTGACTGAATCCAAACTCCAAATCCTTTCATAAAAGAATTTGTTCTGTAAAACTTGGACTCAGTCAAAAGGCTGCACCCGAGGACCTAGAAGGTCACATGCGGCCTCAAGGTTCCCCACTCCTGTACCATGCTATATCATTAGGGAAGTATTGCTACCTAGTAAAGTACCATATCCCACCTAGAGGATTATACTGTGTTTGACCTGAAGTTTTGCTGTTTAAATATTCTTCAGACATTTATTCACATTAAATGGAGATATATGATTCTGTCAAGTCAATTATTAGCAGAATAAATAGAAAGTCTTATATTGTTTAAATAGCAGATGTGTTAATACAGAGTAATTATGTTGACTGAAAATGAGCAGCTTCATCAGGCAGGCATACATTTTTTTCCCTTCCTTCCAGTGTCAACACTGAATGTGTTTTAATACACCGGAAAATTACTAGGCAGATCTGAAATAGGGAAGCAATCACTGCAGGCTTTGTTTAAAATTCCCCTAGAGAATAGGACAAATAAAATGATTACAGTTATTTGAACAGTCAGGACTTTATAGCTGTTCACTTAGAAAAACAATCTCCCAATTAGCTGCCAATTGATAGATTCTGATATTTACTGAAGCAGGTTTTGCTTAGAGTATTGATTGAAACATCTATTCTTGGGGTAACCTGAAAGAAGATTGTCCTCATTGTATTGCATAGGTAGGCAATTTTGGGCTTTGGGATGCCACTGTTATACTCCAAATGGGCATTTATCCTGTACTGGCAGAGTTTTTTGCTTATATCAATTACCAACATTGCCTTATATTTACTGTAAATGATGACGTGTTGTTAACGGATAGTGGATAATTTCTGATATTTACTTTAGTGGGTTTTGCTGTGGGGTATTGATTCATACCTCCATTTTTGGAGGTTATCTGAAAGGCTGTCTCAAGCATGTGTATGTAATTTTGGCTTTGGTAATTCAGTGTTGTAGTCCAAATAGACCTCAGCCCACACATGACAATATTTGTCTGCATATGTCAATGACGAGCATTGTAGTGAGTGCATTTACAGTAAATGATATTGAATTCTAGAAATTTCTCTTCCATGCTAGTCTCTTCAGCTATGGTTCTTGAATGTAATTTTGAGTTTCTATTTTTTTTTTATTATTGGCATCATTATTTTTTTAAAAATGTAAATGTAATGCATGACCCAGAACTCCCTACCCCAGAAATCCTTTGTCATACAGATTGGCCCAATGCTTGAGTCCAGACCCCAAGCCGAGAATTTGGAGTCGTTCCTGCAAAATCTTAGTGCATTCGTAGCGTAGCTCACGTGTAGATTTCTTCCCAAACGGGGTCCCCAGTTCTGGTATAAGCACTTGAACTACCATATGGATACCATGTATGGAATAGGCTTTATTTTACCGTTGCAGAAGATGCTGCAAAGGAATTAGAAGTACCCAGGAATTATTCAGTGTCTCTTGTGTGCAACCCTCGTTATACTCATGTAGCCACCACCTTATTTCAGGTTCTTATCCCATCTTGTCCAGACAACTGCAGCAGCCTCCTGTTGGGTTCCCATGCCTCACCACCTCTGGCCACCCCAGTCCATTCTCTATACAGCTATGAAAAATGATTTTCTATAAATGCAGATCTGACTGTGTCATTCTTGTACTCAGCAAACATCACTGTCTCTCTACGATCCCTGGAATAAAATATAAACTGCTTTAGATGGACTTCAAAGCCCTTTACAATCTGGCCCCACCTATCTTTCAAGGCTTGTTATATATTTCTCCTTTTCCCCCACTACATGACCCAGCCAAATTGGCCTTCTATTTTCTCATCATACATGACACTCCATGTTCGCACTCTATGTATTTGTACTAGAAAATTCTCATACACAGAATGTCCTGCTTTTCTCACCCTGCCCCATGGAGTCCATCACTTCAAGACGCAGCTCAAGTGTTGTTTTCCTGATCCTCCCAAAGGCGAGTGCCGTTCTTCCATCTTAGCTTTTATTTAACTATCTTGTGTTTGTTTTTCATTTATCCTGTTTCTGACTATTCTGTATTTATCCATATATAGGTAAGTGGTGTCTCCTGTAGAATATAAGGTCTTTGAGATTAGAGTTTGTTGAATTCATTGTGCTTGTATCCTCATGCAGCTAGGCAGATATGGATAGAGTGCTAGACCAGGAGTCAGGAAGATCTGAGTTCTGTGTGAAGATCTGTGTGACCCTGGGAAAATGACCTAACATCAGTTTGCCTCATTTTACCCTACTGTAAAACAGGGATAATGATAGTACCTACATCACATTGCTATGAAGAATAAATGAAGTAATATTTGTAAAAACACTTAGCACAGTGCCTGGCATAAGTAGATCCTTAATAAATGCTTGTTAATTAATGAGATAATAGGAACAAAGAGAGCCCTTAAGAATCTATCAGGTCATCCCCTTCCCTAGCAAAGAAAATTGGATTTAGGGTTGCTATTTGCCAATGCAGTGGTATCCTCATAAAACTGCTCTGTCCAACAGGATCATGCACAGTCCCTTCTGGACTCATAGTGCCATCCTGTGGCTTAGATTCCTCATGAAGGTAAAGATGCTTTGAGGTTTGCTGAAGAAGATCAACCCTCTTTCTCTTGGACCTCTACTTTGTAATTCACTAGCTTTGCTGCTCAGATTGATAGAAGATAGATAGTTGTTGTTCAGTTGTTTCAGTCATGTCCTACCCTTTGTGATATCATATGGACTTTTCTTGGCAGAGATACTGGAATGGTGTGTTGTTTCCCTCTACAGCTCATTTTACAGAGGAGGAAACTGAGGCAAATAGGGTTAAGTGACTTCCCTAGGGTCACATAGCTAATGAGAGTCTGAGATTATGCCTAGAGGGATAGACAATTTTTTTCAGCCCTTACAATGAGCCAGGCACTGTGCTGGGCACTGGGAATACAAATATAAGAAAACAATGGCAGATGTAACGTAATGGCAGAAGGCAACATGCTAGGTTGCTAGAAGGGGTGGGTATGAAAGAGGAGCATGGTGAGGAGATGCTTGTAAAGTGGCCTGGAGGCCCAGGCTTCCTGCCCACAAAGATGATGTACAAGTTCAACATCCTCTTCAAAACTCCTTTTTTTTCCTCTTCGCTTCTCTGCTCTTTTCTTTTCTCCCTTTTTAGAGACCACAGGGAGGGGCAACTGATTTTCATTCACCCAGTCATAATTTTTTTTTCCACATCCATCACCAAGTTGCCAGTGAATATGTTCACTTTCCTTCAGGAGGTACCCCTCAGTTCCCTGTGTAGGGTATCCTCTGGGTGGTATCCATGTGGAGATTTTATATGCATGTATGTATATATACGTGTGTGTATGTGTGTGTGTGTGTGTGTGTGTGTGTAATCTTCCACACGGAGTTGGCTAAATGTGGCTTGCAGGAGGATTTTAAGATTTATCTCTGCAATCTTGCTCATTTTCCCATCTCCAAGGGAGACTTTGGTTCCTTTCTGGTGGGGAAGTGGGGAAGGGGCCTTGAATCTGGCCTCTCTGCTCTCAATTATATCTATCTGTCCCACACCTAAAAAATTGCTGTTCTAGCGGAATTTTTTTTTTTAAATTTAAGACACTTCCATGGTCACTATCCCTTAAGGGATTCCCTAAACTCATAACTGAAGTCTTGACCCCTTCCACCCAATGCAAGAGACCATCCCAATAGTGAATAGTGAACACCTAATTATCCAAGCAGATAGCATAGAGGCTATAAATAATTAAAATATAGCAGAAAATACATAAGTGTATGAGCTATCCCACTTGAATAAGGACACAAAGAGACAGGAACAGAGAGAGGTAGCAACATAGTGACAGACAGACCCTAGTCTCATCAAAGGGAAAATTCAGAAATTCTCCAAAGTCTTTAGGAAAACCCAACCCTCTTCCTTATATATTTAGCTAATCTGAGTTTGAATTCAGGATTAAGGTTACAGCTCCATATGTATAATGAATTGCAAAGCCTATCAGTACAGTTCACCTCCAGTCAGCTCTCTCTCTCTCTCTCTGACAGGAATCACCCACCTAGTAATCTAGATGGACTGATAAGACATCTACCAGGAAACTACGCAGAATCATTCTGTTTGGCTGTGGTTCTTGAACCACAAATAGACTTGATTTAAGTTGCCATTGGAAGTAGGAGATTGATTACCATAGATGGCTGGGAGTTCGATGGCACACTTGATTCAGTCTCAGAAATACTCACCATCTTAAGCTAAACAGTAATAAAAATGCATCAGACAGAAGACAGTGTTGCCTTTAATGTTCCTCAAGATCCTTCTTGCACTTTCAGAGTATTTTTTCAACACTACCAATAATAATTGGACATGCCAAAAAGATGCTGAAAAACTAGAGTAAAAAAAAAATCAGTGTCCTAAGGTCTGGTCTCAATATCATAGCATTTTAAAGCTGTAATTTAGAAGTTTAGAGATCATCTTGTCCAACCCCTCTCATTTTACAGATATGGGCATTAAAACTCAGATGTCAAACTATTTATGCAAGGTCACAAAAGTTCTGTAGCCAAGATTTAAACCCAGATCTTCTAAATTGGGTGTTTTTTTTTACTAGAGACCATACTATGTGCTTAAAATTAAATAATTGATATGGAAGCATTTTAGAAATTATTTAAAACTATAAATGATTAATATTATCACGATTTTCTTTGTACATTTCACTTATACGCCAAATCTATATCACTTGAAATGTCTTTTTTCCCTAGAAAAGGTTTCTAAGCGATTAATATCTTAGATTTTTAATCTTGTCATTTCTAGTAGAAAGTTATACTTGTGTTGCTTTATCTCATTTTTGTACTTACCTATCACTGGCCCACACTCACTTAAATACAGTATTGTGTATTATGATGGGCTTGTATTCATGTAGTACTCCCATTTGTGAAAGGTTGCATTCCTGAAAAAAAGGAATTATAAATGAAATGATTTAACTCAAATCCGATTTCCCCTAAAACAAAATTATGCGAGGCAAGCTATATTCCTAACTAAAGGCATTATGTCACACATTTAAAAAAATAGAAAACAGTAAGGGCATTTGGACCTGCGATTTCATTGATTGTAGTGAAACCTTTTCTATCAATAATGGTTGGCACCATTTCTGCAATTTACAGTCACAAAGAACTGTCTAGAACACTGACAGATAAGTGATTTGTCCAAGATTGCATAGCTACTATGTGTCAAAGGTGAGAATTGGACATACATCTTCCTGGCTAAGACTGGTATTTGATGCATCCCTTGTCTGGTGCCTTGAGGTGATAATATGCCAACTGTTGGCCCAGAGCAAAGTAGTTGTGCATTAAAAAATATACCTTCCTATTACCTGATAGCAGCAATAAAATTACTGCATGTTTTTACTTATTTTGTTAAGGTGCTAAGACGTGGATGTCAAAGGATTTCTGGGCAAGTTATAAAAATATTTTAATTATCAGGTATATAGTTATGACTTATTAACCCTGGAAAGAAGGAATATTGGCCAAATAGAGAAGAATGAAATAGGAATAGAAAATATTTATAAGGTGAGCAATATCTTTCCGAATCTGGACTGCTACAGAGGTTGGTACAAGTGATAACAGTTGAGTAATCCAGAGCATGTTTGTGTTTTGAGTTGGTAAGCTAAATGACTGTTCAGGTTTGGGAGTTTTTCGTCTGTACAAATATTCTTTTTGAAAGCATCTGCCAGGGGGCACTGTCTGATTAATTCCAAAGGCAAAGTATTTCATCTTCAGAGGAATACTTTAAGATGCCTGTGTTTGGGGAGGAGAATGTGGGATAGGGAAAAGGGTGTTTGTGAGAAGAGAACAGATGAAATGGTACGGTTCTAAGGACAGTGATCTCATAAGTCCTTAAGCTGAGTCAATTTTGGGACATAAGGGAAATTGAAAACAAGCCATTTGGATAGAGAAGAGCAATAAAGTCAGAGTTTTCTGTGACTTCAAGAAAAGACTGATTACTTTCCTCACAACAAATTTTATTCAAGGATAATTGAAAAGAGGGAAAGCTTTGAGGCCCATATGTATTGAAGAAAATACATGATGCCTCCTAGATGCAGCTCAGCAGATACCTTATTAAATATATCTCAGTGCCTACCGAGAAGGTATGAAAAGAGGAGAAGCCACATATAGGTTCTTCTTACAGTTTAAGATTATAGCATTGTAGCTGTGTGGAGAGGTAATGGTCCAACCTAAATTTCTCCACAAAAGTATTTCTGAATCTTTACATGGAAGGGTAAGGTGATATAAGTGGTATTTAGTACATGAGACTGTCACCTTTTACCTTATTCCAATTTGGAAAACAGAAACATATATCTGGAGTAGAAATTCAACTCTATAAAAAATTAAATTTATTAAAATTATAGTGAGAGAGACAAGAGCTAAACCTGGGATTTCATTGGTTTGGGAAATTCCTGGTTGAGGAAACTTTCCCTATTGATGAAGGTTGGCACCATCTCTGCAAATCAAAATCTTTCAAGCAGGGGTTCTTAACCAGTGTGCGTGCATGCGTGTGTGTGTGTGTGTGTGTGTGTGTGTGTGTATGTGTGTGTGAAATGAACACGTTTGTCAATCTGGTAATAGATTAATGTTTTCAAATATTAATAATTAATGTTTTCACATATACAAAATAAAATACCTAGTATGACAAAGGAAATCAATAATTTTGAAATAATTGTATATATGATCACAATATAATTATACTAAAATTTATATTTATAAATAAAATTTATATATTATTTATATTTATAATTATGTTACTAAATTTATATGTAGAAATAGTAAACAAAATATAACATTTCATATATTATACATATAAATATATATGTATAGGTATATGTGTATATTTGTATATGTGTATGTGTTTACATGCATGTGTGCATACACACATACACATACCTATATATATATGATATGTATATATACATACACACATACACATAGATAGGACTTGCTGCCTTTAAGGCCAACTTTCCACTATGCCATGCTGCGTCAGAATAAATGATAGCTTATGTTTGTATAGGGCTGCACAGGTTGCACAGTGCTTTCACATGTGTTAAATGAAAAAGATTTGGTGTATTAGTGCATTGAAAACACAATATGAGTCAACAGGGCAATGTAGCCACTTTAAAATAAATGCAGTATCACTTTGATGAACGACCTTCTTCACTGTAGAGCAGAAGCCACCCTTTTCGTCTGTGAGGGTGTGGCAATGTCTTTCCCAGAATCCTCAAAGGGATTGTTTTTCTTTGTATTTGCCTTTTTCATTGCTTTTTATTGCCAGAGCTTAGCTTTGAACTTGTCACAAAGTAAAAGTTTAATAAATGCTCATTGATTGATGTATCTCTTATTCTTTATTCTTACTATGTGACCAGCCTATCTTTACCTGGCATATATGTCTCTGATATGTCATTTTCATCACTCCTTATATGTAAAGAATTGTGGGGGGGGGTTATAGGCTTCAGCCTATTTTGCAATTGTCATGAATTTTTTATTCTTCTGAAATCATGATGCCTTATGATTCATGTGCGTATAGCATCTCTGCAAGGTTATCAGTATTAACAAGGTGGACTTTTGTCATTGTGGATACCTTGGGATTACGGAAATGATCATATCATTTCCCAGATGTAGTCTATCCCAGGCTGTTCCATTTATTTGATTCTGGGCCCATCTAATTTTCCATCTGTAGTACTTGTCCAAGTCATATGTTCTGATGAACTCACTCAATGGGATACAGGTCCAACTTCACATTATAACCTAAGCAATATGTGTTTTTCACCCATTTTGTTTTTCCAAGGTGGATGGGTAGACCAATTTTTTAAGGACTGGATTTTATAAAGACACCCTTTTAGTAATTCAGGGTTTAATGAAATTAGTACAATGTTACATGTGAATGGCAGTATTTGGAGATCCTCACTCTTCATAGGAAATGCTTTCTCTATCTGTATTCTTCGTAGGACATCTATAACGTTGGTAAGTAGCTTGGGTGTTCATATATTATAATTCCATATTTTATGTCTCTCTATATTGATACACCAATTATTGAACAAACATATCCCTATGTTATCTTGTATGATTTTAATAAAGGCATAGGAGGTTTCTTGTTTGAGGAAAAATAGAAGACTATATACATTTTGTCCTTCCAACTCAAATGCCTTTCAAAATGAATGAGAGATTGAAGTAGGGAGATTTTATCTTTTCTGGACTTTTTAATCAGTTGTGTGACTGTGATATGTTCTGAGGGAATTTTTTTATGTTTGTTCCCTTTTCAGTATTTTCATCAAGGTTATCCTCAATATATACATGGAACATTCTTATAAAATTTTATAGAGATAAAAATCATTTCCTTTGGTTAATAAATATCGTCTATGGTCTTTCATATTTTTTGAAACATCTTGAAATTTAATCCTTGAGTTACTTTAAAATTGTATGCCACCCAGCACAGAATTTTCTTCTCTATGAATTTAAAGAGGTCTAGATTTTCTTCCTTGTATCAACTTCTTGTGTGCCATTGTATCTTTTTTCTCAAAGGATACTGATGATGGGGACAGTTATCATTGCTGAGGAGAGATCACTGTAGAAACATCAGTGAATCTGTTGTAATTCACTTCTTGTTGTTCTCCTTCCAATTTCATCTACAAATACTCTTAAGATGATTTAATTTAGCTGAATCTCACAACAAAACTTTTAAGGGGTATTTCTCCCTCAATTTCTTTTGCTGTTTTGTAGGGACAATAGACAGTCATCATCTTCCATAATATTTTGAAAGTTGACATAAGCTCCGGAATAGTATTGTTCTTTTTTTTTGTTCTTTTTTAAATTTCATTTTATTTAATTTATTTAATATATTTAGTTTTCAGCAGTGATTTTCACAAGAGTTTGAATTGTGAATTTTCTCCCCATTTCTACCCTCCCATCCATTCCACGATGGCGTATATTCTTATTGCCCCGTTCCCCAGTCAGCCCTCCCTTCTGTCACCCCACTCCACTCCCATCCTCTTTTCCCTTCCTTTCTTGTAGGGCAAGATAAATTTCTATGCCCCATTGCCTGTGTATCTTATTTCCTAGTTGCATGCAAAAACTTTTTTTATTTTTGAACATCTGTTTTTAAAACTTTGAGTTCCAAATGCTCTCTCCTCTTCCCTCCCCACCCACCCTCCCTAAGAAGGCAAGCAATTCAACATAGGGTACATTTGTATCATTGTGTAAAACCCTTCCACAATAGTCATGTTGTGAAAGACTAACTATATTTTGCTCCTTCCTAACCTATCCCCCTTTATTCGATTTTCTCCCTTGACCCTGTCCCTTTTCGAAAGTGTTTGTTTTTGATTACCTCCTCCCCCTATCTGTCCTCCTTTCTATCACCCCCCCTTTTTATCTTCTTCCTCCTTCTTTCCTGTGGGGTAACATACCCAATTGAGTGTGTGTGGTATTCCCTCCTCAAGTCAAATCCGATGAGAGCAATATTCACTCACTCCCCCTCACCTGCCCCCTCTTCCCTTCCTACAGAACTGCTTTTTCTTGCCACTGTTATGCAACATAATTTACCCCATTCTATCTCTCCCTCTCTCCTTCTCTTAATATATTCCTCTCTCATCCCTTAATTTAATTTTTTTTAGATATCATCCCTTCATATTCAACTCACCCTGTGCCCTCTGTCTATACACACACACACACACACACACACACACACACATATATACATATACATAGACACACACACACACACACACACACACACACATATATGTATATATATACATATGTATATGTATACACACATATATATATGCATATTCCCTTCAGCTACCCTAATACTGAGGTCTCATGAATCATACACATCCTCTTTCCAAATAAGAATGTAAACAAAACAATTCATTTTAGTAAGTCCCTTGTGATTTCTCTTTCTTGTTTACCTTTTCATGCTTCTCTTGATTCTTGTGTTTGAAAGTCAAATTTTCTATTTAGCTCTGGTCTTTTCACTGAGAAAGCTTGAAAGTCCTCTATTTTATTGAAAGCCCATATTTTGCCTTGGAACATGATACTCAGTTTTGCTGGGTAGGTGATTCTTGGTTTTAATCCTAGCTCCACTGACCTCCAGAATATCGTATTCCAAGCCCTTCAGTCCCTTAATGTAGAAGCTGCCAGATTTTGTGTTATTCTGGTTGTGTTTCCACAATACTCAAATTGTTTCTTTCTGCCTGCTTGCAGTATGTTCTCCTTGATCTGGGAGCTCTGGAATTTGGCAACAATATTCCTAGGAGTTTTCTTTTTGGGATCTATTTGAGGAGGCTATCTGTGGATTCTTTCAATTTCTATTTTACCCTCTGGTTCTAGAATATCAGGGCAGTTTTCCTTGATAATTTCTTGAAAGATGATATCTAGGCTCTTATTTTGATCATGGCTTTCAGGTAGTCTAACAATTTTTTAAATTATGTCTCCTGGATCTATTTTCCAGGTCAGTGGTTTTTCCAATGAGATATTTCACATTGTCTTCCACTTTTTCTTTCCTTTGGTTCTATTTTATAATATCTTAATTTCTCATCAAGTTACTTGCTTTCACTTGCTCCAATCTAATTTTTAATTAGATTAATTACCTTTTGGGTAATTCTGCCTTTCAAGGCATTCTTCTTCTCATTGGGTTTTTGGAGCTCTTTTGCCATTTGAGTTAGTCTATTTTTTTAAGGTGTTGTTTTCATCAGTATTTTTTTTAGTACTTTTTTGGTTCTCCTTTAGCAAGTCATTGACTTGTTTTTCATGGTTTTCTCACATCATTCTCATTTCTTTTGCCAAATTTTCCTCTATTTCTCTAACTTGCTTTTCCAAATCTTTTTTGAGCTCTTCCATGGCCTGAGACCAGTTCATATTTTTCTTAGAGGCTTTCGATGTAGGCTCTTTGATTTTGTTGACTTCTTCTGGCTGGATGTTTTGGTCTTCTTTGTCACCAAAGAAAGATTCCAAAGTCTGAGACTGAATCTGAGTCCATTTTCGCTGCTTGGCCATGTTCCCAGCCAACTTACTTGAGCCTTGAGTTTTTCAGCAGGGTATGACTGCTTGTAGAGTAGAGAGTAATTTGTTCCAAGCTTGAGGGGATGCGCTGTTGTTTCTATACAGCCAGCTCTGCCACACCAGCACTCCTCCTTCCCCAAGAATTGCCTTCCCGGAATGGACTCAGATTTTTAGTAGGCTCTGCAGTCCTGCTCTGATCTGCCACTTAATTCTTCCCACCAGGTGGGCCTGGGGCCAGAAGAAACTGCAGCTTTAGTTCTGTAGCTGCACTACCCCTGCTGCCCCTGGGGTGGTGGCCAAACTGCTAACTCCTTCCACCTGTCCCTCGCAGCTTTTCCAACTAACCTTCTCTGTTGTCTTTGGTGTTTGTGGGTTGAAAAGTCTGGTAACTGCCACAGCTCACTGATTCAGGGTGCTAGGGCCTGTTCCGTCCGGCTCCTGTTCTGGTTGGTCCTGCTGCCGCCACGCTGGGCTCCGCTCCCCTCTGCTCCCAGCTCTGTGCGCAATAGACCTCACCCAGCGACCATCCAGGCTGTCCTGGGCTGGAGCCTTGCTTCCCTCTGCTATTTTGTGGGTTCTACAGTTCTATAATTTGTTCAGAGTCATTTTTTATAAGTTTTTGGAGGGACCTGGCAGGGAGCTCATGCAAGTCCCTGCTTTCCAGCTGCCATCTTGGCTCTGCCCCCAATAGTATTGTTCTTAAATAAAGTAGAATAACTGAGACTTTTTCCCAGAGTCTTTCAATATGGAGGCTGATGTTACAGTAATTATAAGGTTTCAGCAGGATAGAAGCAACTAAGTTTATGCCTGATTAAAGGGAAAAAGTATTAAAATGGAAAACTTGAGGATGATGTTTTTAACTATACCATGTTGATCTCTTTCCTGGATCCTTGGCTTTACCTGAACCCCATGATAGAATCCCCAGCAGTGTTCAAAGAGACCTGTAGAATGGTTAAGTCCATGAATGTTTTATGTTGCTTGCCACAAGCACCAAAATTTAAATTTAAAAAAATTACTAGTTATGGCACCAACCCTTACATTTTCTCTTTGGCAAGGGTATTTAATATTTGGCCTCAGATGATTTCTGGTCTCTTTTGGCCTCTCTGCTGTGCCATTTGTTTGGCATTATTATTTTTTCCCTAAGGAATGGTGATATAAAATGTCCTTATATAATGGGGACCTGGCAATGAGGGCCCAGTTCTGATTACATGTACAGGGACCACAAATGGATGTTTGGTGAACCCACTTCTGGAATTTTATAATGATACAGAATGGAAGACCCCCAATCTCTACCACAGAGCAGGCACAGGTATTCTGTTTTCTGTCTACTTTCTGTCTGAGTGAAGAAAAGTCTTTTAGTTGGCTGATAAGCCAAAACTTAGAGTGGATGTGCAAGACCTCAAAGGAAAAACTATATCACTTTACTGTGGGGAAAGGAAAACAAAGTTTTTATTTTGTTTTGTTTTGGTGAGGAGGGTAAGGCTTTCTTTCCTCTGTTACATTTACTTTTTTCATTTACCAATTTTTCAGATTTAACAACTTTTGTCAAAACGTTTGGGTTGGAATTTTTGTAATTGTAAACTATGTCTTCTTATCTTTATCCTTCATTTTAATTTGATATTGATTTTTATCTATGTCCTAATTAGTGGATTTGAAGCTGACTCTGTAATGACTCCCACATTGCTCAGCAGATATTTCTTCTTCATTAAAAAATGCTCAAGTTCATTTTCCCTTAATATCCAGTGCTCTCTGGGCTTCACGTTAATGTTAGTATGAAGAAGAATGTCAATTTATAATAGTTTGGATGATGGAGCCAAATTCTTCATAGAATTTTGGGGCATTTGCTATGTAATTACCTTTTTAATGGCTGTTGATTCATGAGCGTTACAGGAGGGATGTCCAGATATCCTGTGAAAAGTTGTTTCTTCCTGCCTTTTTGCACACTATTAAGTGAATTCCTTTATTTACCTCTCCAAAGGAAAAATTCAAGCTGCATCTCCCTTTATCAGCAATTTCTTTACATCTTCTGATTTTATATATTGGAATTGTGTCAGCATAGATATTATTTGCTTCACTGCTTATCGTATAAACTCTCCAATCATTGGACACATATACATTAGGAACCAAAACTCCTTTTGTTCAATAGGATGTCTAAAACCTTTGACTCTCAGGACTCTTCGGAACTCTTTCCCATAACTTTACAACATTATTCCCAGAATGGAAGGGAAATGTTGAGGAATGTGGGCTATTTCATATTTTTTATCTATTTCATGGGCCACTATTGCCAAAATAATCACCACCTAATTCTTGTGGTGATGAACCTCTCCCTACTTCGGTAGGCTGGTCCTCAAACAGCAAGCAAAATCCATTAACAATCCCATGTTCAAAGGTTTTCCAGTTGGATGTTGAATCTACTAGAGTTTACACTCTGCTGGTATAAATTAAGACAGAGGGATTAACTCCACAGAAAAGTGAGATATGAATAGAAGTATGGCACCTACATCTTGAGGAATGCTGGTCCTATTGCACTCTGTCCTCCTCAGCCCATTGTGAAATGCTCTGTTAATTTCTGGGTTCCACATTTGGTGAGGGACTTTGACAAGCTGAAATGCACCCAGAAGAGAGCATCCAGTGTATTGGGGAATTAAAGCCATATTGCAAGAAGAACTGATCTTGGAATTGCTATGCTTAGCCCAGAGAAGACAAGACTTGGGTGTTGCACAAATACTGGGCTTCAAATGTAAGAAGATTTGTCATTTGGAAGAAGGAGAAGAGTTTATATTTGTGGCCCCAGAGGAAACAGCTGTGTTATGTACTGGAAAATGGTCAGGATTCGTACTCAAGGGATGTTTGAGCTCAGTCCCAAATCTACCACTTGTTACCAGGATCACTCAGGTTTGGACAGTCAAGAAAACAATAAACCAAGCCCTGATTTGTAGCATTTACTTACTTCTGAGGTCCTAATGCACACACTAAAAATTTAATAATAGGCTCTGGCTCTGCAAGCAATTCTAGCTGGCTCTAGTATAGTGCTGCCTATGTGGCTTAAAGATTGAGACTTTTAAACTTTCTTTGAACCAACTGATTTTTACCAACCACATTTGGGGTTTTCTTGGTAAAGATTCTGGAATGGTTTGCCATTTCCTACTCCAGCTCATTTTACAGATGAGGAAACTGAGGCATACATGGTTAATTTACTTGTCCTTGGTCACACAGCTAATAAGTTTCTGAGGCCAGATTTGAACTCACAAAGATGAGGTTTCCTGAGTCCAGGTCTGGATTCTATCCCCTGTGCCACCTAGGTGTGCTTAATTCTATGTCATACATTCCTCTAAACAACCATGTAATATTTATCCTATTTCTTTATTTAGCAGTGGGATAATTAACATAAAAGAAGTACACGAGTTGCTCTGTTTTAATATAGGTATAACACGTTCTTTGATAAAGTAATGATTTGATGATTTAGTGTCAAAATGAGTGGGAAAGATAGGGAAGGCTAAAGCCAGAGTCCAACTATCAATTACTATAACTTTTGTGACATTTCTTTTTTTTCCATGCTGAATAGAATATTGTGTCTTAGCATCTATAAAGAAGGTGGGAATAGCTTTGAACTGGAGGGTGGATGTGACAAGTGGGAAAGAAAAAAAAATTATCCAAAATGACCAGAGGGCTGGGCTGAAAGTCACAGTCCATGTTATAGGAATGGTGGTTAGAGAAATCTCATATACTAAAACCTTTCTGTGTGAGATTCTCCATTGGTCTGCTTTTGTGTTTCCAATCTGTTCTGTTCAAAGCATATTTGCAGAAACCACATTTGTAAATAAGAGCAGATTAGAGTCACTTAAAGGTCAACTGCAAAGCAAAAATGAAAACCGAGTTAAGCACAGCTTTGGGTGTTGAATGCCCCCAATAGCAAGGCCACTTGGACACTCAGACAACATACAAATAGATTTCTAATTCCACTAGGGGAAAAGGAGAGAGGTGTTTGTTTGTTTTTCTTTTAAACATTTATGAAACTGAGAAGAGGATTTTCCTGTAAGGTTTTGTTATTGTTTTTTTTTTTTTTTGACCAGGTGTCCTTTTACCAAGCACCCATTGTTTTTAGAATCTTCAAAGTCAACATTCTTACATGCTAGTGAGTATCACCTCCTGTAGTCACCTATTCAGCATTTGGATTTGGCTCATTATAAATGAGAGGCCTCCCCTCTAACATGCCCTCCCCATTCCTTTTGTTGATAGGATGTTGTTAATCATTTTAATTAGTGGCTCCCCACAACTCAAATCAAACCTGATTAAACTCCGGTGCAGGGAACAATGAAGAGGTGAAAGCTTTAGCTCAAGACATTGATTAATCTCCTAAGTACAAGACAGAAGCAGGTCCTTTGTTTTGTTTCTTAAATCATTCCCACTCCCCTTTAAACGATACTGTTCCCTTGCTGCAAAACTAACAATGGTTTCCAGTTGTTTCTCCTAAGAAGTTTAAATCATAGTTATAAAATTCAAGGCCCTTCACCAAATAGCCCTTTGCTTTACATCTACTTCCTTGACCTCATTTCACAGGGTCCCCAAGTCATTATATTCTGTTCCATTTGCTGCTAAGAAGGCCATTTAAAGATCCCTCCTATCCATTTCCTGGCATCTTTCCTTGCCGTTCCCCCTACTTGAAGTATACTTGCTAATTTTTATCCTTAGAGATCCCTCTTCTGCTTCAAATTTGAGCTTAAGATTTATTTCAATAAGTCTTCCCATTTCAACCCTACCTGTGAGCTTTTTGTAAATACCCTCCGCTTCTGTTATAAATTATCATGAAATAGTGTGGGATGGTGTGGTAGAGTCTCCAGCCTAGAATCCAAAGATATGGGTTCTGTTCCTCCCTCTTATATTCCCTAGCATTGTGACCTTCAACCTACCATTAGTCCATTCTGAGAGATGACAGAGGAGGAATCATTGTTTTCTTATTTATAAAACATGAGTCAAAATTTAGCTTGCCCTACAAGAGGGGGAAGGGAAAAGGGGATGGGAGGGGAGTGGGGTGACAGAAGGGAGGACTGACTGGGGAACAGGGCATCCAGAATATACGCCATCTTGGAGTGGGGGGGAGGGTAGAAATGGGGAGAAAATTTGTAATTCAAACTCTTGTGAAAACCAATGCTGAAAACGAAATATGTTAAATAAATAAATTAAATTTTAAAAAATGGAAAAAAAAAAACCATGAGTCAAAATAAGGCTGTAAACTACCTGGCAGTCGTTTGTCCTGCTTTCTCGAAGACGACCATGACATCAGGGAGGTGATGCCATGACATGCAAGTGAATTGATTTTAAGTGAGGAGGGTAGGCTTTCATGTGCTTTCAGATTACTTAATTTGAAATAACAGAAACTCAGAATTTGAAAGGACCTAGATCAAACTGCGACTGGTGAAGAATCCTTTCAAGAGCATAAACTATGAAAATGGCCAACAGCCTTTACTTCACCTCACTTCTAGTGAGAGAGAACCATTCATTGACCAGTAAGTGAAACGTCATACCACTGGTCCTCCCCTGAATGTTAAAGGACAGCCAATTTCTCTTGATCACATTCAGTAGCTGGTCAACGACAGCGACTACAAAAAAAGATAATTTGAAATTTTTGTTTTCTATTCCTTTAAGCACTCTTTCATTTCCTTGTTGTGGTCATCCTTAAGTGCATTGCACTTATTTTAGTTAATGACTAGTATGCCATAGTAGATGGCTTTATCCATTTCCTTAATGTACTTTGTTTTTTGTTATTGTTGTCTTTTGTTTAGACTCATGTGGACAGTGGAAAAGGGCATATGCCAGGAAATTGGATACTTAGGTTTTGGTCTGAGGCCAAAATTGGACACTTAGGTTTTGGTCAGAGAATACTGAGACATTTAGGGACAAACTGGCTAGTCCAAGTTAACCTCACTAGGTAGTGTCAGGGCAAGGACTGAAGCCTAAGTAGCTCTGGAAGGAGTTTTAGAACTAAATATTCATAATTGGGATCATTCTTTCTTTTGAGAATTTTTTGCTTAGATATCTAAAATGTGTGATGCCTTTGAGCATTGGAAAAAAATAATGAGGCAGGGGAATAAGCATTTATTAAGCACTTACTATTTGTTAGGTGCTTTATCAGTATTATCTCATTTGATCCTTGCAACAGTCCTGTGAAGGGAGGTACTATTATTATTCTGATTTTACAGGCCAGGGAACTGTGGGAGACATGTTAAACTAACCAGGGTCAAACAGGGAGTCAGCATCTGAGGTTGGATTTGAATTCAGGTCTTTCTGACTCCAGTCTAGCACTCTATCCACTTAGCTGTCCTCACTTTTTCCAGTACTGCGGTTGTTACTGTTATCATATTTCATCATCTCTGTCTCTTTATGACTCCATGGACCATACTGTCCATTGGATTTTCTTGGCAAAGATACTGTAGTGGTTTGCCATCTCCTTCTCCAATGGAGTAAGGCAAATGGAGCTTAGGTGACTTGCCCAGGGTCATACAGCTAGGGTCTGAGGCTCGATTTAAACTCAGTTCTTCGTGACTCCAAGCCCAGTGCTCAACCCACTGAACCACCAAGCTGCCTCACCAGTACTGTAGGGGAGATACGTACACAAATAAATCTAATGCCTGGCATGATATGTTTCAAGAAGCATGGCATAGTGGATAAAGAGGTGGCTCCAGAGTCAGTAAGACCAAGATTCACTTCCTTTCTCTACCACATAATACCTGAAGATCTTAATGAAATCATTTGAACTCTCTGTTTCCAGCAATTCTTAAGACTAAGTTTGCAGGGCAGGGACCAATCTATGTTGTTAAGAGGCAGTTTCCTTGCCCAGAATTCTCTGTGCAAATGAGAACACATCACAAAAAAGTACTCCCAAAATATTGTATGGTAGTTCAGAGAAATTATAGTCACATAAGGACATGAGGTAAGGCTTCAGAGAGTAGTAAGTGGCAAAGAAGAAAAGTGAAAAAAGGTGTAGAAACAGGGTCTATTTGGGGAGAAGCAGTTGGTACAGTGAGTGGTAAAGATTTTTTAAAAAGTAGGTAGGGTCCATATTGTGAAAGTAGTTTAATGTTATGCCAAGGATTTTAAACCTTGTCCAATAGGAAACGGGAAGTCTTTGATGGTTTTTGACACAGGAGAGGCGAGATAAATGGAGACATCCCTTAGGAATGGTAACTCGGCAGCAGGATTCATCAGAAAATCATTTTGTCTTTAGAAATTTCATCTCCTACTGGACAACAGCAATTGCAACGCAAACATTTTAATGTCTATTTGTCGCATATCATTTGCAAATTAATTATAAAGGGCTGAATCAATTGCTCACTATCAATACCAAATCCCATTTCTCAATTGATTCTAATAAAATGTGGAACAACTTCAGGAGGCTTTTCTCTCCTTGTTTAACTCACCTGAAACAATATATTCGTTATGGGTTGTTGAACATCATAACTTCTATTTTATGATTGCAGCACATTTCTTCCCCAAAGTCAGTATAAGGTGAATTAATTCCAATTTCATTGAGCACATTGTAAATAGCGTTATGTTCTACTGAATTAATTGCTTTCTCCTGGTCAGTGAATGTGAAACAGACTGGAATTCAGTACCCTTGTTTTCTTACCTGATGAGAAAAAATTGACACTTGACAATTATTTAACTTTAATGTAATCCAGTTTGTTCTCAACTAGAATACAATTAAAAATATGTATTGATATGATCAAACATGATATTGGTGAGAATTTCCTATATTTGAAAAAATGGAGAGTTGATCAGTAGTGGGGAAATCCTCTGGCACTCCTTCATTCAAAATATAGGAAATCCTCACCATTCATTGCTTCAAAAATTCATAGTTTCACATATTTGGGGATAACTGAGCCCACCCGAGTAGCTGTTACTGCTAATAAGGTGGCCAAGCACTTTCCTTCTCCCTTCCTAATGCCTGTTTAATTTTTTTGGATTAGATCAGGGAAAGAGTATAAAGTAGGTGCAAATCTCTGAGGTTAATAGAGGCTAGTATGTTATAACTCAGTCCTTTGTTGAATCGCAGAGACTTTAAATATTAAAGCTGAAATATTTTGGTGTCCTCTGGCCAAGCCCCTCACTTTGCAAATAAAGTGACATGGGGCCTAAAGAAGTTAAAGTACGTGACAGATTATACAAATAAGTACTAATAAACATAAGATGAGAACTTATGTCTCTTAATTCTCAGTAAAGTCCAAGAAAAGTGTCATTCATATAGGTATCACCCAGTAAATTTTTTTCTGAAAAAGCTTGTAAGTTTGCTCCCTAATTTAATATCTTTTATATAATTTATTTTTTCAATTCTTCTGACATCTAACTCCACGTTATTACCTTTTAGCCCCTTGGCTATATGTTATCTGTTCGGCATTTTCCAAACTTTGTGCTACACTTAGTATGCTCTTTCCAGATTTCCGCTGAAATCCATTTTAAATTTTCTTATAGGTAACAGTAAGTTCTTTGCTACCTTAGAAATACAGAAGTCATTTCAATTTTGTGTGTGCATTGTTCAGTTTTTTTTATTTATCTTATTATGAACTTAATAAAGCAAGCATTTCCATAATAGTATAAAAAAGATGGTTGTACATAAAACTGCAAATCTGTTATGTACAACTTGCTATTCCTTTTACATGTATAATAAAATTATCATGCAACTTTCTATTTTTTCTTTTTTCTTTCCTCCCCACCCTAGAGAGGGCTACAATTAGACACGAATATGTATATACACATTGCTTGTGTAAATGTGCATATATATACATATACATACAAATATATATACAAAATATATGTGTATATATACACACATGCACACACATATATAGTTATGTATATATGTAAAACCATTGTATACACATTTCTATTTATCACTTCTTTCTCTGGATAATGTTTTCATATGTCCTTGATAGTTAATTTGGGTATTTATAATAGTAAAATGACCTACTTACTCAAAGTTGTTCTTAAAACAGCATTGTTGTTACTGTATATAATGTTGTCTTGGTTCTGTTCATTTTACTTTTCATTTTTTTGGGCAAGTCCATTCATGGTTTTGGAAATTTCAGGGATGCCTGTCAATTGTTGAATGGCTGAATGTATCAGTATGGCAAGATTCATGACCTCAAGGATGACCATGAACATGCCTGTATAGTTCAGAATTACAAAGATATTAGATTCTCTAGGTAGAAGGCAAGGGAAGTATAACATTTATTTAGACACCAGAGTATTAAATCCCCAAATCAATAACTCCAACCTGACATAACAACAGTTGTATCCCAGAGCCGGTGAGTCCACCTGAAGGTATCAACGAGGAAATTATAACACAGTATTACAGCAAAGGACCATGGTATCCTGTAACCTTCCACCCTGCTGAGGCCTTCTCATAAATGCTCACGAATCCCACGTGTCTGCTTGCCTGCATTCTCTGCCCCGCCTCAGTTTTCTGGTCTCTGCAGCTCTCTGGTCTCCACTCTCCATTCTACACTGTCTTCGCAGCTCTCTGAGTTCTGTAGCTTGGTAGTCTGCAGATTCTCAGCTCTGTTGTCTTGGAGTTCTTCTTCTCCTTGGGCTGAATTCTGACCTTAATGGCTACCTTCTGGGTATACATACTCTTCTTAGGGCCTGGAAGGCCTCACACCCAGTCAGTGAAAGGATGTAGGCCAGGGACTTAGCACTTAGTAAGGAAGGGTGTAGGGCTGCCTCTAATCAAGCCTCCCTTAACTAGCCGCACCGCCCCCTCTCCCCCCGCCCCCCAAGCCTATTGAATGGGCAGGGAAAGATCTTTAATCACGGATTGGCATCACGCTGAATAACTTACAAGTTTCTCCCAATCAGTCAGTTTTGCTATGACATATAGATAGACACAAAGGATTTAGGGAAGGAACTTCAAGAGTAAACCTCTTCATCCTCCCATGTAGGTGCTAGAAACACAGAGGTAAGGCACTTGGCCACAGGAAGGATTTGAACCCATAGCTTTCTCTGACACAGGTACAGCATTCTGCTGTTCACTAACACAGCCTCTTTATCGAAGAAAATATTATTTTTAAAAGGAGTAAGTTTGACTCATTTTGTTACTTTTAAAAATGAGAACATAATGAATTTAGGGAGGCAATATTGTCTCTAATTAAGAAGTATCACTAAAATGATAAGATACAAAATTTTGACCCTAATATACATATATTTCTACATTGAGTGTGCATATCTATCTCTATCCATAGACATAGCCATATCCATATATTCAAGTATACCCACACTTGTATATATAAATGCATACATGTATATATGGGCCACATGTATAATCATGTCTTTATACATGTGTATATCTATGTTGCATTGTACATATACATAACTACACATAAATATATATACCATGTGTATATACACATTTATGTGTGTATGTCATATCTAACTATATGTATGTCTATCTGTCTGTCTGTCTGTCTATACACTTAATCATCCATCGTCATATTTCTGTATTTTCATAGCCATAGAGGATTTCAGCACATTAGTACTGAGTCCTCTCCCCAGCTCCCTATGAATGAAATAAGTTTATCTACTTTTTTGGCAACTTATAAGGAAACCCACCCTCTACATTACTATACCCCAGTGTAATTTATACAGATATTAAAGTTGGCAGATTTGTGCTAGATATATGTCCTTCCTTATAATGAGCAGAACTTGCAGTATAGGCAAATGGAATTGATATTCATTGGCAAGATGTTCCTGAATTCACAATTCACAATGAAAACTTTTTTTTAAAAAGTTAGAAATTTTAAAATGTGTCACTTGGCCCTAATGTGTGACTGAAGGCAGATTGGAATTTGGAGTTGTGTATGAAGAGATAAACCTATAGATAGCTGAAAACTTTGCTTATTTCTGCATTGTAATAAGGGAATCTGTTGCCAAATCATAGAAACTCTGTTTTGTTCAAAGTAATTAAAAAAATGAACTTTAGAGTTGTCTGGAAATGCACAAAGACTACAGTTATATAGACATTCAACTGGAAGAGGTAAACAAACTCTGGTCAAATTCAGTGGTTATCATTAGTACTATGTTGCCAAAGTAAAGGGATTTGTCTTTCCTGTTAATTAATCATCTGACTTTTGGGGGAAAGACTGTTCTTTGCGAAGAGGTTTATTTGGGCATTTGATAGAAAGAATCTGTTGTGTCAAAACAGCTCTAAACTTGACATAAGCTAACCAGATTTCTCAGAATAAAATATCCTTGCTTCAGAAGTCAGATTGTAAATATTATGGAATAAATACTCATTGATTTCTGTTTTTCACAGAACCTAACTAGACAAACTGTATATTATCCTCATTTGAAGATGTATGACTCAGAATTCCTATGGCAATGTGTGGAACAACAGGAACAACGTCTTACCATGTGCCACTTCAGAATATTTATATTAGACTCTGTTGGTACTCATCTTGATATGAACACAGCATCTGAATCAACAATCCGGGGTTTGCCCTTTCCATCTTTATCTAAATAGTCAAAACGCTGGCGTGTCCCATTGAAGCTTTAGCCCACAGGTTGGGTCTAAAATGTTAGCTAGCCAATTCATTTGTTGTCTGTCTTCCTTGGTACAATAAACTCCCGGTGTCTTTCTCGTGATGGGCTGACTTCTGTGTGTCTGCCATTTGTAGTTTCCTCAACTGTGTCCATGTCCTTTCTTCTTTCCTTTGCCTACTGAGTAACTGAAGGCCTTGGTTCAATGCTGTGATTTGTAAACCATTATTCTGACATATAGATCATTGTGACCAGTGCTAAGGCCTTAAATATTTTTTCCTTGATCTTTAACTTTCTCTGTCCATCAGCTTTGTGAAGATTTAACTGAAACTAACCCAGCCAGTTTTATACTTTCTGGTCTGTGATGATGTAGAAAATATATCTATAATGAATACTTGCATGTGCAACACAAGACAGGTCTACACACACACACACACACACACCCCACTCCTTTAGAGCCTTAGTTTTCACTCCAAAGAAAGCATATGTTAGCAAGAGCTTGCCTAGAGATACACTGATGACAGTTTCTCTTTCTAGCCAAAGGATATTTTTTTTCTCACCCATCAGACAAGGAAAACAGCATATATAATCTAGTCACTAAAGAATTCAGACAAGTAGGCAAGGAAGCATATGTTCTAGAGAGGCAAACACCAAAAATAATTGCTTGAAGACTTTAAAATACTGTCTTTACCCATTCTTTTTTGATTGCATGTAGTCTAAGACTTTTGACTTCTGGCTGTTGCCTCCAAGGTTGAATGGAGGTGTCAGAAGACAATAAATGAGAGTATGGAACAAAATAGGCAAGGCATGGTTGAAGCCCAGAAGAATGTCATCCCTTTTCAAATGTAGCTTATATCACTGTAACCTCAAGCTGTTTTTTAGTGGTATACAGTATGGCTTTTAAAAATAGTAATTATTTTCCTTGTCAGAGGATGCCTTGATTAAAATAGTTAATACTTATAAGGATTTTTAGCGTGTCTGACAAGGAAAATTTCCTTCACATTCTATGAAAATATTTTTCCCTTTAAAATATAATTCATTTAATCATTATATTTCTAGGATCATTCTGAACATACAGTATCTTTTATTTACTTATCTGTATCAATAGTACAATTTCTTATTATCCTAACTCCTCTGAGCAATAAAACATAAGATCTTTTAAGGTAAAGACAGTCTTTCATTTTGGTTCTGTATTGTTAGTGCTTGCATCTATTAGGTACTTAACAATAAAAAATGTGGAATTAAAAGGTAATATAGTTGTTGTTGCTTGTCCTTCATTTTTGAAGAGGTCCTATGACATCATAGGGTGATGTCTTGATTTGAATGTTAATTAGATTTAAGTGAGGCTGAGCTGCTCAAAGTTGTCAGCCTGTCTCTTCCAAAGTCATTGCAATCCAGTGGCAGGACAAAAGTCAAGGTGTCTGGCAATGGCTGGGAATGCAGTGGATAACCTTGGCATCTTCAATATCAGACCAAGCTATAAGGGCTCCACAGTGCCTGCTGAAGCACCCTTTATGGCCATTGGAAGAAATTCTTCTCATCCACCCATTTTTGCCAGGAAGAATCTTCACAACCTCGGTGTGGACATCCCCCTAACTTACTGATGCACTTGAGGCCTGTTGGTTACTCTCAATATGCTTCAACTCATCTGTTGAGATGGTTCCAATGAGGTGTGGCCACTGCACGTGCTACAGCTTCTTGGAACCAAAGGTGAGAACCAAGTGGACACCGAAGGTGGATGAGCAGACCTAAAAAAGGCAGCCCTCACACCAAAGACGCTAGGGGAAAATTAGCCCTTTCTTTGGCATTTGAAGACCTGCCTTCAAGGCTTCGCCCTGTCACTTGTTTGCCATGCAACAAGGAGACATTTACTGAACCTGTTTGAGCCTTGGTTTCCTTGTCTGTAAAATAATACCAGTAGTACCTATTTCATTGGATTGTTGCAGTTTACAGCTTTGTAAATTCTAACGTCCTATAGTTAATAATCAATAGTCAATAAACATGTATTAAGCAGCCATGCATGGCATTGGGGAGCCAGAAAAAAATGAAAAAAATAGAGTCTCCTTGTCCTCAAAAAGCTTACAGTGTAATAGAGAAAAACAAGGGGAAAGACTTGACTCAGGACATGGTGGAAAAGTCAGACCAGGAAGTCCAAAAGCCCAAAGGTAGTGACTCTGGGCCAGACCTTGTTAGGAGCTCCTGGGCTGAACTTAGATGTTGGTAACTATGAATTGTATTTGGTCTGTCTGTCAAAGCCTAGTTTACATGGGTTTGAGTAATATCTTTGTGACATCAGAGGCTTTTAGACCACGTGGGTTTAAGTTGCATCTTTGTGACGATTTTAGGTCATGTGGGTGAGTCGCATGTGTGACTCGCCCTTGACCCTGAAAAAGATATAAAACCAGGAATTGGCTTCCTCTGATGCTTACTCCCTGTGTGACCTAGGGCAAACAACTTTACCTCTCTGGGCCTCAGTTTTCTCATCTATAAAATAAAGGAATTGTCCTAGATGACCTCTCCAGTCCTTTGCATCTCTAAGTCTAAAACCCTATGCAGAAAGATCTAGCATTTAATGACTTTATTTTTATTATTAGAGAAAAACAAAGATCCATTTGTTCTCAGTCCTCAATCTGGACTGAATAAATGGAGAAATGCTAAAAAAAAACAAAACCCAAAACTCAAAACACTTTAAATATACCACTGCCATGAGTTCATACTAAATCAGAAAATATAGGTGAAACTTTTGGAAAAGTGAATTGGTATAATTTTCAAAAGTGCTGTGAAGCAGAGATTTACCATTGCCTTCTTCCCCACCCCTCACATCCCAAACTCCCAGATAAAACATGGCACGTAAAAAAAAAAAAAAAAACTCTCTTAATTTATACAAATGACTCAGCACAAAGTTAACAAGAAGGAAAGATAAGCTGATATATGCCCTAGGAATATTTATTGTTTAATCAGTTGTGATTGAATAACTATTACCAAATTTTTACTAAAGCACTTTTTCTCATTTCTTTTCTGTTTTATTTAACTTTATTTTGTTTTCATGCTATCTTAAATTTTTTTTCTGAGTCCCAGGATACCTAATTTAATAAATAGCTAATTATGCCAATATTTTTCATCATCTTTTGCTCAGGGCATTTTGCAAACAATAATCATCATAATGTGTGGAATAGTCACCAATCTAGTTCTGAGAGAAATCTAAGGAATTTTTGACATATAAGGAAACATGAGACTTGTTGAGGTCATATAACCCATGTAAGGCTGAACTGCATTCTCTGATAATGTCAAAACTGAAGGAACTTCCATTACCATTATTTTTTGACAGATGGTAACCTTTGGAGCCTCTCTCAGTAAGTTCAGGAGGACAATCCGAGTTATAACTATACATCCTCTGAACAAATCTCAGACCTGTAGACAACTTAATTTTAACATATATCAGGGGGGTCATTTTGAGGATTTGTTCTGATGAGTTTTTCTTATATCTCTTTTCCAAATACCATCACTTATTGGACTGCATCATTGCCAGCTATATTTAAGCAGTCCCATGGCAAGAGCAATCACATTGGCTCTAACTAAAGTAGCATGCTAGGTTTCTTTACACTCCTTTCCTCTCCTCTGCAGACTTCTATGACTCCCTGAATTAAATTCAGTTGCTCAAATATCTTATCACCTAATAGGTGCTTAAGAACATATATTAAGTCTTTGTCTCTTGAGATGTCATTTAGGAGAAAGTGAAAAAATAAGATCAATCTCCTCTTAAACATTTGGAATTCATTGTTGTAAGGACCAATGTATCATAAGGGCAGTAGGGGAGGTGCAGAGAGTTCTAAAGATCCCTGATTATATCAGGCTCCTTCAAGGACATTGTCATTCCTTACAATTGGGGGTATAGGGACCTTATAAACCAAAGACACTATTGCTAATCTTTTAATACCCACAGAGGCATGCAACTTCGGAAATGTTAGAGATCTGTGAAGAATCATCGAATTTGACAATTGGGAACAACCGTAGTAGACATGTAGACCAGTCTATACATGAAAGGCATCCCTGCTTATATACCTGGCTTCTATCATCCAACTTCTGCTTGAAGATATCTCGGGATAAAGAAACTAATAGCTAGTGCAATCCACATATGGACAGTCTCAGAGTTGGGTTTTTTTAACATTTTTTTTGTTCCTTTCCCTTAGTATCAAGCCTAAATTTGCCACTTTACAACTTTTATGCATCACTCTTTGTTCTATCCTCTCTGCCCCAAAAGATAAAGGCTAATCCTCCTATGTGAAGGATGGCCCTTTTCAATACTTGAAAATATTTCTTAAGTCTTATTTTCAGTTAGACATAACCATTTACATTAGATATCCCCAACCTATTCCTATATGAGATGGACTCAAGACCCTTTGCCATTTTGTTGCCTTCCTCTTTACCCTCTCAAGATTTATTAATATCTTCTAAAATTACAACCCCAATACCGAACTGAACAAAATATCCCTGGTGGGATGTAAAAATCTAAGAGATTGTCTAGAGCAAAGTGACATTAAGAAAAATTAAAAATGTATAGTGCAATGGTTGTGTTGTATGACAGCTCTTGGCATAAATAATAGGGATCTGACTTTTGAATTTACTTTTAATATCAAGTCAACAGGCATTGATTCATCCATTCAGGAAACATTTGTTAAGGGCTTGTTATATAAAGGATCTTATTGAACATTTACCCTGTGCCTAGACATGTGTTAAGGGCTACAGGGAATAAAATAAAGTGGTCATTATCTATGTTTCTGTACTTTGGAGTCATCTTGACTTCCTATATGGACAGCAAAAGGCAGGATTGCCATGTGAAGAGTTGTAAGCCAGTACTAGCCTCAGTGGTATTATCTGTAAATGTTAACTAAACAAATAAATCATCACATATTTTATAGTACCTTCATGAATTTAAATATATTTGATATACAGACATGCACATGCCTCTTAAAGTCATAACTATTCGAGTTTAAATCCCATTTCTGACATACTGCGCAGCCTTGTACAAAACCACTTCCTGTCTAAGACAGTAAGTCACAAAGATACTGACCTCCAGTTGTACAAGGAGTTACCGTAATGGGATTTCCTGACACAGATGACATCAGAGCTCTGCACAAACGATGCAAGTATGGATGATGGAAAAAAGGCACCCATGCAGTCACATGGGATAAACGCTTGTTTATCTCGCATGTACAACTGAGGTATGATTAAGTCCATGATTCTTGGCTCCAACTTCTGTGCATGTACCTGCTTTCGCCCTTCACTCTCATGATATTTCTAATTTCCCGGTTGATCAAAATAATAAATCTGAATTCTGAACCCCGTGACAGCATTCCTGGTTTCTGAGCAGTAAGGTGTAATTAGCAGGGGATAATAACCCAAACCCTGGATTTCTGATATACACATTAGGACATCCACTGCCTTAGCTGGTTGCTCTACCTCTCAACAGTGCTGTTTGGAAAACAAAAGAGAGTGCCCTAAGGGCACTCTTGACTTCCTCTTGTGACACACCGCCATCATTTTAGTGATTTTATAAGTTCTGATGTCATCTAGGGAGTGCAGTAGGTTGAACACTGTCCTGGAGTCAGGAGAACCTGAGTTAAAATCCAACCTCAGACCTTCTTTGGTGTATTACCCTGGGAAAATCACTTAACCCTGTTTGCCTCAGTTCCTCATATATAAAATGAGCTAGAGAGGGAAATAGAAAACCACTCTAGTAACTTTGCCAAGAAAACCCCAAATAGGATCACAAAGGGCTGAGCATGACTGAAACAACTTGACATCAACAATTTTTTCTGAATGTTTTTACCCTTCTTTTCTGGTCATGGAAGCCATTTCTTCACATTAAAAGAAATGTGACTACATATTTGCACATTTGAAGTGTTGAAATATGATTGGTTCTTAAGCGGGTTCATTCAGTTTCCCTTTCTTCCATCTTCAAACTTCTTTTTTATTTGAATGTCTAAATAATGGTTAACTATGAAGACTAAAATAGACAAAGTAATTGCCACTTGTTCTTTGTCTCACTGTGCCATGCTGTGCTCTAAATGTATTTAATCCAGACCAAACTGGAGAGGTAAAACCTAATTTAATAGCTATCAATCATAGGCAGCAGTCCAGCAAGGTGGAGAGAGAGAGGTTAAGGAAGGGAGTATTGTCATTTTGTTAGGAAGGTCCTTCTAAGAACAAATACAATGAAATAGTACACTTTGCATATGGTTAAATGTAACCTCATCCTTTGGAGACTCTTCATATACCACCTTTTTTCTAAACATGCTGCTTTCCCATGCTTATTAATTGAGGGGGGAGAAAGAAATTGTTTTTTTATTTCTTTATTTATTTTTAGTTTACCACACATGGTTCTACATAGTTTTGAGTTCCAGATTTTCTCCCCTCCCTCCCCCCTCCCTCCCCAAGACGGCATGGAGTCTCATATAACTGTCATGTATAACTTCGCATTGAATTAATTTATGCACTAGTCAAGTCATGGAGAAGAATTTTGACCAATGGAATGAATCATGAGAAAGAAGAAACAGAACCAAAAAAAAAAAAAACAACCCAAAAAAACAAAAGAGAAGCAAAAAAAGGCGAGCATGTAGTGCGCCTCGCTCTGTATTCAAACTTCACAGTTCTTTCTCTGGATGAAGATAGCATTCTCCATCGTGAGTCCCCTGGAGTTGTCCTTGCCCCTTTAGGTTGCTGAGAGAAGCGCAGTATGTCAGGGTTGGTCCTCACGGAATCCATATATCTGTGGCTGTGCACAACGTTCTCCTGGCTCTGCTCCGCTCACTCAGCATTATGTCGTGTAGGTTTTTCCAGGTTGTTATGAAGTCTGCATCATCCCCATTTCTTATGGCACAATAGTATTCCATCACCTTCATATACCACAGCTTGTTCAGCCATTCCCCAATTGATGGGCATCCCTTTGATTTCCAATTCTTGGCTACCACAAAAAGAGCTGCTTTAAATATTTTTGTACATATGGGTCCTTTTCCCGCTTGTGTGATTTCTTTGGGATACAACCCTAGAAGTGGTATTTCTGGGTCAAAGGGTATGAACATTTCTATAGCCCTTTGGGCATAGTTCCAAACTGCTCTCCAAAATGGCTGGATCAGCTCACAACTCCACCAGCAATGCAACAATGTTCCAATTTCCCCACATCCTTTCCAGCATTTATCATTTTCCTGTTTTGTTATTTTAGCCAATCTGACAGGAGAGATGTGGTATCTAAGAGTTGTTTTGATTTGCATTTCTCTAATCAGTAGTGATCCAGAGCATTTTTTCATATGCCTGTAGATAGCTTTAATTTCTTCCTCTGAAAACTGCCTGTTCATATCCTTTGACCATTTCTCAATTGGGGAATGGCTTGTATTCCTATATATTTGGCTCAGCTCCCTGTATATTTTAGAAATGAGGCCTTTATCAGAGATACTAGTTGCAAAGATTTTCTCCCAATTTTCTGCTTCCCTCCTAATTCTTGTTGCATTGGCTTTTTTTGTACAAAAACATTTCAATTTGATATAATCAACATTATCCATTTTGCATTTTGTAATGCTCTCTATCTCTTGTTGGGTCATGAATTCTTTACTTTTCCACAAATCTGATAAGTAAACTATTCCTTGCTTTCCCAAATTACTTAGAGTATCATCTTTTACTCCTAAATCATGAACCCATTTTGACTTTATTTTGGTATATGGTGTAAGATATTGGTCTATGCCCAGTTTTTGCCCTACCATTTTCCAATTTTCCCAACAGTTTTGGGAAATAGTGAATTATTAGCCCAGAAGCTGGCCTCTTTGGGTTTATCAAAGAGTAGATTGCTAAACTTGTTGATTTCACCTACTTGTGTACCTATCCTATTCCACTGATCCACACCCCTGTTTCTTAACCAGTACCAGGCAGTTTTGTTGACTGCTGCTGTGTAGTACAGTTTAATATCTGGTGTGGCTAAGCCACCATCTCTAGCATGTCTTTTCATTAATATTCTAGATACTCTAGACCTCTTGTTTTTCCAAATGAATTTTGTTATTATTTTGTCCAGCTCAGTAAAAAAAATTTTTGGCAGTTCGATTGGTATGGCACTGAATAGATAGATTAATTTAGGTAAAATTGTCATTTTTATTATATTACCTCGGCCTAACCATGAGCAACTGATATTTCTCCATTTATTTAGATCTGATTTTATTCGCGTGAAAAGTGTTTCATAGTTATGTTCATATAGGCCCTGGGTTTGTCTTGGCAAATAGACTCCCAAATATTTTATAGTGCCTTCAGTAACTTTGAATGGAATTTCTCTTTCTATCTCTTGCTGTTGGGCTTTGTCAGTAATGTATAGGAATGCTGAGGATTTATGTGGGTTTATTTTATATCCTGCAACTTTGCTAAAGTTGTTTATTATTTCAAGTAGTTTTTTTTACTTGATTCTCTAGGATTCTCTAGATAAATCATCATATCATCTGCAAAAAGTGATAATTTAGTTTCTTCTTTTCCTATTCTAATTCCTTCAATTTCTTTTTCTTCTCTTATTGCTACAGCTAAAGTTTCTAGTACCAAATTGAATAATAGGGGTGATAATGGACATCCTTGTTTCACCCCTGATCTTATTGGGAATGCATCTAGTTTATCCCCATTACAAATAATGCTTGTCGATGGTTTTAGGTAGATGCTATTTATAATTTTGAGGAAGGTTCCACTTATGCTTTCTAGTGTTTTAATAGAAATGGGTGTTGTACTTTGTCAAAGGCTTTTTCTGCATCTATTGAGATGATCATATGGTTTCTGCTAGTTTTGTTGTTGATATGGTCAATTATGCTAATAGTTTTCCTAATATTGAACCAGCCTTGCATTCCTGGAATAAATCCTACCTGGTCATAGTGTATTATTCTTGTAATGAGTTGCTGCAGTCTTTTTGCTAATATTTTATTTAAAATTTTTGCATCAATATTCATTAGAGAAATTGGTCTATAATTTTCTTTCTCTGTTTTAACTCTACCTGGTTTGGGTATTAGTACCATATTTGTTTCATAAAAAGAATTTGGTAGGACTCCTTCTTCACCTATTTTCCCAAATAGTCTACAAAGTATTGGAATTAGTTGTTCGTTAAATGTTTGATAGAATTCACATGTAAAACCATCTGGCCCTGGAGATTTTTTCCTAGGGAGTTCGTTGATGGCATGCTCAATTTCTTTTTCTGATATGGGGTTATTGAGAAATTTCACTTCCTTCTCTGTTAGCCTGGGCAGTTTATGTTTTTGTAGATATTCATCCATATCTCTAAGGTTGTCAAATTTATGGGCATACAGTTGGGCAAAATAATTCCTAATTATTGTATTGATTTCCTCTTCATTAGAGGTGACCTCACCCTTTTCATTTTTGATACTGGTAATTTGATTTTCTTCTTTCTTTTTTTAATCAAATTGGCCAAATTTTTATCAATTTTATTGGTTTTTTCATAAAACCAGCTCTTTGTTTTATTTATTAGTTCAATAGTTTTCTTGGTTTCAATTTTATTAATCTCTCCTTTGATTTTCATTATTTCTAATTTGGTATTTAATTGGGGGTTTTCAATTTGCTCTTTTTCTAGCTTTTTCAGCTGTATGCCCAGATCATTGCTCTCCTCTTTCCCTATTTTATTCATGTAGGCATTTAGAGATATAAAACTTCCCCTAAGAACTGCTTTTGCTGCATCCCATAAGTTTTGGTATGTTGTTTCATTATTGTCATTCTCTTGAATGAAATTATTAATTGTTTCTCTGATTTGTTCTTTGGCCCACTCATTCTTTAGAATTAAATTATTTAGTTTCCAATTATTTTTTAGCTTATTTTTCCATGGTACTTTATTAAAAATGATTCTGATTGCATCATGATCTGAAAAGGATGCATTGACTACTTCTGCTTTTCTGCACTGGATTGTGAGGTTTTTATGCCCTAGTACATGGTCAGTTTTTGAGTATGTGCCATGTACTTCTGAGAAGAAAGTATATTCCTTTTTATCCCCATTCAGTTTTCTCCAGAGGTCTATCATATGTGCCTTTTCTAAAATTCTGTTTACCTCCTTAACTTTTTTCTTATTTATTTTGAGGTTAGATTTATCAAGTTCAGAAAGGGGGAGGTTGAGGTCTCCCAATATTATAGTTTTGCTGTCTATTTCTTCCTGTAACTCCCTTAACCTCTCCTCTAAGAATCTGTATGCCTTACCACTTGGTGCATATATGTTAAGCAATGATATTGCTTCATTGTTTATGGTGCCTTTTAGCAGGATATAATGTCCTTCCTTATCTCTTTTAATTAGATCTATCTTTACTTTTGCTTTGTCTGAGATTAGGATTGCTACACCTGCTTTTTTTACTTTAGCTGAGGCACAATATATTTTACTCCAGCCTTTTACCTTAACCCTATGTGTATCCCCCTGTTTCAGATGCGTTTCTTGTAAACAGCATATTGTAGGAGAAAGAAAATTTAATAAAAAAAAGGAAAACTATCCTAGCTAAAATATTTAATTCCAATTAAAGCCATTGGGCTTAGGTGGGGAGGGAGAAAAGCAACATAAAATGGAATTTGCATACTAATTTAATTAGACCTCCCCAGGAGGTACCAAACAGCTGTTTTCCTAAGGCAGAGAATAGGCCATGCTTTTCGGCCTTTTTTGGACCCAGGCTATTACATATTATTGTAGAAACTGCTATGTTCATGTGGAGCTGCAGTTGTTTTCCAAGGAAACCAAATGAAATAGTAATATTGTGTTGGCTATCTGCAGACCAGATCAGTCCTTCAGTTCAAAATAAGAATGAATCTTCGTGGATTTCACCACTGCAATGCTGGAATATATCTTCCCAATCTAACCTAAATTGGCTAACAGATAGGATGATACATTTTTTTCTTTTAATTAGGAAACATTTATTTTCTCTCCTTTCCAGAAAATAAAAAATCATAACAAGTACGCGTAGCCAAGCAAAGCAGATTCCTCACTGGCCATGTCTAAAAGATGTATGTCCCATTCTGGATATTGAGTCCATCACCTTTCTGTCAGGAGATGGATAAAGCTGTTCAGCATCAGTCCTCTGAAATGGTGGTTGGTCATTGTGTTCATCAGAGTGTTTGTCTTTCAAAGTTGTAGTTGCAGCGTAGTTGTTAGCGTATAAATTTTTCTCATGGTTCTGTTCACTTCGTTCTGCATTATCATATAACTCAGTTTCTCTGAAATTGTCCCTTTACTCATTTTTTATGGCACAGTGGTATTCCTTTACATTCACATACAACAGTCTGTTCAGCCATTCCCCAACTGAGGAGCACACCTTTAGTTTGCAGTTCTTTACTGTTATTAAAAAAAAGCTGCTTGGGGGGTACATTTTATCATTTCTAGATTTATATTTTGAAAAGGATCCTTGAAATGGTCTAATATGGTTAGCTTCTCATTTTACAGGTGAGGAACCTGAGAACCAAAGCTCTGAAGTGATTGGTTCAAGTTCAGGTTTAGATTAAGTAGCAGAGTCAAGGTCTGATTCTAGGTCCCCCATTATAAAGGCTAAAACAAAGATCATCAAGATAAGCCAGAAGAGTATCCAAGATTGAATATAAAAGAGGAATGAAAGAGGAAGGATAGGACAGGAGTAAAGGGAGACCAAGAAAAGGGCTTTGGAAGATAAGAAAATCATTACTAATATAAATTAGATTTCCCTTTCACTACTATCATTAGTAACTATCAGATCATTAGTATAAATTTTATTGTCCCCATTTTTCATGTAAAGAAACTGAAGCCCAGAAAATTCAAGGGACTTATCTGTATTCCCAGAAAAATTAAGCATCAGAATCACATAGAAACCCATTATCTCTCTTTTTTTTTTTTCCTTGCTCCTTCTTTCCTGTGGGGTAAGATACCCAATTGAGTGTGTATGTTATTCCCTCCTCAGGTCAAATCTGATGAGAGCAAGAGTCACTCATTCCCCTTCATCTGCCCCCTCTTACCTCCCAACAGAACTGATTTTTCTTGCCACTTTTATGCGAGATAATTTACCCCATTCTACCTCTCCCTATCCTCCTCTCTCAATATATTCCTCTCTCATCCATTAATTTGATGTTATATTTTTAGATGTCATCCCTTCATATTCAACTCACCCTGTGCCCTCTGTCTATATATATATATAGATAGATATAGATATAGATATAGATATAGATATAGATATGCATATTCCCTTCAGCTACCCTAATACTGAGGTCTCATGAATTATACACATCATCTTTCCATTTAGGAATGTAAACAAAACAGTTCAACTTGAGTAGGTTCCTTGTGATTTCTCTTGTTTACCTTTTCATGCTTCTCTTGATTCTTGTGTTTGAAAGTCAAATTTTCTATTCAGCTCTGGTCTTTTCACTGAGAAAGCTTGAAAGTCCTCTATTTTATTTAAAGCCCATATTTTGCCTTGGAGCATGATACTGAGTTTTGCTGGGTAGGTAATTCTTGGTTTTAATCCTAGCTCCATTGACCTCCGGATTATCATATTCCAAGCCCTTCGATCCCTTAATGTAGAAGCTGCTAGATCTTGGATTACTCTGATTGTGTTTCCACAATACTCAAATTGTTTCTCTCTGGCTGCTTGCAGTATTTTCTCCTTGATCTGGGAGCTCTGGAATTTGGCAACAATATTCCTAGGAGTTTCCTTTTCGGGATCTTTGTCAGGAAGCGATTGGTGGATTCTTTCAATTTCTATTTTACTCTCTGGCTCTAGAATATCAGGGCAGTTGTCCTTGATAATTTCTTGAAATATGATATCTAGGTTCTTTTTTTGATCATGGCTTTCAGGTAGTCCAATAATTTTTAAATTATCTCTCCTGGATCTATTTTCCAGGTCAGTGGTTTTTCCAATGAGATATTTTACATTGTCTTCCAGTTTTTCATTCCTTTGGTTTTGTTTTATAATATCTTGATTTCTCATAAAGTGACTATCTTTCACTTGCTCCAATCTAATTTTTAAGGTAGTATTTTCTTCAGTGGTCTTTTGGACCTCCTTTTCCATTTGGCTAATTCTGCCTTTCAGGGAATTTTTCTCCTCATTGGCTTTTTGGAACCCTTTTGCCATTTGAGTTAGTCTATTTTTTAAGGTGTTGTTTTCTTCAGTATTTTTTTGGGTCTCCTTTAGCAAGTCATTGACTTGTTTTTCATGGTTTTCTCACATCATTCTCATTTCTCTTCCCATTTTTTCCTCTACTTCTCTAACTTGCTTTTCCAAATCTTTTTTGAGCTCTTCCGTGGCCTGAGGCCAGTTCATGTTTTTCTTGGAGGCTTTTGATGTAGGCTCTTTGACTTTGTTGATTTCTTCTGGCTTTATGTTTTGGTCTTCTTTATCACCAAAGAAAGATTCCAAAGTCTGAGTCTAAATCTGAGAGCATTTTCACTGCCTGGCCATGTTCCCAGCCTTGACCCTTGAGTTTTCCGTGGGGGTATGACTGCTTGTAGAGAGTACTTTGTTCCAAGCTTGAGGGGATGCACTGTTGTTTTCAGAGCTATTTCTATATGGGCAGCTCTGCCACACCAGCGCTCCCCCTCCCCCAAGAACCACCAAAGGGGACAAAGACTCAGATCTTAAGCAGGCTCTGTACTCCTGCTCTGATCCACCACTTAATTCTTCCCACCAAGTCTGCCTGGGGTGGGAAGCAACTGCAGCTGTAGTTCTGTAGCTGCACCACCCCTGCTGTTCCCGGGGGTGGTGGCCAAACTGTGAACTCCTTTTACTCTGTCCTAGCAGCCTTTCCCACTAACCTTCTCTGTTGTCTTTGGTGTTTGTGGGTTGAGAAGTCTGGTAACTGCCACAGCTCACAGATTCAGGGTGCTAGGGCCTGTTCCACCCGGCTCCCAGTCTGGTTGTTCCAGGTGCAGCCCGTGCTGGGCTCTGCTGTGCTCCATTCCCAACTCCATGAGTGATAGACCTTACCCCTCGACCATCTAGGCTGTCCTGGGCTAGAGCCCTGTTTCCCTCTGCTATTTCATAGGTTCTGCAGTTCTAGAATTTGTTCAGAGCCATTTTTTTTTGTCAGTGTTTGAAGGGTCCTGGAGGAGAGCCCTAGGCATGTCCCTGCTTTCCAGCTGCCATTTTGGCTTCCCCCCTTCTCCCCCCCCCACCATTATCTCTTGACTCCAAATTTTGTGCTTTATCTGTTTTGACACACAGCTATTTTTATAGATCTATCTTTGATTAAACTGGTAGCTCTATGCATTCTTCCACTCTGTGAGTGTCTAGTCTTTTGTTCCATCTCTTTTGATGAGCAATGGATTCCTTGGGTTCAAGAGCCACCTCTGTAAACACAGACCTACTATCACTTAAGAGCTCCAGTTAAATATCACTGATGGCCAATATGTGCCAATTGGACATTTTGAACTGGATGACCCATAAACATATTAAACTCAACATGTTCATAACTCATTATTATTTCACCTTGAATCCTTTCTTCTTCCTAACTTCTCTATTTCTTTTGATGTTATCTTCATCCTTCTAATTGCCTGGGTTCACAACCTCAAAGTCATCCCTGACCCTTCCCTCCCATCCAGTTATTTGACAAGTATTAGAAGCTCTACCTTCATAATGTCTCTTCCATCCACTTTTGTTTCCATCCTCATAGAGACACCATCCTAATTCAGGGTCTCATTGCCTTATACCATTGCAACAGCCTCCTAGGTTGTCTCTCTATTCAATTTGTCCGCATTCCAATCTATCTTCCACACAACTGCCAAAATGATCTCGCTAAAGCATATGTCTAACCATATCATCTCCTTGTTTAAGAAGCTGCTGTGGTTTTCTACTCATTCTGAAATAAAACAAATTCCGTTTGACATATAAAACACTTCACAATTTAGCTAGAACCTATCCTTCCAGAAGTATAATACATTTCTCCCTCTCACACACTCAGTACTCCAGCCAAGCCAACCTACTTGTCCCTTATATGACACTTCACCTGCCATTTCAATGGTATTGCTCATTGCCTGAAATGCTTTTCCTCCTCATTTCCATCTTTCAGAATCCCTAGCTTCTCATAAGATTAGCTCAAGTGCTGCCTTATGTTCTGGACCTGTCCTGATGGCCCCAGTTGCTAGCATCCCTCCCCAAAGAAATTATTTTTATTTCCCCTGAATGTAAGTAAACCACCTGTGGCCAAGGAATTGTTCATTTTTGCCTTTGTAACTCCAGCATCTAGCACAGTGTCTGCCACATAGTAGGCACTTAATAAGTGCTTGTTGAATGACGAATGGTGAAAATGTGTTAAAACAGACCTAAATTACCTTCTTTACCCCTCATCCAGTGGCCTGTCTGCTTTGTATACAATCCTAAAGGTATGAACCTAAGCCTTAGGAAGGCTCTACAGCACTAGTCAAGTGAGAAATGCTCCTAAAGAACCAGGAAGTCTCTGGTTCTCCATAAAAAGCTGAATGAGTTTTGGACTATCTTAAATTTTCATACATTATCTAATGAATCAAACAAATATTGAGTATGTGCCAGATCCGTGTCTATCACTACACAAGTGAGGGGTGTAGGGGAGAAATAAATACATGTTGTGGCTACTTCCTTGAAGGTCTTTATGTGGTTTAGGAGCTCCCCCCCCAAAAAAATCACCAAAACAAAAAAGAATCCCATACACACTTGAAACAGGATTATTAAATATTAATCATTAAGTTAGCTTTGATAATTATCAGTTCAGATGTCGAGAGAAAAGAAAGATTACGTATAATTGGACATACTTGCGAAGAGTTTTAGGAGGACCTAGAAGAATAGGTAAGATTTGACAAATGATGGAGAAAAGAAGAACATTCCAGATAAAGAAGCAGGCTGAGCAAACAGAAGTCAGAAATGACCATGGCATAAGTGTAGGACAATGAAGGCCGCTGCCAGTTGGGGAGTACTGAGAAATAAGTTGAGATGGTTAGATATGAGTCAGATCATGGAAGGTCTTGAAAGCAAGGAAGAGCAACTTGGACAAGATGCCCTAGGGAACAGTATAAGTCCTTGAGTAAATGATTACCATATCAAAAGTTGTACTTTAGGAAAGGCAGCATCAAGTTGTGGATAGAGAGCTAGCCTGAAAGCTGGGATTCAAGTCATTCCTCTGACACATACTGACTTTGTTACCTTGGGCAAATCACTTAATGCCTCAGTACTCTGGACAACTCTCTAAGCGCCAAAGAGCTTGTTGACTTCTTTGGGGAGAGGGAGTTAACTTAGCCTATTTCAATAAACCAGTAAAATCTCAGATCCAGTCCCTATCCTGTTTTTTCTTTTCTTTCTTTTTTAAAATTTATTTATTTTTAGTTTTCAACTCACTTCCACAAGATTTTGAGTTTTCTCCCCATCTCTCCCCTCCTCCCACCCCAAGATGGCATGCGTTCTGATTATCCCTTCCCTAATCTGCCCTCCCTTCTATCGCCACCCCCCTTCTCTTATCCACTTTCTCTTCTATTTTCCTGTAAGGTAAGATAGATTTGCATACCCCATTGCCTGTATATCTTATTTCCCAATTGCATGTAAAAACAGTTTTTAACATTTATTTTTAAAGCTTTGAGTTCCAAATTCTCTCCCTTCCGCCCTCCCCATCCATCCTCATTGAGAAGGCAAACGATTCCATATGGGTTATACATCCTACCCTATTTTTAAAAACTAATTTGACAAGAGTATGGAATTATGGGAGTGTACAATCATGGCTGGTGGTCACAGGTAGACAGTTGCCAAGTTAATGTAGCAGTGTACCCAGATAGGGCTGATGATATGAAAAGGAATTTTGAAACATAATTTTAAAGTCAAAAGGCAAGCCATAAAAGCTTGGAAACTATTGTCCAGTATGTGAGATGGATTCCATTATTTTCTTTGTCCCTCTTCTCTTTCCCTTAAAATATGCAGTGAGTCAAATAAGGTTAGAATGATGGCTATCAGCCTGATGAAAAAGGCAAGGACAAGTTGCCTTCCAAATTTATGAATGGAAGCCAAAATATGTTTCATTATTAAGTTAATATCCTCTTTATTGACGGTGGGTCAACAAGAGCATAGGCAGATTTAGCTATACAAAAAATGAAATTTGAAATACAGAATGATAAATTTAACAGTCCAAGAGCAATCATTCACAACAAAAGTAGGTACAAAGAAAACTGCACAGCATGGCAGCACAAATAGCAATAGAAAAATTCACATGACTTAAAGAGAGTCCTAGAAAAATTCCACAATGGAGGTTCAGGGTCAAAGTTAAAAATAGACTTGTCTTTCCTTTCCCTCTTCCTCCTAAGGAATAAGATCTGGTGTGTACTTATTTTGGGTTTCTGGATCCTAGCATAGTGTGCTTTATTTAGTAGTTGTCTGATAAATTGTCGTCAGATAAAATAGAACAATTAAAATGCAGGCTACCATCAAGAGCAAATCTTCAAGCACCATGTTGGCTTGTATGCACTAGGGCTATACAAGACATAGTTCCATGAACTTTGGAGAAAGCGAGGACCCTAAATATCATGTTGGATCAATTAGAATAGAGAAGATTGTAATGTGACAGAAACTTCATGGGATCATAGGTTTTAGAGCTGAAAGTCATCACAGGGATCAACCAATCCTCTTTCCTGGTTTTGAGATGAGAAAATTAACATGAGACTTACAGTAAAGGCAAAGTCAGAATTTGAATCCAACTTTTCTTTCATCAAATACAGTTATGTGATAATCACCATGTAATGCCAGCTTACTCTTTATAATGCTCCTAATGTAAGAGATAGCCTGTTTCCTCACAGCTCCTATAACAGCAAATTTTGTTTTAGCTAATTGTGGTTACCCTTATAGTCTTGCACTATATTTATTCAGAGAATTTTAGTTTGGTATATTCGTTCTGCATTGAAATAACCAAAAAGATACATCATTCCTCCTGAGGCCCTATTGAATGAACATTGACATAACCCATAGAGTCCACTGCACACGTTACAATAGCATGTTTCATAAGCTTTGGCCATATTTTTGTCAAAGATCTGAACACCAGTCATAATTATTCAGTGCATTGTGTAAGGATGCCCTGGACACCATCAAGAACAAGCTACTAGTTAAACTTTGTAGCTGTTACTTTTCACTCTACAGAAGCTGGCTGATGTGTTTCCCAATAATAGACTTAAAAATTTGAGGTCTTGGAAAAAATGTACTTTATCTTCTCTTTCACAAGTTATGGCTGTTTTACATATAAAATCCTGGGGCACTGGGGAAAAGTTTATGGTCTTTTTATATTAGCACATATTTGTTTGTTTTTGTTATGTTTTGTTTTTTTCTTTCCTCAATCTCAAGCTACTGTAGTTGAAGCTAGTGACTGAGATTACATTCAGTGGATCCTTGCTTTAGCATTGTCTTTGAGACATACGACATGGGACTGCTGCTTAGATGGAACCGCTTATGTTGAAGTCTGTTTGGCACTTTAGTAAACTAAATATCTTTCTATAGAGTCCTGTCTTATGTATAATTCCTCTCTAGAGTGAAATGTATTAGAATAGGCAGCAAGGTAGCTCAATGGATAGAGAGCTGGGCCAAGATCTGAGTTTAATTCCAGCTCAGATCCTTCGTAGTTGTGTGCCTTTTGCTTAACATAGTGCCTGGCACATAGTAGGTGCTTAATAAATGTTCACTTACCAAATAATTAATTCTGGCTAAGTCTTTGAATCTCTGTCTGCCTTAGATTCTCCAACTGTAAACTGGGGATAATGATGGCACCTACCTCACTGTGTTATCATGAGAATCAAATGAGATATTTGTAAAGTGCTTAGTGTAGTGTCGGGAACATAGTAGGCAAAAAATTCTTCCTTCCTTCCTTCCTTTCCTCTTCCTTTCCTGCTTTTCTTTTTTCCTTCTTTTCTTTCTTTCCCTCTTCCTTTCCTCCTTTTAATTAATTAAATTAATTACATATATTCATTAAATATTTCTATTCATTTATAAGAGAAAAGGCCAAGAGCAAGGAATACTATGTTGATAAAATAAATTTCTGGACACATATATAGAAGGAGGGGAGGGAGAAGGCCTTATCTTTATCTGGCAAACATTTTTACAACTAAACTGCTTTGTTTACTTGAACTGTCACCTCTTTTCCCCCATATCTCCTAGACCTAGACTATGTTTACCTGACAGTAAGTAATAGAAGTGAATCTTTTGACCCATTTGACATTTAGCTACCTGGATATCACACAATTACAGGATTTAAGAGTTGTGAGAGAGTCATTGGCCATCAAGTACCATGAAACTCATTTTCAAAAGGAGTCTTTACTACAATCTTCTCAACAAATTGTCATTGGAGCCTCTTCTTGAAAGTCTCCTTATAGAGGGAACCTGTTACCTCATGAGGCAACCCACTCTACTTTTCAATGACTTCAATGCTTAAGAAGTTGGGGGTTTGTTGTTACTGTTCTTTTTTCCCCTCTTACATCAATCCTAAATTGAGCTCTTTGCAATAACCATCCTCTTTCTACCGCACAGGGCCAAGGGAGCATGTCCATTCCATCTTCTGCATAACAAAATATTTTAGTACATCCCATGGAGCACTTTACAAAATTAGAGAGTACTTAGTGAAGACCCCGGGATTAACTAAGTCAGACTAGCTGTTACCAGGATACCGACAATTTTGACTCAGAAACCCTCATCCCCCAGAGGACATCGCAGCAACCCAACCCAGGCCCACGAACACAGAATTCCCCAATTGAGAATGCTCCCCCAAAGAACTTGCTGTGCTATTATAGGACCTCCCAAAAGACAAGGTGGGGAGGATTGTTTGCCAACACTAGCCTTAATAGGCAAGATTTTAACAATATCCATGGTCATATGTTCTAGAAGATAATGATCAGAATGATGTTTTATTTCATTTGATGGGTTGTATGAGTATTAAGGCACTGCCTAAATGTTTTGCTTTTAAAAATTATTGTGTAAATATAGTCATAGAATAGCGTAGAAGTCATTAATTGAGTAATTGACTGATACCTGGCTAACTCAGTACATTTTCTGGATGAAGCCCTTTATACCATTCTGACATTGGTTGATTGCACGTTATCTAGGAGTTGCTCTTATGTACTATGTACTTTTAAACTCTTATACTTAACTATTTTCTAAAGATACAGTGAACATCTTTTCTGCCACTACTTTTTGTTTAGAGTTTTTGAAGTACAAACACCACTTATGATAGAATGGGGAACATTGAACTAGCAGTGAAGAGAGCTGGGTTTGAATTCCCCCTCTGCAATATTAGCTAGCTACATAACCTTGGACAAGTCTTTTTTTTAACCACTTTGGGCCTCAGTTTTCTCATTTATAAAATTAGTGGATCATCACGATCACTAAATTCTCTTTAGCAATAACAGTTTTTGAGTTGAATAAAATCAAAGCATATTAATTTTGAATGTGATGTAGTGGGAGAGGAGTGAAATGGAGGCAGGTCACTTGTGTTCTAATTTGAATTCTTCTCTTAGGGAAGAGTGGGACCTTGGAAAAGCAAGTCTGAGTCCCAGGTTCCTCACTTGTTACATGAGGGAATTGGACTATATCATCTCAAAGGCCCCTTCCTCCTGATAGTCTATGTTCCTGTTTTTTTTTTTTTTCACTTAGATTATTTGATGATTATAAAATGTTCTTATTTTCCTTCAAAAATCGTTCTTGGGTAAGCAACACAGCATGTGTGACTCATTCTGTGCACCAAAGATGGGGATGAGAATTCAGGGATCATTAACAGATAGCAGAAGAAGGATGAAGGAAAGAGAGAGAGTAGATATGCATTTCCTAACACCATACCCTGTTGACAACGGCTGGAAGAAGAAAAATGACCTTACCTCTCAAGGAGACCCTGGATCACTAGTAAAATTAATATGCTGTGTAGCTCTTGGACTTCCTTATGAGCAGAATTCTGTGGAATATGAACCTGAAATAGTTGTACAATCCCAGAATTATATCTATGATAGTTATATTTGGAAGAGACAGACCTGGAAATGAGAATCCTGTATGATTTACTAACTCTTCTGAGAATAAATATCCATTTGCAATTTCATAGAACACCCCCTTCCCAACCCTTAATCCCCCAGCTACAGCAGAATAACCTATCCCTTATGAATAACTTTAATTTCTTCCAAATGGATAATTCATATGAAGTAAAAATGTAGAAAATAAATCCAGATAATTCATCTAGATGGTATGTCTGAAGGAAAAGAAAATGAATTCTGTGATTGTGTGTGTGTGCCTGCTTTTTGCACTTCAGGAAAATAAAGATTCCAGGCCAACACAATTAGAGACTAAATTGTTTCCTTTGAAAAAGAACTACATTAAGAGTTTTTATTGTTTCTTATAAAATTAACATGTCGTTATTTTCTTGTTAACTAAAGCATTCAAAAGGCCAACAAGGAACCAGCTACAATACTAATTATCTGAGGTATAAAGAAAGGTAAAAACAAGAAAAAACAGTTCCTACTCTTAGGGAGATTATGTTTATGTTTACTTCTGGAGCAAACAGGGAGCCACAGGAGTTTATTGAGTGGGAGTGGGAGATGATGTGGTCAGGCTGTGCTTTAGGAAGATTACTTTGGCTGCTGAGAGGAAAATGGTTTGGAATAGTAAGAAACTCAAGGTAGGGATACCAACCAGAAGGTGAATGCAGTAATTCAGATGTGAGGTAATAAGAGCCTGCCCCCAGGATAGTGACATTGTCAGAGGAGAGAAAGGGACATACACAAAAAGTTTTGAAAATTGAATGCACAGAGACCCAAAACCTTCCCTCGATGATCACAATTCAATAAGATACATAGCAGTACTGTGCTCCCAAAGGAAACAGTGTCAGGTGGGACTTTGAAATTTTTTTAATGTGCCATCTATGGTTGGACTTCAATACTGACCTTCTCAACCCTCCAATATTCTTGACCTCCATTGAGAAAATTCTTGCTGATTTATGTAATGGAGGAGTATGAGTATGAGAACATGAATTAGCACATTGAACTCGTTTTTACTTGTAATCTAATTTTACATTATAAATCTCAGTGCCAGAAGGGAAAGGCTAACACACTACCCTGTGTTCCTTTGCTACCCCCAGTTCATCTTTTAGGTCCAGGGTTATTTCTATGAAAAGAAGTTGGAACTCTTATTATATCATCACTAGTATCATTATTTTGGTATTTATATCTGAATTGGGGAGATTTAGAGTCCCTTAGAGCTAACTGATTGATGTCACTCAAAGATAAGTTAATTTATTGCTAAATCTTATGAAGAGTTAAACCTTAATAAGTCTGCCCCAGAAAAGACAAATTATAGTGTGTTCAGAGGCCCCTTGGAATTTCTCATTGAGTCTAGGCCTAAGAGACTTGCAAAGTGGGGCAGTCATCACACATCTGCATTCTTTCAATTAAAGAAAAGCATGGAGCTTATATTTAGAGAGAACCACAATGAGATCATCCTGGATTAGGGGGAAAGTCACCAAAATAAAACTCAGTCCTGTTTTCCCCTGGCAACATTTAAAGAGGGCAGCATTAGAATTCAAAGAGCTCAATAGTGAGATGCCCTTAACTATATTATGAAGAACAAAGGGTTAGGAAAAAGAGGACCCTGTCCCATCTCTGACACTAAACAGCCTAGGACAGTGTGTTGTACATGATAGGCACTCAATAAATGTTGAATTGTCTGTTAACAAGTCTCTTAACTACTCTGGCTCTCAAGTGTTTTCCTCCTCTTAAAGGAGGAATTTGACCCGATGATCTTATAGGATGCCTCTTTTTTTAACAGTGAAGGCCAAATACCGTTTGAATTTTATCTTCATAGAAAAAGAATAGTAATCAGTCTTTCCCCGTTAGATTGTAAGCTCCTTAGAGACAGGGACCATTCTTTTCTTATTTGTATTCTTAGCAATAGCTCATTGCCCGGAACATAGTAAGCATTTAGTCAATATTTATTGAATTGAATTGAGCAGTCCTTTGAGATGAATGTCCCAGTTAGAATGGTTTCCATCTTATAGAGGAGGAAGTGAAAGCTAAGAGAAGACTTAATCAGTGTTACTCAGCAAATGAATATCTGAAGTAGACCAGATTCAACCCAGGTCTTCCTGACTATAAGTCTCCAGTCCTTTCCAAAGGTGTTAGACTTGCCCTCTACTAGCCAACTTTCCCTTCAGAACTTAGAAGCCAGAGAATTCTAGACAGAGCAGTCCAGATGGAAAACAAAATGGGTGGGGAAGGAAGGAGGGAAAATTGAAAAGAAGGGGTGGAAAGAGGAGGGAAGAATGAGGAAGAGAAAAGTGGGATGTTCCTTGTAAAAATGATGGACAGCCCATCAGTATCTCGAAGAGACTCTAAAAACTTACATTATCCTTCCCCCTAAATGTGCCTCTCCTACAAACTTCTGTATTTGTATTAAGAGTACTAACCACCAGGGCAGCTAGGTGACATGGTGGATAGAGCAACCAGCCCTGGAGTCAGGAGGACCTGAGTTCAAATCCAGTTTCAGACACTTACTAGCTATGGGACCCAGGGCAAGTCACTTAACCCTGATTGCTTCAGTAAATAAATAAGTAAATAAATAAATGAATGACTAAGTAAATAAAAGTACTACTGTCCTTCTAGTCATCAGTATTGATAACATGAAAGGTACCTCTGATTATTCCTGCCCCTCACCTCCCATTTCAACAAGTGCCCAAGTCTTGATCTCTATCTTTCCACGATGTTTCTTATGTCATTACCTACACTCTCTACTCATATGCAAAGTACCCTAGCTGAGATCCTAACTATCTCTCAGATATTTTTATGGACTTTTAGTTAGTCTTCTGGCTCCACTATAATTTTTGGTGCCTTTCTCCCTTATACAACTTCCCAGTCTTCCTGAAGCACAGGCTTGTCTGTATCATTCCTCTGCTAAAAAAAACCTTCTGTATTTCCTCATTGCTTCTAGGAGAAAAGTATGAAATCCAAGACTTTGGAGCCTTATAAGTTCTTCCACTGTCACCTTCTTTTCTACACGAATTTTCTTTCTTTCTTCTGCATACAATGCTAACCAATCTATTCCCTGACCTTGACATCCCATTTCCCACCTCGGTGCATTCTCTCACACTGCGTCTCATGTCTGGAATGCCTTCCCTCCTCGTCTCTGCTTCTCACAATCGTAGGGTAATAAACGGAGAGCTAGAAGGGACCTCAGAGGCCACTGAATCCAACCTTATCATTTTACTGATAAATTAGATGTATACAGAGGTGCCCAAGGTCACCCACTTGGTGTCTGAAGTGGGACTTGAAATCTTATCTTTCTGATGCTATATCTAATACTCTATCCACTTCCCTATGCTACATCTCTAATATTTTCTTCCTTAAAGGCTTAGTTTAGTTGCTGCCTCATTGATAATGCTTCCTTGATCCCCCAATTGCTAATGCTGTTTTTCCCAAATTACCTTCTGTTTGCTTGACTGCATACTTGTTATATCTCCTGAGATAATGTAAGCTCCCTTAAGGCTGAGAATATCTAATTTTTTTTATCCTTGGGACCCAGGATGGTGTCTTGAGCATGACAGCATTGAATAAATATATGAATTGCATGTAAGAGTCCCTATTCTTCACTTTTAGGTCTCCTGACAGCATTAAAGAATGCTCCTCATCACTACCCTGGCTTAGAGAACCAGATAGGAAACAACATCAGAACAGAAAACGGATAGTAAACACATCAGCACAGCATTAATATGCACATTTTTTCCTACACATTTCTTTTCTTCTTCTTTTAGGCTCTGGTCATTTGTTATCCTTCCCTAATACACCTAAATGGAGTTGCTCCAAGGCCACCATTTTGTGATGTCCCTTCTCCATGATGCTTCATTAATTCTCCATACCTGCTGGTAGTGCTCGACATCAGGGAATATTTTGCTACAGGCTCCTAAGAAACATTATTCATATTAGCAGATGTTTAAAAATAAAGAGTACATGGCATAATGAAAAACAAAACAAAACACTGAATTAGGAATCAGGAAAAAGGTGTTCTGGGCCTAGCATTACCGTTAATTTGTGTTGTGACTCTCAGCAAAACATTTCAACTTTCTTGGCCTCAGTTTCAAAATCTTTGAAAGTGAAATCGAGATAGGTGGCTGTAAGACCAGCATTCTAGAATAATTATCAGGACGTTGGCAGAGGGAAAAGAGTAGAAATCCTAGGCATGTTTCTGTGCTGAGATAAAAAAAAATGTACCATGAATCGGTGATTATAGCAGAATTTATTATGTGTATGCTATTAAATGATGTGAGTTCCATTTGCATGGAGCATTGATTCTGGATAGTCTAAAGGTTGTAAATTTTTTAAAACCACTTTGTATGTGTAGTTTGTGTAGATTCATTACTTAGGCATTTGACTCTGTATATTGTAAGATATATTCAGTGTAATTATTGCTCAATCACTGATACCAATTTATCACTCTCATACCTCTTCCACTGATGTTCATTAGAAATACTCTAAAATCACATTGGACTGATGTAACTCCTGGTGTGTGTGTATGTGTGTGTGTGTGTGTGTGCGCGCACATGCGTGTGTGTCAGCATACCGTTAAAATCTCATGTAACATATTTGGATCACCAAGCTCAGAGCAGTTTTTTGTCCTTTTGGAAATCAGTTGACATCCCAAGTAAAGGCATTGCATTAGTACTAAACACATCAACTCTCATTGTGATTCTTCTAAACATCCCAGAGAGGAAGAAAACAAATTTTTCATCTTCATCCTATCAGCTTCCCTTTAATTCGTTCTGCTTACCTCAGAGTCCTCAGGTTCAAAGGAAGTTTGTATCACTTTGGCTTAAATTCAACCAGAGCAAAGCTTTCATACTGACTAGGACAGTTGGAAAGAGTTCGCTGCTTTATTCTTCCTGGTCCTAAAGTTCACAGGTCTGCTCATCATAGAAGAAGAGGAGAAGAGAGTTTGATATAAAAGACTTTAAGTGGCAGAATTGGCAAAGTGGTGCAGCAGCCAATGGAATGTAGCTGAACAACCAGGATTGAAAATTATAATAGCGAGCAATCTAATAGCAGCCACTATGCGCCAGGCACTGTGCTAAGTGATTCACAAATATTTTCTCATTTGATCCTTACAACAGTCCTTTGAAGTAGGTACCATCATTATCCTCATTTCATAGCTGAGTCAAATAGAAGTCAAGTGATTTGCTCAGGGTCACACAGCTCATAAATGTCTGGGGCCACATTTGAACTGAGGTCTTCCCGACTCCAGGCCTAGCACACTATTCACTGTGAAACCTACCTGGATGCTTTTTTTGTGGGGTCTTATTTGATGGGGCAGGGATTGGAGGCTCTTAATCCCATAGTTTTATATCTTTGTCTCAGTGAAGGATGCTTGAAAGAGTAGTATCTTCCCTGGGGTGGAAGATAGCATTTCGGTACTGCTTTTCATTTTTCTCACTGGGATAATTTTATGGGGAAAATTTCTCATTTGAATAAGTATCCGTGACTAGGCTGCAGGAAAATAATTTTGTCCTTGGGAATGACTAGGAGAGGGCTTCTGACCAACAGTATCCTGACCAATTCCTCAGACTCTAGCAGTTCCAAGAAACATGATGGAAGGATGGAAGAAAGGAAGGAAGGAAGGAAGGAAATAGGAAGGAAGGAAGAAGGAAGGGAGGAAGAGGAAGGGAGGAATGAAAGAAGGAAGGATCTATTAAGTACTCACTATGTACCAGGTACTGTGCTAAGCACTTTACAAATATTAACTCATTTGATTCTCACAAAAACCCTGGGAAGTTTGTGCCGTTATTATCCCAATTTTACACTTGAGAAAACTGGAAGCCAATGGAGTCCAAGTGACTTGCCCAGGGTCACACAACTAAGAAGTTTCTGAACCCAGATTTGACCTCAGGGCTTCCGGACCCCAGACCCAAAACTCTGTTCACTGTGCCACATACCTGAGAGAACAGGAATTCACCTGAAATTACCTGCTCTATACCATAACCATGTGTCCCTGTCCTGTGAAGCAGAAATAGCCTCAGTAAGGTAACATGGCCTCTAGCCTGATATCACAAAATGGACACATCACAAGTTTTGGGGGTGGTGGGAAAGTGACTTTAGAGAAAAGCCTTAGAACTTAGAACTTAAGATCTCCTGGAAGAAGACATCTTAGACCATTTACTCACAGTATGGAGATGCAGAACCTTCTATTAGAAAGGCTATCACTGGCAAACAGAGCCAGGCAGGATTAGGCTAAGGTGGAGCTGTTTATGTACAGCCTGAGGGGAGGAAGTGACCATTTGGTCAATTCCTGTTTTATGTAATTATTCTTGGTAATTGAAGAGAGAGCATGGCATAGTGGATGGGGAGTTTTTCTTAAAATCAAGAAACCTGGGTTCAATTCCCACTTCTGATACATATCAACATTGACCCTAGAGAAGTCACCTAATATCTGGTTTTCTACATCTCTAAGTTACAAAGGTGGTGCCCTGTATTGTTTAAAGACGTTTCCTCACCTGGGAGTTCCTCATTACAATGAAATGACTAGTTCAGGACATTTGCCTCTCCCTATTGGAAAATGGTGCTAAGCTTAGTTGTTTCTTTCTCTAAAAAAGTCTGCAGGCCATCATTTATTTCTAAATTTTCTTGCACTGGGATGAGGGCTTATTTGGTGTACCCTAGTTATAGCTTTGAAGCCAAGGCTTGAGGGATTTGTCTTGATTAGTCCCTCTTCCTGAATATCCTACTAATGCAATGGCTCCTTCTTTTTATGGAATGCAAATGTTTATTTATGTGCTATGCTCAAATTAATAGATTGTGGAATTGTCCATTATCCAGTATTATGAAGGGCTTTTCTTCCCTATCAGGATAATTAAGAGGTACTTAATTATTCTGAACTCATGTTTCTATTTTGAGAAATAGCTAGAAGCATATAAATCAGGGTTTCCTAACCACTGGCACAGGGACCAATAGCTGTCGCTGGAAAATAAATTTTACCAATGTATAAAACTTTTACTCTCAAAACTCTTTAAGAAAAATCTGTAAACTTAAAAACTGACTCTTCCTTCTCCCTAATTTATTTTTCTCCAATCCCAAATTCTTTCTTTCTCCCTACCTTCAGTATCTTTCCACTCCCTGTTCCTTGCCCCTGGATCTGTACTCCCTGAGACTCTGAGAGCCACATCTAAGGCTCTGAAAGGAAACAGTTTTCCAAGGTAGAAAATATAGATATTTTACAACTTAACAATATGGTTTGGGGGAAACTAATATCAACTAACATAATAAACCTCATTAAAGCTGACAAAGGTTATGTCTACTTATACTGTGCTTCCTAACGTTAGAGCTCAGAAGCGTCCTGGTTTCATGATAACAGTAAGCCTGACATTGAAATAGTCTAGCAGTTATATGAAATACTGAGAGATGTGGGCAAAGAATACTTGAATCTACTTGAGTTCCTTGTGCTGGACCAAATAATAATAGCTTTAGTAGCCAGAGGTCCCATCCAAACACAATAAAAGCACCACAAGTCTGCAAGGGGAAATGCTTAAGGTTACAAAGGACAAATTTACTGTTTGATATAGGCTATATATATGGACAGTCCCTTCTTTTTACCACAGTAGGATTCCTGAAAATCCTATCATAAAGCAGAAACATTCAAAGTGCATTGCCTTTTATTCCTCCACAGAAACATTATAATTGGTAGTTTTGACTCTAAGGATATGGCATCAAATAAATCATAGTTAAGATGAATGACAGAAAGACAGGATTGTATAATGAATAGAGACCCAGCCTAGGAGTGAGGAACACCTGGGTCCAATAGTGCCTCTAACATATACTAGTTGTAGGAAAGTCATTTTTCCTCTCAGTGCCCCAAGAATAGACAATAAGTCACAGAGAGAGTTGCTGAGCTGCGTTAGTTGAGGGCTTCCACACTAGAACTCACCCTCAAAAATGAAATCTTATTTCTGCATCCCCCACCACTCCAGGATAACCTTATATTTTAAAAATCAACCTCATCATGATTACAAACCTTTATAATCATTTAAATATCAGGAAAAAAATATGTAAACTATAAATGAATTATATAAGTCCCAATGTGTTATAAACTGTACATTTAACACAAGACCAATTACAAGAATATAGTATTATGAATTTAACCCTATTTAATAGTAATCTGTTAGTCATAGTAAACAAAATATTTAATGAACAATAATCATGTTTTTCACATAATTCTGAAGGACTCTGAGATTATGATTTGGATAGTCTAATGTTTTTAGAACAACAACAAAGCTGCCAGGGGAAACTGGAGGAAGTGGCTTCTTCTTCTCTACAGAAACATCCCTGCAGCAAGCAGAGATTTCCAAAATCATTCCATGGACCTCAGATCTGGAACCAGACTTAGCATTAGAGGATCTAACTATCTAAAGGACTCACCGAGGGTTTTGTTTTTGAGTGTTTGGGCAGGAGGAATCTTTTGAATCTGGTGATCTGGGTGATATTTTCTTTGTTCTCTCCTACTCTACAACAATAGTGACTTTGGGGAAAGCCAGAAATCACCAAAGTATCCTCGGGTGTATAGAAGTAGGAATGGGGAATGGGACCACTTCATTATTTCCCAGTGATTGGGAGATGGAGGGAGTGCAAGAAGTACTATTCACGACATGAGCTTTTAGGGAAAAAATGCTTCTGGGCTTTTTTTATAGGCAACTAGAGGAAACCATTCTTCTGACTTCCTCCTTCAGCTGTTGTGCTATATGGTACTGTAGCAGAAAACATCCAGTTCATTTCCAATTCTCCACTTGTTTCATGCTAAAGGAGCAGTCTTTGAGTTTGCCAAAGCATACATTAGAAAAATGAACAGGAGGAAAGGGAGCAAAGCCTAACTAATGGCAAATGTTGATCTTCAGTGGCTGTTTACTAAATAAATACAACTAGAGATCAGCATGAGACCACATGCTAAAACAGAATATCATAGGATAGTTCCAATGTGTTGACAAAATAAGGCAGAATGGTTACTTTTTTAAACGGAGTCCAAAAGTCTTGTATACTAGAAGGGTGCCAGAAAAATGAACTCTTAACACTTGAGGACCATACACCAAAATGAGCCACTGTAATTGACTTTAGTAACATTGGTTGGGTCCCACAGTAAACTTGCTTGTTCTTCAAATGGATGTTTTCTTAGTTGATTTCTCATCTTCACCCATCTATCTTGGACTCTTTGTACCAAGGTAGGTTAAGGCCCTGCTGGACACTGTCTTCAGCTGCGCCATTCCCGCCTCCCCACCCCCAACTGCTCCCAAGCCAGTACTCTCAAAACATGTAAACTTTTCAGCCCTTCTTTGAGATAAGTCTTAAGTGCTAAATTAATTGAAAAAATATCTTCCCAATCTTACATAAGGGGGAAAAAAGGTACACTCAATCTTTAGGCTTCTTGAGACTTGACTCTAGATGTTGTGATATGCCCCCAATAAACATAAACATCTATCTGGTAGACATTTGAAAAGGACTTGCCTAATAATCATCTGAGAGTCACCTTTAATGAATCAGTATGGCTAAGCTCAAATGTCCCCACGCTGATTAGATAGATCCTTTCAGGAAATAGTGTCTAAGGTTTCAATTCAGAGGATTGCCTTTGAGCAATGCATTATCCCAACAAATTTGGTTCCATTTTACATTTAGATTTCCATGGCAGGGCTAATACAAAAATCAATGTGTATAAAGAGAAGCCCCTCAGGTCCCTTGATATGATTTATTACATTAGTTACATTATTGCTTCAGGTGTAATCAGGAAATTTGTCTTTGTGACATTGCCACAGAGATATAGGATAGAATATGCTAATATGCCTATCTTTGTACATAATGTTTTATTAGTCTTTTGTTTATTTCAGTCTCTTAATTAGTGACAGTCATTTAAACTCATCAATCTTTGTTCAAATTTATGCAAATAGAGTAAGTTAATAATGGTACTTCCAGAGGACTGTGTTTATCAGCCTTTATTTTGAGATTGTTATTTTAAGGTAGTCTAAATACCATTCATTCTACTAAAGCCATGGGGGTAGAACTCACTAATGTTTTCCAGCTTTAAAATGCTAGGGAAACATTTTGCAACACATGCGATGCACCAAACATTGAGAGTCACAACGGTTCTTCTTCAGATTCTTCTATTATTGTTAGTAGTCTTACCCCACCATAGTCTTTAAGGAGCTACCCAGAGAAGTAAGAAAGCCCTGTTAAAATTTACCAAAAAATGCCATTGCTAGCATATTGGCTCGCTACAATTTAAAACCAAATCTTAATGATAATTGAAGTTAATGGTATAGAGGTTGATTATAAATGCCTGCTAGAACTGTAAGAAATACATATTTAATTACAATTTTCTCAATAGTTAGCTCATATAATCAAGGCAAAAGATTATCATTTGCTTTATGGCACTACATATTCATTGTACATTAGTTTCTACATTTGCATCATATTTTGTGTAGTTGTAAAGTAGATAGGTTGCTGGTGTGTGGTTCTATAAAACTAAGTTTTCCACTACTCTTCTCTTCCCCATTTTCAATTACAAGATTATTCTACCACTTTAAGGTACAGTTAAAAAAAAAGAGAAGAATTTAGCTTAAGGAGTATAGTAGAGTATATAGAGCATAATATTCTTACATAGCCTAAGTATGAGATCCTGTCAGAACATGTAACATTTCTTTTCTGAAATTCTAATTCATTGTCTTTTTTGTTTTATTCTGTCTACTTTTTCCATGTAAATGACATCATAGGCTTTAGTATTAGAAGGGATTTTAGAAAATACCTAGTCTAGGGAGTTCCCACCTTTGGGTATACATCCCCTTGGGGGGATGGGAAGTTTGACAAGGGAATATGGAGAATATTTGGTAGATAACTATGTTAGCGATTCCCACAGTGGTCAATAAATGAACTCCTATCATCAGTACAAGGAACTCCCAGATGAGAACTCTATTAATTTAACTTGGTACCTTCTTTGAGATTTATAGTCTTAGACAGGTGCTAGAGGAATAAACTGACAGTTTAAGTGACTTGCCCATGGTCACACAGCTGGTAGGCATCAGAGAAGGAATAAATAATTATATTGTCTTACTGAAATATTGTGGATTGAATGAACTAATAAATGTTTAACAATTTTATGATGCTAAATTTTGTCCTCCATGAAAATTTAATGCCTTTTTAATTTTATTTTATTTCCTATGTGCATATGCAAGGCAAATACTAGAATTCATTTATTTCACTCTAATTCCAAATCAAGTAATTCCTCTTACCTGCCCTCTCCTCCCATGCCTACCCCATCCACTTCAACAACACATTACCTATGGTTCAAAATGGGACAGAATTAGAGAGGGAGAGAGAAATCACTTTTATTCAGTCATCCTAGACTTACTTCTATTCACTAATATATTACTAAACATCTTTTGCTTAGAGGAGATTTGTGTGGGTGGCATAGTAGACAGAACACTGAACTTGAAGTCAGGGAAACCCAGATTTGAATACTGCTTCATATACTTCTTGGCTATGCCAGGGGTGTCAAACATGGGAATTATAGGCCACATCAGGTCTACAATACTCCCAAGTGCTACTAAACCAGACTAAAATATAATTGGGAAATATTTAACAAAATAAATAAAAATTTACTAAAAACATATATTAACATTATATTTAAAAAATTAAATTCATATGTGACTCTCAGGAATGTTTATGTATAATGGTTTCCATTTCTCTTGGAGTTTGATACCTCGGGCTATGTGACCACAGTGAATCTTTTAAATTTTCTGAACCTCGATTTCTTCCTTTTTAAAAAGGGAACAATGATAGATAGCATGCGTTGTTTCTCTAAACATTGGAATGATAACATCACTGATTTCTTGTGTGGATCAAATGAGATGATGAAGGTAAAGTGCTTTGTAATCAAAGTAAAATACAAATGTTAATGATTGTTATCATTTGTTGCTTTAATGCAACAAATGCATGCTGTGCATTCTGCTAGAAAGTGGGAAAGATATAAAATTTATATATGATACTGTCTTTGATACATTCAATTCATTTTTAATAAAAAATTCCCCATTGACAAAAAAGAAAACGCAAAAACTCTTGCAAAAAACAGTATACATAGTCATGCCAAGCTAGTTCGCATATTGGTCATATCCAAAAAATACATATCACCTCCTGAGTCTATCACCTGTCTGGAGGTGAGCAGCAAGCTTTATCATGGAGGAATCAACACACATTGGTAATGCTAATACAACGGATTGAACAATCTCCATTTGTAAAGAGCTTACATTCCATCAGAGGAGACAAGTACATATTTAAAAATACCAGAATAAATATGAAGAGACTAACTACAAAAAAATGCGATGTAGTTAGGGAAGGAGAGTTTGAGTCCTAGCTCTATCACATCTTCATAGTGTTACCTAGAGTAAGTAACCTACTAGAATAAGTAACTTAATAACATCATTGCAGCTCTTTACGTCATAAAAACATATTCCTCATAACAACCCTGCGAGGTAGGGAGTGTAAGCGTTATTATCACCACCATTTTATAGATGGAAAAACTGAGCTTTAAAAGAGGTTAAGCCCCTTATCCACCATCAAAAAGCTATTAAATGTCGGAGATGGGATTTGAACTCATGTTTCTTCTGACTCCAAATCCTGTGTTCTTTCTGCTACATCAAGCTGCCTCTCTGATCCTTAACTTACTCTTCTGTAACCTCTCTACCACCTGTATTCTGGGGATTTAAAAAAAGTCATAATGAACTATGTAAATGTCAAATTTTAACATTACTGTCTTACTTGAGGCCTCAGACATCCTTCTGTTGTTGGTAGGCTGGGGATTCTTATTATACCTAGATTACTGATGAAAAAAGTAATAATTTATCTTAAACATCTATTTCTTGGAAAGGGGACTGCTAAACCACGTGTAAGGATGTCTACAATACATATCAACTTAAAAACCACACATTAATATCATCTATTTTGTAGTATTTTCATTTGTTGTTAAATATTTCCCAATTGCATGTTAATCTGATTCTGGCAGCACTAGGGAGTTCCCACAGGCAGTGTGTTTGATGCCTCCCGACAAAATGACCTCTGAGATCCTTTACTGCTCTAACTGTATGATCCTATGCTCCCACGACATTTCATTTGATGGCTAAATCTTCTAACCCAGCTACATGAAAAAGAGAAAGTACAGATAGTCTCAGAACAGTAACCAAGAATATTTTTGGAAATAACAACAAAATAGCTAATATATTAATTAGGCTAAGTACACCTGAAATCTGGTCCAAAATCACACATTGCATAGAAACTGAGCCTATTTCTGAGCCTTTAAGAAAACACAGTTTTTTCAAATGTCAAAGTGATCATTGTTCCTTATTTTTATCTTCTCTGAAGTGGTGACATTTTCTGCAAATGCTCACCTCTAGATTAGTAATGTAGAAAAAACAAAATACCATTACCAATTATCTGATTCCCATTAAACAGTCCACCAAGGATTTGTCAAAGCCGTGTTACTGTCTTGTCTCCCTTTCTTTCCCTTCTGTCTTCTCTGACAGAAACATTTATTCAAGTTTTGTTTTTTCATGGCATGCTATTGGTCTATGCCCCCAAGGAGGCACTTTTCAATCTTGTCTCTTTTATACCTGGAAGACTCCTCCTTTCTTTGTGTTTACACATCTAAAAAAGAATAAAGAAGTAAAGGTTGGATGGTAGAGATAGAATAGATAAGGAATTCAATTTCTTAAGGTTTTGAGAATTTTCTAAATTGCTCTACATGTTGCCATTGAAGGCTAGGGCAGTCTTACCTTATTAATTAAAAAAAGTGACATTGTTCATCTTGGAAGGTACACTACTGCCTAGAATATATTCTTTCTCTCAAAGATATAGGATGAAACACATTGTGCTCAATATTACCTTCACATTAGTGAATCCTCCCCCAGGGAGTACCCAACATATCCATTTTACAAACTTGGTATCAAGGGTAGAGTGAGGAACCTAGTGCCAGGAAAACTTGGGTTCAAAACCTCGGACACATTAGCTCCCTGAATTTATCTGTAGAAGGGACCTGCTCGTATTTCTATTACCATTTCCAGAGTTTTTTCAAGACTCAGATTGGATAATGTTTGTAAAATGCTTTACAAATTTTATAGTGTGATATAAATTCAAGTTGTTTATATTATAAATGAGTTCTAGCCAGGAGTACAGTGGAAAACACTATGCCGGGGGGAGTGTAGGCAAACTGAATAGCACTTCTCTGTAGCCGGACTCTTTTTCTAAGGGAGTCCCCAACAACACAAGACCTGTCCAGAGGATAAGGTATAGATCATAGCTAACAAAGGAAAAAGCTACTTCTGTCCAAACTAACCCTTAAGAAAGTGCGGCTCCTTGGAGATTGTTCGGAAAGACCACAGTTGTGAATTGCACTAGAAAAATTTTTTAAAATCCTCCCAGAAAGAGTGGATAATAGGAGGTCTGTGCAGTTTACCCAGTCTTCAAGGGATCCTCAGGATTTTTAACTGTTCCACCCAGGAGCAGACCTATGGAGTAGCTAGAGATCCCTTAAATAACCTATATCCATCTAAAACTCCAGTGTAAACGGATCCAGAGTTTTTCTAGTTAACACATAAAGAAAAAAAGTGGTCCTTTACCATACTGAACATACTCATTAGGCTGTGTCTTTCTCCTTGACTTTCTCCTCCTTGTTGACATACCTAACCCAGAGAAGTAAAGCATAACAGAAGACTACCTAGGTCAGTCAATGTCACCTAAAAGTGAATAAGCTATACCTCATACTGGGCAGCAAGTAAGGGAGATTTTTCCTTTACTTCTTTCTTATCTCTGGTTCATTCAAATTGACCCTCGGATGCACTGGTGAATGGGCAGGCTGCTTTTCAAGCTATGCTCCTAAGAATTGATAAAATCCATTTATGCAGCTAGATAAACAGCCATCACTTCAATGGGGATAGAAGGAATTTAGAGGCAAAAGGTATCATTAAAGTTATAGAACTTTAGAATCAGAGAAGACCTTAAAGGTCAGCTAAGCCCAACAACCAGATGCCTAGTGCCCTAACTCTGTTTTGCAGCTTTTGTGTAGACTCTCTTACAAGAAAGGATCATTTGTCTTTTGACTTATTGAACAATTTGTTTTGTCTTTCCTAGTAGAGAGTGAGCTCGAAAGCAGGGAATCTGTCTTTTTCCCTTTTTATCCCTATTGATTTGAATAGCATTTTGTACACAGTAAGCATTTAATAAGCACTTATTCATTTAATTCTAGGCACACGGAGCTCGTGACCTCATGATCTAGACCCTTTCACTATCAGAGAGCTCTAAATTTTAGTAATTTCTCCCTTATGTTGAAATGCAATCTGCCAGCCCATAACTTCCACACATTGGTCCAAGTTCTGTTGGGGCCTGATGTGGTAATTCTAATTTCTCCCTATATGACATCACTTAAGTTATTCAAAGATAAAAATCATATATCCACTAAGAATTCTCTTTTCATTTTAACTTTAATTGGATCCTATTATATGTAGCATGATATCAGTGTCCTCACCTTCCTGGCTTGATGTAAGTGAGGCATTCTCCCTGGTGATCTCATTTCAGGAGAACGGGAAATGATGGGAGTGAATTTGGGGGATGCTTTAAGTATTGGTAGACAATAGGAAGGACATTCTTTGGATAATTTTATCGTGTTCCTGCCACCATTACTTCAGTGTACTGGCCATCATTAAACATAGAAAATACTACTCCTCTGACTGCAATAGAAAGAAACTTGAAGAGTTGCCTGTGGACAAAGGGAACAGTAAAAACATCTTCCTGTTGTATTATTATTATTATTATTAATTATTTTACATTTTACTGATGAACTTTGCTTTTTTTGCATTTTTATCACTACCCGTTAACTCATTGTTCTCTCAAACATAAGCTCTTCCATATAGGAAGGGTAATCAAGCAATGTAATTCAGTACACCGAGCGCAATGTCTAATATGTGAACCTGATTCTGCATCTCTACTTCATCAGCCTCCTGACCTCAACATTGGTTATTACATTGATAAGAGGTTTATGTTCTTTTCCAGTTGTTTTCCTTCATATTATCTTACTCATCATTTTAATTATTCTACTAGTTTTGATCTTTTCATCCTGTGTTAGACCATAAAAATCTCATTTTTCTATTAATTCGTCATATTTGTAATTTCTTAAGGCTCAATAATATTCCATGACATTAATATACTATGATGTTTACTCATTATTCTTAGTTGAGAACCAATGCAAAGCTAAAAATGTTTTAGAAAGAAGTTTACTAAGTTGTTTTGCAGAGGGCAGAGCTGAAAAAGATGGCCTGTTACTCCAAGCTGAACTAAGTAGTACATTATATAGAGTTCAAACAAGGGCCCTAGTATGCCACTGCAGCATGTAGGAAGTTTCCAGATAAGGCCTATGGGATTGCTTGAGATGTATATTAGCAAGTAATTCCAGACATTTCAATAAGCTTTCCATGAGTTCCAAAATAAAATTTGGGTAAAGTCCAATCCTTCCAATAAAGGTGATCACAATAAAAGGTTATTGCAATGAAGTTTTCCTCACATTATCCAAGTGATGGAGACTGAAAGGTGCTTAGTCCATGGAGAGCAAGTTCTGGGCATTTTCCAGCATGACCTCCTTGTACAACTCCTTCCAAGGACGATCCAAGTGGCCCCACTCTTTCTGGCTGATGTCCACAATCACATCCTTGAGTGTCACCATCTCCCAAATCATCAAAAGTTATAGAATGTAGAGTTGAAACAAGCTGGGCTGGGGCTCAGCTGCTACCAGGGGCCATTCCCTGTGAATCCAGGATTCCTGGGATATGAGAGGGAAGCCAACAGCTGTGGGTCCAGATAAAGGGCCAGGGAATAGCTTTTGTTCCTGCATACAAGGTGAGGTCCTCTGGGCAGGCAGAATTCCCGGATCCTTACAGGGTCCTGAGTGTGAAGGCAGGAGCAAGAAGCTAGCATATTTCTACAAGACATCCCTCCTGTTGTATTATTTTAACAACTTAGTATCTCTGTACTTCGGAACAACGTAATTTAGTCTATCAACTTTTTATTCTTGTTAATACCTTTGGGAGAGTTGGAGTGGAGATGAATTATTGGTTGAAGAAAAAATCAGGATCTAGAACATAACTTCCTTTTGTGCAAAAGTAACAAGATTTTAAGATTTCAGGGAATATTCATCACTGTATGTTTTTAACTTTTGTCTTAGTAAAACCATTTGTAATCCTTATTTTTCTTTTTGATATAGTCCTCTCACAAAAGAAAGGATTCCCTTTATGTGTAATAACTTTATATAAATTTCCATTACTGACTTAAATGTGCTCATGGAAACAATAGGGCCAGAGATTTCCTCTGAAGATAAATACCGTATAATATATGGAAGGAGACTAGCTTCAGGAAAGTGCAAAATTACCCAGCCCCGGTGCCAGGAATAACTCATAAATTACTGCAAAGCACTTTGCAAATATAGAGATAAGTAATGATACTTGAATATACCCTATCTCTTTTAGGGAGCTCAAGCATCTTAATAAATATCTTGTTAATCTCAGTGCTTTCATAATATAACTAATGTGTAGGCGAAAATGTGATCACAATTCACAGACAGGCCAGACCACTTTTAAGTGGTTAAATAATTTGTGTAATGTCGCGTGATGAAAATGGTTGGCCCAGTAATACCATTCAAAGAGGTCCATTTTCTTTTCTTAATTTCAATTAGTAGCCATTCATTCCACAAACATGTATTAATTGCCTACTGTGAGCTCTCTGTTATTCTCTGTGCAGCCCTTGGCCTCATGGGATTTACACAGTACTCCAGGTGATAAGACATTTTATAAAATAAATATAATATAAAGTATCATATTGGGAGGAACATGCATTTATTAAATGTCTTCTATATGTTAGGCACTGTGGTAAGTACTTTATAAGGATTTGTTATCTCATTTTGATCCAAACAACAAAGCTATCAGATAGATGCTATTATCTCTATTTTTTTTTTACAGTTGAGGAAACTGAGTCTGATGGGGTTTAAGTGACTTGCCCAGGGTCACACAGCTAGTAAATGTCTGAAGTTGGATTTTAACTCAGCTTTTCCTGATTCCAGGCCTAGCACTCTACCCACTGTGTCAGTTATCTGTCTCATAATTAATGCATAGGAGAATTATAAAGCAGCTTGAAATCAAATGAGAGGTGGGGAGTACTTCTGGCTCAGGGTATCAGGGGAGGTTAATGGAAGAAGAGACATTTAAGTTAGGCCTTGAAGGATGGGGAAGGTTTCTCAGGTGAAATTGAGGGTGAGGGAATTGAGTTATAAGGCTTAAAGAAAATGTTCCCCGTGTAGGGAATGATATGAGCAAAGATGGGGAAGTGTTTTATTGGTTAAGGGGAAAGTAAACAAGAATATGGAATACAGCTAATTGTGGTAGGTATGGCCTTGTCACCATACCCTGTATTACTGCAAGCTACTTTGGGATGCTACTGTACAGTGTCTTTTCATTCTTTTTACCTTCTTGTGCTTCAAGTCTATCTTTCTGTATCCTCTAGAACTACCATCAACCAGTGGTCTGAATTAAGAATGGAGGATATTAAATGTTTTCACATTAATTTAAAACCAATCATTTGTTAAGCTATGAGCTAATTCATTCAAGAACCATTTATGGAAGAAGGTGGAGAAAAAGCAGCAACTCACTTGAACTCTTCCCCAAAACCCTTCTGAACACCTTTAAATAATGCCATAAAACAATTCCTGGAGCAGCAGAACCCACAAAAGGAGAGGATGAAATGATTTTACAGCCAAAGACAACTTAAAAGGTAGGCAAGAAAGGTCTACTGCCCCTTGGTGAGAGTGAACCACAGTCCAGCTCAGGCTGTGCCAGCACAGACCCACTGAATCAGCAGGGGCAATGACTGCTTCTAGAACTCCCAGCCCACAGATGGTAAGGGGGTCAAAGAACTGGTCAGAAAGGGATTACAGAGGTCTCTTTGCTAGCACTGGGAGCAGTACTTTGTTACTTTGCCCATACTTGGATCCAAGTCACAGTCCTGGGTGGTAGTCATAGGGCAAGGAGGAGCACTAACATGCCAGAGCTAGTGGCCACAGTGGAGAGGAGACCTACCTCGCAGTTCCAGGACAGAAAAGAGTTCTTGTGGTTGCTTACAGATTAGAGCATAGGCCAGGAGAGTAGTAAACACACCTCTCCTTAAATCATACTACCTTGGAAGAACAGAAAACTTATAGGTCCTTAGAAGTATCTGAAAACAGCTGCCCAAAACTACTGAAGCTTGGGACAATGTACCCTCTGTTCTGGAAGCAGAGCCTCACATTAGCAAAGAGTTAAAGGTCAAGAAATAGGCTGGGAAAATGAGCAAAGAACAGAAAAAAATTTGACCATAGAATGTTACTATGGTGAAAAGGAAGATCAAACACACACTCAGAAGAAGATAACAAAACCAAAGCTGTATCCAAAGCCTCCAAGAAAAAAAATATAAATTGGCCTTAAGCCATGGGAGAGCTCAAAAAGGATCTTGAAAATCAAGCAAGAGAGGGAGAAGGAAAATTAGCAAGAGAAATGAGAGTGATGAGAGAAAATCATGGGAGAAAAAGGTCAACAGCTTGGTGAAGGATACAAAAAATACTGAATAACACCTTAAAAAAACAGAACATGTCAAATGGTAAAAGAGGTACAAAAAGCCAGTGAGGAGAAGAACACCTTAAAAAGCAGAACTGGCCATATGGAAAAAGAGGCACAAAAATTCACTGAAGAAAAAACAAACTCCTTAAAAAGTAAAATTGGCCAAATGGAAAAGGAGGTACAAAAGCTCAATGAAGAAAATATTTTAAAAAATAGAATTGAGCACATGGAAGTGAATGTCTTTCTTTATGAAAAATCAAGAAACAATAAAACAAAACCAAAAAATTGAAAAAAAAGAAGGCAATGTAAAATATCTCATTGGAAAAACAACTGACCTAGAAAATAGATCCAGGAAAGATAATTTAAAAATTTTGGACTACCGGAAAGCCATGATCAAAAAAAGAGCCTAGAATTCATCTTTCAAGAAAATTTTAAGGAAAAATGCCCTGATATTTTAGAACTAGAGGATAAAATAGAAATTGAAAGAATCCACTGATCACCTGCTGAAAGAGATTCCAAAATGAAAACTCCCAAGAATATTATAGTCTAATTCCAGAGCTCCCAGGCCAAGGAGAAAACACTGTAAGTAGTCATAAATCAACAATTCAAGTATCATGGTGCCACAGTCAGGATAACACAAGATTTATCAGCTTCTACATGAAAGGATTGGAGGGCTTGGAATATAATATTCTGCAAGGCAAAGGAGCTAGGACTACAACCAAGAATCACCTACCTAGTAAAACTGAGGACAATCCTTCAGGACAAAAATGGGCGTTCAGTGAAATAGAAGACTTTCAAGCATTCTTGATGAAAAGAGCAGAGCCAAGTAGAAAATTTGACCTCCAAATACAAGACTCTAGAGAAGCATAAATAGGTAAGCTGGAAAGGGAAATCATAAGGGATTTACTTAACAAGGTTAAACTGTTTTCTTTCCTACATGGAAAGATAATACTTGTAACTCATAAAAAGAACTTTCTCATTATTAGGACTGTTAGGAGAAATATATATATAAATATGTATTTATACATATATACACACAAGCACTTATTGACAGAGTGCACATGTATGAGTTGAGTATGAAGGGATGATATCTAAAAAAATAAAATTAAGGGGTGAAAGAGGAATGCACTGGGAGAAAAGGAAAGGGAGAGGTAGAGTGTAGTAAATTATCTGATACAATAGAGTCAAGAAAAAGCTTTTACAGTGTGGGGGGAGGATGGAGAATGTGGGAGGGGAGTGAGTGCACCTTACTATCTTCAGAAGTGACTCAAAGAGGAAATAACATACATGCTCAGTTGGGTATAGAAATATAACTTGTCCTACAGGAAAGTAGGAAAAGGGGATAAGAGAAGGGGATGGGGTGATAGAAGGCGAGGTAGACTGGGGAAGGTGGTAGTCAGAAGCAAAACGGTTCTGAGGAGGGACAAGATGAAAAAAGAGAGAGAGAATTGAATAAATGGGAGAATAGGATAGAGGGAAATACAATTAGCAATAATAACTATGAAAAATTTCTCTGATAAAGGCTTCTTTTCTCAAATATATAGACCACTGAATCAAACTTATAAAAATAAGAACCATTTCCCAATTGATAAATGATCAAAAGAAGTAAACAATTTTCAGAGAAAGGAATCAAAACTATCTATAGCCCTATGGAAAAAAAAATGCTCTCAATCACTATTGATTGGGGAAATGCAAATTAAAACAATTCTGAGATACTCTTACCTGATAGGTTGGCTTATAGGACAGAAAATAAATATGACAAATGTTTGAGGGGATATGGGAAAAAATGAGACGTTAATGCACTGTTGGTCAAGGTGTGAACTGATTCAATAATTCCATGGAACAATTTGGAACTATGCCCAAAGGGCAATACAACCATGCATGTCCTTTGATCTAGCAATACCACTACTAGGTCTGTATCCAAAAGAGAGATAAAAAACAAAAAGGAAAAGGACTCATATATACAAAAATATGTATAGTAGCTCTTTTCTAGTGGCAAAGAATTTGAAATGGAGGAGATGCCTATCAATTGGGGAATGGCTGAACAAATCGTCGTATATGATTGTAATAGAATACTATTGTGCTGTAAGAAATGATGAGCAGGGTACTCTCAGAAAAACCTTGAAAGACTTAAATGAGCTGATGCAAAGTGAAATATACTATGCACAAAATAACAGCAATAATGTAAGATGTTCAGCTGTGAATGACTTAGATATTCTCAGCAATGCAGTGACCCAAGACAACTCTGAAGAGCTTATGATGAAAAATGTTATCCATCCCCAGAGAAAGAACTGATTGTATTTGTGTACAGATTGAAGCACATTTAAAAAAAAAACTTTAATTATTTTCTTTAGGTATTTTTGGGGGGGATGCCTATTTTCCTTCACAAAATGGCTAATATGGAAATATTTTGCATGATTACATATGTATAACCTATATCAAATTGCTTGCCTTCTCAATGAGGGGGAGAGGGATGGAGAGAGAGGAAGAGAGAGAATTTGGAGCTCAAACTTTTAAAAATGAATGTTAAAAATTGTTTTTACATGTAATTGGGGAAAAATAGAATACTAACTTAAAAAAAGAGACATGCCCTGCAAAAACAAAGCAGAACAAAACAGCCTATTTATATAGTGCCTTCCATGGACTGAGCATCCTTCTTTCCCCATCTTCTGCATCTGACCCTGTTGATAACCTGGTCTCCTCCCTGGCTTTCTATGGCATTGTTCTCCTTGATTATCCCCCTCCCTGTCTGACAACTCATCAGGCTCCTTTGCTGGCTCGTCATACGCATCAAGTCCCCTCCCTGCCGGTGTTCATTCTCCAAGGCTCTGTTCTGGTTGCCTTCTTCTCTCTCTCTCTCTCTCTCTCTCTCTCTCTCTCTCTCTCTCTCTCTCTCTCTCTGTCTGTCTCCATCTGCATATATACATATATATGTATGTATAACATTTATAATTTAGATATATTTATATGTATTTAATTATATATAAATATATTTATAATTATATATTACATGTATTTATATATTCATATAGAATATAATTTAAATATATTTATATATGAGAGAGAGAGAGTGTGTGTATTTACGTAGATGTTTTAGTCACGTCTGAGCTTTGTGACAACATTTGGGGTTTTCTTGCCAGAAATACTAGACTGATTAGTCATTTCCTTCTCCTGCTCATTTTACAGAAGAGGAACTGAGGGAAATGGGGCTAAGTGACTTGCCTCAGGTCACATGGCTAGGAAGGGTCTCAGGCCAGATTTGAACTTAGGAAGATGAATCTTCCTATCTTCAGGACTGGCACTCTATCCACTGTGTCACCTAGCTGAAAGTATGTAGTATGTAGTAAAGTAGTCATAGATTCACTGAAATATTAAAAATGATTAGCAAGAGTTTGTTCAGGGAGAATTTGCTCAAAACAGGGAAGAATAACATAAAAGTGATATAACATAATAATAAGTATTTGCAAAGCTGAAGTAAAACCCTTCTTAGAGAGCAGATGATTATGAAATGAAGCATCGTTCAAATAGGAGATTGATTCTAATCATTACAAGTCAAAACCACACATTCTTCTTCCAAAGGGAAAGAAAATAATTAATGCTAAATTCGGTGCCTTTGAAATGATATGAAAATATTGTACAATATAATTTTAAATGAAAATACTAGGGGTCTATGAGGAATAACACTTTCTAGAGACTTTCAATTAGACACCTAAATAAAAGAGAAGGTTGTGTTCAATATTCCTTTAATTTATTTCATACTAGCTCTGGCAAACATAGGGAAAATAATAACATAATAATCTTATTCAAAGCTTACCAAAATTCTCATTTATGGGAACAGATAAATGATATCTTTGATCATGTAGACTTCTAAAAATATTTGTTTTGATCAACATCTTACACCCTACGCCAAATTAAAGTCAAAGTAGGGACATAATTTAGATTTAAAGACTGATACTATAATCAAACTAGGAGAGCAAGGAATAGTTTACCTGTCAGATTTATAGAGAATGGAAGAATTTATGACCAAACAATAGAAAGAGATCATTATGAAATGCAGAATGGATGGTATTGGTTTCATTAAAATGAAAAGTTTTTGCACAAACAAAGCTAATGCAACCAAGATTAGAAGGGAAGCAGAAAACTAGAAAACAATTTTTACAGCCACTGTGTTTGATAAAGGCCTTGTTACTAAAATATATAGAGAACTGAGTCAAATTTATAAGAATACAAGTTATTCCCCATTTGATAAATGGTCAAAGGATATGAACAAGCAGTTTTCAGAGGAAGAAATTAAAGCGATCTATAGGCATATAAAATGCTCTAAGTCGCTGTTGGTTAGAGAAATGAAAATCAAAACGACTCTGAGGTATCACATCACACCTATCAGACTGGATAACATGACAAAAAAGGCAAATTATAAATGTTGGAGAAGATGTGGGGAAATTGGAACACTAATTCATTGTTGGTAGAGTTGTGAACTGATCCAACCATTCTGGAGAACAATTTGGAACTATGCACAAAAGGCTAAAAAACTGTGCATACCCTTTGACTTGGCAACACCACTTCTAGGTCTGTATCCCAAAGAGGTCATAAAAATGGGAAAAGGACCCACATGTACAAAAACATTTATAGCAGGTCATTTTGTGGTGGCAAAGAATTGGAAATTGAGGGGATCCAAATCAATTGGGGAATGGCTGAATAAGTTATGGTATATGAATGTAATGAAATATTATTGTGCTATAAGAAATAATGAGCAGGTGGACTTCAGAAAAACCCGGGAAAGACTTATATAAACTGATGCTGAGTGAAATGAGCACAATCAGGAGAACACTGTACACAGTAACAACCATGTTGCGCAATGACTGACTTTGATAGCCTTGGCTCTTTTCAGCAATGCAAGGATCTAAGACAACTCCAAAAGACTCATGATGGAAAATGCTATCCACGTCCAGAGAATGAACTTTGGTATCTGAATGCGGATGGAAGCATGCTATTTGCTCTCCTTTTCTTTTGTTGTTTTCTTTTGTTTCTTCTTTCTCATGGTTTGTCCCTTTATTTCTAACTCTTCTTTACATCATAACTAATGTGAAAATATCTTTTACATGAATGTTTAAGTAGAACCTATGTAAGATTGCATGTTGTCTTGGGGAGGGTGAGAAAATTTAAAACTCAAAATCTTATGGAAGTGAATGTTGAAAACAAAAAAAAATAAATTATATTTTTAAAAAATCTTTGTTTTGTTTCATGAGTTTTACACCAGCATGGAATATGAAGAGAGAATGGAGTTCATTGGAAAAAGCCCTGCATTGGAAGTCTGGATATGTATTCTATGCTGGCTCTACCACCTGTGAGACCATCACCACACCCTCTCTGAGCCTCAATTTACTTTTTTCATAAAATGAGAGTAGACAACTAGCTGATGATCTCTGAGGTCCGTTTCAATCCTGGTGTTAAAACTCAATCATTTTGTATCTGATTTTTGCACAATTTTTATAGGACTTCTATGCCTCATGCTTCAGAAATTCCATGGCTAATTGAAAAGTCATTACCTTGTCCTTTAGTATCTCCATCTCAGCTGGGAAAAAAAAAAACTGGGGAGGTTAAGCTCGATCAAATTGATCAAATTGGATAGTTGCCAGTAACTCTGGTAGGGAATCTACCTCTCTGTTCTTATTCAGTATTTCCAGTTCTGCTTTTATGTTTTCAATCATTTTTATCATGAACTTTAGGCATCAAACAGAAACATTTCAATATATATTAACAAAAAGAAATATATATATATATTTGTTTAAGAAACTAGAAACTTCATAAATACATTAAAAATACATTAGCATAGTTTTTTTTTAAAAAAATCAACCTTTTTATCATGAGGACAGATAGATAGTATGATATGGTGAATGGAAGACTAGAATTGGAATCAGAAAGACTTGCTTTTAAAAAGAAATATCCATTTTGAACTTAAATTCAAAAAACAACAAAAAGGACATTTCTATGTACACACCACAACATCAACTACTTACTAGTTATGGGGCCCTAGGCAAACCGTTCAATCTTGATGTACCTCAGTTTCCTCATCTGTAAAATAAAAGGATTGGACATGAGGACCTCTGAGATCTTTTTAAGCTCAAAGTCTTTGATCTATTTTTGACATAATCAGGCTCTGTGACCATGAGCAAGTCACCTAACATTTCAGAGCCTCAGGCAACACTCTCTATGACTATAAATTATGAACAGTCCGCATCAGAGAGTTATTTTCCAAACCAGGATGTTTTGATACTATTGGAATCACAGTATTGAAATCACAAATCCTGAGAAGCCTCTTCAAATACCCTCTGAAATGAATATATGCACTTTTAAAGACCTTACAATTATGTCTTAAAATCTTATAAAATGCTTTCCTTGCAACAAACGTATGAAGTCAGCCATGTAAGTATTGTACTTAAACCCATTTTATGGATGAAGAAACTGAGGGGCAGAGATGATGGAACTTGCCCATCACCACACTGCAAGGAAGTGTTGGTGCCATGATTCCAACTCAGGTTTTTAGACTTCATGCCTAGAGCTCCTTCCACCATACAGTCATCCTGTTTCTCATAAATTAATAATTCTCCCAAGGAAATTTTAGGTGTGGGGGGAGCAGGGGGAGGAAATGGAAACAATTACTTAAGATGAGTGGTTTGCTTTATTGGTGGATTCAATTAATCTGTCCCACCTTTTCTGAAATTGCCATAAAGAAATTGATAGTTGATTCTGTATCCAAAGACAACACATTCATCAAATTGCAAGATGGCACTTAATGAGATAGTCCATGACGTTTTAGAAAATGCAGATTTGTGATGTCCCCCAGCTGTACTTTGCAGTCATTAGTCTCATGTAATTGAATAGTTCCAGATTCAGTGTTTTAAAAGACACATGATGTTCTTGAAAATAGTTTAGAGGATCAAGGCTTAGGCCATAGAAGGGATGGTTATAGGAACTACATGTATTTTGCTTAGAGAATAGAGAGCTGAAAATGAATTAATAGCCTTCAAAGGTACAAAGGGTTATTATGCTGAGAGAATATTCACCAAGGCTATGGTGCTTGACAATTATTACTATGATATCTCTATACTTAATAAAAATTCCAGGAAGCCCAGGGGCTTCTGGGAAACATGAATTTAAGAGGAAATAAAAATTCTATCCCCTCAGAATACCCTCAAGCACCAAGTTTTCTCTTCTTTATAAAGAGTCAGTGAAGCATCATAAGTCAACCAGTTATGCTGGCTTTGAACTTTACTCCAATTTCTACATAATATCCCAGTTTTCTTATTGCTCCCTGAGGCTAACATTGGTAGATAGGACAGACCTCTCAGAGTTCTTAAATATGATAAACACCTTTTTTTCCTTCCTTTCTGTCTTTTTTTCTTGCCATCACTTCCAAGTACTCTTGAGCAACTCTTTCCCAAGAAAGTGTGTATGAACCAGAGATAGCAACAGCATCTGAATCAATATTCTTTTTTTAATTTGACTTTAATATAAAATAGATTCCCTTGAGTCTCATATTCTATGTCCTATTACCTTATATTTGTAGCTGAAATACTTGTCTTTTGAAAAAAAGGCTTTGGAAAGGTTTGGAACACACACACACACACACACACACACACACACGTGTGTGTGTGTGTGTGTGTATGTGTGTGCAATATGAAAGACTATCTTAATTTGCCCAAGATTTGAAAATATTCTATTTTCCCAATTTACTTCTTCAAAAAAATCACTGAAAAGGTAGAAAGAATATCTAGTCCTAAAAGACATTGTGAGCTATTTGGTTCTGCTAACCTTTTATAGGCTATCCAAAAGTCCTCATGCAGTAAAGTTTAAAACTTCCTGAGGACTTTTGGTACACTTTGTATCTACCAGGATTCACCATCGAAAAGAAAGTGTAGGAATTTGAAGCCATCAGTCTCTTATCCTGACCTCTGCTTTGGCTCTAACACTTAAGACTTCCCATGATTTTTTCTCCAGGTGACAGCCAACTATTGTTCATCTGTCCCAAAGATAATAAAAGAGAAAGGTGGTTTATGTTACAGCTCAATCCAATCAAACACTCATTTGTTAAACATTTATTAAGTGCAAAGCTCTGACCAAGGTACTAAAGATTCAAAAACAAAAGGGAGAAGAAAAAATGTATGTAAATATATTTATATATGAATGTATCCATATGTTTACACACATGTATGTGTGTATGCATATATGTCTATATAAAGTCTCTCTAGGAGAGAGAGAGAGAGAGAGAGAGAGAGAGAGAGGGAGAGAGAATAAAATGAATTTTTGAGAAAGGGGGCCTTCTCTAACAATCAGGATAATCAGGAAAGACCTCAAACAGGAGGTGACATTTGAACTGTGTTTCAGAGATAGCCAGGGAGCTAGGGATTGTTTGAAGTAGTGAGGAGGCAGAGAGGAAAACATTCCAGCCATGGACAACCTGCCCAAGGACATGGAGTGTCACTTGCAGGGAATAACAGACTAAAGCCGATAGTTTGCAATGTCGAATACTTATGGAAAATAACATGAAATCAATCTGGGAAGATAACTTAGAGCCAGATTGTAAAGAATTTTCAATGTCAAATAAAGTTATATTTCATCCTCAAGGTAGCAGGGAGCCACTGAAAATCCTGAAGCAAGGGAGTGACATGGTCAGACCAGTGCTTTTAGAAGAGCAATTTGGCAGCCATATGAAATATAGATTATAGAGAGAAGAGACTGAAGATCTATTTGGATGCTATTTCAGTCATCTAGGTAAGAGGTGAGGAGTGGCTAAGTAAGAGTGGTTGCTGTGTGACTAGAGAGAAGGGAATGTATGTGAAAGATGCTATTTAGATGGAACTGGCAGAACATGGCAACTGATGGGGGCAGGAAAAAGGAAGGGGATGAGAGGAAAGTGAAGTGGTCTGGAGAGGTTGAAGACCTGGGTGAATGGAAGTATGTGGCTCCTGAGACAGAAAAAGGAATTTAGGAAGGGGGAATGGGTAGCTGGTTATGTAGTGAAGCAAAGAACTACCATAGCTGGTGCTCTGTTCTCATGGAAATCTGAATCTAAGCAGCCTTACCCAAAAGTAGGGGCCAAGTTCCCCAAGTCTCTTAGGAACAGAGAGCTGCTGTTCAACATGAAATCTGCATATACAGGGTATCCCAAAAGTCTTACTGCCCTTTTAAGCTTTGAAAGCTTAGAAGAGGACTACACATTTGGGTATACTCCAGTACTGTGGAATCTGTTTCCCCTGGTTTCCATCTTTCTTTACCTTTTTCTTGAGATAATCCTTCCTATGCTTTTGTATCTAGAATCCTTAAGTATCTGATCTTATGACTCTTAGGTAACCCAGAGTGCTTTTTGTGTATTCTCACAATTTGATTCTCACAATTATCCTGTGAGAGGTAAATAGCCTTATCCTCACTTTAGAGATGAGATTGATACTTGAAGAAATTAAATGACTTGCCTATCAACACAGGAAATATGAGAAGGCAAGATCTTCAACTGTGTAATACACTCCCTAGCAGCCCAAAGCTTTTGATACTAAGACAGTCTGGAACTCATTTTTATGATATTTAGTGTATATTTTATGTCTTCAAATGAATGGAACATTCACAAGAAGGCTGGAAGCTCTGCATTTACTCTGTTTGCTGACCTTGGGAAAGGTCCAAATATCTGAGAAGCAGTTGTGGTAGGCTAGACTTACACTAAACAATTATTTAAATAATAATTTGCCAATTATCTGCAAGAGTGATTCTTGAATCACAAATCAATTAAGGCTCACCTAAGGGTAGATTGATAAACACACTTCAAATACATAAAATTTTTGTTGGTGATATTTACCTTTGGCCTTGTTAGTTAAGCCACTTTAAAGGTAGCATCAGCAAAAATACCCTCCTGGCCTCATTTGAAAACTCCAAGACTAATCTGGGACCAGCCTCCCAATGAATGGGTAAGTAACCAGTTACCAGTTAACTTCCTTAGTTGGAATATGACTGATAATTCATCTGTCAAATTAAAATTCAAGAGCATAAGTAGCTACATTTTAGTGGACTGAATAAGATCCACTATGCAAAGATTGTTCAAGTATTATTCCAAGCTTCTCCCTGAAACAGAGGCCCCTAATTTTTAAGGACAACATTTGACCAGTGATGTTGCGTGGTCGTATTTCATAACCATACAAAACTACAGACTTCAAAGAATAAAGTTTGAGGATTACTCAAAGGGACTGGTAGAGCCATAAAGACTATGAGCAAAACTGCAACACATTACAAACATAGGATCATGCAGGAGAAGAGGCATATAAAGGACATGTCTATATCCTTTATCTATATAAGCATAAAGGCGTAAAGGAATGTTAACAAAACAATGCATTACAAGGGAAATTTAAAAAAAAATGAAGATGAGTGGGTGACATAACCAAATGGAGGAATAACTAAAGGACAATATCTTTACTTCATTGGTATCCATATAATACAAAGGAAGGCTTCTAGAACATTGAGGAGGCCCGTGGGATAAACTTTTAGGATAGGAGATGGGAAGATTGACAGGCATGAATGGGTTATGATTCAGATTTATTGGTGGAGACACCCATATTGATGAGATCACAAGTGGTAGGATCTTTGGATCCTAAATATAGAGCTAGAGGTGACCTTAGAGGCTATTTAGTCCAGTTCCTTCATTTGACAAAATTGGAAGCTGAGGCTCAGAAAGGCAAAATCACTTGTTTAAATCATAAAGATAATTAGTACCAAAAGCAGGATTTAAGCCCAGGTCCTCTGCAGGGATAACTACACTTAAATTTCCCTTCTTCCTGCTATGGCTTTGGACATTCTCTTTAAAAAATGTTCAATAGCAGTAACAAAAATGATTGCTACATGGAAATATGTTTCAGTATTTAGACTATTTTATTTCTAAGGTGGCATTCATTTATCATCCCCATTTTTTATGTTTAGTGTTCTAACAAATTGGCCAATAAACTGGAACAATAGCCATCAGAAACATTGTAGAATTGAGCATTATGATTGCTCAGTGATGTGGTGGTCATAAAATTAAGTTCAGCATTTTTTTCTCATCAGATAATTTGAAATGGCATCTTAAATACTTATTTTTTCCATAAATTATTCATAGCCTCTGATACATTATTATGTGAACCTTTTTGGTAATCAACTGCTGCCTGAGCAAGAGAAAGAAGGCATATATTTAGTTCTAAAAAGCTGTCTGTGTAGTAACCTATGAATGTTATATTGCCATTTCGTTGTCACAGCTGGGCTTGTGCTAAAAATAGAACTGTTAAATGATGGACAGTTTTCATGGCTTGTTGGCATGGAATCAATATGAAACAGAAGGGGCCGCATGAATCAATTACTTCGTCACTGCCTAGGTTACCATGGAATCTTGAATACCTCTGTGTACCTCTGCTTGTCCTGTCCGGGTAGTTTTCTCTGCATATCTCTAATTAAAATGGATGCAATTTATTTAGTGATAGAAAGCTTACTTGAGCAAGTTCTGTGAAGGTGCCAGACACCATTTAACCACCTATGCATATTCAGGAAAGACTAATGTGGAAATGCAAATACGTTCTTCTAATTTAATTCCTTAGTTGAAAAAAAATCTCTATTCCCTCATGTAAATAAGCTTCATCTGGATGTAACAAAATAATATTTGCTTCTGATTCTCCAAGCAAACTCAAAGCAAGAAATTATTTTTTAAATATTCACTTTTGTTCTATGGTGGATGCAGTACTATCTTATGCCATACTTACTGGCTTAGAGTTCACAGCTTTAATTTCATGTGAAAATTAGAATTCTAGAAAAACTCCATTTCATTTCTCTTTGAAGAAAAGTAGTATTTTACCATGAGAAGCATCTTGGTATAGTACAAAGAGCACCAAACTGGTCTCCAAAAGACTTGGATTTCAATAAGTTATGAATATTACATTGGAAGACCTGATTGAAAACAATCTTGGCTCAGTCACTTGTTATTTTTGCTACCTTAAGTAAGTTACAACCTATCAGGGTCATAGTTTCTTCATCTATAAAATTTGGTTGGACAAGAAAACCTTTCAGCTGTAAGGTTCCAATCCTGTTATCCCATGACTATGTGTGTGACAATGATTAAGTCACTTAAACTCTCTGAGATTTAATTTCCTGACAGAAGCATACTTAGCCTATCACTACATAGGATTGTTGAGAGGAAAATACTTTATAAACCTTATAGCCCTATATAGACATGTTACTATGAATACTAATAGGTATTTATTATATTTTCATAATTTCTATAAATATCCTGATGTCAAAACTTTGATTTCAAAATCTCATTGTAGAGTCTCATTGAGAAGCTTTTATTCTGAGTATTTTTCAAATAAAGGAATAAGAAACTGAGGAAATCACTTTTTTTAAAAAAAATTTAACTTTTTCAGGTGAAATTCTTTAAAAAATCCCTATTATATGACCTTGTTATGCAGAGTTTTGTTAATATTTATAAATATCCCAATGTCAAACTTTAATTTCAAAATCTCATTATAGATTCTCTTTTCAAAGCTCATTTTAAGCATAAGAAAGATTACAGAATAAAGGAATGAGAAACTGAAGGTAATTACTATTTTATCAAAGGGTTTAATATAATTTTAGGTGAAACTCATTCATACAAATTGCTATTTTATAGACCTTAAATTTTCATGCATTCACAGAGTCACAATATTTTAGGCCTAGGTGGAACCTAGAAATAATTTCTGTCTCAGGTAATTAGGGAAGAGGGATTTAAAAAAAATTTTGCAGTAATATTTACAACACATTTGTATAGTATTGTAATAACCTCACAAGGTGGGCAGAATAAGTACTATTTCTTTGCATATGAGTAAACTCTAGTTAAGGAAAATTAAATGATTTGCCCAAGACCATATACTTGGCAGACAAGGGAGCTAAGGCCCATACTGAATTCTCCTGCTTGACTATCTAGAATTTCGGTTAATTATACCATACTAACTTTCAGCACATAAGCCAAATTCACTCAAATGAATAGATACAAAATACTCTTTAGGACTCAAATTGTGGGGTATTAATTGTTCATGGTTAGACAGTCTCAATACGATAAATACAACTAAACATAATTTGGGCCTTGAAGGGATGGCTCAGTTTTTGACAGGTAAAAATGGAGGAAGGGAGAAGGGCATTTAAGTCTAGGGAACATTGTAAACAAAGGCTTTCATGTAAAAAATGTAGGACTTATTCAGGAAATAGAATAGTACAGCATGCTCAGGATATGAGGTACCCTGGTTTTTGTTTTTTTGGGTTTTTTCTTTGGTTTATTTTTTACTCCTCTTAAGAAATTTTTTTTCCAATTAAGGTCCATTGGGGAGCCTGTTTACTTTAGGGACAAAAATTAGGTCAAATTCTTTGGAAAATTGTAACTTAGGTACTAATAGAATGCAGTCTCCTTGAGGATAATAATTATTTCATTTTTGTCTTTGTATATTTAATGTCTAGCACAATCTTTGCTGATAGTATGTGCTTAATAAATATTTTCTGAATTGGTTTGAATAGCTTAATCCCTTTGCCCAAGACAAAGGACTTCTAATATTAGAAAGAAATATGCTTTCCTCAGAGTCAAAAGCAGAATAGCCACTTGATGTAATAGCTCTGTTCCTGGAACTTTATATTCTCCTTTATATTTAGGGATTTCTCTAGATGTTATCAAGGGAATTGAGGATAGCACTCACAATTATAAATGAACTGCTTCCAATAACTGGAGATGATCTATAATACATTAATCCCTGGCTCATTCACTAGAGATAGGGGAGAATACTGACTACAGTAGGGAGGGTCTTAGCCTGGTCCCAAAAAGATCTGCTATTGACATACTAGTAAACGTAGAGGGTAGAACTAAGAACAATAGTAAAAGTTGTGAGAAGGTAGATTCCAGTCCAGTAATAGGAAGCACTGTCTACTAATAGAACATTGGACCTGGAATCAGAAGACCTGAGTTCAAATCTCACATCCTACAATCCTGAGCAAATCACTTAGCCTATCTCAACTGCAGTTGCCTCATCTGTAAAATGGACATAATAGTAGTATATACCATGCATAGCTGTTATGTGGATCAACTGGCTTAACATATGTAAAGTGCTTTGTAAATCCTAAAGTACAATGTACATGTTAGTGATATGAGGATGATGTTGATGATGATGATGATGATACAGTGGCTTAATGACTGCATAGTTTTCAGGGGGTATATGTTGTCAGAACTCTGCCATCCCATATTGTGCTGCCTTTATACCACTAGCTTGAATATAGTCTCCATATCCTTCTGTCAAAATGAGGCTGCTGACTGTCACAGCTTAACATTCAACAATGTGCCTCACAGAGACCTCGCCTTCTTTGCTTCCGTCTAGTTGTTTGGTTTCTCAGTTCTGGTATTCTGTTTTTGTTTATGACCATCTGGTTAGTTTTCTTTCCATAGCTTGATCCCATCAACTCCTTATTTAACCAATTCTCAACTCTCTCCTCTTGCCCAGTTTTTTTTTTTAAATTCTTCCTTCCTAACTCTTAACCCCTCACCTCCTACTATGTTTTATCTGGGATCCTACAGTTTATGTGTTAGGTAGTAAATTGACTAGATTACCTTCAGGGTTCCTCTTCACTCTTGTTATATTTCTCTGACTCAGAGTTATAGCCCAGATTGAGTAGATTTTGGGACTGGGTAACTATCCTTCCCAGAGCAGGCTCTTTGAATAGAGGACTCGTGTCCTCCACTTCAGAGTCCGCAATGTAGTTTCATTTTCTACAATGAAGTCAACCACCTAAACTAGGTTTATGTAGGGTCAGGCTTGGTCCAGCAAGTTTATCACTTCCAGCTATTGCAAGGGTCTGCATAACTGAGAGTTTCACTATCTGTTTGGGAATCATAAAGAAAAGACCTAAGGAAAGTTACATAGTATTATGGAAAGATTACTGGGTTTGGATCCAGGAGAAACCTGGGTTGCTGTCTTGGCAGAAATACATCACTGCTATGTAATACAGGGCAAATCAATTAGCCTCTTTAATCCTTAGTTCCCTCATTTCTAAAATCAGGATAACACCTGATAATACCTATGAATAGGGTTGTTATTAGAAAAGTACTTTGTAAACTTAAGCATTAAACAAATATGAGTTATAATTAACACAGTCATATTTTTAAAGCTAATTCTTCTGTGGATTTGGAGGGCTTGGAGAAGCTTGTTCTTAACCTGATGAAACTTTTAAATCTTTATGAGATTTATTATGCACCAGTTAAATTGGCATTGCTTAGTGCTTACCCCCTCTCCCTGTACATATGAATTTTGAAACATTTCTTTTTGTGTGTATGATTTTCATTTCCACTTATGTTAGCCATGAATATAAAATGAGTTATTTTTCTTCTGTGTTAAGGCACTTCACAAATCTAGCAATAAACATGCCCAAGGCAAATATTATAACCCATTCACAAAGGAAAAGTCAAATTACATTTGCCTATGTAAATGACTCAAGGAATGGTTTCCATGACTGCAGTGGGCTAGAAATTAATCTTGAGTAAATTTATGACTCTTCTTAGCTTATGCCCTCACTACATTTAAGATAGGCTAATGCATATGGGGAAGGGGGAGAGAAGGAACTTCCTTAATGATGAGTAGATTTTTCTCACAGAGTAAGCTAGAGAACATAAGATTGGAACCAATGTGGTCACTTATTTTCTACTTAGTTAAGTACTCATTTTCATATCTATAAGGAAAATGTTTAAGTAGGAAGGAATTGCCACTGTTGCTGATACAAAGAAAGCTTGAGTGGTGGAAGGAGGGAACAAGTATGTATTAAGTGTTTACTACATGCCTGGCACTGATCTACAAGCTTTAAAAGTATATAAAGTATGACCTCATCCTAAAACAAATATTGCAAGTGTCAATAAGAGAGTGAGACAAAGGAGAATTCCAACATAATTCAGAAATACAACTTGAAAAGAGCCAGAGTAGAAAGACATTATGAGTTGGGAGGTAGGATATGGGAGGAGAATCTGTCTCGAACTTCCCTAGGTGCCCCAATTCCTTCTACATTCAATCTGGATTGAACAAGATGTTATTTCTACATCTCAATTCCTTTCTACTTCCTTCCCTGACCTCTCTATTCATATTTTCCCATCCCCACAAATATCTCATATATGTGTGTGTGTGTGTTTGTATATATATATATATATATATATATATATATATATATATATACACACATATATATATATATATATATATATATATATATACATATATATGAGAGAGAGAGAGAGAGAGAGAGAGAGAGAGAGAAAGAGGGAGGGAGGGAGGGAGAGGGAGAGACCTCACCCACCAAATAAAGACCTAAATCTGCCCAGATTTACAGGCATGAAATAATCAGATCAGTAATACATTGGCTCCAAAACAGTGATATCAGCATATCATGGAGTCATATAGTAGGAGGGCTAGAATGGATTTCTTCAATGACATACTGAAAAATCATTATTTGATGGATTTCATCTTCTAGTAAATAAGAGAACCCATTTGGATATGCTTGAACCTTGAGGATGCGGCCACAGAAATACTCGTATCAATAAGTACAGACTTCTATTTCGAAATCTGTGATCCTCTCAGGCTATGATTATATACAATTTACTAAAAGCTCCAGTTAATTACATAGCTAGTTGTTTTTTTTCCTATAGCAGCCTTTTTTGAATTTGATGGATCATATTTCCTATACTTTTATTCTTAAAAGGATATTTATTATCACATAATCATCCACAGCTTTCAACATATTTTTGTAAAAGAACTTAATAAAAATGTTACATACTGAGTTTAGTTTTATGCAATAGCATTTTACCAAGGTATAGCGAGCACCAACTGTGTGCCATGAATTGTGGTTAGTGCTAGGAAAAATATATGTCATGGTCTGTGCCCTCAAGTATATCATATTCTAGCAGAGATGATAAGGCATGGCCATGTTAAAATATAATATGAATAGAATGCAGAATGTACACAAAGTACAATGTGCTATGAAATCACGTAAGGAGAAGATGTCTCCTTTGATATTTTATGTATACAGTCTTCACATGTTGGCATGATATGATTATAAAGTTCTATTTGATATGATCAAATGTAAGTGGTCTTTCTGTCATCTGATTTCATAGCACTTTATACTCCTTTAATCTAGCCTAATTTGTATTCTGGTTATTATATACCTGACTTAATCTACCCTCCCCCCCAAAAAATTATAAGTACCTTAAGGCAGGGATTAGATATTACTAATCTTTGTAAGGGTACATTGCACATAATGGACATTTTAAAATGTTGAATGACTAGAAATCTAACTGTGCCCTGAAACTATTATCCCACTCCTCTAATCCCTTGAATTGCCAGATTTGTAGAAAGAGGAGTATATGGTCATTTCCCTCTCCTTATCTTCCTTTCTACCTTTCCTTCTTTCACTCATTTCTTTCAGCCTAACCTCTTTTCCTCTTGTTCTGTTACAAACATGCTCTCAGGTCACACATAACCTCCTAACTGCCAAGTCAGTTTGTCATTTCTGTGCATTTTTGACCTCTTTGAATTTTTATGGTATTTAACAGTGATGAGCATCCACTTCTTTTATGGTTTCTGAGGCACTGTTCGCTGCTGGTTCTTCTTCTAATTCTCTTTCCACTCTTTTTTTCTGATTCCTTTTGTGACTATTTCCTCCTACTTCTCACTACATAGAATTGTTCCCCAAAGTTTTATCCTATCTCTATAGCAATCTCATCTCTTCCTACAGTTTCAACCACAATCTCTCTGTAGATGTCTATTATATTTTTGCCTCTTCTTCTAGCCCCAGTTTCAGACACATATTTTCAATTTCCTATCTCACTACCTATATATCCTGCCAGCATCTCAAATGTAAAATGCTAATCCAACCTATTTCTGTTAATGGAAGTACATTTATCTCAATCACTCATTCTAAAAATCTCAATCCTCCTTTATTCATCCCTCAGTCTAATCAACTTCACAATCCAATTAATTTCCAAGCAATTTTAATTCTACCTCTGTAATAGCACTCATGTCTTTCCCCTCCATTCCTTTCCCATTCCAACCATATTTGTTCAGATATTTCTTGTTTGTCACATGGACTATTTTCACATCCTAGTAACTCAGTACAGCACTTTTAATCTAATTCCCTGTACTCTATGTTACACACAATGGCCAAATTAATATGTGCATCGTATAGTTCTGGTTGCATCATACTTCTGCTAAAAAAAAAGATAAAATAAAACTTTCATGACTCCACACATAATAAAATCCAGATTCTTTAATTTGACTTTCTTCTAGGCCCTCTAGCAATTTGGCTCCAACTCCAGTTTCTATCCTCATTTCATCTACTCAGTACTCTATGGCTTTCCCACAATTTTAAATTCCTAGAATGACCTCCTTCATTGGTATCCTTATATTTTTTCCAATTAGAATCCTATTTAGCTTTCAAATTACAAGGAAGAAACCACTTCCTGTATGAAGTGACATTATTTATCCAGTCGAAAGTGATTCTTCTCTCTTCCATCATGACATAGTACTTGTTTTGTACCTGTCTTATGCCATTTACACTCTTTTGTGTGGTAACTGTACACAAGTTAACATTTTTCCTATTGGACTTTAGGCTCTTTGAGAGAAGAGGCCATGTCTTATTCATCATTGTAGCCTTTTAATATCTAATATGAGGTCTTACATAAATTGAGCGATTAAATTTTAATTGAATTATTACAATTTTAAAAGATCCTATGAACTTTTATCACCAAAATATCACTTATTTGACATTTCTATCAAAAGGCAAACTAATAGAATGTAAAATTCTAGTAGAATCTAGGATTTAGAATTTTTATTTTCTTTTTGTATGCCTATCACAATTCCCCAAACATGGTAAGGACTTAATAAATACTTAACTGAAAACTTTTTCTAGTTCAAAAAATTTATACTTTATTAAAAATTGCTAGAACTAAGCTAGAACTAAAAGAGAATATAAATTGTACTATTAGTCTTAGAATGTATATCAACTAGTTTTGGAAAGAAGGGACCTAAAAAACACAACATTTAAATAACTCAAAATGAATAATCTAGAAATCAGTACAAATAGTAGGTGAAGTCAGTTTTTGTAAATACACTGATACGCACACAGAGATAAATTTTAGAGAAAAATATTCTAAGAACGTATATAGATGTGTATATTTACTCAGTGACTTTAAAATGGGTTAAAATATAAAATGCATTTTTTTGGTGAATTCTTCAGTATGTTTTTATAGTATCACTGTCAAATAATCCAGCATTTCCGGAGGCAGCCTTGAGGAAGCATAAATTTTTTTGAAGAAGTAGATTTGGCTTCTAGCTCATCAAAATTTATGAAATACGAAATTTTGGCAGTAATAAGCTATTTCATTTGCTTGAATTAAAAATATTAGTTATTTTCAGCTTTAATTACAATTAAATATAAATATTCTTCCATTTTCACACTTGAAAATTCTTCATTAGTAATTGTCATCTATTAGCCATAGGCCATATATTGTGCCTAATACAGTGCTAAGCATAGAGATACTCAATAAACATTTATTGATTTGTAAATTTCTATAACTGTACACTCATAAAATGAGATGACATTCAAAAGAAACATACTGATATACTTCAACTGATCTGTGACCTCATTGACCCCGTCGATGAAAATCATCACTCACATGTGCTGTATATTTTTGTTTTTCTGTTTTCCCACAGCACTTTCATAAAGGATGTACCCAATATGTTGAAGATCTTTCTCCAGGACTTCATATATTTCAAGGGAACTCATGCAACATTCAAATTATCAGCTATTCCTCACTCTTACCACCCAACATATCTGATGAGGCATTTTGTTAAAAACACCATATATCACTTCTTGGACATAGATAATTGTTGGAAATAGGCGAAAATGACTTATGTCCACCATGTGTTTCCCCATTGCTCTTTGAGTCATACTGAACAACAGCACCAAATAATAGCCATAAAAGTTTACATATGTATTACATGGGGCGTTAAGGTTTGCAAAACACTTTACAGAAATAATATCTCACTTGAGCCTCACAACAACCATGTAAGGTAGATACTATTATTATCTCCATTTTACAGATGAAGAAAATGAAAATGAGAAAAGTTACATTATTATTCCACAATATTACTGCTCTTGTGCAGTCATTTTTCAGTCATGTCTGCTACTTTCTGACTCCATCTGTGGTTTTCTTGGCAAAGATACTGAAGTGGTTTGCCATTTGCTTCCCTACCTCATTTTACCTATGAGGAAACTGAGGCAAATAGGGTTAAGTGACTTGCCCAGGGGCACACAGCTAATAAGTGTCTCAGGTCAGATTTGAACTCAGGAAGAAGAGTATCACTGACTCCAGGCTTGGCACTCTATCCACTGTACCACCTAGTTGCCAATCACATGCCGATCATGCCACCCATCTGCCACAATCACAGGACTCATAAGTCTCGGAGACAGAATTTAAACTCCTGTCTTTTTTACTCTAAGCCCTATGTTCCATCTACACACAAAGCTGCCTCTTAAGGTTAAATAATAGGTATATAGGGTAAAATTAGAACTAGAGACTTATATTCGAACCAATTATATGTTTTTCTTCTTTTTTAATATTTTATTTTTCCAATTATATGTAAAAACAATTTTACATACTTATTTTTTAGACTTTGAATTCAAAATTTTCTCCTTCTGTCCTTCTTCTCCACCCCCCCATTAAAGAAGGCAAGCAATTTGATATAGGTTATATATTTGCATTCATGCAAAACATATTTTCATATTAGTCATGTTGTGACTAATGTTTCAATCTGCATTCAGATACCATCAGTTCTTTCTCTGGAGGCATATAACATTTTTTGTCACAAGTCCTTTGGAATTGTCTGGGATCATTATATTGATCAGAGTAGTTAAGCCATTCATAGTTGATCATTTTTTATGATATTCCTCTTACTGTGTACAATCTGCTCCTGGTTCTACCTACTTCACTTTGCATCAGTTCATGCAAGTCCAGGTTTTTCTGAAAGTATCCTGCTCATCATTTCTTATAGCACAATAGTATTCCATCACAATCATATATCATAACTTGTTTGGTCATTCCCCAATTGATGGGCACCCTCTCCATTTCCAATCTTTGCCACCACAGAAAGAGATGTTATAAACATTTTTAATACGTATAGGTGTTTTTCCTTTTTAAAATCTCTTTGGGTTATAGAACTAGTAGTAGTACTGCTGAGTTAACGGGTATGTATGCACAGTTTTATAGCTCTTTGGGTATAATTATGAAGTGCTCTCCATAATGGTTCAATCAGTTCACAACTCCACCAACAGTTCATTAGTGACTCAATATTCCCACATCCCTTCCAACATTTGTCATTTTTCTTTTTGGTTGTATTGGCCAATCTGATAGATAAGAGGGGGAACCTCTGAGGTATTTTAATTTGTGTGTCTCTAATGAATAGTGACTTAAAGCATTTTTATGTGACTATAGACAGCTGTGATTTCTTCATCTGAAAACTTCCTATTCATATTCTTTGACCATGTATCAATTGCAAAATGACTTGAATTCTTATAAATTTTACTGATTATCAATATAATTGAGAAATGAGGTCTTTGTAAGAAAAACTTGGCTGCATTGGTTTTGACTGTGCAAAATCTTCTTAATTTAATGTAATCAAAATTACTCATTTTACATGGCATAATTCTCTTTATCTTTTGTTTGATCATAAATTCTTCTCTTAGCCATAGCTCTGAGAGGTAAACTATTCCATGCTTCTGTAATTTGCTTATGTTGTCACAATTTATGTCTAAATCATGTAATCCACTCTGCTATCTGCTTCCATTTTATGAGTGAGATCATCCCATTCACATTCACATTTATAATTACTAACTGTGTATTTCCCTCCATCCTACTTTCCCCCTCCATTTATTTTTCTCTGTTTCTCTCCTTTCACTCTGACCCTCCTCAAAAGTGTTTTACTTCTGACCACTACCTCCACAATCTGCTCCCCATCTATGTGCACCCTATTATCTTAATTCCCTCACCTCCTACTTCCCTGTTGGGTAAGATCGATTTCTATACCAACTGAATGTGTACGTTAGTACTTTTTTGAGCCAGTTATGAAAGTAAGGCTCAAGGGTTGCCTGACACCCTCCCCCATCTTCCCCTTTATTGTAAAAGCTCTTTCACACTTCTTTTATATGAAAGAATTTACCCAATTCTACCTCCCTCTTCCCTCTTCTCCCAGTGCATTCCTCTTTCTCATCCCTTAATTTTATTTATTTTGGATATCATCCCTTTATAGTCAATTCACACTCATGCCCTCTGGCTATGTATATCCCTTTTAACTACCCTAATGTTGAGAAAGTTCTTAGTAGTTACAAGTATCATCTTCCCATGTAGGAATATAAACAGTTTAGTCTTATTAAATCTGTTATGATTTATCTTTCTGGGGTACTTTTTTATGCTTCCCTTGAGTCTTGTACTAGAAAGTCAAGTATCCTATTCATCTCTGATCTTTTCATCAGGAATACTTGAAAGTGATCTAATTAATTATCTATTTTTTCACCTGAAGGATTATAATTTTTGATATTTAAATGATTCTTAGTTGTAATCCTAACACATTTGCCCTCTGGAATATCGTATTCCAAACCCTCTATTCCTTTAATGTAGAAGCTGCTTAATCTTTTGTTTTCCTGACTATGGCTCCATGATATTTGAATTGTTCCTTTTGGGCTGCTTGCAATATTTTCTCCTTGACCTGGAAGGTCTGGAATTTGTCTATAATATTCCTGGAAGTTTTCATTTTGCAATCTGTTTCAAGAGGTAATCAGTGAATTCTTTCAATTTCTATTCTATGATCTGGTTCTAGCATATCATAGCAGTTTTTCTTGATAATTTCTTGAAAGATGATTTCTAGCCTCTATATTTGATCATGGCTTTCATAAAGTTCAATAATTCTTAAATTATCTTTCTGGGATATATTTTCCAGATCATTTCATTTTCCAATGAGATTTCCCATTTTTTCATTCTTTTTATTTTACTTGTTTCTTGATATCTCATGGAGTCATAAGCTTCTACTTTTCCAATTCAGATTTTTAAGGAATTATTTTCTTCACTGAGCTTTTGTACTTCCTTTTCCATTTAGCTAATTCTGCTTTTTAAGAAATGTTTCTCTTTAGTGTATTTTTATGTCCCTTTTACCATTTGGCCAATTCTATTTTTAAGGTGTTATATTTTTCAGTATTTTTTGTGCCTCCTTTATCAAGGTTGTGACTCTTTTAATGTTTTTTCTTGCATCACCTTTATTTCTTTCCTCAATTTTTTTTTTTACCTCTGTTATTTGATTTTTAAAATCCTTTTTGAGCTGTTACAGGAAAAATTGGGGCCTGAGACAAATTTACATTTTTCTTTGAGACTTGCATGTACCTGTTTGGGTATTGTTGTCTTTTAAGTATGTGTTTTGATCTTCCCTATCACCACAGTAACTTTCTGTGATCAGGTTTTTTTTTTTCATTGTTTGCTCATATTTTCAACATATTTATATTCAATATATTTCAATATATTTATTTCAATATATTCAAAATATATTTCAATATATTTATTCAATATTTAATATATATTCAAAACATTTAACTCAATGTTAAAGTTGGGCTTTGCTTCTGGGGTGGAGGGGGCACTGTCCCAAGCTTCAACTTTTTCATGATGCTGTTTTCAGAGCTAATGCGGGTGGTCTGTAAGTTTTCAGTACTTCCAAGGTGGTATGACCTAAAGAGCTGTGGCTTCCTGGCCTCTGAGTGACCACAAGCACTCCTTTCTGCCCTGGAATTGTGAGGAGAGTCCTGGCTCCTGCTAGTGTTCCTCTTCTCCCTAGGACCGTGACCTAGAACTGAGAATGAGCAATGCAACAGATCCTGCTCCCAGTGTCAATAAAAGGCACTGTAATCTCCTTCTGGCCAACTGTGTAACTTCTTATCATCTGTGGTCTAAGAGCTCCCAAAAGCTGCAACCACCAATTCAGTCTTCCCCAAGGGCTGCTGCTACCTTGCTGAGACATGGCCTGTACTAGACTGTGTTCCACTCTCAGCCCAGTGAGATATCTTGGGCTAGAACCCTGTCCTTTTGTTGGTGTTGCTTCTTCAAAATTCATTTTTAGGAGTTATTTTAAAGTCATTTGAAGGGGAATTTGAGACAGCACTTGCAAGCCCCTGCCCTTCCTCCACCATCTTGGCTCAGCCTCTCCCCTTTCCTGAATACGAGAGATTGATACCTATTTCTCATTCCCTTTTTGCTTAGAAACATATTATTGACCCTTAAGGATTACATTCACTGAATGGCACCATATTGGGTTATTTGTGGGGGGTTGTTGTTATTGTTTTTAGTTTTCCTGTGGTTGAATGGCAAAACTTTACTACAACTCGAAGTTTTTTTTCCATGTACAACATAAAAGAAGAAGTTTTGGGTTTGCCTATCCTGTGGTATAAAAATGAAACATTTCGGTTTATAATATTCAAACATCTGTGGCAGGAGCAAACAATGGCTCAGAGCCTCCTTATGTGTGCATTCTTTGGGAAGCAGTTTTGCTTTCAAGTAGCTCAGCTACAAACATAACATAATATTGAAAGTTATCAAGGTTATGATTCTGCTTTGATGATTCTGCTTATAAATCAGGGAATGTTTTACCCTTTGCTTATGTAGTTTATAGGGGGCAGCAAGATACTGCAGCGGATAGACTACCAAGCCTGGAGTCAGGAAGACTTCTCTTCCTGAGTTCAAATCTGGCCTCAGATACTTACCAGCTATGTGACCCTGGGCACTTCACTTAGCCCTGTTTGACTCAGTTTTTTCATCTGTAAAATGAGCTGGGGAAGGAAATGACAAACCATTCTAGAATCTTTGCCCAGAAAACCCTATATGGGGTTCCCAGGGGCCATGATGACTAAAATAACTGAACAACAATGATAAATATGTAGTTTGTGTGTTTTGTTTTGTGGCTGTTGTTTTGAAATTCTTGAGAGGGAATTTGTAATTATGGTTTTGCTTTCAATGGACAATCCAAAGTACACCCCCACAAAAATTTTATATAAGAAGCCCTTTCAATCCTTTGGGTCAGTTGTTTTTTATTGATAGACTTGGCATTAAATAAACTGACTGGGTTAAGTTTTCATTCAATTATGAGAGTGAACCACTAATGATGCCTGTTTTTTATTGTGAACTTGACAGACATTAAAAATGAACATTTCAAAATAGAAAGAAAAACAAGAAAGGAAGATTGACTATGTCACTATGAGCTTCTATTATTTAAAGTTTTTAAATCTGCGTTATGTTTAACAAGATAGTAACAAAACTGTCCTGCCTGCCTGTGTCCCTTTATCCTCCCTTTTGTGTGTTTTTAAACAGTTTCATTGATATGCTTTTTTATTCTTTTTATTTACATCATTACACTAGCCACTAACTCCTCTCCTACAACTGTCCTGATCCTCCCAAAAAGGCTCTTTATGTAATCAGTATATAGATACAGAGTATAGATATAGACAGTCAAGTAAGACAAATTCACTGTTCCCACAGTGGTTGTATCTGAAAATGCATGTCTCATTTTGGAACTCTAGTTTATCATCTTTCTGCCAACACCTGGTCAGCATGCATTAATCATCCATCTTTTGAAGCAAGAAATCTTAAGTCTTTATAAATTATTTTCTTTTACATTATTGTCATCATTATACGTATTCTTATCCTGTTTCTTTTCCCTTTTCTCTACATCAATTTATACAAATATTTCTAGGTTTCTCTGAATCTATTCTTTTTGTCATTTGTTTAGAAATATAGCATTATATTCATATACCATATTTTGTTAAGGTGTTAACCAATCGATTGGTATCCATTTTGTTTCAGTTCCTTTCTATGATAAAAAAGGTTCTTCTATGAATATTTTCATATATATTAGTCCTTTCCTTCTGTCTTTAACTTCTTTGTAGCCAGTAGTATGGTTGCTAGGTCAAAGGACTTGCATAGTTTAGTGATTTGGGGGGGGGGGGGTAATTGCAACATTGCTTTCCAGAATTGCGTGTCCCATTCACAGCTTCACCGGCTAAATGGGTATTAGTGTGCCACTCAAATAATCACCAATTTCTTCTTTTGACATCTGTGCCAGTATAAGGGAGATGGAGACTCAGAACCCTCGAAGATAAAATTGCTACTGTCTTTTTCCTCCACTATTAGGCATTGGTCAAGATTGTCCTCTTTGCCTCACATGCAGAAAACTAACGCTTGTGGGTTACCTTTAAATTAATCCTCTTGGAATTTTTTTACCTCTCTTCAGCACTTACACATTCTCCTTTGAATTATAGACATTCATAGACATGTTTAGATTCTTTCCTACTAGAATATTAACTCCTTAAGGCTAGAGTCTGTCTTATTCATCTTTCTGTCTTTTAGAGTATATAGGGCCCTGTTCATAGTAGATGCTCAATAAATATTTACTGAATTGAAACAAGATTGAAAATAATTTCCTGGACTAGTTACCCTTATCCCTCAAAGTAATCAGTGATTAATTTTGGAAATTTTGATATTTCAGGGCCAGAAATATCTCCCTTGTAGAAATACAATTCTGGATAGAGTTATGGAGCATATAAAATTGCATGTAGTTGTTGGGATCCCCAAATAGAGTAATATAACCAAATGACCATAGTACTCTGTATTTAAGGCCCCACTCACCTGGATTCTTCCTTCTAAATGCCAAGAAAATAATCTCAGATGCATCCATGGTGTTCCAATTAAGCCTCATCCTTACTTTCATCTAATCCCTTATAATTCAGTTCCATAGCTGGTTCTCTAAGGGACCTCATTATATGGGAGAGTGATATGTGGAAGCTGAAAAGACTGAGATTTGGGGTTGAACTAATGATGACTTATCTGAAGTGCAACTTCACATTTAGATCATGTCCTAGAGTACAATATCCAGAGAGATGGTAATTCTCAGTATGCCAAACCAACCATGTAATGGTCAGGTTCCATTTTACACCTGGTCTGGCCAGCCCAGTTTTCCAGCTGAAGTGGCTCACTCATGCTGTTATAATTGGAGGAAGATGCCTTTATCAGGAGAAACAGGAGCTGCATTTAGAGATATGCCAGTGAGATGGAACACCCAGTAGACCCACTTGACAGGTTAGTCAATCAAATGTTTGCTGACAAAACCATGGCTGGATATTTTGCACTTGGCCAATTACCTATTCACAATGACTGCTTTTACCAGAGTATTCATCAGGAGATGATAAAGGAATGACGCTTTGATTCAAAATTAACTCTAGACATTGACAATCCAGGATTTATAGAATAAAAGCTCTCTTAATAGAAATGGTTGGAAGATACCAACAAATTAATATGCAAAGGCACCCGTTCATTTTTATATATTCACATACATACATATATAATTCATATTATAATCTCTCATGCCAGTGCTGGTTTAACAAATGTGGTTCAGTAGGTTTCTACATGTAGGCTTAAGTCCACGGTTAATATCATTTCCTAAGATTCAACAGAATTGGGAATAAACTTTCTGAGCATTATCTCCACCACAAATGTGAAGCATTAAGCAATACCATCCTCTCCTATAAGAATACCTTACACTGTAGAAAATGCTGGCGATCCAGAGGATATATGGAATGGAGCCGAATGGAACCTCCAGCAATATTACCTCCAAAGTCCTGTTTCCTTCTGTAACAAATGCTAGTCAATTCCTTGGCCCTTGCTTCCCAATCAGTAGCCCCTTTGCCACTAATTGGTGTACAACATCAAATCCTGCCACAGACTGTATTCCAGTGGCATAACTTCATACAACACAGGAAAAGCACTGCTTCTGGAGAAGGCTTCATAGTAAGATTTCAATGGAGAATTTTCTATGCACTCACAATCTTCACCTTTTTCACATCAGTTCCCCAGTTTTACTTTTGTCATGTGTGTTTCCTCAGAATAATATCCATTCTTTAAAGCCACAGAATTGAAAAGCCCAACAAAAGAGAGCAATGAAATACATGCACATGACATAAAATCCAGCACTTACATGACAGACAACTAACTAAAATTCAAGAATCATCTCAATCTAGTTTCATTTGATCAAGGCCAGCCTCATGTAGGGAGAAAAACACATACACATGACCATTGTGATAGAAAATAAAATATCCTTCTCATTGCTTGTTCCATTTAATTCACACACTGCTACCAGTATTTCTCTGTTCACATGCTCTATGCTCCCCATTGGAATTGGAATTTCTTGAGGGCAGATGTTATTTCATTTCTGTCCTTGTGTCCCCAACACAACATAATACAGGCACTTGATCATAAGTGTTGGATTGAATAGACTTTCACAGATTTCTCTTTTATTACTTAAATGCAGAGAACAATGCATAGGAACAAAGATGTAGGGGCAGGAGTGAGCATGGCATAGGTGAGACATTGTCCTGATTGTATCTTTACATTTAAACAAAAAAAAATGTATAACCACACAAAATCCACATTTTGAGAGAGTATAAGTTTCTTTTGATTTTGTGCCCTGGGGCAGCAAAGGGATGGCTATTACAATAAAACTTCTCCAAAATAAAGGTGGGGAATAAAATTTATCCCTCCTGTAAATAAACAGCCTGTGCTGGAAACCAGTACTGATTTATGCCAGCCTGTTCCTCTCCTTAGGAAAGAGAATAGTCTTTGATGTTTGGCAGTTTTAGAATCCATTCTTATTCGTGAGAACTACATTTCTTTCCTGGTTTATCTTCAACATAATATTCCCTAGTACACCTGAGTCTGGAAATATTTCACTTCTAAAATGACACAGGCCAAGATTTTCTCAGGCAAAGAAGATGTAAATATGATCATTAAATTTTACTACATGCTTTCTAGTGATGCACTGATAGATAAAGAAATGGGACAATGAGTTATGATGGCAGACCTACCTTTTGGGAGTCTGGAAGCCAGGAGGATTGCATCAGTGTGACCTCAAATTCAGACCAATCTGAAAGTCTCCAGACCATTAGTATACAAGATAACCTGTACAGCTGCAAAAGGTACATCACAAATAGCATCTATAGCATATATTTCCATAGGAAGTCCTTGTAAGCACATATGGGCTTTACATTTAAAAAAAAATTAAACTGATTCACCAGTTACTGAAATACAATTTACAATTAGTGAATATGACTGATATAAAAATTCAACAGGCTGGGCATGTCTAAAATAATGTCTAAACATCCAGATACAGTTACCAAATCTTCTTGTTTCTTTCTCCGCATTTCTTGATATGCTTCCTTCTTCTTTTTACTCATATAACCATGACTCTTGTTCAAGTCTTAATCACCACTCCCTGACACTATGGCAATGGTGTCCCATTTGGTGTTCTGGTCTCCAAATAATAACTACAAGAATAACAACGAATAGCATTTATATAATGGTTTAAGGCTTATAAAGATCTTTATAAATATTATTTTATACTCACAATAGGCGTGTTAGCTAGGTGCTGTTATTATCCTTATTTTACAGAAGACGCAAGGGAGGCAGACATACTTGCCCATTGTCTGAGGTGAGATTTGAACTCATGTCTTCCTGACTGCAGGTCCAGCACTCCATTGACTGTACCACCTACGTACTATTTTCCTAAAGCTCGCATCTGACCTCTACTCAAAAAATCCCAGTGATTCCTTATTAAAATCTAGAATCAAATAAACCCTTCTCTATGACACTGAAAATCTCTTCACGCTGTGTCTGCCTTGACTTTCCAGTCTATTTACATATTATTCCCCTCCATATTCATTAGGGCTAGCAATATTAACCTCCTTGCTCTTCCTCACGCATGACTCTCCATTTCTCATCTCTGCAACTTTCTACTGACTATCCACTTTTCTTGGAATGCTTTCACTTCTCATCTCCATTGCTCATATTCCTTGATTTCCTTCAAGACTTAGCCCAGCCACCACCTGCTACAGGAGTTCCTCTCCTCCCCAGCCCTGCAGCTCTTACAGATATTCTTATAAATAATATAATATTTGTAATATATCATCTTCCCCAGTACAATGTAAGCTCCTCAAAGGTAGGACCTGTTTTGCTTTTATCATTGTGCCTGTTGGTCTTAACACAGTGATTGGCACACAGTCATCATTTAATAAATGCTTGATTGATTTGATATCTAATAATAATGATAATAGCTAACATTTATACAGTACTTACTGTGTGTCACACACTGTGCTAAATGCTTTAGAGATATCTTATTTTATCCTCCCAACCCTAGGAGATGGGTAATATTATTATCCCCATTTTACAGTTCAGGAAACTGAGGCAAACAGAGATTAAATGACTTGCCCACGGTCACACAACTCAAAAGTATCTGAGGCCAGAGTGAATTCAGGTGTTCCTCACTAAAGGTCCATCACTCTATGTACTCTACCACTCAGCTGCCTAAAGCTGCCAGAAGCTGTCAAAAAGGCACCTAAGGAGTTGTGACCTCAAGAAGAGAAGCAAGTTCCATTTAGAACTTACCCTTTGCTTAGTTGGATATTGGCATTTTTGTTTTATTTTTATTGAAGGGAGAGATTGTTTAATTTTTGTTCTTTTTCACTTTTGTCTTAAAATAGTGACATAATTATTCTGGGAAATGTGTACCAACATGGGCAGAATGATGGATAGCAACCCATGGTCTTTGAGAACCTTAGGAGGTTTATAAATTTCAGTGGCAGAGCCACAAAGCGGGCCAAGTTCTGCAAACAATTTAAATCAGAGAGAGCCATTTTCATGTCTGCACAGGGTAGAAAGGACCACTCACCAGATCCTGCAGCCACATAGTGTGGCCCTGAGGTGCCATCATTTCTGAATGAAAAAGGACGGGAAACAGAAAAATACTGGAGCACCATTATTGTATAGCACACAGTTGAATCAAGAATCAAGACTGACTATTCCATTCTCATTGAAAAAGAGGGCAGATTGCCTGGAATCTTTACTTTATCCCTGGAAAAATAGAGAACTTCCCCCTATTCAAATGGAGTAATGCTGAAGCTAATCAGAAAAATCAATTAATTCCCTTTTCTCCTTTTTCCTATTCATTGTTTCCAACTTCCAGATCCTCTTATTAGGGAAATCATCTCGAAGCACATTTTCTCGTTTCTCATGATGGGTAAATTGAGTTGTTCCTAGATAAATTACTGAGTTTTCTCTGTGGTTATGCATCTAATGAAATATGTGCTCAGTTGTTTGTTGCCCTTTTTGTGGGGCATGACAAAATAGCAAAATAGCATTTGAATACTGTACACTTCTCTCTCCTCTTGGCCTATTTTTATTTCAAAGCTCGTGTCCCCTATTTCTCTATCTTATTATTATCTTTCACATTTGCATGGTACTTTTCTTGGTGTCTCCCTTTCTTATCATCACAAAATTTGCTTGTTTTGCGTTCTTTGCTAGGCTTATAAGGGTCACAGCTTTTTCTGCCAACAAGCCAGACTCTATTGAGGGTTTATAACCCCTCTCTTGTTCTTTTCTCTCTGTTTCATTATGCAGCTTTTTATTTGAATAATTTTCTGATAACTGATACAGATCCATTATGAAACTGGTAATTTGATTATATTCTTTGCTTTTTTGATTGAATTTCACATATTCCCATTTACTTCTTAAAACAACAATTTTCTTTTTTTGTTACAAATCAAGGCTTGATTTATTATTTTGTTGATTGTCTGAACTATATTTTATCATTATTTATTTATTTAATATTTTTAGTTTTCAGCATTGATTTTCACAAGAGTTTGAATTACAAATTTTCTCCTAATTTCTACCCTGCTCCCCAATCCTAGATGGCATATATTCTGATTGCCCCATTCCCCAGTCAGCCCTCCCTAAAACAACAATTTTCAAACCTGTGTACCTGTTATGGTAATTAGGGTGGTACTTTTTACTGTTTTCTCTTTTGGAATGCTGAGGTAATCAAGTAGCTTTGATGAGTTTTGCTTTTCAAATGTAATGGCAAGCAAAGTGGACCTTTTGTTATCTTTGTTTTGGAGTGCTTCTCAGCACTAAGGAATCTTTGGTTGAAATGGGAGTCTTTGATGACCTGCTGAAGTCAAGGTAAGGCTTAGTTCATATGGGTTTGAGTCACATGACTGTGATTCCCTTTGACACTGAAGAAGTGTATATAAACCCAGAAGTTAGCATTTTGCCTTTGGGGGCACACTCATTGAAAGAGTGTTGGTGACAAGACTCTGGGTAGTCATTGAAGCATCTCCCCTCCCGCCTCCCTCTCCCCCGCCAGTTTGAAAACCCAGATATTGGTGCTTCCCTCTGGTAGCTATATATGTATTGTGATTTGGTCAGACAGATAAAAGTCTGTCTATTATTCTGTTTGTAATTTCTGTTTGTATTTGCTCTGAAGTTTAGGGTGCTGGCTTTCCCCCCTGAACTAAGTGAATGGTATATGTCTATTTAATTAAAGTTAGGTTGTTAACCCCTTAAAGTTGCTTTCCTTAGAAAAGTAGATCAAAGGACCTGTACTAGCGGCCCTCCTGTGTGCCGTTGGTCTTGTTGGTCTTTCACCTCCACAGCAGCTGCTAGCAACATTGTTGTTAACAGTACCACGTTCGTTGTTGTTGTTTTTGCTTTTTTGCTTTGGACTTTTCTTGAAGTTGCTTTTTGACCTCAGATTATTTCTGATCCTTTTGTAAAGAACATATTCTTAAAAATATTTATTAATTACATCTCTCTTTTAGGATAGGTGTGTTTTCCTTGAGTAATTTTTGGTTTCTAATACATAGCTATAATGCTGCTCTAAATCTAAGGTCAGAAATATATTTTTCACCATCTAAAAGATGCTTAAGTTGAAATGGGACATTTATTTCTATGCCAGTTTGTCCACATTATCGATATTACTCCAATTAATCAACATTTTGTCCTAATGTGAGTAACTTGTGTCCTCATTCAGATTGCTGGTAAATTGACATAATCTGCTCATCACCTGAATCTTTCAAAATATGGTTTTTGAATTTTATGAGAAAGATAAAAACCAAAGGACACTCGGCGAATCAAGAAGTATTTATTAAGCACTTACCATTGACAGACAGTATGGAGATAAAAAATACTAGAGTTAAAAAATCTTGGTCCTCAAGGAGCTTACATGTGGATGCAGCAGATAACATTTAAATAAAACAAGTATATACAAGAAGTATGCTGATTAAGTAAAAATTAACAGGGTTGAGGGGAAGGTGATGGTGAGAAGGAAAGAGGAGGGAAGTGAATTTATTGCTAGAAAAATAGAAACAGAAAAGGACTTCTCTACTTGGAGTCATGACAAAGACAATCAGAAAACTCATTTCTTTTTTTCTCCTGTTTCCTAGTCAAAAGTTTTTAACTTCCATCTCATGCTAATGAGGAAATTATCCCAAAGGGTATCTGCTCCTTCCTTGAGAGAAAAGATACTTTCCCCTCAGAAGGGAGAGTCTCCTCTGTCCCAAAGATATGTTAGGTAGGTCTCTGTCTTACTCTCTGCCATCCATATATGCTATCCTACTCTATTAGCTGCTGTGGCACAACACTCCAACCTGCCTTCTATAGACTGTTCCTGTCCTAAAATTCTTTCTCAGTCTTCCTCTCATATACTGTCCCCAAACACCGGTGAAAACAGCTCTTCCTTCAGGATGGCTCTACTAGTATGATTGATTATACCAGTCAGCACTTGATAGTCCCTGCCCAGGCTTGCTTGTATATTAAAACCAAATTAATTTTGGGGGAGGGGTCCATTTTATTTTTCCATTAGCAAGTACTTATTTTTTCTCCATCACATACTACCCCAAATTTAAAAGGAAAAAAAGGAAAACAAAAGTAGAAGATGTATAACAAATATGCATTAATTTAAATTGGTTGGATTTCAGACAGTGTTGAGGAGATTTTGAGATTTTGCTTCTCTGAAGGGAGGTAGGAGGAGGAGTGGTAAAGATGATATGTATTTAAAACCACTATTTGACCTAAGGCACCTATGTTTCAGGACTTCCTTGGAGTACGAAAGATAAGGAAAGGTGTATTTGTAGCCCCTGACTCTCAACTTTTCAAGGAGAAAATAAAGGGAATACTTATTACAGAAATATATGTGACTTGATTACTATTTGCCTAGCTACTAAGTGGTAAAGTTAATAATTATGCAAATCTTTTAGAATGAATTATATAATTTTGAAGTTTTAAAATTTGATTATAACACTAAACTCTGCATAGATTCTGTCTCCATAGGTTTTTTATATTTATGTAGCATTGTTGATCCATACCCTCTATAATTACTCTCAGCCTTGCTTTATGACTCTATACTGTTTACAATCATTTCTTGACCATTTCCCTGGTAAGAGAACATGGTAGAGCCAATCTGTTGTGTCCTTAAGAACCTGGTAGCTATTACTACATCTGATAAAGAAATATGGCCTCAGAGGAACTCAGAAGAATTACACAAATTAAATGAATTATGTGAAAGGTTTTTTTCTTTAAATCTGAATTATTATTGCTAAACTTTGGGGAAATTTTCCAAATATATTTCTCCTCCCCTTTTGAGGAAATAAATTGAAATATATGAAATGTGTCATTTCTACTTATGTATCACAAAACAAATAATCACAATAATAGCATCTACCTCCCAGAGTTATTCTGAGGATAATGAGATATTTGTAAAATATCTTGTAAAGCTTAAAGCATCATATACATGCTAGCTATTATTATAATTAGTGTTATGATTAAATTCCAGTGGGTTAATTCCCATATACAGAACTCCCTAAAAGTCTTTATGAAGTTTTAAGCATTAATAACTAATAAAATTTATGTAATTATTAAATAAAACTTCAATAGCTATTAAAACATAAGACTGCACTAAGACTTTTGGGACAGCCAGCATATTAGTGTTCTTTTGAAAGCCAATAAAATACTGAATTGGAATATTCAGAGGATAGAAAAGAAAGTTCTATGATTTGTTAATTCTTCAAAGGATTATGTGAAAATGTATCTAAATCATTTTGTAGGATTAAATACTTGGTGTGGGTGCTGCTCCCCCAATAGTATCTGTGCCGTCTCATCTTGTCTGTGCCTCCCATAAATCCTTCATTGGCTACAAAGTAGTATATAAGTAGGAACTATTCTTTAATTTTTTTCAGAAGGGAGGCAAGAAATAACAGGAAACAAAGATATAATTTAAATTAGTTTGAAATTGTTTGACTTTTCCTGAGACAGTTTATATGAATAATCGGAGAGGATGCTTGCAACGGTATGTGATATAAACTTTTATATATTATATTATTGGGATTCTTAGAGGAAATAATAAGTGACAGTTTTGGGTAGTTTGTGTGGTGGATAGAATTCCACTGGGCCTGGAGTTAAGAAGAGCTGAGTTCAAATTCTTTCTCATACAGTTGCTAGTTCTATGACCCTGGGCAAGTGACTTAACCTCTGTTTTCCTCAGTTTTATCAAGTGTAAAAGGGGGATCACAATAGCTTCTACCTCAGAGGGTTGTTGTGAAGCTCAAATGTGATATTTATGAAGCACTTAGCACAGTGCCTGGCATGTAGTAGGTGTTTAATAAATGCTTTTTACCCCTTCCATCCTGACACGATTTGGTGAGGAAATATCCTACACTGACAGAAGAGCTGAAAAAGTTTGGAGCATGTTTACTTCAATGGCATGAAATATCTCAAATATTTTTACCTTAGTTGATTTTAACAGGATAGAATTAAAATATAATTTTCATGGGTTCCACATCAGTATTATCTTAGATATGTTCATTCATGTCATAAAGCATGGTTGTTGCTGCTAATGAAAGAAATAAAGGACTGTTTAAAGTTTTACTTTGTTCCTTATAAATTTTTATCTCTTTGGAGTAAAAACAGTTTTAAAGTAATAAATTTTGTCCCCTAATGATCATGGTATACTTAATAGAAGATGCTGAAAAAAAATCTTAGAAGTATGTAGAATGAACAGTGGTAAATTGTATCTATTGCATCTAAATTCTTGATCAAATTGGAAAAGTTTTAAAGTCTTTTTAAAAGTGTTATGTATTCATGAGGAGAATGCCTTCCTAGATGTCGATTTCATTTCTTGCATGAGCCAGATTAAATGATCTAAGTAGCTAGATTGGTAGATGAAGGCTGGCCACAGTTCCATCTTTAGTCTTCTTATTATGTAAATTGCAGGAAACGTAGAGTTGGACCTATTCATGAAGCTGATTTCCGTTTGCCGAAATTTAAGGAATTGTCTTGATCTTCATATCATTCTGATTGTTAAGAACGCTGTATAGCTTGACTCTAACTGCACCATCAGTCAGAGGGCTGATGAAGCTGTTAGAAGAGACAAGAAGAAACTCAAGGTGTGGAAAATAACCAGAGTGCACCTGCTTAAAGGTCATTCTGTTTCAGAGCAATGAAGCCAATCAAAGTGCTATTTCAATTGGTTTAAATGTTATGCTTTCTTTAAGCTTATGTTTTATTAACTTGACTTTAATATGCTAGCAAAGAATCTGGGTCAAGTAGTTAATAAAGTGATAGGCACCCTGTGGTCACTTGATAAATACTTGAGTCACAGAACTTGAGAGCTAGAAGGGATTTTAGAGATCATCCATTTTATACTTGAAGAAATTTAGATCCATAGAGGTTGAAAAATTCCATTAAAGTCATAAAGCTAGTTCTGGAAACAGCAGAGATTAGAATTTAGACCTTTTTTATAATTAGTTCAGTGATCTTTTTGCTATAATACCTGCCTTTCTATTTTGTTACATGCTCTCTATTAAGATTAGCAAACATACCTACTGCTTTTTCTTTAAGAAAATGAGAGAAATTCTGTTGAAACAGTATTTCTAAATGAACTGGATTGGTCAAAATATTTAAAGAAAATTGTAAACGTTTAACATTCCTTATTGGAGAAGGAAAGGGGGCACCTAGGTGGTACAGTGGATAGAGTATGGAGCCTGGACTGAAGTAAATGACTCAACAACAACAAAATTGAAGGAAGAATGATAACCTGCTGGTCAGTGTGTGATTACGACACATGAAATGATTCAGGGACCAATGTGATTATTTAACCTTTTTATATCATAAGTTGTTGTTGTCAAGTCATTTTTTCCGTCATGTCCAACTCTTCACGGGGAAACAAAAATAAAAACATTTTGGGATTTTCTTGGCAAAGATAGCGATGTGGTTTGCCATTTCCTTCTCCAGCTCATTTTACAACCGAGGAACTGAGGCAAACAGAGGTAAGTGACTTGCCCAGGGACACACAGCTACTAAGTGTCTGAGACCATATTTGAATTCAGGACGATGAGTCTTCCTGACTCCAAGCTTGACACTCTATCCACTGTGCCACCTAGCTGCCTTTTGTATATGATATAGTTGAATATTATTTGGCCTGCTCCCTAGTTGGAAACTTTATTTTTTAAATCTATATCTATGCTTTCTGTATCTTCCCTGATTTAGGTATTCTAATGAGAATATGGGTGGGTGGGTAGAAGTCAGGTTGGTAAGGTTGACATAGAAGGTGAACAGAGATGATTATGCATTATGTATGGTCTTATAAAAAACACCCTCTAGGGATCTTTAGCTGACTCTAAAGCTACTTCTAGTTGGTCCTGACTACACAAAGATGTAAACTAAAATGTCCCTTCTCCCAGAATACTAGAAAGATATGCATGATCAGCATTTCTTAAACTGTGGGTCATGACCCCATATGGAGTTATGAAAAATTTGGCAACAGTGAAAGGTTTCTGAAGGCACAACAACCAAAAATTAATTTGAAATCAAACTCATAGTGAATTTGAGGTGTTTCTGCCAGGGCTTTCCCATGTTGCATAGCACAACTTCACTGCAGCCTTGGTTCTGAACGTAAAGCATACTCACTTTGCATTGTGCATGTCCTCAGGCCATGCAGTGCCAACAGAATGCTGCTGAAACTGGAAAAAGGAGTCATGAGTGGAAAAAAAGTTTATGAAGCCCTGGTATAAATGAAGAAGGCACACCACATTCCTACCTAAGGTAGTTGGGATCAGCCATTAAACCCAGCAGAATAAAGAGTGCCAGAAACATGGCTTCAACAGAATTCTTTCATGGTGTGTACACAGGCAGTCTTCTGTGAGAAAACTTCCAGCAAATTAGAGAAGGGACAGCCTCACATGGTACACAGCCTGTTCACTACCCATTTATAGCTCTGGCTCCATCTCCATTGGTTGGGGAAGGGGCTCAGTTGATCCTTTTCCATTTTGATCTCCACTCTGAACGTTCCTTCACCTATTCTGTCATTACCTTCTTTCAGTACCTTGAATAATTTATGGACCTGGACAAATTTGTCTTGATTCTATAGGAATCCTGTCAGTTGATTCCCTTGATCATTGTCAGTATTATTAAGAGGGTTTCCCTTTCTTGAGCACATCATAAGCTAGAGATTACAGTGCAGATAGTACCTATTAGCTGCCAGGGGCACTTAGTCATTAGAAATTATCAGCAAAAGTACATAGCACATTATACATAAAATTAAAAACAAAAATATACTATTCCTAAGGACTCGTCTTTGTATGTTTCAGAAAATAAAGGCAAAGTGATATAGTTATAGTCCTTTTCTATTTTTGGAAACACTACATAGTACTTGTAGGATTCTTGCCCAGAAGAAGAATACAAATGTTAAGAACTTGTTCTTGATTTCCATGGGAATAATTTTCCTGTCAAGTGATGAATGGACTGGAAAAATATGAAAAACAAAGTCATGCTAACCTTGAAGCTAGAATAAATTGTTGTGAGTGAAAGAATGAAATGTGAATTTCTTGCCTTGTGTATTATTAAGACAACAACAATCGATATTTGGTAGATGAATCAAGAGGAAGGAACTAATGAAAAATATTGATAAAGTGAAAAAAATACTGTTATTTGCAGAAAGCTTTAGTTGGAATAATTTCACTATTAAACATTCATGAATAAAGTCAGGTAGTCATCTCAGTGATCTCTGAAAATATTGATACTAGTGCTCTAGACTAAGTAAGCTTATGGACAAAAAAGAGAAAATATCAAGAAAGACTGAAATTGAGCAGGCTGCCAACAGAAATAAAAACAAGTTTTGAAACACCTTTCAGCTTGTGTTTAATGTCAAAGCCAGATCTGCCCAGTGTTTCAACATATTTTTTATAGTAACACATAGGCAGTAAAATGAACATAAGAGCTTGGCCATCAAGTAAAATTCAGAGAAAAGCCCCTCCTCTAGGTCACAGCCTCAAGGAATGCCCTTGATGTACTTTAGGGATCAGCCCTTTTGATAGATCCCTAATTTCTTCTAGAATTACTTGAGCATCAGCATCTTCAAGGTTTGGGTATCATATTCATACTAGAGGCCAAAATACGACTACTAGCAGACATAGAAAAATCATAAAAACACCTCAAAATCTCTCTGAAAGCATCAGAATTACATTTTTTCCTATCTTCAGGACTGACTTAGACCTATAGAGATAATATTGATCTTGGACCTTATAATCTATTGTATAGTTAGGTGGCTAGAATCTTGGATCTGAAGGGAAAAACATAAAACCTGATTCTGGCTTAGGTATAAACTTCTTCCATGTCTCTTTGATCTTTTTAAAATGCTTGTCATGCATCTTATCTGTCTGGGGAATTATAGTGAAAGCACTCTGCTATATAATTGCATGTTCATTATTACCATTGGAATATCACGGTAAAAAACAGCCTGTATACCACCTTTTTTCTAAAACTGACACTAAAGCATGGGTATTTGTGGAGGGGTGGAGAGAGACAAGGAGCTAGAAAGATAGAACTGTCCATCTAGCTAGTTAATGTTCTAGGGCAGTGGTGTCAAAGTCACAAACAGACGCCTGTGGGCCCATTATTGACTTAGGAAACCACTGATTAGCATTATCTATGTTGTATTATATTTTGTATTTATTTTGTTAAACATTTTCCACTTACATTTTAATTTGATTTGGAGTTTGATACCTCAAGACTTTTGATCTTCACAATCTGCCTGTGAGTGAGGTAGCTTCTCAAGAGTTATTATACTCATTCTATCAGATAGGCTCAGAGGAGCTAAGAGAACTTAGCCAATGTCAGTCATCTAGCGTGTGGTAAAGATACCGTTTTCATTATTCGTATTACCATTGTTTGTTTTACCATTATTGTAATTTGATATGGCCATGTCAGTTTCTGACCCAGGAGAATGATTAAAATACCTATAGAACCCATATACTTGTATTTATTGTTGGGCATTTTTAGAAGTTCCTAAGCTACATCTTAGAAGTTAAAATGTTAATAGAAAGCAGTAAGCAATATGCAAATCAAAAGCAAGTGATTAGTGAACTCTGGCTTTATTACTCTCTAATACTTTGCATATTGATAATGCCAAGAAGTTCTGACTTCTATTCTCTCTCACACATTTCTGGTAAACCTTCTTTTTAGGTTCAATTTTATTTTCATCTTTTTTTTCTTCCTAGCACACTGTTCGGCACATTGTAAGTGCTTAATAAATGCTTGTTAATTGATTTATTGATTAGGAAGAAATTTATTCCATGTTGTCATAATATGACTAAGAATCTTCTGTTATTTCCTATCTTCAGCAGAAGTCAAAATTCCTTTGCTTGGCATTAAAAGCCTCTTCAATCTAGCATCTATCTACCTTTTATACATTCACTCCCATTTCTTTTCCCTTTATTATCTCCTACCTCTAGACTTACTGGTGGGAGCCACCTCCAATCTTCCTGATCTATATCTTGCCATTGGACCCAGATGGCTCTGGAGGAGAAAGTGAGGCTGGTGACCTTGCACTACCCTCCTTCACTTAAATCCAATTCATTTGCAAGTCATGGTGTCATCTTCCTGATGTTATGTTCTTCTTCAAAAATGAAGGACAAACAACAACAACAATCTTACTGGTTCATTTATTTTCCAGAAAATACTATGCTCATTTCCAGTTCTCAAAAGTCAATTCAAGATAGCTCAATCCCTATTGCCTGCATGAAGCTTTCTCTGATTCCTTTTGCTCAATGATCTTTCCCTCCTAGGAATTTAGCACTTACTGTCTTTAACATTCTTATGTCCCTTTCTAATTTACACTTTTGACATCTTTTGTGTTATTTTGTTATTTAAGTCAACTAAACATCTGGAGCATGAACGAATGAATGAAAGAATACAGACATCATGTAACTTTGAAGTGTCTCATCACGAAATCAAAATTTTTATATTTTAACTATTAATTTGAAAGCTTTTATTGTTGAGTTTGGTATTTAAACAATAGTCCATTTGAGAATTTGTCAATTTGAAAAAGAATTGGGTTCACTATTTTCCAGTATTTGCAGAGTCATACTGTATTCAGTACAAGTTTTGTTGGCTTCCAAACACGATGAACCAGGATGTAACTACAAGGCAGAATGCTTCATTTTATATGCTGTAAAACATTGGCCAGAATATAAATGGTCTAGTTATGGTTTTTTTCCACAGAAGAGATTCATGCCAGCTCTCTGATTTCCTCACAGTATAACCTCGATGAGACATCTGTGCCTGTTTTGTAAGCTTCTGATAACTTAACTTGGGAAATAGCCCCAGAGCAGGTCTAGTCTTTCAGTTGTTTTAACTCACTTATGTGTATCTTGAGACCCAATTTTAAGAAATAATATTTAGTTCTGTGTCAAAGCATATCATTTGTTTTTTGTTTGTTTGTTTGTTTTATTAATTGAAAGTTAGGGTAGTCCTCTGTACATTTACTGCATTAAGTCAAAATCTGGAGCTCTCCCGAATAGTGCTTTTGGATCTACTCTTCTCCTAAACTATCACTAGGATTTCTTCAGCTGTATGCATTTAAAAGTACACAATAGACAATAGTATTTACATATTTAATGAAAAATTAAATATCTAAAATCTTTAAGCTGGACCATAAGACAACCTAATTTTTTTCAATTATGATAATTATGTTAAGTTTTCAAATACCCCTCTATATATTACAGAAGTTCATTTATAAGCAATGTTTCCTCCAGGACAGGTTATCTTATTCTCATTTGTGAAGTAAATCTGTGATTTCAGCAATATGAGTAATCTGTTTACCAATACAAATCCCAAGCCTTCCAGTTTTTTGTAGCCCTTTTTCAATAATAGTAGACTCCAAAGTTCATCATCTCTTGGCCACCCCACAGATAATGGGTGATAGGTGATGATCGCTCTCAAAGTTTAGCTAGAAATAGTACTCAGATCATAGACACAGAGTCCCACAAAATTCGTTCTTGAGTTTCTTCTTAGAAGATTTTCAGTTTGGGAAGGACCATCCAGAATTAATATTCTGCCATTAAATCTTTCAAAAACCTCGGATCACATGATGAGGTGCTGAAAGAAGATTTTAGTGGAAATTCTTAAATATTATTTTATTTAACCCAATGTGTATATATGTATACACTAATTATGTATTAATAATTATATAATAATGTGACTGTGGGGAAAATATTGATAGTTAAGGGTAAGAGAAGGACCCAATGTGGGAAACTAAAGATCGGGGTGGGGGGCTTTCAATTCTGTCTTAAAATTATTTTCAGTTTGTCAACTTGATCCATCTCCCTTTCTCTTCTCCATTCTAACTTCCTCTGTCTCTACTTAAATTTGATGTGTGTTGGGGAAAGTAGAGAATTTGAAAAACAACAACTTTCCTCTTCTACAGGTCTAGCACTTAGGACCCTTCTCTTATGTTTGCAGAGACTATGTATTGATGTCCACAATTTGCCCTCAAAGACCTTTTAACATTGAAAACCCTACTGAGAAGCATTCTGACAAATCTAATCCCTCACATATGATCTGTAAGCTAATTTTGTCCCTTATCTTCTGAAATGTCTCACTTGGGCAAGCCACCTTATGTCCTTTTTTCTTCTTGGCAAATCTGTGTTCCTGCATGACATGCTTTCCAATGTTTGTGCCTTACTTGTTATCCTTAAAGCAGTCCATTCAGGATGTGTAGGTGCTAGTATTTTTCTCTTTTTTTTTTGGTTTTTCCTTTCTTCTCTTACCCTCCTACTTAAAAGCCATAATTATGATATTCTTGACATATCTGGTCACATTTGAGATCCTTGGTTTTGGTTTTTTATCTTTATGACTGACCCTTGCCAACTGGCTCCTAGGAGTCCTAAAGCATTTTTCCCTCCTTTTCTTAGTTAAAGATCTAACATTAATTCAGAAAAAGCTCCAAGTTCAACAGCTCTGTTTTGCTATAGACAAGTGCCCTAATAATGATAAAAGCTCACGTTTAGACAGAGTTTTTACAGCATTCACTTTGAATTTTGATCCCATCCAAACCCTACAAGGAAGTTAGGGAAAGGATGATTATGGTCATGATGATGACGATGATGATAACAATGACAATGATGACAGTTGGCATTTATATAGTCCTTTAAGTCTTACAAAGTACATTATAAATGTTTGAACTTCATAAGAACCTTGTGAGATTAGGTGATCCAGGTTCATTGAAATTACTCGATTTGTCCAGGGAACACACAAGTTTTAAATAAGGAGTTTGGGACTAGGTACAGGTTTCTGGCAACAAATCTCATAGTCTTTCTACTACATTCCACTGCTACATCACTATATAAGCTGTACTTTTTACTCTTTTAACAATTGTCCCAAAAGGCAATAGTGTTCAACCCTAGAGCGAGTCCAAGAATTCCTAGGGCTAAAGCCTGGCATAATTTATGTACTTAAAAAACAGAAACTAAAAGTAATGCGAATAACTGTATTTCCTCCTTTTCCATTTTTCTGCGTTCTTTTTTGTTCTTTTCCTTTTCCTTCACTTTCTCTACAACCCCTCCCATTTATTTTCTAGAGGGACAGCTTCTGTACATGTCATAGTTTTATTTGATTCTTACTTTAATTCATCCCCTTCTATTTGCAATACTGTTTTTCAGAAATTCATACTTGAAATGTAACTCTGGAGCCTTAATGGGGCCTCAACTTTCAGTGCATTTAAATCTTATTTGTTTTCCCTTCTCCTTATCTAATTCCAAAAACTTGATGTACTTCTCCTATTCACTTTGAGGCAAGAAAACTCTGTTTGTCATCAGATTAAAAGCAACAATTCACCTCTTACACTGACACAGTATTATAAGACTATCCACATATGATATAATTGGGCTCATCATTCTCACATCTTCCCCCCCCCCCCGCCCCATAGTGTGTATAGTATTAGTTCCAAATAGACTGCAGCATCACTCCACTGAGGTACTGCAGGTGACAAGTAGTTCCCTCAAAACAAGAATGTAAGATGCAGAGAGGATGAGTGATTTTAAATGAAACCAAGACTACAGCATGAGCTTCTTCTTTTCCAACATAATGTTCTAAAAATTATACTATATCGCCATCAGAAAATCGAGGCTAGTAAAGACTGAGTTGTGCCTTATAAGATATAAGGATATGATAGGGTGTAGGATGTTGTTGGGAGAATAGAGAGAGATGCCATTGTAAGTTAGGGAAAGCATAACTCAAAGATGGAAGTGAAAAAGGTTTTTGAGAACAGTAGCAAATAGACAAGCCTAACTTAAATGCTAAATTCTTATATGAAAGTACCAGGAAAGTAGATTGAGATCATATTATGAAGGAATTTAAATGGCAAATTAAGAAGTTTTCACTAAGCCTGTACTCATAGTGGATCAGGGAAGGGACTCTTTGTCTATTAAGGGCCACCCAGACATGTTAGGGGAAAAGGATGACTTCATTCCTAGGAATTCATAGGAGAAAACAGACATGAAGAATAAATAACTGTGTCATGTAAGGAGTGCTAGTCTTGGAGTAATGAGACATAGATTCATAGTTTGCCTCTGATATATACTGAAGGTGTAACCATAGGTAATCTTACTGAGCCTAGGTAAAATGATGATAGCAATAATTGGCAAAAAATATGACTTTTTTGGTCAGGAGGTAGAGATGGGGAAATACAGGAGACCAAGTAAAAGGAAGAGACATGAAGAAAGGAAAAGAGATGGGTATGGAAAAGGACAGATGGGAAAATTGAAGAGCACTGTTACACAAAAAATAGAGAAGAAGAGATCAGAGAGTATTGAACATGCAGGAGTAAGGGGAGAGAGAGAGAGAGAGAGAGAGAGAGAGAGAGAGAGAGAGAGAGAGAGGGAGGGAGGGAGGGAGGGAGGGAGAGGCATCAAAGGTTTTGAGGTGTATTAGCTTGAGGTGACATCATTTAGCTTATTTGTCTGTGTGACGAAAAGCATTATCTCACCTATTTCTGTTTGGATTCTGCTTACCCTTTGAATTTGTGCCCTACTCTTTGTGAACCCCTTTGGGGTTTTCTTGGGAAAGATACTGGAGTGGTTTGCCGTTCCCTTCTCCAACTCATTTTACAGATGAGAAAACGGAGGCAAACAAGTTTAAGTGACTTGCCCAATGTCAAAGAGCTAGTGTCTGAGGCTGGATTCGAGATGTATTCCTCACTCCAAGCCTAGCACTCTGTCTACTCCCCTGTTAATCACTATTTGTTGCTATTCATTTACCTAGCTGCCCTATTAATCATTGTTTGATGCTATTCATTTACTGTAGTCTGTAAAATGTAAAATGTTCCAGGATAGAAATAAAGACTTGAGAGTCATGAGCATAATTATGTTTGAAGCCATGACAAAGGAGCCACAGGAAAGAGTGAAGAGGGAGTTAAGACTAAAAACAAATTGTTGGGGAATGCTGAGATTTAAAGGACAGGACAAGAAAGAAGAGACAGCAATAGAGATGAGCAATTGTCAGGAAGGTAGGAAAGGAACGAGAACTATATCACATCACAAAGAATGCTATGGGAATCTGCAAAGGACCCTGGACATAGATAGAGAAGACCGACATCCCAATACTGTGTACTATTGACTTCTGGACATAAATTATTTTGTCTGTGTGGGCTTGTTTCCTTTTTTTTTGCAAAACGAATATAATGGATGTAAATGGAAATGTGCATTTCCATTGTATAATCATCTGTCCCTTCTGAATAGGGCCTTTCTGGAGTAAACAGAAACCTTTAGTAAATTGGTAGTATTACAAACCATAGAATCACAGAATATGTGTTAGAAGTGACTATACAATCAGCTGGTCCAAAAATACCCAAAGCATGACTTTCTTGTACAAAATTCTAGACAAGTGCTCATCTAAGCTTTATTTTAAAAGACTGGAATGTTCAAGTGACAGGAAACACACTACAAAAAGAAAACCAAAAAAAAAATTACAAAAAACATAGATCCTTTTATTTTGTTGTTGTTGGTGTTGAGTCACTTCTGACTGTATGTGATTCCTTGTGATTCACTATTACATATGGGATTCTTGGCAAAGATACTGGAGTGGTTTTCCATTTCCTTCTCCAGTGTGTCCCCATTTTACAGATGAGGAATTGAAGCAAATCAGGTTTAAATGACTTGCCCAGACTCACACAGCTAGTAAGTGCCTGAAGTTAGATTCGAACCCAGATGTTCTGGGTTCCAGGTCCACTGCTGTGTACACTGTGCCACCTAGCTGCCACTCCTTCCATTTTAGAACAGCTATAAATATAATGAAGTTCTTCCTTGTGGAAGTCAGTATCTACTTCCCTGTAACTTCTTTGTGTTGGTTCTAGTTCAAACTTCTAGAGTCAAAAAGACCAAGTCTATTTTCTTCTCCACATAATAATCCTTCAAGTACTTGAAATAGCAATCATGTTCTCTTTTTTTTTCTTCTTTAGACAGAACGTTCCAAGTATGGTTTAGACTATTACTTACCCTATATCACAGTGACCATGTCTCTAAGCTTCTAGCAAGTAGGGATTGTTTCATACTTTGTATTGGTATCCTCGGTGCCTGGCATGGTCCCAGGAACACAGTAGATGCTTAATAAATGCTTGTTGATTTGTCTCCTGATGAGCTGCCTAGTATCCTAGACTACGCTGACAATTGAGTTCCTTCAGTTAGTCCCATCAAGGTGTATCTGGTAATTCTATATCTAGCTTCTTCCTGGTAAAACTGTATTTTGCATAAGCAAACTTACTAATCCTGTCTCAAGATGCTTAGGGCCATACTCTGTGTATTTGCAGCCCTGTGCAAATAGCAGACATTTTTTTTCCCCAAAAGTATGATGTTTTTCTGGCTGTGTATAAGCAGGGGGTATACTGCTTACAGAGAGAATTTTAAAATGTTTATGCCCTTTATATACCCTTAGAATACATATGTGGTAATGAATCTTAGAGGCAGAGATAATGCAGTACTCCTATAAAATCAGTTGCTTCTGGTGAGATTCTAAACTTAGCTAAATTATTATTCTATACAACCCAGAACAAACCAGAGATAATGTAAATCAAGTTCTGCTCTTTCAAGTGCAACAAATTTGAATTTAACTAACAGATGCTTTCAAATAGTTTTTTCTTGATCAGATCTACAAGAATAATTAGAACGAATAATATGGTTAATACTGATAAGGTTTTTGAAATGTAAATGAATTATTTTTAAAGGCAGATGAATTAATTTAAGAGGACTGTTGGCAACAGGTATGGTAATTAATCTCATAATAATTTAAAAATAGATTGTATATATCTAAAGAGCAGCCAAAATTCAAAACACTTAACGATTTTCTCCAGACTTGAAATTTTATGTATAATGTTTTGATGAGGGAACATGCACTTGGGATTGCCATTATATTAATAAACAGTCTACAAGGGGAAGGGGAAAGCTATTAAAATCTGAGTCCATTTACAAAGAGAGGAAGATTGATGAGCGATTAAAAGGATGAGAAATCAGATAAATCAGATAAAAGGATAAGGAAAGTACCAAGTTAGAAAGCATTGAAAAGTTTCATTTCTTGAAATCCACAAGGAGGTGCTGGCCCATTCTTTAAATTTTATGTTTTTTAATTTAGAAAGAATCTTTTTTCTTCTTCCCATCTCCTCCCAATGAAAAATATAGAAAAATCCTTGTAACAAACATACAAAGACAAAATAAATTCCAAAATTGACCATGTTTAAAATACATGCATACATACATACATGCATATATATATATATAATATATATATATATATATAATATATATATATATATTCCTGAATCAACAACCTTAGTCCTTCACTTCTCTGTCAAAAGATAGTTCATCATTAACCCTCTGTAATCATGGTTGGTTATCCCATTAATCAAAGCCTGAAAGGGTTTTTATTTTAATCTTTTGTCAACATTATTATATACATTGTTCTGATTCTGTGGTTTTTTTTGCTTTGTTGCTCCATATAAATTTTCTAAGGTTTCTTCGAAGCCATCCTTTTCATCAATCTTATACAATAATATTCTATTACATTCATATACAATAATTTGTTGAATCATTCCACAATGGATGGGCATTCCTTACCACCACAAAATGAACCACTATGAAAGATTTTGCAGATGTATTTATTTATCACTTTTTCATATCTTTTTGGCATAGTCTTGGTAGTGGTATAACTGGATTAGAAGGACGTCCAATTTAATACCATTTTGATGACTGCTCCAAGTTGCTTTTCAGAATGGCTGAACCAATCTACAGCTGCACAAATAGTACATTAATGTGCCCATTTTCTGCAGCCCTTGCAACAATTCTCATTTTCCTTTATTTTTGTCATATCTGATAGACATGAGGTGGAATCTTGGAATTTTTTTAATTTGTATTTTTTCTATTTATAAATGAATCAGGACATCTGAAAATCAGTAGACAAGAAATACTCATATACATAAAATATGCACATACATACATCTAACAGTTTTAATAAAGTAAAAATCATTTATCAAGTGCTTACTAAGTACAAGGCACTGCATGCAAATAGAAGCAAAATATAGGTTTACATTCTAATGGAAGGAAGCAGCTTATAAAAAGGAGCTGAAAAGTGGTAGGGGGTGAGGTGAGTACCTGCAAAGGGGTGAGGGGAGCATGCCTGGTTGTGAAGTCTGAGGAAGAACAGACATGGCTAACCTGGGCCCATCCCCAAATGGAGGCTCCTAGAACATACTCACTGATAAGAGAAGGAGGTTGGCATGAGGAGGGGGGATAGTCCAAGGTAAGAAGACCTCGGGTACAGAGAGAAGTTCCAGAGTGAGAAGGAATCTGAGTCACGGTAACAAAGTTCACAAGAGTCAGAAACATAGAGAGTAGGAGAATGAGGCTATGATAAAATGAGATAGTCATGAAAACATACTTATAAACATTTTAAAATAGACATACATTGTATGATCAAATGTCAGTAATCAGAGTCACAAAATAATAGCTGTGAAAGAGAGTTTTAAAAATCATCTACTTCAACACTGCCTTCCATATATGATCTCTGGGGAAACTAAGGTAAAGGATGAGGAGGTTTGTCCAAGGTCATGCAGCGAGTTAATGACCTAACTCCAAGACTAGTGTTCTTTCTTCTATCCCTTCTATTCTAAGCCCCCAGGTATGTTGTCTTTAGCTAAATAGGTGAGGCGGTTCATAAGATGCCTGCAGTTGATAATTAAAGAAAGCAAATCTTTATCTTGATGTACCATGTATCTACATCCAGCTACTGCTCCGAATGGTGTCTCATATTTCTAATCTGCTTTTGTCTTCTTAGTTCTGGTCCTATAGTTCCTGAAGGCTAAAAATGCTTAGCCTGTAGATTTCCTTGCCTCTTTGCTTTGAGTTTGGACTTTCATTCAACTTCTGGTTCATTCTATTGACTCATTGGTTCTTCTCTGGCTTTTTATTCCTTTTATAAGGATCTTATTTGTCCTATAATTCTCCTCCCAGTTTGATTTTTTTTTTATTTAAAGGGGCCATCCCCTGACTAGCTTCTTAAAGAGGCCTATTTACTAAATGGGTGTTACCTCACTCAAAGTGAGAACCTGAAAAGGGCCTGGGTCTCCCATTGTATCCTGGGCCATATCCAGTCATCCTGATGAATATCTGGCCACTGAACCCAGATGGCTCTGGAGGAGAAAGTGAGGCTGGTGACCTTGCACAGTCGTGTCATCATCTCCCTGATGTCATGGTCCTCTTCAAAAACGAAGGACAAGCTCACAATTTGTCCTATATGCTAGGTGGCGCAGTGGATAGAAAGATGGGCCTGGCATCAGGAAGTTAAGAAGACCTAAATTCAAGTCCAAATTGTATTTAAATTTACTAGTTATGTGACTTTGGGCAAGTAACTCAAACTCTGTTTACTTCAGTTTCTTCAACTGCAAAATAATAATAGCACTTATCTTCCAGGGTTGTTTCAATGACCAAATGAGATAAGATTTGTTCCCACTCTTGGCACACTGCCTGTCACAGAGTAGGCACCATGTAAATGCTAGCTATCACCATCATCACCATCATCATCATCACCACCATCATCATCATCATCTTCATCACTGCAGTCCCTCTCAATTAGACCATAACCAAGACACTGATCTAGTATCTCTTCCCTATGTCCTGTAGACTAAGGGCATTCCCATATAAAGCAATATACTCAATGCCTTCCCAGTACTTGGGACCAACTAATGTATGGATTATGACCCTTTTCAGGCTTTATCTCATTGGGTCACATATATTTGTGTATATATTACTGCACCTAATTCAGTTTCTAAATGTGACATTGAGGTTTGGAAGCTTTCCTCTAAGTCAAGAAGATTGGGTCTGCCTCTGACACATACTGTCTGCATGACCCCGGGCAAGTCACTACTTCTCAGTACTGCAGACAACTCTAAGATGAGAAAGTTAAATAGTAATTATGGAAACAAATTAGCAGGAGCATTTCCTCACCAATGAAATCAAGCAAAGACAAAAAATGTGTAAATATATGCAATATGTTATGCATACTGTAAGATTTATTAACATTTAAAATTTATTATAATCATTGTATAACATATGCCAGAAATCTATCTTCCCTTTTCCCCAAACTCAGGTAGATGTTCCAGCTGCATAAACAATTAACTGTAAATTTCAGATTTTGGCAGATATTAGATATCTCCTTGCATTGTTGCTAAATTGAGAAGTACATATTGTGCACTGTCCCCAATACTGTCCTTGACATTGAAGGAGATATAGAAGTAAATAAAAATAACAAAAAGTATTTGAGGATTGGAGGAATTTATAATCTGGGGGACTTTAGAGCAAGATTTGAATCCCAGGTCTACCACTTGCTACTGTACATAGATGTTCTTGGTCAAGGAATTCTAGCTTTCTCACCTCGATTTCTTCATCTGTAAAATGAGGTGCTGAAAAAAGACTAGACTCTAAGGGCCCTCCCAGTTCTAAATCTTCCACACTAGTTAGGGAGAGAACACACACAAACCATAGAAGAGTAAGACAGTAGATAATTAAGTGGTACTTAATTGTCCCAGGGGTTCTTAAACATTTTGTGTGTCATGGTGAAGATTATGATCCTCTTCTCAGAATCACATTTTTACATGAAAAGGTAAAATACATTGAATGTCAAAGGAAAGCAATTATTAAAATCAAGTTTGTTTTTTTAAATCAGAGACTACAGGTTAAGAACCTCTGATAGAATGAACATTCTCTAGGATTTCAAAGAGGAAAAGTTTCAAAGCAGCTGGAGTAGTGGTATGTGTACGCCTGCATACATGTATGTATATCAGCTTTCCAAATCATTTTCTGCAAATGTCATATCAGTTAAAAGATCTTATCTGTCTGCTTGTACAATTTTTTGGGCATATTTCCAGGATCTCTTTTAGTACTCTCCACTTCCACCTTCTGCCACTGATCCCTAAATCACTATGTTAAGAGAACACAATTATCTTCCAACAGAAACTATTATGGCCTTGTAGTGAAATGAATGTTTGTCAACTATCTCAACACGGGTGGTAAAACCATGGTTCAGACTCAAAGGAGATCTAGAAAGCATTTGAGGCCAAATTTTAACTCGGTTCTTCCTGATTCCAGGTCCAACACTCTACTCACTAATTATTGTATCATACCTTCCAGAAAATCTTTATTTCGTACCCCGAAACCAAGGTAAAAGTAATTATGAACTGCATAGAAAACAAGAAGTCATTTTGACAATTATATATCATTCTCTTCCTAATAAATAACCCTTCTCTAGAGGGTACATATACACAAACACACACACACACACACAGACTTAAACCAGCTAAGCAAAACTTCTACATGCAGCGATTAATACAGACACTATATGTAACTTTCCATTTGGAGCCTTTACTGTGTCTTAACAGAAATGAAACCATATGGATTCTAACTTTGGTAATATAGAAAAACAAACAAAAAAGTTGCCTCTTGTCTTTCTTGTTTTCTTGCTTCGTTTACATCGTTGCACTAATTGTATATATTAATCACTTCATCTCCTTTTTGTGCATATTCTGTATGTATATATGTTATGTCCCCCATTAGAATATGAACCCCTTGAGAAGAGGGAATTTGCTTTTGCCTTTCTTTGTATCCATGGTAAATTGCACAGGCCTGGTAGATGGTAAGCACTTAGTAAATGCTTATTGATTGACTAACCCCTTTTGGTTGTGTTTCTTTCCCCCCCTCTGCTTCAGTTCAGAAAAGACTTCTTATATTTCTTTACACTTGAATTTCAACATGACACTGTAATATTCCATTGCATTCTTTTTTTCCCCCTTTCGTTCCTCAATAAGTGGTACATACTGGTTTTCCATTTTTTTCCACTACAATTAGTGTTTCCATTCTTTAATACATTTGGCACCTTTTTAAGGTCCTCTTAGTGGGACCACTTAATAAAGGGTATCAAAAGTATAGTAAGTTTCCTCACGTAGTTCAATTTAGTTTTTCCTAGAATAGTTAGACGAAATGATAGTACACCAATGGTGAATAAATCTCCCTAGCTTCCAACGGAAGTAACATTCACTTTTTTCCATCTTTGACAGTTTGATGCATATGGGGTGATACTTTTGTTGTTCAGTCATTTTAATTGTGCCTAGCTCTTTTCAACTCTTTTGAGTTTTCTTGGCAAAGATACTGGAGTGGTTTGCTATTTGCTTCTCTAGCTTATTTTACGGAGGAAGAAACTGAGCCAAACAAGGTTAAGCAACTTGCCCAGGGTCACAAAGCTACTGTCTGAGGCCAGATTTTCACTCAGGAGGATGAGTCTTGCAGAAGATGAGTCTTCCTGACTCGAGTCCTGGTACTCCATTCACTGTACTACCTAGCTGCCCCAGGGTGATACTTAAAGATGTTTTAATGTGTACTTTTCTTATTATTAGTGATTTTTAATATTTATAGAATGTTAAATAGTTTAGACTTCTTTTAATATTTTATATCCTCTGGCTTGTATATATCTTAAACAAATCATTTTAATAGATTTATATCAATTCCCCATACTTTTGGCTGTCCAATTTGTCTTCTTTTCTAATGGCTATAGACAACATATTTAGTACCATAGCTACAATAGTGGAAACAAGGGGTGTCTTTGCTTTACTTAATTGTATTAGTAAGGCTTCCAATAATAGAATTGATGGTATTTGTTTAAAGGGCATCTTTTGTATTTGTCTTTGTGAAAATTTCTCAGATTGTACTTGTATGATTTGGGAACTCAATTTACTTAGTGCTTTTATTCTGTTTTGTTAATACAATTTCAGAGATAAAAATTTTTCCAGCTTTATATTAGCTTCATCCTATCATTTTTAGATGTGTCTCAACATTATAATTTCTTTAAAATAATCATTTATTTTGCATTATTTTCTTTGCTTTACTCATTGTTTAGGATGTCATTACATAATCTCCATTTAGGTCCCTTTTGTTTGTAGTTCATGTATTGTTAGTATTTTGTTATATTAGGACCTATAAAAAGCATTTAATATTTGTGAGGCTTTTATATACCCTGTCATTTGATCAGTGATCATAAAAGTATCATATGATACCGATTCTATTTCAAAAATCATCATAGACAATCAAATCTAGTTTTCAGAATTCTGCTCAGATATATTACCATATTTCCCCATGTATAAGATGCACCCTTTTTCAAAAAATTTGGGGTCTAAAAACTGGGTGCATCTTATACAGTGGTTGTAGATTTTTTTACTTGCATTTCCTACTTTTTCACTCTTGTCTTTGTGCTCGTTGTTTCGCATTTGTTACCGGTATATTAGGTTATGTTTTGCCACATTCTGCCCAGAAATGGCTCAGAAAAGATTTTCATATAGTGCTAAATTCAAGTTAAAAGTGATCCATTTTGCAAAAGTGAATGGAAATCGTGCTGCCTAATCTAAGTTTGGTCCTCCTCCAACTGAGAAAACAATCCAAGACTGGCTACGGGAAGAAGAAATCGTACTGAAAACAGCAACACAGAAGAAGGCCATGAGAGGCAAGTCAGCAAAATGGCCTGATTTAGAGAGGGAATGAAGATAAGGGTTGAAGAGCAAAGGGCAATTAGAATTCCTGTGTGCACAAAGATGGTTCAGCATGAGGCAACAAGAATTGCTGATGAAAAAGAAGTTACTCATTTCAAAGGAGGACACAATTGGTGCTTCAGGTTCATGAAACAGAATGGAGTAAGCATGCGTACATACACCAGACTCACCCAAAAGATGCCTGAAAGCTATGAGCAGATGAATAAAACTTGAATTCAGTAACTTTATGTAATACATTTAAAAAAAAATTTGGGCCCCAAAATTAAGGTGTGTCTTATACATGGGTAAATACGGTATTTCCTTCTGGTTTACATTTTCATGAGAGTTTTGAGTTTGGGATGAAGAATATCAAAGGGATTGTATTGTCTATCAGCATTTTTTATTTTAGATATTTTTTCTTATTACTCTTTAGACACTTATTTTTGCTGCATATATGTGGATAATATTGTTGCTTATCATAGTATATAGTGTATTTGAGCATAGTATAGTTTTCCCATTTGTCTCTCAACAGTGTACATATTTATGGTGCCTTATCTGAAACCTTGGTTACAAAGACTTCCTTTGGGGATTCTCTTTAGGGGCAATACATTTTATTCTAGCCCCTTGTTTTAAGCCACTTTTTCCATTTTCTATGAGTTTAGTCTACTAAAATTCATGTTTAAGTAGCATGGAGGTGTCCCCTTTATGTATCAGGGGATAAAGGGTATTCCCTGTGTGTGACTTACATGGAGGCAGGAATAGATACATCTCTGCCATCTCTTCCTCCCAACCCTTCTCCAAGGGAGATTTGATTCCCACTAAGAAGTATAGTAAGAGGTAAGGGGGCAAGAAGCCTTCTGTCACCCTGTTCTCTTTCAGAGAGGGGGGTACCGAGCTTGAATTATATCTACTCCTTTCCATGTTCAAGATCCAATATAAATTACTGATTACTATTTATTAAAGGGAAAATGGGGACTCCAAACTTAATACGCAAGGCTTAACTCACCACCAAATAACTGGTTCCTCAATGAATACACGTGGCAAATTACAAAGAAACCCATTTATACAAGTTGAAAGCAAAACAGAAATCAGAGAAAGTATATGAGAAGATATACCAGATAATACAGGGTGAAGAATGCAGTAATTCAGTCCAATCAAAAGAGTCCCAGATCTCACCCAAAGGGGAAATTCTCCAATGTCTCCAGTGTGTCAAAGTATGGATAGGGGCATGATGAAGGTTGCCAGCTCTTCTTATGTTGGCTTCTTCCCAGAAGTTTTTTCCTCCTTTTAACAACCTGAAGTATCGTCCATCTTCTCTCTTAAAGTTGGAAGCCAGAAGAACCGAGACACTAAAGAACCTGGATCTCTCTTCCTTCTTGCTCTCACCAACTCTGCCCTGTCCCTCATGCACATGTGAGGGAGGCACTGATCTCCACCAATACAATATGTCTTTTGTACCATATATTCATATATATTAAGTTTATTTTCCTTTTCTTTATCAAATTGTGTTGTATTATATTTTCAAAAGTCAATACTAGGTAATTGACATTTATTTTGTTAGAAACAATTCAGTTCTCTACTCTTTCTAAAGAAAACCATTACCACTCTCCATCTTGGCTGCCTATTCCAAGCCCACATTCCTTATAATATTATGTTATATATTATGTAGTATTACAGTATGATTGCTGTTCCTTCTTTTTTACATTTTGCTTGCACAGACCAGATATAACTATGGTTCAGGATCCACCACCCCCACCCCTACCCCTATCCTTCCCTTCACCATGACAGTCATAATTTTAGCCTCCATTCAGATTGAGCCAGTAATGTCAGAAGATTCTCATACATGTGTTTCTTTCCAGAAGTCTGCCACTGAAAAAAAACAACAACCTTGTTCAATTAAAAAGTTCATTTTTTATTACCAAATGGTGGTTTTTCTATCGCAGTACTCCCACTATTCCAAACCAGGAACTCCATAAGCTATGTCATGCCATTCTTAGAAAAAAAGTAAATTTCTTCCTGTCCTCCACTGCTCACTTCCTGTAGATCCCTTTAAGGGATAAATCTATTTTTGTTCATTTATTGACCCTCGTACAAAGTGAGATTCATGAAATACAATAGCTTCGTTTCCTTCTTTCCCTAGGCTAGATAAGAATAGGTTTTGGATCTTTTCCACCCATTTTTTTATCTATGATCTTCATTTCAAAGATTTTCAGCTATGAAATGCATCCCAGAAATATTAATTCTTAAAGGAAGTAGCATGATTAGTGAAAGGATTAATGAATCTAGAGTCAGAAGACCTGAGCCTAATTCATACCTTACCTACATGACCACCAGCTAGCCATTCCGCTCCTTTGGGCCTTAAAGATTATCAACGGAGGAGGTGTACCCAGAAACATTAGTTAAGTGAGGTACAATGCTTGGGGGGGGACTTAAATACCATATCAACAAGAGAAGGAAATCCTAAGGGTCACAAAGGAAAGAAAGCATGAATTTAATGTTTCATACAGTGTTCCTCTATAGCTGCCATCCATGCAGGAACTTTTGACAACAGATGTTGGAGATAAACTGATATTAAAATTTCACTACTCTTACTTTATTTGGAGAGAATTGGTCATGAGTCCAGTATTAGAGAGAATGGTGTTTTTTGAAGGTGTCAGTTGGACAGTCTCCTGCTCACTTACAGGTGAGCTTGTTGTTCAGTGGGTTTAAAGTTTGTGAGAGGCAAGCAAGCTAATGTTTATTTTGTTCAAGTTCTAATTTTGTTGAACAACAAATGAATGCATTTAATTGCTTTTGTCATAGTCTATGACTATGTCAATACTATGACAAAGGCAATTAAATGCATTAATTTGTTATTCATTATTTAAACTTCTAATAGTCAGGGAGAAAAGCTCACATTCAAATTGAACAGCACAGATTTGCAGACATGGTGCTGAAGTTGAAGAGAGGCTAGACTAAGAATCAGAAGAACTGGATTCAAGTTCTAGTTCTACCATTTATTAGCTGCGTAAGTGACAGCCTCTTTTTTATCTGTAAAATGTTGTAGTTAAAGGACCTCTAACCTCCATTGTAGCCCCATAGCTATCATTAGTTAAGTAAATTCTAGTGTTTTTATTAATAATGAGTCATAATACTTTTAAATTGCATCTATATCATCTCTTTTTGACTTCTTTGGATTTTTCCATCATGCCTTTCTTCTCCAAGATCATTGAGACATCTCATTATCCTGCATGATTATATCAGCTTTGATTTTCACATCTTGTCGGTAAGTATCTTCTACCCTTTCGATGACATCCTCTGGCTGGAGGCTGCAAGGCCTCCATTTAAGAAGGGCTACTAACAGAGACTTCTCCCCACTTCCTACCAGCTATACTGCTTTTGGATTATTTCCATCACGTCCCTTCAGCTACTGTCTTTTCCCCTCCATTCTGGAGCACACCCCCCTTTTCAACTTGTTTCTGTGTTGTCTTTCCCCATTTGATTTTAAACTCCTTAAGGGCAGGAATTGTCTTTCTTTTTATTTATGTTTCCAGGACTTCATGTAGTGCCTGGCACATTGTAGGTGCTTAATAAAATTTTATTGACTATTGATTTTGTACATAGATTATTTAACAGGTTATTCCATTTAGCAAAGACTGTGTGAAAATAAAAAGATTAGGAGGAATAATATTAAAAGTAGAAAAGATTTGCATTTAGAGTATCATAAAATTATTTCCTTGATACTATATGCTAGCATACTGTGAAATTGTTTATATCTATTTCATGATGTTAACAGTTCACAGTGGTCATAGAAATCGTATGCTATAAAAATGGCATTTTCTTTCCATCATATTTCATAGACTCAGAGACTTTTAGACATGAAAAGAATAGTAGAAATTCCCTACTTGAATCTTTTTATTTTATACTTGTGGTTCAAAGAGGTCATATGAGCAAAACTTGATAAGAATTGGGCATTAATTTGTGATGTTTGTAAAAATGGTGAGAAATGATTTCAATTTACTTCAAAAATGTTTTTAAGAACCTACTATATTCAAGGCACTAAGAATACAAAGGCAAAAAAATTTCCCTATCATCAAAGAGCTTACTTTCTACTAGGGGATACCTCAATTAGGTAAATACAATGTAAATTAAGAAATACTTTCAAGAGAAGAGGGCTACTCATTAGAGCAAGGGTTAACTTGAGGTCTGTGAACTTGATCTATCTTTCATGTTTTTGATAACTATTTCAATATACAGGCATACTTTGGAGATATTGTGGGTTGGGTTCCAGACCATCACAATAAAATGAATATTACAATAAAGAGAGTCATATGAATGTTTTGGTTTCCCTGTACATGTAAAATTTATGTTTACATTATACATAGTTTATTAAGTATGCACTAGTATTATGACTAAAGAAACAATGTGCATATCTCAATTTAAAATACTTTATTGCTAAAAAAAAAAGATGCGAACCATCATCTCAGCCTTCAGCAGGTCATAATCTGTTTGCTGGTGGAGAGTCTTGCCTCGATGTTGATGGCAGGGTGGTGGTTGTTGAAGGCTGGGGTGGCTGTGGCAGTTTCTTAAAATAAGACAGCAATGAAATTTGCCACATTGATTGACTTTCTTTCACTTGAACACTCCGAGTCCATGGTAGGGTTGTTGATTGGCCTAATTTCAGTATTATCATGACTTAGGAAATAGGGAGGCCTGAAGAGAACAGAGAGAAGGGACTGGTCAGTTGATAGGGCAGTCAGAACACATTTATCAGTTAAGTTCGTGACTTATATGGGCATGGTTTGTGGAGCCCCAAAATAATTACAATAGTAACATCAAAGATCCCTATCACAGATCACCATAACAGATGTAACAATAATGAAAAAGTATGAAGTATTGCAAGAATTATTGAAACGTGACAGAGGCATGATGTGAAAACAAGCTGTTGGAAAAATGGTGCCAATAGACTTGTTCAATACAGGGTTGCCACAAACATCAATTTGTAAAAATGCAGTATTTGTGAAGGTCAGTAAAGCAAAGTACAATAAAATAAGGTATACCTATAATGCCTTTCCTTTGTATTCCTCTACATTTCATTTTGTACATCTAAATCATTTTTATGAGAAGAGATCCATGACACACACACAAGATTAAGAACCACTGCCCTAGGGGCATAGGAGATGGTTACTCAGGAGGTAGCTCCGGCTTCCTTTGAATGAAGCTAAGGATTGTGTGTCTATAAGGTAATAAGGGAGTGCATTTGACACATGAGTACCACTTATACCAGTTGGAAGGCAGCATATGGAATGCCAAGTACAGGAAACAGCTAGTGTGCCAGATTGACTAGAATAGGCATAACCACTGAAGATTTATGATTAGTGAAGTGACATGGTGAAAGATATGTTTTAGGAATATCTGTTTGACAGCTATGTGAAGCATAGATTGGAAAGAAAAGAGCTTAGAGGCAGAGAGACATATTTGAAGGCTAATTTTTAGCCCAGATAAATGGTGATAAAAGCCTGAATTTAGGTAGAATCTGTAAGAATGAGAAAAAGGGGAGAGACATTAGAAATGTTCTAACAGTAGAATTGACAAGAATTAGCAACTGATTGAATATGTGAATTGAGAAAACAGTCAAGGATGATTCCAAAGTTGCAAATGTAGGTGACTAGAACAGTGGTGCTGTCATTAATAGAAAATGGGAAATTTGGGAGAGCGTTGGGTTTGGGGATACACCATCATGACAATCATGTCTATCTTTTTGATTCTGCCAGTAATATAGAAAACAGAATCTGATGTGTAGTTTGACAAATCTTAGAAAACTAATGTTGTTAAGAAAAATCTTGTTTCGGTGCCTACTTTCCCCAACTAGCTGTTGGATGGATAGTTGGAGACCACTAGGCATGCTCATTAATGAGACTTCTTAACTCTCCTGAATTTGCATATCCTCAAAGGGGATACCCAAAGGTGCATACCCGCAAAGGGAATATCTTGTTTCCATTTCCAGCAATTTACTTCTGAGGTCATATTCTAAAGACTTGACATAGATTTTCTGAATTGTTTGAGCTATTAAAAAAACTAGTAGGAGATTAGAATGAAGGCTCATGTCTGCTATCCATTTGTCTTATCATCAGGTGAACTGTCCTCTATCTTTTAAACCCTTTTTAATTTACTGTGGAATGTTTATGTAATAAATTTTTATTGATAGTGATGGGTTTCACAGTGAGAACACTGTTTTCATTTGTCCTTTTGGAATGATATTAACACCAGGTGAAAGTTAAGCAAAAAGGAGTAGAAGACTTTCAAACACAACCAAAGCAGGTCCATTCCTATTTGGCTGATGAGATGGATCTTGGATTCAGCTTCTCATGAACTGATAAAACAATATGCCAAGGTTACAGCAAGTTATGACAGTTAATATCCTGGAAATTAATACCTGTCTGTTTACAGAAACTCAATTATAAGAGACCTCTGTGGTCATCCATAAAACCTCTTCATGATATCCTACCGTCCTCTTAAGCTATCATTACCCTTCTCCACAACCTTCCTCAGCCAAAGACTAGGAAGTAGTTCTCAGCCAAACTCTTACCAAAAGCTATCTATACTGATTGTTGCCACCTTCTCTCCTTTCAAACACTTGTCATCCATTTCCTAGCTTCTGGCCCTGCTTGTCAACTGAAACTGTTCCCTCTAGAATTAACAACAGTCTCCTAATTGTCAAGTTGTATGGTTTTTTCTCAGTCCTCATCCCTGAACAGTTTGCAGTAGTTGATAATGTTGATCATCTTTTCCTTCTGGAAAGTTTGTCTTCCCTGCGTTTTCATGACCCTGGTCTCTCTGTTTTACTTGTCCTTCCTATCTTACCACTCTTTGCCATACTCTTTCGCTGAATCATTAGTATCTATATCATGCAGTCCCCAACTGTGGATGTCCTCGAAGGGTCTGTCCTGGGCCCTCATCACTTCATTTCTCATACTCTCTCTTGAACACATCAGCTCACAGGGGTTGAATTATCATCATTATAAAAAATGCCTCACAGATTTTTATATCTAGGTGCAGATTCTCACCTGAGCTCTTAGTCCCATACTCTTAACTTCCTATTGGAAATTTTTAATTGGATATTCTGTAGGCATCTCAAAATCAGTCTGTCCAAGAGAGAACTCACAATTCCTCTAAGCCCCCAAACCTACCCGTTGTTCTAATTCCATTATTTCTGTTGAGGATATCACCATCCTTCTTATCACCTAAGTTTCAAACATCAGTGCCACCCTCAACTCTGCCTTTTCACTCATCCCCACACCTTATTATTTCAACCTATGTAACATTTCTCATATCCATCCCCTTCTCTATACCCACATCTCACCTGGGGTATTGAAGTGGCTTCTAAGTGGTTTTTCCTTGCCTCTGTCAGTCAATTAGTCAAACAGGAAGCAGTTATTAAGCACTACAGATGACAAAACTGAGGCAAACAGAGGTTCAAATCTGACCTCAGAGCTGTGTGATGCTGGGCAAATCATTTAACTTTTTTCTGCCTCAGTTTTCTCATCTCTAAAATGAGTATAATGGCACCCACCTCCCAGAGTAATTGTGAGGATAAAATGAGATAATATTTGTAAAGCACTTTGAAATGTTGGAACATTATAGACATGCTGGGTATTACTATTACTATCACCACCACAGCCATTGCCACTTCTCCTCCCACTCCCACTCCCACTGCTATCACTACTACGAATGCTGCTACTGCTGTTGCTGCTGCCACTGCTGCTGCTGGCGCTGCTGCTACTGCTGCTACAAGGTCTTAATAGCTTAAAACTGCACTAAGATTTCTGGGACACCCTATATATAAACTCTTTTGATCTTTGCAATAGCACTGTAAGGTAAATGCTAGAGAAAATATTATTTCTATTTTGTAGATGGAAAAATTTAGGATCCTCAAGGTTAGCTGAATTGCCCAGGTTCACATCATTTAGTAAGTATCTGAACTGGGATCTGTATGTGTCTTTCCTGAATCATGACTCTATCCGCTGTGCTTTACTGTTTCCATATATTCTGTTTGTCAATATAAATAGACTGAACTAAAAGCAATTAGAACAAAAGAAAGGTATCTTGTTGAATTTTTTCATTCAGCTGTTCAACAAAAATTTTGAGCTCCTACTAGATACGTAGCAATGTAGAAGGTTCTACTATAGATATAAAAGAACTAGAGAAAAAGGATTATTTCCCTCAATGAACTTATCCATATTGATGTCCATATAAAAGAAGATATGAAGAACTCTTTGATGATTTGGTGCATACCTCATGATTTTCTGTAGGAGTACTAATGTAACCCAAAATAAAGTCATGAATAGTAGTGGGTAAAGGAAGTAAAGGAAATCTTCATAGAGAAGGTAACTCCTGAAATGGTTTTAAAGGAAGTGACAGATTTGAATTGATGTAGAAAATGTAGGATCACATTCCCATAAGGAGAAACCAATCAAAATATGAGAAAGAATAGAATCACAAAATCTTGTTGGAAGGGTGTTCAGAAGCCATCTATAGTCCAATCCATACCTAAACAACAACAAAAGTAACCCTTTTTGCAATATACTGGATAAGTAGCCATCCCACCCATGCTAAATGTCCAATGAGAGACTTTATTATCTGATGACACAATTCATTCTACTCTTGTGTATCTTTTATAGTTAGCATTTTCCTCCAACATTAAGCCCAAATTCACCTTTTTATAACTTTTGCTTATTACTCCTATTCTTGTCCTCTGGGACCAAGCAAGACTATCAATAAATCTATGAAACAACCTTTACTTAAATACCTATAATGTACAAATAAAATTAATCCCTCCTCTCGTATAGTTTACAGTCTCCTACCGAATAAAGTACTTTGTTATAGGTACTTTATTTCAAATGGATTTTCTCTATTTGCTGAAAATCAACCATGTGAGATGCTCCATGAATTTGGAATTAAATTCGTACAGGATTAAATATGAAAGTATTTCTAATTTTACTTTAAGGAGCAAATTAATTCATGGGACTTTACATAGCCTTGGGTCAGTCCTCATAAAGCCCCAAATTAAATGTAATCATCTTATTTTCATGTTTTTGGTGCATAACAGCAGAGTGGTACAGTTGTTTTATTCCTTAGTTTCACATCATCTCATTTGAAAAACATAAATTTTAATAGTCTACTGCTCTTATAAATGTGATTCTACCACTTTCCATAAATCTGATCTTTTGAAAACTGTTTCACTGCAGCATTACTGGTATTTTTTTAATGTTATACAGATGCACGAACCAGTTTAATACACCCATCCTAATCTATTTGTGTGTCTCTGTAATTGTGCTTTAAATGGATTGAGTCTTGCTCTTCTTCTTTTGGATTTCTCAAATGCATAAAAATGTTACACCTGTAATTACAATTAACTGAAAAATAGTAGATGTGCTGTCAAGTTCTATTCAGAATTACAAATAGCTAATAGTTATTTTATACAATTTTGAGTAAAACTTCTCATGCAATTAATACTAGCAGCCTACATTTGAAGGATTTTCATTATAAGCCATCTGAATGCATTGTTTCTCCTAAAACTTTTTTCTGAATTATGATATAGTTTTTTTAATGTCTTGAGCCAGTACATCGATTGGTCTTTTAAAATATTACAAGCCTAAGCAAGCTTTGATCTCATCGTAGTCTTTGCTGAGATAATAGGAATAATAATAATAATAAGTCATATTTCCACAAAATTTTCTATTCACAAAGCCCCTGTGAGTTTGATTGAAACAAAACTCATTAAATCTGGCAGTGATAATTAGCATTATACTTATTTTCACTGTGCTTTACCATCTTCTTTGACACTGAAGGCCTTACTCTTCCTTCAAAGTCAAATATCACCTCATTTGTGAAGCTTTCCCTGACTATTTCAGGCTAAAATGATCCCTCCATTCCTCTGATGGCCTATGGCGCTTATTATTCTGTAGTATTCATTTAGCAATAAAATTCTTTACTTGTTCTGACCTGATGTATTACATAGTGGTGTAGGCATTCCAGATTCACAGGAGTCTAAGGCTGAGGAGCAGGGGGTTGGGTGCTGAGAGCTTCAGGACTATTATGTGGGATTTGGATGGAGAAGGGCAAATAGCATAGGGGAAATTAAACAAAAGGTCAGGTTCAAACTTTCAGAAACGTAATTCAAGAAGGCAAACTAAAACAAAGGGTAAGTCCAAACGCAGTGTTCCACAGGTCAGGCAAAATCTGATTTGCTGGGAGAGCTAGGGTGTTTGGGAGATAGGGGATGGGGGATAGTAAGGAAATTAATGAGTTAGAGGTAAGGGCTTATACAGCCCCTGTTGCCCACATCTGTGACAGAATCAGCATCTCTTCTGTTGTTTTGAATTAAATTTTATATTGGTATTAATTATTTAATGGAAAAGTATTAAATTTCTAGAAGTAGAATGACAGTGGATAGAGTGGTAGATTTTGAATCAAGGAAACAGGTTCTAATCCTCAGATGTTTACTAGTTATGGGATGCTAGACAAGTTGCTAAACTTCTGTGTTCCTCATGACAGGGGCTTGTAATCTGTGTTCAGAGAGTTCACATAGTTCCTTCCAGTAATAGTTTTTCATGGAATCATGTTGTTAAAGGTGGAAGGGACCTTAGAGTTCATCTAGTCTGATACCCTCATTTTTAAAATGAGGCAACTGAGACCCAAGATTGCTAAGTTATTTGTCCAAGGTCATTCAGGTGTTATATGATAAAGACATTATCGGAACTCATATCCTTTGACTAAAAATATACAATTTTTCCAGTATACCATTCTGCTTTTTATCACATGCTCACGTGAAAACAATAATTAGGATCACTATTTAAAACTCCAACTGATTTTTATCTGGAGTACCAAAGGACTACCTTCTTTCTGTATTTCCCTAAGGAAATGAATACCTGGCTCGTCACTAGAAGCAATGACCCAACATGGATTGTTATGATCCATTACAATCCAACAGTAACCCATTACATCCAAAAGATATAATTTTTCAAAATGAGAGACAATAATTGACTTCTGCCTAACCATCTGCCTACGGACCTTTCGGCAGGAATAAGTTTCATGCAACTTGTAGCTAAATCTCCGAATTGATGATTCCTCCTACAATCTCAAATAAACGATCATGTCATTTCCTCCCAAAGAGTTTAAATTTTACCATATCTACAACTTATTGGTGGATGAAGTAAGATGAAAAAATTAAGGATTTTTTCAAGATGGCAGATACTATCTGAGGGAATGTGATGAAATTTTCCCCTTTGTTCTTATTATGATGTTTTTATTATTGGAATGAATTTTAAAAGAAAAAAATGTACTGAAAAAGTGGTTCTGTAGAACAGTTTTAAACATCATAACTTTGCTGGGGTAACAAGATATCCAAGAGTTGCGAAATACAGTGTGACTAGGCACTGGATTTTATAGCAGTAATGGCCTTAACCAGGTATTTCAGTATCCCATTACTGTCACTTTCTGATTTAGTGGCAGCCTTCTACATTGAGGAAGGATGTTTATGCCATTTCTTTGCCTGCCTCCTTTTCAGAGAGGCTGAGATCTGGTGGAAATCTATTTTCTGCCTTTCTGTGTATTGGATACCGTAGAATAGATCAAGATTCCCCATTTCGATTTCTTTCCTTTCCTGTCATTGCCACCTACAGCTTCCTAGTAAGCCTCACTTTGTTGAAGTTCTATTTTTAACAAGTGATCAATGAGCCCGTATTAGAAGAGAGTCTGACTTAGATTTGATCCTTTTATCTTTTCATGGAAATCTCATCATGAACTGCTATGCAGAAACTTCCCTCCATCTACTGTGCTATATATTTCTACAGAGATAAAAACAAATTTGAATCTGAATTTTTGATTTAAAAAATTTTCTAGGATAGTATTTCTGCTTGCTTTAAATTGGGCAGAGCTGGCATGGTATTCCTTCAAAGGGTATGGTAAATACGACTTCCTGCCAAGAATTCTTTCCTCTCACTGGCTACAGTTTCTTTTTTACATTTCATTTCTTCTAGATATCTTATAATACATGGAGTATTTCTCTCCATTATCCACATTTGCATCCTCTAAATGTTTGCAGATTCATATCATATCCTTAGTTGTCACTTAGCCAAGTAATAGGCATTTATCTCCTTTAATCTTTCCTCATAAATCAAACCTCTCTCTTTTCTAATCATTTTTTTTGCTTCATCCTTTTCGAAATGGTTTCCAATTTGTCTGTGTCTTTCTGAAGTGGAGGTGCCTCAAATGGCACACAGGAATCCAAGGCCAGTGTCAGTAGAAGCATTTCACTGCTCCATCCTTCTATACAAACTAGAGAAAATCAGATCCTTAATGTTAGTATGTATATGTACGTATACATATACACACATGCATCCTATAGCACTGTGTTGCAAATTCATTTGAATTCACATTCATTAAAGCTATTGGAAATATTAAGAGGTGTATATGAGACATTAGAAAGAGCATTGCACTAGAAATCAGGGGATCTGAGTTCTTTCTTGGAGAAGGTCTTCCAGGACTCATTCCCTGCAATCCTGATTCACTTAATTTCTTCAAGTTCTGAGCTATAAACTACTGTTCCTAAACTGCTTCATCTGTTAAATGATTAATAATGTTTTTACTATCTACTCTTAAGAGTTGCTGTAAGAATCAAATTACAATGTATGACAATGTTATAAAAAAGTTTCTTGTTGTAGTTCAGTCATTTCAGTCCTGTCCAAGTCTTCATGACCCCATTTTGGGTTTTCTTGGCAAAGATGCTGGAGTAGTTTGCCATTTCCTTCTCTAACTCATTTGAGGAAACTGAGGCAGACAGGATTAAGTGATTTTCCGAAGAGTCACACAGCTAGTAAGTATCTAAGGACTGATTCAGTTCCACAGATGAGGAAATTGAGGCAAACCAGGTTAAGTGACTTGCCCAGAATCATACAGCTAGTAAGTGACTGGGGCTGGATCTGAACTCAGGAAGATGAACCTATCTACTGCACCATTTAGCTACTCATAAAGCATAAGTGGCCACTACTTTTTCATACACGTAAGACTACCTCTATGATCAATTTGAATTTTCTTCTTGTTAAACAGGGTATAAGTATATATATATATATATATATATATATATATATATATATATATATATATATATATATATATATATATATATATATATATATATATATATATATATATATCCATACACTTTTGTTTCACATACCCCATTTGGGATTCTAATTTAGAAATGAAGCTTGGTTGTCCTAAACGTATGTAGCTATTATCAATTTTTAATATTCCACACTTGACTTTTGTGAAAAGAATCATATTGAGTTTTTGCCATAAGTTGTTTGTGACTTAAATATAATTCATTTTAAGTGGGCCCTGCTTCAATCATTCACTATTTTTCTGTTGTCTAGGAAAACATAAGCTCAAGAGACCTTTTAGTAACCATGTAAAACCATGGGATTAAGCCTATGAAGAACAAAATAAGCTTCTCTCTAAGACCAGACTCTTTTGTAAAGTGAATCCTCAGTTGTTCTGCTCCTGTATAAACTTGCAGTCAGTAAAAACCAAAATCAAAGAATACTTCAAGAACCTTTTCAAAGCCAGAAAAGTAAAAATAAAAATTAAAAACACAGTGGAACTGCAGTTTTCCTCTAGCTTGGGGTGCTAGTAGCACAGTGACCAAGTGTTTACTTGTACAAAGCTTATGTCTTGAGAATACATAAAAGAGATCAATGAATTGTACAGGCCAAGTGACAAGGAGTATGTTTGTTGCATGAGGACCAACCTCTGTGAAGACAGGTGTATCATCTGAACATTGCCAACCAGCCCATGAAGTTGTGAAGCCATCTCCTAAGGGGTAAGCAGAATTGCAATCTATGTGAGCAGAGAAATTAACTGCACTCATGAAGATGTGCATCTTTTGAAGCATTAAATAATAAATAAAACAAAAAGGAGGGAATTCTTTCTCTAGCCTCTTTTATTTTAAACTTTATAAGTTAGTTTTTTTTTAAATTACTGCCCAGCTTAAGATGCTGGGCAGTAATTTCCACATCTGCTGCAAGCATCTGACTTGTCTTTACCCAGTGTTAGAGGAAATAAATTATTAGCATCACTTAACTCTACATGATGCAACAAACTTCCAATTATCCATGCTAACATAGGCAGAGATGGTAGAAGTAATTGAAATTCATAGAAATACAAAACCTTTATTCTAGTTATAAATTGTAATGTCCTCCTTATCAGGCTTTGTCACCAACAGATAAGAGCTGGCAGATTTGAACGATTAAAATTTTGCCTGTTTCATCCCATTTCTCACTTTTTTCAGTGGAACTCCAAAGCAGAGAAATAAACAGTTAGAATGTGAAAAGGAAAAGACACAGATTCTCCAAAAACTGAAGAAGCAAGCTAGAAAGTGCTAATGAATCTAAAGCTGTTGATTAACTTCACATAGAAAAACTCTCAGTTCCTTGGTCAAAGACTGCCAACCCAAAGTCCCTCCTCATGTCATCTTGAGATGTATTGGTATGCGTTATGAAAAGGACATCTATGGGGAAAAAAGAATTAGATGCACACCATATAGAGAGAGAGACTCATGTATATTAATACAGTATTTCAATATTTCAAATACTTTAATAGATATTGACCTTTTTAGTGTGTGTATATATATTTTCCTTTTTTAGACTTATATAGATGGGTTCATGAATGGCTTTGACCAAAAACTCCTTTCATCCTGTGCAAAACTTTAGTGGTTAGCTTCTTCAATCTTAGTTATTTTCATCATGAGGCAATTATGGTTATTTCTTTATACATCTTAGAGGTTTAGGATTTGTCCTATAATCCTTGACATTATTATCTTTACAGAATTTATGTCTTTAATCCTGGATCATCCCCACCATTGGGGCTGAATACATACGTATATGTATGTGTATATGTATATGTGTATTTAAATCTATATCAATATAGAAATTAATTGTACTCATGGAAGTGTGTATTTTTGAAGTATTAGAATGAAAAATAAAAAGGATATATATTTACATAAATATGTGTATGTATAAGTATATATATATATGTATATATACATACGTGTGTGTGTGTGTGTGTGCGCGCGCGTGTGTTGGTATCAAAGATGAGATAAATAATTGAGTATAAGTCAAAGGATAAAATTACCTAAATCCTCAGTCTTGGGTCACTTCCACCATCTTTCTTCTCTGTTCTTACTCCTAAACTACTAAACACTGCTGAAGAAAGACATGCAACGTGTCAGCTATGTCAACTGTAAGTTACTTTTTATCTCATTTCAAATTAGACCTGAGTGCTATGTAACATTTTTAAAAATGATCCTTCCTTGACCAACTGTCTGTCACATTCGACAATGTGGTAAACATGTCTCTACCACAAACCATAACATGGTACACTAATACATGTACTTTCTTGTCTTTTCCATTAGAATTCAGATTCTTTGCAAGTAGGGATTATTTCACTTTTTGTATTCATCTCCCTGGAGCCTAGCAGAGTGCATTTAGTAGGCACTTAATAGATGCTTATTGATTCATTCTACTTTCTTTTCAAACTCCTAACAGCTTCCCTGCCTCTCCCATGTCCAGAACATGGTCATTTGTCCTTCTTGACCAAGAAGATTGGCTCCCTCATATCATTCAGTCTATATTTCAGAATCGCTCAGAATCTTCACCCATCTTCTCCTGTTTTGTTCAGTCAGAGAATGAAGAACAACTACTCTTTCCCCAGGTCTTTGAATATATCCCCTCCTGTCTTCTCCAAGAGATTGTACCATCCAGCTTTCCCCCTTTCTCTGTCACTTTTATTTCCTCTCTAGTGAGGTAGGAAAAGAGGGAGGAGATGAGGAGTTCTTAATAGTAGCTAACATTTAATCAATCCTCTCTTGCTGCCTCCCTACATGCCCAAGTTTTTTCCAATCTTTAAGAAACTTTCATTTGATCCTGCCATCCCTTCAGTCAGTTGCCCTGGTTTCTTTCCTTTTTATTTTCCAATTGTTGTCTATGTTCATTAAATCCACTACCTCACAATCTCTGATCAATCTCTTGCAATCTGCCTTCTCAAACTGCTCACTCGGGGGTTTCAAATGATCTCTCAACTACTAAATTCAGTGGCTTTTCTAAGCTCAGAGTCCTTCTTGGATCATCATTCCCAAGTCTCTGTCATAAACCTTTTCTTTCCTCTGTCTTCTTTCTTAGTAATCTTAACCATTCATATAGCCTTGGTTTTGATCTTTATGCCAAAGCCAAAAAAGATGCGTATTTGACACTAATCTTCCTTGAACTTCAGTCCCAGACCTATAACTTCCAGCTAGACGTCTCTGACTCAGAACTTCCAAAGTGGAAGTTATCATCATTTCCGTAAATCTAACCTTCCTCTAGATTTCTGTGTTTCTCTTAAAGGTACCTCTTTTCTCCTATCACATATGCTCATAGCCTTGGACTCAGCCTTACAAATCTTCTTTCCTTGCCCCCCATATCCACCAAGCTCTTAAGTTATACCAATTTTACCTTTAAAACTTGTCTCACATACCTCCCAATCTTTCTACTAACATTACTACCACCACCTTCCTTCAGGTCCTCATTGCCTCTCATTTGGACTATTTTTGTAGCTTTTTAATTGGTCCCTTTGCTCTGTTTCTCCCTCATTCTAATTCATTCTGTAACTGCCAAAATAATCACCCTAAGGAATGTGTCTGGCCATGCTACTCCCTCACTCAAAAACTTTCTACACCTCCTTCTAGGATGAAATGCAAACCCCTTAGCCTCACAAGCAAAGTCCTTCTCAATCTGCTTCATCCTGACTTTTCAGGACTCATTTCATATTATCCCCCTTCATACATTCTGCATTTCAAACAGATTGGACTACTTGCTCTTCTCATCCTGAATACTCCCTCTCCTTTTCCTGTGCATTCACAGAAACCAGTCCCCATGTGTATAGTGTACTCTTCACTCATCTTGGTCTTCCAGATTTTTTAACTTCCTTAGAGGCTGACTTCAGGCACCACTTTCTTTAAGAAGCTTTCCTTGATCTCTGCAGTTGTTATTATTCTGCCTCTTTCCAAATTCTTTTAGAAAATCTTGTCTCATCAATCCGTATCTTATGTTTACTTATCTGTGTCCCTGCCATATCCTCCCATTAAATGTAAGCTTGTTAAGGGGGAGAACTCTTGTATTTCTTACTATATGTCAATCAGCTGGTATAGTACCTTGCCCAGAAAATATTTGTGAAATTGAATAAAAGTTCCACTCAACTGAATAGTTGCCTTCCTTTGGTACTTGTAATATCTCATTTGATGCCAGGGCATCTCTTGGGCTGTCCATCTATTAACTTTCACTTTTGCTACATGACTAGCCTAAAGTATGACTGATTTTTTTAATGAACCAGAATTTACACATGCAAATGAATGTTGTTCCCTTCAAAGTGAATACCTTAAAAGTCTGTGCTCGTTTTATGGTAAGCTACCACTGCTTACAGTATTTTTCAAAAATTGCATTCGGGAATTTCCTTCAGAATCATATGATATAGTCTTTCTTTTGATGATCCTCAGTGTTAATAAATTCCTGTCCTTTGGTGAGATTATTTTTAAATACAAACAACTTCTTGTGAAAATCAATGCTGAAAACTAAATATATTAAATAAATAATAATAAAAAGATGAAGGTGGTCAAAAAATAAATAAATCAATGAATACATACAAACAACTAAGCATCATTTGGAAACAAGCTGATTGAATAAGGTGAATGATTAATGTCTGTAACATTATTTACAAAAAAACTAGATGTGACTATAAAGTAATGAGACTCAACCTCCCTAAAACTCAAGTTCTAAACTATAAAATAAGGAGAGTGGTTGAGATGATTTCTAAGGTCTCTTTCAGCTATGAAATCCTATCAATCAGTGATTTTCAAATGTAGCTTATTAGCTAGATCTGAAGACACTTCAAAATGATTAATTCCCAAAATGCCTTGAACAATATCGGTACTGCTGGAATAAGTATAGAGTCACTTGGGGAGCCACATTACATGGGGAGATTTTTATCTAGTTGTATGGTATGCACTGTGCAATATGTACTTAAGTAGATAAGAAGTAGTACACTTTGAATGTAACTTTTTTTTGATACAAAACACCACTTACAGCATAAAACTAAAGAAATACAAAGGAACTAAAAACGAGCTATGAAAATGTAATTTTGCAACTTTAACAATCTATTGTTCTAGCGTATAAATTAGGTGACTATATAGTGGTGGTATTGTAAGAATTTATTACAATTGCTTCATTCATTTTGTTGTTCTGGCAAGTCCTTAGAAAGTATAGCCAACAATAAAAATATCAATACCAGACACCTCTAGAGGTGACGTTTCTTATGGCCCTGTAATTGACACATATTTCTGGAAGGAACACTTTCAGAAGTGATTAATATAGTGATGCCACCCCACTTGTACTCTGTTGTTCATGTTATGCAAGCCCTGTTGTTTCAGCTCTAAGATCATACCTCGGTCCAACTCTATAGTCCTAAAAAGGTGGGGAGGGCTGAATCTTTTGGCAAAATATAACAAGAGTAAATGCACAGAGAAAATATCCAGAATATGCTGATTTTGGTCTTCCAAATCCTTAGATAAGTCTGGGTAGAAATCATTGAAGCAATTCTTGAGTCATCATTGGCAATTGTGACGAATAAACTCATTGTTGAACCTGAAATTACATGTGGAGAGATAATAAGCCTTAAACAATAGGCTACAGAGGTTCCTGGCTAGTCTACACTATCTTTTCAGCCTAACCATTTTTTGTTGAGGTTGATGAATCATGATAATGATAATATGAATAAGTTCCTTATTATAATGTTTTATAAAAAAATCTAAAATTAGGTGAGTGAAAATTATCACATATAATTGTGTCTGGCATTCTGTATTTTGCAAATTCACAGGCTCTGAATTGTAATTTTTGCCGAAAGTTTGGGAACTTATCAACTTTAACAGCAAATGATCAAAATGCCACACATTCACCCTTACTTCCAAAAGAACACAGAAGGGACATGCCCTGAAACCATTAATCTTGGGCAAAGCATATAAATTCACAAAACAAAATAATTGAGAGTTGAAAACTGAGGCACTGTAATAATGAGCCCAGAGTGATCTAGAAGTCTTTCAAGGACACTGCTCTGTATGATGCAGTCTAAGTCTCTAGAGATAATCAGCAGTAAGGTACTAGAATTGCAAAAGCAATAACCAAAAAAAGAAAAACTCTCAGAATCAGAGTCACAAAATTCTGGAGTGGTAAGGGACATGAGGAGACATTTGGTCCAACCACAGGGATGAATTTGAGTTGAACTAGATGGGTTATTTACTAGATATCTCCCTTCTGCTTTATATAATAATACTTATTGTTATATATGTGGTTCGCCTCTGTGCTCAGTTCACCCAAATTTAAGATGAAACCTCTGCCAATGCAGTACCAGTGTCATGTACCCAACATTGAAAACTGTACCTGCACATGTGAGACACCATATTGTAAGCACCTAGACTACTGGCTGTTCTTCAAGGCCAGGAAATCTATTGGTGTATGTGTGTGCATGTGTGTTTGTTTGTATGTATTGTTATTGTCATTAAGTCATTTTTCAGTCCTGTCTGACTCTTTGTGACCCCATTTGATGCTTTCTTAGCAAGGAAACTGAAGAGGTTTGACATTTCTTTTTCCAGATCATTTTACAAATGAGGAGAATGGGGCAAACAGGGTTAAGGGATTTTCCCAGGATCACACAACTAGTCAGTGTCTGAAGCCAGATTTGAACTCAGTAAAATGAGTATTCCTGATTCCAGGCCTGGCGATCCATCCACTGTGCTATCTAGCTGACCCTTTCGTGCACGTGCCTGATGACGATGCCTGAAACACTAAGTTTGGGTCATTTCCCATGGAGAAAAAAAAAGATCTAGAATATGTTTCATTTGTTTAAGGTTTCAATTCTCATTTCTAGTCTTGCCTCAGAGGCTTACTATCTATGTAAGCCTGGCCAAGTCACTTAATCTCTCTCCATCCCAGTTTCTTCATCTGTAAAATAGAGATTATAATTGCACCTGCCTCCCAGGGCTGATGTGAGAATAAAAGGAGATAATATTTGTAAAGAGTTTTCCAAGCCTTAAATTCCTATATAAATTTTGGTGGGGATGATGATGATGATGATAATGGTGATAATGATAATGATGATGTGGTGAATTGAATAAAATGTTGGGAGCTGTATTATGGAGGGCTTTCAAAGACAGGCTGAAGGTCTTGTATTTTATCCTAGAGGCAATAAAGAGATCTCTATTTTAAGAATACTTTGTTGGCTGCGTGGTAAGTTGGTAAGAGATGGAAGAGACTGAAAAAAGCATTCAGGTTTATTTTACCAGTTCTATGGAAAAGAGACATAGTGTTAAGTACTTATTTGGGGTGTTGCTTTAGCCTTAGAAAAGCAGCACACAAGCAGTTCATGAGCAATACATCTGGTAAAGGAGGACTGGTAGAGTTAGTTATAGAAATCCTTGATTCCTATGATAGTACCAAAGGCTTCTTTGTCAATATGGGCATAGTTGTATTCTATAGATGACAGTGTTTTTGGGTGGCTAGCAACTCATTTCTCAATGCCATCTGGCAATGTGCAACTAGGCTTACTCTTAGGCTATAAGATGAAACATCCCATAAAGCAGTGGTTTATGTTCATTATAATACATAAGCACAGTCTTTGAAGTTAATAACTGCATCTCTTTCCAGGAAGCACCATAGTGCTGGTGAGTTCAAAGCTGTGGAATGGCCCTTTTCAATAGGCAGTGAGGTAGCTCAGTGAAGCTTACCTTTTTTTTTTAAATTATTTTATTTTTAATTTATGCAATAAAACAAACATTTCCATAACATAATATAAAAAAGATAGATGAGTATATATGAACCTGTGAATCTGTTATGCTCAACTTGCTATTCCTTTTGAATATGTAATAAAATTATAATTTAAATTTATTTTTCCCCTTTTGTTTTCTCCTCTCCCCCCCACGAATATATATGTATACACATATATATAATGTGTGTATATACAATACATAAGCATAGTCTTTAAAGTTAATAACTGCATCTCTTTCCAGGAAGCACCATAGTGCTGGTGAGTTCAAAGCTGTGGAATGGCCCTTTTCAATAGGCAGTGAGGTAGCTCAGTGAAGCTTACCTTTTTTTTTTAAATTATTTTATTTTTAATTTATGCAATAAAACAAACATTTCCATAACATAATATAAAAAAGATAGATGAGTATATATGAACCTGTGAATCTGTTACGCTCAACTTGCTATTCCTTTTGAATATGTAATAAAATTATAATTTAAATTTATTTTTCCCCTTTTGTTTTCTCCTCTCCCCCCCACGAATATATATGTATACACATATATATAATGTGTGTATATATATATATATATATAGTGTGTGTGTATATATATATATATATGTATAATTATTCTATACATCTGTTTATCAGTTCTTTCTCTGAATGCAGGTAGTGTCTTTCTTCATATAAGCTTTAATTCCAGTATTTATAATAGCCAAAATGATTGATTTGCTGAAAGTCGTTCTTAAAACAATATTGCAGTGACTAAATTCAGTGTTCTCTTGGTTCTGCTCATTTTGTTCTTCATTATTTCTTGCAAGTCTTCCCATGTTTTTCTAAGATCTTTGAGCTCATCTTTTCTTGTAGTACAAGTCCATCACAATCATATACCACAACTTGTTCAGCCATTAGGTGTCCCTGCAATTTCCATTTCTTTGCCACAACAAAGAGAGCTGCTATAAACATGTTAGAACAAATGGGTTTTTTTTCTCCTTTTTTCCTTAATCATCTTTGGAAATAGACCTAGTAGTGGTATTGGTAGGTCAAAGGCTTAACTTGTAGAATGAAATTGAAACCAACCTGCTGCTCTAGGCAATTGCTCTTTCCACAGAAAGAGTTAAGCTCAGGTACAGGTACAGGTACAGGTGGGATACAACGATAGGAAAGAATCAGAAACAGGAATGGAAGACCTGGTGTGATTTGTGGCCTAGATATTGGATGCTCATAAAGGACCCCTTTGAGCTCACTCTCCCACCTCACACAGGATGAACAGGTTAGGTTCCCAGAGTGCAATAAGTAGAACACCCTCTCAGGGTTCCAGGAATAAAAGTGATGGTTTGAGACTTTTATTACTGTCACACGTAACTTCCCAACCAAATATTCTACCCAACATAACTTAACCAGTTGCCTTCAGTTCGCTTTGACAAAAAAAGGTTTTAAAGAAGGTCTAGAAAGAATCGTAGTTACAAAATAATCCCCCCAAAAAAATACAACAGAGGACATACTCTCCATAAAGAAGATCTTGAATGAAGGCCCATGTGTAGGTAGCACATGCAACTGAGGAGGACCTCATAGATCCTGGCCCTGGTAATCCTTTTCTTCTTTCATGAAGCCCCTCCAAATTCAGTTTGGGTTGAGAAATCATCAGTGAATGAAACACTTCCCTTAAATACCTAGGCTGGCTCTTTGCAGGACTTGGGGTCTCAGCTCACACTTATCTCAGCATCTTGGTTCCTCACTCAGGTTCCTCACCAAATACCTCACTGTCCCATGAAGTTTTCCCCAGTCATCCCTAGTCAAAATAACTTATCACTTTATTCTTACATCTCTTATATGGTTTTGCAGTTTTATCAGGACCCATTTTTTTCTGCGTTGAAAATGCAGGCACTAGACGAGACCATCTCTAAAATCCTTTCTGGCTCTAACATTTTAATGCCCGAATGAGTGTTTCATTGTGTTTCAGTAGAAGCATTTGGTAACTGTCTAATAAACATGATTATATTTTGTTGCTGTGAAACTACTCTGGAAAAAAAAACTCATTCTAAGAAGTCCTTGTAGGACATACGTAAGGGAACTCAAAAGGAAGAAAATGCGGAGAATCACAAAGACAGTAGAGTCTCACTGACCAAGCATGCTAAATCATGGATAGATGGAAAGATGTTTGTTTTTCTAAAAAAACCCTTCATATCATATTCACATTTTGTATGGTATACTTGGTATAATTGACTACTTATATACTAAGTGATTGTAAACACATTTTGCCTGATTTTATACTTTTAATGAACATAATTTCCTTTATTAAACTATGATTTCCTTTTTCACAAAGGAAATGTTTTGAAAAATGATGAAAGTGAATGTTTGGACGGCAATACTATATATGAAGCTATAGTTACATGAATTCAATGTATATAACTCTGTCGAGCAGTTTCCCCACTCACTATTTTAAATAAAAACTTGGGGTTTTATTTCTGGGCAAGCTAGCAAATGCTACACTAGAGCACCACCATTTACCTTCCACTGAATTTGTGTAAGGTAGATGTTTCTTTGCCTGTAGATATCAACTCAAAACCAACCAAATGTGCTTCCTTGTTTATAGTTACCTTTCCTTTTTTAATCAAGTATATGAGTATATATTATATGCCTAAATTCGTAATTAGGTTAGTTTTCATTGTCATATAATTTGGATCCTACTTTTCTACTTCTCTTGTTAACATGACCCAAAGAACTACTAACACCTATAGAATAAATGTCTTTTATGAAGCCAATTTGAAAGTAACAAAGTACTTAAAAACCTCATCAGAGCTATAGCTGTAGGAGCTACTGCTCCTAAGGTCTGAATTTTTTGTTCCTCCTGCCTCCCCCATTCTATCTTTAATATCCACTTTTATAGACACACCCCTTTTCAAACTCTCATTAGGAAAAGGAGAAATTGACTCACCACTATCAACTTCTAGTTCTTGGGATGGCCTCCTGGAAAATATGCAGCTCAGAACCAGAGGGACATAACTAAGGGAACTCGAAAGGGAAAAAATTCTGAGAACCACAAGAAGACTAGAAGCTCACTAATCTAGAAACATCAAACACAAAATTGTGTATACATAAAACGATGTTTGTTTAAAAAACCACATTAATTTCTTCACATTATTTCAGTGCCTTGCATGGTATACTTATGAGTAGTTTGTGTGATGTAGCCAAGTGTTATCTTCATAGAAGTATACAACATTGTGTATCTCCACATTCTCCTCTTGCTATTTAACCCCTTTGTCTCTCAGTCCTGTTTATTATTAACTGTTATTTTAAATGTCCTAAATGTCCATAACAGACATTGGATAACCTAGAGCCATTCTTTTTAAGTTAGCCACCCCATTTATCCAGAGAACATCACAGCTCCTCTTTCTTTCTGATACTTAGATCTAGGAAATTAAAGATGGGGGCAGAATATGGAATCAAACCATTGGAACAAATGATTACAAATCAAAATAGATTGGTAAGCCTGCTCTTAAAATTCATAAAGGTTGAAGAAGTGAGCAAAATTCACACAAAATAAACACGTTGAGGGTTTTTTTTTATTTTAATCAAATCCCAGACATTCAATAAAGAGTTATAATATCTTATGAAACAGATACATGGCCTGGACACACTTTAAGACTTACAAAGAAAAGCCTTACAATAAGGTAGGCACAAAACAGTTCATAAGAACAAATTGATTTTTACCTGTGAAATTACAGTGTGTAGGATTATTTTGATCTGCATGTGATAGAGTCTTTGAAACATGAATCCAGTTATTGCCAGCATATAAACTACTTCCTTAGAATTGATTGAGTGATTTGTGAGGCATATCAACTACTCAGGTGGTATTTAGTAAACCATGACTTCACAAGAAAAAGGCTGAGAATGCAAGATAGCAAAGAATCTTTGAAGACTGAAAAGGAGCAGCTGATATTTTCAAACCAGTTGTTATCTTGACAGCCACACTCAGTTGACTGCTTCAGCCTGGTTTTTCCTTTGGTCAAGCTTTCATGCATGCTACCAGGTTGATTCTTGCCTAAGAACCCTGCACCCACTTGTCTCACTTTTTGGACTTCATTGCTCAGTATCACAAAGTAGAGCTTGACACCTTCATATCTCTGGAAATGGTATAGTGGAAATTGTAGAGTGGAACAAACTAACGGTAATAGGCAAGGTGAAGAGGTCTAGCAGTTTGTGCAGCAGTGGGTTATGATAAAGGTTATCCCTTTGAAGAACAATATTCACCGCCCCACCCTGCAAACTTTCCTGTTCCTCTTTTCTCTGGTTGCAGGATCTCTGCTACTCTACCACCAGGTTGCCCAGTATATTTCTAGTAATTTGACTTTCAGGCATCTTGCTTGGCACCTGGTTGAGGGCAGGAGACCTCCTGACATATTTTAAATCATATCATATAGATAGTCATTTAGGGATCCTTGGAAGAATTTTGCTAACTTGTTCTTTTCATCTGGAAGCAACGAAGTGAAAGGGAGCACAAATCCTCCAATTACTCTGACATTTTCAGTGCCAAATTCCGATGGGGCTACATTTTACTTCTACTAAAGATCTTCTCCTTATCACTTTCAGCTAGTTAACCATTTATGAGTTGGAAAGTGACAAACCAAAGTACAATCTGGGCACAAGAGGCATTATTAACTTTAGGGCTTAATTTCAGAGTTGCCAGGTGGGCATGGTGGCTTCTTCTAAATCCTTTTTTCTAGCCATTTCTCCATAAGACTACTGAACTAACTCCACTCACACCCCTTCTACTTTGGTCATCAAATTAGATCACGTATCTTCTATTTCAATAAGACAGGAGGTTTTTTTTTTGTTTTGTTTTAATGGCCTATTCCCTACTCCACATTATGAAAATAGCGAGAGAAGCTGTCCGCAAGAACTTGTGAACTTCTGAATACCAGTGTCCATTAGCTCGCCATGGAGTCTATGACAGTGATTTTTATCAACAATACGCTATTCTCAACATCCAAAGAGATTAACTGACTGCCATTTTTTGGCACTAAAATACAGTTATAACCAAAATAACAAAATTGCTGACTATGTGCATGCTTGTATTTGATGCATTACTATTAGGCAATACCTGTACTTTGGAAATATTCTGATTGTTAAAAGCTTTATGCCTTGTATTATGCTTTAAATAAGACATGAGCATATTTATTATTTACAAATTGATTCTTACATATTATCATAGTCATAGTTATTGTATCTGAAATATCTCTGCTATGAATCAAAGTTATTAACAAACGATGCAATTAGCATTGGTAGTAATTAAACTACAACACAAAAGTATGTATGAAAAATTGCCTGAGGGGAATGCAGTGAATTACTTTTCATATTTTATGTTTCTTTAGTGCAGTGAAATTGCAAAGTAAACAGTTTTACTAAGCCCAATATTACTGTAGGGATGTACAATCTGTCTTAAATCTAATGAGGATTCATTTGTTGTAGAATTTGGAAGGGAATGAAATTTGACTAAATATACAATCTGCAACTAAGATTTCCATTAAACAGAGTTGAAATCCATAGAAATTCCCTTGGGTATTAATAATCATATAAATAAACCTGATTCAATCACTTGCATCCTTAAAAAGCTCATAATGAATGAATTATGCATCAGATAACTTTACACCATTCATTACTTTTTATAGTATTGATTTGTGTAAAGATTAGACTCAAAGGAGCAAGGGGTAAAGGAGTCTATGCCTTCACTTATTTTGTTGTTATTAGACCTCAAGTTGGAATATCTACTGCATCTCTGCTTCTACAGATTTAAATTCCGTTTAGTAGACTATTCATTCCACGTTTCTCAGTTATCAGGATGGTCGTGCTTCAATAATGTCTGTTATTTGAATAAATTTCTGGCCAAAGGGAAGATATCATTGCAGATGGGGTAGGGGACAGAGAAACTAAAGGTGTAATATTATAAGGGTTCTCCATTTAAAGTTGTGTCAGAAGCTGACCAAGTAAAGAAGGGCATAAAACATATGGATGTTACTGGAAAATGAGAGAAATTGGAGGTAACCAACATCTGTTCAATGATGTATTTCATTTCTTCCTGGGGACAAGTTAATCAACTTTCTGGAAAAGTATGAGAAGTTCTGAATAAAATATAGCACACTCTACCCCATTCTGCCCCTTCTTTATTTTGCTGAATTCAGAGATTCATTAATTTCATCTAGCTAATAATGGCTACGTGAAATACACTAGTGGTAGCATAACTCTCAGAGGAATCCAAGCAGCAGATGGATGATCACATGTAAGTAGTTGTAGAGGAGACATGCTTCCTTTCCATGTATGGAATCTGATCTTTTCTGATTCCTTCTAAGTGTGTGGTTCCATAGATTAATGTATGTAGAATGATCTTTTCTACCAAATATGTTCATAAAATCTGTTCTTTGATCAGCTCCTGCAACTCTGTCTTTGATTGCGCATACCCTTCTACCTCGATTAACATGGGGGACTTGACATTTGAAGTTCTACTCAGTTGTACTTCAATTAGACTTCTGAAGGTGTTTCTCTGTCCCTGTTTGTCATTACTTTAAGTCATCACAGCATACTGTTGCTACTGTTTCTGCTTAGGTATTCCCCAGTGCATTAGAATTTGTCATCAATCCGCCTGCCCAAGGCCAACCAAGAGAAATTACAATGACAAGCAGACTGGTATAATGAGAAAAGAGTGGGTTACAGAGTCAGAAGAAACTTGGCTTTGCATCTTGACTTTGCTCCTTGTTAGTCGTGTAACCTTGGGCAGTGTCTTTTAATTTCTCTATGTTAGAGTTTATTTAACTGTAAAATGAGGGTGTGAAAGCAGATGACCCCCAGAATCTCTCCAAGTTCTATATCCTGGGATCCTTCGTCATATTGGGTGGTACCCTGCTCAATTTGCATTGTTGAGGTATCCACTAGTCCCTCCTGTTGTGTTTGATTCTTGAGTGAAGCTAAGAAAACTGCTCAAAAGCTGAATATGAAATTGATGACCACTCTCACTGACAAATCCTTGCAGACCCCTGATATATAGACTGTAGACCCACTTACTCACACAATTAAGGATTCAGAGAAGAAGCTACAAAATGCTATAGCTTAATATCATGCTTCCACTTTTATTGGCAAAAAGAATTCCTAGAAATCCAATTTTCAGGAGCAGTTCAATGTTAAAGTCAGGAAGTTTTGGCTAATAATAATAGCACCTCACGTTTACATAACGTGTTAACTTTTAGAAAATACGTCAAATTTATTATTGCATTTGATCTTCACAGTAACTCTGTAAGTTAGATGATATAAACACACTTTGCTAATAAGAGTTACTTACAGTTAGGATTCAGAGCTATAAACCTTTTACTTTTAAATATAGTCTTTTCCCATTAAACTGGCTCTTTAAATATTTGGGGGCTGTTTTAGGGGCTTATCTGATTGTTCTGGTTTTTAGTTTTCTTTAGATTCTTATCTCAACTGGTAGTTTTCTTCTTTGTCCACAGACACATGACAACAGACATCTTAGCAGGTAATAAAATTATGCAAATAAATGTGAATGCCCATCTCTTTATACCCAAACTTTTCCTTTTATGTTTTTTTTCATATTTTTTCTGCTTTTTACAAAAAAAAAATAGAAAAGGCCCTATTGTTATGTCATAATGTCTTATTTTCTTTTCTGAGTACTTAACGATCAAACATTTGCCCTCTATAGATTCAAAATTAATTCTTTCTACTATTTGGCCATGAAGTAGAGTCTTTGTTAGAGGCTCTAGATTTTAGAGGAATTCAGGAATTCTAATAGTGGTTCTACATTGGTTCTGTAGTGCAAATAGCCTTGAACTTCCTATACAAGTCTTCAAATCTCCATATCCAACCATTACAACTTCCATGAAGATTCCTTTACCACCTTTACAAACCTTCAAATCATCTTCTTCCTCTAATGGCTTTTATAACCTATCACCTTGTAGTATAATCATTTGTGTCTTATCTCCTTTTTCCTACTAGACTATTAACTGGTCTCTTGGTTGACTGTAAGAGACTTGAAGAAATGAATTATATCTTACTCATCTTATTCCCCTTGTACCTTGTACACCAAACATAAATGCTTTTTGAATGAAAGCCCATTGTTTTATAATTAATCTGGGCAGAATTTAGTTACTGATATAAAAACTAAGGGAAAAAAAAAACTAAGGATTTTTTTCCCCACCTACCCCAACTTGGAATTAAGGCAAGACGTATTTGTCTAGAACCTCTTTGTTATTTGCTTCAAATTGTCCAAGACTGGTTTCATTTTTCACTTTGGAAGGAAAACAAGCATTCTTTCCAAAAGCCATTTTTGCTGAAAATGAAGCATAAATGTGTTTGCTCCTGTCAGTAAATGGTGATTTTGAGTAAACTGGACTATAGAGAGAAGATAGTTTCCATGTGTTAGTTTATCTTTGAGGGTACAGGCAAACAAAGTTTGGTGTTAATACAGCCTCAGGTACCAAAAATCAAGAACTGAAGACCATTAGCTTTGTTTAACTGTAAGAGATATGCTCCTCTGGACTTCAGGAAAACTGAAGGTTGGCTGGGGCAGAAGAACTACACATTGACATGCAAAGGGAAACTCTTTCAAGTGTAAAGAAATTACCCCACACCTCAAGAAGGGTTTGAGACTTGAAGAGGTCAACAGTTTATGCAAAGGCATGCATGAAGAGACAATGAATTTGCACATAGGGCATGAATTGCCTCCATTCCTTTGCCCCCAGCTGCTCATCTGTGTAAGACCCAATATGAATCTGGAAAGCATAACTGGAATGATGGGCTTTGCTTTGAACCGGGATTATTGAACCTTCTGCTTGCAGGTAACAAAATTTACAGCCAAATCTCTGAGGAAGTTAGAGGTAAAGCTAGGTTAAGTGCCTTGTCCTAGCTGAAAAGAACACTGTTTAACACCTAGCCTAGCCAGAAGGTGAAGTGATAAAAATACAGCTGCCCATCAAAGAGTGACCCCAGAGGATTTAATGACTTGACCTGGATTCAGCAGCTGAGCAACTTGCCCAGCTTAATCCAGCATTATCGGTCAGTCAATAAACAGTTATTAAGCACCTACTATATACCAAGCACTGTGCTAAGCATTTGGGAAACAGAAAGAGGGAAAACATAGTCCCTGACTTCCAGGAGCTCACAATCTAATGGGGGTACAACAAGCAAACAAATATTTACAAACAAGTTATATACAGGATAAATAGAAAAGAACTAAGAGGAGAAGGCACTAGAATTAAAAAGAAAGGCTTCTTGTTTCCTTAGCTGGGACTTAAAGGAAGCCTGGGAAGCCTACAGGTGTAAATGAGAAGGGAAAACAATCCAGGCAAGGAGGACATCCAGAGAAAATAACTGTAGACAAGAGATGAAGCGGCTTACTTGTGGAACAGCAAGCAGGCTAATGTCACTGGATCCAGCGTTACTAGACTGAAGAGTTCGTAATGGGGGGGGTAAGGTGTGATAAGACTGGAATGGAAAGGTAGGAGGGAGCCAGCTTATGCAGGGGCTTTAAGTGTGCTTGGCCCAGTTGGTAGTAGCTGCCCAGCGATTGAACCACCTATCTGGCCCAACCTAGAAGCAGCTGATCCCAGAAAGGATCCAGCTCAAGACAATGCACCCTATGAAGAGCAAGCCCAGGTGAGCCTCCCATTCAATGGAATATCCTGCCCTATAAGGAGCCAACTCAGCCAGGCAGCAGAATGACTCATCCATCACCAGCACCCAAGTCCTACACCAAAATGACCTTCTTAGAACTCTCCAGAGGGAGATAGAACATAGAGAATTTTTTGATCCAAAGTTATCTTGGTCACATATGATCCTTACTACCATTATACCTTAAGTTCATGGTAAGCCCCTTCCCTTTCCCTAAAGGTTTTTCAGGATTTTATGGGAGAATGTTTTGTAACTAACTTTGTGCTTGCTACTCTATTTGAGAGAATGCTTTTTCCAAGTACTAACTGAGTCCACTGGCTGATTGTTAAAGGAAAATCATATCAGCAAAGGCTCATGGGCTACAGTGTTAAGAGCATAGCCTCCCACAGACTTTTCCCTGTAGGGAACCAACCTACTAATTCCTGATGTCAGTTGGGGGAATGAGCCTAGAAGGAGTGATACTTAACCTTTTAGAGAACTTGTGAGATATAGATCTCCACTTATGCTATTTTGGTTTCTTAAACGCTGCAACCAATGCCACCTTAGGCAAAACTGTAGAATTCACAAGGTTTGTCCTCCTCATATCTGAGTCCCCATCTCAAGCCACCTTTTTCTTCCCATTACTCCTTCCCTATTCCCCAATCTCTTGGGGGACTATAATATAAATGTAAATAATGTTCAGTGCTACCAAGCTCCACTTGCCAAGGATTGAAAATGATCTAAATAAATAAATCACAATAAGGACTTAATTACTTAATGTGTTTCATCTCCTATTAATATTTGCATTACAATAATAAAAAGTTCAAAAACAAAAACAAAACAAACCCTCCTGGAGAAGGCAATGAGCTCCTGGGCAACAGTGTTATAATGGAAAAATGCCTGGATTTTTGAGTCAGATAATCTGATTTTGATTTCTAATTCTGTTACTCACTAGCTCTCTGTTCTTGAGAAAACCACTTATCCATTCAGGCCTCCCATGTTTTCTCCTCTATAAAAGGAGAAGACTAAGAAGCAATATGGCATAGAGGAAAACAAGGCTGGATTTGGCAGCCGAGGACTCAGGCATGAATTCTACCTCTGCTATTTCCTCTCTTGAGAACCCTGGGAAAGCCATGTAATTTCTCATGGTTTTAGTTTCTTTGCCGTAAAATGTTGGCAGTAGACTAGATTAGATGATAAGGCTTCTTCCAGCTCTAAATCCAATAATGTCCCTTCCTTATGTCAGAATCCATGCTTCTGTGGTTTTCTCTGAGCCCTGACTTTCTTATCTGTAAAACTGGTATGAGAATATTAGCCCTACTTAATGCATTGAATTGTTAAGGATCAAATGTAGTTGGGGGGAGGGAGGAACCCTTTGTAAAATATAAGTCCCTATGATGCCATGCTGCCAGGTCCTGCCTAAGAATAAAGAAGACCAGGGTTAAGTCAGAAGTCTGATACACTGGGTGAATAACTTAATCTCTTAGTGCTACGGCCGCCTCTCTTCAGTAGGGTGGTGTCTTGACTTGCAAATAAATTGGATAGGTCCTCGTGGAGAACAGACGAACAACAACAATCTCTGTTAGAAAACATGCTAGTCTTTCTTGGCAGGAGTTTCCTCATGCTTCAGCCCCTCCCCAAAAGGGCAAATAGCAGAAGTTATTATTCATGGCAGAATTTGAGACCCCTTGGCTTCTAAGGAAGAAATTATTTTTATTCAAGGACCTCTTCTCACATAAGCACTCCCTAGTCTGCCTGCTCCTAAGGTTACTCTGGATTGTAACCAAAAAGAAGTGTTAGCCCACAAGGTAAGGACACTAATACCAGGGAAGGGGTACAAATGTGAAGTTAGGAAAAGAAACTCGTGAACCATAGTAGAATCAGAGTTTTCCACAAGCCTGCACTTCTGAGTAGGACATGTACTAGCTAACTAGACATAAAAGTAAGGAAACTGAGCAATCACTTCCTCTGGAGTAAATTGAAGCTGGCAACCATTCACAAAATGGGCAGAAGAAAGAGGGTGGGGAGAAAAGACTCAGACAGTGAGCCAGAAACATATGGTTCTAAAGAAGAGCCGTTCCAACAGAGCAGCTCAGTTTGTAGATTTCAGGGACAGGGTAACTTTTTAAGGGGGAAAAAGCATTCAAAAGCCTTGGGGGTAAATAGGAAGACTAAAAAATATATAGGTTAATTATAATTTACACTCTGAGCAATTTTCCTCATGCATGGAAAGTACACTCTTTGTATCCGTGTCTGGTGGATGATACCATATGTGTCTGGCACATGGTAGATGCTTAATAAATATTTGTTGATTGATTTATTCACCATGCTCAATGAGGTAATTAAGTTGGAAAGGATCTTAAGCAGCTTCATTTTACAAATGTGTAAACTGAGGTGAAAAGGATAAGGTGACTTGTCCAAGGTCTCAAATGTAATTAAATAACCAATCTGGGGTTTGGACCCAAGTCTTCTAATTCTAATTTAACTCTAATTTAATTGAGCATCTTTGTTCTATAGAGCACTACTTCTCTCCACAACCCTAGCAGGAATAATATTTGCTCCAATTTTAAATAGGAAGGCCCAACCTATTTCACATATTCACATATTGAGACAATTTGAGTGGTTTTAGAGAGTGTTATGAAAGCAAAGAATTAACAATAGAATTATATGCTAACTAAAATTCTTTCAATTATTTTCTTTTAAGTGAGAGTGAGGGATTAGGGGAGAAACAGAATAATTTCTGGCACCTAGCCATGATAGTCCATCTAATTCACCTATGTAAAGCTTACAGATTGTTGTACATGCAAGTAATAAGCTTGTGAATGAGCAGGAGGAAGATCTATGCATCCCATTAACTAGTACTTTGGAAAATGCTCAGGTACCAATGTTATTAGGGTTGATGAATAAATTAAAATGCCATAAACTTTGTGTGGTCCATTTGCAAAGCAATCTTTTCTCCTGGCGTTATGAATATTTCCAGTGGTACGCAGATTTGGGATGAAAGATATCTATAAACTTAAGGCAGCTTTTTATTCTGATGGAATGTTTCTGTATCACAAAAGATGCTTTCATTTAAAATAAAAAGATTACTAGAGAGAGAACAATGAAATACATTTGTTGCCATGTGTTCACAAAGTACATATCATGAAATATCAAAATGTAATTATTACTAGTCAAATGAAAGAGTTAATTCATAATTAACAACATTGAGCTTTCAGAAAGAAGGAACTAATTGAAAAGTAGAAAGTCAATACTCAACTAATCCCTTAAATCCCCATTTTTTTTTCCCATGTAGCTGGTTTGGTCAAAATCTTTGCTCTTTCCCTGGTGTAATAAGCAATTAATCAGAAGCAGCAGAGTCAGAATTGTAACTCCTCCTTCACCTCTTTTATATATGTATATATATATATATTTTTTTTTTTTAATTTTCATCTTAAGAAGAGGCCTTTTTCATCCCTTAGTATCCAGCATGAGTGAGTCCACACATTAGTTAGCTTCTGTTACCAAGGCAACTGACTCTCCACAACAAGCCTACCAGCAGCCCTGACTGGCACCAGGAGCAGCATATTCCCAGATGTCTAGCTATCACTCCGGGCACGTCATTTTTACTGGGGACTTTTACTGGATGACCTCCTGGGTCTTTGGGTGATCGGCGCTTTACTTCATGCATGGCTGTCTCTCTGTGTAAGAGTGATAACGAGGAAACAGATAATTCTGACAGGCCTGAGTTTATCCGGCTGCTACTTCTGGCCTCTGCTAGGGTAGACAGGATGCATTCTCACTCTCTCTTTCTCTCTTTCCTTTTCTCTCTGCATCTTCATCTGTCTCTCTCTCCCCTTTCTTTATTCTCTCCCCCTTAGTTCTCTCTGCTTTTTCTCTCTCCCCACTCCCTCTCTACCTCTCCCTTTACCTCTCTCCACCTCTCTCTCTCTCTCTCTCTCTCTCTCTCTCTCTCTCTCTCTCTCTCTCTGCACACACACACACACACACGCACACACACACACACACACGCACTCACTCACTCACTCACACTCACCACTCACTCTCTCTGTCTCTCTCTCTCTCTCTCTCTCTCTCCCTCTCCCCCTCTCTCTTCTCCAGCAGTAGCCTTCTTAATGTAGTTTAATGGCTTTGCAAAGAAAGCCAGGCAGAAGAGCACTTGCCTCAGTACCTGTGGTCGGACCATGACCTAGCTCACCATGAACTTGGAAGGGCTTGAAATGATAGCAGTTCTGATCGTGATTGTGCTTTTTGTTAAATTATTGGAACAGTTTGGGCTGATTGAAGCAGGTTTAGAAGGTAAGGGAGTGCTTTTTAGTGACTTCTAACATTACTCTGTTTTGTCATACTTATTTCTTAAGGGGATTAAAAGAGGTACCTGAAACTAGATCGGAGAAACTGTGTGCTGAGATGTACACAGAGGGCAATTTTCTGTTTATGGACAACGTATAGGATAAACTTTAAGTAAGTTGCCAGTAGTATTTTTACAGCTACCATGCTAAAAGAATGAAAAATGTTATACAGAGGGATTTTAGGGAGAATATTGTGAAAAGGAACAAGTTTCAAAATGGATATTATATATTTTACTGATTGAACTGAGACTAGAATTTGTACAAGAGGCTGATTTATCTTAAGAATTGTTTAGAAATTATCTAGGAATTGTAAGAGCAGTTCAGTAATAATAAATTCAGAAGGGCACTTGTTTGTTACCATGCAAATGCATTTAGTACATAGAAAAAGTGTGTGTTTATCTTCACATCACATGGCTTAAGATTGTGTGGCTGATTATTTGGACAGCTGAATATCTGTTTTCAGTATTGCCTGCTTTACAAATCTTTAAGTCTATAATGGGAAGAAAGCCTCAAACTCGTGGAAATGAGGAACTTTCACATACATTCTGGATAGCTTCTTGCTTTTTGAGTTTTGATATTTACATTAGTCTGGAATCATTTTTCATACTCTTCTTAGCAACAAATCTCACATTAGAGCATGTGTGCTTCACATATATCATTTCCTAAATTGAATTTTCCTTTGAGCGTCTGAGTAAATTTAGTTTGTGATTGTCTTACTGCCCTGAACGTTTTTCAAAGTGTACATAGCATACATCTGTCATATGTAATATACATAGCATACAGTCTATTCATTATCTCTTCAGATTTGTCATGGACATGGTTAAAATTAAACTAGTCAAATCAGTTGCAGAGAAGTTAGTGATTGATTTAAATTTTATCCTAAAACACATGCTGAAATAAAATAAATATATAAGTTGCACACTTTTCCACTTACATTTAGGACAATGTACCAATTTCCACTTGTGTCATGGCTAGGATTGCTTTCTAAATGATACATTTTATAAAATAGTTAAAATCTAAGTATGTCACCGTGTTGAGACTTACAGGACTCCTGTCTCTGTAATCTCGTAAAGGGGAAGGGAGGAGGGGCAGAGGCAGGAAAGTGTGTCTCATTAAAGTGAATTTTAAATGAGAAAGTTCTCAGAAAGCTGGTAGTATCTCCCTGTCAGAAACGTCTTAAGAGCTAATCAGAAGAAAAACTATGATTTTTTAAATAGTAGCCCCTCTTTAAAACGTGCTTTTTCTCTTTCATTATTATAAAGACAATTACTTGGGGGCGGAGTGTCTTCCTTTTAGTACTTTTTTAAATAGGAAAGTGAACAGAAACCTTCATTTTAAGTTTTTTTTCTGTTATTCTGTTATATGGCAGTTAAACTAAATAGAATGTTAGAAGTTCTAGGTCTCTTTGTAGACTTGTTTTACCTTATTTATAGGTTATCATCTTAAGAGTTTTGATTCTTGGTTTTGTAATAAAACATACTTTGAGGTTGTTTTTATTATTATATTTAGAACTCACATACTCACCTTCACAAATGAAAAAGTAAGTGTTCCCTTTCTCCCCTTGAACCTTCCAAGTGCTGCTGACCTTTCTGCAGGTATTTTCTCTGTTTTCCTATTACTTATATCTGAAGTACCAAAGTACTGGTTTGTGTTTGCATAATCAGTTTTCTTTTATCTTTTGCAGTCTTGGCATTTTCTAGTCTGCAGCCAAATAAATGTTATGGGAAGCAGGCATTCACAAAAGTGTAAATATAAAGTCCAAGTCTGATTTCTAGTGTTTATAGACATGAGTAACTAAAGTAGGAAAATTCTGATATAATTCAAAATAAATAAACCCATAATTGCGTACATGGAAGCTTCTGAAGCTAAAGAACAAAAGTAGTTTTCACTATAATGTTAGTGAACTATCCTGTCCAGTGCTACTGGGCATCATAGCATTAAGAAAAGTTTGAAATCAGATTCAAATTAGCAATTTTAACAAATTATAGCCATGATAATGAGTTAATAATGTGCTGAATCTTAAGAGACTAACTCTAGTCAACATGTAAATTAAAAAAGAACAGAATTTGTTGTGATGAAAAAGGAGGTGGGGTATTATTGTCGAGATAGCATCCTTTTTTTCACTTTCCTACATCATTAAAAATAATAGCTGATGGCCACGCCACTACGATTTTCTTTGCAATTTGCTTTCTTTTTGTGTTCAGCCTTTCAAAATGTAGATGCTCATATCTATCATCTTTTCACTGCTTGCTGTGAAAGTTTTCTGTTAAGAAACTTTAAGTATTTAGAAAAATATCTTGATTTCTGACTAAACCAAAACAAATCTGAATGTACCCAATACAAATTTACTTTCTACGTAACTGAACTATTTCAGCTATGAAAGTCCTAGTTTTTATGCTGTAACTACCATCATTCAGCAATTTCTTTTATACCTTGTTGTAGATGCAGTATTCCTGTGGAGATCATGTATATATGGAATGGAATTTTTTGTAATGTATTGTTTTATTGATTAAACATAAATATAATTGATGTAAACAATAAATCGATAACTTTGGAATATTTGTATCTGTTTATCTTTCAGTACTTTGTACTCTCTATCTCTATAAAATGTTGCTGTCATTGTGTGGCCTGGTACTGTCACAAATGTATAACAAAAATACACACACAGAATTCTACAAACTATGTCATATACTTAATATTATTTATTTATTTTTACCATTCTTTTCTTTTGAAATTTTGAGTTCCATATTCTCTCCCTCCCTCCGATTCCTCCCCCCAGCCACTGAGAAGGCAAGCAATTGTTGTATTCTTACCACCAAGAAGAAATAAATACTAAAAAGTGGATGTTAATGCAATAGATTAGCACAGTAGTTATAGTGGTACATATTATGAAAAGTCAGTAAGTAACCAAAGCTTATCTGTTTCTTAGCATGTCCACATCAAAAGCCTATTTTAAAATTTATAAGAAAAAGATTTATCAAGGGTAGGGAACCTGTGGTCTCAAGGCCACATTCGGCCCTCCCTGTCTTCAAGTGTAGCCCTTTGACCGAATCCACACTTCACAGAACAAATCCCCATAATAAAAGGATTTGTTCTGTAAAACTTGGACTCAGTCAAAAGGCCACATCCAAGGACCTAAAGGCCACATGTGGCTTCAAGGCCACAGCTTCCCCACCCCTGGTTTAGGTCTTACATTTTAGTTACTTTTACCATAACTGGAAGTGGTATTTTATCAGACCATTAGAGAATAGTGCATTATCCTTCAGAGAAGAATAGTATGTCCTTTCATCCAGGCTCTAGGACATGATAACAGACTGCTATAATGTTAGAGCTAGGAGGGGACATTGGGTGTCATGGAGTCTAGATCCTTCAAGTGACAGAATAGGACCATAAGGAAAAAGAAGTGACTTGCCTATTATTCCTATTATGTTTGGGGCTATTGTGTTTCAATGTGCTATGACTTAGAATTTCAATGAACACATGAAAACCTACTTTTAAGAAAGTTTAATCATACTAATAAATTTACTTTGAGATAAGGGTGTAGGATAATTATACCACTACAACAATATGTAAATAATAGGCATTCCTTTAAAAACATTTAAGCCAAAATTCAAAATTTGGTCCCTGGCTATGTAAAACATTATCACTAAAAGTTATGAAAGCTGATAGTTTAAAATACAACTGTTTTTGTTCAACTAGTAGATGCTTTTAAGAGTTTTCTAATTCAAAAAACCCTTGGCAGTAGAGTGACTGTTATGAAAGTTGCAATGGTTTTCTGAAAACATATAGGAAGAAACTGCATCCAATTTTTAATGGTAAGAGCTATTTTATTATTTCTCTGTACAACACTAGGATGTGGGATAAAACCCTTTTTGTTATTCAAATATTTAATAGGCCATACTGGAAGAGTTCCTGAATAAAGAAAGGAAAGAAAAAAAAACTACCTTCTACAATATATATGAGAAAAGTATACCAAAATAGCCATTTGTTACTGCTTAAAACTTTGCCTAATACTGTATATTACAGCTTAAAAACAAAGCAAACATGCTTTGTTAGTAGTTACCTTGAATAATCAAATAATAAAAATCACCAGAAAATTCAAATGATTTGAAACTAACTGACTTTCTTTGAAATCAGCTGTTTTCACAGTAATCATCTGGTAATATTTTTAGAAGCTTCTTAAGGAATGGAATAATACAATTAACAGAATCAAGAGCAGTCATTTGTGATTCTCTAGGCAAGGTTTAAAAATTCCACCCTATTTATAACTGTCCATCAGAGGACTTGAACCTTCACAGTAACGAATACAACTTGACTAACCATAGAGTAAATACTGATGTGCCTTTCACAGTGGGATTTTCTGACAAAAAATAAATAAATAAAAGTAATTTATAAAAGGATTCTTTGTTGCATTTCCTCAAACTGCCACCTGTGGTGCCCTAAAGGCAGCTTCCCACCTGACAGGCCCTAACCTCTGTTCTAGCCTCTATTCATTAAAACATTACTGAGTGTGGAAAGTGAATTAATGAAAATGAGTCAATGGGATTTAATTCTCTAGTGAACCTGTCGAATCTATGGCTAGATTGGCTATTTAGATGAGTTGGTATGTAAACAGGAAAACAATACATGTCTATTTCCATAGACTAGTGTTTGATTACAGCTGAGTATGGTAAAGTAAATAGGTAAAGGTCTTGTTATTTTCATCTCAACAAGTCTAATAGCAGACTGGAAATGAAAGAAGCCCTTAAGTCACTTTTGTTACTCTTGCTTCCTGCTCTCACAACAGAAGTCATCAAATCTGCCTTGTAATACAAACACAGCTGTCTATGGGGAGTATCAGTGTACTCATTCTGCCCTGCATGTCTATGAAAGGATTTGTGTGTATACACACACCTACATGTGTTTGTGTATATATATGTGTGTGTAGGCATGTATAGGAAATATATATATATATGTGTGTGTGTGTGTGTACATTCCTATATACGTATGTACATATAATTGTATATGCATAGACATACAGATATACATACATGTATATGTAGTCATATTAGAGAATTTAAACTCACTACTCTTTCATACCAGCAATAGCAAGTTTCAAATCCATTAGTCATAATATTTCATTTTTTTCTTGTAGTCACAAACATATATATATTTTTTATTTTTTCCTCTACCACCTTAATGCCTTTTATTTTGGGAAAAGCCCTGTTGATTAAAGGAGCCTTGATCTATTGTCTTAAATTACACTATTGGATGGAACATGACCAAGGGAATAAAGGACTAGATAAATCACTAAAATTAGAAACTGGAGTTTATAGGCCTAATTCACCTTGTGCCTAAATTATTTCTTCAAAGTAAATGAAACACTTGGGAGGTGTGTAATTCTTGCAATCCCCTGAGATACAACAGAATTTACCAGTTAGTACTTGTGCAGATGCTGAAGAAAACCTGAATCAATTTAATATATATGCTCTATTTTTAGATCTTATATGAGGAGAATTACAGCCAATACTTTTGGTAACGGGGGGAAAGGGTATTGGATCAGGTTGTATAGTCAGTTCTCGGTTTTTAGCATCACTTTTTAAGCACATAGGCCATGCAGTACACAACACCGTACACAAGGCATGTTGCCTCCACATTATATACCCTCTGGAAGGGTACAGTCCAGTACAGAGTAGCCTTATGTGGATTTACCTTATATCATAGAGTGTTCTATTTAATCAAGATATAACAGAGAGAACACGTGTACAAGATTGTATGTATTTGTATTCTCTGGAATTTTATAGTCTGGGGCAGATTTTGTTTAGGCAGATTCATATTAAAAAGTCAAAAACTTTAAACTAAGGCAGAATAGACAGAAAGAATGAATAGAATTCATCAAATATATGTTAAGAATAGCTGCATTGTTTGGATGGTGGGGGGGGGCAGAGTTAGGAGCAAAATAACTTGGAAACCCAGACTCAGGCTGGGCCAAAATGTCAATTGTCTGTCCCCTTCAATTGATCTGGACAGATTTTTTAAAAGTCTTATGATTATAAGAATTTCTTAAATCATGTGAGAGAATCTAGCTGGTCATCTGGTAGAAGATGGAATTTCCGGGCTCAAATGTTGCTCTGGATTAACTGGAAATACTTGGACCCAGAAGTAGAATAAACTCATAAAATGGAGAGAGCTGGTTGGAAGAGGATGGCAAATTCATATGTATCTAATGTATTTTTTTAAATTAAAAAACCTACAGTTTTAGAGCTGAGAGGACTTAGAGATAATTTAATCCCTTCATTTTACATCAAGATTTCTGAAACTCTCAGTTGGTTAAATGATCCTATTACCGATTTGAAGAGCCAAGATTAGGGTCACAGGGTTTTACTACACAGGCAATGTGATATAATGGATAGAGCACTGAGCCTGGAGTCAGGAAGACTCCTAAATTCAAATATGGCTTCAGATATTTTCTAGTGATGTGACCCTTGCAAATTACTTAACTCTATTTGCCTCAGTTCTTCATCTGTAAAATGGACTGGAGAAGGAAATGACAACTCACTGCAGTATCTCTGGCGAGCAAATTCCAAACAGGGTCACAAAGAGTCAGACTCAACTGAAACAAGTGAACAACAAAATTCACTTTCTAATATATTCTTTTGAATATAATTTCATTTATGTATTCCATAGGATTTCAAGTTGAAAAGAACCTTAGTCTTTGACTCATGAAACCATTTCATTTTACAGATGAAAAATATGCCCAAAGAAAGGAAGTCACATACCCCAAGTTCACCCAGCTCTGAAACTAAATCCATAGTGAAAATCCTGTGATCTTATGATGCTATCCCAGTATCTGCCACAAACTAAAATCCCAAGCTCTGTTACTCAATCCAGCTCTAAAGGCTTTGATCCTAGACCTATCCCTGTCACTAAATAGACTTATGTTGTTTAATACCTATGTGACCTTAGACAAGTCACATCTCCTTCGAGTAGCAGTTAGCTCTACATGAACTATGTCTATTTTAAATGATGAAGCAGCATGGTACTTACATTGGAATGAATTCTGGATTTGGAGTCAGAAGACCTGGATTTGAATCCCAGCTCTGCAACTTACTGCCTGTGTGACTTTGGGCATGTCCTTTTTTTGTAAAATGAGGCAGCTTTACTGGAAGACTTCTAAATTCTGTTGCAGAACTCCATTCTATGAGACTGTAATCAGAGAAACCCCATCCAGAATAAAAGGAATTGTAGTCTTCTAGAGTTCAAAGCATCAAAGGGTGTCTGTGGAATTTGGTGTACTAATTGTTCTAACTATCCGTCTGTCTGTTTATCTATCTGTCTATGTATATCTCCATCTTTATCTCTACCTATGACGTTGTATCATGTTATATTACTATATGGTGTCAAGAATCAGAAAAATTGGTAATAAATTTCCCATTATAGTCTGATGAAATAGCACAGAAAAACTGCTGAATTAGTAGAATTCCAAATATAGCTCAACTATAAGAAATCTTGGTACATTAAAATCTATACTAACAAAATAGACTAAGTAAAGAAAAACATGTTTACTACAGAATTTCCTGAGGCTCCCTTCTAACGGTGACCTCTTCCAGTATACGTGAATTTTATTTGTGAAAATGAAATTTGCATACCACTTCTCTAGTAATGATAATAGCCAATAGTTATAGAGTGCTTCACAATGCTTTGCATGTGTTATCTTATTTCATCCTCACAGTAACTCTATGGGGTAGATGTTGTTATTACTCCCATTTTACAGATGAGGAAAACTGAAACTGAGAGAAGTTAAGTATCTTTCCCAGGATCATACAACAATTAAGTTTCTAAGGGAGGATTTGAATTCAGCTCTCCCTAAACTCTAAGTCCAGCCTTCTATTCACTGTGCCAGCTAGCTGCCGAATATATCAATCACGTAAAAAGAAGGCATCTCCTCACTTTCTCACCTGGCCAACAAATTAGCATTCATCACGCCGATATTGTATCCCTCCAAAGTGTTAGTGGATGCTTAGCAAGTCAGTACATACACCTATTTCCAAAGGAACTTACTAAGCACAATTTTAAAGTGTTTGATGCCCCTATCACAAAATCTGAGGCTATATTTCTCAGGTTTGTGTTTTTTTTTCCTTTCTGTAACAAATCAGAATTTAGGAATTGTAGAATCATTAAAAAAATCTCAAGTTTATCCTGCATGGGGATTTTTCCAACAACATTTTGTAATAGATATCTCGCTCTAGTGAGAAGAAACCCATGGCTTCTCACGGTGTCTATTCCACATTTGGATAGCTCTAACAAAAAGTATCTCTTTACATTAAATCTAAATCTGCCCTTTTTGTAACTTCCACTGCATACTCCTGTTTCTGCACTCTGGGGCCAAAGTGAACCAAGCTCTTTCACAGGACAGCCTTTAAATACTTAAAGACAGCTACAGAGTGAGAGAAACCAGCTAAATCTTACCTTAAAGCTTCCAAATACTTTCCTTTTGTTTTTACCTTTAGAATTTTAAATTAAGGTTGGTTCCTATTACCCTATTCTAGATTCTTCTCTAACCTCTTTATTCTTTTCTTCCTTTTCTCTCTGCCTTCTATTCATTTCTTTTGACTCCTTTGTATTTGTCTGGTCATATTGAACCAGTATGATTGGGCACAAAGATGACTCCAAGTATCTTATATCAGAAAAGAATCACTCCAATTTTCTATATGTAAAGAAGCTTTAAAATGGCATCCAGCTCATGTTAGTTTCTCAAGTTATATGTCTCCTGAGAGATGGAGACAGAAATAAGCAAAAGCTTAGCAGAACCAATCCAGACATCTATATAGGGTTTCTTCTACTCTGTAAGTAATCTGTTATGTTTCCATTAGATCACAGGACCAAAGATTTAGAATTGAAAGAGATTATAGGGCATGTAGTTCAATTCCCCTGCAGATGAGGAAACTGAGGCACAGAGAGATAAGTGAATTGACCACGGTCACACTGGAAATAAGTGGCAGAGTCAGGATTTGAACCCACATTCTCTAGACTCCAAATTCAGTGACTTTTTCACTGTATAATAGCTGTATAGTCAACTTACTCATCCAACAAAGCCCTGCTGGGTAAAAAAATTTGAGTATTAGGGAGAAGAAGGAGGGTCTTCTTTCCTCAGTATGCACATGTGGTTCAAAAGGTACTTCTCTACCTCTTAGAAGAGCTTTGAAATCTACTAACTAAAAATCGTCATTTATAATTTTAAACTAAAAAAGTCCAAGATGTAAGTTGAGGAGTTTAGTGTTCAGGAGGTTTTTATGGTTTTATGTTGTTGGGTTGTTGGTTTTTTTTTAAGCTTCAGAAATAATTTTTAAAAATCAGTTGCATATGTTTTGGTTAGCCAGACTCCAGTGACTGACAGTTTTTTTACCCCAGTTTTTACCTTGAATCAAATTTTCCCATTTCATGTCATGCATTTTTCCCTCCTATGGCCCCAGAAATTTCTCTAGTCAATGGTAAAGTTGAGTCCATAAGTATTACTACTTCAAATAGTTAAGTAAGAATCCAAAGTGTTAACATTCTTTAAGAATAGGACATGATTTCGGGTGGATTTCGACCCAGCAATACCACTTCTAGGTTTGGATCCCAAAGAAATCACACAAGCGGGAAAAGGACCCATATGTACAAGGATATTTATAGCAGCTCTTTTTGTAGTAGCCAAGAATTGGAAATCAAAGGGATGCCCGTCAATTGGGGAATGGCTGAACAAGCTGTGGTATATGAAGGTAATGGAATACTACTGTGCCATAAGAAATGGGGATGATGCAGACTTCATAACAACCTGGAAATACCTACACGACATAATGCTGAGTGAGCGGAGCAGAGCCAGGAGAACGTTGTGCACAGCCACAGATATATGGATTCCGTGAGGACCAACCCTGACATACTGCGCTCTTCTCAGCAACCTAAGGGGCAAGGACAACTCCAGGGGACTCACGATGGAGAATGCTATCTTCATCCAGAGAAAGAACTGTGAAGTTTGAATACAGAGCGAGGCACACTACATGCTCGCCTTTTTTGCTTCTCTTTTGTTTTTGTTTTTGGGTTGGTTTTTTTTTTTTTGGTTCTGTTTCTTCTTTCTCATGATTCATTCCATTGGTCAAAATTCTTCTCCACAACTTGACTAGTGCATAAATTAATTCAATGCGAAGTTATACATGACAGTTATATGAGCTTCCATGCCGTCTTGGGGAGGGAGGGGGGAGGGAGGGGAGAAAATCTGGAACTCAAAACTATGTAGAACTGTGTGTGGTAAACTAAAAATAAATAAATAAATTTAAAAAAAAAAGAATAGGACATGATTTCCTGCCCCCAAAGCTTTAGTTTTACAACCCTTAGACATAAATCTATGGTATAAGCAGATCCATGTACTTTCAGAGCTGGAAAAGATCTTATCAGGCATCCAACTCAGCCCCTAAATTACTGACTTCATTGTTACTTGTTGCTTTGATTCCCTGGAAAGGGAAAATTGGCTGGAGTGTGTGATATGTCAGAAGGGGAGTGTATAAAATGTGAATTCACAGTGTGTTTTCAGCATGCATATTTTCCCCCACTATAATTTTCTCTGCTGCTGAGTCACCTATTAAATCCTGTCTAGCTGGCATCCAACTTAAAATCCTAAGTCAGAATTCTGGAATACTGGAAATTACTCTGAAGAGGAAGAGGGGTGACAAAGGGAATTTCCCAATGGGATATGGGACCATTTAAAAATTGTAAGTGATCATTAATATAACCTACCATAAAAGTTACTAGCCTATTTACACAACTATTTGAGATTGAAGCATGATATTGGATTGAAACATTCCTTCAACTCCCCCAAACCCATTATATTTACAGAACTTCCTGTATCCTAGAACATAAATGTATTAAGACTTGCCTGAATTTTTGTTCTCAAATAGGGATATGGACTGGAATAATGATTTCATTGATATCGGGAACTCCCAGATGAGAAAATTCTATCAATGCAGGTTGGCATCTACTCAGCAACTTTATAGTCTTACTGAGCTATCTAGAGTACCACAAAGAACAAGAAAATGGAATGTTTTCAACTGTATTTACATATCCTTCTTAAGATACAAATCAATTTCACGATCAATTGTTGCCACCTAGTTAGCTCATTTTGTGACAGCACAGTATTAATATCCAAATAGACCCCAGAGAAAAACCCTCCTAGGACCCCAGACTGCACCATTAACCAGCCCTAGTGCAGGGGTATAAATACACAGGCAACCAGATGAGAACAGATTACTCAGCAAAACCTCACAATCTCTTCCCAAAAAAATCGAGCCATTTAATTGATGGTGGGCTATCTTCTTCTACTACTAGAAACACATTTTATTAAATTTCTATTCAATTTTTTTTTCACAAATATCCTTCAGTTTCCACAGCATTTAATCTTTCATAGTTAAGATGACATTTACCATGTCCCATGATGTCCCTTTACCTGTCTGTCCACGTTTGCATAAGATTTGCTTACGCCTACATAAACTATGAGAGCCTCAAATGCTGTGGTCATCCACAAGTGAATGAATCTACATATTCATTCTATTTGAACAGCATTTATTAAGCGCCCACTTCATCTGTCAAGTGCTAGAGATATGAAGAAAAAAATAAATTAGTTTTTGCCCTCAAGAAGCTTACATTTTCCTGAGTTGAATAGTCAGAATTATCTCTGAAATTTGTTTGGCAATAGAAGGTGGATGGAGCAACACAAACAGATCTTTGAGACTAAAGAAACTAACTCAGAGTTCATGGCCACTGACATTGTGCCAGCAGTCTTGCTGTGCCAATGGATCATCTGTCAGTAGCTTATCAACTTAGATGCTTATTGAGTGTTTTCCATTTATTGTAAATTTTTACCACCTTTGCCAATATAGTTCTTTGATGTTCTTTCCATTTTGTTTCCAAAGATCTGGTGCAGTATTTTCAGCTTTGCCCCTAGAAAGCAGAACCAGGAATAATTAGTGGAAGTTGAGAAAATCAGCAAACTTAGGCTTCTTATTATTAAAAAATAAAAGCCTCCTAATAATTAGAGATGTTCAAAAGTAAGACAGCCTCTTTTAATGGGTGGTGGACTCCTCCTCATTGGAGTTCTTCAAGATGAGTTTGGGCAATCACTAGTCAGATATATCATAATAAGGATGACTTGTGGGAGAATTAGACTAGATTAAAGTCCCTTTTAACTCTTGAATTTTGTGATTCTGTGATCTCTTAGGCCAAAGTCATATAGAAAAAGGGAAAGAAAATGGGGGAGGGAGGTAAGCATACACAAGAGCAGAAGAAGAAATAATGGATTCTAAGAGGTTGAAAGTACCTCAAAATTTTATTATTAAATTTGATAAATTGAATTCATTTATTATAATTGCCACCCAAGTAAATCATCAGCCTCCATTACTTCCCTGAGAAGTGGTCATCTAGCCTCCCCTAAAGGACTATAGGGATAGGGAACTCAGCATCCTCCAAGGAAGACCATTTCATTTTTGAACAGCTACGAAAGTTAAGAAGGTTTTCCTTGCACTGAGCCTAAGTCTGTCTTTCTTTAACTTCTACCCTTTCATCCTAAATCTGCCCTCAATGTCCCAGAATGAGAATAAGTTTCATTCTTCTTTAGCATGGACAGACCTCCAAATATTATAAGACAGCTATCCTTGGCTCCTAAACCCTTCCCTTCCTCAGGCTAAATGGCCCCAGTTGTTTCAACTGAACTTTGTATGGCATAATCTGAAGTTTCCCCAACATCTTGGTATCTTTCCTCTGGACCCACTCTAGCTTGTAATTACAGTTCTTGAAATGTGACTCCCATAGCAGGGCATAATTCTCCATGTGTCTTCTGACCAGAGAAATAGAATATACAAGGGGATAGTAGGAGCAGAAAGAGATCAAGAGAACCGAGACGTTTAAAAGCGAGAAAGCAATAGGGGAAGAAGAGAGGGGGTCTTTATTAGATTTAAAATTACCTTCACTGTGTGGGCCCCACTCCAACACTCTGCAGCATAAGGTTAAGGTAGTGAGTGGTAGCATATGTTGAATAGAGTAATTGACTGGTGTTAGGATATGCTTAATGTAATATAAATAGTGCTTTCCCTTTTTCATCCTACTGTTAATTATTTCTTGTTGATCCTCTTCACTTTGTACATATTTGCTTCCTTCTTGTCTCCCTCATTAGATTGTAAGCTTGTTGAGGACAGGGACTGCCTTTTGCTTCTTTTTGTGTCTACAGCACTTAACACAATGCCCGGCACATAGTAGGTGCTTAACAAATGTTTACTGATTAGTAACCCTTCTAGGTTTCAACAGATGCTCATTTTTCCCTGCTACATTTTGAGGGAAACTGCTTTTAATTCAGTAAGCATTTATTAAACAGTCATTCTGTGCAAAGGGCTGTTCAGTTCTGGAATAGAGAAAATGGAAAAACATCCCCAACCCTCACAGAGCTTAAATTCTCCTGGGGGAAAGTGGTATGTAAACATAAGTCAGTTCAAGGTATTTGATGAGGAAGAACTTAGAGCTAAAGAAAAGGAAGCCTTCCATTTAGTTCCCATATTCCAAGTGAGGAGAGTTTTGAATTAAAGGGGAATATTTCTGTATCTCATTATACATTATGAATGTTACAGTCTCTGTGGACAATTTAAATTGATATAAATATTATGGATTACAAGTTAGAGGTGGTAGCTCTGGGTGTTCTTGGAGAGCTAATGGGAAATCATTTTGCACAGTTTTCTGGTAAGTGGAGCAGAATATAGTTTAACTTTTCATAGGCATTCTTCCATTAGTTAAAATGCTTCTAAGAACTATAGACTTTGTGCCACAGATCAAATATATTTTCACTTTGAGGCAACCCACCTTCTGCTGCGTCCTTTAGCATCTCACTAGTTTGATACATAGATATTTGCTACCTGAGAGGTTTGGGGCATATTGTTTTTCTTCCTGTCATTCAGTAGGGGTCATTGCTTTACTGATGGGTATCCAAGACCTAGCAATGATAATGGTAGGAACCAAACAACACTGATGGAACTGTTTGATCATGTTGACTTTATTTGCTTGCCATGGAAAGCATCATAAACCTTATTTTACAAATAATGATACTGAGGGGTAGGAAAAGGAAATGTCTTGCTGAAGGGTATTCAAACTCAGGTTCCAAGACTTTAAATCTAATTCTCTTTCTCATGTTATTCAGCGGTATATTTCACTTTGTTGTTTTCACACTTTAAGTTCATGCTTAGACTCTCACCTAATGAAGTCAAGCATTCACACCACCTCTGAAATTCTAAAGTCTCAAGTTATTCATTTTGCAGTCAAGGTTTGGGTGTACATTAGTCAAAACAAAAAGGGAAGGAAGAGGAAAAATAAAGGAGAGAGAAAGGAAGGGGGAGAGAAACTAGAGAAAGAAATAGAGATAAACTAAGAAACTGAGACTGAGACAGTGACAGAAGAGTAGACAGAGAAACATAGAGAATTAAGGAGGACAGGAAAGACAGAGACAGAGACAGAGAATATGAATGAACAACTTAAATATAATAGAAATACTCCAGTTCATTCTGCAACTCAAGGAATCACTTAAATGGGAAGAATGCTGAACTGGATAGAAGTAGGGAAGTATCTCAAGACAGGCTAGATCAAACAATTTTCATTTAGAGGTCAAATTATTTGTTATGAAATATCTTTCATATATAGCAAAATGAGGCAGCTAGGTGGCTGAGTGGATTGAGCTCTGGGCCTGGAGTCAACGTGACCTGAGTTCAAATATGACCTGAAATGCTTACTAGCTTTGTGACCCTGGTCAAGTACTTAACCTCTGTTTGCCTTCATCCACTGGAAATGACAAATCACCCCAAACCAATCCTTGCCAAGAGAAGCCCAAGGACGGTATGGTCCACGGGGCCGTGAAGAATCACACACGACTAAATGACTGAACAACAATAGCAAAATGATATGCAGCCGGGAAAAAGAAGGCAGTTCTTTGGATTGGTATCTAATGTGAAGCATCTTTTCATTTATCCGTTGTCATTTTTTTAAACACAACCTACTATATGAAGGGCAGATTGTAATTTGAGATTGTGGTTTCTTAGCATTGTTTTTCTTTGGCAGAGAGATGATTTGTCCACAGGCTCCTGACATGAATTTTCTGTTTTCTCTAAAGGTTGTAACTACCATAATGTATCAAGCCATTCAGTGAATCCTCAATAATTTAGACTGCTCATTTGGAATCTGGTGATTTGGATTAGCATGTGGCCTAAAGGTTACCTTTGCAAGAAAGCTTTTCTTCTTTCCATAGGCAATGCGAATTAAAAATTATATTTGGGGTAAATCTTTAAAAAGTTTATGAAAAATTGTTTGCAAGCATTCATCCAGCATTCAGAACCATCTGTTCATAAACAAACAATTCCTAATCATTTTCTAACTGGATACCTCTCTCTCAGTTCCACATTTTGTCTTGGGTGGAAAGCAAGAGAGTTTAAGATGTAGTAACTAGAATGCCATCCTTCTGAATCGTTGTTGTTATTTGTTGTTATTTTGTCTTTCTTATCCCTACCAACCAGAACCTTAGGACAAACTATTATGTATGAGCTGAGCCACAGAAAACAAAGTGAATCGAGAAGCCAAGGGTAAAACAAAGTCTTTCAGCTGTCCCTTACTCAAGTCCCTGGGCTGAAGGTGGATAAGAGTAGTAATGACAACAGAAAGGAGGAGTATAGTCAGCTTTTCTGATCCTGATAGGAATCGGCCTTTACCTTGTAGGGCATGACTATTAAAGGTAAGGTAGTTTGGAAAAGATTTTAAAGTGGCCTCCAACACGATGCTGGCAACATGACTAATGTGTCTCCTTCATCCACCCCTAAGGAAGTAGCGGGAGGAGGTAATGGGAAGAGTCTCCAGGGATTGTCCCCACTCACAGTGGGTTCTAGATTCTAGTAAATCCCACTCTGGTAGTAAAGCTTCTGGCTCTTTAGGGTATAACTGGGCATCTCAGTATACCCCATACACGTGTATATATTTGGCAGGTTGTCATTGTTACATAGAAAAGGGATTGGATTTATCTTGTGTTTACCTAGTTGACAAAACCAAAAGCAACGAATGGCAGGGGTGTAAGGAGGCAGAAGAATTAACATAAGATCACCGCTTTAGAATTGGAAGCAACCTTGGTGGTGACTCAGTCTGATGACCTCTCCTTTTACAAATGAGAAAACTAAGGCTAAGAGAAGAAGTATGACTTGCCCAAAGTCACACATTTAGTAAGTAGAAGGCATGAGATTTGAAGACAGCTCCTCTGACTCCAAATCCAAGGTTCTTCTCACTGTAGATTCTCTTAAATAAAGAATATTTTTGTAAAAAAAACTGTCTCAATAATTACTTGGGCTGTCCCACTTAACAGTATTATGTGATCTCCATCACTGGAAATTCTAAAGCAGAAAATGAATGGGCAGTTGTTCTAAATTATCTAGACTAGCAATTCTAGACGTGTGGTCCACAGATTGCACACAGAAGTCCCTGAAACCCTTTCAGAGGGTCCACAAAGTTAAAGCTATCTTCATAATAATATTAGTATATAATTTGCATTTTTGCTCATTCTCTCACAAGGATACAGATTCCACATTGGAACTAACCTTTAAGAAGCTACCACTTGTCAGATTTGCTAGAGTATCAAAGAAGAACACCCACAATTATCTGAAAAGGCTATTGTAATATTATTTGCCTTTCCAGCTACATATCTGGGTAAGGCTAGAGTTTCTTCATGAACTTCAGCCAAAAGAATATATGAAACCAGATTGAATGCAGAAGCAGGTATGAGAAACCAGCTATCTTTTTATTAGGCCAGATAGTAAAGAAATTTGCCACAAATATGTAAAACAATGCTGTCTTCACTAATGTTTCATTCTGAAAAATAATAATTTTATAAAATTCCTTCATGTTAGCATTTTAATTATCTTTGTAGTTATTTTTAAATGAATTAATGAATAAATATTATACCATTTATCTTTTTTTTAATTTCTAACTTGGTAAATATCAATAATATATAATCCACCTAGGCAAAAGCTCTCTGGAATCCTCAATAGTTTTTAGAATGTAAAACAAACTTGAGACCAATAAGTTTGAGAACTACTGCTCTGGAAGATAATTGGGGTGGGGGTGGGGAGGTAGTTTAGATCAGATGAATTCAAAAACATATAACTCATGAATAAGGAATTGTATTTTACACACACACACACACACACACACACACACACGTACACACGTACACGATAATCTTGCACCAAAGATATTATTTTTCTTTAAGGACTTAATTTACTGTAAATTGCTTAACTTACCTTTCAATGGATTCATATTATCTTAGGAATAGCATTCAAACTTTTTCCTTAACATTCAAGGCCATTCATAAACTGGGGCTACCCCACCTTTCCAGCCTTTATCTCTCATAAGTTCTTATCATGTTTTAAATGCCACTTGGGAATTAGGAATGCCTAATTGAGAAAACTCCCTGTCCAAGAGATATATTTGAGGCTTTTATTGGCTCATGTCACTTTCTGTGCCTGGAATGACCTCCTTCATGCGTCTTTCTGAAGTCCTACCCATCCTCAAGACCCAAATTCCACTTTCCAATTCCAATTTCAAATTCCACTTATTCCCAAAGGGATTCCTTGATACCAAGGCAACATGGCAGAATGCATCAGGCACTTGAATTCAAATCCCACCTCAGACAATTACCTGCTGTAATCCTAGACAAGCCTCTTAACTTCCTGTTCCTCAGCTTCCTCGTGTAGAAAATGAAGCTTTATACTTAGTGGTCAAAAAGGTGTCTTCCAGCTCTAACTCTGTCATCTAGTGTTCCCTTTTCACTCCCCATAAGAAAATGTCCTTTCTTTTTTTCAGACTTAGTACAGCACTCTTTTTTCTTTTTCCCTTATGCACTTATCATAATTTATTTTTGGTAAGTGTATATGTCATGTCCCCAAACTAGATTAGAAATTCTGTGAAAAGGAAGGTTCCTTGAGAGTAGTTTATAGACATATCCCTAGTTCTGGCCCAGGGTATCGAAGTTAGTAAGTGTTCAACAAATCCTTGTTGAAATTAAATTAATTGAAGTTAGAGAACCTGGATGATCGATGGTTTTATCTTTCCCTTGATACTTATCAGTGTTCTACATGTAATGTTGGTTTAATTGAATTAAATTGTACTAAATTAATGAGACCAGCACCATAGGTTGGTTGCTGATGTGGGGCAGGTAGTTTTATTACGTTATGTTCTATGGACAAACAAAGCTCCCCTTATCCCTGCCAGCCATCTCACAGATAGGTACCATTAGATCCAGGGGGCACTATGCAGAGAATACAGCAAAAGAATGTGACTGCATTAGGGAAAACCAACCCTTCATTTTAGAGGAAAAAAAAATCATTCAAAGTTCCAGCCCCTAGGAGGGGTAGGTCAGCTATACTTTCTTGTGCAATGGGAATACATCACCTCAGGCTCTGAAGAAATGGGAGTAAATTTAAACTCATCATCACAGCAATGAGGGCGAACTTAGACCAAATTTATTTATTTAATAATAGAGTACAGATAATAACAAATTGTTTGAATTGATAGGAAACCAAGAAAGCTATTATTAAAGGTGGAAAAGATGCTTATTTAAAATTGCCTTGAGCTACGTTAGACCCTTAAGTTGACTGCCTTAATTTAACTTTTGTGTTTTGATTCTTCTTAACCTCCCTCTTAGCTTCCTCCCTCCTCTCCATTGTTTCCTTCTCTTCTCCCTTCCTAGTGTGACTGTAACAGGAAGAGGAGTGGATTAGAGATGAGAGAAGCAATATTTCAGCATTATGTCTTTTATAAAGTGCTTTCTTTACAACCCTCTGTGATAGGTAGTATGTGTATTTGGATCCATTTTTTTCGGGGGAGAAGCTGATTTTCAGGGATTTTACATGATTTGCCAAAGATCCTACAACTGACAACCAGAAAGGAAGCACATTGTTTTGTTGTTCAGTTGTTTCAGTTATGTCCAACTCTTCATAACTCCATTTGAGGTTTCCTTGGCAAAGATACTGGAATGGCTTGCCATTTTTTTTTCTCCAGCTCATTTTACAGATATAGAAACTGAGGCTAACAGAGTTAAGTTACTTGCCAGGGTTACACAGCTAGTAAGCGTCTGAGGCTGGATTTGAAATCACTACCTATACTGGTGAAAGAAGTTTCGTCATTGATCAATGTACTCATAAGCCTACCCCGTATATATGTACACACATATATGTATGTATATATGTTTTGTTGATGTCTTTTTTATTTTATTGATAATTTTAGAAACATCCTTCTCTCTCCAGATTGAATAGTCAAAAAAAAGTAAAAACATTGAACCAAATGACCATATCTCAATTAATCAATACATGTTTATTTATCCCCTAATATACATGTCCTAGCAGTCCCTTGAGTATCTGAGGGGATATTTCATCAGTGATTCTTCCTAATCATTTTGAACATTTTTGTTTTCATTGATGTAACTGTGGTTCTTTAAAACATTCATTTGGTTCTGCTTGTCCCACTTTGCATCAACTCACATATATCTTCTCCTCTTTCTCTTAATTCCTCAAATCTATCATTCCTCTATCATAATCACCCAGTACAATGAAAGAAGGTTAGGGGCTGAAGCTATGATTTTATTTGCAATAAGGAATTCCCAAGGGAAGAAACACCCTCTACCAATATAGCTAGTCATCCTCCCCACAAATAATAATCTTAGAGAGTTGTTTAGAGCAATGAGAGTTTAATTGCTCTGCTAAGTGTCGGTCAGCAAATTCATGTCAGAGCAAGACTCAAACTCCATTCTTCTTGGCTCTGAGGTCAGGTCTCCATCCACTTTGCCATGCTGCTCTCTATATTGATACACCATCATTTTAATATTAATATTTAAAATTACTTTCCTGTGGCTTACAACTTGGAAAAGAGACGTAGGTCATATTTTGCCACCATGAGCCATCACTGAACTTATAAAAGTAAGGATCATTATGTTTTGTATTTGTTTTTTTTTTTGCTAAGTCTAAACAAAATTTTAATCTTCTTGGTGATTTAAGTAGCAAGATTTTCTTTTTCTCTTTCACAGAAATCATGGCCCAGTTGCCATGCAATTATATAAACTTCAGGCTGGGAAACATTTCTAATTGTCAGGAAAGCAGAAGGTATATTTTTAGGTGTTTCGTTCCTAAATCGATATTGTGAATTTGCATTTATTGTTAATGGGGAGAACAGCTGTGTTTATAAATAGTTATGTGAAAGAGTCTTTGCCCTGCTTATGGGGGAGGGGAGCTTGTTTTCCTGTAGAATGGAAGAAGATAAGTACCTTTCTCTGGTGTTTTATAAGCAGGGCCCATTAGGAAATCTCAGGTAATTGAATTTTTCCAGTGAAGTAACCTTGTTAGGTGTGTGACCTTCTACATTGAAGTGGGATATGATTAGTACAAGTGTTCCTGCTTCTCTCTCTGCTTTGTTCGTCTTAAAGGATTTTAAATGGATTTGTTAAATGTCATATCCCAAAGGGAGAAATAAGAGTTCTTCTGTTTCTGATTGGGCTCTTCTTAAACCCACTTCTTTAGACTGTCATGGAATATTATGGATACTTTGTAAGTTCAAGGCGAATCTTGAGACAAACCTTACTAGTATATTACCTTACTCAGAGCCTTAACTAAGGGTTAGAGAGAAGAGGAGAAGCTCCTGACAACTGACCTTCAGATGATAAATCATCAGGAGATCATAAGAGATGGTGAATAGTCTCACTGTACCTGATCTTGGACAGACTTCAGGAGATAGTAGAGGATAGGAGGGCCTGGTGTGCTATAGTCCATGGGGTCACAGAGAGTCAGACTGAATGACTGCACAACACTATAGTGTTCACTTAAGGGCCAGTGAGACCATGACAGGACTTCTTTCTGCCATTTTGGCCAGTTCTACTTAATCTTTCTCATATGCCCATCCCATTCCATCTCCTTTCCAAACAGATCATTCTTACTGTATATCCAAGTACAGTCCATTTTCTGCCTATTTTAAATTGATACTTCTGCCTAAAGTAGTCTTTAACACCCTCAGCAGCCATAATCTTGTCTTTCTATGATTAAAAGCAAAACTCAAACTCCACGTCCTCCACAAAATACATCTAGACCAGGTTGCATAGGACCAAATGAGACATCCCTTTCTACTTCCACAATAGTTTACAAATATTGTCTCATTTAACCTCACAACAACCCTAGGATGGAGGTACTATTATTATCCTCTTTTTACAGAGAAGAAAATTGTAGGCAGACAGGGTTTAAGTGGTTTGCCCTGGGTCATAGAACTAGTAAGGAACTTTGGCTGGATTTGAACTCAGGCTTTCCTGACTCCATGTCTAGTACTCTTTCTACCTCAGTGCCTAGCGGCAAGATATGGAATGTTACAGGCTGACCAATGCAAACTGAGCAGCATCCAGAGGGAAATGAGATGCTCATGTTGGGTTTGAGGTTGTTGCAACCCATGACAAATAAGGAATGATGAGAGAGATATAAAATAAATGATGTCCACAAAGAAATATATGAGCGAGAAGGAAGACCATGCCACGTTAAAATGAAGCAAGGAATTGTTTCAGAGCATTGACTAGAAACATTCCAATCTTGGAATCAAAGTATGAACTAATCCAGTTCTCTTCCTCTCAGAGTGTTGGTCAGAAGGCACACTGCAGAAGCTGGGAATCAAAAGAAAATTATTTTAGGCATGTTGTAATGACAAGCAGGGCCGGACTTTTTTGCTGTATTTTTGTTTTGGAGTGTCTTGCCTTTGTTTCAATCAAGAGTCTTTGATTGAATTGGGAGTCTTTGATGACCTGCTTAAGTCACAGGAAGGCCTAGGTCACATGGGTTTGAGTCACAAGGTGATGCGCCTCTGACCCTGAAGGAGTAGTATATGTACCCTGAGGTTAGCATTTTCCTGGGGGATCACTTGTTGGAAGAGTGTTCCTGTGATTTTGCCAGATGAGACTCCGGGTAGCAGTTAAGGACCACCCCCCGCCCCCTGGCTTTGAAAACCCAGATGTTGGTGCTACTCTCTCTGATAACCATGCATATATTGCTATGGTCAGACAATTAGAAGCCTGTCTGTTGATTTGTGTTTATTTGCTCTGTTTATATAATTTCTGCTTGTAATTTCTGTTAGTGTTTTCTCTGACATTCAGGGTGCTGGCTTTCTCCACTCAACTAAGTGAATGATGTATGTATGTTTGATTAAAGTGAGATTGTAAACCCCTTAAAGTTGCTTTCCTTAGAAAAGCAGATCAAAGAATCTGTGCTAGCAGCCCTCCTGTGTGCTGGTATATTTGGCCTTATACCTCCACAGCAGCTGCAAGTAACATTGTTGTTACTCATGTGTGTGTGTTTGTTCATGTGCATGTGATTCATTGTTGAATAGGAATGCCACAATTAATCTGAAAAAATCGATGCATAAATTAGTTCTGCTTGACTGTGGAATATAGTTTTGCAGTTAACATTTAACTTTTCTAATGTTGGACACCTTCGTGAAATTCAGAACACTTCACATAAATTAATGAAAGTTCTTTGAGACAACCTGCTTTAGGGATAACCTTCTCAGATGCTTTCTTGGCCAATTCCTTCCTACTTCTCTTTGCAAAAATGAGTAGATGATGAAGAAATCTATATTAATTAGGCTTCCCTCTTCATAAATTGGTTTCTGGTGGACAGTAGGAAGCCTTAGTGTGTTGGGAGGAGGGAACTTTAAAATCCTGTCTGTTTAGCTTTTGATGAATTGAAGGTTATCTGTAATACATGATAAATGCTAGTGGCAGTGAAAATATGAAAAATGGTACTACTTAAGCCATTCCAAGTCTTGCCAATGAGATCAGAAATAGCCCGTTTTAATGGAAAAATGCATATGTATAACTCAATTGCCCCAGTAATGCAGCATTTAAAAGGAAGTAATAATTTGAGGAATATGATGAAGGTGATATATGTTTAGCTATTCCATAATTAACTGTAAGAAATAAAATGAAATGTTCTCAGGACTCCATTAGCATACATTCATCATCATCTATGTCTGCGTCTGCCTGGGTACATATCTCAGCATTACTTCCCTACATGAACTTTGATTGGTTCCCCATTTCCTACCAATTAAAATCCAAATTTCTTAGTTTGTCATTCAGTGTCCTCCACAATTGGATTTCAACAAAGCTTCTTTTCAGTTATATCTCATAACATTCCCCTTTATATGCCCTATGCAATTTGGAAATTCACTCTACTCTTTGTTCCCCCAAACATATCTTTGACATTCCCACTTCCCTGCCTTTATTCCTGCCCTTTCCTGTGCCTGGAACACTCTCCTCCACATCTATACCAATTGATATACTTCCTATCCATGAGTTCCCATTGAAAAGTCACTTTGAGTCATATTTATTTGTGTACATGCCCTATATCCTTTACTAGGCTATAAGCTTCTTGAAGACAAGAACCAGGACTTATTTACCTTTACATACTTAATGGATCCTAACACACACATTCCATGTTGTAGGAATGTATCAAATATTCATTGAGCTGAATAGAATTTCATCATTTCAGTAGTACTTTTAGGAAAACTATATAAAAGGATGCTCAAATTTTCCAGGTAAAATAATAGTTCTGAGATACAGTACAATGGGAGAGGTAACATGGCTTAGTTGCTGATACATCTGAGTTAAATATACATCATTTCCAAATCCTCCTTTTCTTGACCTGGAACTCTGCCTCTAGAGTGCAGATATCTGGGTAATTTTACTCTAAGGTGAGGAAAAGTGAATAAACTGTCAGATATAATTGAAAATAGATATGCTGCCTCTTTCCATTATTGAAAGAACCAACTTTTGGCCAAGGTTCAGCACCGTGATGCAATCCCACTGGGAGTGGAATGCTTCCTTCTGCCTAATGCTTTTGATAGGTGATTATCCTTTGAAAGAAAAGGAAAGATATGTGTTAGAATGACTGGAAATAGGATGAACACAAAGTTGTTGAGCTTTCTCCAGGGTTGTATTTCTTTGTTTCAATCTAACCAACTACCCTATTTTCTAATTCCTAATAATCTCTCTCTCTCTCTGTCTGTGTGTGTGTGTGTGTTTCTCTCTCTCTCTTTAATCACCACAGCTATACCATTTCAATAGGGGACTGGTCAAAGAGGTCTCTGGTTACACTATGCAGTTATCCCTTCCACTTCACAACTTTCCCCGTGGTGGTTTTGATATATCACAGGTCAGCATAATTAAAACTACTTCTCTAGTATGAAGGGAGGGCCAGAAATTTTTTCATGGATTTTCTAGTTTGCAGGGGCACTGATCCCTATAACCTATCATGTGGAAGGGATAACTGTATAATCATTTTCCCACTTCTTGTTTCTCCTACCCCTAATTTTCAATAGCTGCATTTGCCCTAAAATACCTTCAGCCCTGAGGATCTTGAACCATTTAGCAGTTTGGTGGTTTATTTACCATAAATGATCAGCTTTGCCAGCTTATGCAAGGTCTGTGGCAGTACCTCAAAAGCACATCTTGGTCTAGGGAAAACAGATTTATAACATTTCTTTCTTTTCCAGTGACTGTAAGCAGGAAACACCATCTCTCACACTTTTTTTATCACTCAGTTCTGACACTCCCTTGGGAAATGTGGATATCCTATTTTTTAAAAGTTGTTTCTAGGCATTAACACAGCCAAAAAAAGCTATAACTAAGACAGTTTAATAACACAAATGAATGTGTATTGTCTATTTCATAGGGTTTTTTGCTGGAAGGAATCTGGGGCAGGGGATTCTAGTACAACTCTATCATTCTACAGATGAGTAAACTGAAAGTGGTCTCCTAGGGTCATATAGAATGTAACACCAAGATTCAAACCTAGTTCATTTGGCTAAACATCTTCTACACCATGCTATGTAATGCTACTCATCCCCTAAAGCTATATCTAAAGGCAAGATTCAATGGAAAAAGTACTGGAATTAAAGGAATTGGATTCTGCTATTTACTGTCTGTGTGACCTTGGGCAAGTCACTTAACTTCTCTGGAGCTCTTTCCTATGGAGAGAGTTGGACTAGATGATCTCTGAGATCCTTTCAATTTCTAAATCCATGATTCTTTCAATGTTATCATGGAAATCTTGATGGTGGCAGTAGCCAAGGGTGGGGGGGTGGGGTAAGGAGGGGAGGATAACTATACTATTAGTTTTCTTCTCCACAGTATGCTTCATATTCAGGAGTGAGAGTAATTGTCTTCTGTGACATTTTCTTATGAAAGTAGAAATCTTAGTGGAACCAGTACAAGAACTTAATGAAATCCTTCAGAGAGATTTGTTTGGTCAATCGAGGCACAAACAAAATCCATCACCACTAATTAAAGTTGTTATCTACAGATAGTCTGATTGTTGTATAAAAATCGATGGCCTGGAAAGGAAGTAAATCACAGAGATAATGCCATGATGTAAAAAGCTACATAGTAAGGTAGAAAGACCACTGGATTTGTAGGTTTTCATTCCAATTCTGCCATAACTTCCTGTGTAAATTCAGCTAAATCCCTTCATCTCCTATTGTCTCTTCACTTAGCAATTTCCTCATCTGTAAAATGAGCCTCTCAAATTGGATGATCTAGAAGGGCCTTTCAAGTTTGACAAATCAGTTGTGATATAAGTCTCCTCTCTCACAGCCTCCTTCTGTAATATGATAACACCACTTGTAGTATATGGCTGTTCCACTATCAAACAAAAATAAGGTATGTGAAATACTTTATAAACTCTAAAGTCATCTATAAGTATAAGCTCTTATTACTATCACTGAGAAGAACCTAATCGTATTCCTTGATTGTGGTATTAGTGCTGAACTGCTTCTCCCACCTGGCTATACATAAATATAATTTGGGGTTGAGGAAGAGAGAACTGCAATGCTCAAACAATATCGCCATGAGATCCTAGGAGCAGATACCACTGTGGACATAGACAGTGCTTTCTTCAGCTCACTTATATTCCTTGCCTTCACCTTTATCCTCAGCCTTTTCTTTTTAAATAAAGATTCTTCAAAATCATCCATCCAAACCATTTTATAAAGTGACTTAGCTAAGAATTGAAGTAATAAATCATAGGATGTTAGAGATGGAAGGGATATCAAAGATAGTTGAATCCAACCCCTGTCTTATAGATTAAGAGTCTATAGTTTAGTCTAGTTTGACTGAGTTGGGAGTCAGAATTAGAATCCGAGTTTGCTGCCTGCCAGGTGTATCAGTAAGGCAATAAACACAACATCAAGGATAATCATGAATAAGAGTATGTAGTTCTGTATCGCAAAGTGTGAGAGACTCTCCACAAAGAAGGCAGAAGTATAACATTTATGCAGACACTAGAGAACCATATCCCATAACCAAATGATCAGCTCCCACAGCCAGTTAACCCACTTAATCATAACAGCAAGGAACCCAAAACATGATGTCACAACATGGAGACTTGCCATTCCCAAATCTCTCCGACCCCCTGCTGGGGTCTTCCTCAAAACAAACTCATAGTACAGCTAAGTCAGCCTGTTCAGTTCTAACTATCACGAGGGCAGCCATTAGCAGCCATAACTGCTTTCTCTCTCTCTGTCTCTCTCTCTGTTTCTCTCTCTGTTTCTCTCTCTCTCTCTCTGTCTCTCTTTCTGTCTCTGTCTCTGTCTCTCTCTCTCTCTCTCTCCATTTCCTGTGACAAAACTTCCTTTTCCTGTCAGGAAGCTCCTCCCACCACATGTGACTCAGGCTTCCTGTGACATAAGCAGGTCACATGGCCTATTAATGGGTGGGAAAAATCTTCAAATCTAAATTGCTACTATACCAGGACAGTGTCTTATTGTATCGTATTTGCATCTGACATATCAAGTGGTAGAATTATAAAGCAGTCCTCCTGCATAAACATTGGAGCAGTTTTATAGTGTATTGTCTATAATGTCAGTATAAACTCCATTGCTGCTGGGAGGGGACTACAACAATCCCTGTTAAGGAAGCAATCCTTAGATCCCTTCCTAGGCCAGGATTTATGGTAGAAGGAATCAAAAATAGGAGGGCCAACTAGGATTTTTAATGTCAGACAGGTGAGTGGAAGACCCAGTCCCATGGCTAGCCTCGTGCTCATTCTAGGCTGCTTAGCCCAAATATCACAAGTCTGTTTGTACATATAGAAACACACTCTTCTGCCTTTTGTTTAAAATAATATACTTTAATTGGATGCCATGGGTTATCTCTAATCCAGTTGTATTACTGCCTATCTTGCTCATTCCCACAGAGCTAAAAATGTGCTTTCATTTAAAAGTCTTTTAATTATTCATATCATAAAAATTAATTTTATAGAACATTAATAGCCCATTAGGGAATGGAAAATACAGTTAGTAATCAGTATTATAACAGTAAGACACTTATAAAGAAAATAAGTACATAAGAATGTGTAAATATAGGGAAAACATGTTTGATATTGAAGGCACCTCATTTTCCATGTGAAATATTCCCCCATTAAAAATCAGTAAAACTGTTCTTCATTTATAGGCAGCTGGAGCCTACAGTTTTGTCTTTAAGATATTATTATGCAAATATTCTTTCCAAAATACACATAGAAGCCTGAATATTTATTAACTTTGTTGAAGAAAACTCATCTAGTGGAACCCAAGAAAATCTAATAAATATTGAATGACTGATATGTGAAGAACCCTATTCATTTGAAATGACCTTCTAAAATGTGCTATAGAAAAACTATAGGAGTTTAAAGTAGAATATAGGATATATGCTATAAACATATCTCAAAAAATGACTTAAAAATTCATCTGGGGCCTAATGTTTACCTAAAATGTTTACATACTGTAGTGTATAAAATTCCTGGCTCCTCCTTGCAACTTAGAGGTGACCCTGGGCTTTTAAAGGCTATGCCCATGAAGTGAAGGTTTTGTCATGGTGAAAAGGCTTCGTGTAACTTCCCAATGATAGAAGAGTCTACTTTCAAGAATCTCTCTAAATGAATGTGGAGAGTCTTATCACTAAGCATTTGGCTCAAATCCGTCTTTGAGTCTCCTCACTCAACTTAACCTACACTCTTCCAAATGATCAGTTATCTCTTAGTCACCAAATTTGATGTTCTTTAATAAGTCCTAATATTTTTTCAGATAGTCTGCTTCATTTGACAATGTTGACCACTCTCTTCTAGATACTTTCTTCTCTTCATATTTTTGTGATATTATCCTCTCCTGGTTCACTTCCCATTTGACCTCTCTGCTGTTTATTTTACTGAGTCATCATCCACATTAAATATCCTAACTATGGATGTTCCCCCAATGGTTTGTCCTAGGCTCTGTACCTAGAATTCTTAACATTTTGGCATCAGGGATCCCTTTAGAAATCTTATAAAACCCATGGACATCTCGGAAGTATGTTGTTAAATGCAGAAAATTAAATGTATAAACTTACCCCAAACCCCCACAGTTATACTGAAATACAATTATAAAAACATTTTAAACTCACTTCACAGATCCTAGGTTAAGAGTCTCTCTCTCTCTCTCTCTCTCTCTTTCTCTCTCTCTCTCTCTCTCTCTCTCTCTCTCTCTTCCTCCCTCCCTCCCTCCCTCTCCCTCCCTCTCTCTCCCTCTCCCTCCCTCTCTCTCCCTCTCTCTCCCTTCTTCCACTTCCCCTGTCTCCCTCTGTCTCCCCCTCCTTCCTCTTTCTGTTCCTCCGTCTCCATCTTTATCACCTGTCCCTTTCCTCCCATGGATTTTCTCTATTCAGGTAAGATAACACCTGTATATATGTACATATGTATATGTGTGTGTACATGCGTGTATGTATATATCCAGCCCCAGTCTCCCCATCTTTCTCCTGAGCTTCAGTCTTGCATTACCATTGCCTCTTGTACTTGTCCTAGAGATGTCACAAATTTAACATATTAAAAAGCAAACTAATTCTCTTTCCCCCTAAACCCTCTACTCTTCCAGATGTCTCTATATCTCCTCTATATCCCAAGTCATTACTATTACTTCATGTGTCTCAGGTTCATAATCTCAGCCTTAACCTGTATTCCTCACTGTCACCCCACATTTCCAATTAATTACCAAAACATGCTGTTTCTCCCTTCACAGTATCTATCACATCTTACTCCGTTTTTTGTCACAAAGCTACGACCTTAATTTAGGCCCTTTTCACCTTTCTCCTTGACTGGCAAAACACCCTCATACTTGTCCCCCTCTCTCATGTGTCATCTTGCTCTAATCTATACTGTTCACTCCTGCTGAAGCTATTTCCTTCAAACACAGATCTGATCATGTGATTTCCTCACTCATGAAATTCTACTGGTTTAATATGGCCTCTAGGATAAAATGTAACCTAATCTATTTAGTTTTTTAAATACTCTTATATGTATGTATGTACACATGTATGTATGTATCTATGTATATATATGGCATATATGCACATATAACTGTAGCTATAACTATGTATGTATTGTGTATATATGCATATATGATATATACACACATAGCTTTAGCTATCTATACATATACACATGTGTGCATATATAAATATATACACACATATATACATATACACATGTGTATGTGTGTATGCATATGTGTATGTGTGTATCCCTCCTATCTTTCCAGACTCACTAGACACCTCCCACCTGTTGTCTGCAATCTAGACACATTGGCTTCTTCATTCTTCACTTACAGCACTCCATTCCATCTCCATCCCATCCCCCTGCCTTTGCCTAGAATGTGCTCTTTTTTTTTAACCTCTGTCTCATAGAGTTTCTCTCCTTTAAGATATAACTAAGGCACTTTCAGAATAAAACCTTTTTTGATGCCCCCAATTACTACTGTCCACGCTGTCTCTCAGAATAACTTGTATTTAGCTCCCATATTTATGATTGTATGTGGATTCATTAACTTTATATTTATGCTGTATATTTGTGTACTTGCTCTTTTCCCCAAATTAGAACATAAACTACTTGGGGATAAGGATTGTTTCCTTTTTTGTACTTGTATCTGCAGCACCCCTCACAGAGCTAGTCCCATAGTAGGTGCTTAATAGATACTTGCTGATTGCTTGATTTAAAGTCTTAAGGGGCCTGTTTCAGGAATGTTGTATAGTGGGTTCTATGGACTTCATCTGTTCTTTCCGTGCTCAAATTTTCATTGAGTACATTTGTATCTCTCTTTTATTGCCACAACACACTATCTTGGATTGCATTTATCTAGGTACCGTTTTAGTTTCTGCCTGTGCCCAGTAAGCTCCTTAAACTCAGGGACTATATTATTTATTATTGTCATCCTATATCACCAGTGCCTACCATAGTGTCTTGACTGTATTTAAAGCTATTTATTTGTTGACATAGGTACAGGTGTTGAGAAGTTGTCAACTCCTTGGCTTAGGTGGATTGGGGGAGGGGAAAGTTTGTGTCTATCTGGTAAACTAAATATATGTTTTCATATATAATACCTGTATACATACCTATATACACATACGTATGTGTGTGTGTGTGTGTGTGTGTGTGTGTGTGTGTGTGTGTACCAGGTGCCAGAATTACTAGGTATTGTTCTACCCATGTCTGTGGTTATTTAAGCCTTAAGTGGTAATATTGGGTTTTTTGAGGTCATTCTTATTTATTTATTTTTACCCTGGTAGGTTCAGTAGTTGTACAGAGGCAGGTATTATGTATATATGCCAACAAGATGATTGGCTAGTTCAGTGGGCAAAAAAAATTGGAAAAACTTGTGAGTCTTAGAGATTAAAAAAAGTTCCTTATCTGTATTCTTCATTTTCTAACTGATAGTTGGTGTATCTGGTAAACAGAGGCAGAATAATATTAATCATTTTTAAATGGGAATCATAATGCTTGAACATATGACATATTGATTAAATGAAGATTTATCCTCAGTGCCTAATCCACACCCTAGTAGTGGGTACTAAGGGGAGGATATTCATCCATTCAGATCTTCATCAGGTTCTTGGTTCTAAGGTGGAGGGGGGCTACACAATGTGAGATGAGGCAGAATGTTAATGGGCTTAATGCTAGGCATGTTTCCTAAAAAAGAATAAAGTTAATGGTTTGGGGAAGTATTTTCCAAACAGTATAGAATTTGAAAGTGCTTTAAAAACTATAGTGTTTTATTTTTTTTTATGATCATGAATCTGGCAAGTTAAAAGCATTTTTTCTATGTGTGCAAGTGTTTGGGGTCTAAGAGGAAGAGAGACTGATAACATTGGCAAGAATTAGTCACAGCGTGACAGAGAGAATGCCAGCTTCTTTACACTGCTCTGTTAATTTAAAAATAGAGGTCAGAATATAGGAGCCTTGAAAGAATTTCAAAAACAGAATTAATTGATGAAATGAAAAGAGAAAACAGAGAATTCTAGAGCAGCAGATTGGGGCTGTTTTCAAGAGATAAGAAAAAAAGCTCATAGTATCAGCCTTGTGTAAAAAAAAACATATCCAGACCCCCAATGCCCCTGGAGAAAAGGTTAAGGTAGAATTTATGATGACTTTAATTAAAGATAAAAAATCTGATAAAAGTGTAGATTCTTCACACTGTCCTGGCAAGACAGCACCAATGCTTTCTGCAGTTGCCAGGGTGAGTCCATAACTATTACTCAGGCAATTTAGAAGCTCCTGCAGCTTGCATTTTTAGGACTTAAATTAGTGAGAAAATATAATCTATTAAAAAAATAGGTTCCCTTCCCTTATATGTTATATGATGTTAAGTAAATCAATTAATCCCCCTGTATGTTATTATGTAAACTGGCATAATAAAAGTAGTATACATATCTTACCAGGTGTTGTGAAGAGAAAACTAGATAATCAATGAGAAACTCTTTTGACAAGGTAAAAGTGCTATACAAATATGTGAAGGCTTATTGTTGTTCATTATGGAGTGGAAAGAATAAGAAACTATATGATTTTGTAGCTAAAATCTTATTTGTCATAGGTAGGGGCTAAGTCAGCCAAGACAGGGAAGGGAATTGGTCTAATCATACGGAAAATAAGATTATGATGAGGAATAGTGATTGTTGTGGTTCAGTCATTTCAGACATGTCAGACTTTCCAATAGGGTCCCATTTGGGGTTTTCTTGGCAAAGATACTAGAGCAGTTTGCCATTTCCATCTCCAGATCATTTTACAGATGAGGAAACTGAGTCAAACAGTTATGACTTGACTAGGGTCATACAGCTACTAAGTGTCTTAACGTTTGATTTGAACTCAGGTCTTCCTAACTCCAGGGCCAGTGCTTGATCCATTGCACCAACTAACAGCCTCAAATGATAGAGGCATTTGATAGCGCTCAATTTGAGGAAAGGCAACAAGAACAAAAGGGTTTTTTTAAAATTAGTTTACTGCTCTAGTATGTACATTCGTGTAGCAGACACAGTGGAGATTATAGAAGAAGTCAAGGTATCAGTTCATAAGCCCTTGCCCTGAAGAAGCTTAATCTATTTAGGGAGACATTAACAGATAAAAGACTTATACATGCATAATAGTATGGTAAACCCACAGGGAATCCAAAATGGCAAAAAAAGATCAGTAGTGTTGGTCAGGAAAAGCTTCTAGAAAATTAACTGATTGATCATAAGATAGATATGAGAGATAAAACATTTAGTAAATGCTTAGTGAGTCCCAAGCACTATCCTAAGGGCTAGTGATACAAGAACACAAGAAGGCCTACCCTGGAAAAATATACCTTCAACAGAACATAAAGGAAAGCTGAAAAGTTGGGGTGGGGGAAGGGAGGGAGAGATTTATCTGCCCAAGACCAAGTCAGATAAGGTGGAACAGTCTGAAAAATGAGCAAAGTAAAATTGAAGTGAGCCTACATGGGGCTTATCAAATGTGGTACCTGGCCAGGGTCTGAGTAATCAGGAGAATAGGCCCCAGGGTGGAGTTGTCAAGTGGTGTATAACACTTCAGGAAAGGGAGAGCCGACCAGCTGGGAAGAAGGTGATTATTTTAGCTGACTACTGATACAGAGAGTGAGGATTGATGGAAGGGAGCAGGAAATGACAAACTGTGAAGACATGGCAGAATGTGAACGAGGAAGCCTGTCCTTACATGCAGGTAACAGGCAGCTCTCTGTGGGATAGAATTTCAGTGGTCTCAGGAAGACCATTTTGTCTATTCCCTAAAAGGATGCTCCAACCCCTTGTTAAAGCCCAAAATCATTGGGCAAGCTTCACTCCATTAGGTCAAAACTTTTACATCCTCTGAAATGTGATTTTTCCTGGAAGAAACCAACAAGGTATGTCCTAGCAAGCATTCACATTTTCATGTGAATGAGGTATTTATTTGTTTGTTTGTTTTCTTAAGAGCAGATTTGGTTTGGGGGGTGGGGGTGGGGAATGACACCAGACTACTGAGGAGTAGGTGCTGGGACCCAGAAGGCTGAGAAGCCAAAACAAACTTTGTTTAATTCAAAATTTTATCTATGTATTTTTAGGGGAAAGAAGAGGGAAGTGTGTTAGTATGTAGGCTTAGGGAAATCCTCTTGGTTGTTGCAAAAGTCACATGGCAGAGAATGAGAAATGGGATTAGCTAGGCAAAATTAAAGTTGTTTGATAAACATTCTTAAATGCCAGGTTAAGGTGTTATTAATACTGCTGCAGAGGAGATTTGAGGGTTTGATTCAACTCCACTTCCTAGGTAGTAATTCCTGGGATTTTGAAATTTTGGTTAATAGAGAATTGTGGTGGGCCGAATGTCACTATATAAAACAGACACCACTTTCTTCAAGAAAGAGAGAAGTATATAAAAGGACTAATAAACACATAGGCTTTTGAGGACATCTTAAATTTAATACAAGTATATAAATTTATCAAAATTACTTCTGCAAGTTAAAAATATAAATTTTAACAGTAACCCCAATATATAAGTACATACACATTCTTACAAAGGTTAGAATTACAGTAGACATAATTAACTCCTCTGAAGCTCCTTTGGCCTTACTTGTCACATGACCTATCATCTCCAAACTCTAAATATATGTACAAAGAAGTCAAGAAACCAAAAATTGAGTTTTCCCTCCAGATGTTCCTGAGTCATTGACCTCTCGGAAAAACACATTTTTTTTAAAGCAAGAGCAAGACATATGACATGCTTGGACCAGTAATTTGGAAGACTGGAAGAGTGTGATATGATCTGGCTGTTGGCTTGGCCTGAAGACAAAACCAGGGCATGATGTGATTTCAATTGACAAGAAACCAGAATGAAAATGAACATAAGTCCTGTATATCTTTCCTATAGCCTTCCTACTACTTGTTAGGTCCTTTATAAGAAGAAAAAAAATTACCTCTTCCCCTCCTAAGTTTCATATAGATAGCTCCTCAGCTGTGCTTCCTCTGCCTCTGTGTTGGAGGGAAATCATCACCATTACCATGTACAATGTAAATGTTATAAGAGATCTAATAGTCACATTCTTAGTAGAGGTAGGGGCAACCCAGTTTGGAATATTTGGTTCCTGAACTGAAGGATGAGAAGTTGCCTGCTCAGTCCCATGGCCCATTATCGCAACCCTTTCAGAGATCTCTGGTTCTAATGTAAATGTTCTTAACCTTCTTGGAGTCATGGACAGATTCTTCTGGCAATCTGGTGAAGACTATGGACTTCTTAGAATAGTGTATTCTTTCAATAAATAAAGGAGATGCTAAATTTAAATTAGGGTTTAGTGAAAATGAAGGGTTTTTTTTTTCCTTGTCCAAGATCAGACTCCCTGAAGTCTATCTGCAGATCCATGGACCAAAGTTAAGAAAGCCTGTTCTACTGGAAGGTGGGGGAGGGGTTCTATTTTTTTATTCCCCCTTCCCCTCCAAAAGAATTAGACAAGACCAAAGCATTACAAAGTAAAGCTAAACAATTCTATTCAGGGCCTTTTATGAAAGTAGCTTGGAATTCTCTTCATAGGCAATCAATAGCCTAAGTAGTTAGTTTTCTTAAGCAAAGATCTGAAATGACGAAGGTGTTTTTACTTGCAGTGATTTACTAGAAAATCTGGACCAGATAGGTTATAGTCACAGAGTAAAATGGAATAGAGGAAAGGACGTTGGGTCAAGCATCAATAGAACTACATTCTTAGTAACCTTAGCCCAGGTGACTTCTCTTCTGTGGGATTTTATTTACACATTTATAAAATTAGGAAATTGGATAATATTCTCTCTGAAGTCTCTTCTTGTTCTAACATTCTGTATGCTATTATACTTCCTTTAGTACCTTGTTACAGCCAGGCATAATATGGTAACAGTCTGAAACAGGGTGGAGAAGATGGAGAAGAAATCCTAGAGACATTTAGAAGTAAGATTTTGTAGGCATTGGTAGCACTGGATTTTGAAGGTGAATTAGAAACCAAAGATAACTTCAGGAATGGGAGCATAGGGCACAAAGGCAGAAGTATTATGACTGACAGCAATAGGAAAACTGAAAAGAGCCACCTATTTAGGAGGAAAAAATGACAAGTTCAACTTTAGACAGTTAAGTTTTAAGTGTGGGCTGGACATCAGGACATCCAGATGACATGTAGTCAGGCGGAATATCAAATGATAAAAGAATGTCAGACAGCTAAAAGGAGGATGCCAGTTATGGAAGTTGGCATCAAGAAGTCCAACAGAAATACAAGAAATAACCGCATAAAATTTAATGGCACCGAAGAGCTGGGTAATAGGGGTGGCAGCACTGAGTGAAAGCAGAGGTTATTATGAATGTGATTCAGAAAGTTTGACTCCTGGCAGATGATCAGCATTGCTAGCCAGGCCACATATACCTATTTCTTCTTGTAACTGAGGACTATGAACCATAGAGCTCTTACACAAAAGCAGTACTTAACAAATGACAATAGATGGAAGAATGACTATGTGTGTGTGATTGACTAATTCTAGAACTGTTTGGATTTTGACAGCTGTATTTATTTAACATATATTAGGTGTAGGTCTAAACAAGGGGTCAAAACACACTGATTCATAAATCCTTCATGAGAACACAGTCCTTTCTTCCCAGAAGACTCCTTTCTAGCCCTTTCTAAGAGAGAGGTGCTTTTCATTTTTAGGTGAAGGAAACTTCATCTGAGTTTTACCTGAATAAGTAATAAATTATAATATTCAGCTGAATAAGGTAAGGAATAAAAATATTCAGCTGAATAAGGTAAGAAATAAATAATAACATTCAGCTGAAAAGGTAAGAAATAATATTCAGCTGATTTAGGTAAGAAAGAGCCTTAGAAGTAATAGGTAGTAATATTAATAGGGAATGTCAATCTTTGTCAAGGCTCCCTTTCAATGGCATCTAGATAAAGAGGGAAAATTCTGTCACTATTATTTAAATGAAAATGAATATTCAATGCTAGGGACCAAATATTATCCTATGTGTGAAACTCCTCTTGATGTAACAGAAATTTATGAATGAGATTCTTTGATATAAAACTTTGTAATTTATAAAACTTAAAAAACCTTCTGAAGAATTCAAAGTACTTCCCAAAGACTTTGATTTAGTCCTTCAGAGGTCCTTTGTGTCACAGATGGAAAGTGTTGTTCTTCTTGCACAAATGATATGAAGGCTGAGACCGAGAGAGGTCAAATGACATGTGGTTCCCTCCCCAAGTCCACTGGGACAGAACCCAGGCCTTCAGCCTTCCAGGAAGTCCTAATGTTCTCTCCACTAGACTCTGTTGCAAAGTGTTCTTTAATAATGAACTTGATATGAAGTATTTACAGAAAAAGGCATCAGTTTAATGGCCAAAGATGGATACTTTCAATTTAAACTTTTATCTACCTGACATGTGAGTTCTGTCAGGGCCCTGTGTCATTATTAATTTAAAGTACAGGGACTTTTTTTGGCAGGTGCCCTTTTTCTTTGTAATGAAGTATGTGGGAGGTGTTAAAGTTGTTTGAATTTCCTCTACACTTAGTAGTATTAATAATGTGCTATCATTTGGTTCTGTAAATGGCTCACTTTCTTGGAGAGGTTTCCTTTGCTCCATAGCAGTGGTAAAATAAGGTATTCAGTAAATGAACCCTGCCCCCATTCCCACTGCACCCTAAGCCCTGGCACACTAGCTGCCTGGATCATAATTGGAGTGTAATTTGGTTTAGGTGTAAAATGAACTACCTTCATGTAGGGCAAAAGTCTTAACTTTATCAAGTGATGTTATGCCTGAAACAGGATAGGAACATATTGTAAGACTAGACCATTAAAATTTAGTCTAACATACAAATGTATTTTGTTGGATAAGATCACTTATATGGAGGTTCTTAACCTAAGTGTGTAAACATATTTTAAACATTTTTATGTCTATTTCAATACAATGGATTTCCTTTGAAATCTTACGTATTTTATTTTATTCATTTAAAAAACATTAGAATGTAAAAAGTGTCCATGACACCAAAAAGGGACGAAGAATCTCTGATAGGTCCTTTCAAGAACTGAAATGTTCTTTCTAATGTTAAAATATCTTATTTTATTTTACATATGTCTATATTTCATATCTATGGCAGGCAACACTAGAATTTTTTAAAGTTAATGAATGCTTTATGGAGGATTTGATATTGCTGTCTGTACTTTCCCTGTAAAATCAAATCAGGCTTGTTCTGAGGCTAAAATGGTGAAAATTCTAGGTCTATGGCGTGCATGCCTGGAGTCCTGCAGTGCTTACCAAGGAATGGAAAGATTAAGCCTCCACTTGAGTGTAATACATACTGATTTTCTTTTTGGCAGAAGGCAGCTTCACATCTGAATAAAACGGGAAAATATTGTGCTAGCTTAGCAAAGGTGTTTTGTACTCTGCAGAATTCTCAAATTCTGTGAAAATGTATTCTTTCTTATTGTTAGCAAGCATCTTTTGTAGAGCTTTTATTGAAATATATTTTTTTCACAGTACTGTAGCATGGTCTCAAGTAAGATTGTAGCTGTCTGGGTGCTTTTATGACCACCTGTGGTTTTTTCAGTGAAGTCTTTCTAAAAGGAAAAAAGAAAGAAATTGAATGCTTCAACCTTCCTGAAGATGTTTACTACACTCCTTGTGTCTCTAGGAAATTTATCAGTTGCATAAGATCTCTCTTTTGAAAAAGTCTAAAAGAATATCAAGAAATCATCTGAAACCTGTCATTTAAAAAATTCTCAAAAGTGAGCATTGCCACAATGCAGTCCTACTCTTGCTTGATGGCTATTACAAAAATACCTCTAATCTACAATAATTAAGTGAACAAAATTGATTTTGGTGCTCCTGTCAGAAAAAAATACCTTGTCTCTAGAATGATATTATATTCTAAATATAATTGTCACATAAATAACAAATCTAAATTATATTATAAATTATAAACTAAACTATAGCCCTTGTTATGATTCTTGTATTATCTGCAACCATTTTTTATTTCTAAACTATTTCACATTTTATTAAAATTTAAATCTTTTAATCTAGTTTGATTAAAGGGATTTGTGTATATAGCTAACATCCTCTTGAGAATTTTACCTTATGTGTATCACTTTTTCTTTATATCTACTTTTAGATTCAGAGTACCTCTGTGGTAGGGATGAGGTGGAGGGACATGTTGAGATCATGATTGAGCCCTGAATCAGTGTCATTTTCTTCCTAAGAATGCCTGAGACAATTAAACCCACAGCTAAAAAGCATTTAATCAGTCCATGAAGCACCATAAATATCATCTAGGAAGTGAATCAAGTAATCTCACGACCTTTCACAAGGAGTGGCAAATTTCTTATACGTCCAAGAAAGCTTTCTTCCATTTCCGCTTCCATCTTTCAAACTCTTCAGTATAGCTGCATGGCATAGGCACTTTGTACTCATGTTATAAGGGATAGATATTGTGTAGTATGGTAGACTTTGAATTTTTCCAGAGAGTTGATTAGGTAGGCTTTAGTCACCATCTTTATGATCTGGACACATGGTTCAGCTATGACTACTGTATCTTGTGAATCTCTTCTCTATTTCTTCCCTTTCCCCTAACCAGACCATAGCTTTGCTTCTTTCACTTCCTTCCTCCTAAACCTTTTAGATCATCCACACCAATCAGAGCCTTTGCTTGGCAATTTCACAATGCTACAGGTTAGTTAATATGGATGTCTTAAAAATGCACACTCAGGAAGAAAGATATACTACAAGAGGTGAGAAAAGAGACTAAATTTCACTTTAAAAGAGAGATGGACTGGCTTTATTTTCTACTTCAGGGTCTGAAGGGGGGCCCTAAATATATGAATTTCAAAATGTCACTAGCTATTGCTTTATACTTGACTGACCCAAGCAATATTCATCTGACTACTTTCCATTAAAGAACATAGACTGACAGATAATCAGTTCAAGTTTAGATCTCTTCAGACACAATTGTCCTTAGGGACAATCATCTCAGGCCCTAGGTCTTGAGGGCTTCCAAAACTGCTGTAAGTCAATCAAAAAAGGACCTGGCACTGAGAAGTAAATCTATCCCTTCCCATAACTTCCCTGTTTCTGTTGACAATACCAGCATTCTTATAATCAGCAGTGTTGACTTTTCCCTCTCTATCAACTCGTATATCCAGGTAGTTGCCAAGTCTAGTCAATCATCTCCATAATATCTTACATCCATCTCCTTTCTGCCCATACAGCCATTAGCCTATTATAAGCCTTTAACATTTTTTCATCTGGGTAATTGCAATGGCCTTCAAATTAGTCCCCACCGTCTCCAGTCTCTACCCTCTATAATCCATTCTCCATATTACTGTAAAATTGATATATTCCTAAAACACAAATCTGATCATGGCCCTTTACCACTCATTCAAAAATCTTTAATATATCTTCAGTTTTGTCTCTTGGAAAAATACAAATGCCTCAGTTTAGTATTTTTAGCTATAAAATTTTTTTTCTCCACCTAACATTCCAGTCTTCTTTCATATTTCTCTCCAATTTAGTCAGATTGGCCTACGTGTTCTTCATGCACATTCCATCACCAGGTTCCATACCTTGCTCAAGTGATCCTCTCCATTACAATGTACAATTTCTTCACTCCTACCTCATGGAATCACCAGCATTCTTTAAAGTCCAGCTCAGGTGCCATCTATACCAGGCCATTCCTGATCAGTGAGTTATTAACATTCTCTCCTTCAAATTATTGTTTTAACTTACTTCTAAACATATTATATGTTCCTAGTAGAAATATAAGACTTCTGAAGGCACCAACCATTTTGGTTTCATGTCTCTAAGTGCCCTGGACCATGCTTTGTAAGTAACAGTCACTTAATAAATGTTTGTCGAATTGAAATGAATTTAAAAGGAAATCAAAGTTCATATACAAGCTATCCCAAAAGTGTTAGTGCAGTTTTAAGCTACTAAGTCTGTATTTATAAGCACCTCAAAACACCCACTGCCATCATCCCATGACCAGGATACTAAATGTCTCTTCCCATGTGGTAACTTCATTCCCTCCATCCCCTTCAAGCCTATCCTGGTACTCTTTTATTTTTCCCTCCAAACTTATTTCATCCAGCTAAAAATTAGTTAAGATTTAGGAAACATGGATGCATAATGTGATCTGATAGGAAGGCAGCATGTTGTAGTGGATAATGTAGGGGACCCAGAGTCAGGAAACTTGGTTTAAAATTTGACCTCTGGTACTTATTAGTAAGATAACCAGAAGCAAATCACTTAATGTCTCTAAGCCTCAGTTTCCTGATCTATAAAAGAGAATATTGCTGTTCAGTTGTTTTCAGTCATGCCCCTCTCTTCATAACCCCATTTGGGGTTTTCTTAGCAAAGATACTGGAATGATTTGCCATTTCTTTCTCCAGATGAGGAAACTGAGGCAAACAGGATCATGTGACTTGTCCAGGGTGACACAGCTAATAAGAGTCTGGGGTAGAATTTGGATTTAGGTCCTTTTGACTGCAAGCTCAGGACTTTATCCACTGCACCATCTTGCTGCCCTGTAAAAGAGGATGTTTTATATTAAAACATATCTCTAAGAGAACAATATTATTTCTTGTATTTAAAGTTATTTTTCATCATCATCATAACCTTTGGCTAGGTACTGCCCTTGGAAGGGCCCCAGTTTGGGACACATATATTATAAGATCACAAAACATAAGGCAAGGCTGGAAGAATTTTAGGGAATCATCTAGTTCAGGAGTCCTTAAACTGGGGGTAGTGTTTTAATAAACCCAGAGGCTTATTAAAAACCAACAACAGCAAAACCTTGGGGTTTTGATAAGAAATATATGTTTTGTTAACTGCCTTTTAGTATATTTGGTTTCCTTTGTAATACTATGTATTTTATTTTGTTTGTTTCACATTATTCAAAGAAGGGGTACATAGGCTTCACCCTATTGCCAAAAGGGTTCATGACACATCAAAACATTAAGAAGTAGCCCAACCCATTTATATTGCAGATGAGGAAACTGATACCTGGAACTTAACAAATTGCCTAGGTTCATACAAATACTAAGTGACAGAGGAAGTAGGAATAAATAAAAATCTAGTTGTCTTTCCACAGACTATGTCCTCTAGCCCTCTTGACTACATACAAATTGTTAAGAATAGAGAAATCTAAAATTTCCACCACAAGTTCTATATGCCTACAGCTAGTTTAGACAACTAGGTAAAAAATTCAGATTCTCTCATGTCATATAAACAAAACGATTGTTATTTATGACTTTTGGACTTTCATCCAGTTATGCTGGCATCATGTCAATGTAAGTGGCTCTGTCGGCCAGCTATTATAGCCATGGGCTGGTGGTTAAGTCAGAAAGCTCTGTTGGCTCTTATGATGCTGCTACAGATAGAAGCAGAATGTACTCTATCTCATCTGCTTTCCCCATTTGCTATCCCTCCCTTCTGAATGGAATGGTATGGCATTTGGTCAGCAACGCTTGAGCCAAGAATTTTTTGAGGAAGGCTATGTAGTCCCCTGGAGAAAAACCAAATGTACAATGAAACCCAATTAAGAAGGCAGGGCACGGTTCCATGGAAAAGTGGTCCAGGACAGGTGGTCTGCAAGTCCACAGTTCCTCCTACATAAGCTTCCTGTGTGCCAATTGCGTGGACTAAAATTGTATTATTGTAGCTCAGATTTAAATGAGGTCAGCAGCAAAATTAATAGCCTCTCTCCATCTAGTTTCTTTTTTGAAAACCATGTGGCAATAATAAAATGATTGAATTCTCAGTGATCACATATGAAATGTAGTTTGAAAGATATTTACTGTAATTATAGATGCGGCTTCCCTACCATAACGAAGCTGACCAGCCAACCATTTGAGGCATTTACCATAATTAGAGAAGCTGAAGGCCTGCGTGTTTTGTAACTGAGGACAAGCCTAGCTAGGTATAGAGGGGATCATCACAAGGATGATTTCAAGGTAATGAATTTTTCAGTCATAGCAACTCTGGAAGGCAACAGTGGGATTCTGTCTTCACTGGCTGGGAAAATGCGCACACCAATGAAATCTTAAGGATTGAAAATTCTTCATATAACTTTCTCTATACCACATAAACTATTAGCTATATTTAATAGATTGCTGAGATCCCTTCCAATTCAGAAATTCTGTGATTTTATAAATTACAGTCATTTTGTCCCAATAGCAGAATGAGTGATGTAAGAGTCACCATTCTTCATTTCTATCTTCTTTATGTTCCTCTACTTTTTGGTTTCTGGGTAAATAGCCTAAAATCTCTAAATTCAATATATTGCCAATAAAGTGGTGACCCACTTCATGGGATCTGTTCAAGGACTAATTAATAAAGAGTTTAGAGAACCTTGGAAGAAAGACAAAAAAGAGATGGAAATTACTCATTATCTTTTCATAATTGCATTTTAAATAGTAAAGAGCTGCTAGTCTGTGTGCAACCCATGAACATAGCTTTAATCATTATTGCTATTTTATTTAGTTCCATTTTTGTAGTCCCTTTTCCCTGAAGAGTTTTTTTTTCCTCATTTGGTATTCCTTTTTTGTTCTTTTAGAATGTTTTCCTTAAAATTAGACTACCTACAATCATGATTCCTGTTCATGTTTTATGACTATGATTTCCATTCTCAGATGTCCCTGAATTCTTGTTTTCCAAAAACAAAGTTGTTAACATTTTCCCATATCTGTCCTTCCAAATAATCTAGTGAAGCCAATGTTCCTGGAAGTTATAATTCTGTGATCGTATGTTCAACTTATTGGTAGCCACTTCATAGAATATATTGATGGTTTTCCTTTTACTTTTTTTGCAACAAAAATGTTTTTATTTATTAAAAAAATTCCATGCTGTTGCTGGCTATCCCATTACTTTGAACATTTTTAAGGGAGAAGCTATGTAAACTTCTGAGTGCATTTAAGGGCCAATTCTCCCCCACTAGGAAGATGATAAAAAGTATATATCTCCACCCTCCCTAGCAAAGTATAACCAGAGAGTCACTCTATTTTTCCATTTTCTTCAATTCCTTCATTTCTCACTTGAGAGGTTACTTTAGCACTTTCCGAGGCATATTTGTGAACATTTTAATGAATATTTTCCTCCTTTTCATAGATATAAACTTGTATGGCACCTCTCATTTTTTGTCTATTGCACATTGCTGAGAATGTGTTCACTTGCCAAAGCAAAAATAAAAATGAAGTTACTAATAAAATCACAGGAATGCTTGAAGTTCCAAAACTTATACATGGCATACATACATACACACACATACACATGTATATGCATACATCCATATATACTGTATGTGTGTATACATTCATATATATATGTATTTGTATATATATATGTATATATCAATACATATTTGAACATTCACATACAGTTTTATGTGTACATCTTAATGGGGCATTTGAACCAGAGGAGGGATATATTCTAATTAGTTCAAATAATCTCAGACGAGTATTTCATGACAGATCAAAAAAAGATATATTTAGAATCAGAATCAGTCGACATTGAAGTGGAATGAACATTCCTTGGCTCAGCTTAATAAAAAAATGAACTAGAGAGACAGTTTCTTCTCTGTGGGATTTGCATGTTTGTATTCAATATTATAAATAGAATCAATCTATATCTGATACATGATTCTTTCTACTTTACTTTCCTCTGCTGGAATAGTCTTCGAATATGTATAAATGCGTTATAGCAGAGCAGTGAATAGTTTATTGTTCAGAAAAGACAAAGAGCATATTATTAGTAAAATTATTAAAAGCCTAATATCTTGATTTGCTATATAGACATCAATCACTGTCAACATTTTAAAAAAATAGAGAAGCAGAGGGAGTTGTGAAGAGGAGCACCTTTCCTGCTTTTTCAGCAGCAATGACTAACATTTACATAGCACTATGTGCCAGGCACGGTACTAAGTGCTTTACAGTTATCATCTCATTTGACCCTCACAATAACCCTAAGAGATAGTTTCATTTTAACCTGAATTTTGCAGGTGACAAAAATGAGGCAAAGAAAGATTAAGTAACTCACCTAGGATCACACAGCTGGAAAGTGTTTGAGGCCAGATTTGAACTCTGGTCTCTCTGATAGTAGATCCAGCACTATCCATCATGCCACTGAGTTCGTTCAACAGAAATTCTATAATTTCCTTATAACTGTGTAGAAGAGAGGCAAAGTATGGATCAAATAAATCTTTAAAACAGTGATGTCAAACTCAAATAGAAACAGGGGTCACTAATCTCTACATAAGGATCCCTATGGGCTGTATATTGACTTAGTTTTAAAGTGTAATGTTATCTATGATTTATAGTACTTTTTATTTATTTTGTTAGAGATCTCCTTAGGGAAGAAAGGGCTTTCCCCTCTATGGCAGGGGTGGAGAACCTGCAGCCTTAAGGCCACATGTGGCCCTCTAGGTCCTCAACTTCACAGGACAAAAGTTTGGATTCAGTCAAAGGGCTACACTTGAGGACTAGGGGATCACACATGACCATGAGGCCCCAGGTTCCCTACTCCTACCTGTGGTCTCCTGGAACTCCCCTTCACCAGCCTTGAAATTGAGGCCATAGAAAATTGTCAAAGTGGTCCCCCTCATGATTGACTCATCCCCCTTGTCCTTCTCTGGGGCAGTTCCCCTAGTTGTTTCTAATCCCATCCTTCTTGGTAAAGTGGACTTCACTAACCTATGTACCTAGAATGAAATCCAGACTTTTTCCCCTGAGGAAGGCAGATTGCCCCAGAATCACATACTCTAGACTACTGTGATCAACTTGAATAGGCCTCATGCTCCTCTGCTACCTAGTAATGGTACAGAATCCTCTTGCAGACTGTTTACTCCACCTACCAGCTGATCCCTGGGTTCACAGCCCAACCTCTCCCCTTGAGTCTATTGCTTCCTAGCTTCCAAATTTCATAATATTTAGGTCGGAATCATCACACTGAAATCTTTCTCATATTGTTTCCTTTACTTTAATTATCAGTTCCTTCTCTCTATACCGCAACATAACTAACTTTGACTCCCTTCCTACAAGAGGCCTTTTCACCATATCCTCACTCTACTAACATTGCCCCTGCTCTGGCTCTTTCTTCCTTTCCCAGTTTTGATCCTATAGTTAAGCAGTTCAACTGCAGACTGTCCTATGTGCTTGAATCATTTGCCTCTTTGTGTTGTTGCTAACTATTCCTTGCCAAATGCCAGTCCTAAAACCCTTCTTCCATCCATCTTCTCTCTTTTTACTTGCATAATCCTGAATGGTGTTAAAGGGAGTCACAAGACTGGTCTGACTGGATTCACTACAAATTCATCTAAACTCAACTGGGTCCTCAGTAGAGCAAGAGAACATTTTTTTAAACTTTTTTAAAAAAAATTTGCTTTCTATAGCATACTCCACAAAGGTTGTTTGAAACCATATATACTACCCCTCTCCACCTCTATCTCAGCAGACTACCTTGTCATATATTATTGAGAAAAGAGATAACATTCTGGGATTTCCCTTTTGTCCCCTATGATGTATCCCTTCAACATCACCCCTTGTTCTCCTTTGCTTCAGGCTATCATAAAGCTATTCTCATAACTTAGTCACTATACTCAAGTCCCTTATCTCATCTCTTTTAACAGTTTATCTCTCAAATCATTCCCACTCTCTTGCTACTTTTCACTCTTCCTTTCATTACTGACTCCTTTCTTGAAGCCCACAAACAAAGCCAAGTCTTCAACATATTTATCCTTCACTTGATTCTCTCATCCCCTGAAGCTATCATCCAAGGTTGGCCTGTCACCAAGAGTGTTTGATAAATGAGTCAGTTCCACAGCAATTCATGTCCTGCCTTTTCTGGGACCTTGTTCAAAGAATTATTTCCTCTCTCTTGTCTCCTCAGATTCTGCCACTTCAGGGACTATATCTCCTTCACCTACCAACATGTTTAGATCTCCCTATTCTTAAAAATAACATTGTTCGCTTACCTCTTTTATTCAACCCTGAGCTGCTGCCCAATATCATTCCCTGAAAGAATTCTATAAATAGCAGCCTATACTTTCTTTCTCTGCTTACTTAGCACTACAAGTACTTTGATACGACTTCCATTTGTACCATTCTCCTGAAGATGTCTCAAATGAGTCACTAATGATTTCCTTACAGCCAAAATGACTGGTCTTTTGTAGCATGGGTTTGGCATTGATACTTCCTGTGAATTCTCCAGTGAGATTACATCTGTAAAGCACTTTGCAAACCTTACCATGCTACATAAATTCTATTATTTTCTCTCTGCCTTATAGTTGGCTCTCTTTGGCATGCCTGCAGTACCACTGGCAGGTTAAGATTCACTGGGTTCCCAATGGGAGATGGCCATATTGCTACTACTTTCTCTCAGGGTCCTAGGAGTAACCCTAGTTTGAGGACAAATTTATAGTTGATCTCTCTGAGTAAAATCAACTTTCCCCCATGACTTCACTGTACTTTTTATATATCACTCTAATGTACTTATTATCATGTATCAGAGTTAGTTGTGTTTTTGCAGTAAACCTTATGAAATTATAAGTTCCATGAGGGCAGAGACTACATTTTGCCCCTGACAATAATTCAAGAAATTGTTTTTAATCAAAATGTTTCATTTTGTGTGTTCATAGTGATAAAGCCTAATATTCTTTGTTTGATTTGTAAGAAATATGTGTTTCATTCATTTTAATTTTTTTCATTTAGGTATAATCCCAATATCTATTTTCTATCCAAATACCTTTTATCATATACCTCCTTTTTATATAATGGAACTAATCATTATAAGTATCATTATTAATTAATAATAGCTATGATTTAAATACTGATATAAGACTTTTAAGAATTTTAAAATAGGATTGATTTTTGTCTTCACCATAACTCTGGGAAATAGAAACTATTTTTCATAGGAAATTGAGGCATGCAGAGGTTTAAATGACTTACCAAGGGTCACACAGCTGACAAGTGTCTGAGGCCTTACTTGAACTCACATCTTCCTGACTCCAGATTCAACACTGTATGTTGCATCGCCTAACTATTTTTGCTTATACTTAAAATATATTTTTGAAATTATTAAAAAGTACTCACTGATCAAAATTATGTTTCTCCATTGAAACATTGTATTCAGTGAAGGCATTTTCATTCATTCAAACATAATGATTAAGTACCTTCTGTGAGTAGGACATGTATGTTGAGAATTTACATTATTGAAATATAACCTTAGTTAAAATACATACTTGAGCTTACCTAGGAAAAAGTCCAAGAGTAATATCCCAAGCCTATGAAAGGTTCATAGCACACAGGGATTCATTATACCTAGTAATTCACCAACCACAATAAATCATAGCATCCTGTCATATAGCGAACATCAGTGGTAAAGAGCAGGTAATTTCACCCTATTGGAGAAAACATTATTAACTAGATCATATTCTTTCTGTGTGCCCTTGTCTATCAGCACCCTTTCTTTCTTCCCTTGATTGAGAGTGTGCTGTTATCTATGGCTCGACCTTGGGCACATATTGGAAAAGTCAGTCATCTATGCCAAGTGGGTTGAACATAAAAGAAAAAATGGAGCTAGAAATCAACAGGTTATTGATGCTATTGAAGCCCCAAGGGTCTCACTCTCCCTTTACAAAAGATTTCTCAGATATGTCATATCAAATGAGTGGTACCTATTTTCATTTCCCACAGATGGGATATGATGAATAGATGAGTAATGGCCTTTGATCTACCTGGAAATTCTCATGGAGATTGAGTCAAAGTATTTATATAACCAAATCCAAATGAATCCTGCCAATGGAAATTTAAAAAAAAAGGTTAAGAAAATTTGTTTTCTAACAGTGATCTAATTGTTCAATCAAAACTTTTACTTGTGCATGTGAAAACATAACTTTACAAATTCACTTAAATGAAATGTTTGACACATTCGTGCTCACACACTATGCCCTGATGGCTCTGAGCATATGCTGGGGGATATTGTCGTCATAAATAGATCAATAAGTGTTTATTAAACACTTGAGGCTCTTCTGTGCTGGATGCTATAGGGGATAAAATTGTAGATAGTCTGGGACCTACAATCAGACAGCTTACAGTCTGGTCAGTGAATGTGGTGAAAATCAGTCATGTTCAAAATGTTATGTTTATTTGCATGATGAGTCATATTTCCAACGTAAAGATTTTGTGCAGAATAAATTAGAGGGGAAAAATAAGTTCAAAGCCTTGTAAGTGAATCTAATAGACAAGGGCAGAGTCAAGTAGGGAAAGAACTCCTACCTTTACTTTAGTCAGAGTGTGTACTTCTGAACTATTTAGGCTAATGGGAAATTTTATCTAGAGTAATAATTGGGTTAGTGAAAACAATTAACCAGATACCAAAAAACAGAGTGCAGTTGGGTATAAGATATGTGAAGAAGCTTGACAGAACAAGGCCACAGTTGAGCTTATAAAATTCTGCCGGGGGACCAAAGCAAAGAAGATAAAGCAATCAAATATGTAATCTGGTAGCTATAATTATTAGTTTTTAGCTTAGATGTCATCATAATGAGTCACTTATGTGTTAATAGAATTAATTCCCCTTTCCTTATCTGATTATAAATAAGCAGTCTTACAATTGACTTATTACAAGAAGCTCAAGTATAGATTATAGTATTTGTATTTGAGTGCCTAGGCTCTTGGTCAATCGTTAATATCTGGCACCATCTTTGAATCTGTCAGTAGCCCAAGGAGAAAGAGAAAAGTCTTAAAATAGGTGAAAACTCAAATACTTTTTTCTTCTGTTTTAAAATAGTTTATTATTAAAAATCACAACAATAATAATAATGATAATAAGTAATATTTATATAGCACATATAACATAAATATATAACATGTTTATAGCATAAATATGTAACATATATTTATATATGTACCAAACACTCTGCTAGGTTCTTTGCAATTATTTTCTGATTTGATGCTTTCAACAATAGGGAGAAAAGTACTATTATAATCCTCATCTTACAGATGAGGAAACTGAGGCAAACAGGGATCAAGGGACTCTTCATTTTGGATATATCCTCCCATCTGCCCCTTCCCATCACACACCTTACTCCCTTGCATTTAGCCATCCCATTTAATAAAGAAAAACAATTAAGGAAAAACTGTGGATACATATGTCAGTGTATGCAACATTCAGCTCCTGTATTCTCTCACCTCTCTATTGAGAGGAGGGTGTATGCTTCATCTTCTGTTCTCCAACACTATTAATGGTTTTAAAATTAATCTTTGTTTTATTTCCTCATAGTCATGTTTTCATATGCATTATTGTAGTTACTATGCATATAATTCTCCTGATTTTGCTTATTTCCCTGTAGATTCTTTAAAAATTCTTATGCATTTTTCTGATTTCCTAATATTGTAATTTCAATGAATAATATCATGTTACATTCATATGCTTCAATTTCTCTGGGCATTCGTTCCACAATTAATGGGCATACTCTTAGTAAATTTGTAATTGCTACCACCAAAAAAATAAATAAAACATGCTATTTATATTTTAATATATAGGGACTTTATTTCTATTTTGTCCTGTTTGGGATCACTGAATCAAAGAATATGACCAATTTTTAACATTTTTCTTATATAACAAGGATCATGGGCCTGAAAATATTCATTGTCCTCTTCTCATAGGCCATATACTCAGTCCCCTTGCTGAGGGTCACGAAGAACCAATCAAGAGCTATTGATCATGTATGTCCTTTAGTAAGGGATCAGAGCACATTGAAGGAGAAGAGGAACAGGAAGAAGGAGGAGGAGGAGGCCTTCATATAACCCTTTGAGGTTTTCAAGGCACTTTACAACTATCTCATTTTTATCCTTACAATGACTTAAGAGTAAAGTGCTATTATTATCCTACTTTTACAGATGAGAAAACTAAGGCAGATAGAGGTTAGGTGACTTTACCAAGGTCCCACAGCTAATAAGTACTTGAAGTCAGTTTTGAAGTCAGGGCTTCCTGACTCCAGATCCTGTAATCAATCCATTGCACCACCTAACTGCAGTTGATTACCCTTGTTATAAACACATCATTACAGATAATTACAGATGGTTATCTAGAATGGTCGGAACATTTTGTAGCTGAACAAAGAAGAGCATATTAGTATCCTTGTCTTAACATAGCCTCTCCAACAATTACTGTTTTAGTTTTAGATCGTCTTTGCCAATTTTCAAGGAGTAAGATAAAACCTCAGAAATGTTCTAATTTGCACTAATTCGTTTCATGTTTTCATATGGTCATTTATAGTTATGGATTATTCTTTTGAAAACTGCTTTTTAATGTTCTCTAACCATTTATCTATAGGGGAATGGCTCTTTGCCATATATTTATGTGACCTAAATGTGTCTCTGTGGTGTATATATATATATATATATATATGTGTGTGTGTGTGTGTGTGTGTGTGTGTGTGTGTGTATGTATGTGTGTTCTATGTATGTATGTATATATACACATAGACATATGTATGTATATGTATATATGAGTAGGGGTTTTATCAGTTTTATTTGATGCAAAGATCATATTCCTTCTTAACAGCATCTCTTCCATCTGCATTGATTTTGTCCATGCAAAATCTTTTTTTTTAAAATGTATATAATCACAATTGTCTATTTTGTCTTTTGTGATTACTTCTCTCCTTCTTTGGTCATATAATTTGCATTCCAGACACAGGTGACAAAGTTGTCTCCTCTAATTTCTTATTCGCCGTCTATATTTGAATCCCAGGTCCTTGTTGAACTTACTATAAAATATGGAAGATGCTCATTGAGGCCTCTTTCTGCGACAGTGCTTTCTAGTTTTCTAAATTTTTCCAGTTCTTGTCAAAATATATTTTGTGTTCTTGGCTTTATCCAATATTAGACACCTTATTTGTTCACTCTGTTCCATTGATATACTTTTCATTTTTGTAACCAATGCCAAATCATTCTGACCATTGCTGCTTTATACTATTTCGAAGGCTGGTAATACTATGTCCCTTTCATCACTAGTTTTCTCACTATTTTCTTGAGGTCTGAGACATTTTGCTCTTCTAAACAAATTATGTCATTATTTAATCTCAAATACTTCCATAAAGTTAACAGAGTCTTGACCCTTGGAGGGAAACAGGAACTAATCACAAGAAATAAATAGAGAATATATGATCCTAGACTAAATTGTGTTGACAAATTCAGGACATAAGAAATGGCAAAGGTTATTTTTGAATGTGGTTTTCAAAGGAAGTTCCATCAAACAGCTAGAACTGAGTTAGGCTTCCAAAATGGGGGGAGGAGGAAAGGGTGAATTTTCAGGAAAAGCAAGAGACATCCTCACTTTTCCTTTCAAGTGAACATTTGCTACTGAGATAATGTTTGTGCCCTAGGCCAGGTTAAATATTTGCTGTCAGACAATTGGAAAAGTTTTTTTTTTTTAATTCTTCATTGCCATGATTGTGTTTCCTGGAAAGAGAATTTGTGGTAGTGGCCACCACTCATTAAAAACTGCCATCATACCAAAAAATTTCTGCCTCACTTTTGGCCTCATAGGTGATGATGATTGGTATCTCTGCAAGATACTCAGTGCTACTGAGAGTCTGCAGTAGTTCTGGATAGAGGGATGATTATGAGGCTGTTCTTGCTCTTATTGTTATGTTCCATCAGCCTAAAGAATTTCAATTAGTTCCTATCTAAACATTTTTAGATAGCTCCAAAGCTCTGAGCATTTTCTGTACCAGGCTAGGTATTTTTGCCAAAATTGCAATATGTAAGCAATCTATCAGCTGTCAAGTTACAACACTGGTGACCAGCAAGTCAGAAAATTAACAATCTGTTTAAGGAACTCTCCCAGCCTGGGGGCATGTGTGCTTGGTGGATCATCTTAAATTCTGTTATGAAAAATTTACTGACCTAATGGATGAGCCTAGAAACTGCAAAGTCCAAACCATATGCTTCGTGGCACAGAGAGCATTCTGAACCATGGCACAGACTATCTTTTTGTGGATAATTACACACAGCTTCTCAAGAAGTAACCTCTTAAGAGTAAATCTGTAAAAATTGGAGTTTTTGCGCAACGAACAAACTTTAATCCTATTTAGTTGTTCAAAGTTTGGAAGAACTGTGACCTTTATCTGCAATGTCCTCACCTCTAGGTCACAGAATCCCTAGCTTTCTTCAAAGCAGAGTTCAGGGTATTTTACTATGCAAGGTGTTTCTTGCTCTCTCTCCCTTTTTAAATTCTTCATATCTTCCTTCCTTTTTTCTTTCTTTCTCTCTCTCTTTCTTTCTTTTTCTTTCTTTCTCTCTCTCTCTCTCTCTCTCTCTCTCTCTCTCTCTCTCTCTCTCTCTCTCTCTCTCTCTCTGTCCCTCCCTCCTTCCCTCCTCCCTCCCCCCCTGTCCCCCCTCCCTCCATTCTTTCTTCTTTCTTTCTTTCTTTCTTTTCTTTCTTTCTTTTCTTTCTTTCCTTTCTTCTTTCTTTCTTTCTTTCTTTCTTTCTTTCTTTCTTTCTTTCTTCCTTCCTTCCTTCCTTCCTTCCTTCCTTCTTTCCTTTTTTCTTTCTTTCTTTTTCTTCCTTCCTTTCTTTCTTTCTTTCTTTCTTTCTTTCTTCCTTCTTTCTTTCTTTCTTTCTTTTTTTCTTTCTCTTCCTCTTTCTTCTTTCTTTGCTACATATTATTCCCTGTCTTCCTCATCTACTAAAGATAAAGTGGGGAGGGTGGAAAGTAAGTAGTGTGGGGAGGAGAAAAGGGACTAAGAGTGAGATGAATAGAGGGAAAAAGAAATAAGCACAGACCAAAACAAAAACAATTTCCCCTATTGGTCATGTCCAAAAATGTATTTCTTCTTCTGTATGTTAGACTATCACATCTCATGAAGTGAGAATTGTTCTTCATCAGTCCTCTGGAATCAGAATTGATTAGAATTCTCAAGTATTTCAGAAGTGTTCATTTTTACAGTTACTAATGTTATAGTATAACTTATTTTTTGGATTCTGCTCATTTTACTCTGCATCAGTTCATACAAGTCTTACAGTACAACAGTATTCCCCTGTATGCCACAACTGTATGCCACAATTTGTTTAATCATACCCCCAATTGATGGGCACTCTCTTTGTTTCCTGTTTCTGCCAATACAAAATGAATTGATACAAGTATTTTGTACATATATTACCTTTTCCTTTTCCATTTGTCTCAATAAGGTTATAGGTCTTGGATGGCATAGCTGGATCAAAGAATATAAACTCTTTAGTAACATTTTGTCCAAATTGCTTTCCAGAATTGTTTTTCCAGTTCACTGTTTTATCAATAATATATCAATGTGCCTATTTTCCCACAGCCCCTTCAACGTGTCATTTTCTATTTTTATCAGCATTTCCAATTAGATTGATGTTAGGTGGAACCTCAGAATTGCTTGATTTTGTTTTCTAATTACTAGTGATTTGGACCATTTTTTTTTCGAGTATAAAGAGCCTGGGCTTCTTTACTTGAGAACTACCTGTACATATCCTTAGACCCTTTATCAGGTGTATCTGTTATTCTTATAAAATCTAATCAGATCTTTATGTATCTTAGAAATAAAATCTTTATTACAGTAACTTCCTTCATTTATATTTTCCCAATTAACTGTCTCCTTTCTATTATTAGCTATATTGGATTTATTTGTGTTAAAACTTTTTTTTTATTTTATGTAATCAAAAGAGAAAGGATGTGTCTCCAGATCTATAAACAGCCAAAGAATTTTGAATTACAGAATAGTGAAGAAATGTTGTAGGGCCATTCCCTTTATGATAATGGCTGATATTTACATGGTGTTTTCAATTATAAAGAATGTTTTACAGATATTATCTCCTTTGATCCTCACCAAAAATGTGTGCAGAGGATAATGCAGATGTTATTTCCTCTGTTTTACATGTAAAGAAACTGAAGGTCAAAGGGGCCAGGTGACTTGGCCAAAGTTATGGAGTTGGTAAGTGTCAGAGGTAATACGCAAACCCAGGTTTCTCCTATTTCAAGTCCAGTATATATAGCATTGTTTTTTTTTTTCAGTAGGATCCTCCTCCTTGCTCTCTGCCTCCCCCCATGGCTATAGCCCCTTCCTTTGTAATAAAGAAATAGAGTTTAGAAAAACAAATATAATCACAGTCATAACATCCAAGCACATGAGAGACTATCTCCAATAAGTCTGCTTCACCTTTTAAGAAGTTCTTTATATTTGTTAGGTGGTCTAACTGAGGGTAAGTTTGAAAATATCATCAAAAAGACTATATTAAATAATATTTTTAGAGTTTTAGGACTAGAGAGGACCTTTAAAATATTTTTTTAATTTGTTTTCTTGCCATAATGGAGAGGTAATGAAGACAGGATCTCTGATATTAGTCTTCTGAATGGAGAAGACAAAGTAGAGAAAACAAAAGACAGTGGAGAAGACAGAAGTTCTAAGTGATACATTCATTCATCAAACATTCATTCATCAAAAATGCCTGCTATGTAGCAGACATTGTGGTTTGTGCTAGAGATGCAAAAACAAAAATAAAGCACTTCCTGTTTCCTAGGAGCTTATATTCAAATATGTAGAACAGATGGAGACTGAGTCTCTTCTGTGGTCTCATTGAGAGGAAATCCTTGCTGTTTGTACTTCAATTGTGTTTTAGTCCTATTATAAATACTCCAGTATTTACAACCTCTCAAAAATTGGAAATTCTTCCTTATCTTCCTGTAAACTTATCCTAGATATTCACTTTCATACACTAAAGATGGTCAGAGTCAAGATTTGTTCATTCATTCAACCCTCTTACTGTATGTAAGGTTCTATACTAGGCTCTGGAGCTACAAAGGCCAAAAAAAATAATTTCTTGAAGATTAAATTCCACTGGGGGAAAATAATATATACACAGTTAAGCCAATACAAAAATATACAGCAAAAATGGCAACGGATTTGGAGACAAAGTACCCAGAGAAAGTTATTGCATGCCCTTCGTGTGTGCTCTTAACCTCTTTTGACACCTTCAGATCCTACTTCTCTCCATTATTTCCCGAGTGACCTTGGACAAGTCACTGAACCACTCTGGTTTGCACTTTCCTTAGCTGTAAAAAAGAGGGAGTATGACCTGGATGTCCTGTGAGGTGCTGTCCAGTTCTAATCAACGATCCTATGAACATGTAAATGCAAAGTAATTTAGGGCAGTGAAGGGGACTAACTTCTACCTCCTTTTGTGTATTTCTTGGTTGCTTATCTTTGAGATATGGGAAGGAAATTGTCAGTATCAGAAGTCTAACATTAGAAACTTGTAAATCTTTTGACTATAACATCACTTCCAAAGCTACAAAAATCTATACTGATTCTATTTAAGGCAATTGATTCTGTAGAATCTAGGAAGAAATTAGGTTTTCTCATCAACTTGTGATCTCATAGATGTGTCCAAACACTGGTCAGCTTTCCAATGAATATTTCCTTAGGCGATGGTTTTTAGAGCCTGAGAAATATAAGGCTGCAAGAAAAATAAATGTTTAAAAGCATTTATCGAACTAGCCACTACCCTTCGACACATAGCAGATATTATTGTTACTACCCCAAAGATAGGTTACTGATGTTTCATTTATTTCTTGGTAGAAATCTTCACACCCTCATTACTACAATAGATTTCTAAAAGATCTCTCTTCCTCTGGTATAACCTCCACCAATCTATCCTTCAAGCTAATTGCAAATTAAGCTCCCTAAAACATTACTTTTACTGTTACCTGCTCCAAAACCTTCCATGCCCCTTGATGTTAATAGCTATATTTCTTAGCCTGGCATCAAAAACTCTTCAGAGTATGACCCCAGCCTACCCATCAAATGTGCGTACATGTTACTTGCTTACCTTTACTCTTGGATTTACACAGGCTAATTTGGGCATGGCCAACACAGCGTGCCTTATTTATTGTCGCCTCCAAAACACTGCAAATCAATTTCAGTTACCGGAAATGCCCTCATGTGGTTCTTGATCTCCAACAATCTTTACTGATTCTTCAGAGGGAAGCTGAAGGCCCAGCTCTTCCAGCTTCCATTACTATCTCAGTTGAAAATCCATTCTCTTTCCTCTGTTATACCATATAATGGTATATATAGATGCTACCTTCATCATTATAGTTTGTGTGCATATGTTTTGCTCTCCCAAATAGTTTCTTGGGAACATGGACTATATTTCATATTTATGATCAGTGTGCCTTGTATATAATAGGATATCTGTAAACATTTATTGGTTGGTCACTTTGCATTCATATTTTTTAAATCATGCTGGAAATGGCACAATTTATGGGCCCTACATTTCTACCCAAGTTAATACAATGTTTGGATAATTATAGACTGAGAATCAGCAAGAGAATAGAATCTCATCCCAAATGAAGAATTAATTTTGAAAATAACAATATTTCCTTTCTCTTTTCAATGAGTCTCAACAGATTTTATGCCCTGCTATTTTTAGTGGTTGAGCTATTCATTAGAAGGTTTCTCCCTATACTAATATAAGTCCATAACTCTTATTAATTAGAATATATTAACTCAAAATCCCATAGAGGCAATGAAAAATGAAAAAAATGCTTTAAAAACCTATAAAGTATCAGAAAGAACCATCGAAAGGACTCAAAAGACTTCTACTGCTAGAAGATATTTCCTCCGACTATCGGATACACATTTCTGAAGACTTACAAGGGAAGTTACTTTAAAAATACCACTGTTCTTAACTCTCTGGTTGGTGTGGAAATGTTCATGAGTATAAATAATTACTACTTATTATGTGTGTGTATGTATATGCAGACATATACATACACACATGTGTATATCAAATTGCAGATTTCTACATGAGGATAGACCACATACATATCAGAGTCCTTATAATCTGTCTATCATTATACCCTGTATGTGATGCTATCCGTGCCTGCCATCAAGAATAATGTGAAAATATTATCAGTTGATATAGAAGATAAGCATAATGCATTTCTTCAAAATTAGAACCAGAGAACTGCTGATTATGCGAAGTGATAGCCTCTAGTGCATTAGTCTCCACAGGAAAGCTTCTGTGTTTGGCCAAGTCTGTTAATTAAATGCTAAATAATAAAGATAGGATTAGGGACCAGAACTGTGATTTCATACACATAGAGATCTCTCAAGTAAGGAAACCCCTTCTACTAATGCAGATCAGCACTATTTTTGTTTGCAGACCTTACTCTTAGAGAGTTATCTGTATAACTGAGCATTTAAGGGACTTGTCCATGGTCACATGGACAATATTTGTCAGAGGCATGACTTAAAGCCTGCCTTCCTTATTTAGAGAGTGGTTCGCTCTCATTTTTGTTAAGTTGTCTAATGATTAAAAATAAGAACTAAATATATCCTTTGGAAAGGAGGGACTTATCACATAGTTTCCTGTGCATGCATGGAATTCTAGAGTGATGGTGAGTTCCTTAATGTTCAACATAATAAAATCATAGGACACAAACAAAAGACTTTCTAGATTCATTCATTCTATAAGTACTTATTAAACTCTTACCATGTGAAAAAACAAAACTATACTAGGTGCTAAAGGAGATACAAAGACAAATAAAACACCTTAAAAGAAATTGGAGTCCAATGGTTTACTATTTCAGCATAAACGCACAGTAATAATAAAAATTAATACTCTACTTAACCCTATTCTTTGGGACAAATGATGTACTCCAAACACCCAAGGATTTAAAATTACTGTGCATTCTCCAAAAGGCTAATAAAACTAGCCAATTCTCTGTGTGGAGGTGGGGAAAGGGGGAGAATTTGGAGAGGTAAATCCATAGCTATTTGAGAAATAGCGCTTAGATGGCCAGCATTGTGCTAGGCACAAAGGACAATCATCAGTATTACAGGGTCCTGAGAAAGTAGGCTAGTACAGTGCAAATAGCATTGGCTCTGGAATTAGCAGTCAGGTTCAAATCTCACCTCTGATGTGTATTCCCTATGTGACTTTGGGAAACTCATCTCCTTGGGACTGCTGGAATAGCATGAAATTGCCATTGGAGTTGCTTCTAACTCTGTGATTCAGTACTCCCCAACCTTGAAGCAGATGTAGTTCATTAATTTATTCTTGCCTTCTGTAGCTATCGTGGCTTTTACACATTCAGTCCTGCTTACCTGGAATGGTCATCCCTCCCATCTTCTCTTGTTTATTCAAGCCCTAGCTTCAGTATCATTTCTTCTAGGTAGTCTCTTTAGGTTTGCTCATTGACCATGATCCCTCCCTCTTCAGAGTTCTCATAGTTTGGACTTTTCCTGTATGCTTATAATGAAGATTAAATTACAGTCATTTATATTCATACCTCTGTATGCTTTGAGGCCAGGAACTAGGTTTTGTTATGCTGTGATCTCCCTAGATTCTAGGATGTACTTAATTATGTGTCCAACGCTTAGCACATAGTAGGCCCTTAACAAACATTTGTTAAATCAAATAAAAGTGCAGAGAAAATGAGAGAAAGAGACTGAAAATGATTATTTCACTTTCCCTAGTTTAACCCAGAGGTTGGAACTGACAGCCTGGGGTCCATAGCAAGTCAGATTCACTTGAGTAATAGTTTTCTTGATACACCTACTCTATTCTTTCTGCTTTAGTTCCTTTCCAATTCAGCACTTCCGCTGGATTCTTCTGTTCACTTTCCTTCTTGCTTTTATCCTCTAGAGCATTCATGCTAGCAGCACACAGAGCTATGGGAAACATTCATTTTAAGAAAGAAGGTGCCTAAATGTGGCCTTGTCCATCATTTCATGAGTGCAATCAAAAGCATTGTCTGGAAAACTGGAATTAGTCAGACTCGTCTCTATGTTTGCTCATATGTCTCACCGAATCTTCCTGGTTCCCACAGTATGAACACATTTCCTGTACTTTTATGAATTTTTGACCTCTTCCTTTCTTAACTGAATCATTGCCTTTCATTAAATCTCTGGCAAAGGTTAAATAAAAAAAGATCGAGAGACAGCTTGAACTTTTTAACCCAGAGCCTAGCTCTACTTTCCCTCAAGATATGAGGCTAAAATTTCTCCAAGTGAGAAAAAACAGACCATAATATAAGCTTTTTATTTTCTGATATATGCTTTTTTAAAGAGTTAATCAAAATTTTGAAAATCCATATATAAGATTCCTTCAATTTTAATCGGATTAACTTCTCCACTAAACAAATGATTTCTTATTTTTTTTTATATATTGGTCATCCCTGTTTGTGGAATTCATCAGAATGTGAATTTAGGCTTTCTTAGGCTGCTGATATTGTCCCCATACAAGCAAAGAAGGTTTACTTCATTTGTAAAGATGTAAGTGTCAAGTGCAGGGCAAGGAAATGTGCTGATAATTCTGGTATTGGTTCCTGCTCTGATTCTTATACTAGTTTCTGGTTGGTGAGCATTGACTCCCCATGGTTCCATTTCTCCATCATGAAGATGTACAAAAATGGTGCTGATAAAGCCCATCCGAGGTAGAAGAGTCTCCAGGTTTAAGGAAGTTGAGGCCTTTTCTCTCCTCTCCCTTTCCCCAGCATTTCTAGAACTCCACAGGACTGCCAGGTGCTAGGTAACTACTCCAGTCCCACCTTTATGATTGAAATAAAGAAAACTTTGGTCATTGGTGATCAAAGGAACAGAGCCTACTGGTCAGAAGCATTTCCTACTTCTCACCGTGGCTTTAAATCTGCTCTAAACTCCAGGGACTTCCCTCTTGAAATTCTTTTTGCTCTACAGGATCTGCCCTCTCCCTTGTAAGGTGTTTACCTAGCCGTTGACTAACAACACAAAGGCAATCTGGATGGTGGCACAGTGGGTGAAAGTATTGAATTTGTAGTAAGGAAGACCTGAGTTCAAATCCCAGACATTTACTGGCAGTTTCTCAACTGGAAGTTTCTTAACCCATCTTGTCCTCAGTTTCCTCATCTGTAAAGTAGAGTTAACAATAACACCAATCTCACAGCTTTGTTGAGAGGATTAAATGAGATAATATTCACAATTATTTGTAAACCTTAATACACTACATAAATGCTGATGCTGTTGCTATTTTGTTATGGCAGCTAGGCGGTACCGCAAATAGAGTGCCAGGCCTGGGATTAGGAGATTCATTTTCCCAAGTTCAGATCTGGCCTCAGACTCTTACTAGCTGTGTGACCCTGAGCAAGTCACTCCACCCTGTTTGCCTGTTTTCCTCATTTGTAAAATGAGCTGGAGAAAGAAATGGCAAACCACTGTAATATCTCTGCCAAGAAAAACCCAAATGAAGTCACAAAGGGTCAGGCAGGACTAATTGACAAAACAACAACATTATCACATGAGAGGCTTGGACTTTGCTTTAACCTCCTAGAGTGTTATTATTAGTACAGCTGGTAATAACCTTCAAAATAGTGTTTCTCAGTGTCCTTGTACCATGGCAGGTCCAGTGTCCTTGGTCAAACTGCAAACATGGTCGTCAGCAGACCTCACATCCTCAGGGATTTGGAAATGCATCCCATGAAATTATTCAGTGGTGGACGAGCTCAATAGAGTTGGGAGACAAGTAGGGAGTGAATGTGAAAAGATGCAGTTTCCAAACTGAGGTTAATTTACAAGATGCCAAAAATTTCTACCAGGCAACTTATCTATTTAAAATCACTTTCCTAGCATTTAATAGCTTTCAAAGGCATATATATGTATATATACACATATATGTGTGTGTAAATATATATGTGTGTTTGTGTGTGTATACATCCCTTTATTAATATTCCTACTGTCATCTATAACGTCCAGTCCCACTCTATATTCATCAGTGTGACATTTTCCTAAAGTAACACACCTGAGAGTTTTCAAAAACTCTTTGTGAGGAAGTTTTAGAGACTGAAGATTGCCCTGTGTATCTGCTAAGAGACTTTAGACACTAAATAGAAATATAAAAAAGATATGTATAATAAATTGCCTTTTGTATGAGAAAACTGTGTTCTCGAGTCTTAGAAGAATAGCTTTACTTTTGAAGGATTGAGTTCAGTGCCTTGTAATTGAAATGTTCAATTTGACATGGGAAGGATATAGGGAGTGTTTTTGCTAAGCTCTATGGGAAATAGAAAAGAAGCACAAGATAGAGTACTAGCTCCCATGGCCAGGTGTCATGAAATCAGTGTGGTATAGTAAATGGTGCACTAAGCTGCAGTACTTCCAACCCAAATTCTGGCCCCAGTCCCATTATGACCTTGGACAAGTTAATTTATATCTCTAAGCCCTAGTCTCCTTATCTAAAAAGTGAAGTAATTGGGCTGTGACTTAGATAAAGACATAATGGTATGGTTATCAAATTTGCAGGTGACAAGAACCCTTAGAGGAAATGCTAGCACACTGGATGTAGTCAGGATACCAAAAAGATCTTGACAGGCTAAACTATGAGCACATCTGATAAGATGAAATTGAGTAAGGATAATTTAAAGTATAACACAAATAAAAAACTCAACATCACACATGCAGCATCAATCAAGGAAGAATTTATTAAACACCTCCTATGTCCCAGACACTGTGGTATATGATAGGAGACAAGTGGTTAGAGAGCATTGTTGCTAAAAAAGATCTGGTGTTTATAATAGACCACAAGTTTATTATGAGTTAAAAATAGGATATAGCCATCCAACCAGTCTTATGTTAAAAAAAAGCATACTGCCCTAGACTTGGAAGGTGACAGCCGAATGTACTTTGATCTGGTCAGATGTCATTTGGAATATTACATCCACTATTGGACATCTGATTATGGGCAGGACATTGTTAAGCCATATGGTATCCCAAAGAAGGCAATCAAGATAGTGGAAGATCTTGAATCATGTTGTGTTAAGGAACTAGAGAAAAGAGATTTAAGGAAGATGTGATAATAGTCTTCAAGCATTGAGTGGGCTGTCATGGAAAAGTGAATAGTCTACACTTGTTTGGCCATAGAGGGCAGAACTCAGGACAATGTGTAAAAGGTTCAAAGGAGCAAGTTTAGGATTGTTATAAGGACAAATTTTCCAATTAGAACTCTATAGAAGTAGAAGAGGCTAACTCAGATGACAGTGGGTTGTATCTCATTGGAGCCTTTAAGCAATGGATGTACAATCTTATGTTCTGGAAGGGATTTGTTGAGTTATAGGTAGAACTAGATGGTCTCTTTAGGCCATTCTAAATCTGGAATTGTGTGATCTATGTGATTCCTAAAGCTTCTGTGAATATCAATAAGATACCTCTATAAGGTATCTTATTGATAGGGTCAGGAAGGTCAATTGAAGATGCATGCCCCCTACCAGCATGTATACTAATTTCATGTTCCACCACAGTTGTATTCTGTTCAGGTTTGTGTGGTGTCCTTTGCCAGAAGTATCAAACTTAAATAGAAACAGGGGCCACTAAATCATACGTAAGGATCCCTGTGGGCCACATATTGACTTAGAAAACCACATATTAGTATTTTCTATGTTTTATTGTATTTTAATTTTATTTTTTTAATTATTTTCCATATATATTTTAATCTGGTTTGACTACACTGGGAGTGTAGTGGGCTTCATATGGCCTAAAGGCCTCATGTTCTATGCTCTCTATAGAGTGATCAGAATGGCAAGCTTCATATATAATGGCTCATGCACCATATTTCTATAATTTGTTTCTGAGTTCCTCAATTTCCTTCCTCTTTGGACTTTCTAGTGCTTTGAATAGTGGGTAAGCAAAGTATTATCTTTTTTGTCTACATGTCTAGTTCTAGGCACAGATTCAATTAACATCTCTATTCATATAATTAGTCCTACATCGCCATTTGCCTATTGAATACTTTGAAATGTTTGTTCTGCGGGCATCTCAACTTGAATATTTTGAAAATGGAATTCATTATCTTTCTTTCCAAAATCACCCCTCTTCCAAATTTCCCTATGTCATTCAAAGGAACCACCATCCTTCCAGTCATACTAGATTTCAGTGTTTAAAATATCTTTGCTTTGTTATTCTTCCTGACCCCCCAATGGCAACATCTTACCTATTCTACCTCCACAGTATCTCCCACATTTGTACCTTTCTGTCAACTCTCCTATTTTCCACACTAGTTTGGACCCTCATCACTTCTCATCTGAACAATGACAGTAGCCTCCTAATCTGTATCAGTAAGTAAGTAATCTTCCTTCTTCAGCGTATCCTCCATTTAGCTGCTAAAGTGATATTCTTAAAGTAGAAGTCTGACCATTGCCCTTTTCTGCTCAATGACCACAATAGTTTTTTGCTATGTAGTGGCTCCCTATTATCTATACATTCAAAGACAAATTCTTATGTTTGGTATTTAAAGCCCTGCTGCCAACTGATTTTTCTAGACTTATTACATATTAATCCACTTTAACTATGATATTTTCTTACCAAACAGGCCTTTTTGCTGTTCTTCCCATGCCACTCTGCCTTCCATATCTGGGTTTTTTGCCTCTACCTGGAATTCATTCCTTTCTGGACTTTGCTTCTTAGAATCCCTAATTTTTTTCCAAAGGTCAGTCAGTCTCTCATGAATCATTTCCTGATTCCCCATTCTTCAATTGCTTGTGTGAAGACTTGGACCAGATGTGACTGGGGGTGTGCTAAAGCCAGCTCACATCAGCTCTAGTTGGTAAATTTTTGGTGAGAGCATTTCTATCTCAGAAGTCAGCGAGCACTACAAACGAAGGTTTGATTGATTGCTTTGTTAATTGTCTAGACTTAAGAAAGTGTTCATGATGCAGACTAAGCTTAAAAATGTGTGTGAATACATTTCCCCTCATATTACCAGCACGTCTCTGAAGGTGACCTTAGGAAAGTCCATTCACTTTTCTGGTCCTCAGTTTCCACATCTAAAAAATAAGAGGTTTGAACTACATGATCTCTAACTTCATTCCCAGCTCTAAAATTACATGCCTGGAATAGGCTGGAGAAAATAGAGGCACAAAGGTCAAATCAGGAGGCTTCTATAGAAATGGGAGCATGAAGTAATAAGTTCTTGGACTATTTCATGACAGTGGAGAGGGAAGACTTTTGTCATAATCTGTATATTTCCCCATTTCATGTTTGAAAAATGCATAAAATTATAAAATTCAAATACTTGACTGGTCAAAATAAGTCTTTTTTTTCTGAAAACTTCCTGTCAAATAGTTATTAAAATTCTCAGGAGTGGTATTTTAAGAAAATGTCATATTGGTGATTTAATGTGGAATTAGGCTAGGAATGATGGATGACAGGAATATTAATAAAGGCAAATATATTTCTACTCAGTACTAAAAAAAAGTTAACTTAAATAGACTACCTGCCTAAAGATTTTTGCCATAATATAAATGGCTTAGTTTCTTTTGCTATTCTTAGATTATTTTAAAACATATTTTCATTTGAAGACCCTATCCTCTCCCTTCTGCTTCCCTTCCCCCCCTTTTTTTGCTTTTTGCTTTCTCTTATATTTGCAACCTTCAGTCTAACACATCTTAATATGTGATGATTATAATCACAGAATCCTCAAATTCTAGATGAAAGGGATCTTAATACATATCTTGCCCAGCTCAAATGCAGCAAGAATCCCCATAATCCCATGCCTAACAAATGGTTTTCCAGCCTCTACAAGAAAATTTCCAGTGATACAGAGCCCATTGATTTCCATGGCTACTCATTTCTCCTTTTGATGGCTCTGTTAGGATCAAGCCTCCTTTTTTTCCATTTAGTAACTTTTTCCTCCTGGTTCTTTTGTCTAGATAAAACAGAATAATCTAATTTTCCTTATATAGGACATGCCTACAAATGTTTGAACACAGATAACATGTTCCCATTCAGACTTCTTTTTTCCAGGTCAAATATCCTCCATTCCTTCCATTGATCCTTATATTATAGTGGACTATGGGATTGGAAGATGCAACCAATAGAGAGAGTGCCCCACTATAGAATATATCTAATTTCCACAATTCAAAGAGATGAGATTATTTATATCATAAAGAAAAGAGCATTTAATGTATTCATTACAATGTAAATTATCTCGCTTCTTTTAAAATAAATGAATATTTTTACGTATTCAAAATATAGGACCAAGAAATGTAGTAGCTAAAAAAGGTTAGGGTTAGTGGAATTCTATTAGATTGTTGTAGAATCAAAAACCGAAAGGAATATTCTAGATCATGTGTTCAACTCATTCACTTAGAGGTGAGAAAACGAATTCATAGAGGTGTTGTTATTTTACTCAGTTCATATGTTTAATTATTATCAGAGTTAGGATTAGAACTCAGACCTCCTAGTGCCCAGTTTAGAGCTCTTTGCACAACTCTGCAAATGATTACAAGCCAGAATGGAAGAAGGAAATATGCAAGTATACACGTGTATGTGTGTATTTCTAAATATTTAGCCACAAGTGCCTAATATTGTTGTTTTATTATGAAATTCAGAGCCATAATAAGTAGCTTTCTGCAATGACGTATTTTCAACAATTAAGAAATCTCTGGGACAGTATTCTGTATGATGGTAAGGAAGGGTTAGAGCCACTTAGTATGACTAATTTGAGCTTGAACCTTTTAGCTACAGAAATGCCCAGAAATAATTTATTACAGTGGCATTACGTAAAAGAAGTAAGTGCTAAACAAATATTCAGACTGGCATTTTAAAATATTTCAGCCAAATAGATCAAAGGTTCCCCCCCTCCCTTGCTTTATATCAAGATGAACCTGTTTGGTACCTGTCATAGGGTGAAGCTTATCTAAACTCCACAGGAAGCAAAGGTTATCTTTCACCCAATAAAAAAGGGCACATAAATGTTAACATTTAATTAAAGGCACAAGAAAAGGAAAGGTACAAGTGCAGGTCAACAGCAGGAAGAATGAAGTTTTACTGAGTAAAGAGGCATGTTTGGATGCAAAAGTGAGATAAGATCTATACTTTGATTGTTAAAGGAACAGCTTACTTCATATCCACCATACCATCATTTTTTCCCTAAGGAAGAGGGAAATTTTCTGTCAAGATTTGACTAAGCAGAGTGCAGGCAATCTGAGATAATAATGTCTTTTTAAAGAACGGTCCCTATTGAGATTTTACTGCAAACACGTGTGTGTACATAAATATGTATGTATGTGTTATGATTACACACACACACACACACGTGTGTGTGTGTGTGTGTGTGTGTGTGTGTGTGTGTGTGTGTGTGTGTGTGTGTATTCTACAAATTCTCCTACTATGCTTCAAGGAGTACCAAAGTAGTACAGTGGATAGAGTACCAGACCTGGAATCAGGAAGACTTCTCTTCATGAGTTCAAATCTGGCTCTAGACACTTAATTAATTGTGTGATCCTAGGGAAGTCACTTAACCCTGCTTACTTCAGTTTCCTTATCTGTAAAATGAGCTAGAGAAGGAAATGGCCAACCACTCCATTATCTCTGCCAAGAAAATCATGGGGTTATAGAGAGTCAGACACAACTGAAAAATTGCTTAACACTGTGCTTCATCATGTTGTGTCACCATAGTTCCTCCAAAGCTATTCCAGGTTTTAGCAGCTATTATCAATTTGTAAAACTTCAAGTGTGATATTAATAACACTGCCCAAAGAGGGCCAGCTTAGCTTACTTCAGAGAGGACCTCCATCATATTGTTGACCAGACAATGAATTCTGAGGTTACAGAAACTCACGAAATGATTTCTTAGGGCATGGAGTAGTTGTAGTCTGCATCAGTCATGGGACTTCGGAAATCACAAAATTATGGCTTTTTTGAAGTGTTTGAAAAGTGCCAACCTATCCCAATGTCCAAAGATGTCATTGTTATTGTCATGACTTCAGTTCTTACACTGACTCTTGAGTCGTAACAATTGGAGAAAGACTTCATGATTCACTTTTAACCCAGAACTTAAAGCTAGTTCTCATTCAAGTCTATTTCCCAGGAAGAATTCAGCAACCTGATGAGCTGAGGGGCAAAGAAGTAAGAAATCTAAGTTATAAATTCCTAATTAGATTGTAAACACATTGAAGGCAGCAGCCATGTCTTCTCTGTCTTTGTAGCCACTTTATTAGAGGCAGGCTCGTACTGGACAACTAGTTGTTACTTGTTGATCGACCTTATTTTCATCTTGGATATATTTTATATACACGTTGTCTCTTCCAGCAGAACTTAACTTCCTTGAGGACAGGGAATGTTTCATTATGGTCTCTGTGTCATCCATATATCCTCGAACAGGGGTGGGGAACCTGTGGCCTCAAGGCCACATCAGAGTTGGAAAGACTATCCAAGATCATCAAGTCCCATCCATATTGACATGAATCCCCTCCACAACATTCCTGAGAGTTTAGTGCCCATCATTTATTTGAAGGCTTCCAATGATGACAGCCCACCATTTTGCATATGGATGAAGCATATCAAGGCAACATATTTGATATTTATTTTGGAGTAACATAGTTGTAAATCCAGACTTTGCCACTTAATTAATATGTGTGTGACTTTGGTCAAATCATGATTCAGTTTCTTCTTCTGTAAATATGTACCAGGCACTGTGTTTATGACATTTCTTGTTCAGTCATTTCAATCATATGTGACTTTTTTGACCCCATTTGGGGTTTTCTTGGCAAAGATACTGGAAGTAGTTTGCTTTACCATTTCTTCTCCAGCTCATTTTACAGATGAAGAACATGAAGGAGACAGGGTTGAGTGACTTACCCAGGGACATACAGCTAATAAGTGTGTGAGGCCAGATTTAAACTCAGTAAAATGAGTTTTCTTGACTCTACACCTGGCACTCTATCCACTGTGCCGCCTAGCTACCCTTATTTTGGTCATACTTCTAATGTATTATTAAGTTAAATATAAAGGTGGGATCTTCAACATCAGTTATGTTTTCTCCCTTATTAAGAGAGTGCTCACTGAGCATGTATAGAAGGCAGTCCAGCACTAATTTGGTGTTACTAGGTGCTATTGAAATAGGAGAAGACATAGACCTTGGCTTCAGCAGTTACTGTCTTGTCAGTGAGACAAAATGTCTGCACATGAATAAAGATATATCACAGTTGTGCAATACTTTACTCATTTCCTGAGCATGAAGTTATGTTATCTCCTAAGATCATCAAAACTCTGTAAGGTCAAAGGCAGATGGTGTTTCTATTCACAGATGAGTTTCTTGAAATTCAGAAAAAGTGACTTTACCCAATTTACACAACTTATAAATGGAAGCAATCAGAGGAGAATCCAGTTCTTTTGACACTTTTTACTAAGCATAGTGGAATAAAAACAAGTTCATGAAAACAAAAAAGCAGAATATATGAGTGCCACGCAAATGCAGGATAACAATGGGATGACTAGCCAGAAAAAGTTAATTGGAGTAGATGTGCCTTGAATGAGGTCTTGAATGATATTGATGGATGGAACTTGACTAAATGGAACCATGAAGTCATTTGGTTGAAGGTAAACAACATGAGAAAGGATATGGGTTTGAACAAGATATGTGGGGAAATGAAGGAGGTTGTCCTGGTTAGATCAGGAAGAGTGTTTGTAGAACATAATGAGTTTGGAAGGTTTAGAGCATGGCCAACTGATATAGGGCCTTGACTTCTACACTGAGGAATAGATGATCTCCTGCTTTGATAAAACCGATATGACTCATCTAATAAGAGACAAAGACATTTTCCTAATAAAAGAAGACATTATAGTAAGTGAACAGTGAGTAGTCTCGTGGTATTATAAAACTATATAATTAATGGAAATTCCGAAACACTTGGATACCGGGTGAGCACTGCTCCTGATTTCTTTCTTACACGAGATAATCCTCTCTTTTTGTTTCTCATTCTGCTATTACCTACTTATTTGTCCTTTTCACTGAAAAGTTTTCAAAGCATGTCAAGCTCCAGTCCTCAGAGATAAATAGATTTCAGTTACCATAGTGCTTCATTAGTACCTTCAGCCTAGCAGTATATTGGAAAGTAGTAGATGTCAGGAAGACTGTAGGTCCCCTAAAGTTCACTTGGCAAATGTTATTTGATTATTCTTTAGCCTCAATTAACTCCTTATGGTACCTGTTATAGTAGAAAGATAAAGTGAGAGAAATCCTTAAATGAATGAAGGCATTATTTACACTTTGCTAGCCAGAATTACAAATTCCCTTATATCCCATTCAAATCTTATAGTTATTTTCCTTCATATTTTGCCTTTATTCTTAATCTTTTCAGTTTCTGTATTGTCATTATCGTCACTAGCAAGAAAGGACATAAGATGGTATTAATTGGCCCTTTCAATCCAGGCTCTTATTTTAAAAAGAACAAACAAAAACACTGTGGGGTACATTCCTCTTATTTTTTATTTTATTTTTCTAAAACTTAAGTACATAATGAAAAAGAAAAAAAACACATTATAAACTTAAATATTAAAACTTACATACAAAATAGAAAAAGAAAAAATAAGTCGTGTATAGCAGAACATAAGAGGATTCAAAATATATAGCAATAAATTTCCATTTCAAGCAAGCCTATGTAATAAATGTTGTGTGTTGTCTTGAGAGCTATCCATCTTTTCTTTGCTTCCTTGTAAGTTTTCTTTTGTTATCCAGTGTCCATTTTTTACTTTCTTTTTTTCCCTTCCTCCCCCACCCTACACCACAGAAGGCTATAATTAAGTGTGGATATATTTACGTATATATATGCACATGCATATATACACATATGTGTACATACACATACATGTATACACATACACATATATATTATATATGTACACAAACATATACATTCCCTAACAAATTCTACTCCTGATCTTTGTTTTATGTTTGTGTGTCTCTTATTTCCTATCCCTCCTGACTCCTCTACTTTACTTCTGCCTGCTACTTTGCCTTCCTGTTACTTAACCTACCCCCCCACCAGATCCCTCCCTTATCTTCCATTCCCATAAATCTAAACACCCTTCTATACTCCCCTTAACCTATTCCCTCACCTCTAGAGATCCCTCCCTTATCCTCTTGCCCCTCCCTATGCCATTATCATTTTATTTCTTTCTGAATTTAGATGAGTTTTATACTCTTCTAGATATGTGTGTGTTTGTGTATGTTGTTCCCTCTTGAACCCATTCCAGATGAAAGTAGGTAACCAGAATTAACAGCCTTCCTCCCCCATCTAATTCCTCTGTGTTTGGTTCTTCCTCTCACTCATTATTTGTATAAGATAATTACTCATTTTAGCTCTTCCTAAACAGTTTTCCTTTTTAAGTCATATCATACTCAATTCTATCACAATTTTTCTCATGACCTACCCAATAACTAGTAACAATCTTCAACATGTGTTTTATATTTTCATGCATAAAAGGTAAACAATCTATCCTTATTGAGTCCCTTGTAATTAGTCTTTGGTATGTACCTTATACTTCTCTTGGATTTTGTATGTCAAATCTTCCATTAAGTTCAGGTCTTTTTTTTCTACACAGTCCTGAAAATCTGACAATTCATTAAATGTCCTTTTTTCCATTCAGGATTATGCTTAGCTTTACTGGGTATGATATTTATGGCTGAAACCCCATTTCTCTTGCTCTTCAATATATAGTGTTCCAAGACCTTCGGTCTTTTAGTGTCACCACTGCTAGGTCTTGTGTAATTCTAACTGTGGCATCACAATATTCACATTCATTTTTTTCTTGTTGCTCATAAAATTTTATCTTTGAGCAGAGGTTTTAGAATTTGATCATAATATTCCTGTGTGTTTCCCTCATAGGATCTCTTTTGGGTGATAATCAGTGGATTTTTTTCTATCTATATTTTCCCTCTTGTTCTAATACTTCAGGGAAATTTTCTTTAATTATTTTCTGTATTATTGTATCAAGATTCTTCTTTATCATAGCTTTCAGGTAGTCCACTTTTTCTTATATTTTCTCTTCTTGGTGTGTTCCCAGATCAGTTGTTTTTCTTATGAGATGTTTCACATTCTCTTCTATTTTTTTATTCTTTTTATTTTGTTTTATTCTTTCTTAATCTCTTATTACTTCACTGGTTTCCTTTTCCTAATTCTGATTTTCAAGGGGTCATTTTCTTCCTTAAGATACTCAATCTCCTTTTCTAATTGATTGACTTTCTTTTCATAATCTTCTTGTTTTTCTTGGATTGTTTTTTTTTTTTTATTTTTCCTCAATATCTCTGATTTTTAAAGTCTTTTTTAAAGTTCTCCTATGAATTCTTTATGGGCAGGTGACCATTTGACATTACTCTTTGGGGTAGAAGAGGGTTTCTTCACTTCAGTATCTTCTTCTGAAGATGATCCCCAGGCTTCCCTGTTCGCATAGTTATTCTCTGTGGTTGAATTCTTTCCCCTTTGGCTGTGCATTTGTTTTTGTAGTAGCTTGACTTTTGTAATCACCTCCAGTCCTGAGGTATGGGGCATGGTGCCTCTGGCCTTAGACCCTCCATTAGTTCTCCTCTCTGGCTTAGAACCTAGATTAAGACATCTAGCCTCATATGAGGGCCTACAGCCAGTGGTGTCCCTGCCCCACTGCTTCTGCGCTCACTGCGTGTACTAGTTCCTTCTCACCCCTGCTGTGTGACCACAGAATAGCAGAGTCTAGAGTTCCTTGTCAGCAGAGGTTCCCTTGATCTTTACCAGCTCAGATACCCAACACCTCTCACTGTCCCAGGGGTAAAAGTTCCTGTAGCTGATGCAGAGGCAGCCTTGCAACATGGCTAACCTCAAGGCTTGCTTGTTTGAGTGGTCCCTAGCCTAGAGGTATTTACTCTTCACAGGAACAAAACCTCATCCTGGGATTCTTCTTCAGATCTTCTCCAATTGTCCCAGAAGGGCCTCTATTCTGCCCCTACTCTTATTTATTTTATACTGCCCTATGTTCACCCTCAGGTGATATTTTATCTTTTTTGGGGGGGAGGGAATTTGAGAACTTGGAATTTTCTGACCACTCTGCATCTTCCCAGAATCCTCTCCAGGGTACATTCTTTTTAGAAACATCAACCATCTGACTAAATACTCTTTAGATACTTCAGGATACTTTTTTTTTTCTCCTTGTACCTGTGGCCCCTCTTCAGTTGGTGACTGATGGAAAAAGTGAAATGGGATTTTATATGGATGTCTAAGTTAGGGTCCAAGTAAGTAGCGACATATTCTTTGTATATTTCTTGTCTATAACAAAAAGACATTTTTGACAGTGGGGTAGAGGGTGTAATGAACTGGAAATTAGTATGAAGAATCATTGTATAATCAGTTGCTTGATTTCTATCTGAAGGCGTTCCCAGAATGATTGATATATGTTTGGTGCCTCCCACATTGACAACTGGCTAGAGGGCAACCTCTGAAGACTCATCAAAGTGTATACCCCTACCACCAATGCAGCCACATTCCATCTATATTCCTTCTCAGCCTACAGAGGATATAAATCCAACAATCTTTCCAGGTGGCTTAGTGAAGACAGTGTTGGACTTGGAGTTAGGAGAAGCTCCATTTAAATCTTAGCTCAGTAGTGGTATGAAACTAGGTAGGTCACTTACTGTCTGCCTCAGTCCCTTCCTCCCTCCCCTTCACCCCTCATTGAGAAATTAAGCAATTTGTTATAGGTTATACATGTGTAGTCATGCAAAACATTTCCATAATAGTCATGTTGTGAAAGAAAACATGAACAAAGAAACTCAAGAAAAATAAAGTAAAAAAAATATATATTTCAATCCGTATTCAGAATCCTTCAGTTCTTTCTCTGGGGATGGATAGCATCTCTCATCATAAGTCCTTCAGAGTTGTCTTGGTCATTGTATTGCTCAGAATAGCTAAGTCATTCATGGCTGATCATCTTACAATATTGCTGTACCTTCGTACATAGTACACCCACTTTGCATCAGCCCATGCCTGTCTTTCTGGGTTTTTCTGAGAGCATCTTGCTCATCTTTTCTTATAGTAAAATAGTATTCCATCACAATCACATACCACATCTTGTTCAGCCATTCCCCAATTGGTGAGCATCCCTTCAATTTCTAATTCTTTGCCCCCAGAAAAGAGCTGTTACGAATATTTTTGTACATATAGGTCCTTTTCCTTTTTTTCCTCTTTTGGGATACACACCTAATAGTGATATCACTAGGTCAAAGGTTATACATGATTTTATAGCCCTTTGGGCATAGTTCCAAATTGTTCTACAGAATGATTGACTCAGTCCAGAACTCCAGCAACAATTCATTAATGTCTTTTTTGCCACCTCCCTTCCAACATTTGTTATTTTCTTTTTCTGGCCATTAGCCAATCTAATAGGTATCCCATAGTACCTCAGAATTATTTTAATTTGCATTTCTCCCATCAGTAGTGAGTTAGAGCATTTTTTTTCATATGACTATAGATAACTTTGATTACTTCATCTGAAAACTGATCATATCTTTTGATCATTTATAAATTAGGAAATGGCTCTTGTATTTGACTCAATTTTTCTCTATATATTTGAGAAATGAGGGCTGATAAAGATTAGATCATGTCCGTATGCTCTCAAGCTACAATTCTCCACAAGCACATGAAGATAGCACTCTTTCTACTGTATCCCTCTGTCCTATGTTTGGGTTCAAAAATTTAACTGCATAAATTCAAGATGGGGAAAATATGGCTGGAAAGTAATTCCTGCTGAGGGTTTTAGGGTAAAATAATATCAACAAGAATCAATAAAAAGGTGCCATGATAGAAAAAAAGAACAATTTAAATCATTTTCAATTGTATTATGAGAGGTGTAGAGTCCCATAAGAGGGAGGTGATAGGCATTCTCAGATGACATTTGAAACATTGTGTTTAGGCCAGGGTGTGATTCCAGAGGAGAGTCACCAGAAAGGTGAAGAGAATGGAGAGGCTTTGGAAATCCTTAGCCTGAAAAAGAAAGATTTAAGGGGCACGTGGTATTTAAATGACAAGAATTTAAGAGACTTTTGAGATTAATATTGTTCCCTTGGAGCCCAGGGGCAGAGCTACAATGAACGGGTGTAAGTTATTTAGAGAAGATCATCATCATCATCATCATCGTCATCATCATGGTAATGATGATAACGATAATGATAATGATATAACAGTTTTAGGTTTTCAGAGCACTTTACAAATAATATCTCATTTTATCCTCATCTATCCTAGGAGGTAGGTGCTATTACGATTCCCATTTTACAAATGAGGAAATTCCAGAACTCCTGGATTTTCCTCAAATAACTCCTATCGCCTGACTCCAGGCATTTTCCTTGTCTGTGCCCCATGCCTGGAATGCCCTCCCTCTTCATCTCTACCTCCTGACTTCCCTGAATTCTTTCAAGTTCCAGCTAAAATTCTAACTTCTATTGGAAGCCTTTCCTGATTCTCCTTACTCCTAGTAAATTCCTTCTGCTATTTCCAGTTTATCCTGTATGTAGCTTGATAAAAGTTACATGCATGTCATCTCCCCCATTACACTGTGAGTTCCTTGAGACCAAAGTTTGTTTTGCTGTTTTGTTTTGTTTTGTATTTCCAGACCTTAGCACAGAATCTGGCACATAGTGGGTATTTGTTGTTGAGTCATTTTCAGTTGTGTCTGACTCTTAATGACCTCCTTTGGGGTTTTCTTGGCAAAGATTCTGGAGTGATTTGATATTTCTTTTTCTACCTCATTTTACAGATGAGGAAACTGAGGCAAGCAAGGTTAAGTGACTTGCCCAGAGTCACACAACCAGTAAGTAGATGAAGCCTAAACTCAGAAAGATGAGTCTTCTTGACTCGAGGCCTGGCACTCTATCCACCATACCCCCTAGTTGCCCCAGTGGTTTCTTGATAAATGTTTATTGACTGACTAATAGATTAAGCAACTTGTCCCAGGTGATATAGTTTATAAGTGTCTGAGACCAGAATTGGAACTGAGATCTTCCTGATTCCTAGTCCACCACTCTAATATGCGTTATAAGTACTGCCAGATACCTGTAGAGAAAAAAACAAGTAAACTACCTAATGGGTAGAGCTATTGCATGGTTGACCTCAGGAGTTAGTTGGTCCTCTACCACCAGAGAGTATTCATAGACTAGTCAGAGAATTTGAAGAGATGCCTTTTCATATTGGAGCTTTAATGAATGACCTTTCTGTTCCTTTTCATTTCTGCATTTCTCAGGTTCCTCAAAGCCATTATCAAAGTGTGTCTTTAACACATAGGATTAAATGATGATGATGATAGGAACATAATGGCCCTTTAAATAATCACCATTACCATGCAAAAACCACTTCCATTATCTGTAGTTAATGAAACTCCTAAATCTCAGGCCTACTCCCTTGCTTTTTATTCATATACGGAGAGAGGTGGCTGCAGCTAAGGTGTTTTTTGAATTAAAGGCTTCAGAGATGTATTTGTCCTCAACAGAGAGAAGGACAACCTACGGTTGATCCATCCACCTCAGTATGGAAAGATTTAATGAAAATCACTGGGTATGCCTGCGAGGCACAGTTGGGGGTTAAAGAGGATAAGTTCCATCACAGTGAGTGGTTTTTACCAGGGAGTAGTTTCCATACAGTGGAAAAATGTAATCTGTGGGAAAAGAGTCTAAGAGAGAGAAGGCAGGATGTTACAGAGGAAGCTGAAACATAACTTAATTAGAGAGAGAGAAAAGAAATATGCCCTACAAATAGAGAACATCTGTTTTCATAGAATATACAGTGTTCTAATGAGGTTGCCTTTAGGGTACAATCCTGCCCCTAACAGGTAAAACTGTTATTTACCCATTTAAGTTGAAGCTTCCCTGCAGGGGTAATTCCTGCTCCCTGCCAAGTGAAATCCAGAGGGAGTTTTCCCAGGGCAGGTGGTTCAGTGGTTTTCTGAGGCTGTGGTTATAAGAACACTAGAATTCAACATGCCGTAGAATGCCTACCTATATAACTAAGTTCTCAGAGGAGCATTAATTCTTGAAAATTTTCACATTAGGAACTTGCCTTTTTAGATGAGGTAAATAACTAAGAGACACAAAAAAGAAATGCCCTTCCTGGAATTATTTTTAATCATCAGTTGCTAGGAACATGCTCTTTGCTACTTGTTAATCTTTCAGCTAACCTTTATTATATATGGTCAGGTTGCATTGTACAAAACTAAGGCAGTATCCTCAAGAGCAGGGTCCTTCAAATTTTATGCCACTTAGCCCAGCAGGTTTTTAAAAATATATATATTGAAGGGCATCTGAGGATATCTTTTCTGTCCTTCAGTTACACTCTCATCTTCACCCCATAGTGGGACATTCTACTATAAATTCAAGGACCATATATCTTTATAGCTTCTTTAGATTTCCGATTTTTTTAATGATGGATCACTAGAGTTTGGGAGTTAGGAGCTCCAGTAGGGGTGACCACATAGAATCCAGCACCAAAATGTTGCTCTTTGGAGCAGGCACAACCAGCCTGCCTAAAAGAAGGGAACCAACCCAGATCCAAAATGGAGTAGGTCAAACTTTCCCTTCCAGTAGTTACTGTAACTGGACTTACGAAGCCATAAATTCAAATCCTGCCTCACATACTTACTAGCTTTGTGACTGTGGACAAGCCACAGTCTATGTCTGCCTCAGTTTCTACTGTGTATGATGAGGATAATAATATCATCTATCTCGCAGCGTTGTTGCAAGGATAAGATACTGTTTTCAAAGTGCTTTGTAAAGCTCAAATCACTGTATAAATCTGAACTAGCTAGCAGTGGAATCAGCTCAGGTGATACAAGGAGACCAAGTCTCAAATCAAAAGAATATATACATAAAGATTCTTTTAACTTCAAAAAGTGTTAAGCCCCCTCCTGTTCAGGTTGTATCCCCTGAACTTATTGATATTAGGAAACGTCTTTCTTTTCCATTTGTATCTATAAATATTGAAACACGAAGCACTTTAAAAAACCCATTCATTCATAGCAGTCCAAGTGGAAAGTGATAGGTACTTAGATAAGGCTGGAAAAGGAGATTAGGGTCATATTGTAGAGTTTAAAGACACAGTCCTTACCCTCAGCTTGCAATTTTATTAGATGATGCATACACACTGAATGATTTGCTGAATGGAATTATTTGATGAATAATACTGTAAATAATTGTTTGATAATCAGAGGAGAGCTAGGGAGGTCGGGGAAGGTTTCATGTGGCAGGTGGGGTTTGAATTTGGTCTTGAAGGATGACTTTTGTACCTTCCTGTATCCAGAAACTAATCAGGATCCTGCATTGAGGCCTATCTATTCCCCCCAAATTATCCTATACTTTAATCTTTCTCTGGTCATCCCTCCTTCAATATATTTTAACTGTCCTTTGTTCTACTTCTCTGGTCTCTGATTTCTGATATAGATAATCTAATTAATTAGTTTGAAGTCTTAGATGCTAATAACATTAATATAACTTTTCCCACAATTGAACCTTTATTCAGTCTTTTCAATTGTGTCCGACTCTTCATGACTCCATTTGGAGTTTTCTTGGCAAAGATAATGGAATGGTTTACCATTTCCTTCTCCAGCTTATTCACAGATGAGGAAATAGAGGCAAACAGGGTTAAGTGACTCACCCAGGGTCACATAGCTAGTAAGTATCTGAGGCTGGATTTGAACACTGGTCTTCCTGATTCCAGGTAAAGCATTCTATACACTGCACCTCCTAGTTGACCACAACTGAACATAGCTTAATAAATGCTTGCTGACTGATGTCATTAACCACATGTGGCTTGCGAGACACCATGCTGGGTGCTGAAGATAGAAAGATGAAAAATGAAACACAACCCCTTCTGTCAAGAAGTTGACAATGTAATTGGCAGAATAAGCAATGTATAATATGAAGTGTGATTCAAGGTAGAATGTGATAGAGCTAGAGATTCAGAAAAAAATGTGACAACATATTTGAGCGATGGAGAGATCATTCTTATCTGGAGGGATCAGGAAAGGCTTTGGTAACACAGGGAAGTTAGAGGAGGCATCAGGTGAACTATATAGCTAACAACTAATCCACAATCACCAGCTTGTGAAGGTGGCACTCTGAGGGGCTGTTTAAGGAGGAAGAATGATCAAGCTCAGGGAGTTCTGAAGGCTCTGGGTGACTTTGGCTCAGACTCAAATAGGCATGTAAGATTCAGGATGGAAATTATCTGAGCCACCTCAGATTTTGTTTTGTTTTGTTTTTCCTGAAATGAGCAGTGCTTTTTTAAAAAGTATTTTATTTTTTCCAATTACATGTAAAGTCAAATTGTAACATTTATTTTTAAAATTTTTGAGTTTCAAATTTTCTTCTTCCTTCCCTAAGATGCTAAGCAATTTTATATAGGTTATGTGTGTGCAATCATGTAAAGCATATTTCCACATTAGTCATGTTGCAAAAGAAGAAACCAAACAAAAGAAAAAAAAACATAAAAAATAAAGTGAAAATAGTATGCTTCAATCTGCATTCAGACTCTCTCCACTTTGCACCTGCTGCTTTGATTGGTTTTAACTCCCACCATAAGATGCCCCCAATCTCCTTCTTGGCCTTGCTTTTCTGCCTCATTTTGTGTATTGTCTTGGATCGTTGTATTGCTGAGAATATCTAAGTCCTTCATAGATGATCATTGCACAATGTTACTGTAACTGTGTACAATGTTCTCCTGGTTCTGCTCACTTCACTTAGCATCAATTCATGTAAGTCTTTTGAGGTTTTCTGAGGTCCACCTGCTCATCATTTCTTATGGAACAATAGTATTCCATTACATTCATATACCACAACTTGATCAACCATTCCCCAGTTGATGGGCATCTCTCAATTTCCAATTCTTTACCACCACAAAAAGAGCTGTTATAAATATTTTTGTACAAGTAGGTTCTTTTCTTTCTTTTTTCTAGTATCTTTGAGATATAGACCCAGTAGTAGTATTGCTGGATCAAAAAGTATGCACAGTGTGATTGCCCTTTAGGCATAGTTCCAAAGTGATGAGCAGATCTTTGAATTCTTCCTCCAGTGTACTAACTCAAAACCCAAGTCAGCCCTGGGATCAAGTACCTTTGGAGTCTTACAGGAGTCTATTAGAGTATGGATGTACTTTAAAGTTTTCTCAGTGTAAAGGGCCTGTTTTACTGGCTGCCTCTGCTGCATATCCGATGCTATGTCCTTATAGCATCCTAAGGGTTTTTAAGAGCTATAAATACAACAATCATAGAGGGGGGGTTATGAGCCAAATCTTGACGTAATAGAAGGATTGTAAGATAGATATGTGGAGAGGATGTATTCCAAGGCCAAGGGACAGCTTACATAAATGTAGAGAAGCAGGAACCAATGGGATAAGGTAACAGTACAGATAGCAGTCTGGTTTAACAGGAATAAAGAGTGTATGAATAAAACTAGAGTCAAGTAAGGCTGAAAATGTCAGTCATATTCAGATTGTGAAAGGCCTTAAATGCCAGGTTAAGGAATTTGTACTTTTTTTTTTTCCTGTAGGAGAGTCACTGAAGGCTTTTGATTAGGGGAGTAACATGGCAGAAACCACATTGGTAAGACTTTTGGCAGCAGTGTGAGTGATAGATTAGATAAAGGAGAAAAGAAAAAAATATTTAGAAATCTGTTGCAATAGTCCAAATGAGGGGTAATGAGGGCCTGAGTTAGGGTGCTAGCCATGGAAATGGAGAGAAGAAATATACAAAAGATAATGTGGAGGTAGAATCTACAGGGTCTGACAGATGAAGATAGAGATGAGGAAGAAATAAGTTAAAAGATGGTTCAGAGATTTCAAACCAAGGAATATCCCTTGGTACTCATATCTGTCCCCATTTTTGAAATATACATGTAGGTGACTTCTACATCTATCTCTAGCCCAAATTTCTAGTGTAGGCCCACATTCCCAGTTACCAACTTATTATCTCCACCTTATTACCATATCAATGCCTCAAACTCAGCAAGCCCAAAATAGACAATCATCCTCCTCCTTCTCATTCAAGCACCCTTCCCATTTTCCCAACTTGCCTAATAACTTTTTGATGACACCAGCCTTCTTCCAGCTCCAGCTCCCAGCCTCCAGTGTCACCTTTGATTTTTCCCTCTCCCTCAGTCATCATATCCAGTTATTGACAGTTTGCCAAGGTCATCTCAGGTGCTACTCCCATTGTGAAGTCTTCACTTATCCCACTAGCTAAAAGTGGGATACTCTACTCTGCATCTGCAGCTCTGCCTGGTTTCAACTCCATGGAACATGATGCCACTCTCAGGATAAGCTGATTATCTCTAATCATTTATGCTGCTAACTCAAGCTTAATTGCCACTACCTCCCTTAACCTTCTCTCCGCTCTGATTGTAGGGCTTAGGACCAAATTCATCCTAAAGCCTTCCTTAATAGGGGGGCAAAAACTGGGCTCTCAGGTCTCTCCACTTTGCACCTGCTGCTTTGATTGGTTTTAACTCCCACCATAAGATGCCCCCAATCTCCTTCTTGGCCTTGCTTTTCTGCCTCATTTTGTGTATTGTCTTCCCCCTCCCCCACCATTACATTGTAAACTTGTTGAGGACAGGGACTGTCTTTCTGGTTTTTAATTATGTCCTCGGTGCTTAAGCCTCAGTCGCTGAATAGGCTTCCCCTTACTCAAACTGAGACCTGTTAAGGACCTTAGCTTGAAAAGGCCAAGGATACCTACTGAATCCTGGGCCATCTCCAGTTTCCTTGATCTATATCTGGCCACTGGACCCAAATGGCTCCAGAGGAGAAAGCAAGGCTAGTTACTTTGCACAGTCCTCCCTCACATAAATCCAGTTCGCTTGCATGTCATGGCATCATCTCTCTAATGTCATGGTCCTCTTTGAGAACGAAGGACAAACAGTAAGTAGTAGCCTGGCACATAGTAGGCTCTTAATTAATGTATATTTGATTAAAATGGATTGGAAATTGTTTCTTCCTTGTATTTCTTACGGCACTTTGGCTATATCATCTGCACTTATCAAATTCTACCCTGTATTATCCTTATTTGTATCCATGCCTTAACCCTCCCTAAATAGATGATAAACTTCTGAATAGTGAATGAAGCCTGCTGTTTTTCTCCTTTGTTACATATGCTAAATTAAATTGAACACACATTAAGTGCCCATTATATATAGGAGATTGTGCTGGGCACTGTGGAGCAAAACAGTTAATGAGGACACAGTCCCTACTTTCAAGGCTTACGGATCCCTAGGGAAATAAAACATACAAGTAAAGAAATATAATATAATGTCTTTCTTAACAAAATGCTCCAGAAAAAATAAAATGAGGGAGGAAAGGACACCGTTAGCCAAAAGGAGCAGGGGAGGTTTTATGGAGGAAATGACAGCTGAATTGAACCTAGAAAGATGGTGGGGATTTTAATAGGTAACAGTGCATTCCAGGCATAGAGCGTTACACGGATGCACTGAGGTAGAAGGAAAATAGCCCAGTTTTCCTGGAACAGAGAGGACATGAAGGAGAGTAGAAGGAAACAGGACTGGAAAGTTAAGTTTGAAGCAGATTGTGAAGGGCCTTAGAACCAGCCTTTGTGGCTGTGTGAGTGATGAGATAGGAATAGGTGGAAAATAAAAGTGGAAGCAGAAATTATAGAATTTGGCAACTGAAGGATGAGAGAGAAGATGACTTCAAAGTTTTTAAAAGATAGGGCCATTGAAGGGAATAAAGGAGTTTTAAGGAAGGGATGATCTGTTTTGGTGGGAAGGAGGAAATTAAATGACTTTGCAGTGAACTCAGGCAGCAAAGTTTCCTGAATTTCTTCAACAACAGTTGGCAGCCCTGGAGTAGAGAAAGGGGAAGGGAGCAAACATTTATTACATGCCTACGATATGCCAGGTACTGTGCTAAGTGCCTTACAAATATCTCATTTCATCCTCACAACAACCGTGGGAGATATTACTATTATCTCATTTTTCACAGTTGAAGAAATTGAGGAAGACATAGGTTAAATGACTTTCCCAGAGCCATGTAGCTTGTAAGTATTTGAGACTGGATTTCTACTCCGGTCTTCCTGACTCTAGGCCCAGTGCTAGATCCCCATACCCTCAGCCATCTAAAAGAGGATGGTGGAAATAAGAGGTGGGGGATTAGCAACACAAGAATGCCAGGAGGGCAGGGAGACAAAAGACCCAAGGGCAGAGGACAGTGAATTGTTGAAATGACTAGCTAAAAGATCAGACTGTGAAAGGAGGGAGCTGATGCCATAAGAACCAACCCATTTCAAGCAGCACAATATGGTGGATGGGAAAGCATGGGCTTGGAAGTCTGAAGACCCAGCTTTGAGTCCCAGCAAACTTACATTTCTATAGCACTTTAAGGTTTGTATGTTATATCCTTGGATGCTCCTAACTACCCAGTGCTATAATAATCCCCATTTTATAGAGGGGGAAGGATGTACAATTGTCACCCTCATATTATAGATAAAGAAATTGAGGCTCAGAGATTTGTCTAGCATCACAAAACTAGTAAGGCTCCAAGGTAAGATGGAGAACCTGAGATTTCCTGCCTCCAAAGTTAGCACTCTAGCCACTATGCATACTGCCTCTGTAGTCCTGTATCTGCCCAGTTAGACTCCAGTTTCATCATCTGCAAAACACAGGGGACAATGTTAGATTTAGTTGTTGCTATGTTCCTTTCTGGTTAAAACGTACTAGAAAGGAGGTTCTATGGTGTACAGAGGAGCAGAATCAGGAAAAGTAAGGCTGTAGGAGAGGTAGAAGGACAAGATATTGTGGGGTTCTTAACTTTGCATGTGTGTCATGGGCCACTTTAGAAGTCTAATGAAGCTTATGATAAGGGAACTTGTCACAACAATGTTCTTGGGTGTGTCTTTTTTTAATTCATAATTGAAGGAAATTCTACATTTCACTTAAAAGTTAGGGAAAGTAAAAATGTAGTTTTCCCCATTCATTTTTTGTGGATCCCCTGGAGTCTAGCCATGGACCCCAGGTTAAGGACCCTTAACATGATATGAGAGGAATTTTTTTTTACCTTGGAGATAAGGTAGCTAGATGGCTCAGTGGATTGAGCACTGGAACTGGAGTCAGAAGACCTGAGCTCAAATCCAGCCTCAGGCACTTATTAGCTGTATGACCCTGGGCAAGTCTCTTAACCTCTATTTGCCTTGTTGCTTTTGTTGTTGTCTTAATCCACTAGAGAAGGAAATGTCAAACTACTCTAGTACCTTTGCCAATAATACCCCATAAGAGGTTATAAAGAGTCTGATACAACTGAACAAAAACAACAACCTTGGAGATTGGAGAAGGACCAAAAGTGAATTTAAGGCAAGACCATCTCTGCGGGTGGTCACAGATTAATGAATATGGTAAAGAAGAATGATGAAATGGATAGATACCATGGGGAAAATGACGAGATTTGGAATCATTTGAGCAAGGTTCAATTCCTCTGTCAGCCAATTACTACCTATGTAAACTTGGGCAAGTCATATGACCTCTGTGCCCTCAATTTTACTCAACTACTAAAAGAAGTTGGACAAAATGGACAAAAAAAACTTCTAAATTTAAATCAATGGCCTGTGTAAAAGAGGTACAGGTTGTAGAAGCTAAGATTTCTCATGAACTCTGTATTGGAAATAACAAACATTAATATTGAAATCTCAAAGTTGAAATCTTTTCTTCCTAGATAACAGGTTTCTATTTACCTAAGACTTTCAATGTATTAACAACAACAAAAAATGGTGGAAGTTTCAGCAATCCTGGTAGGCCACTAAGATAGATACTTTTGAGCAAGTATACCTTTCCTTAAATAGTACTATTAATGGAACTATCTCCATATATTTAGCATTGGCTCTTCTTTAGAATGAGTTCAAGGACATTATTTTTAAAAAATTCTTCATGTTGATCATGGAAAATGATAAGTTTGTGGGAGAGGGGTGAAGGAAGTAGGCAGAGTTGGGCTAATTCCATATGGCAAACCAGTTAAGTTCCCAAGGTATTAGGGGGTCACAGAGAATTTCCACATATAGGGAACCTGAGCAATGGGGAGAGATAAAGAAACAAGAAAACCAGTGTTCTCATCATCACTACTGGGTTTGAGTTTTGAGGCAATATGATATAATGGAAAAGACATTTGTCTTAGAGTAAGACAAATTGGTTTGTTACTGGTTTGTTACTTTTTAGCTGAGTAATATTATGCAAGACACTTAACCTGTACGAGCCTCAGTTTCTTCATCTATAAAGTAAGAATAATATTTTTCTAATCTACAAGTGGTGATATGAATAAAACATTGTAAAATTTAAAAGGGTAAATAAATGTGAGCAAATGAGGAAGGGAGTTCCCTCATGTGAGGAATAACAGGACACTTAAGATTGAACTGAGGGGAGAACATTGTAGCTAGCTTTATGTCAAGACTTCTGAGATTTTCCAAGAATTAAAAGAAGATACATGCAAAACAGACAAATGAAGATGATCTGGGGTAATTAGAACCAGCTCTGCCTCTTAAACTTTTCCACTGCGTGTCTGAGAAAACTTTAGACAAGTACAGTTGTCTAGAGTTGCTGAAATTAATGATTTATTATTACTGACTGGGAGAAAAATGAGGAAGTAAAACCAGCAAGAAATCTGATGAAATTTAATTAGACAAAGTGTTTTTTAATCTAACCTTACTATTTGCATTTCTTAAAATAGTTCACAGAATTTAGGTTTATGCCTTTTGGAGCTGGCAGGGACCTCTATTGTGTAAACAAATAATTGACATCACAAATTCATCATTCATAATTCATCACGTCTGTTTACATAACAGAGAATGTAGGAGGTTGGGACACCATTTTACTTCTTTGGTTAATCATCAGGGATTATGTTAAGTTATATTGCATGACTTTTCATGCATCAACCGTTGGTCTTCATATCATTCCATTGTTGTAATATTTAGGTCAGAAGAGATCACATCTCAGAACAGCAATCTATTTGCTACTCACATTTATTAAATTCCCACAAGGAGCTAGACTTTGTGGTAAGTGTTAGGGATACAATTACAAAGAAACTAGCATTAAAGGTTGTACATTCTCACAGAGTTACACAAGGTTTTTTTTCTCCCACTCCTTAATATCAGAAGGCCTAAGGCTAATAAAATATATTTAAGGTTTAAGTGGACCTTATTCAATACCTTGGCAGCCATCAAGTGAAGCCAATAGTCTACTTTACATGGATACTTATGGAATTGAACTTCAATCTTTACTTTCTCCTGAGCCCGGCAGTGACTCATAAAAGGAAGCTTTAAGTATAATGAAAGCAATTAAAACAACAAGCAGTTATATCCTAAAAAAGAAAAAAAAATCACTTAATTTTTTAAAAAAAGAGATTAATCATAGCCATGTTCTTGAGGAAAATAAGATATGGTCCTATATACTTCTCTTGCTAACTTGGCTACGTTGATCAGATTGATTCAGACATTGTCCTCCTTTCATAAAGAAATTTTTTGCTAGTATTTTTCACCGTGGATGCATTTTATTCTGCAAATTATACATACACTAATTTTATACTATTAGTTCTTCTCATTTCTTTCTTAAACAAAGCCTGTGCTTGACTTTCTAACAAGGAGTTTCATAGAGAAAAAAGACCAAATGTCTTATCATTGCTGTTATTTATGGTTGGTGTCTAAAATATTAGTGAAGGACTTTTTTTTTCTTTCTGTTAAAGGCCACAGACACTGAATAAAAGTCAATCAAGGAACCAATAAGTAACAGCATTGTAAAGCTAATGCATTATTTTTCTTTTATACAATACAAAATGGCCTGCTTATCTGTTTTAAAATTTAAAACAAAGCCCATAAAACTATTCAATAAATATGACATAAAATCGCAGATGGTAATTTTATAATTATCATTTAAGGAGAGAGGTAGGAGAGGAAGACAAGGAAGAAGAAATGAAAAAGGGAGAAAGAGATTACAATCAATATTTTGAAAAATCTATGATCTCATCAATGTGGTTATTCTTTTTAATATTACATACAGCCATCCATCCATGCCTCCTCACCCTATGGAGTTTTTGCCTGTATCTTTTTACAAATCATTCACAAAATTCAATCCAACAAGTATTTATTAGGTGGCTGTGGTATACAAGGCACTGAGCTAGGCACAACAGATGCAAAACCAGAATGAAAAATAGTCCCTGTCCTCAAGGAGGGATCTTGCTAGCCTTCGGATAAATAATTTTTATTTGATATAGACTTCTGCTCACAAAGGGCCAGTGCTGAAGGAAGGTGGTATTCTATCTCAAAAAGCTACAAAGAAGTGAGATTGGCATGGTTATTTCAGATATTAAATACTAATTAATTAGGACCTCAGGTCCTATACTCTCAAATTCAGTAGTAGTTTCTTAACCTTACCTGGATGGCAGGCGATAACTAATAAAGAAACTTGCACCCAATTGGCATAGCCATTGAAAACCCAGGATCACCTGAGCATGATATTGATGCATCAGAAGAGACTTCTGGTGATAGGTGTATATAACAATCTTTCATTAAATATTTGTTGATCTTTTGAGTGCTATTACCTTGTGACAGGGTTTCCCTTTTCCCTTCCATCTGTCAGGCTAGGTTTTCCCTGGAAGTTGACAAAGGCAAGTCTTGGCCAGGTTGGGGTTGGCAAGGCTCAATCTGGGTCTCCCCTGATGCAGCTTCCTGGTAGTTTCTGATTGTATTTACATGATTTACTTGTTAAGGGAATAAAAAGACTTCTCTACAGGTTGGCACCCTTCAGACTTGATGGATATCCCAAGACCATGAGAGTCCCTACAAATTGTGCCCTATAACTAGATGAATTTTCATATAGAGACAAAGGGAGGAAGAGAAGCGGAGCCATCTACCTGAGCTAAGTGGTAGTATATCATTATTGAATATCCTAGCTAAGGTAGGACCAATTAAACCTCCTTTTTAAAAACTCCTGAATGGCCTCACTTCATCCCAACATCAAACCTGAATTAACAGGGTGCTGGTCAGAATCAGGCCTACCCCTAACATTCGCAAAAAAAGAAACTTTTTATAAAATTCAAAAGACTGCCTCATTTTCTCCTTATTATATCACATGTTGCAAAACAACATTGCAAAAAGCTTCCAGAGCTTTTGAAAGGTACAGTCATGGGCAAGCATGGAGTCTAGTTAGGTGTTCCCACAAGGATAAGGGCCAAAGGGAATATTCCTACAATACTCTAGGCATGTCTATCATTACAGGGAAAGAATACCTCCATTCTCAAACAAGACCATGTGGTTCCCCCATTGTTCTTTCTCTTCTTTTCCCTGAGAAAGGGAAAGTATCATTTATTGTTTCTTAATGGGCAGTGTTGGGGAGAGGCAAAAAGAGTTTAATCCAGAAGGTCTCTATTGACTGTTGTTAACAGTCACATTGAGTCGATATCTAAAGAGAGAAGAATGCTATTTGGCAGGTATCTAGTGCACACTATATGGTAGGAACTGGATCTGTGATTTCAGTGGTATGGGGAATTTTGGATTGCAGAAACTTCCTCTGTTGTTATAGGCTGACATCTTCTCTGAGACTTAATCTCAGAGAGTTACCTAGAGCCCTGAGAGGTTAAATTATGGCCCAGGGTCACGCAGCTAATATATGCCAGAGGCAACACTGCAGTGTAGGTCTTCTGGGCTCTGACCATCACCTTGCCTCTCATATCATTATGTGGTTGCCTAGCAGTACTCTGTGACTGGTTTTAATGAGACCATGATCGTGTGTTTGATCTCTCAACATGGCATGGTGAATTTTGTGTTTTTCCATGACCATATGTTATCCTGCTAATCTTTGCTGACCTCACCAAATATGTGCCACTGGAAACAAGTAGTTTTTAAGCACTACTAGAAAACCTTCACAATTACTCTCTCTTAAACATCCATCACCGCCTCCTAAACCAGGGGTGGGGAACATGTGGCCTTGAGGTCACATGTGGCCCTCCAGATCCTCAAGTGTGGCCCTTTGACTGAATCCAAACTTCACTGAACAAATCCCCTTAATAAAAGGACTCAGTCAAAAGACCAAACCAAGGGCCTAAACCGATTCAGGAGTTTTTTGTTTTGTTTTGTTTTTTTCTCCCCTCAGCCCTTAATCTCCCTAACTTCTGAGCTGAATAACAAGAGTTGTATTTCTCTCTTAATCCTTTCACCTCTCAAGTTGTGCTCTTCCCCCTTGCCATCATCAATGAAATTGACTTGAACTAGTAGAGAAAAATCTTTGAATAAATAGATACATTAAAATTGGCAAAATTACCACTAACCTTTATTGTGGATTGACTAGACACATATCAATGCACACAGTGCCATCTTTATGGTACTATTTGAAAGTAAGAAAATTTTAAGTGCCCACTGGCAGAATATGCAACTCTTAAGTTTCCAATCCATTCCAATCCATTACAGCCTAACAAGCATTTTCTAAAGTACCCAGTATAGTACAGTGTTGTTACTAGGGCAACAAGACTTTGAGTTTAACCAGGTACCTCATCCTAAGCCCCAAACCAAGTATTGCTCTTAGAGAAGTGTAAAAGACAGTATCAAAAAGAGAACTTCTTCTAACCCTTTCCTGAAAAGTAACAGAGATGCTCAGAAGAGTAATTTCAAATACTGTTAGCTAGACAGAAACGGGACTCATGGTCTGAACAACTAAACACAGAAGCACAAAATAACACAAGTGATGAAACACCTTGAAAAGATAGATTGCCATAACAAAAAGAGAACAAGAAGAACAGCAAATCAAGCCTCAAAAACCAAACTTGACATCACGGAACCATCTCTTTGAATTGTGTCAAGACTTCCCCAAATTGGCCTTATTCATCACTTAACAACACAGAAATAGATCATGGAAAAATCAATCTTGCTTTTGAAGGGTTGCTGATAATCTTGAAAAAGCATGGGCCTGTTTCATTTGGGAGCCTTTTTATTGTGAGCCCATGTTTCCACTTTTCCTAATAGCTGGCATTCTGTTGCTATCCACATTGCTACTACTTCTCAGCCAAGTTGCACGTCTTTCTACCACACATCTCTGTTTTCATAATTCAGCTGCAAGTGGGAGAGCACAGTTTTTATTAATCATCTTGGAATGGCAGTTGATGCTAATAAAGCTATTAAAAAGGTAGGTAGCCCTAGAAAATCCAGATAAGCACCTGGTTAGCAATGTTAGTAGAAATCACTGAAAACTTTATAGTACTTTACACATCGTACCTATGTATGTTCATATTACACTTATGATGATTACAATTATAAGTGCTTTCCTTCTACCATGTTTAATAGAGCCAAGATTCCACTTTTCAGTACCTTTGATTTAGAATGCTCAAGATAAAACACATCTAAGAGAATAATAGTAGTTATAATTTCTTTCTCCTCCCAAATCTCTGCTATCACGTACAAGAACAATTTTGGCAGAAACTGAACTGTGATTGCAGGATAAGAAATGTGTCATTATTTTCTCCACAATACATATGCATCCCATCAAATTCCATCTCTGTTCAGAATATCCCTTTGCTTGCTGTAAAAGATTCCCTATAGGGATATTTGGCTTCTCTCTCTAATAAATGACAAAGAAATAGAATGCATGCAGGGATCACTTGGAAAGAAATACTAGGAGATTGAATTTCTATGCAATTTTATTATTCTTGAAAGCCACTATTTTCTGATCCACCAGGATTTAATTTTTTTTCCCCTCTAGCCAGGGAAGGATTATTGGTGACAAACAGAACCTCTCCATTTCAAAATATTTACTCTTTAATTCAAGGTTTCTTTAAAAAAAAAACCTTCAGATTCAGAACTTAGTGAGGTAAAGAATAAGAATTAAAGCAGCTGCAGTGTTTAAATGTAATTACACTTCTAATTTGCATAGGATTAGAGAGAATAGAAAGATTGGGAAGTATTCGCTTCTACTATTACAAGTCATTGTGTTTTCTAGACACTCTTTTTTTCTGACATAGGTTCCAAAGGCAGGGTCAGTGAGATACAGGGGATTTTTTTGTAAATAAACAAAATCCTAAAATGTTGCCTAGTGTCAGAAGAGGATCCTTAAAAGAATGGCAAACATTGAGGGCTTGAGCGGAGTTACTGAAAAAGATCTGACTCTGGATAAAATGCTATATTTCTCTAAAAATGAAATGGGAGGTACGCTACAAATTAGATTATATTCTTTTCTGGGAACCTTCACCAGTCACCTTTGAAGGCAGTGAGATTAAACACTAAATTAGATTATGTTACGTGTTTTCTACCATGGTATGATCTGAGGGCAAATGTTCATCATTCTGTAAACACCATTAGTTGCCTCATTAAGATAAAAAACCCAGATGTTCTAGTTTCTAAATCACTCAACTCTGCATGTGGATCAGTTTTTAGCAAAGCAGCTATGTCTATGGAAATAGAGGTTCAGAATGTAAAATAATTGTTTATTAATACAAAATAAAGAGTCATAAACATTCTCCATGGAATTTTAGTTTCTCCCTTCAGGGTAAGATAATGTTCAGGAATTTTATAATAATATAGACCATGTTATGAACAGTTCTTGTTTGGGTTCATATCTCACTAAATGGTAAATAACCTTTCTGGCCCATTTTCCCCCACTTAGTTATCAAATGAGAACTTCTGATGTTAGTCATGGTGGCAACTGCATACCCAGACCCAAGTTAATAGACACAGGGAAGTTAACAAGCATAGTACTGAATCAGTAAAACACTTATTCAGGACAGAAATATAAAATAAGGGAACAGCAATCATTTTCATATTCTCAGCAAGTACATTGTCTATTTCCCTTATTCCTACATTAGTTTGGGTCTAGAACCCCTAAAAACCTCATGATTTCAAGTGAAGAAGCTTTGAAAAATTCTCTCTATAGCTAAAATTAGAGGGGGCGGAGAGGACTTGAAACTTTAAAGCAGTCACAGGCTCTTCCCTCCTAGAAGTTGTCCTCTTTCCAAAAGTCTGTCCAATCAACAGCTAGATAGTAGGCCTGGTGCCTCATGGAAAAGGAAGTCCTTGCTCTTCTCTAGTAAAAGTTTGTTTCTGGGAAATGTAGACATTTCCCTCTTGGATTTAAACTTTACACCCTCACCGGTAAAATAACAACAAAAACCACAAATAAAACATTAATAGTGATGATGATGACTTTTGATGAAAGTAAGAATAATAATACGAACTTTGTAAATTATACCAGATATACATATGTAGGCGTATGCACGTTATAGGTAAGTATCCTGTCTATTGACATAGCTTCTTCACATATTATCTTCAATTTATTTTACATGTGTGTCTGTCTATCTATCTTTCTGTCTATCATCTATCTGTCTATATGTTGCTTTTACATAGTTCTTTGTGTATTTTCTCCCTCATTTAACTGAGAGTTCTTTGAGTGCAGACTCTGTCATTTCCCTTTTTTTCCATCCTCAGCACTTACCACCAAGTCTGACATGGAGTAAGCATTTAGCAAACGTTTATTGATTATTAATATATGAATTGAATCATTCTACAGCCCTGGTCAACAACACCTTCAGGTAGTTTTTGGTCTGGATTGACTCAAACATTATTCCCCACTTACCTGGAATCAATAAATTTTCCATAACTCCCATCTCCCCTCTATACTCAAGAACATTGTCTTCCTTTCTATTCTCAAGAATATCATATAATTTTATTTCAAACCACAACTTTGTAGTATGTAATCTGCACTCAGACATCCTGGGAAATGTCCTTTCCTGATCAAGGATTCTTATTATACTTAAATGGGGCACATGAAAATATGGCAATAACCCATATGTTCTTCTTCATTCTCCTACTATCGATGGCTGGCTAAAAATTAGCATCAATCCAATTATTGCCTGCTTTTTCTTTGTCTGATATGCACAGCTGTATACGTATTGGTTGACAGCTCACTTATCCAATGACAGGAAGAATATATATGCTGGATGACTGGAAAATGTTCCTCCTCCTTTCAGTTCCTTGGATGTAGTTTGTAAGGGCCCCATAACTCAAGTACATCAAAGTCAGCTGGATGCCTTTTTGGTTGCCTTTCTATTTAGGGTTTCACTTACTATGAGTCATTTTTATATGCTTTCTAGTCTATTTCTGAGACTGAGGAAAGAGAAACAAAGAATTGAATTGTTATTGTTCAGTCATTTCAGTCATGTCCAACTCTTCATGACCTCTATTTGGGGTTTTACTAGCAAAGTTACTGGAGTAGTTTGCCATTTCCTTATCCAGTTAATTTGACAGATGAACTGAGGCAAATAGGGTTAAGTGACTTGCTTAGGGTCACATAGCTATTAAGTGTTTTAGTCTGGACTTGATCTAAGGCCTTCCTGACTCTGGGTCTACCCATAATACCACTTAGCTGCCTAAAAATTGAACATTTATTAATATTCTCCATTTTTAATTGTCAGTATTCTGTACATATTGGGGAAGAATGATTTTCTCTTCTTCCTCTTCAATTCAAGGAGAAGAACCCTGGTAACATCCTGAGAATGTGGCATCTGTGAAGGTTCTGTCATTCCAGAAGCACTAACAAAAACTATCAAAGACTTGGATTCTTAGGCAATGTTCTACAGTTGTTCCATATGGACCAAGTAGGAAGAGAGATGGAGCCCATTCATTAAATGAGGCAACACACCCCAATATCCCACTGTAGTTACATATCTATGAATCAATATATTCTAGCATTATTAGGGAAATGTCTTCACAATGGTTGCTTTAGCCATTTAATAAAATAAGAAAATGACATGGATTAGAATTGATTTAAAAATATTTAGCAATCCAGCTACATCTAGCCTTTGCAAGCGAGCATACTTTTAAGTCATACAACTCAGGTTGGGGGCATAAAATTCATAATTAAATGTACTTTTAAAAACTCAAATGAAGAAGAAAGTGAAATTCCTGAAACTTATTTTACTAGACCTCTGGCGTTTCAATAAAGTTTCTTTGCTACAGATGATTGCCAAGTATAAATTTTGAGGATATGATTTTCCATCTCAAATGCATAACAATAAGTTTCTCACTGACTACAGTGAGGAAAAAATAAGAAAATTGAAATTAATTGGATTCCAAGAGTAATAGCCTCATTTTTGGGAAAGATTTATAGTATGTACTTTCTTATATGGTTATGAGTTTAGAATTTATCCATGAAAATGGTTATACTTAGTATAAAATATATAATCATTTTAAAGACAAAAAGAAAATCTACCAGGATTTTTTTCACAGAAAACATTTTACATTATTGATGCTCATGAACTGATGCTAATGATATATTCTGCTGATGTGAAATGTAATCTAAAACTGCTATTTTAAATAGAATAATAAATTATGAACCCTATGATCAGTACTAACTGTAAGAATTACTAGCAAAAATGAATAAGGACTAAGGATCTTGATTCTAAAAAGTATGGACTGCAGGGTTCCTAAAATTTGACAGTGGCCTGCATAGAGTGAATGATGTTTATTTTCTGCTGTCTCCAAGGAGATGTTATCTGTGATCAAAGTAAAACTTGGTGCCTCTCCCAGAATACAAAATGAAGGGAAATGTTTCAGCACTCACCAGGTTATCAGATTGAATGGAATATTTCTTAAAAATACAGAAAGGCATCAATGTAAAACCAACAAAAATATAATCTGAAATGAGAAAGAAATCCACACCTTTGTAACAAGTCTGAAGGGTAGGAGAAAGATCACTAAAGACATGGAACTAAGGAATAAATATTGTGCATTTTCTAGCAAGCTTGACTCCCTGAGAGGGAAGCAACTCTTGTTCCAGGAATGGTCAAATGGTTTGACATGGGCTATCAAGTGAAAGATCATACAGTAAAGTTCAAGTGAACAAGAGACAAGTGGTGGTTGAAGACTCCACGGTAAAGAATACTTATTGACCCAACCTTAATTGAAGAGAGCTTTGATGCCATCCCAGGGTATGTATCTTGAAAGTGATAGTGGCCAGAGGCTTTCCCAAGGTTTTATTAAACCTGATGTAAGTGACCCACTTTTGTTGATTCACAGAGATAAAAATCATACTGCCAGAAGGAATCTAAGACACATTGCTAAAGTTAAAATTTTTGAAGTCTTGCATAAGAAAGTGAAGGACTTAGGGATAGGGAAGATTTTCCTTACATGCTGCCAAAAATATCATAGGTTATGGTATCATAGATTGTAGAGTTGGACGGGACTTTAGAGGCCATCAGATTCCAATTTCCTTGACATTGATGAAATGCCAAGTTGAAAAGAGTCCTCACTGGAGTGTTCAGAGACGAGTGCTTGACCCTCGACCATTTAACATAGTTTATCAGTAACATGGATTAAGATGTAGATGTCATTTATGAAATTAACTAATAACACAAAGCTATTATGATAACTAATTCATTATATGCCAAAGATAAAATCTGGAAATGTCTCTAAAGGATAAAATGTTAACCTTGATCTATTAAGATACAATTCTTTGGGGATAAATATAAAGTCTTATACTTGGGTTCAAAAAATTAACCTCCCCAGTACAGGATGCAGGAGGCAGGGATAGATAATTATTTGTATTTTTTGAAAGTGGGGGTTTTAAAGAACTACAAACTAAATTTAAATTGTATGATAGGGCAGCCAAAAAAGTTAATTCTATTTCAGAATTTGATAAAAAGTGACACACCAACAAGACCAGGAACATTGTAGTGTGATTGTGTTCTTTCTTGCTGAGACTATATCTGGAATATTTGCTCAGTGCCTCGTATATGCAAGGATATAAGCTGAACACTCTTCAGAACATGGCAGCTAGACTCTTGAGTTCCCATCATATGGGCACTGGTTTTAAAAACCTGTGAATGTTTAGACTAGAGAAGAAGAAACATAGGGAGCCAATGATAGCTGCCTCCCTGTAACTGAAGGTACCTGTTAATGATGATGATGAGGAGGACTATAATTTGATGGAACTCTAAAGTTTGAAAAGTTCAGTACTATCATTGCATTATTTTATCCTCACAATAATCCTTGAATTAATACCCCTATTTTGTAGAAGAAGACAGTAAGTGAGTGTCCGAGGCTAAATTTGAAGTTGTACATTCCTGACTGCATGTCTACTACTCTATCCCTGTACTAACTAGACACATTAAATTTATTCTGATTGGTTAAAGAGATCAGAACTATTAAAATAGGTGAAAATTTCAAAGAGATAGAGTGGTCTAGAGTAAAAACAAAATGACCTTTTGACCAAGTTATCTAAAACTGGGGTGGGGAGGTTTTAGATTCCATTTCACTAGAGGTCTTCTAGTAAAGACTAGACAAATATTGGCTATGTTGTAGACAGGATGCTCATTCAGGTATTTTGACTAGAAAACCTCTGAGAGCTCTTCCAAATATTAGATTCAGCAGTATATAATAGTAAAAATGTATTCCTATACAAAATTCTTATAGAACTAGAAGCATTTTTGCCCATGGAAAGGGTGAATACTGAGAGCAATGAAATTATGGATGCCTCATAGTATCAATATATATTTGATAAAAAAAATACCTGGGATAAGCGGTGAACAGATTTTCTAATAAAGTTTTGTATCCAAGCAATAAATTGAATCAGCATGATAAAATATTAAGACTTTGTGTTTCTCTAAAAGTTTTCATTATGTTCTCATTTCCTTTGGTTTCAGAGAAATTTTGTTTTATGTCTCCTTTTGAGATGTGATTTATTAGAAGGAATATTTGTAGAATGAAAAAAAAACATTAAAATCTTCAACCTGAAATTATTTTCTTTCATTGAACCAATTTTTAAAAAGACCAATTCATAATATTTGATCATTTTGATAAGGGTTAGCAATGAAAATTTATTTTTAGAGATTCTCCACTCATACATTTTTATTGCTTCTGACTGATCTTCCCCCAATTATTTTGAATTAGGTTTAACTATTCCTCTTTGGTCTATTTCACCTCTAAATTTTAATTTATTTTTCTTAGTGGTGCAGTAGGAAGAGTGCTGAACTTAGCATAAGAAGACAGATTCAGTTACAACTGACCCTCCTAAATGCATTAGATAACTCAAGATTTTTAGAGACATAGAACCCAGTATCTCCAACATCCCTACTGTACCCCTATCAGTAAAGATGATTGATATTTAAATTTTATAAAACTTGTACTTTCCTCTGAAACAGGTGGACCAGTTAAGGTTATTTGCTTGTAAATTTATATCTAGAAGGATCTTTCAAGTGAATCTATTCAAATCCCTTCATATTACACTTCACTCAGCATTTATTTATCACCAATTTAAGCGAGGCATAGTGTTAACTACAGGAGATGCAAAAAGAAGCAAAAGACATTCACTGTCCTCAAGGAGCTTATAATCTAACAGGGTTGCAAAAAATAAATATTTACAAACAAGCTATATACAGGATAAATAGGAAATAATTAGCAGAGGGAAGGCACCATAGTTAAGAGGGGTTAGGAAAAGCTTCCCTATAGAAGATGAGATTTTAGTAGGCATTTGAAAGAAGGCAAGAATGTCAAAAAAGTAGAGATGAGGAAGGGAGAACATTTCAGTAATGGGAGATATCCAGAGAAAATATCTGGAGCTGAGAGCCAAAGTGTCTTGTTCACAGAGCAGCAAGGAAGCCAGTGTCATTAGATTGAAGAGTATTTGGGGGTTCAAGGTGGAGGCTAGGTTACGAAGGGCTTTGAATGCCAAACAAAGGATTTTATATTTTGTTTAGGAGGTGATAGAAGCCACCATAGTTTAGTGAGTAGGAGTGGGGAGTGATATGGTCAGATGTGAACTTTAGGAAAATCACTTTGGCAGTTGAATGGAAGATGAATTGGAGTGGGGAGAGACTTAAGGCAGGTAAACTGACCAGCAGGCTATTGAAATAGTTTAGGTGATGAAGGTCTGAAACAGGGTGGCAACAGTGGAGAAAAGGGCGTATATTTGTGAGATATTGCAAAGGTGAAATTGACAGGCCTTGGCAACAGATTAGATGTAGAGGATGAAGGGTAGTGAGAAGTTGTAGGCAACAACTGGATTGTGAGCCTGGGGGACTAGGAGCATGGTGATGACCTGGATAATAATAGGGAAGTAGGGAAGTAGGGGGTGGGGGCAGGGTGTTTAAGAGAAAAGATAATGGGTTCAGTTTTGGACATGTTGAGATTAACACGTAAAGAAACTGAGGTCTTGAGATTTTCAGTGTCTTGTTCAATGTCACACAAGTACTATATGGTAAGGCTCAGATTCAAACTCAGGACCCCAAATGAAATTCAGCCCTCTTTTCCCAGGACCATGCTGCCATTATTAAGACTTTACTACATCTATTAGACTATAAATTTTTCAAGGTCACAAACTAATTTCATTCTCTTTATATCTTTTCTTATTTCCTAGAATCACATTCTGAGCTAAGTAAATATATGAGGATTGAATATATATTACCACCAGTATCAAAACAACTCTCTGAATTCCCCAGTGTTTGAAATCATATACATTATGCTTTTAAAATATTTCATATTTGCTGATTTACTCAAAGGTTTCCATTTAAAATAGTCACTAAAAATGTCAACAAATGCTGTCAGTTTGAGAATCAGTATGAGTAACATACAAATGAATAAATGGTAGCTGGGAGTTTTATTGGCTTTAGCAAAGGTATCCCTTAGAGCTTTAATAAAATAAATGAATTACTGTTTGTCTTATTGCCCCCCCCCAAATAAAGATGAAACATGAGAGAATGTTCACATTGCCTAAAGTCAAGCATATGGAGCCTAGGAAAAACAATGAGCCTAGTGCTCCAATATGTTGTTTGGTGAGCTGCTCATTCCAAAATCTGTTCAGTTGGACTATGAAAGGGGGGAATAATATGTCTTTAATTCTAAAAGTGGTTTGATTATAGGCATCTCTTTTACATAGTGATGGCAATTTACAATCTAAACAATGCTGTGGTTGAATTGCTATGGTGTTTTGTTTAGATTTAAACAAAATCTGAAGTATGAAGTGATTTGTCATCAATATCTTATGCACACATAAAAATGCTGTCCCTATACCTTTTAGTGGAGTGCTGCTGGAATATGGTGTTACCCACAACAGGATAGGGTGGAACCTTTAAGCTACATTAGGGTTGCTAAATATATCGAGAGCAAGGTTCGTAATCTCAGGTCTGTGAATTTTTAAAATGTTTTTAATAACTATTTCAATATAATTTGTTACCTTTATAATCTCTGTATTTTATTTTATGCATTTAAAAACATGATTCTGACAAGGGGTTTGTGATCTTCACCAAAGTGCCCTAAGGGCTCATGATTCAAAACAAGTGAAGAACCTTTGTGCTAAAGAGAAGAATGAATGATGCGATAAGGTGATGGACAAGGACACTTAGGCAGTTTTCTTAGTGAAGATATGATGGTTGTGATTTCTGTAATGTGTTTTGGGAAAGAAGAGGACAAGGTTGTTGGCTCATTGTTGAGCAAGAAGAACTTTAAGGGATAACAGGCATAATACCAAGAAAAAGAAACAAATAAGATGGTCATACTAATGGCATAGGTTTCAACTGGGACTCTCAGTTAAAAATAAAAAAAAAAGAAACCCTTTCCTCACATTTTCTCACAACAACCCTGTCAGGTAAGCAGTACAAATATTCTTTTATGAATAATTCAGATAAAGAAATGGAAGAAACAAGAGACAAAGTGACTTTCCATAGGTCATGCTACTAATGATTATCAGATACAAAACTCCAATCCAGATCTCATAATTCCAAGTCCTGAATCCTTTCTTCTAAATTACACAATAAAAGAATGGAAATTGAAACCAGTTCCTGATAAAATTGTTGTTCTTAATGTTTTTGATGTTTTATTTCTAAAGCAAATATTTTTGAAATTAATATCTGAGTATTTGAAGCCTCATTAATATACCAGAAAGAAACCACAAAAACATGCGCCACATCATGGAAGTTTCTTCTCTGAAAATACTGACAATACAGACACAGCCCTCCCCTTAAGCATCCCCTATTCCCAGAGAATTACCTGTGCCAACTTTGGCATTTTGGGAAATCCAAATTGCTTAAATACACAAAGTAGCATAGCCTGAGAAAATCTATTAGCACTAGGGGAAAAAACTAGGGAAAAAATTCTTAAGAAGTTAGACTCTGGTGCTGTCCATCATCACAGTGCTGAACCAGCCAGCTTCTTCATAATTGTTTGTGATGGTGGAAAAAGAATCTCAAGAACAAGATGTAGTGTACTTTGACCTAGATTAAGCCTCTTGATCCCTATTCCCCATCCATCCCTGTTCCCACCATATATACCTTGCTTCTTCTGAACATGTGCACAAATCTCCATTAGACATGTTTAAAGAAGTGGCTCCAGTTTATGCCTCTATTGGTCTCTGTGACCTGGGAAGGCTACTAATATGATTGAAACAACAAAACAAATAAATAGCCCTGGTAATCTCCATAATACACTTGCTTCTTATTTTGCAGGTTTGGATAGAATATAGGATATCTTTTAAAATGAAAGAATTATTGTAGGTTAACATTGTGCCAGTGTGCACAAATATTGCTCCAATCCCCAAAAACACCTTCCTACCAGAAGACATATTTTATAATATATAATATTGTAAGATAACACTGTCTTTTCAATAGTAACTCTAAAGTTTATGTGGATCTAGAGTGCTGTTATTCATCATTTCAATGTAATCTCCCAAATTCATATAATATTTTATGTCATTACCACTCATTTGAAATTTGTCAGTATTGCCTTTTGTGTGTAGGTTATTTTGTCTCGTTTTCTCACATAAATTTTAAGCTTCTTGAAATCAGGATCCTATTTTATATCTCTCTCTGTTCCTCATGCTGTTTTACTCAAAGTAGATACTTAAAAGATATTTGTGTATTCGTTAATATTTCTTTACTGCCTGTTTTCACATAGGTGTAAACTAGACCTAAAAGCTAACCATCCTCCAAAGTATGGGAAGTCATTATGATGGAATGGAAAACTTACTGGCCTGGAAGTAAAGACAATAGCATTCAGTCCAGATCAAGAGTTTTTAATCTGGGGCCTATGAATCTGTATGATCGTATTTTGATAACTATTTTCTATATAATTCATTTCTTTTGCAAATAAATATTTTATGCATTTAAAACATTATCATGAGAAATGGTACTTAGACTTCACCAAATTGCCAAATAAATCTGGAATATGAGATAGATTAAGAGGGGCTGCCAATATTAGGACAATCACAATAGATTTTTGGCATTTTACATAGTCAGAAAGGATCTTGTAATCCATGTGTTACAATGATCTCATTTGACAGATGATTAAAAAAAAACCCAACAACTATCAACTGGGATTTGAAGTCAGGTGCTCTGACTCCAAATTCATTCCTCTCTCCATTACACCATGTTGCCCATTATTTAAGAAAAGGTTTAGACTTGCTTTAGTTAATGAATTGTTGACATTGTGAACTAAGCTATTTCTTTACAGATCATTATAGTTCCATAGGTTTCCCAGTGAATGTGAATGGAACCTTTTGATTAGGAACCTACCTTTAGGCACTCAGTCTTTTTTTCTTTGTCTCTCTCCATCTTCCTTTTTCTTTCCTCCCTACCCCACCAATCTTTCCCTTCCTCCCTTTCTTCTGTCCTTATGGTTTCATTATTTTCTGTATTCTTCTGTCTTGCGATCTCCCCCTTTCTCCTCTTGTTATCCTTTTCTGACCTTACTTCCTTCATATTTATTTCTCTGTCCCTTTAACTCTCTGTCTGTCTATATAGATATAGTTATATGCCTATATGCACACATGTGTGTATGTATATCTATATTATATATCTATATATACATTTGTGTATATGTATTTGTACATATATGCATACATATATGTATGTGTGCATATACATATGTATATCTGAGTGTGTGTATTCCTCTTCCTGATTCCCCTTAACAAATCTCTTGGCCTTAGTTTATCTTTAAAATGAGAAAGACCCTCTATATGATTTCTAAGGTTTTCCCAAATATAGATTCTATAAAGATATACTGAGTACCAGCTATATACCTTGGCATTGCACTAATCACTGAGACTCTAGAAATATGTAAGACATACACTATGACCTCAAGGAACCCCAAATCTCATTGGAAAATGAGACATTTTTAAATACCACATACTTCCTTATAACAAAGTACCATATGAGAGGGGAAAATAAAATGCTAGAGTTCAGAAGCATCATGTGGTTGACCAATGATCTCCCACTTGAGAAAGTCATTAGTTATCTCTGGTATTGCTCTGCATACTACATTCCATTACCATGGCTGCTACAATTCTTTTCATTTCACTTTTAAACAACCACCATGGAAACATTTTTCATCAAATAGTAGAATCTTGAAAATTAATAAAACAAATACAGAATAGATAAATAGTAAAATAGTACCCTTGGGTTAAATATTTGCTTCACTAATATTGTACAATCTCTAGTTTCTAGCAATATTATTTCATTTGGTTTCAGCAATATTGGAGTGGTTTCTGTTGTTGTCCTTAATCTGGGATGATAAGATTATAAACAGTCCTACAGTGATAGCATATGTTCGTAAAAATACGTTTGGACTCATCAGAAAGGAAGAAAGTTGAAAAGGAAAAGGTCAGAAGGCTGTAGTAGTTCAAATGTGGGAATAAGCAAGGACATTTGTGACATTAGATTGAGAGCACCTGAGGACTTAATGAAGCATCTTTCATTACTCCATTTATTAAAAGAGTTATCAAAGATATGTTATGAGCAAAGCATTTGTGTTAGCAATTATGTAGGACACAACAAGTTAAGTCCCTGCCCTCAGGGAGTTTATAATTTAGTTAGATAACTGTGATGATATAATAAAAAATAATGATGAAGGAAGATAATTTAAAGATTTAAGAATTACAAAGTCCTTTGTGTATTTAAATGCATTATCTTACTTGATAAATTTGGTACATAGGTAAATATAAAACAAATTACAATATAAATATATAGGAATAGTACAAATAGCCAAAAGACAAGAATTTGAAAGTGCTTCCAGCCAGGGCTGAACATAGTCAAAGCCATGTGTGAATAAGAATAAGTTATGAATAAGAATGGTTATTTCAGCTGAAAAAAAAATCAATGTAATTGGAGGAGGGGAGCCAAGAGGTGAAAATACAAATGAAGAAAAATTTGTAGGATTCTTATTAGGAAAGGAATTTCAATCCACAGACTGGAAGAAAGACTATTTAAAAACTGATGCAGGGTAAATGATAGTTTATTTATCTTAACTGGTTTCAGATTGCTGCTAGACTAAAGGTTCAAGTTTAGCCACTGTGTGCATCACTCATCTTTGTTCAGTTCCATGCTCATAGTCTATATTCCTACTTCTGTTCAGCTGTCTTAAAATATCAATTTCTGTGGCTTAGGATATAGAAAAGAGTGTGAATGAGTTAATACTGTAAACTGAGGCAGCCATTCTCTTTAGGGAATTTAGATCTCTCTCTTCCCCAAAGGAGAAGGTGCCCAGAGAATGCAAAGGCCAGTTCTTGAGGTTTAAATCTCCCTTTTCCATAAAGGAAAGAAACCATAAGAAGACAATGAAATTAAAGAAAGGTTTTTATTAAGCAGGGAAGAAAAAAAACATGTGCATGTGTACTGTTCAGCCTATGCTGAACAAGATACCAGGTAATGTATGGGGAGAGTTTATATACCTTTTAAACAAAAGAAAGTAAGAAATTTGAAGGGAAAGGTGGCCTTAGAAAGGAATGAGTCAATGACCCCCATCCCCAAGAGTAGGTGAGGGTTGGGGGGTGGAGAGTGAGGAATTCCAAGTGTCAGAGCTGTGGCCCTTTGATACACAAATCAGAAGGCATTCTTGGTGATAAGCAGTACACAATTCAGAGCTTGATAAGGAGAAGTCTCCAAAAACAGGATATTCCGAGAGCCCCATAACCAAAGCTAGTGGAGTTTCTGGGGATAAAGTTGTTTCCAAAAACCATAAAACAGGATATGTCCAAAAGTCCCATAGTCCACAGTCAAGGAAGTCTTTGAGGATAGGGATGTCTCTTGAAGGTGCATAAACCCCCAAATGGCTCAGGGTTTGCTTCAAAAATGGCATGAGCTTACCACTGGGTTTACTCTTGGTCACTCAAAGGATTGTTGGTATGTCAAGACATATAGCATTTCTCAGTTACCTGGATAATTGGAGAGCTCAAGTTCAAATTCACTTGAACGGTACAAATCCAGCATTACTGTTAGAAAACTCAAATAACATCGTACATATAGTAGCCAATTGTTAGTATCATATTTATGTTCATAAGAAAAAACACTTGGTAGTATCATGTAATGTGGAAGTGGGGTTTTTACCAGTTGTCACTTGAACATTGTTGTTACAGTTTTTATAGGGCAAGTGTTGGAAACAAGGTTTTAAGACATCACCTTATTTCAGATTCAATCTTGGTATGAAATGAGGCATTTGCAAGGCATTAAACGTTTAACAAAGGAGATGTATTTTTGTCTAACACAGTAAGGATATAGAAAAAAAGGACACAGAGGCATTTAGTTTCTTTGCATGCACATTCCCCAACCGCACCCCTGAACTCCCATCTCCATTTTGAAACTGGTGTGGTCAGTAAATCATCTGAGTATGTTCATGATCTTAGACACCCACCAAATCTTCTAAGCCCTGGATTCTGTTTAGTTGGGACTTTTTCATCATCCTAGGGCTCAGGAAGCAGTGTCAGGGGAGCCAAGTCCAGTCAGGTCCTGGAGAGGCTTTGTCCTGGGCCTACCCCATGATGATTGGAGAGGTGGGATTAGTAAGTTGCATCTGGGAAGCTGAAGTCGATCTGGTTCCAATGGCAGCTTTGTGCTAACATTGCACGTCTCATAATATCAGTCTTGGTAGCATTTTCTATGTTGAAACATTCTGAGCAGATAGGGTCTAAAGATATATGAATATGTTCCCAGCTCCCAAACAGAATGTTGTACTGGGCCAAGCAAGTTCATGAACTAACCAAATCTAAGAGGCAGGGCTGGAAGAGAAAACGGAAGTTATAGCAGTGGTCGAAAGCTAAGATAGTACACAAGAAATAGAGAGAAAATGCCTCAGATATCACTTACTTCTATTTTATTCTTCATCATTTTGAAGATTCAGAAACTGATCGCTTAAATATAGGGTCATGACTTGAACCCAGATCTCCTGATTCCTACTTTAGTAACCTTTATACTGCACACACACACACACAAGCTGATGTCTAGTAACAGGAGCCATGAAAGCTCACAAAAAAATCATACTACCATCTAGAAAAGGGACAAAGAAAAACAAAGCAGGGCAAAAGATATCAAAAGCCTAGTACAAAGAAAATCACAGCTCTCTTTTCACCTTGCCCAGAAAACTGAAATGAAAATCTTCCAATTGTTTTTTCCCCTTAATTAGCAATGGCAACAAATGTTAAAAATCATAGTAGGAAATTGAGCCAGCCCATTGACTAAGAGCAGTCATTTCACTAACAGCCTAGTGAGGGCCAAAATAGTGCAATTTGAAAATTTCAGAATCCAGCAGCATGAACACTTCAGTCTCCTTTGGTGGGCAATAGTTAGCCCCAGGATACTTTGGATTGAATTAATAAAAGAGGAGTGGTGTCCTTAAAAAGAAGAAATATTCTCAGTGGTAGGCAAGTGTCATTACTACCTGTGGGGCAGCTGGACTGGCTGGAAGTAATACATAAGAAGCAGGCTATAAAATGTTTGGTTGTTTTTTTTTTATTTTAAATTAAATTTCAGGATGCAGAGTTTACTCCTTGGATTATCAGCCTCAGAAGAGTGGTCTGTTGGATGTAGGAGCTCTTAATCTTTTTTTTTGTTCTGCACCCCTCTGGCAGACTGGTAAAGCCAGTGAATTCATTCTCAGAATGATGTATAAATGCATAAAATAAAATATATAGTACTACAAAGGAAACCAATTATATTGAAGAGGTTATTATCTTTAAAATCCAGTTCACAGACAGGGTTAGAACACCTGATTTAATGGGAAGTCTTCTGGTAATGTCATACAATGTAATTCTGTACCCAGTAGGTGTTTAAATAATACATCAGGTGAACGCAAGTTGGCATTGTGGAAAGATGCGGGGTAATCAAGATACCTAGGAACTAAAACTGGCTTTGACATTAATTAGTTGTGTGCCTCTAGCCAAGTCACTTCCACTCTGTTCCTCAAATTCCTTATTGTGACTTGGACGATCATTAAGGTACCTTCTCTAGCTCTAAAATCCTATGAACAGGAGCAGCAGCTAGGTGGTTTGGTGGATGCAACACTGGGACTGAAGTCAAGAAGATCCAAGTTGAAATGGAACCTTAATCACTTACCTTGGGCAAAGTACTTAGTCTCTGTCTGCCTCAGTTTCCTCATCTGTAAAATGAGGATAATAATAGCACCAAATTCCCAGAGTTATTATGAGGACCAAATGAGATAATACTTGTAAAGTCCTTGGCACAGTACCTGGCCCATAGTGCTACATAAATGTTAGTTATTATTATAATTACTAATTATTATTGGTAACTGTGACTAAAAATCTAGTATCTGTCTATCAGCCCTTACAGAAGACTTTGGTTCAACAACTGAGCTTTAGATGGTACAACTTCTCTTGTTGATATTATCTGCTTTTTCTTCCAGACCCACAATGTTATTTTATTTGATTTTTTCCCCTGGAACTGAGCAGCCTCTGGCAGGTTATAATAGCATGATGCTTGGGAAGTTGTTAACTTTTTCCCCCTTCCCATTACTGCAAATTATAGTTTCCTACAAGTTATGTCTTTTGTTCCCTAAACCAGTTAGAACTGCTTTGCTGGTAAATTAAAGTTTATTAAAATTGGTACTCATTCCAAAAAAAAAATGTTTGGTTCCTGACCCCAAATGTTTGCTGTGAAAATATTCCTCTGGAACCAAGAGAAAGAAATTCAGACAACATCTGCTGAATGTTCTCTGCCTTATTTACAGAAGATTTTTTAAAATGTTAAGAGAATGCATTATACATAGAACTTTTACAGCAAACCCAATTAAACATACATTTGCAACTGGGAATTAGTATGCCAGTTCCCTACAATCATCCCATAGTTAATGCATCCAGATTCCTCAAAGCAACCTTGAATCTTGGATATAGTTCTGAGTTTAGAGTCAACAACTTCTGCACACACTGCCTCCGACAATTGCCAACCATGGGATGATGCAAGTTACTCTATGTCTGAGCTTCATTTTTCCCATCTATAAAATAACAATATTTTTGTGAAATCTACTTTACAAGATTGTTTTGAAGTTCCAATAAAATGATGTACATAAAACACTTTTTAAACCTTAAAGTATTATATACATATCAGTTATAATTAAAACTAAAATTCCTACAATACGAAGTCAACAGATGTGAAGTTTACCACTTAAGAAGACTCATCGGTTGCCTATGAGGAGTAACAAAAGCAGCAATGAAGCACAGCTAACATTTATATAGCACCTACCACATGTCAGGCACTGTGCTAAACACTTTATAGTTACCTTATTTGCTCTTCAACAAACCTAGAAGGTAGGTGCTATTATCATCCATATTTTAAAGATAAGGAAACTGAAGCAAGTAGAGGTTAAATGACTTGCCCGGGGTCACACTGCTAACAAGTATCAGAGGTCAAATTTGAATTTGGGTTTTTCCGATCCCAGACCCAGTGCTTGAATTACCAATGCATCATCCAACTGCTTCTAAACTAATTAAATGACTTGCATAGGGTCACACGACCAGCCAAAGGATTTTTATCTGGGTCATTCTGATGCTGAACTCCATGAAGACCGCTTCATTTATTTTTAAAAATCATAGAAGGTGAGAGCTGAAAGGAACTTTGGAAATGATCTAATGCAAAACTCCAATCTTGAAGATGAGGTCATGGAAACCCAGAGACATTAGGTTAGTCAGTCATAGTCACTCCACCTGGCTGGTGGCAAAGTTAGGACTACAGTCTGGGTCAGCTAACTCCAAGGCCAATGTCCTCTGCAATATATCATGTTCTTCATTGACAGCCCAATTACACCCAGGATAACATGAATTTTCTTCCATGAATATTTGCCTTGTTTTCAATTTTCATCTCCAGAAACAATATAAAAGGGGAATATTTGTCTTTTTTCCTATTTATCTAATCAGTCAGCAACTAGTTATCAATTCACTTTGTTCATTCATTCAACAAATACTCATCAAACAGGCTCTGTAACTAGGGGGTCAGGAAGAAAAGAAAACTGAACAAGACTAAATTCCTGACATTAAGAAGCATGCAAACTCTGATAACTGTAACAAAAGACAATATGTATAAAATAGCATAGAATGTTCAGACATTAAGTTCTATCAGAGTTCAGAGACAAAGGAGATTATTTCTTGTGGAAAAGGAAGGTTGTATGAACAAGATAAGTTTTTACCTGTGCCTTGAAGGATGGCCTATCAGCTAACCTTGACTGAGAGCCCATTCTTTACAAAGCACGATCTCTTAGTTTTTAACCAAGTGATAGGAGCTGGCAGAAATGTCAACAAACCATCATCATATCTCCAATGATATGTGAGGCTCTGGTTTTGGATGAAGTTCAATTAGTAACAAAATTCAGTTGCTTTCTGAATTTATTCTTGATTTTATTTTTTATTATCTATTAATCTTTGCTAGAATTTTATCATACTATTACTTGCTACTTTTGAGTTATTTCTAAACCTTGAGTATCATTTTGCAGTTTTGTAATTGTTTTGATATCTCTCTTTATATTTGTATGCCTTGGTGACTGATTTGTACTTATGTTTTTATTCCTTTAGTATACATATTATCCAATTTAATTTTTCCACTGATATTTCTTTCATCCCAAAAAGTGATGCCGTAACTTAAATTTCTCAATAGTTTTCATCCATTTAGTCTCTTACATTGAACAAATTCTTATTTAAATTGTAGGTTTTTTAAAAAAAATTACCACATATGGTGTAGGTTGCTCAATCTTGTCTTTTCTACATATGTAACATCCCTGGCGCACATCCTCTCTTCTCCATTCATTTAGTCACTGCACTATTTCAGGCCCACAACACCTCTCATTTGGACTACTGTAGTAGCTTTCTGTTTGTTCTGCCTGTCTCAGGCCTTAACTTATTCCAATCCCAATTCCCTAACCTTCTCTCCCCAGCCTTGCCCACCGTTCTTGCCTCTGGATTTAATGAATTTAGGCCACCAGACTACAACAAAGGGACTAGAGGCAGTTAGAATGAGAAAGGGTGCCACTAACCCCTTCCCTCCCAACCTAGTCAAGCAGGGAAAGAGAAGAGGATGGAAGGAGGTGAGAAGGGGTGAGAAGTTCTAGGTTTAGGTCGGAGAGGTTTCAGAACTCCAGAACACAATGATTCCTTTTAGGATTAAGCTACAGTTACAATATCTCTCAGTAGAGAGGTAGTTTTCAACCTTTCTTTGTGTATTACATTTCTCAGTTAATTTAGTAGTGATACATGAAGGGCAGCTAGGTGGTGAAGTGGATAGAGCCCTGGCCCTGGAATCAGGAAGACCTGACTTCAGATGTGTCCTCAGACACTCAACTAGCTGTGTGATACTGGGCAAATCGCTTAACCCCATTTGCCTCAGTTTCCTCATCTGTAAAATGAACTGGAGAAGGAAATGGCAGAGTACTCTGTTATCTTTGCCCAGAAAACCCCTAGTGGAGTTAGACACAACTGAAATGACTGCAAAAGTGACACATGAACCCCCACACATAAATTCAAAATGAGTAGCTGCTCAAATACCCCAAATAGTTTTATTGCAATAATGTTGCAAATCCTCATGCTACTTACTACCTGTGTGAACATTGCCATAACATTTTCAGATGTGCAGTAAGCTTAACATGCATCATATCATTTGATCTTCAGAACAATCTTTCAGACAAGGGTGCTATTAATATCTCATATTACTAATAGGGGAACAAGCTCAGGGAGGTGCCCATGGTCATATAACTATTCAGTGTCTGGGGCAATATTGAACTCAGGGCATCCAAATTCTAAGTCAAGAAGTCTGCTGACTACAATACACTCTCTCTTCACTGAGTCTCAATACCCTTACCTGTAAAATGATGCAGTAAATGATTTCTAAACTTCCTTTTATCTCTGAATACTATGAAGTCCGGACCAATAGAAATATTCAAATACCAACCACTATTTTAGAAATTATATCAGTTTGGAAATTGTTTCCTGCGTTGTAACCTATGACAATGAAGATTCAGGTTTGCATTTTTTAAAGTCACCAATTGTAGGTATTTCATTTACTCTAAAAAATAAAACTCTGATCTGGCTCCTTTCTATGAACCTAAAAATATATCCGATCTTGTTCCACATACCTTGGCTGAGACAATATTCATCACAACCAGCCTAGGAGCTTGTTTACCATTATATCAGAACAGCAAAGACTCCTTGCATCCTTTTACCCTGAGGGCTGAGACAAAACTGTCTTTGTCATGGATACTGTGGGATTTGGGCTACTTACCTGCTAGAAAATGTAATTAGGCATTTGTCCAACAACCAAATAAAATCTATGCTGAAAAACAGGAACACTTCATGCAGATTTATCTATAACCCAACCAGACTAATCAATATTTTCATTGTTAAACACAATCGAATTGAAAAATATCAGCTCTAAGGATGGAAGTTAAATCTAAGGAAATTGGAGTATAACAGGGGAATCTGTTTTCTGAGGAAGCCCAGGGCCCACTGGAGAGCCAATTTCACACTTAAAAATAACTGTAGTGTGAATTAGTTATAGTCCTTGGGGAGAGGAATTTTTTTTCAAAATTAGAAAAAATTTGTGACAATACAAATAGAAGCCAATGCAGACTTAGAATTGGGGATAAATCTTTTGTTTACAATAGGGGAACTTTACTCTTTTTTTTGGAAATGACAACTGTATTTCAGCAACTATAATCCACAGCAGATGTTTCCATGTAGTATAATTTTAAATATATATAAAGCTATATATTTTAATAAAGTAGAAGTATTTTCTAAGTCTGATTAAAATCCTTGTGATCTAGTTAGGGATCACCATGGTTGCAAAAGATTCTTAATCTAGTTTATTTAATCCTACGTCAAAGGCCCTTGCAATAGTTGTGGCAATATTTCTGGCCTGGAGCCACTGTTTTTTCCATGCTAGTTATCTTCCAAATTCTCAAGGCTATTTTAGGAAAGGTCTTTTAATCAGGAGAGTGCTCAAGGAGAGCAGGCTAGAACGCTACAATAGTAAACTCCTCATTAGCTAGAATGGGTGGAGGATGAGGTGTTTTGGTTAATGGATTATTGCTGCTCATTGAGTTTTATTAAAATCTTACAAGGATGCCCAGTTTTCAAAGCATGTGAAAGACAATTTTAATGAAAGTGGCAGTGTGGTACAGGGGGCATCATGCTGAGCTTGATGTCATGAAGGTCTAAATCCCAACTCTGACGCTAGCAACAGGACTGTTGGAAACCTGTTCTAACCCAGGCAGCTCTTGAGAATTCATGTTTCCTTGGCATATTAGCATATAGAATAGGATAAAATATGATCATTGCATACTGAAACTAAAGCAAAGATAATTTCATCTTCTTTTAATGGTGCAAAAACCAGCTTTATTCTCAGGGTCAATTTTCATTGATAGTACTGAAAAACAAAAGGTCTGCCAACTTGAACATGCCGTTTGTTTTCTTGGAGGGGGACATTCCATGTAGGTGAAACTTTAATCCCTGCGGATTTGAGTAACAAAATTAGGGTATTTATATGCCCAGAAATGGATTCACTGCACCAAACAGGTTGGCTTAGTTCTACCAATGATAGGGCCCCACATTGAGTTTTTAGAATCTATAGTACCTTTCTATTCCTTCACTATTTCTCTACATTACCTCTTGTAGAAAGTGCAGGTGACTCTACTTACCAACCAGGGAATGAACAAGTTCATGCACCTCAAACTAAGGTAAATAGAATGCGATCACAGTTTGTAAAAAGCACTCTTTTCTTCTCATCATTTCCCCTTTTCCGTCATCAGTGGTTCCCCCTCTCAGGTAGGCAGTGCCCTAATAGTCTTTCTCTGCTCATTTATCAAAATCTGCATTCAAGGAAGGATACAAAAAACAGAAATCTTTTCCAATGACTCTCCATGTTTTCTAGAATATAGCACATTATTAAATGCCTCTTATGTACCCAAATGCTCTAGAGGTCCCTGGAATAGGGCAGTAGCAGCCTAAGGTATGATTGGGGGGCATTGAATAAAAGTAATAATTGAATAATTGAGTAAGATAAAAGGGAGGTGGAAGCATAAAGAAAGAAGAAAAGAGAAGAAGAGAAGAAAAAATAGATAAGAAAATTTTGAAAAACCATTTGTACGTATCTCATGTTGTGTAATAGTTAAAGTCATAGTAATTACATTATTTTCCAAATAAACACACAAAATGTAAGTTATAATCGATCAGTGGTCAAGTCTGCCAGCAGGTCTTAACAAGCAAGTGTTGGCAGGTGAGCATGTTGTGCACTGTCTGGAAGTCCAGCATATATTGGCAGGAATGTGTATGTGTGTGTAATGACTTGTTTACAGTATGATACTATATGGTTACATGATGCCATATTGAATCATCAAAATTTCAATGTTGGAAACCCCCCCAATTTACAATATATTATTAAATTTAAGATACACAATTTTTGAATACATGTATTTGAAATGACACAAATTTCAAAAGAAATTAAAGGGTTAAAGAAAGTAAATTTCCAGGGGGGCACTAAGTAATTTTTTAAAAGGGGGTGGTAGGCCAAATAAATTTGGGAACCTCTGTGCTAGACAATGGAGTCATAGGTAAAAATTCAATAGTACCTATCAGGGCCATACTTCAGAGTACTAGGGCTTTGTACCGGGGTGTCAAAGTTAGGCAGGGCAGCTAGGTAGTGGAGTAGATAGAGCACTGGGCCTGGAATCAGGAAGACCTGACCTCAAACAAGCCCTCAAACACTAGTTTGGTGTCCCTGGGCCAATCACTTAACCTTGTTTGCCTCTGTTTCCTCATCTGTAAAAATGAGCTAGAGAAGGAAATGGCAAACCACTCCAGTCTCTTTGCCAAGAAAACCCCAGATGGGGCCACAGAGCCAGACACGACTAATGGACTAAATAACAACAGCCAAACTTAGAGGATATTGTCAATACTTGCCATCCTAAAGCACCAAAAATGGAATAGAGTTTAGCACAAGAATAATCAGTGAAAATAGGAAACTACCAGATGGTACTTCCTTCTCCCCTACCACAGTTTCTCTACCTCAGCACCATTCTGCCCTGCTCCTATCTCACCAAAATATTGACCTCCTCAGTATTAGCCTCACTGGCTTTCCCTGGTACTTTCCTACCCTGGGCACAAAATTCTTAGTTATGATATGGTTCCTACCTTGCAGGAGACAGGAGATGGTGCATACTCAGGGATCAAACACAGGTACTGGTCTATGTTGTCAAAGCCAGGAGATATCAGAAATCAGAGCTGGACCCAATACCATTGTTCAAGAAGAGGGCGCTGGTTTCCCCTTGTGCCATTCCTAGAGATCACTGTACCTCAGTTGCTACCAGAGAACGTTGCTAGACCTCCCCAAATGACAGCATCGTGTTGTCAAGCATGGCAAGTTTAATGACAAAAATTAAAAGCAAATAAGATAGTGATTGTTCTGCTGTTATCTTGAACATTTCTTTTCCTCTTTCCTTTTTTTCCCTAAAAGAAAATATATTTAGTTTCTGTTCTTTGTGTGCAGAAGATCAAACAGGCAGACAAATTAATCCTGTCACAACCTCAGCTTTCTTTAAAGTGAATTGTTTTACTTCCCTGGGAGCATGTTAGGTTAGTTGTAATCCCGCCTTTTTAATTAGAGCCAATACAGACTCAGAATAATAATAATAGTTGCAATTTAAAAAAAACACTCTAAGGTTTGAGAAGCCTTCCTGTATGTTATATCAATTTGTTCTCACAACAACTTTAGGTAAATACTATCATTATGCCCATTTGACAAAAGAGGGCAAATGACTTACCCATTGTCACCAACTAATAAATGTAGAAGATAGTATTTGAACCCTGTTCTTCCTGACTTCACATCTATCACTCTTCCTACCACACCATGCCATGTCTTGGATATAGTTTTATTTGCTGAGGAGGGTAGGGTAATGACTCAAAAAAGACCAATAGTCTTTCTAGAAACCTGATAAATCACTGTAATTTCTAGCTATACATTTTTCCTCCTCCCAAATAGAAACCAGAAATTTATTCAGTTTCTCATTTTCTAAATATATAAAAATGTACTATTAAGTTATCGTCATAATCCTCCCTCAAACTATCAAAATGTTTTCAAGAAACTATACATAGAGTTCTGTAAGAGACAGTTCAAAGTGGCACAGTTCAATGGGAAGAACATTGGATTTCAAATCAGAAGGAAGGAAAGAAGCATAATTAATCACCTTCTTTGTGCCAGGCACTGTTCCAAGCATTTTACAGATACCTCATTTGATCCTCACAACAATCTTGGGAAGGAGGTGCTATTATTATCCCTATTATACTGAGACAGAGATAGGTTAAGTGACCTAACCAGGTTCACACAGCTAACTTTATGTTAGTTTTAAGACTCTGCATCCTAATCTTCACCCCTTCACTTCCCTGGCCTCCTTTAAGTCTCAGCTAAAATTCTACCTTCTGCAAGCAGCCTTTCACAATCCCTCTTAATTCTAGTGCCTTCCCTCTGCTGATTATTTCCAATTTATCCTGTCTATGCATATACGTACACACATATACATACATGCATGTATGTAAATGTGTGAATATGTATACACACACACACACACACACACACACATATATATATAATATTGTTCATATATAGTTGCTTCCATGTTGTCTTCTCTACTAGATTGTGACCTCCTTGGGAGCAGGGACTATCTTTTACCTTTCTCTGTGTCTCTGGTGCTCAGCATGATTTCTGCACATAGTAGGGTTTTTTAAATAAATGTTTTGTATCATTCATGAAAGCTGTCATGGAATATTCTATAGAGGATTTGGGTTTCCCAGAGTTGTTTTAAATGATGGAATATGATGGAGAATCACATAATCTCCGAATTTGAAAATACCTCAAAGACCATCTGGAATAATTTGCTCCTTCATTTGCCACCAGCTGCTCTGCTTGATTTCAACACATGCACTTCCCCCACCCCCAGTCGTGCCCACTTTTCCCTTCCCTTTTGTATATCATGTTTGCCCTTTTTATTGTGAACTCTTTCAAAGCAGGGTCTGTCTTTCTTTTTATTTGTATCCTAAGTATTTAACACAGTTTCTGGCACATAGCATGCACTTAATAAATGTGTATTATATTGCTTCATATCATCCATGACCAGTAATCCCCTTGAAAACACCTCCAAAAAGTAGTCATCCAACCTCAAAGGAAGCAAAACCCATTAAATTCATCCAAAGATCTTGACAAGTCAACAAATCACTATAGATGGTAATTTAAAATCCCGTGTTCCTAGTTTTCTATCCCGCTAAAAATAAGAAATAATATCAAATAGTATCTTTATAAAAAGTTTTACTAGCACATGTGAGGCTTCTAACTATCTACAGGTATATTGTGTGGATGTCACAAGGGGGTGTTCCCATTAGATGATTTTGAATTTTTCCTGAAAGATTTTCAAATCATCTATATAGGCTTCCATTATTAACTTGGTGCTAGGAGTTTTCTGCTATGTCTCTCTAAGTTTGTCTTCCCAATGACAATTCATTTCCCTATATGACATCTGTTTAGATGTCCTATCACTACCTCAAACTCATCATACCCAAAATTAGAATGAGCATTATCTTTCATTAAGACTGGCTACTCTTACAAACTCACTGCTTATGTGTCAAAAACACTAGATATTTCCTTAATATATTAGCTCCTTATTTTTTTCACTACTGATACCCAAATAGTTAATACCACATTCTGACAGTTTGATATTTCTCCAAAGTTTTTCTTACTCAGCCCTTCTCTTACAATTCCAAAATATCTATATTGGTCCTGATCAACACAGTGATAACCAAAATGGCCTCCTAATCTTCCTGCCTATAATGTCTGTTCAAGTCTTTGACATGCTACCACTACATCATTATTTCTTGAATACCTCTTTCTTCGTGTCTCCCCCCCCCCCCCCCCCCCCCGCCGTCAAGGACCTACAAGGATTCCTTCTTGCCAAGTCAAAACTTAATATCCTGACATTCAAGGTCTATCAACTCTACTGATATCACTGTTATCTCTCCTCCTTCATCTCTCACTATTTCACAAAGTAACCTATCTATTCCATCCAATATGGTTTTCTTACTGTGTCCCAAAAATCTATCTCATTCCTATGGCCATGGTTTTACCAATAATCTCTTCTCTGCTTTAAAATGTATTTTATCCTCCTCTGCTAAGCCAAAACTTTCCTTTCATTTAAGAACCAGCTCAAGACTCCATCCTTAAAGCTTTCAGGCCACTCTACTGAACTGCTACTATGCATATCATCAGATCTCAACTTTTATTAGTTGTCAATGTATTTGACCTCCCCTAACTAAATTATAAATTCCCTGAGAGCCAGAATTATGTCTTTTGAACAGAAATTGTATCCTCAATGTTTGAAAGCATTGTACACATAGTAGGGAATTAATGAATATGTGTTATCTTGAATTGATGTGGAATTATCTCCCAGATCATTGAGGTGCTAAGTAGATTATTAATTCTAAAACCAATAATTTACAACAGAACATACAATATATACTGTGAAAATAAAACATGGAAGATTTATTTCATCTTGATCCTCTTAACTATTCAGAGTGTTTAGAATTTGGAGACAAATATAAATAAGCTTTATTTTTAGTTTATACATTGTCTTGGGTTCAAATAAGGTTTTTTATGCTAAAGGAAAAAACTTCCTTGCTGACAATTTGTCTTTTAATGCTCTACACTCAAAGCCAATTTAATTCACATTTTCTTTAACTGTATCTAAATTTGACATGTTGGAAGCAGTGCAATTTTCCATTGAGCAGTGTTTGAGTTCTCATCAAAACAGATAGATCATTCATATTGCTGCCCAGAGATAAATAAAATAATTTAGCAAATTGAATTGTGCTGTTTGGCTTGGTAGGAATAAATTGTCAATTATTTGGTGTGATTTGTCACTTTGCTTACCCTTTCTTAATGTTGTTTACTTCAACTTCCTTGTTTCTTCTCCAGCATTAAATTTTGAATTTGGTCCAGTTCTCTTCCTGGAACAGCACTTTCTGAACAGAAAAAAGACACACACATGAATAATGAATGCATCCCAATTGTATCGCTTCACTGTTTCATGTTTAAATAAGATAAAATTAGTGAAGCACGGCACTATTTTTAAAGTATTTGATTGGGGGTGAGGGAAGAGATCATCCAGATTCAGGAATAGAAAGCAGGTTGTACCTTATTTGGATGTCTTCAGGTCATCAGAACATCAAGTCAAAAGGGGCTTGATCTACATGGATGCTTGGCTTTGTGTGCACTGCATCTCCAGATATTTCCTTGCATGTGTTACTTTTCTTCCAGGAGTCTTTTCAGCTATAGAAACACAAATAGGCATATTCTGTTTTAAAGGGCAGAATGTCCTGATGTTGGTGGGAAAACACTAATTCACAATGTTATGCAGAATTTGTGAAATTTGGCAGGGTAATTGACTCATTAGCAGTGTAAAAGTGTCAGAATCAAGATGTCGATGTTCACAGTATGCCTGAATTTTAGAGTGGGAAGAGTCCTCAATGACCATCTAGTCCAATACGGGTCTTACAAAGAGTCCTTGACTGTAACATGCCCTACAAGTGGTCATCCAACCTCTGCTTGAAGACTTCCAGTAAGGGGAAACTCACTATCTTCTGAAGCAATCCATTCCCTCTTTGGACTGTTGTAGCTATAGGGAAGTTTTCCCCTGACCTTAAGCCTAAAAGTTTCTTTTCACTACTTTCATCCATTTTCCTTGATTTTGATCTCTGGGGCTAAAAAGAGCAAGTTTAATCTTTCCTCATAACATTCCTTCAAATTCTTCAAGTGAGACTTCTTGTCTTCATTGCTGTCCTCCTATAGTGTTCTCAAGTTTATCAATGCTTTTCTTTAACTGTATCACTGAGAAGGGAACACAATACTCCAGACATGATCTGACCATGCTGTACAATACTATTATCCTCACCTTATTCCTGAAAACTGTTCATTAATTCATTGCTACAATCCAAGATTGTTTTCATCTTATTGCCTGCCATATCAATCAATCAAAAAACATTTATTAAGAACCTGCTATGTACTAAGCACTAGATCATACTACTGACCATTTTTATCTGTTTAATTTCCGATTATGATGTTTTTTTTTTTGCCTGTGGGCCCAAGAGCTAGAGTTATGACACCATTTACCCTTATTGTGTGGGGAAATACCACTACTTTGTGTCACAGTCAGGATCTGAGATTTTGATAGGCTAGAAAAAAAGGAATGAATATAGGGTAAAATTGACTAAAGATAAATGTTAAAGTTTTCACTTGGAGTTAAAAAATTTAACTTTGCAAGTATAAGATAGGGGAGTTATACTTAGGTAGCTATTTGTCTGAAAAAGTATGGAGCAGGGGAAGGTTATTAACTACAAGCTTAATAGAAGTCGGCAGTATGATATTGCAGCCAAAATGATAGAGATAGATTATAGATAGAAAGATAGACAATAGAGATACATCAAAAGATAGAAAAAGAGAGACAGAAGGAGATGATAGATGGCTATAAAGAAATAGAGACGGAAAATAAGTAGTTAACCAGTAGATGATAGATAATGGAGAGATAGAGATAGATAGAAACAGAAAGATAATAGATGATGAATAATGGAGTGATAGAGATGAAAAGATGGAAACAGAAAGATAATGGGGAGATAAATAAGAGAGATAGATGATAGATGGGGATCAAGAGACAGAGAGACAGAGGGAGATAGATAATGGGGAGATAAAGAAGTGGAGACAGACAAATAGAGATAGAGAGGCAGAGAGACACAGATAAATAGATAGATAGACAGAACTTATTCCCCATTCTGATGTAAGTTTCTTGTAAGTAGGAATTATTTCAATCTTTGTGTTGATACTCCAGCACCTGCCACAGTGCCTAGCACATATTTGGTGCTTATTAAATTCTTGTTGATTGATCTTTGGGCTGGTCACATAGTAAGAATGAAGTGTGGCCAATGGTCAGCCCATGTGCTCTGCTAGAATCTAAACAATGTGAAGAGATGCATTTGAAGTTGTCCAGTTTACTACAGATTTACAGACTGCTGACAAGAATTGTGCCTTTGGCATTGTTAGGAATATATGCATTGATAAAAGCCAGAGAGCTATTTATTGAAATATCTATGCAAAAAAAAACTTGTTTTCATTCTATCATGAGTTATTTTAAATGTATTTCCTGAAACAGGAACAGTTTCAACTTTTCCAGTGTTAATATTTCCACTTGTTGGTATATATCTTGTCAGTTGTAGAGCTCTCATATTATCACCAAACACATTCCTAACCTATATATGTGGGTCGTTCTCTTACTAGGAGGCAGGCTGCTGGGTCAGATACAGGTGATGTCATGGTAATGAAATTTCATTTAAACTCAGAATATTTGCTTTAAAATACTAACTCTGTCACTGGCTAGTGGGATGAGTTTGGGCAACTCACAGTATCCTCATCTGAAAAATGGAGAGAATTACTCCTGTCCTGCTGATTGTGAACTTCAGAAGTAACAATGGGTAGGAAAGAGCTTCATAAAATATTATGCAAATGGAAGTTATTTGCTCTAAAGATTGGAGGTTATCTTGTTTTTCGGTGATGGGAAGAATTTGTGTGGTGATACTACCATGTAATAATCTATTTCAGAATCTCAACATAAATCTTCTGTCATAGCCCATCACAAAATTCACACACCATTGATCTTCCAGTGTGCCATAGGCATCAGATACTGGAACCAGAGTCAGGAAGACCTGGCCTCTGTAACATGCTAGCTTTGTGACCCTGGACAAGTGGACAAGTGGTAGAGTCATAGATTTAGATCTAAAATGGACCTAAGAAGTCATATAATTCTACCTTCTCCTTTTATAGATGTGAAAACTAAGTCTCAGAGGGATGAAGTAAATTTTTGCCAACATAAGACAGATAATAAAGAAGAGGCAGGATGAATAGCCTGGTCAAAGTATGGCATGGCCTAGGATACTAGAATTGGAAGAGACCTCAGAAACATCTGGTTTAATTTCCTTCACTTTATATATGACAAAACTAAGTATTAGGTTAGTGAACTGCCCAAGGTCACATTGTAGGCATCTGAGACAGAATTTGAGCCCATTTTAACTACAAAGAACCACACCACTTCAATCATATATATGTATGTATTTATGTATGTGTGTACATATATATATACACACACACATATGTATTATATATAATCATGTATATAACTATATATACATATACATATATAACTATAAAGTGCTAGTCACTGCCTCACTAAATGTACCTCTCTGACTGTTTCCTCTACTACAAATTAGGGAGAATAATACCTAAGTACCTACATCACAGGTTTGCTGTGAAGTCTGAGTGACACCATATATGTCAAATTCTTTGCAAATTTTAAAACTCTATATGACCATTAATTATTATTACATCTAATTTTGTGCCTGATGTGATAAAACAAAACTTTGCCTCAATAGTAGATGATGATTTTACATCTTTTTTTCCCTTCATGCCTTTCAGCTTTGTGCAATTAAGGCAGATGCCTCACTTTCTAAGCCCTGCTCTCTCTAGGTGGCATAGTGTATATAACACTGAACTTGGAATTAAAAAACCCTAAGATTAAATAGTGCTTCTGACTAGTGGTGTGACCCCAGACAAGTCATTTAACCTCTGTTGGTCTCAATTTCCTCATCTGTAAGTGGGGATAATAATGCACTTAACTCACAGGGTAGTTGTGAAGATCACATGAGATAATATATGTGTAAGTCGCTCTGCAAATCTTAAAGTGAGATGTAAATGGTATTGATTATTACATGGATTTTTTTTCATATGCCTCGTTCTGCCTCCTAGCTAGCTTCTCGAAGATTAGGTCATGTCTGCAAATTCTTTTGTGTCTCTCTCTCCCACCATATGCACAAAGTAAGCGCTGAATACATTTATAGTTCTTTTGGATGCTATATGTGCTTTATTAGCTACATCTGTTAAGGATTACAAAAATTAAAACACACTAAATACATTTCTGTACTTAGTTGAATTCATTCTTAAGTTCTGCTACCATTCTCGGGTTTCTGTTCAATAGTCAAACATTTATATTATATTTGAAATATGTTAAGAGTGTTTAATCCTTTTCTTAATCCCCAGATCATTACATGGTATTAGCCTTATTCCCTGGTGACTCCTTTAACAACTTCCTTAGTGATCTATGTGGAAAGAAGATGTGGCAGACTGAATGTCTTCGGATCAGACCAGTCTTGGGCAAATTCCGAAGGACAAAATATGCCCATAAGGCCCCTTGTCCCCCAATTTTGTGCCCATATCCTTCCTCTCCTCCATTAACCTAGACCTCTAACTTCATGCTACTCTTGTCTCTCCTCATGGATCTGAACAAAATCCATTTACCCCAAGGAATAAATGAATGATGAATCCACAAAAAGTGGTTAAGAAACTACTATGGGCAAAGCAGAATGTTTGGAGTATCATACCTTTCAAGGGAATTTGCATTTTAATAAGGACACAAACTTTGAACTCTAGGCATGAGAACATTTCAGATATATTGGGGGTAGAAGAAGGGAAGGATATAATTTTAGGGTGGGGCATAACCTCTTTGGAGTCTCTGAAATTTCACAACATACACAGTCACTAGCTCCACCAAACTCAAATAGAAGACCATCCCTGTTTACCCATCCCTGAAAAACAAGATCCAAAATGCACTGATAGCAGTCCCATCCCCTCCCCCAATTCCCATCTCTTAAGGAACTGCTGCTCTCAGGGGCTGGAGCCAGAGAGCTGTCAGACTCTTGGCTGGGAGTCTGCATTTCACTAGCCAGAAGCCCACAGCTCTGGAATTCTTATAGCTTCTAAACAAACACAAAACAGAATCTGCCTAGCTGCGATTTAGCCACCTCCCCTAGAGCTTCAGGTGGCCTAAGCTTCTTTTCAGCCCATTCAGAACCAAGTTATTCATTGAGTCAACCATGTGGGTGCCTCATTTGTTCTCCAGCTGGTAGGCTTGCTTTCTATCATTGGCACAATGTATTCAGCCCCTCTCCTCTATCTTCTGGATGTTTCTCTTGTTGTCTATTCATGCAAATACCCTGCGTTTTCTGATTGCAACAGTACATCATCTGTGGGAGTTACTGCAATACCCAAATAAGGGCTCCTGGTGAAGTCATTCCTTGTGGTTGGCATTTTGTTCATTTTTAAAAAACCTATTTTTTTGAAGGAGACAGATCAGAATTTTTAAAAAGAAAACTTGATCCCAAGAGATCTGAAACATATTAACTATTTATTACACATTAAAGAATGAAGAGTTTTCAAAGGAAGAAAACTGAATATCCAAACAAAAAAGTATTCATTCCCTTCTGATTTCAGCAACTAGTTTCCTCAAACTATTGCAGTTATATACTAGGACATATACAAAGGAGAAAGGAAACACTGAGAACTCTGAGAAGATATTCTTATAGAAGGACATGCATTTGTTTTTCCCTAGGTTCAAACTTTTCTTTCTAACTTTTTTCTTCAAGCTATACTTCAATACCTGAGGGATCTGTAATATCACTTGTTTGGATATTTCTTCCCCTGAGGCAGACTTCAACCTCACCCTAGCTTAAGAGATAGTCTTTGAGATTTTATGTGACCCAAAAGAATTCATCCCCCTTCAGCCAACCTGGTGATGAACCTCTCCAAATGTAGCTTGGCTGGTCCTCAGATTTAGAATCAGTCTCCTCTTTTACTTGTCTCCCATGAAGATGTGACCCTTCTCCTTACTAAGGCAAACCCTATTACTTACAACAGTATCCAATTCCATCTTCCCCAGAAGATGTCCCCTCTTATCCTTTTGACGTTATCAAGAATCTTCAATCTCTTCCTGTCCAGGGGCTGCTTCCCTGATGCCTCTAAACACATCCATGTCTCCCATATGCCTAAAAACCCTTCGCTTGATCCACACATCCTCATTAGCTGTCCTGTCTCTCTTCTTGCTTACCTGGTTCAACATTTTGAGAAGGCCACCTACAATGGATGCTTTCACTTCCTTCCCTCTCACGCTGTGTTAACTCCATCCTCTGGCTTCCACCTCCACCATTCAACTGAAACTTCTCTTTTCACAGTTACCAATAATCTCTTAAATGACATATCTCATGGTCTTTTTCCAGTCCTCATCCTTCTTGTCCTCTGTGCAGCCTCTGACACTGTCAGTAACCCTCTTTTTCTAGATATTCTCTTCTCTCAAAGTTTTTGTGATATTGCTCTCTTTCCTCCTACCTGTCTGTTCATTCTTTCTCTATCTTCTTTGCTGGATCTTATTTAGGTCATGGCCAGTAATTGTGGGTGTCCCCCAAGGCTCCTTCCTGGGCTTTCTCTTTGTGTGTTATTTCCATTAGTGATCTCACCAGCCCATATTGGTTCTATTATCATCTCTATGCCAATTATTATGCTTATCCATATCTAACCTTTTTCCAGATTTCCAACCTCCCTTTTCCAACTGCCTATTAGACATCTCCAACTGGGTATATTTTAGCTTAAATTTAGTATGACAAAACAAAAATCATTATCTTTTCCCAAAAACATCCCCTTCTTCCTAAATTTTCTGTTAGTGTCTAGTGCCCTATCATCTTCCCAGTCATTCAGCCTCAAAGCCTAGATGTCATCCTGGATTCCCCTCTCTCTCTCACCCCGCCATATCTACATGGTACTCCCTCTCCCTGCTCTGGGCATTTTCTCTGGCTTTCCTCCATACCTGGAACTCTCTCCCTCCTCATCTCTACTTTAGGCTTCCCTGATTTAAGCCTCAGCTAAAATCTCACTTTCTGCAGGAAACCTTTCCTGGTCTTTCATTCTGCTAATGTTTTAGAGCATAGTGACTAGAAAATTAATTCTCTTGCCTTCCTCTACTCTAGGCAGTAGAAAATTGTGGTATATTCTTTTGTTTTAAAACTTTGTCTACCTTGGCAAGAAGAAAGTGAGATCTGCTTACAGAACAAGACCTAATTTATTTGGTAGGTTAGTATCACAGAATGCTTAGTACACTCATTATCCTTCATTCAACAACTCTGTATGCCATGTGTAGGCAGAACAATGATTAACGCTTCCATTTTACAGACAAAGAAACTAAAAGCCCAGGACAAGTCACCTATTTCCAAATTGCAGATAATCAGGGACCCAAGATTTAAATTGCCAAATCATGGAACTGTAGAACTGGGATGAACCACAAAAGACTGACTTCCTTATTTTACAAATGCTGAAACTGAGGCCTAGAAAGTGACAATGACTTTTACAAGTGCACACAGCCAGTTGGTGGTAGGGCTTGGATTGGAATCCAGGTCTATTTATTCCTAATCTGACACTCTTTTTATTACCCTTCAGTCACCTATCCATGCTTGTCAGTTAGTGAATTAACGGGCATTTTTTGAGAGCTTACTTTACACCAAAGCTGCCTATCTATATCAGTCAGTCAGTAATTAAGTATTTATTGAGCACTCGGTATATGTCAGACATTATGCTAAGCACAGGGAGATCCACAGAAAGTGGGGAGATGGGAACAAAGCCCATGCCCTCAGGTTTTTATTCCAAATCCAGTGGTTCCCTGCCCCCACCCCTGCCCACTCCCACACAACAACGTGACATATTTCTGGTATGGCAGTTTCTGTTTCAAGGCTCTCCACCCTCTCCATAAAGAGAATACCCAGGAGCCAGATCAATCTTTCCAAAATGCCTAGAGTATGCCAGGGATGTAAATAGTTTAAAACATTCACAGAAAGAAAATGAGGAGTGGAATGAATCCTCTTCGTTCTTCCTTTGAATACGTTATGGTGCTGTAGTCGGTGTATTAAAAAATGAAAAATGAGTGTGCCCTAGATCTTCTGGTACCAGGCCTCTGGGAAAAATATCCCCTAATAAATGAGGCAAAAAGGGAGCAATGAATAGACAGTGGAGATGTGTCACTTATGGGCCTCTAACTTTCTGCTCTCATTAGAAGCACTCAGAGTATAGCACTGCTGCTCTCTGTTGGCCAGTAGAAGCCGATTGTTCGTTTGGATCAAGGCAGAGACCAGGCCCTTGCTGTGTGACCCCAGGCCAACCCTACGTATATACAAAGTAGGAAGTCACTCTACATGATTTTGTCCGAGGGACATGGAAAGGCTTGCTTCCCTCCCCAAAACACAACCACGGATTTTGTACTAGGAGTCAGGTCGGCCAGGCTCTCTTTTTATTAGTGCCACTGACTGGCTATGCTGTTGATCTTCACTGGAGCGGTCAAGGATGGTTTTAATTGCTAGTATATCATGACTGGATGGTCAGATGGTGACTAACTACTTAAGCAGCCAGCAACAAAACCCAGAGGATCCAATGCTTCTCCATAAACAACAGGGAACAGTGACAACCAGTCAACTTTAAGACTTGTTTAGTATTTCCCTCCCTGCCCCAGTCAATCAGACAAATTATTTGTTGAGTTGCTATTATATGCTAGACTTTGTGCTGGACCTGAGGGATACAAGGACCAAAAAAAATGAAGCAATCACTGCCTATAAGACACATCTATTATAATTGTCAGACAATAATGTGTATATGTATATGTACAGAGAAATACATAAACACATTTATGAAAATATACACACATTTTATTTGTGGATATATGCATAGATTTATATTTTTCTATCTCTCTCTTTCCCTCTCCCTTCCTCTTTTTATCTCTTTCTCTCCCTCGTACATCCAGGGAAAGCATGATGTTACTGGTACCATGGCTGAAATGTAGATTCAGAGATTGTTTCTTTTTTTGTACTAGTATCCCTCAGGCTTAGCCCAAAGTCTAGCATGTAGTAGCAACTCGATAAATAACCATCTCTGCAAAATTCTAGAACCAGCCTTGACCCTCACTGGACCTCCTGATATGGCTCTAGATTCACAAAAAAAGATTGACCCTGCCTCCTTTTCATCCATGACTCTGTTTTCATCCTTACTTCAAGGGTCTATAACTTCCTCTACCAATGCAGCTCAAATCCTCTTCAAACCTTAGGTAGTCTGGGTGAGTTACTGTGGTTGCAAAAATTCAATACCTTGCAGCCAGTCCTCGGAGAGGTTCCTGTCAGAGCTTGTTTTCCACTGACGTTGCCTTGAACACACTTGGGTTATTTCTGTGTTGTGATGTGGCATCAGAGTAGGAATTTAATGGGTTATTCATTAATAAGAATTTTTTTGTAAATAATGTGTATAATCATAGCACGTAGCATACTTTTACTTGGAGTCGAGAGATCTGGGTTCAAATTCTACCTCATACACCTATCAGCTAAGTGTGATCATATACATGTCACTAGTCTCTCAAAACCTCAGTTTTCTCATCTAAAAATAGGTACAATGATGTTTGGAGGACCTACCTCACAGGGTTGCTGTGAGGAAATAACTTTCAAACATTAAATGAGACATAGTGGATGCTTAATAAGTGCTTTCTAATTTGATATAAATATGAATTATCATTAGGGATTTTACAGTTCATAACATGTTTCCAGATAAGCCATCTCATTAAAGCTTTATAATATTGTAAGACAAGCAACATAAACAGTACCCCTATTTTACAGACAAGGAAATAGTCTCCAGAGTGCCCCGACTTGTCTTCTATGGTATGGGTTGGAAAAACCCTATATATCAATAGGCCTACCTATGAGATGTCCAGACAGTCAGGGGAAGAATCAATAAGCTGGAAAGCTTAGATTTCTGACAACCAGATAATGTCCCATTTTATAGCTTCTGGGTAGAAACTAGCCTAATCATTTCTTCACTGAACAAATAAACATTAGGGACTGTTAATCTTCATTAGGGGATGTTAGCACTTTAAAAGAGCAATACATTGTACTGTCTTTATTCTTTTATTCCTTATTATTGCTTTATTTGAAATGGCCCTTTGCTAATGCTCCTTAATGAGGACTAACAGTCCCCTGGGTTTTGTTTTTGGGGTTTTTTTGGTTGTTGTTCAATAGACAAACCATTGGTTGTGAACAAGACAGTCATTGGGCTATAAGCTTGAATGTCTTATTATCATTTGACATTTGCCATGCCGGGCGTCATCAGGTCATTTCGAGATACAAAACCAATGGATGAGGCCTTCAGGAGACCAGGAATAGTATTATCTAGCAAACACACTTTAAACATAAGGTGAGAGCACTAGGCTTTTGGGTTTTTTGTTGGTTTGTTTGTGTGGGTTTTTTTAGATATGCCTTTTGAATTTCTATCCAGCAAACAGTGCTCAGTAAAAGAATGGTAAGCTCTGATTAATCAAATATTCCCAGTGCTTCCAGGTTCTGTGATCTCATTGGCATTAATATTCCTTCTTATGAAGCATATTACAAGCCCTAACTTTCAAGCTGTTCTTTTAGGCTAGAGTTTGAATCTTGGGCATGATTTTTAGTAGCTGTCTAATGACTGGTCCCAGGACTTTGTGCAACCTTAGCCCAAGCTCTTCCTGGGACTCTAAATCCATCTTCACTTTCTCAAGGCAATAAATAGTTCCACCACGTCTGGTGTCACGAAGCTCCAGGTATTTTAGAGGGAAGGAATGGCTCCCATTCAAGTGGATCTTACTGGTTGTTTACCATAGAGGTGAAAGAAAAGCAATTGCCAGTAAGCAAGGGAAATGGAAGTTTCTCTTCTAGGATAGAAAGTTCCAAATTCAGGATATTCTAGAGGATGGAGATGATAGAAGGGTAGGAGTCTGGTTAGGGCGTAGACACCTGAGAAGAGCTAGAAATTCTGATGTTCTTTCGAAAAACAATGCTAGAGTACCTACTTCATGTGGTTGCTATAAAAAGTAACATGAGATATTGAGTGAAGTGCTTTATAAAGCTTAATGCACTTTACAAATGTTGGCTATTATTATTATTATCTCTGAGACTTGTTTTTTTTTTTAATTTGTAGAAAATTCCTCAACTGATACAGATCTGTAAGTCCTCTGTAACCTTTAGTTGTAAAGAATTGCCTGGCACACTTGGAAGTTAAATGACTTGTCCATGGTCACATACCTTAGTACATGTCAGAGGCAGAATTTGAACCTAGGCCTACCTCACTCTTAGCCTGGCTTTGCATCCAATACTCCCTACCCCTTTCATCTTCAAGAATAATTGTGACCAAAAATTTCACTTACAATGGACAAGGCAATGATGAATCCTTTTGGAATGAGCAAGACCACAGATAAGAAAATATTCAAGGTAGTAAGAAATTGATGTACATGTAATGATGAAATGTATAACCACCATTTGTATAACTTGATGATGGACAATGAATCATCCTTATAAAATCTCTTTGAATGAAGCAACATAAGTATTACCAAACCTATTTTACATGTGACTTTACAGTAAACTGAGGCCCATAGATTTTCAGGGTCTAATCCAAGTCCATAGAACTAATCTATTTCATATCTAGAACTCAAACTCATTTTTCCTGAGGATTAATCAAATGTCCTTCCCACTATGCTTTGCTGTAAGATTATTATCAAAGATGTAGAATGCAAGAAAATATGCAAAAGATTAAATTGTTTCATAAATGGCTCCAGAATAATTAATTTCATTATCATTTTTCTAAATATAAGGTATCATAATACAGTCAAAACTTAGGGATGTCAGTTACTCAAGAGTTCTGGATAATAGAATTCTGGGTAACAGAGACCACCATGATAGATATCACCAGCGTGGACTAGTTCACAACTAACTCTCTCTCTCTCTCTCTCTCTCTCTTTCTCTCTCTCTCTCTTTCTCTCTCCCTCTCTTTCTGTGTGTTTGTGTGTGTGTGTATATTATATATGTGTATATATATATATATATATATATATATATATACATATATATAATATGTATATTCTGATGGACTCTCAAAAGAATCCATTTTCTCTGGGGAACTACTATTTCTTATACTTTATGCAATTATTCTGACTGTATTTGTGGCATGGGGTAGATCTATTTCTAAGGAATAGATTTTCACTGCTTCTCCCTCTTCACATCTGCATCATTTCTGCTTCTCTTGATGTAAGAAAATAATGCTTTTGACCAGCAGAGAGCAGCAATGATATACTTTATAATTATCTCAGACTGTCTGGTGAACCTGACCAGGCTCTCTTTGAATATCCCCATTTCAACATCTTTTGAGACTCCTTGTCTTAGCCTTTCTGTTGCTTGTGCTACTTTATATAATACACACCATAGGGCTTACAGAGACTATGATATTCATATACATAAGAGGTAGCATTGTACAGTGTGGAGGTGTCAGGCATATTGCCTGTGGGCCCCAAGTGGGATGCCAACCAGATTAAAAATGCAATTGAGAGATATTTAACAAAAAAAATAAAAATATAGAAAAGCACAGAGAATGTTAAAAAGTGATTTTCTAAGTCAATATGTACCCATGGGGATCCTTATCTACTGTTTAGTGGCCCCCATTTCTACTTGAGTTGGACACTACTGGCATATTGGATAGAATGATGGTCTGATAATCAAACATATCTGGGGATACTTTACTAGCTCTGTAAAAACAAGATTGATTGTCACTGACCTCCTCTGAGCTTCAGACAACCTTCTAAAACTATGAGTCATAGACAGCTTGTGTTGTACATTTAAAGTTGGAGTTAGCACAATGATAAAATCATGGGTCCTTTATATGCTGACATTTTACACATGTACATTGAACATGCATTTTTGTGACATATACATGTAAAGATAAATTCCACAAATGTGTGTAAACTGTGTGCACTTGTGTGTTTAATGTCTTCATTTACATGCATTATACGTCAGATCCTGCCTCTGGCACTGGATGTGTGACGACTGATGACACACATACATATAAATAGATATAGATATAGATATATGCATATTCACATACACACTTCTAAAAGCCAGTAGAATATAGATAAACAAGCAGAGGACTTGGAGTCCAAAGATCAAGGATTGTGTGCAGGCCATACTGCCGTGTGATCTCTGCCAAGTTATTTTATCTCTATAAACCTCAGTTTTCTCCTCGGTGAAAGGAAATACCTTTTGTACTACCTACCTCCAGAGTATTTGTAAGGATGAGGTTGCATGCTACATTAAAGGGGAAGTGCTAAATAAGTCAAATTGGAAGACTGCTACCATGTGCCACCTCCCCAGGATCTTTGATTGTTCTTAACATGATGCCTTCTCCAGATTCCTCATCATCTTGGTCATTTAGTTCTACATAGTCTAGTTTATCATCTGGCAGTGTCAATATCTCTAAACTTATAGTCCCAAGAATGGAACACATTATCTCAGATGGAGTCTGACCAGCCCAGGTCACAGGGATGTGTGTCATTCCCTTGATTCAGACACTATGTGTCTGCTAATGCAACCCAAATCACATTTATGGTGACTTTCATAATTTTATTTTCTTTAGGGGTAGACAGGGCAGAAATATTTTACATGCTGGGTACAAATGTGACCATAATTTAAACTTCATAAATCTTCTAAATAAGGTAGATTTTTTGAGCTGGACAAGATCCTCATTAAATTTTGAAAACCCACAATATGTGACCTGTACATCTTGAATGATGATAAAATGGAAGTATAATAGACTAGTTATAATATCACCATTACTATACAACAGTAGCTGGGAGGTGCAGGGGATAGATTGCCAGGTCTGGAGTCAGGAAGACTCACCTTTCTGAGTTCAAATCCTACCTCAGACAATAGCTGTGTGATGATGACGAAGATGACATTTTCAGTAACCACAACAACATCCAAGAATTGTGTAGTGTCTCGTTATTAAATATTATTATAATATCTACTAATTCCAAAAGTTTTATATAGCTCATATGTTGTATTTCTGTCATTCAATCATTTTTCAGTTGTGTCCAACTCTTCATGACCCCATTTGGAGTTTTCTTGGTGAATATACTAGAGTGGTTTGCCATTTATTTGTTTAGAGACCTGCCACTGTGGGAACTCTACTGATAAAAATCAGCTCCTCATTTGTAACTTTAAGTCTGAAAGAGTTGCATGGGGCACTAAGAGACCAACTGACTCACTAATGACAGCTAATAAGTGACAGAGGTAGGACCTGAGCCCAAGTCTTCCTAGTTCTTTGCGTCTCATTTATTTCATTCTTCTGAAACTGGTTTAAGATGAGAGAGAGTGGAAGGATGCACATAAAATGAAAGATAAAGCCTACTATTGAGAGATACATATAAAATGAGAGATATGACATAATATCTGCTTCTACCTATAGCAACAGGAGGTATAAGATATAAGAACCCCATTTGAAGACTTATTGGAGCATGAGTTACAAGTGGTCAAAATTCAAAATGAACAAAAAGATATTTCTGTGCCCTCCTCTTTCCAAGTAAACAGATAACTAAGGCAGTTGATGAATTCATAGGTCTATAAAACAATAGATAGTGCATGAATATTTCAAGATGGTAACTAACCAGTCACCCTCACATTTATAAAGGCTCTCTTACTCCTTTTAGGGTTTCCCATGTTACCTTTGGTCCATAGGCATAAGGCATTAATGGCCTCAAACTTCCGGGGAAGGAGTCTAAGACATAAAACATTGGTTTCAAAATATGAAGGCTTTGTACTATGAAAATTAGAGTATATTTATGATTTGTTAGCATTAGAGCAAAGCAATATAGATTGTTTTGTGCAATACTGTATAATATTTTTATTCCTTCTGATGCTAAAATATATCCCATTGTTCTTCTGTTTCTTTGCTTCTGCTGGCAGTCTTTCACTGGGAATACCTTTCTTCTATCTTGCCTGTTGACATTTTCCCTTCTCTTCAAGGGCAACATGTTAGGAAGATCCCTAGCTTTGTAATTGGGCAATCTAGGTTTGAATTTTGGTTCTGCCAGTTACTCCTGTGTGATCTTGGGTAAGTAATCAAACTTCTTCATTTGAAGATGAAGGGGATAACTTCTAAGGTTCTTCCAGCTAGTAAGGATCAGCTCAAATACCCCTTTCAGTGTGAAGTCTTCTCCAAAGCCTACCTCAAATGATCTTCCAAACATCTGATCTTAAAGCACTTCCTCTTCCTCTTATGGCACTCTGACACACTTATTTGTATTGTATATTACTGTATTTCAAAACTCTTACTAGACATATTTGAAGTGTGTATTTCCTCCTCCATCCTTGATAATCTGTTGACTGATTTTTGTTTGAATACCAGTTGATACCAAGACAATTACAAAATACTACAGAGGAAATCTACCCCCCAAATTATTTAATCCAACTACATTTTTGTAGATAACAAAATGTGACACAGAGAAGTAAAAACCCTTGCCCAAGGTCATAATCTAGTTAGTGTCAGAGCTAATATTGTACTCATGCAAACTTGGAGCAGTTCTTTATTATATAAACCAACTGCCTAGCAAATTCCCTTTAGTCGAGAGATAACAGTTCTGGCATTTGTAATGATGGTGACTGGTGATGATGATGATGATGATGATGATGATGATGATGATAAACTCAGTACTAAGGACTGCAAAGTATAGCCTGAGGTTAGCAGTAATAGATATTATTATATGCATTTTATAGATAAAGGAACAGAGTGAGATGTTAAATAACTGTTGTGTGGACCAGATTCATATTGCCATAGCTCCAGACTTAAAAAAATGTTTTGACCATTATCATGATCATAGATTTGGAACTGGAAGAGACCTTAGAGGTCTTCTAGCCCGCTCTTCATAGATAAGGGAGGAAGGGAAAAAAAAACAACTAAGGCTCAAAGTCACTAATCCAAAGTAATACAGGCAATATATTATAGACTAGGAACCTGAAGCCAAGTTCTTTTATTCCAAATCCAGCACCCTTTCCTCCATGCTTGGCAGTACACTAACCTTATGGTAGGGGGACCTTGTAGCAGGATCTGTGTACTTCCTTAACCTAAACTCTTTTTTGGATAAATAAAATAAATGTTTGCTAAAATTAGCCTAGAGCTTTAAGGTTCGTGTCTGTGGCCTTAGAGAGAATTAGAAGTTGGTGATAATTAAACCAGTGTTAAGGTAAGTAATGTTTTAACACATCATGTCTGCCTCAACACCAATTAAATTATCTCTGCTTTTGACACTGGTCTGTCTCCTATAAGTTCAGATTGTATAACAGTGCTTTAATAGAAAACTTGAAGAACGCTGCTTTTTGTATATCTCGTATCTAGACTTATTGACTGAAGTGAGAAAAATTCACCAGAAGACTGAGGCCACATTTTGGTGTGGTTACTTTCTCCAAAGTTACCATGAACTACTATTTGCCAAATCTGATGGCCTTTTCTCAATACTTACTCTTCTTGACCTCTCTGCAGTGCATGTTGCTGTTGACCTACTTTCTGACTGAACTCTCTCAATTGCTTTTTCCATATATTTATCCATGCCATATTCATTAATTTTGGTAATTCCGTAAAGGCTCTGTCCTAGGTTCTCTTCTCTTTTTTTTTTCCTATGTTCTCTTAGTTGATGATCTCGTTATCTCCCTTGGGTTCCACTTTTATGCAGATGATTCTAAAATCCATCCTAATCACTCACCTAGTTCCAATCAGATATGACCAAATGCCTTTTGTACATTTCAAACTAGAATCTTATAGGGATGTTCAACAGAGAATTCATTATCTTTTCATCCTAATCCCACTGCTCATCTGAATTTCCCTATTATTCTTAAGGTCACTACCATCCTTCCAGTCACCCAGCTTCACAAGCCAGTGTCAGCCTCAACTCTATACTTTCTTTGCCCCATACATCTGACCAGTGGCCAAAGTTGTCCATAGTATCACTCATTACCTCATACAGCCATAACCCTAGTTCAGGCTCTAATGTCTTTCCTAGACTCATGAATGCTCTCTGCTGTGATCTTTAAGATTACTTTTCATCTACCCTCTATGTATAAAAATGTGTATGTGTTATACACACACACACACACACACACACACACACGCATGCATGGAAGAGAGTGAGAGGGGATGGAGAGAGAGAGACAGAGAGAGACGGAGACAGAGAGAGAGACAGAGAGACACAGAGAGAGTTTCTAACTATGTCGATGTTGACTCCCCAATTAGAATATAAACTCCCTAAGGGCGGGGATTATTTCTTTTTTTTCTTTATGTCCCTAGCACTTAAAATAGCACTTGGCACATATAGTAATCACTTAGTAAATGCTTAATAATTGATACTTAGAAAGTAAGCCCTTAACTGACTCTTCTTGAGAACTGAAATGCCAGAAAATAATGTGGTATATAGCAGAAAGAATTGTGCTACTAAATATTAAGAGTACTATATGATAATAGCATTTTCTTTGGAGCAATCTTGTGAGATAGGTAATACATATTTTATAATAAATATTGTTATATATTAGGCAATTTTGGCTTAGTAAAGTGAGGTTCATTAAGCATGCTAGGAGGCAGCAGAGTCCAAACTTGAATCCACATCCTCTAAAATCTCTCCTTTTCCCTCTCTTCTTCCTCTCCCTCTCTATCTCCTTATCCCTGCCCCTACCTCTCCCTCTCCTGCTGGAATGAATTATTTTCTTAAAATAAGTTGATTTATAGAAAATAAATTATTAATAGAATTGAGAGGGGTTGTTTTGTTTTGAAATGTCAGTTACTTGGAAATAAACAGACTGAGAAATATCCTGTGGGTGCAGATATCTGATGATTCATTAAATGTTTTGAGCTCTTTTGTCGTCTTGGTAGAAGAGAATACATTTGCATAGCTGTGGGGTGGGGATCCTCTAAATTTCTCTTTGTCTTTTAGTCCTCCAGATATTTTTTAATGTTGCTTTCACTTTCCCTCAGGCTCATTTCATACACTGATCTTTAAGCCCCAAGCCTATTAAATTCAGCATTTGAAGGTCAGTGTTAAGCAAAATCAAACCTATAGTTCTGATAATAAACTCAGCTGGTTATACAAAGCAAATGTAAGTGGAGCTGAATGGGAATGGGATTTTTAAAAAAGATCTGCCATTTGATTCTCTCAAATATCAATCAAGGAAGATAATGAATTTTTGTCCCCAGTGCACAAAAGCAATTTTAATATTGTTGTTTAATATGTATCTTTATATCAGAGAGATCTAAAAGTACTGTGAAAGGCAACCGAGATAAGGGAAGGGAGAATAAAAGCTAGCACTTAAAGAGCACTCTGGGGGATTGCCCAGGCTTTACTCTCATTTACTCCTTACTGTAACTCAATAAGGATAGATATTCCCGATTTACAGATAAGAAAAATGAGACAGAGACATTAGGTGAATAACCATGGTCACACAGCTATTAAGTACCAGAGTCAAGTTTGGAATTCAGGACCAACCTAATTCCAGATTTAGCACAATGCTCTTCCAGTCAACCTCTCCAAGAATGTGGATGGCATCAGCTTGCAGTAGGCCAAAGTTCTCAACCTGGGGTCCACAACCCCCCCAAGGTGTCCACGGATAGCTTTAAGAAAGTGCTTGAACCTCAATGGAGAAAAGCACATCTTCATTTCCATATGTTTCCTTTCTAAATCCTTTGTATTTTATTTATTAAAAATCATTATTGTGAGAAGGGGATTAAGGCTTCCCCAGACTGCCAAAGAGGTCTGTTACACACCAAAAAAGTTATGATTCCCTACAATGAGGGAAAAAATACTCCATGTGGAATAACATGACTGGATTCAAAGCCTGATGCTTTTATTACCTACTTGTGCTGCTCTAGGATAAGCTTATTCTCTTCTCTCAGGGTCCTAGTTTTCTACATCAAAATGGATTGTTTAGATGGAGTTTTCTTTAAATTCTCTTCCAACTCTCAATCAGGAAGGAGGAAAAGGAAAAGAGCTGTGGACATGGTGGCAAGGGAAGTGTGTTTGCCAAAAACCTTATTTTCTATACAGGCTTGGAGATAATTTGCAGGTGTCAGAATGCTCTTGGTAATAGAAATCCATCAAAAACAAACATAAAAAGACAAGTTCTTTGGATAAAGGACAAAAGGATGAATAATACTCTTTGCTGCTACTATAAAAATAGCTTGGGATAGTTTATGCATATATGTGTATACATATGCACACATGTGTATCATATAACATATGTGTGCCGTATGTAACATATGTAACATTTAGTGAGATATCTGTTAAATGAGTTACACATATATATTTGTTATATATAGTATACATTTTTAAAATTTTATGCATGTTTTGTATGTATGTGTGTATCTCTGTGTGTGTGTGTGTGTATGCATGTGTGTGTGTTATTGTTCACTTATCTGATCTTGCCCAACTCTTTGTGACCCAATGGACCACCACTTGCCAGAACTGCATGGAGTTTTCTTAGCAAGGACACTGGAGTGTTTGTCTTTTCCTTCTCCAGTGGATTAAGGCAAACACAGATTAATTGCCTAGCCCAGGTCACACAGCCAGTAAGTGTCTGAAGCCAGATTTGAATCCAGTTCTTCCTGACTCCAAGCCCAGACACCTAGCTGCCTATATGTGTGTGTATATTACACACACACACACACACACACACACATCCCTGTCCCTGTCCCTCCTTCCCTCCTCTCTCCCTTTCTCTCTTTATCTCTCTCTCCCCTCTCCCCCTCCCTCCCTCCTTCTGTCTCTCTCTGTGTATGTATGTGTGTATGTGTGTGTGTGTATGTGTTTGTGTGAAATGACATAAGCTCTTACTTTATGTTTACAACTTCAGCTTCACAGCTAGGATCTGTAATGCTGAACTTAACACCGAAAGCACCCACTAAAAACTGTCAACGGCTGAGCCCTTATTTCTTCCTAAATTTGTCTCTAAAGGTTTTAATATTTGTAAATAATATGACAGGAGAATAGGCAATGAGTTCTTACAAGAAAAGAGAAAAATAATTGGAGTTACGTAATCCAGAGAAGAGAATGTTATGAAATGGAGGACTTGATGACTGTCTTTAAGCATATAAAGCTGGAAGTATTAACCTTTTGTGTGTTATGGATACCTTTTCCAGACCAGTAAAACCTTTGGAACCCTACTGGGAATATTTTTAATAATATAAAGAAATGATAAATTCCAGTTAAAAGTTAGTGAAATTATAGATGTATTCTTCCCCATATAAATTCACAGAACCACTAAAATCCATCCATGAGTCACCAGGTTAAGAACCCCTGGTATAAAAGGTTCTTATGAAAGAAATGCCACATAGTTGTTCTCTTTGTCTTCCGCAGAAGACTGAAAAAGAAGAAATGTATTTAAATTAAAGCAGGGAAGACTTTCATGGATTTTAGAATTGGATCATTAAATAGACACTAGAGTTTGTTTTGAAGTGAAAGTGTTATCATTAGAAGGAAAGTTGATTGGGCTAAAGAAACATTTCTGATTTATTTTTATATCTTCTTTAGTGCCGACTATGTATTTTTTTAGTAATCCGAGGATCCATGATGTCACTGGTATAGGTACTCCCTCTAGTAAAATAGCCAACAATTCTTCTAGGATTTAGTCATTGTTCATCCTTCATTCTGAAGAGGACCAATGACAACATGGGTGATATTGTGACTCGTGGGTGAATTGGATATAAGAAAAGCAGATTTGTACAATGTCATCAGCCTCACACTGCCTTCCCGAGTCATCAGAATCCAGTGACAGAACAAAAATCAAGATGACTGGCAGCCAGCCACGATGCAGCAGATGACCTTGGCATCTTGATGCCTGACCAAGCTCTAAGTGCTCCACAATGCCTGCTTCATGGCTGTTGAAACAAATTGGTCTCAGCTGCCCATTCCACCAGGGGAAGTCTTCACATGCTTGGAGTAGATGTCTCCCTAACTTGTCAACAGGTTTGAGGCCTCAAGCTGGTTAAGTCAGCCTGCCTAGGCTGTTTACTGGGGTATATGTCTGCTGTACATGCTACAGCTTCTTGAAGCCACAAGTGAACTGGGTGAACATGGACATCAAAAGTGAATGGGCAGCCTTGACAAGGGCTCAGCAAGCCCTCACACCGAAGGCACTAGGCCTCCCCGAACATTCCATACACTACTACGATGTAGTAGTAGTAGTAGTGGTAGTGGTAGTGGTGGTGGTAGTAGCAGCAGCAGCAGCAGCAGTAGTAGTTTTCAAAGCACTTTGCATGTGTTAACTCATTTGAATAGTAGACATTCTTCAGTAATTGCAGTGGTCAAAGAATGCAGCCAGTCTTATGTTTTCAGAATGCCCAACCCTCACTGGAGGTCAGACCTTTTATATACATAACCACATACATGACAGCCATGTGAGTTATAGGTATTACAGTTATCATTACTATTATTAGCATTAGCATTATATCATTTTGAAGACGAGGAAATACATGATGGGTGACAAAATGATTTTCCTGAGATCTCACAGCTAGTGTCAGGCACGGGATTTGAACTCAAGTCTTTTATTTTACCACAGGTTTCTTTACCACAAAATTTCTATTTTACCACAGAATTTACCAAGAATTCTTTCTATTTTACCACAGTGCCTACAGTGAAATGTTGGAGTAGGCCTTTAATTTCTAATACAAAATAGCAGCTTAAATAAATTTTTGTAGGAAACCCTTTCAGTTTTCTGCAAGTATCTTCTTCTTCTACTCCCTACCATTTCAGAAGTTGCCTCTGCTTTAGTCTGACCTGACTCATAGGATTTGTAAGTAGAAAGGGGTCTCTACATCATCTACTTCAATTAACTCCCTCATTTTAGAATGATGATAGGTAGCATTTATATAGTGTTTTAAGCTTGGAAAGTACTTTATAAATGTTACCTCACTTGATCCTCAAAACAACCTTGGGAGATAGGCATTGTTACTATCCTGATTATACAGATAAAGAAACTGAGTCAGAATTTTAGTGACTTCTTCAAGCTAGCAAGGTAATAATTATCTGTGACCTGATTTTAACTCAGGCCTTCCTGACTCCAGGTCTAGCATTGTGTCACCTTGTAGCTGTGTGATTTTAAAAACCAAGAAGCAAAGAGAGGTTAAATAACCTATCCACAGTCACATAGCTAGTGTCTCAAGCTAGACTGAACTCGGGTCTTCCCGACTCCAGGCTCAGTATTTTATCTGCTTTGCTACCTAGCTGCCAAGAATTCTAGCTGACATTTAATACAAGATAATGATGTGTTGTACTGCTCTCATCACCCCTAACAAAAATATCAGCAAATATTAAGAGAAATATAACCTTCATTTCATTACTTAAAGGTGCTTCTTGTAGAATTACCACAGATAAATATAACAGAGAAAATACTGCAGAATAAATAAGATACCATAGACAAATACCGTGGAAAACAGAGTGGCTTAAACAATATTCAGCTACAGCTATCCCATTAATACATAAAATCACATATTTAAAAAAGAAGCTGCTTTGAATTCTACCATGTTAGAAAAGGCCAGTGGAAGATATTACAATGGTAGATCATTAGGACTTCCTAAGTAGGATTGAAAGTGAGTTCCAAAACTGAAAACTTACCATGAAGAAAACAAAACAAAAACCCGAACCTCTGTCTCTAGATCTCTAGAGATGGCATTTTCAAAGAGTCATTATCAAGAAATGCACTTGCCAACTTTAATTTCATCATGATACCCTAAAGTAAAGCTTTAGCCAGCACCAAGACCATCTATGGGCATCAATTTGATTCCCCACCTCCCAGTCCGCTCTACTCTCATCCCCAATTTTGTCAACTCCTTTGCATCCACTATCTGTCTCCAAGGGATAATTCAACATTATTGGCATAATGTAGAAAAGGGTACAGTTGGGGGGAGCTGTGACCACTTTGGCAACCTGGTAAATATCTGTGGACACCTGATGGTTCTTTCAAACTCAATTTAAGGTTGCCTTAGGATCTCTTGAAAACAGATATCTTGAAAATCTTAACTCTTTGTAAAACATTTACCTGAAATGATATCGGAAGTGTTGAAAGGGAGACTTGTCCCCATTATTTCAATTTAGCACTGTAGTAACCTGCCAAGCATTTGCAAAAAGCATGAATTTGACACTGGATCATGTGTGAAAAATATAAATGCATACATGCATATTATATAAGCACATATTTTGCATATACATATATATGTTTTTATACATATAATTCTTAGTATAAGTGGTAAACATAGAGAGGTAACTTAGAAAATTACAACTATTGTATTGATTGGCACATTAATGACCTGGAAAAATGAATGATTTTCACCAAAGAACTGACTGAAAGAGTTTTATATAAATGTTTGTCAGTATTTGCCATAAGTCAGAGAGGAAAGAATGTTGGTTTGAAAGTCAGGAGATCTCCCTTGTAGCCCTGTATTTGCCATAAGTCAGAGAGGAAAGAATGTTGGTTTGAAAGTCAGGAGATCTCCCTTGTAGCCCTGCCTCTCACTGTCAACTTAAGCAAGTACCTTACCTCTCAAGGTCTATTTCATTATATATAGGGAGGAATCAGATCATTAAATGAGGAGATTCTACTAGGGGACCTTTAGTGTCCCATTATGCTCTCCAGTTCAGTGATTCTGTACCACCTGCACACTTCAACTACATTCACAGTGAGGGCAGGGATTATATTTTTGCTTTTTATTGTATTGTCAGCACTTACCACAATGCCGGGCACACAGCAAACATTTGATAAGTATCTATTAACTTACTGACTGACTTTACTGGCTGATCACCCATATATCATTTGTTTGATTCAAATGAAGCGTAGTCTCCGGCAACAAAATGTGATAACTTGTTGCATTGTAAAGTGACCTGGACTTGAAGTCTGGAGAAAAGTTCTTCTAGCTCTGGGCCTGCCACTCCCTGTTTGATTTGGGGAAGCCCTTTCCCATTTCTTAGCCTTAATCCCTTCCATAAAAAATGAGATCATTTGAGTGGGTGATCCCTATGGTCTTACCCTGCCCTACAGTTCTGTAAGACATCTATGATTTCATTAAGGAGATAGAAAGATCTTTTCTTTATAATGAGATAGTAACTTGGGCTAAACTTATTAATACTTGTCAGTAAGTAGGACTACTATTGCTAATGCCTATTATTAAATAATAAAATTAAGAGAGGGCTTTAGGAAGGTTCTTTCAGGCTTTAATGTTTCCTAAGGTAGATTGGCCAAACAACCAAGACAATCAAACGTTATCACATAAGACAGATGTGTGGTAGTGGCTCAGGTCAGTCAGTCAGTAAACATTTATTAATTGCCTATTCCATGCTAGTTTTAAAGTATCTAAGTCCAATCATCAAAATATTTTATACAGAAAACAGTTCAGTGTATTTAACAAAGTGGTTGCTTAATGAGCATGAATGTTTATATTGCAATCTTGCCTCTAGGAAAATAAATATTCTTATAGAGATCAAATTCTGGCAAAGAAAGAAGATTAATCTTTAAATGAGCTGGAGCTGTTTGTAGTTTCTTCTTTCACTTCTCCCAATAGACAATTTTTGGGAAAAGGACAAAGAATCTATGTCATGACCAAAAATTGCGGGATTAGCTGAAGAGCTATGATCTTCTATTTTAAAACCTCTAATGGTATGATACCTTCTCAGACTCTTAAAAGTCTTCCTATAAGCCAGCTTTAATTTTTATAGGACTTTGCTCTGTGAGAAATGAAAGCAACAGCACAAGTTTGAATCCCAGCCTACCTCCACATCCAGAAAAAAAATTGTGCAAAGGGGTGTCACCTTTGACCATCATCCCCAGAAATATCTCTCCATATCTTCAGCCGTTGCTTACTTTCACAAGCTCTCAACCCCTGCAGAGATTTCTTTGTGTGGTGGCTTAGTTTTGTGATTTGTGGGATCCTGAGAAGTCAGCTAGTCAAAAGCCTTCTATGCAAAGAAGGAAGCATTCAAATTAGTACCTTTCTGTTCCCCTTGTTCCTTGATTTAGCCTTCCCTGATCTAGATTCAGCACTGGGTTACTAAACCTTACAAATTGTTGGGTTGTCACTGTGGAGCTATGAATAATAACACTTAATTAACATAGGCACACAGCTCCAACACCTTTTACTAATTAATTTACCCCAACTTTAATTGCATTTACCTCCCAGTTTCTAACTCCCAACTAAAGCTGCTCATTACTTAGTGCTAATTCTAACTTCTGTGGTCCTCTCAAAGGGAGAAAATGAAGATCACTTACATGTGGGGAGAAAAAAATTGTCCAGTTTCTGTCCTTAAAAGATTTAGGATAGTAAGAAGATAAGATTAATTTAAAAAATATTTAACTTCCTAAGAATAATTTTTTGCCTAAAATTTGAGTTCACCCTTCTTGGGTTATACTTTCCTTAGACTTCCTAGGAAACAAAGGAAGAATAAGCCTCATAATGGACTGTGAGGAGCCCCTGGCCTGGTCTTAAGGATAATAACCTAGAGTTCCATGAGTCACCCAAACACAGGATAAACAAACTCATGCCGAGAAGATGGGTGAAGAGGCATTAAGGATAATAGACCAAGGGAAGTAGAAAACATAAAACAAAGATATGGGCCTAGGGGGCCAATTTGTATAGCTGAAATCAGTTTGATGCACTCCACAACAGACCCAACATGGTTTCTGTCCTTATGAAAAAGTATTATTAGAATAAGCTAGTCATTTACAGACTCACTTCATTAACTCACTCTAAGAAGATGCATTAATAACTTGGAGCAACTAAATTGGCTCTTTGGCAAGTCCTACATTCAGGGCTAATCAATTTCAATGAAATTGGTTTAGTTGATCCCTTCTGAGAAGTTAATTAATTTTTTAAACAAATAAACCGACCTTGTCTACACCACCTTCTAGGTAAAGGAAAGAAAATGATAAATTTAAGCACTTTTAAAGAGTCATCCCCTCTAATAAAGATCAGAAGTAATCTGTGAATATCTTAGTTAATGAATAAGATTAATGACTAAACAGAGGGCATGACTCGGAGCAATCAGTAGAAATTACAGGGGAGCACTCTAACTTTGGGGATACTAGAAAAAAGAACTGCCAGGTATTAGATCAAACTGAAAATGGATCACTTGGGAGATTGTTTTTCTTTATTATTATTATTATTATTATCATCATTTTATTTTTCCAAATTACATTTAAAATTTTTAACATTCATTTTTTTTTTAAATTTGGAGTTCCAATTTGTCTTCCACTATCCCTTCCCTCCCACAACAATTGAGAAGGCAGTCAATATGATAGTTAGTAAACATGTAAGGTTATGTGAAACATATTTCCATGTTAGCCATGTGGCAAGAAAAATAAAGTAAAAAAAAAGTATTCTTTGATCTGTACTCACAGTTCATAAGTTCTCTCTCTGGAGATGTATAGTACTTTTCATCTGGATCCTTTGGAGTTATCTTGGATCATTTTCTTGACCAAAGTAACTAAGTCTTTCACAGCTGATAATGCTTATGATATTACTGTTACTGTCTACAATGTTCTCCTGGTTCTGCTCACTTCACATTGCATCAGTTCATGTAAAGTCTTCCCAGATTTTTTCTGAGATCATTCTGCTCATCATTTTTAAAAATGCAATAATATTCTTTCACAGTCATATACCAGCTAAGTTCTCCCAATTTTCCAGCCATTCTCAATGGATGAGCATCCTCTCGATTTCCAGTTCTGTTTTTGTACATATAGGTTCTTTTGCCTTTTCTTTGATCTCTCTGGAATACAGACCATTTAGTGGTATTTTTCCATTTGGCAAATATTGTTTTTTACGGTGTTATTTTCTTTATTTTTTGTGCCTCTTTTACCAAGCCATTGTTATTCCCCCACAATTGTCTTCCTTTGCTCTCATTTCTTTAGATAATTTTTCATCTACCATTCTTATTTCATTTTGAAAATCATTTTTAGCTCTTCTGGGAATTCTTTTTGAGTTTGTGTTTAATTCACATATTTCTTTGAGGCTTTGTTTGTAGCTATTTTGACATCATTGTCCTTTTCTGAGTTTGTGTCTTGATCTTCCCTGTCACCATGGTGGCTTTTTATGGTTATGTTATTTTTTATTGTTTTTTTTTTCATTTTTCTCCCTATTTCTTGACTTTGAGCTTTATGTTAAAGTTGGGTTCTGTTCCTGGCAAGTGGGGCCAGCACTGTCCCATGCTCTAGGCTTTTTTGTACTTCAGTACTTTTTCAGAGTTAACTCTGTCAGTTTTGAAGTTTTTAGTGCTTCCAAAGTGGTATGATTTGGGGAGAGGCATGGTCACTGCTCTCTTGGTCTGTGCTCTGGTCCCTAACCAAGAGAAGACCCTGATCCCTTGCAGCCAGAAGTGATAATGCCCCTCAGGGTCCCTGGTCTCCTATAACAGTAAAGAGTCCTCTCTGCTCTGGAATGGTGACACAGAAGTGGATATAGACGATGGAGTTCCCAAACAGTGTTTGGTCCTGCACCCCGTAGTAGCATAAGAGTCCCCTATAGTATCTTTCTGATCAATTGGCCAATCATTTTGGCTTCAAAGCTCCTAAAGCTATTTCTGCTGCTATCACTGCCAAGTCCCACAGCTGGGAATGCCACCACATGGCCTCCAGGCCAGTCTCTATGCCAGTGTCCTAAAACTCTCCTTTTAACCTCCTAAATTGTCAAGCTAAAAAAATGTCTCATCTTGACCTTTGTTGGCTTTTCTACTCAAGAACTCAATTTGAGGCATTATTTCAAAATTGTTTGGAGGGGAATGTCAGGAGAACTAAGCTGTAGTGCTTCCTCTATTCCACCATCTTAGCTCCACCCCTGGAACTTTGAGATAGTGGTTTGTACCCAGGTCAATAGAGAGCTTCAAATAATGTGAATGACCATTTATGACCTGGGGAAAACTTTAGATACTTGTTGGACTAGATGACCTCTAGAATCCCTCCTACCTCTAAGATTATTGATCCTAAAACCAAAAAGACATGTCTTGGTGTTGTGGGAAATTAAAAAAAAATAGAATCTCAGTTTCTTGGGGGAAAATGGTAGTTCCAGAGTCTCAGCCTGGACAAATTTTCCCCTCCCCTCTCTCTTAGGTATTATGACATATGGCAACATAGGGATAACATTGGGGTAGGGCTGTGTGGAAAAAGTTTGCCACCATAAGATAGTATGAGATCACCAGGCATCTGGGAGAAGATTAGGGATGGTGAAAGGGACAAAAGAGAGAAGCAAAATCAAGGGGAGGAAAAAATGAGTAACAGAGACAGAAGACCTGTTTCACAAAGTTGCTATACTAATCCTTGGTGAAAATCAGAATATCAGAAATATGTTTTCCTGTCCACGTATTAGGATAGTAGCTCAGCTATAGCCAGTGGATTTTTAACCTGCTAATTGTTAGACAAAAATATGGGTGGCATATTTAAATAGCTAACATCCATAAGGGTTTCTACTGGAAGCCCTGTATTTGTTTCTTTTGCCAAAGCCCTGAAATAAATTTGTTCTTACCAATGAAATTTAACATTGATTGGAAAGTAATTTTGTTCACTTGATGGTGCTGGTGCAGAATATGTTTTTTAAGACTTGCTTTTTCCTTGGTCCTCATTTGTTCCCAAAGGCTAGAATTTGCTGTAGAATTATTGATTTGTCTTTTAGCACAGTACAGCAATGTTTGGGGTTACAGTTTTGAGCCACTGCAGTTAAGTTATAGAATCAAACTTTTTATGTATAGCTGAATCAGCTAACGATGGAAAAAGAAAGCAATTTACTCCTCATCTTACTTGTTACTCAGTAGCATGAACTATGATGTCCTTCACCACTTGTAAGGCCAGGTAAGCTAGATTTCACTCTTCCCCCAGGATTCTCCAGTATTTTGAAGAGAATTGGGCATCAAGGCCCTCTGTCGCTGGCACCAGCATTCACCGATGGCATTCCCTCTATTAACTCCAAGTACTATGAACTATAATTCTCTGATTCTGAGATGACTATAGCGTATCTGGAAGATGGAACATTTGCTACTTTGGGAATTCAGATCTCTTACTAGCTACTCTGACCTACTTACTTTCATCCTGGCCAATGGAAATCTTAATTCTGGGGTTTGGGTATAAGCATCTCCCCCCAAAGGATAAAGCAAACAAGAATATTAGACTCCTTTATTCTGTGTTGTTTCTCAAGGATCCCAAACCCAACTCTATTTGTTGTCTTTCTGACTAGCAAGTAGCTTTAGCGTATTCCCCTTCTAACAGACCCATATCTTTTCCCAAGTTGCATTTGGGTTTCAGAAGAAATACAAGGAAATAAGAGTGGCAGAAAGAAGGATAGAGAATAGTTTAGGGGAAGGCACAACAGTTGTATACATTCTGAAAGTTGATATATCCAAGATTTCCCCCTCCTGTTCTTTATTTAAACTGAATTGTGGAATGTGGCTGTGAGAGTTCTAATATGGTGTATGTGACTGTGTTGCTGTGTTGAAAGAGGAACAAATACCTGTTTCATAGGAGATCTGTACAGACCTAGAATTCAACCATCCACAGTTTGTTTGAGTCCTGTATGGTTCATTATTAAATTATGTGTGTCTATTTTGAGCCATCATTCAGTCTACCAAGCATTCATCAAGCTTAGAGTGTACTCTAGGCATTGATAGGTGTCTAGTGTTTGGGACAGATGTGTCTGCTCTTATGGATCATACGTAGATCATAAGAAGATCAATTTGGAGCCAAAAAACCCTGCATGCAAATAGTGCTTTTGATGTTTCCCAGATATATAACTAAGGATAAATTATGTAAGGGAGGGAACATGGCACAGTGGAAAAATCGATGGCCATGGAGTCAGAGGGCTTGGATTCAAATCCCACCTCTGATATTTACTACCTATATGACCTTAAGTAAGTAACTTAATCTCCCTTACCCTTAGTTTCCTCATCTGTAACATGAGTGGGTTGAACTAGATGTCCTTATAGTCCCTTCTAACTCTAGAGGCTGATTCCATAAGAAGTCACTTGACCTCTCCCAGACTAAATTTCCCCAACTCTAAAGATAATATGCTGATCTCACAGGGTGGTTGTGAAGCTTTAATCAGACAGAGGAATGGAATGCCTGGGAAGAGACAATGTAAGAAGCCAAGAAAGTTTGGTCAGTGCCAGAATGTGGAGGGACTTAAATACCAGACAATGGAGGCTGAACATTACTTAATAAAGTCAGAGAATGGTGGCAGAGTGAATGAAGAAGGGAGATGGTGCAGAGATAGAATTACTAGGGTTAGGCAACTGATTCAACATGTAGAAGGGAGGGAAAGAGAAGAAAGTTAATCACTGAGTTTCAAGTACACATGACAGGGTAAATGATGTTCTCTCAGATAAAGGAAAGTCAATGATTTGCCAGCAATGACAGTGAACTTAGTTTCGAATATCATGAGCTGGCAGTGCCAATGGGACAAGTAGGTGGAGATGTCCTTCAAACTGTTGGAAATACATATCTAGAGCAGAATCAGTTAGTAAGGATTTATAAAGTAATAGATCTTAAGCTGGAAGGGACCTCAGAGGACATTTAGTTCAATTCCCCTTCCTTTTACAAAAGATGAAACTTAAGTGCTAAGGGGATAAATGACTTATCAAGGTATATTAGCAAAGTAATAATCACAATACAGAAGATAATTATAAATATGCCTATGTAGTTCTGTATTGCAAAATAAAAGAGATTCTCCTTATAGAAGGTAGAAGAAGTAAACCAATTATTCAGACAACAAAGAACCAAATCCCCAGACTAATAAGTCCGACCCATCCAGGCAAATTCCAGAACCAGTAAGTCCACTTTATTATAACAGCCAAGAACCTAAAACACAAAATCACAGCAGGGAGCCAAGCCATCCCATAACCTTCCCGCCCCCTGCTGGGGCCTTGCAACCAATAATCACTCACAGCACAGCCAGTACACATCTGCTCTCTCCCTCGGCTCTGAGCATTTCCTGCTCCACCCTTCCAGTTCCTCTCATTCAGCAAGCTCCTCTCACCACATGTGACTTAGGCTTCTTGTGACATAAGCAGGTCAAATGGGCCTATTAATGGGTGAGAAAGATATTCAAATATAAATACCATTACACAAGGTAGTAAGTGTCAGAGATGGAATTTGAATCTTGAACTTCCACTGTGCCAGGTGCTATGGCCAAAAAAGAAAGGTCTAGACTACACATGTAGATTTTGAAGCCATCTTCACAGTGGTGTTAGGAAAAGCTATGGAAACCAAGGAGACTGTCAAAGGAAAGAATAAAAAGAAAAGAGAGCAAAAGACCAAGCCCTAGAAATTCTACCATATTCAGGATTTGGGAAAAAGGTGAGGAGTCTGTGGGGAGAAAAAGAGTCCTTAGAAAGAAAGGAGTAAAACAAGGATACAGTTGACTCTCAGAAATCAAGGGAGAAGAGAATATTCAGTAAGAAGAGGCAACCCACAGTGACAAAAGGTCAGTAGCCAGTAGTTGATTTTTTGAGAAAACTGTTTCAGTAGAATGGTAGGAATAGAAGTCATAGTTCAAGGGACTAAGAATATGGACAATGAAGAAGTGGACGTGTCAGGTGTAAACAAGGTTTGTTTGTTTGTTTTTTTCAATTTTGTATAATATCTGATTCTATGATTTAGGCTCAGAGGAATTGAAGTTGTCAATTACATAAAAAAATCTTGCAATCTTGAGCAATGACAGTGAACACAGAGTTATATACGCTGTAGAAAGACTCTCCTGGGGGTTTATAATGATGGGGAGCAAGGGAGGGAGAGAAATCAGACCTCCAAACCACAGCATATTGGTTACTTAGTTTTCAGTAGAAGCAGGATATAATTTTCCTTTCTGTACTCTTTCCATAATGGCAGTTTAGCCATTTGCCACATAAATGGAGAAGGAAATAGGTAGTTTAGCCAAATATAAGAAGGAAAGAGTAAAGTTATAACCCTATCTCCCATGAGAAGATTATTAGAAAAACTTTTTTTTAGTCTTTATCCTACTCTGCTCTGTCTCTATGTATAATTTTAAGAGGTTGAGTAAGAGCTGACCAACACAAAATCCTGAAGAAGACAAGCTTTTCTTTGGTTTACCCAGACAAAAGCAAAACTCTCTGTGTCCTCAGAGAACTTACATTCTAATGAAGAAGATTACATGAACAAATAGCATATCAGTTGTTCAGAGACCTACCTACCTAAGTTACCAGTTTAGCCACAGAGTGATGTATTTTTTAGCCATTGAAAATTTCAAAAAGTCTGCTATGTTGTGTAAGGGTTTGTGATATACATTGTTGGAGGGAGGCCTTAAACCAATAAAGCCACAGATCCTGGAAGTAATAAGAGGCAATAGTGGATAGCGTGCTGAACTGGGAGTCAGAAAAACCTAAGTTATTCCTGATCTTGGTTCTGACACTTACTAGCTGTGTGACCATAAAGCAAGTCACTTAATTCCTCTAAGCCTAGGTTTTCTCACCTGTAAAATGGGAATAGTAATACCTGAAGTACTTACCTCATAGAGTTGTTATGGGTCAAAAATAAGATATCCATGAAGTAGTTTGTATCTTTGAAGTGCTATATGTTAGGTAGTAATAGTAGTAGTGTTATAATATAAAGTATATAAATAATATTTGACAGATTAAAAACATCTTAATATAGTGCTGCTAATAATAATGTATTACATTTGTACAGAATAGTTCTTTATTGTTTACAAAGCACTTTCATATATGGCATCTCATTTTATCCTCATAATAACTTACTGAGAGAGAGTGTAGACATTTTACTAATAGATAAACAGAAGCTAAAAGGGGTTAAGCAAGGATGTGAAATATAACTGATTTACTCATTTAGAGAGAGTACAGCCAATAGCTGGACTCTTGTCTCTGTGGTCAGATGCAGATTATAATCAATCTAATAGCATCACCATTTCTTTATATAGCATCTAATTGATGAATCACAATAGTTCCTTAAGCTGAAGGGTGTTGAGAATTTCACTTTGGAAGAAAGATGTTTGATAAGTTTATAGCTCTACTATAAACCACAAGAGATGAAAATCAGTGGCTTTATCTTAAAAAATTTAAATTATATTTAATTTTTTTCTTAAAAGGAAGTTTTGGCAAAAAAATCTTAAATGAATTATTTAAAATAAGGATGTTAAAGCTCTTATGCAGTATGGAATATGGATCATAATTCAAGCCCTAATGTCTTCTCCTGGTGCAGATCCACAGCATGGAGGTGATTGATGCTGGGTTCTCAAGGTCTGTGTCAGGCAGCTTAAGCTCAGACAATTCTTACTAAGCTGATGTAGCATTGACTCCATGGGCCAAGCAATGTCAACCCTCTGCAGACCAGTTTGCCTTAGTGCAAAGAGGCTTACTTTGGCCATTCAGTGATAACATTTTTTCTTACCGTAGCAACTCACAAAGCATCTAGCAATATTAGAGGTGCTGTGAGCTGCATCAATATATGCATTACATGGATGAATTTAAGGATCTGTAAAATATTGAAAAATAAATTAATGAAAAAAATTGGATTCATTCTTATAAATAGGCCACAGCAGTCAATCAACTCTATTAAGAGCCCAATCTCTTGTTCCCTGGGGCTCTATAGATAATTTGGAAATACTGAAGAAAACTACTTTATCCAATGGGATTTCATGTTCACTAAGTTTAGAAGAACCCATTAAGTATGAAAAAAGGCTTAATTTCAATTCTCCTACCATGTAATGCTATCTTTGGAGATGATGCTTTTTAATAATGGCATATAAGGATAAGAGATAATAGAATCCTGTAATCAGAGTTGAAGGGCAAATTAAAGGGCATTTAGACCTACACACACACACCCTTAAAAGAGCAATCCTCTTTATGATACCCCTTACAAATTTTCATTCGGTCTTGGCTAGAATGTCTTTAGACATGAGGAGCTCAGCTAGTTGGCACAGTGGATAGATAGAGTACTGGGCCTGGTCTCAGGAAATCCTGAGTATAAATCTGGCCTCAGACACTTAACAGTCGTGTGACTTTGAACAAGTCACTTAATCTCTGCCTCAGTTTCCTCAACTGTAAAATGATGATAAGAACACCTGCCTCGAAGAATTGTTATAAGGACCAAATGAGATCTTATTAGTAAAATGCTTAGCACAATGCATGGCACATAACAAGCCCTACTTCAATGCTGATTCCCTCCTTTCCACTACCTATCGAGTCAACCAATTTCACATTTAGATATTTCTAGTTAGCAATTTTTTTCTTACATTGAACTAAGTTCTTTCTCCCTTTTAACTCCCTTTCATTTGGCCTACTTCTGATTTCTAAGGCTAAGCAGAACAAATTTAATCTTTCTTTGACACAACAATCCTTAAAATATCTTAAAACAATAATCATGTCCCCACCATATTTACTCTTCTTTTAACATCTTCACTTCCTTCAGCAGGACCTCATATGGCAGCTTCTAGTTTTCTCACCATCTAGGTTGCTTCCTTGTAAATGTGTTGCAGCTTAGCACTGTCTTTCCTAAAATTCAAAGCCAAGAACTGGACACACCATTTCAGCCATGGATGATGTGGTCAGAGTCCAGTAGGGTTTTTAGTACCTCTATTCTGTCTATAATTCATCAATTTCTATTAACATAAACTTATTAAAGATTGCTATTGACTCACAAAATTACAGAAAGATAGGCCCTTACCTTGCTGTAAATTAGTGGAGTACCAAAAAAGGTAAATGAATCTAGCATTCAGAGAGATAGAGTTGACCAAAGGAAAGAATGGATTAAAGAGAAACTCACAGAATGAGGGGCAGAATAACATTATGAGAAGATGGTGGCTGGAAAGCAGGGACTACTGTGAGCTCCCCACCAAGTCCCTCCAAAAACCTATAAAAAATGGCTCTGAACCAATTCTAGAACTGCAGAACCCACAAAACAGCAGAGGGAAGCAGGGCTCTAGCCCAGGACAGCCTGGATGGTCTCTGGGTGAGGTCTATCCCACACGGAGCTGGGAGCTGGGAGCTGGGAACTGGGAGCTGGGAGCTGGGAGTGGAGTGGAGCAGAGCCCAGCGTGAGCGCGCGGACCAACCAGACCAGGAGCCCGGCGGAGCGGGCCCTAGCGCCCTGAATCAGCGAGCTGCAGCAGTTACCAGACTTCTCAACCCACAAACACCAAAGACAACAGAGAAGGTTAGTGGGAAAAGCTGCGGGAGTGGAAGGAGTTCGGTTTGGCTACTGCCCCGGGGGCAGCGGAGGTGGGCCAGCAGGGGTTCTTGGGGAAGGAGGAGTGCTGGTGTGGCAGAGCTGGCGCATCCCCCCAAGTGTGGAACATAGTTCTCTTAACTCCACAAGCAGTCATACCCCGCTGAAAAACTCAAGGGTCAAGTTAGTTGTCTGGGAATATGGCCAGGCAGCAAAAATGCACCCAGATTCAGTCTCAGACTTTGGATTCTTTCTTTGGTGACAAAGAAGATGAAAACATACAGCCAGAAGAAGTCAACAAAGTCAAAAAGCCTACAACAAAAGCCTCCAAGAAAAACATGAACTGGTCCCAGGCCATGGAAGAGCTCAAAAAGGATTTGGAAAAACAAGTCAGAGAAGTAGAGGAAAAATTGGGAAGAGAAATGAGAAGAATACGAGAAAACCAGGAAAAACAAGTCAATGACTTGCTAAAGGAGACCCAAAAAAATACTGAAAAATATACTGAAGAAAACAACACCTTAAAAAATAGACTAACTCAAATGGTAAAAGAGCTCCAAAAAGCCAATGAGGAGAAGAATGCCTTGAAAGGCAGAATTAGGCAAATGGAAAAGGAGGTCCAAAAGACCACTGAAGAAAATACTACCTTAAAAATGAGATTGGAGCAAGTGGAAGCTAGTAACTTTATGAGAAATCTAGACATTATAAAACAGAACCAAAGGAATGAAAAAAATGGAAGACAATGTGAAATATCTCACTGGAAAAACCACTGACCTAGAAAATAGATCCAGGAGAGATAATTTAAAAATTATTGGACTACCTGAAAGCCATGATCGAAAAAAGAGCCTAGATATCTTCTTTCAAGAAATTATCAAGGAGAACTGCCCTGATACTCTAGAGCCACAGGGCAAAATAGAAATTGAAAGAATCCATCGATCGCCTCCTCATATAGATCCCAAAAAGAAATCTCCTAGGAATATTGTTGCCAAATTCCAGAGTTCCCAGATCAAGGAGAAAATACTACAAGCAGCCAGAAAGAAACAATTTGAGTATTGTGGAAACCCAATCAGAATAACCCAAGATCTGGCAGCTTCTACATTAAGAGATCGAAGGGCTTGGAATACAATACTCCAGAGGTCAATGGAGCTAGGATTAAAACCAAGAATCACCTACCCAGCAAAACTGAGTATCATGCTCCAAGGCAAAATATGGATTTTCAATAAAATAGAGGACTTTCAAGCTTTCTCAGTGAAAAGACCAGAGCTGAAGAGAAAATTTGACTTTCAAACACAAGAATCAAGAGAAGCATGAAAAGGTAATCAAGAAAAAGAACAAGAAAAAGAAATTGCAAGGGACTTACTAAAGTTGAACTGTTTTGTTTACATTCCTACATGGAAAGATGATGTGTATGATTCATGAGACCTCAGTATTAGGGTAGCTGAAGGGAATATGCATATATATATATATATATATATATACATATATATATATATATATACACATATATATATATACACATATATATATGTGTGTGTGTGTGTGTATGTATATTTTTATGTATGTGTGTATATATATATATAAGTGAATGTGCATGTATGTATATGTATGTGTGTGTATATATATATATATATATATAGAGAGAGAGAGAGAGAGAGAGAGAGAGAGAGAGAGAGAGCAGACACAGGGTGAGTTGAGTTGAAGATGAAGGGAAGGTATCTAAAAGAAATAAAATCAAATTAAGGGATGAGAGAGGAATATATTGAGAGAGGGAGAGAGGGAGACATAGAATGGGGTGGATTATTTTGCATAAAGGTGGCAAGAGGAAGCAATTCTGTGGGAGGAGGGGAGAGGGCAGGTGAGGGGGGAATGAGTGAATCTTGCTCTCATCAGATTTGGCCTGAGGAGGGAATACCATACATACTCAATTGGGCACCTTACCCCACAGGAAAGAAGAGGGAAGAAGATAAAAAAGGGGGGGATGATGGAGATGAGGACAGAAGGGAGTGGAGGTAGTCAAAAACAAACACTTTTAAAAGGTGACAGGGTCAAGGGAGAAAATTCAATAAAGGGGAATGGGTTGGGAAGGAGCAAAATATAGTTAGTCTTTCACAACATAAGTATTGTGGAAGGGTTATACATAATGATACACATGTGACCTATGTTGAATTGCTTGACTTCTTAGGGAGGGTGGGAAGGGAAGAGGGGAGAGAATTTTGAACTCAAAATTTTAAAAACTGATGTTCAAAAACAAACAAAAAAAGTTTTTGCATGCAACTAGAAAATAAGATACACCGGCAATGGGGCATAGAAATTTATCTTGCCCTACAAGAAAGGAAGGGAAAAGGGGATGGGAGGGGAGTGGGGTGACAGAAGGGAGGGCTGACTGGGGAACAGGGCAACCAGAATATACGCCATCTTGGAGTGGGGGGAGGGTAGAAATGGGGAGAAAATTTGTAATTCAAACTCTTGTGAAAATCAATGCTGAAAACTAAATATATTAAATAAATAATTAATTAATTAAATAAAAATAACATCATGAACTTTCTCAGTGTTCTATAGAGCTCATGAGTTTCAAAAGGTAGACAGTGTACATGAGAAAATAAAGAAGCTAGAAACATATGTAAAGACAAATTGAATAATAGCTGCAGTCACACTCTTACATCCAGAGGGAATTCTCAGAGCTTAAGAGTAATTGAAAGAAAGAAGAAATGATCTCTCTGAGCCAAAGTAAACAGATTGTTTAAAAGCATTGTTGTCAGGAAAGAAATTGGATGGCATGTGAGGACTTTGGCACTCTGTAGCACAAATTAACTTTTGTCCAGTTTTTGATCTTGACTTTTTTAAGAAACAAAATTATATAGAAATTCAATTGTATGTTCAATAAGCTTTTATAAACATCCATTATATTCAAGACACTGTGCTAAGCCCTGATAATAGAGACGCCCCTCCAAAAAATGTCATTGAGATGAGTGAAAAGTCCTAGATACAGAGTTTGAGTAATTAAAATTCAATTTATTAAGTATGACTAGCAGGTAATCAATAAATTGAGGTCAGTGGTTTCCTAAGAAATGAAAGATAAACCTTGGAGACTATAGAATGGTTAAATACCTATGGAAAATAGGTTGACCCTGATGGATAGAAATCAACTCTGATTGGTTAACAATAAGAGAATGAATATTATAATAAGGGGTGGGCTTATTCTAATGAGGGGAAGAGCCTACATGACTGATCAAGTCAGCACTCTTGGATAAAGAGAGTCCTCTCAAGCCAAACCACTCCCACCTCTGGCAATCTAGAAAAAGGATCTATTCTCTACCGGATTGTTAAACAGTGAGCCTGGAATTCACCTTGATTAGATTCTTTACCTTTTAATCAGAAATAAGCTCTCCCACTTGGCTGGAGTCCTGCACAAGATTGAAGAGAGAATATCTTTACAAGACTAGGCTTTAAGTCAGGCCTGCACAACCTGTGCCCGGTGGGCTGCTTGCAGTCTGCCAAGGGATTTCAGGTAGCCCATGAAAAAGGTAGAGGAAAACATCCTTTACATTTTTTGCTGGCTGCCCAAAATCCTTTGGTGGGCCATAGGTTGTGCAGACCTGCTTTAAATGATGAAATAGAAAGGAAAAAAAATCTGGATTCCCTCCAGTTATTAATAATCATTTCTCATCACCAAACTGTCCCTGCCCTATTTTTCTAGGGATTATAATGTACATTAGTAAATAGAGAGTATAAATAGAGTAGCACAAAATAATTCCAAAAGGGAAATGATCCTAAGGACCTAGGGAATCACAGAGATAACTAGGTGGCAGCTTTAGGCATTTACTAGCTGAGTGACCCTGGGAAAGTCACTTAACTTCTCTGCCTTCATTTCCTCTGTAAGATGAAGATAATAATAGCAACTACCTCCCAGGAGTGTTACGAAGATAAAATAAGAGAAATGTATAAATTGATTTATAAACCTTGAAGCACTATATAAATATTACTACTCTTTATTATTTATTATTATCATTATTATGAGATGCTTCCTATAGGAATTGACAGAGGAAGGGGTGTTTTGCATTCGCTCAAGAAAAGGTCTTTCTCTTCCCCTCCACTCTGGTCAAAAGGACCCTATCCTCTAACTTCCTGGTTATGAACTGAAAAAGCAAAATACCTGCACCTCATAGTCTGAGATCTGTTCTCCCACAAACCTCAAACCCTCAAGGGGCTCCATTTGTCTCTTTCCAACCTAGAGTTAATTCAGGAAAATTTCCAAAATAAATATGTGTCTTTTCCCCCAGCATGAATAGCAGAGTCTATAACTTCTACATAGGTGCTTGGCATATAGTACAGGTGATAAGTATAAGAAAGTCTTTTGATTTTACCCCACAGGAAAAGCATAAGATACTAAGAATGCACAAAACTCTGTATTTTTATATCTGGCTATGGTGTCCCTTGAAACCTTAGTGTTCTTGAAGGGTTTGAACTAGCTGATCTTTTGTAGCTTTAAAAAGCTTTGAGTTCTATAATTGTTTAGAGCAAGGCACCACCAAAATCGTACAAATGAGACTAGCCCTGTCTGGATTTCTTTAGTTTGCAATGTTGTTTTATTGAGTTCAGGCAAATTGTTCTATTGAGAGAGCATAGCCTCTTTTAAATGATTAGCATTTTGTACATGGAATTTAATGGTTGACTGTAAATTGATTTAAAAAATGAAAAAAAGCTTTGTGGAGAATCGACCCTTTCTTTTTCTCCACCTTCTTTCCTCGCCTGTGTGGTTTTGCCTTGGCTATATATTTAAAGATTGTCAGTGCATGGTGACAACCATGTCCTCAGGGGGCATTAATTTGTTCCAGCTCATTGTATTTCATGACCAAGTTCCAAAGCCATTTATCTCATATAGTAAAAGCTTTAGAGGCTTCATTAATAAATTGTAAATCATTTAAGGTAAGATTTTTTTCCCTTCTCAAGTGTTAGTTTGCTATCCCAAAAGTACATAGAGAGGCAACAGTTTATATATGAGAGAGGGAGAGAGGGGGAGAGAGGGAGCGGGGAGGAGAGGGAGAGAGAGAGAGAGAGAGAGAACTATGTAGGTCTAATTAAAATTAATTAGGTATATTCCAATCAATTACATATGCAAATTAATTATATCTTATCTGGTTGCAGACAGCATAAATAAATATCTTCATGAGTTGGTTTGGACTGTTCCATTTGCTTACTTTCATCAAGAAAATATTGTGTGTAGATCAGAATCAGACAAGTAGTGGCAAAGAAATCTCATAAGATCAATTCATCAAGCATTTATCAAGTATCTCTATAGTCAAGGCACTGTGCTTTGGGAATACAAAGATAAAAATGAAACAGTTCTTGTATTCAAGGAGCATATATTCAATGGTAGGTTTGGAAGAGATGTTAGGTATCATCTATTGCAGACATGGAAGGTGAGGCAAACAGGAGAAATGACCTGTCATCTCATTTGGTCTTAGGACTTAGGATAGAATTTGCTAGAAAATAAATGAATGCATTTAAAGCTAGCCCATGGAAATGGGGGTAAAGAGGGAAGTGTCAATGGGGCAGGAAGAGAAGAGAATCACAATCCTGGTTATTTTCAGTGTTTCAGTCTCTGTCCAGTATACTGTTGTCTCCCAGTAATACAAGCAGTTCCACCTCGCTTTGTGTTAACTTGCTTTCCTGTGGGTAAACCAAATTTCCCTAAATGACTCTGTGGTTGTTGTATTCCACCAGAGTACAAAAGTTAAGCCAAGAACAATATTCGGAATTTGTATCCATGTGTATTTGAGTATAAAGGTGCATGCATTATGTATTAGGATTTGTCAAATTTAATTTTTATTGGTTACTTGGGTGTTGTTCTTTTAGCATCTGTATCGAATTTTCTTGTGCATTACAAGCACCCAAAATGCTACAGCTGAGCAGCTGTGAATACGTACAAATCTTTTCAGAAGCACATCTGCCTCATGCAATTTTGCATCCAGCACAACAGAGCATTTTACATATAAAACAAGAACTTTCTAGGTAAACAAGCATTTGCTGCTTTAAAGAGAGAGAGAGAGAGAATACTACTAGCAATCAGTGTCATCCCTTGACTAAGTTACTAACCCATCAGAACTTTGGGTTGTTGTTTCTGGTTTTTTTTCTGTAAAATGAAAGACTAGAATGTTCTCCAAGTGTCTTTTCAGCTCTAATATTCTGTTATCCTAGGTCGATGAGTGCTCTAGGGTTTTTGCAAGCTTTAGTTTACTATATATAAAAAGATATTAAAATAAGCAAGGGGAAATAATAATGGAGAATATAATAATAGATAATCACATCTCTTCCAAAAATACTCACATGGTTCACTATCTTTTGTTACCTGCCACTAGGGAAGCTTCTTCTATTTTCCTTTGTAAAAAGTAAAAAAAAAAAAAATACATCAGTTCTAGTAGTGGTTTTGCCTGATGATAAACTCCTCATCCCACCTTTGGATGGGGGGTGGGCTTCTGAAGTTGTGATTCCATTAGTGGTGGGGACTCCCAGTATGGGCATTACCTCCACCATATCTCATTGTAACAGTTTTAGAGAAATGCTTGGTGCACGAAGATATGTGATTCATCATGATTGCAGAATTAGTTGGTACCAAAGGCAAGATTTGAACCTATGCCTTCCTGAAGCCATGGCCACATTAGAACACACTTCCAGATATACAATATGATTTTATTTTTTTGAGTAAATTAATTGATTTTGTTTTTCTTTTTTAACCACCTGGGATTTGAGGGGGAGCAAGGGAGCTCATTGGGTTGATATATATGTATCATCTAACTAATGAGGCAAACTGTGGAGAATAAAGAGCATAAGTGAGCATCTTTCCAGGTCCTTGATTAACTTTCTGCAGCATAAGCCTCTGATGGCACTCATACTTTTGGGGAGAAACTTCTTTTAATTAAATACCAGCATATAGTATATAGGCTAAAATCCAAAGTCCTTTGGCCTAGAAAACAAAGTAGGCATATTATCTCTGGGTAAAATGAGACTCCAAACTCACAGGGAAAGTTAACGAGAAAACATTACAAATGTAAGTCAGCTCAATGTACCCAAAGTCCTATTGCCCAGTATTACTTCCTCAAGGACAAACATGCCTGAGTAACCTCATTTCCCTTTTATGACAGGTTGACTGATTAGATTGGTAAAACCAGCGAATGTTATAGACCAAATATCATTTATTTTCAGTGAGGCATTTTACATTCCCCATGACATCATTATTGACAAGATAACAATGAGGATGGTGATGATCATAGCGATGATAGCTAACATTTGCATGATGCTTTAAAGTGTATAAAGCACTTTCTATTATTTCAGTTTATTCACACAACAACCCTGAGAGGTAGGTGCTGTTATTATCCCCATGTTACAGATGAGGAAAGTAAGATAGAGAGAGATTTAGTTATCCAAGGTCACAGAGCTAATGAGTATTTATCTGAACCCCAGTCTTCCTGACCCCACGTCCACCATTCTTTTCACTGTGCCACCTAGATTAGCAATACAGTTTTAAATTCTGCCGTAGCATCCCTTGCCAATAAGTGAAGTCATTGCTTATCTTACTGACACCAGCCCCATTTCTGTCCACCTTTCTTCAATATTTTCATATAATCAATTAACAAACACTTATGGAGCACCTATTATATCTCTTTCTAAGGTACAAAGTACTGGGAATACCAGAAAGACCAAAATGAAATAGTTGTTACTCTCAAGGAGATTATGTTCTTTTGAGGGAGAAGATTACATGTGTATCTCCTTGGCAATCCCAAGGGGGCTTGGCACCAACATCATCTCAAGCTGAACCTTTCTTTATAATTGGAGATAATACTATTTTGCCTTCATGTAATACATTTTTGTTGGCATCTGGGTAGCACAGTGGAGAGAACACTATGCTTAAAGACAAGAATGTCTGAGTTCAAATTCAGCTTCCTGCACTTACTACCAGTGTAATCCTGGCACTTAACTTCTATTTGCATCAGTTTCCTCATCTGTAAAATGGCTATAATTATACCACGCAAAGTCTTATTACCCAGTATTACTTCATCAAGGACAAACATGCCTGAGTAACCTCATTTCCCTTTTATGACAGGTTGACTGATAGGATTGGTAAAACCAATGAATGTTATAGACCAAATATAATTTATTTTCTCATATCATCCCAGGGTTGATATGAGAATCAAATGTGATATTTAAAAAGTGCCTGGCTGATCGTAGGTGCCAGATATAAATGGTAGCTATTATTCTTATTATTTCTGCTCTCTCATTTCATTCATATTGTTTCTTGTCCTTTGTTTCCACAAAGTCCAATAACATGATGGGGTGATGTCTTGACTCATCTGTGAATTGGATTTAAATGAGGCAGAATTGTGCATACCTCTTGCAATATAGGGAGGGAGGATATTATTATCCTAACTTTGCAAAGAAGGAAATTGAAGCTCTTTAAGTGACTTCTGTAATATTACACAACTACTAAATGGCAGGGCCTGAACTCAATTCAGTTCTTCTAATTTCAAATCCATTCATCTGTCTGCTACCATCCTGTTATATCTCTCTTTAGATATTTATATACAAATAACTATGGCTTCTGGCACTGGTACTTGGAGTACATTTGTCAAGGGTTAATCAAAATAGTCCGCATTTATGTGGTACTTTATTATTTACAGGTTACTTTACATGATGGCATCACATTTGGTGCTCATGAGAATTCTGTGAAGCAGTCAAGGCTTTAATTTCATTATAAGGAAACCGAAGAACTCACAGAGTTAAAGTGACTTGCCTCAGTTATCACAGCTAAGAAATAGCAAAATTAGGATTTGAATCCACATCTTCTGCTCCCCAGTCCTGGGTTTAATCCACTTTGCTACAGCTGGGTCATGGGCAGGGACTCATCTCTAGATGAACACTTGCCAAGGAGCGAAGAGCGTTGCCTACTATGGAAACCAAAGGAACCTGAGGATATTTAAAAGGCTATTTATTTCTACTCTTCATGAAATCATTCTTAACACAATTTCACATCATAATTAAGTTTGTTTTTGCTGTCACTGAGCTATGAGGCGTAATTGATGATGATTTTATGTCCTTTTCCAGTGCTTAGCATAGTACCTAGAGCATGGTAGGCAATCAATAATGTATACTGCCTGATTGTTCTTCAGTTGTTTCAGTCATGTCCAATTCTTCATGACTCCATTTTGGGTTTTCTTGGTAAAAATACTGACATAGTTCGGTATTTCCTTCTCTAGCTCTTTTTATGGATGAGAATCTGAGGCAAATAGGGTTGAGTGACTGCAGCTACTAAGTGTCTGAGACTGAATTTGAACTCATGAAGATCAGTCTTCCTGATTCCAAGCCCAGTGCCCTATTCACTGTGCCACCTAGTTGCCCTTTGATGGATGGCTTTTGTCTTTAATCCTGGAGAATTGAGAATGGCTAATAACAGCCATAAAGCTTCCTATTGTGATCATTTTCCCAATGCATACTGTCCTTCTCTCCCCTCCACCAACAATGTATTCAAGAAAAAAGAAGGCACAGTTAAATCATCTGCAGTGTTTAAAACTTGTAGTATATGTTCATTACTTCATATAGGATCCACAATTTTATAACTTGAAATATAGAAAAGTGATACTGATATTGTCACTACAAGCTCACAAAATGTTTTGACTAAAAATCTTTTTAATAGTCAAAACAAGATCTTACAAGTAATAAAAAATACAACCAAAATCAACTTTTTAAAAAAAATCTGCAAAAATATCTTCATTTAAAAATGATGCCTTAGTCAAAACAGAAGCAGCCTTAATGTATAAGCCCCTCACGTTCTCCATTTTATTAGTAGTGATCCTAGGCAATTATGTTAAGTGGGAAAGTTTCCTTCAATCACCTTGCCAACTGCTCATTTGCAGTTCCTACTCCTTTTCAATGCTGTAATTCCTCATACATGCCACATGGTACTTAGAGCCTGCCCTCTGCTGCCCAGTGCCCCATCTAGGTCTGCCCTTTCTCCTTAACACCAACTATCAGGACTTTCAATTGTTCTCATCACCCTTGTCAGAAGGTACTCTTTGTGCCTGGATGTGAGTTTTTGGACCCAGGATTTCCTCCTTTGCTTTAGCTTTGGTCTCAAAGGCAGTGTGGAAAGAGTAGAGTTTGAGTCAGAGAACCTGGGTTCAAATCCCCTGCCCTTGACTTTGGACAAAACTCTTAATCTCACTAGCCTTTCATTTCTTCTTCTGTAAAATGAGGGGTTTGACTTAGATGACCTCTAAGGTAACTTCAAGTTCTAAATCTATGATTCTGTCCCATTCTCTAAGGGTCATAGTAAGTGATAAGTTAGTTAAAATAAATTGTACATGCTGGGATGTTAAGAAATCTTGGTAGATTAATTTGCTCTCTCTCTCAGGTAGATTATTTGCTTCTTTAAGGCCTCCTGGACACTGAGATAACTAGACCTAGAGGATTAGCTCTGTTAATGAGAATTCCAGACACCGTAGCCGATATGCTAGGGAAGATATTTGAGGGAAAGCTATTTGGGAATGTTCCAATCACATACTAAACCACCTACCCAGTGGTCCAGCCCAGGGATATGCTGGAGCTATACATAGATAGCTATTAGATATGTGTGTGTGTGTGTGTGTGTGTGTGTGTGTATACACACACACACATATGTATGTATACCTACATATATATTTGTATATATACACATATATGGGTGTATATATATGCATATTTATGTATGTGTATGGGTTTTTTGTTGTTTTTCATCCTTTGTTCTCAAAGAGAACCAGTGACAGCATGAGGGTGGTGTTGACTTGCTTGTGAATTGAATTTAAGTGAGGCAGAGCTGTGCAAAGTCATCAGCCTCACTGTCTTCTCTAGTCATTGAAGTCCAGTGACAAGACAAAAGTCAGGATGATCTGCAAAGGGCCAGGATGCAGTGTCCTTTCTAAATTCTTTGTTCTCAGAGAAGATCAATAGTATCTCAATGAATTAGATTTATATATGTGTATAAGTACACATGTACGTGTGTATATACATGGATAGGTGTATGTCTATCATGCCTGCATCTGTGTATTGACATTGTACACATGTATATAAATGAAAATGTGTTCATACATTGTGCATATGTGTATGTGTAAAATTTTGCCTTTATATGTGCATATATGTGTGTATACTATATATTATGCACATGTGTGTATATTATACACATTATTTGTCACCAGATATACCACATCTGAAATATTGTGATTGGGTCAGGATACCACATATTAAGAAAGTCATTGGCAAATTATCACGTGTTTAATAAACAGTGTCTAATAGGATGGTGATAGATTTGGAAACCAGGACATATGAGGAACCATTGACAGAATTGGAGGTGTTTACCTCCAATTCTGTGAGGGGATTGAGGACAATGACCACTGTCTTCAGAATTTGAAGAGGTGTTATATAGAAGTGCTGGACTTATGTGAGTCTAAATAGGCATGGATGAATGGATGGATAGGTAGACAGCTATGCAGATTTCATTTTAATTTATAAAGGACTTTTAAATGGTAGAACTGTCTGAAAATGGAACACGTCATATGAGATAATAAGTTCCTCATTACTAAATGTTTTTACAATAAGAGGCTGAATGACCCCTTCACAGAAATATTACAGAAGGAATTCACATATCAAATAGAAGATTTCTCTAGATCAGCACTTCTCAAACTGTGGGTTGGGAGTGCAAAAAGTTTAAGAAGTTCTGCTCTAGATGACCTACAGTTCAATTGGAAGTATTTAAAAAGTGGTTTATTTTCAAATAATTCCTTAAATTTAAGAGAAAGAGAAACATTCATTACAGACGAATATTTAGGCCCATTTCAGGCCTCAGTTTCTACATTTGTAAAATGATCAAAATTTGATTAGACTATCTCTAAGGTCCCTTTCAAATCTAAGATTCTAGGATTCTGGTTCTAAAAATCATTTTCATTCATCTTTTTTTCTGAAGAAGGTATTTTTGAAACACGTCTTCCTACCCAGGCCCACAAAAGTTTTTTCCAGCTTTCTAATGAATGTGAAAGAAGTGAATGCTATCCTTCATTCCAACCCTTTTCTAGGCCTTTTTAAACTTGTTCAATTGTTTTACCATGCTCATATTTCTGAGATCTTAAACATTGGCGGAGAACCTATTTGAACAATTTTTAAAATCTGTGCATTAGTTTAGCCTTGATGAGCCAGTCGAACTGAACTATAATTAGCTTTGCACTCCAAGAACCATCAGCATTTACCCTTGAGTTTCTCACTAGCCTCTTCTTCTGAGTCATACAAATTGACAGATATGAAATGAAATGCTGATTGGCCTGAAGTATCTGTCAGGGAAGGTGTTAACATGCCTCTAAGAAACAGGCAAGATTTATTACCTTTCTCAGACCTCCTTTTCTTTCTGTCCTCACATGTAACCAATTCTGCCTAGCACTCCCAAAGTCAGGTGGATCTACTGGACCAAAATATGCTCAGTGCCTTTTATATGTGGATTTCATATAAGAAAGCTGTATGTTGTTGGGGCAGCAAAAATGTAGAAGAAAAGGTCCTTGACCTCAGTGAGTTTGTAGTGCATCTGATGGTTTGTCTGTATTTCCTATTTTTGTCTTTTTTTCTCCTGGAAGTTGAAGTAAACAAAATTAAATTTGGCCTACTGATTTAGCCTAAGTAGGTAAGGTTATTTTATTTCACATGCATCTTTTTTGCCAATTTAAGAGAAATATCCCTAACAAATAATATTAAATTGGACAATATTTGGCTTCAGTACTTTTATCTCTGTAACATGGAAAATAGATTAGGTGATTTGCAGGGACTTCCCCTCCAGTTTAAAGAGTCAGCAATTCTATGTAAATCTTCCTTAGTGTGGCTAAGAGGACTAGAGATTATGCCATCATTTTTACTCTATGATTAGTTAAAAAGTGATTTTTAAAATCTATACTGTATTATTTTTATTTTATTTTTTATATTATTTATTTTATATATTTTATATTTATTATATATATTATTTATATTTTATTTTATTATTTTTTTTAAAAAATATTTGTTTTTGGTTAATAGCATTCAGTTCCATAAGCTTTTGAGTTTTAAATTTTCTCTCCCTCCCTTCTCTCCCTCCTCCCCAAGACAGCATGCAATCTGATATAGGCTCTACATATACATTCATTTTAAACATTTTCACATTAGTCACATTGAAAGAATTATAAACCACTGGAATGAACCACAAGAAAGAAGAAACAAAGCAAAAATAGTATGCTTCCATCAGCATTGAGACTGTAATTCTTTCTCTGGATGTGGATAGCATTTTCCATCATGAGCCTTTTGGAGTTGTCTTAGAACCTTGCATTGCTGAGAAGAGCCAAGTCATCACACAATGTGGCTGTAACTGTGTACAATGTTCTCCTGGTTTTGCTCCCCTCACTCAGCATCAGTTCATATAAGTCTTTCCAGGTTTTTCTTAAGTCTGCCTGTTCATCAGTTCTTATAGCACAGTAGTATTCCATTACATTCATATACCACAACTTGTTCAGCCATTCTCCAATTGATGGTCATCCCCTCAATTTTGCTACCAGAAAAAAGAGCTGCTATAAATATTTTTGTGCATGTGAGTCCTTAAAAAGTGATTTTTAAAAATAAACACCTAAATGTGAACCTTTGTATTTTCATCTGTCTTAAAATCCTCCAAAAACATTTAGTCACCAGACTTTATCATTTCTTGCTAAATAGCATTACTGTTTTCTTGATTCTACAAGCTATATTTCTTAAGGAAATACATGTCACCTTTCTCATTGGCCATGGTGAATATCTCTCGACTTCTTACCAGTTTTTTTTCCTTACCATTCCAAATCATCTCAGGGAATCTTTACCTACACTACTCCTATACTCAGAAATCTTTAATGGCTTCTAGGTACGAACCACATCAAAAAATAAGTTCCTGTCTGTGATCTTCAAAGGACTCATCTCCAACACTTGGCTGACACTGCCTTTATATCTCTTCTGCTTTATTTTGATGAAGGCTCCTCAGTTAAGCCAATCAGATCTTCCCCAGCAAACACCATTGGCTTATTCTCCCCTCACTTCTGAGTATTTGTTTCCAGGATTTTGGCTTGCTTCTTTTAATCCAGTTACTGACCATTGTCTTAGGAGAATCACTACCTCCAAAGCATCAGCTTTCATTTGAATAGTCATAAGCCATTTATTGGCCAAGTTGTGTATGCATAGAACTCTTCTGTAAGTACTTTAAGTTCTAAAAGTAAGGGAACATGTTAGAAACATAAGATATAATTCTTGCCTTCCAGTTGTCTTTAACAGTATTTGGGTACCAGGAAACTTTCATTCTTTCCTAAGCATATTCCTTAACTTTGAAATGATGACTTTTTTCAGACTTGATAATGGCATCATCTTGTGAAGATTCGGTTGATAAGATAATGTTTGGAAAGCATGCTGAGGAGCCTGTTTGAAAGGTGCCATGCATGTGATAATTATCATCTCTACAGTGTATGATTTTAAAAATATGCCCAGCATGATTTTCACTTGGTTTGTTGTTCTCTGAGTGGGCCCAAACATTCAGCCATGTCTTACATCTCTCATATAATTTCAAGTACTGTCTTCACTTGCTGCTCTTAATCTCCAATCTTGTTTTTATTTAGCTTTTCCTTCTACAGACTTCTTTTGCCCTAGACACAATAAATCTCAGCTGCATTCCTGGGTAGCTATGACAACTTTAACAGGCAACTGGATGCTGTATTGCTCTATCAAAGCATGCTGTTGGACCAGAGGATTATTGGTGGCCAAGGTTAGACTAATTCATTATGACATCCTAGACAGTGTCAGGTGGTCAGTGTCAATAAGGGTGCTATTTGGATGGGAAATCACTTCAAAATGTGAAGAACTGGCATGCTGAAGACTTTAAAGAAATCCTTTGGGATTTCTTTTTTTTTTTCCTCCTACTGGTTTTCTTTGCTTAAGTGCCCCTGATGACACTTTCCAATGGAAATGTAAGTGTTTAGTTAATTTATGCTAAAAATGAAGTCTCCTTGGGGGGATCCTTATGCTTTTCTACTCTTTGATGAGCTATCACGGTTGTTTTTCTTTAAACACTTAACAATCAGCACAGGGGAGAAAAATCATTACAGTCCTATCTGGCATGCCCAATGGAGAAATCAAAAATATACTCATGCGCAAGGTAACAAATCTAGAAAAATCAGGTCCAATGGGAGACACAATAAATCCCAAGCTTTTTAAAAGAGCAGACTGATTATCTGTCAAGCTATCAGATCTACATTTTTAAGAGGTGAATTGCTACCTCCTCAGTGTGACATTAGCAGCATCAGACTTAATGTACCCTAATTAATAATCAGCACATATTCTTCATGTGCCTTTGGGATTTTAACCATTTTGCAAACTGAGCATATACTCCTTCCATTTATGTACCACATTACTTTCAGAAGATCAAGTCTTCAGCATTTTAATTTACTGGTAATTGTGTTCATTCCTGTTTAGAAATTTCAAAAGTTTCCATTTGCCCTTCAAAACTCTACAAGTTGTACATTAGAAAGTAATTGAGCTTCTCCTATTATGTCATGCAAGTGATATGACTGAGAGCTTTTATTAGCATGTAATTAAATTGCAGATGTTATGCAAAAATTTGGAAATGTTGGGGGGGGGAGCTGAACAGTGAGACAAAATGGCATTCTTGTTTAAACTCAATCAATTAAAAAGATGTTACGTGGTTTAGGGAAAATTTAATTTCCCTCATCACAATTATTAACCTATGTTCCACTATTGTAGACTTCATTTTATTCCTTTCCATTTACACCAAAGCTCATGAATGCTTGAAAAAAAAAAGTCACAACATGGTATTCCAAGTTAATGGCATTCATCTATAGTAATGCGGATTAATTAGTGTTTGTTCATTTAGTTCCACTAAGGAGATAATATACACTTACAATAATAACAGATGTCTTGAGATTAGTTTGAGATAAGTGCAAAAGTGAACCTTACCTCCAAAGAGAATGTTAATTTCAGAAACAAAAACATTGATTTCCATGGAAATTACATTTGAACTTTTCTCACATTTTTGGACTAATTCATTTGCTAATCTCCTAAGAAACCTCTACTTACAATCAATTTTGTCAAAGCATACAATATTCTCAAAGAAGTAAGATGATCTGGCATTCTCCACCCCCTAAAGTTCATTCTATTCCACAGTAACAAAATTAAATTCCCTTAGCTTGTTATATTTGTCAGAGGGATTGCGATCTGCATTGGTGGTAGAGGGAGGATCTATACTAATGAAATCATGGTATCACCAAAGTACCAACTCATCTTTCTTAATTATGAGAATAGCCTTCAGAACTGTGTGAAACAGAAGCCTGGTCTGCTAATTAAAAACGAAAAAAGAGTATTATTTCAAATTAGCATTGTCTAGAGAAAAAGAAAAGGATATCTTTTATTCCACTGAACTTTTTTGGAGACACATCTTCCTCTGACATTAATAATAGGGCTTTAAGAATTTGGGCACTTGTCTACATGTGAAGCAGGTAAGCAACAAATATTTAAGTTGATTCTATGTGCCAGTCAATGTCCCAAGCACTAGCAAAAAGGATGCTTCTGCCCTTAGGGAGCTTGTATTCTAATGGAGGAAAACAACATATTAAAAAGGAACTGAAATAGAGAGTAGAATGGAGAAGACATCAAAGTACATAGAGTCAGAAGTAAGACAGGTGGGAAATGAAGCATGGCCAGCCTGGGCATGTCTCCACAGTGGAGGTTCTGGAAGGAACTCATCAATAGGAGAAGGGGAATGCTGGAGCAAATGGGATGTTCCATGATGAGAAGGCCCCAGGTACTGAGTAAAGCCCCCAGGTGAGAAAGAAGCATGGTGGTAATTTTCCAAAATTGGGGATCACTTTATATGTTCTTCATTCCACCATTACTTGAATTAAGATTTAGGAAAGCACATCGCACCAAGTGAATTATTAGCTAGTGAAGTGTTCAACCTTGAAAGATAATGAATAGAAAGTGTTTCTTCAGGAAATTACAAACTAGTCACACAAACAGTTATGGGATGCTTATTATGTGTTGGGAGTTAGAAGTAGAAGACGTGAATCCTCCTTTGCAAGATCATCATCCATATTCTGCCCCCTATACATTGATGTACCCCAAGGCTGGATACTCTCTTCTTCCCTGTCTAGATTCTCATTCCATGATCTCATTAGTTCCCATGGATTTAACTATCCTAATCTATGCAGATGACTCCCTAGCTACAAATTTGGCCCTTGATCTCTCTCCTGAATTACAGTGCCACATCTTCAACTGCCTGCTGTACTCTCCCAGGATATCCCACAGATATTTCAAGAATGTACAAAACTGAATTTTTTATTACTCCAATGCCTTTCCTCCTAACTTTCCTATTTCTAATGAGGTCATCACCACTCTTCCAATCACCTAGCTCCATCTTCAGATCTTACCTTGGTGCAACTAGAGAAGGATAAAGTACATTCTACAATAGTGGAAACCTATTTGGTTGACTTTGAGGTACTCTTAAGAACTATACAATCAAAAGCAAAGGAAAAGGTCACAAACTTTACTTATGTGATCTGCAACATCACCCTGACCGCTGAGAACTCATACATACTGGTTTTACAAGGGCTGCATTGGGACTCTGGCGTACCTCTTAGCAGTTATACTTGAGATGTCATATTGGCTGAGTGAATCCAGTATCTTTGTAAGATGAATTAATAGATTAATGATTATGTTGTCTCTTGAGTTTGGTAAAATTTTACACCCATCTAGATTTAGAAGTAGTCTACAGAGATCATTCATTCAACCAACCAATCAATCAAGGATTTATTGAGCATGTTGTCTGTGCCCCAGAATTGTGCTTAGTGTTCTTAGGGGTAAAGCACTGACTACAAAGCTTAAAATCTGACTGAGAAAACAAGACAAACATCCATGAAACAATTAGAAAACAATGCCAGACAGTATGTAATTAAGCGCTTAATTGTGTGCTATGGAGGAAAGTTGCTATTAGTGTTCAGAGAATAGAAAGATCAGTGTAGGCTGGAGCCAGTCATCAGGAAATGCTTTCTGGGGGAGGTAGAACTTACATGGGGCCTTCAAGGATGGATAGAAATTGTGTGGGTGACCATGACTGCCTGCTGGATGGGAAATGGTATAAACAGGGATATAGAAATGGAATTTAGCATGGCTAGAGGATATTAATGAGCCATACATAGCTGGAGCAGAGTTGATGATTGGAAGATGAGGTTGTACATTGAGTTTGCTTTTCTCTCTTTTCATCAAATTACTGTTAAAATATTCAAGTGTGTATTGAGTTATAAAGATTTCAAGAGATATTCCAGAATTGTCCTTTAACCATCTAACCTAATCACCGTTGTTTGATTTCAGTCATTGCAAAAGATATTATAAGGAATAACTATAATTGGTAGCACCAGTGTTCACCTGTATTATCATCTCTGAACTGACCTGTCTCCTACATTTGCTCTCCATGTTGCTAAGTATAACAGCACATATTTGGCCTTGTCACTCTGTGTTGAAGAAACTTCAGTGGTTCCCTATCACCTTTAAGATTTAGAAAAAAATTCTTTTTGGCATTTAAAATATTTAATATTCTAGGTTTAACCCATTTTACCATACTGATGTCACGCTGCTTCTCTTAAAGTACTCTACATTCTAGCCAAACTGTCCAACTGGCTATTTCTGGTATGTGACATTTCATCTCATTTCTGTATATATTTATTAACACAGGCTGTCCTCCATGCCTGGATTCATCTCCTGCTTCGTTTCTGCCTCTTAGAATCCTTAGATTTCCTCAGGACCAAGTTCAAGTACCACTCTGTAAGTGAGGCATTTACTGATCCTCCCAGGTATTAGTGCTCTCTACCCTCCCTCCCCCCAAATTACTTTGTATTTGCTTTGTGTTCATTTATCTGTCAGTGACATCCCCCTCACCCTGCCTCAGTAGAATATAAGCTTCGAAAGAGGGGAATAGGCTCACTTTTATGTCTGTATCCTTAGGGACTGTCATGATGTCTGCTATATAACAGGTGCTTAATAAATGCTTGTTGAATTAAATTAGTTGCATTATGTATGAGAATAAAATAAAAGTTATCTGAAGAAAATAGTTAATTTCTCCCTACATATAGATTCCCAAGAAATTTTTTAAAAGGAAATAGAAATTTAAGGCAAACATTACATTTTTCTTCTTTCCCATAATGGTTCATTTTAGGCCCTGAGCATAACATGATTTTCTATTAATCTATTATATGCCTGAGAATGTCAGCCTTCTCTTTCATACCTAAAGGCAAGGTGTTCTACTAGAAAGAATTTTAGACTCGATGGCCCGAAACCAGGGTTCTAGGGCCAGCAGTTGGGAAACAATTCTGTGATTTGGGCAGGAGTGGGGCATGCACTTATTGTAATTGTGTTGTAGTTTCTCATGTTTAAAATAGAGATAATCTATGTAACAATTGTGAGGAGATATGAAAGTGATTTGGCAAATTAAAGGCGCTATTGAAAAATAATGGATTTTTATCACTACCTAAAACTTCCAGTGTGTCTTTGGACTGAATATCCACCCTATCCCACAAATCCTTAATAAGAATTTTTACATATTAGGTCTCCAGAAGAGAGGTACAATAAAAAGAAATCAAAGAAAATCAATTTTAAAATGCATCATTCTTCTTACGGTGCTGCACTGAAAGACATGATTTATTTTCTTACTTTAAAAATAAAAAAGAAATCATACCATCTATTTTTAACTCATTGGATGTTTAGCTTTACTCTTTAAAAAGAAAATTCTGAGTTATGTAGCTGTTGACAAGTGATGTTAAGCTACTCTATAATTGCTTTCCAGCACTAATTATTTTATCATAGTAGTAACATCTCGTAACACTTTTGTAATACTATAGTTTAAACTCCTACAGAGTTATGCAGTCATCACAATGGAAAGGGGAAAAGGGGAGAAGATAATATGACCATGTTATTTTTGCTTCTAAAATTTAAGATGACTGGTTTAATAAAGGTACATTAAGAAGATCAATTAAATTAGCTCTTTAAATTTTGTAGTATGTGGGAAGCCATAGACATCGTCAACAAGAGATATAAACCAAGGTAACTTCAGCAGTCGAAGAATTCTTTTCAGTATCTAGCATCTTTATATGAAGTTCCAGTAGAAGAAACACATGGTTTAAGAATATCCATTGATATTCATGAATTCCTCCTTTCCAATGCTCTGGCCTGACTCTCAGTTTTTTTTTTTTTTTAGAATATTGTTCAAGATACTCAAGACTAGCTTTGTCTTCTGTATTTAACCCTTAACTCAATTCTAAAGAAATTTACCAGTTAATGTTTTCAGATCATTTAAGATTTGATAATAGTTCACCTGGCATAGCAAATAAAGGCAGGAACATCTGGGTTCAAATCCTGGTTGGTTGTGTAACTATGAGCAGGTTGCTTATTTGCTGTGTGCTTTAGGCAAATCCCTAGGATTCCTTTGCAGAGTTTTAGATGCTATTGTAGTCTGTGTATAGATAAGGGAATTCACATACCAGGAATTCCCTTTGCTGATGAAATCACAGATCCTTCCTTTGAAAATCTAATCATGAACCATATTCTCTACCATAGAGCTTGCCATCGATCATCTCACTGAACCCTCACAATAACTTTGTGCAATAGATAAAGGAAGTATTATTATTTATCAGAAAAGTAAAGCCACTACAACTATGTAACTGACAAAGAAAAGTCAAGTGATTAGAATCAGAATCCCATGACATGTTCAAGATTATGGTGAGTCAGCACTGGAATCAGAACTAGAATGTATCGCCTACCTGCAAACCAGTGATCTTTCCCCTGAATCACCAGGATATCTGCGGATTTTTTTTTGTGGTGGAGAGGAATTTGAATCTATGATTAAATGTCTATCCTAGGAGTCAGTCCCCTACCTAGAGTATGAACAGAGTCTGATCCTGAGGATCAACTAATAATGGTCTTTTTTTCTCTTTGATTTGTGGCTTCTAATTGAAGAACTTATTCCATGAAAGTCTCCAAATATAATAATTGTGTATGTGACTCATATCTAGGTTTTCCCAAAAGAAGATAACAGGGTTCCCATCTCCTCTATAGGCACTCAATTAGCACATGCATATCACATATAGAACAGTCTTCTTTTCACACCCAAGAAATTGAGAAGATGCAAAGGCCTCAAAGATGCTAATAAACAAATACAGAAAACACATAAGGTGATAAAATAGCCCATCAATTTCCCCTTCAATCCCCACCCCGCCCCACCCTCACAGGCAAACAAACACATGGACTCACCAAGAAGAGAAATGAACTTAGCGTTACTGTTGGAGCAATGTTTTGATATTGTAGTGAGTATTTCTTTCTTTCTAGTCCTTCACAATACCTACAAAAGTAGTAGACATCACTCTGTGGTTAAAATTCCCTATGGAAGATAGATATACTTTAAGGGTTACTGACCAAGTAATCCCCTTCCTACTTGACCTATGCCATCCACTGACTTTGCTTGCTAAAAAGGAAGCCACTCAGGGACTATATGGACTTATATTATCTAACTTTTTGAAGGAGGATATTACATCAGGACCTCCCCATCTCTTCTATAACATTCAGTCCTCTAAATCTCAATCTAGGAACTCTGGAACTTGGAGCAAGTAGGTATGAAATATGTCTCCATCTGCCATGTGTTTCTTCTGGAAATCTCCCAGCTCTCCAAATGTACCCATTTCTTGAGCAGGGATAAATCTACCAGACTGCATGAAAAGACAGGTAGCACAACACACATCATGAGGTCATAATAAGTGATTATTTGATCATTTGATTGCAACTTTGCTATGGGCTACTGCAGGAATTCCAACAGTGACTCAAATGCTCTTGTCCCTTGGGTTGGGAAACTGCTTCACATTCTTAGGAACCCTGACCTGTGCTCAGAGGCTGTGGCCAAGCACCAGCGACTACTAGGTGTTCTTCCTCCAAAGCAGCTATTACCTGTTCTAGTGATGAGAGGAGAGAGGAAAATGTCTCTCTTTGCCACACTCTGGATTAGAAATTCTCCCAATCAAGTTGTTTAACACATAGGAGTAAGGAACTCCTGATGTGGAAATTCAGTAATTTCTAGTCTTAAAGAGTTGCCTAAGACAATTTTAAGTGATTTGTCTATGAGTGTGCAGCCAGTATGTGTCAGAGGCAGGGTTTGAACGCAGCTCTTTCAGACTTTTCTGATGGCTTCCTTTTTATTACTGCCTCATGAAATATAGATCAGGAATTTTCCACATTGAAAATAATCCTCTTTTTGAGAAAGAATGCTATATCATTCCTTTTATATGTTTCAATCAAAAGCAAAGTATGCAAAGAAGCCAAGTATCGTTGTAGTAAATGTACATTTCCCCACAATTGAAACAGAAATCATTAATGAAAGACTATCTCATGTCACTGAGCCTACTGACTTCAACTAGGAAAATGTCCTCGAGTGATGTAATGGTAACTTTATGTGATGAGAAGCTGTCAGTATGATGGGGAATTGTTGGTTCAGCCCAAGGGGGAAGGAGAAATGACTAGATTAGTAAAAAAAATCCCTGGACTGAAAAATGAAAATGACACAGATTAAGAATTAATTATTTTCAAGCTTCCTTCCAATTACAGTTCTCTCACAGTTGCAGGGGTGTTGGTTTCAATTTTTAAATGTGTAGAGTTTCATGCACAGAAGACTGAGAGGGGAGGCAGGGATGCCAGTCAGATATAGGTGCTCAACTTAGTGAAGAATTTGGTTTTTATTTTTAAAATTAATAACTAGACAAGGCTGAAGAGCTGGAAGGAGGTTTAGACATGATCCAAATCAACTCATTTTAATTAAAGGGGACACTCAAGCACAAGTAGAATAAGTAAATTGCATAAAGTCACCCATCTATTTCCATGTCACATTCTCTCCCGTCTCACTTGGTTTCTAACACCTTAGAAATTGCCACGGACAGATGGAGAAACACTAGTGAACCTTACTTTTTTAGATTAGGAAGCACATCAAGCATCAAGTTTGTTTTCCCTCCTGTTCCCTTAAAATTTCTTTTTCTAAAGAAATATGGTGGTTGAATTACAAATAAGGCTTTCCAAATACTTGAATTCGTGACTTTTCATTTTAAATGAAATATTATTTCATTGGGAATAAGAGATCAGTTCTGAAAAGGGATATGTTTGGTTCTATGGTACTTAGCCCTCTAAGCTACATGTAGATTTTCTTTTTCTTTCAAATTTTATTTCAAAGTTTATTCAAGATTAGGGCATATGTACCTTTAAATAGAGGGGAACAGACCAGTTAATATCTCTTGAATGGGTTGGAGACATGTTAGAACACCCCACAGCTATCTTCTGCTTGGTGACAGTTATTATATAGCATTGGCCAAGCTCAAAGAAAATGAAAAGAAGGCAGGAATTGAGAGAGTAAAGAGAACAGAAGTTGGACCTCTGGTCAAAAGACTGAGTAATTCCTTCAACTTCCTTTTCCCCTCCTCACCCATGACAATACTTAGTGGCAAAGAATTGGGAGCTGCATGGTGTTTACCCCACTAAAACCTGAGCTTCTTGGGGATGGGGACCATTTTTGACCTTTCTTTATGTTTCTGGTGCCTAATACAGTCAAGGTCTGCTACAAAGCAAGCATTTCAGAAATGTTTTTTCAGTGATTTATGGTCTCCTCATCAATGATGCTATTCCAGCAATGATGAAGCCTAGTCTAACCTAGAGAATTTTATCTTGAAGAAAAACAAAGTTGAGGTGGAAAGAAGAGACAGAGATTCCCACTGAATTTCAGGAAGAAAGATCTATATTGTTGTTTTCAAGTAGGAAAAAGTGTGTGATTAGGCTGAGAGTTGGGCTAGGTAGGTGGGGGGAGAGGTCAGATTTTAGTAAGGAAACATTTCTTTGGCTTTTCTTCTCGCGGTAGGGGATGGGGAACTTATGTAACCAGCTGAGTCAATGCACTGTTGTCTTCATTTTTGAAGGTGAGACTGTTGGCAGTCCCCCTCATTTCATGTTCCAAGCTCTGAGCACGTTACCAGCTGGCCCTTAGTTGAACAAAGCGCAGGTGAAAAATCAAATACCCGATTACAGAATGTTAATCATTTCTCTCCTAGTGACTAAAGACTGAGGCTTTTTTTTCCATTTGTCCATCTGCTCAGGCCGTATGCTGCTATTAGTGCTAGCACTGTGATTACAGTAGGAAGCTGATTTATCACCCTGGGAAACAAGGGTCAGGCCTTATAATGTTACCTTTCTGTTTAATTATTAAGTTGATATTTCTCTTTTTCATCTATTTTAAGATGAGTTTACATGGTTTGTTTTCAGGGGGGCACATGTAAACATGGTGGGGGGCGGTGTGAAGATTCTTAGTTATGGAATCTCCACCTGTGCCTTACTCTGAGCCTCATCACAGTGTGGAATTGACCCTGGCATCTAAAAGACATTGCAAGCAGGGAAAAGTAAACACTCACAGTTCTCAAACCTGAAGTGTTTCTTTCTAGTGTAAACCTGGTGAAAGACCATATGTCTTTTTTCCCCGCTGAGGACCAATGTAGCTAAGTTCAGAGATCTTCATCACCAGATCAACCACACATTGATTTCTTTAAGGATTCACATGAACTATTGAAGATAGTCTTACAGGTCTTCGAAGGAGGGTCATTTGTAACATTAGAGAGTGCTCCCACCCTGAAGAAGCCATGAATTCTTGAAGTTTTGAATTATTTCAACACTTAGAGTTCCTACCTTCCTTCAAATAGCAGCCTAAATGTCACTTCCTATGTTGGAAGACTTTCTCCTAGATGCTACTGATTCCACCCACCATATTACTTACTACCTAATTTATACATATTTTGTTTATAATTATGTGTGTAAATGTTGTTTCTCCTTATAAAACAGAAACTGTTCAGAGAAGACTTTCATTTTTTGCCTTTGAATCCCTAGTACCTTGCACAGTGACAGGCATGGACATAATAAATACTTTTTTGTCCAATTAAATAAGGACGAGGATATTTACTCAAAATTTAATTCAGTAAGGATTTATTAAATACCTGTTATATTTCAAGCATTCTCTTAGGTTCTGGGGATACAAAAATAAAACAGAAACCTTTTCTCCTAAGGATTTTTGCATTCTGCTTTGGAAACAGAATGTATACAGATGTGTCCATACAAATAAAAAAAGAAATAATTTGTGTTCTTGTTGAAAAACACTAACAACAATGGAACCAGAAAATGCCTTTGGTGGGAAGTAGTACTTGAGCTGAATCTTGAAAGAAACTAGGAGTTCTAAGTGGCAGAGGTGAGGAGGCAAGCATTCCAGGAACAAGCAACAACCAGTGCAAAGTCATAGAGGTGAAAAATGGAACTTTATGTCGAGGCACAGTTTGAGAATCTAGCATGTGTGATGATGATGGTGGTGGTGATGATGGTGATGGTGATGATGGTGGTGATGATGATGGTGGTGATGATGGTGGTGATGATGGTGGTGATGATGGTGATGATGATGATGGTGATGATGATGGTGGTGATGATGGTGATAATGGTGGTGATGATGGTGATGATGATGATGGTGGTGATGATGGTGGTGGTGATGATGATGATAGCATTTATATAGAACTTTAAACATTTACAAAGTACTTTATAAATATTATCTCATTTTCCCTTGGGAGGCAGGTACTATTGTTATCCCCCTTTTATGGAAGAGGAAGACTAGGCAAATGGAGGTTACAATTTGCCTAAGGTTATATAACAAGTAAATGTCTAAGGCTAGAGTTGAATTCAGGTGTCCCTGATACCAAGTACAGTGCTCTATCCACCGTGCCACCTGGTACTTACTATAATGTGACTTAAATCAGGAAAGATAGGTAGGAATCAGATTTTGAAGGGTGTTGAATGCCAAACAAAAGAGTTTATATTTATCCTAGAGGTAATGGGAGGACACTTTAGTTTTTTGAGCAGGAGAGGGATGTGATCAGAGCTATGCTTTAGGAATAGCTCTGATGACTTAAGGCATGGTATTAAAAATAATGTTGTATGGATCTCGATGTCTCAATCTATGTTGTCTTCCTCCTCTCTCTCCAGCTCCACATATTGCAGTGATGAATTAGAAGTTCAAAGAGCTGAGTTCAGATACCAGCTCTGCTATATTCTATATGCGTAACCTTTGGAAGGTCACTTCACAATCTATGTCTCAATTTCCTCACCCGTAACACAAAGTAGTTGGGCTGGATAACCTCTAAGGTGCTTGCCAGCTCTAAATCTATGCCTCTTCTCAATATTCTAGGTATAAGAAACAATTCTTAAGCCTTATGCAATAAATAATTCTGAAAGGGAAAAACTATTTAGCATCATCTGGTAAATTCTTATATAAAGTCACATAACTTTCACATCTTAAACATGCCAGTTGGCAAGAAAGGTGCTTTATATAAGGCACACATTACTCTGCTATTGCACTGTTCAGCTATTGAGAGAGTGACGCATTTGGCTAGTTAAAGCAGACACTATGAGGACATCAGAGGTCCTGTGGAACATTTGGGGGCCATGTTCTCTCTGATTTCTTTTTAAGTTGTGAGCAGATGGCCAAGCTGAGTAAGCATTAAACTATGAAGGCTGTGAGGACGCAAGGTGTGACGAAAAAGTTGGGACAATTGCACTATCTCATTCTTTTACTGTTACATCTTGTATGAGTAGGGAGCCCACTGTTAAACTAAATGAAGACTTCAAACACCATCGATTTGATGGTTCAGTAACAGAGCCATTGAACAGCAAACAATGACAATAAGTAACCTTTGGAGAGGACTTAGCACTTTATGACTATTATCTCATTTGAACCTCCCAGCAGTCCTGAGAGGTAGGTACTGTAATTATTCCCATTTCGTAGAAACTGAGGCAAACAGAGGTTAAGTGACTTGTTCAGGGTCATACTGCTAGTGGCTATCTGAGGCCAGATTTGAACTCAGGTCTTCCTAAGTCCAGGCCCAGAATTCTATCCAATGCTCCACCTAGCCACCAATAACTTAGAAGTCCTAGGTTCTTGAATTTAGAGTTGGAAGGGACCTTAGATGTCATCACTTCGATCTCCCTCATTCTACAGATGAAGGAACTAAGGTTCAGAGAAATTAAGTGACCAGCCCTGAGTCTCTCAGATATTAAGTGGAAAGGTAAGATTTTGAACACAAATTCTCAAATTCCAAATCCAGTATTCTTTGCAGTCTAGAGCTTCTGTGGCAGGCAGCTAGTGGGTATGGTGGATAAAGTGCTGGACTTGTATTCAGGAAGATCTGAATTCAAATCCTGCCTGAGGCACTTAGTAGCTATATGACCCTGGACTTATGACCTCACTTAACCCCGGTTGCCTCAGTTTTCTCATCTGTAAAATCAGCTGGGGAAGGAAATGGCAAACTACTTCTGTATCTTTACCAAGAAAACCCCAAATGGGGACATGAAAAGTTGGACACAACTGAAATGACTGAATAACAAGCTTAACTTACAAATGAGGAAACAAGCCAAATGTACTGCAAAAAAAATTAGCCTTAAATGGTTAGAGGATCTTGTAGAAATAACCGACTACTGTCGTTTTCGCTTAGCCAAACCAAAGTTATGGTTTCTCTTTTTAATTTTGTTATTTTTCAGCGATCTATAATTTTTCCTCATCCCTCATTCATGTATAATCTATGTGCCGTATAAACAACATATAAATGTCAGTAAATGTGAAGATACAAAGGTCCCCAAAAGCTGTGGTTCCTTAGTGTTCTAAGAGCTCTGTGTGCTACTGATCTGGTTGGGAGTCATGGTTAGTAGAAACCATTACATAGCTAAAAGTTTCCCACTCATGCTCACATAAGGGAAGCAGTTAGGAGGTCGATGCCTCAGAGAAAAATGTGTTTTGACAATATATCAATTAACAACAAAAACCTGAAAGAGAACAAAGATTCATTACTTTCAACTTTCTCTTTTCATGATCTTTGGTGTTTCCCACCCCTCCCCCATCCTACTTTTGCGACTGACAATATAAAATTTATACATGCTGCAAAACATGTGAGATGAACATTTAGGGCTTAATCCATTCCTTCCTTCCTTGCCCAGGCACTTATACAATAATAAATGTCTGAGGCAAGATTTGAACTGAAATCTTTCTAGTGTCTTCAAGCAGACTCTTGATAATCACTTTTCATGGTCACTGCAAGGAAAATGATTGTTGGGTGAGGATTGGTTTAGCTCAGGAGTGGGGTACCTATAGCCTCAAGGCCACACATGGCCTTCTAGGTCCTTGGGTATGGCCTTTTGACTGAGTCCAAGTTCTACAGAACAAATCCTTTTACTAATGGAATTTGTTCCATGAAGTTTGGGTTAAGTCAAAGGGCCGCACTTGAGGAGCTAAAGGGCCACATGTGGCCTCTAGGCCTCAGGTTCCCTACCCCTGATCTAGTTGGTCTCTGAAGTGCTTCCTGTCCCTGAGGTTCTGTGATTTTCTAAAGCATCACTGAAAGCTGCTGTCTTGCTGATATGGTTTCCTCATTGCTTTGTCAAGCCCACTTCCCATTCTTATATTAACATAGTACTTTGTAACCTACGAATCACTAAATACACACATTAACTCATTTCAGCTCCCAGTGAAATCAGTTGTACAAATTTTATTATGCCCATCTGACAGAAGAGAAAATTGAGGCTCTTCTTGAAAAGCAACCTATTTGCTTATGAATCCTCAGCAAGGAGGATGATAATGAATCTAGATAGAATGTCCTTTTTTTCATATTTGCTATTGAATTGTGCCCTGACATGCAGGAGACAAAATGTCTACTGCTTAGGCACTCACCTACCTAAACTCCTCCCCCTTTTGTAGCCAGGATCAAAAATGTCCACCAGCATCCCATGTTATCACAATATGTTTAAATAACAGATGCTGGCTGAAACTCATTAAATTTATCTGCCTTGTTTTCAATCCACTATGACACTTTTTCATATTTTTTGAATGAAATACAGATAACCACCATTCCATAATAAAGGACTTATTTTGGTTATTTCAATGTCTTAATATATTTTTAGCTGTTATCAAGGCAATTTTGATCCAGTTCTTTCCAAACAATGGGTTGAAATACATCAGTGAGTCATGAAAATTTGCCTGTGAAATGTAGCCTAACAGTGCTAATAAGACAGATAATGCTGACTTCCAAGATAACCACTATGCTATTGAAGCTTTATGAACTATTTTTAAGTGAAGATAAAGTTAATTTCAACCTAGTAGCAAAAGTCTCTTCCAAATGGAGAAGCTATTGTTCAATTTTCTGTGGACTTGGATATAAAAAAACAATGATTAATCCTTTCTCTGAGAAATGGATTTAAGTCTATATTCACTTCTTGGGGAGAAAAATGAGGCAATCAAATGACGCTTAGAAGTATTGTATGAAAGTTTTCCTTTGAAGAATAATTGTTATATCCACATTCTTAGTTCATAAATGCATATTACTCTCATAAAAAAGTAAAGAAGGTACAGCAGGTTAAGCGATAAGTGTGAGTCTTTACTCTTTAGTAGTACTGGCTGGGGAAATATCTGATGATATTTAATGCTGGCAAATGTAAAAGATTGTTCTTATGCTTGAATTCAAAAACACAATGCAATACAGAGTGTGACTAGACAATAGTTTATGTGAAAAATACCTAGTGGTTTTAAACCATTTAAAGCAATATATGAATCAATAGTGTAATGCAGCGATCAAAAAACTGAGTGTTGTTTTTTTTTTTCCTTTTGGTCCAAACCTATGATTTCAGTTATGTAAGGAACTCCTTGGGGTGAAAATTCACTAGCTGGACTCAAATCCACAACTTGATTGTGAATTGGAGTCTTAGAGAGCTATTTGGACCACTGAGACTTTAAATGATTTACCTATGCTAGCAGATATCAGAGGCCTCACTTGATACAACCCCAGTGGCAGATAAGACAGCAGAAATTATATGTACATCATACCATTTCCCCATGATTTTAATTTCCTATATTATGTCTTTATGTTTTGTAAGCTTTTTGTTCCAACTAGCTTGGAGATGAGCATTTGTTATAGAGAAAACTATCTAAAATATTTCTCAGATGTTTGTAGAGTAGTGACTCTAGGAAACCCTAACCCAAATAATCTAGGAGATTATGGCGATGGATCAATGGGTGATAAAGATTCCATTCAAGCACAGTTTGTTGTTTGTGTGCTCCAAGATATTTTGTGGTTTACGTATGTAACATGGGACTTTGCCATCCATCGCTTGATTAAAAAAAAAATTGTGAGCTTCTACTTATAATTCTAGCCACAAGGTCTTGTCTTGCTAGGTATTTTGTAAGGGCTGTGTTTTTTCACTTTGTAGTGATAGACTACACAATTGTTACAATTTCCGTGCATAATCTACAATGGTCAGTCCAGCCTCCTTAAGGCTAACCCTGCTAATATCTGTCACTAGGTTATGATAACTTGATCCTGAATGGCCACCATAACACCTATTTTTCCACAAACAGATCTGAATTTCTCAAACATCTGTTCACTGCTTCTTTGTCAACATGTTGTTGACTGAGTTCTTAATTACGTTAACCATGAAGTGCCTTTTGATTTCATCTTGTATTTTAGTCACAATAGGCTTCATTCTAGAGGTAAATTACTACAATTTACATTCTACAAATCCAATGAAATGCATTTGTATAACCTTTAACTTTGGACGTTGATGTCTGTTTAATCCATAAGTATTTCTGGAGGTTTTTTATTAGTTTGGCATTTTCTCTAAGAATGTCTATTAATTCGCTTTCTCTTTTTTTGGCAAGAAATTGTTTACATTTCTAATACCACCTTAGGGTGATGGGCCTTAGATTTTGTTATTAACATATAGGTTTTGATGAGGTTATTTTCTAAATCCCATATGAAACATTTAACAATTCTGAAAAAATGTACATTGCCTATTATTGTACATGTATTACCTGTTTTAAACATGCCTCTTCCATTCACCTTTGATATCATACTATGAGTGAGTCTCTTAATAGACTTAGTTACAGCTTTCTCCTTGATAGCTCTGTGTTCAATGTGTCTTACCTAGGGAAAACCAAGGTTTTGGTCTATTTTCTCCATTAGTTCATTGTGACCTCTGGATTTAAGCTCAAAGCTTTCAGATTTATCTCTCTTTGCCATACATTGAGAATTTAATACTTTTGGAGGCCAAATGGCATTTGATGTCATTAGAGAGAGGTTCCACAAGATGAAGAAGCTTTTCTATATAAGCTGATGTCATCCATGTACATCAAGTGATAAATAAGGTTTTTTGGCTTAATTCCATCTTAAGTTGAACACCACATTTAATCCTGTTTGGGAGACATGATAATCTATTTAAAGCTAGATAAAACCATAATGGGTTTAAACTGTCCCTTTGCAAATACCAAATTATACATCATTTTTTTTTCTTGGTAGTGGCATGTTTTAGAAAATAGTTTTTCATGTAGACTACTTGGGTCTACTTTATATCTTTCTAGTACACCAATAAGTCATGAATGCAGAAATAAATCAAAGGTATTACAATAATCAATAAAGGCAGTAGACATGTAATAACACTTTTAATATGCCATTTTAATTATTACCAAATCAAAAATAAATTGCTCTTTACATGCCTGAGACTTTTTTTGGCATACCTTCTTGTTCCTCAGCCAACCTATTACTTTCTTACAAGTGTTTGCATTTTTTTCTAAAAAAGCTAAGATCCATTATGTAAAGTATATAAATGTACACACACACACACACACACACACACACACACATACATATATATGTATATAAAAGGAATATATTCAAAGGAGTCACTGGTGTTCTCATCTTTTGGTACTAACTATGTGATGCTTGCTATTAAAAAAAAAAGATGAGAACAGCCTTGCATCTGAAAAGAACTGATAGAGTATTTTACTGATAATTCATGCCCTAAGGTGAAGTGTTGAGCCAATAATGATGAATCTTATCTGGTCCTACTATTTCCCAGTTATGCAGAGAGACTAGAGATTCAATATTGATATAACTTGATATAACTGTTGTGTCATTATGGTTCATAAACTTGCTGTTTCATGTGATCCATTTTAAAGTTTTATTGTTTTAGGTTTCTTGTGATCATATAGATGATTGGAAATCTTCCACATCGCTCTTTTCAGAGATTTTCTCTCTCTCCTATGACTTATTTCTCAAACCTCTATGGTAGAGGTTTGCTTGATGTCAAATCATTGGTTTTTTTTTTTTTTTTTGAGCCACCTCCACTTCTTTTATCTCTATATATAACTTTTTGATTTTGCTTTCATGGGATGATTAAGACAATCTATCATTTCTGACTCCATTGCCCATTCTATTCCATTCTGATTCCATGCCCAGATTCCATTGTTCATATTTCTTTTTTTGCTGCCTTTAATGGGGTTGTATGAAACTTAAGTTTTTACTGCATGTATCAGCTGGATATTAACCTAATGTTCTAATGCCTTTCCAAAGATGTTCAATTGCTTTCTCAAGTTACTTCTGATGTGCTGGTGTTTGACACTTGTACAAGCATTCCTTGATAGCTCCATCTTTCTTTATATGGTTTTTACTGAGGTAATGGTCACCAAATATACCATCATATACTAGTGCTTGAATTTTTGTATGTTTTGTATATTTTCTATCAAACATTGTGGGAGAATGGAAATGCTAGCTTTTCGGAATTACTCTGTTTTTGTGCAATTGGTTTGCTAGTTGGAATCATGCTATCAGGCTCAAAGAGGACATTTTAAAACTACAGCCTGATTATGCCAATTTCCTTTTCAAAATTATTTGAGACATCAGTATTATTTCTGTTATCAGTTTCATTTGTAGGTATAATTGCCATAGTTTGCATTAAGTGAAGATTTTTAATGATCTTTGGTTCCTTAATTTTTCCCTCTTTGGATTTCAGCAACTCCTTGATTTCATCACTTATTTCATTCAGTCTAGGCTTGGGGATGATATCCTTTTGTTTCCATTTAAAAATTTTTAATTTTCAAGTAAGATTTTGTCCCCTTAATCTGTCTGTCCCATTGCCCTCCATTGAGCAAATTTTTTAAAATCCCTCAATACATAGAATCCGGAAAAACAAACTCTCCATTAGCTATGCCCAAAAATGTCCCTTTCTGCATTGTAAGTTCACCATCTCTCTGTCAGGAGCTAAATAGTATGCTTCATCTTCATTTTTGGACCAATAGTTTATCATTTAGTTGATCAGAGTTCTCAAGTCTTTCTAATTTACTTTTTCTCTGCAATGTTGTGATCATTGTATAAATTGCCCTCCTATTTCTTTTCAGTTCACCCTGCATCAGTTCATAAAGGTCCTCCAGTTTCCTCTGAAACTGTCCATTTATATAATAATTTTATAGAGCAATAATATCCCATTATATTCATATACTAAAATTTGTTTAGCTCTTCACCAATAGAGTACTAACTCCTTAATTTCCAATTTTTAGCTACCATGAAAAGAACCATTAATAATTTTTTTTATAGAGAGAGATTCCTCTTCCTCTATTTTTATTTCTTTGGGGTATTGGCCCAGTAATGGATCCAGGTAGAAAAAAAATCTAATCTCCGTATGATAGGCTTTCAAATTCTTGAAGACAGCTTCCATCAGCCCCCTACCCCTAGCCAATCTTCTCAAGTCTAAACAACCAGAGTTACTCCAACCAAGCCTTATGCAACATGATTTCAAGACCCCCTCATCAGCCTGGTTGTCTTCTGTTAGACACACTCCAGTTTCTAAATCTTTCCTAAAATAAGATATTCAGAACTAAACACAATGGTCATCACAGTGTAAGAAACTAGGGATGTTGCCCTGGAGACTGGGCATTATACTCTTATTGATGGAGCCCAAGATTGGATCAGCTTTTCTAGCTCCCGTACTGCACTTGTGACTCATATTGTGCTTGCAATAGGCTCTTGTAAGAGAACAGGTCACTGCTTCATTTGAAGTTTCAGTAGTCCTTAAATTTGCCTCACAGTAGGAAGACACTTATATTATTTCAGTGGGTGCCTCTAAATGCTACTGAAAGCATGACTCTTTGTGTTTGTTCCTCATACTGTAATGTGTTTTCCATGATAGTTTAATCTTAAGTCTTTTTTAACAGAAAAGATACAAAGTTCTACATCTCTAGGTTTTCAGGTCCATGTTTTAGAAATGAAGAAAATTATCTATTGTTAAAATTCATGGTAAGGGCTTTGATTGCTGATTGCCATCAGGTTTGGAGAATGGCTAGTCATTATCAAGGATGTCCAGAGGTCACCCTTTAGAGCATTTCAAGGAATATTTTGCTGAAAAGAAGGGAAATTTAATAGAGCTATGTGAGTGTTGGAGCTGGAAATAGATTTTTGAGTAGAGACAGAACAAATGAATGACGAATCACTGGTTACACAATTGATATATGCAGCACTATCCAGAGATAAAGAAACTGAAACATAAAAACATCCAGAGAACCAGGGAAACATAGAGACACAGAAAAAAAGTCACTGGAATAAATGAAAGAGAGACAGATACAGCAGCATACAGAGATGTAGAGATGTACAGGCATAGGAGACACAGAGACAGAGGCAGACGAACAGAGACACAGAGAAACCGAGAAAAACTGAAACACATTGAAAGATAGAGACAGACACAGAAAGGCAAGGCTTGAATAAAATCCTGATGATATCAAGGTCTCTACTTTACACTTCAACTGCAGAGTTCAATTTCTTTCCAAAATCTGGTTTCTCATATTCTTCATCTACTGACAGGTACATTGTAGCATTTAATTAAGGTAAATGTTATTCAGACTCTAAATAAAGGACCCCTGTCAATCATGCAAGCTGAAAGACTTGGGAGAAGTTCAAAATACTGAGAGATGACAGATAGCACAGCAGGAAGGAAGTTGACCTGTATAGTATTAGACTTGTCATTTTCTCTTTTATCTACCAAGCATCACAAGGCATATTATTTAAAAAACTCATTTGGTTTTATTTTTAAGGATTAAATGCTATATGAAAAGTATACTGGAGGAAAAATAGCTGTTTTAGCTTTGGGTGCTCAAAGAACCAATCAGCCACAGTGATATTGTCATGCTTGGGCATTTCTATAGAGCCTCGGACCAGAGACCTCAGCTGCTTTCTTGATAGGCAGGTACAAAATTGTAGTTCAGTTCACTAAAAGGAAGAAAAACCTAGCACAGACTAGGAGGACTTTTCAAATTGCCACATACTCACTAAACCATAATTACAGTAAAGTCAAAACTGTGGCTACAGAAACATATTTTTAAAGAATAGTATTGTAAATAAAAACTGAGCATTCCCATAGAGGCAGCAGAGTATAATAGAAAAGACAGGCAAATTGGTTTCTAGTCATAGCTCTGGTGTCTACTAGGCATTTATAAATCAATCTCACCAAATGTGAAAGTGTTGGCCTAATTGTTTTTCTCAGAGCTACTGGGTGAAGTAATAGAGAGAAAGCCATCAACTAGGCAGTCAAGAAGGCCTGGGTTCAAGTCCTGCCTTTGAAAATTACTGGCTTTGGGGCAGCTAGGTGGCACAGTGGATAAAGCATTGGACCTGGAGTCAGGAGGACCTGAGTTCAGATCCAGGCCTCAGACAACTGACACTTACTCTGTGTCCCTGGGCAAGTCACTTAACCATGATTACCTTGCAAAAGAAAGGAAGAGAGAAAAAGGAAGGAAGGAAGGAACGAAGGAAGGAAGGAGGGAGGGAAGGGAAAGAAAGAAAAATAGGTTGATAGATAGATAGATAGATAGATAGATAGATAGATAGATAGATAGATAGATAGATACTGGCTTAGTGAACCTAAGTAAGCCACTTAAATTCTCACTTCCCCATTCTTTTATGACACCCCACCCTCTGCCCCTGCAATTCTCTAAGACCAGAAGTGCCAAGAACGTGCCTATGGAGCAAATTTCTTACCTGGAAGTTGCACCAGTGAAATCACAAATCCAATGCAATGGGGGAAAAACGTGCTTTCAAATCTAAACTGATATGTTCCTATGACAGTAGAAATGATTATGAAATATATGTGAAATATATGCCAGAGACTGTGAATGAATATTTTCCTATTATAATTTCCTACAAAAGTATAGAGAAAATGTCTCTTTATAGAATTATCTTAGGAGGCCAAGAGACATGAAAGAGATGAGTAGCAATTGACAATTAAGCAAATTAAACAAGGAATAGAAGTATCATTGACTTCTTCCATAATAATTGGAAAGTTGAGGCATAATAATCGAGTAGGGTGGGAAAGATGTGTTTTAAAGAATAGCTGCTTCTTAGACAAATGATGAGTTTTCTTATTAGAATTAAAATCACAGACTCTGAAAGTCAGAAGGGGCCTTAGGAGTCATCTAGCCTGCATCTTTTTTGATATATGAATCTTGTTCTCCAACTTTCATGACAAGCAGTCACCCAATCTCTGCTTGGATACCTCAAGTAATAAGTATCTCACTACCCTGATAAGGAAACCCATTCCGTTTTCAGATGGTTCTGGGAATATACTCTGAGACATGGAGCTGAAAGTCTCTACCTTGTGATTTCCACTCATTGGCCACATTCCTATGGAACCACACAGAATAAGGATAAATTTCCAACAGGTGCTTATGTTTGTTGACTGACATGTCTACTCCTTCAAACACATAAAGAGTTGCAGCTAAGAATGTAGCAGTAGACATTAAATCGGAAGACTTGGGTTGGAAACTAGACTCTGTCACTTATTTCTCATGTGACTATGGATAAAGCTCTCCGAGCCTCAGTTTTGTCATCTAGAAATTGGACCATAATGTTTGCATGACCTCCTTCGCAGGGTTCATGTAAGGAAAGTGCTGCATATAAACTGTGAGTTGCTATACAAATATGTAATACTACTACTGAAGAAAGTACGCTGTGTCCACTATGCCATCTCTCCCTTATTTCTCTTTTCTCACTGCATATTCAGTAACTTTCTATTTTCTTTATAATTCTGTAATATTGTTTTAGAGCCATAGTTACACATTTCCATTGCCCTAGGAGACCATTCAATAGGTACGTATAAATGAAGTCCCTAACAATTATTCTCTTAAACATATATCATGGCTTGAGATTGAGGTTGAATTGCCAATACTTAACTGATTGAGCATTTTTCTCTGTGTTTAACAAAATATTTGATGTAAGAAAAAATTAAATGGCTAAATCAATAGGATTTTTCATGCCGTCCACACAATTTGGATATGCAAATGGCTACAACCATGGGTTGACTATGCCAACAACTCCTTACTTGAGTTATATAATCACAAAAAAGAGGTCAACTAAGATTCAGGGGTCAATTAAGATTGAAACAGAAATCTTAACTCTTTAACATTTTCAACCCATCTTTGATCTTATCAGCATGGTATTTACACTGCTAGGTGGCAAAGTGGATAGAGTGCTGGGCCTGAAGTCAGTAACACTCATTTTCCTTATTTAAAATCTGACCTCAGAGACTTAATAGCTATATAACCCTGAATAAGTCACTTAACCCTGTTTGCCTCAGTTTCCCTCTCTGTAAATTGAGCTAGAGAAAAGCAGGGCAAATCACTCTAGTATCTTTGCCAAGAAAACCCTGAATGGGGTTATGAGGAGTCAGACATGATTGAAAAATGACAGAACAGCAACAAAAATGGATTATAACCCATCCATTTTTCTCTTTTTATTCTGCCTGTATTAAGTTTTTAATAGAGGACACGATCAATGCTATAAAGGCCATCCTTGGATTCTTGTAACATTTTGTAGATACTTGTACAGAATTTTTATATATCTATTATCCCTCCTGTATACAACTTTTCAAGCCCATATATTATACATGTCATAGACGCAGAGAGAAGTACATATATATGTACACACATACACACGTATGTATGTGTATGTATATATGTGTTCGTATGTGCATATATATAACATATATATTTCTCCTCTATGTGTCACTCTTGCTTTTAGGGTCATTGGCAATTTTGATCCTTGCCTTTTAACAAGATACTTTTTTCAGTAGTGAGCAGATTGTAATCATTGTAAAAATTTTAAAATTTGCATTCCAGCTCAATTTTTTCTTTTTTATTTTGGGACCCACATCATTGCTCAACATCAATCCATCCACGCTATACATACCGATGGACTGATTCAATGGGATGCTTTTCTAGCTACATGACATAACATAAATATAGCAAATAAATCTCTTTAAAGATTGTAAATCATTTTACAGCTACGACCACTTAAAAGTGAGCTTTAAATTTGCGCATGACATGGGGTAATAGAAAGACATATATCGTCCCTATTTGATGATAGTAGTTAGCAAAATTACCAAGAAATTGAAGTAGTGTCAATAAAAGGAAACTACTCTTTAGCATTCTTCCTAATTAACTATCTGTTCATTCAAACTGCTCAATTTGGCAAACAGCTCTACTTAATTAGAATTTCCCAATATAAATCTGGTGGTTCTTAACCTGAAATGATCAAGTAAGGGGAAATATCTAAGTTTGTTCACAATTCCTCTCTTGTTTAATTTGTAATCAGCAGTTTGCTTATAACATGTTGAACCATCCCATTCACTTTAAATCCACATCCATCCCAAGATGATTATATGAGTTTAAAATCTTGAGAATCTTCATTTAAAGTGCTTTGTTAGACAGACTGATGAATGCCCTTCAAATTGTCGCTTTCAACATAAGCTTCTTGCTTCATAAGATCTCTTTGATTGCAATCTGTTTCTTTTGGCAGGTCCTTTCAAATTGCCAATAGCAAAATTTGCTTTGATGTTTAAGCTGACCCCTCTTTCTTTGAAAAGAAAATGTTCAAATATTTTTCAGCAATGTATCCAAATAATCATTGTTTTAGTGTGGAGATGGTATGTAGAGGATCCAATGAAGTTAAAGAAACATATATTTTGTTTTACTCTTCCCTGAGCCAGTAGTTTTATCACTTCATTTATTAGACCTACAACGTAAAGAAACATTCGGACCTGGTATTAAATATAAAGATTAAATAAGGTGAGTGATTCTGCCCTTTGGAGCTTCCAGTTGATTGAGAGATATGGTAGACATAAATAGTTATAAAACCTCATGATATGCACAGTAGAAACATAAATGATATATATTATTATATGGAATAAACTTCTTCCTGCCCTCTACTTCCCATAAGCTGCTTATTGAATCCTTACCCATCATTTAAGACCCAGTACCCAATTCAAGTGTCATGGCCTCAGGAAACCTTCCATGATTGCCCCATCAGAATTGATTTTACTCATACAAGAGCTAACAAAACATTTCATTTTCTCCTATCCTATGCATTTATACCTGCAATCTTAAATATTTATCTGTATATGTATCACATTCAGATAGTAGGCTGGAAGTTCCATAAAACAATGACTGTCAGCTAAATCCGTATCTCATCCTGCATCCACCATAGTACTCTATTCATTAAAAGAAATTAATAAGGGGCAGCTAGGTGGCACAGTGAGTAGAGCACCGGCCCTGGACTCTGGAGGACCTGAGTTCAAATACGGCCTCAGACACTTGACACATGTACTAGCTGTGTGACCTTGGGCAAGTCACTTAACCCCTATTGCCCTGCCAAAAAAAGAAATTAATAAATATTTGTTGAATTTAATGAAAGATGGGAGATAGAAGAGGATACCAGTCATTATTATCTGGGATATTGAGAAAAACTTCATGGAGAAGTAGCATTGGAGCTGGAATTTGAAAACAGTAAACATAGAGAACATGGAAGGAAGCAGTATGAGATGAGGAAGGAGATATAAAGTAGCCTTAATTGTGGAGGAACTTTAATGTCAGGTTAAGGATCATGGACATTATTCAGTAGGCCATGGGGAGTCATCGAAGTGTTTTGAGTAGAGGACTGGCATCACAGGCATGAAAATCTTAATTTGGCAAGAGATGGAGGATTAATTGAAGAGACAACAAAGTGGGGACAAGAATGGTGCTCAGGAAGTTATTGCAATAGTTTAAGTGGAGGACTTGTAATAGGGTGGTGGATTAGGGACAGAGATAATGGGATGGATGTGAAGAGATACCATGGAGTTGGAATTCATAGGCCCTAGGAGACAAGTTGGATATGGGATGTAAGGAAGAATGAAGAGTCACCCATTTCTGATATGAAAGTGAATGGTGGCACCACTGATATAAAATTAGAGGCACATATGGGGTCAGAGTCTCTCAATGAATTCATAGTTATTTAAATTTGTAAATTATAGTCATGACCAGTGTGCATGTACTATGAATTTAGTGAATAAGATGCTCAGTTTAAAAGTCCTAGTCTAGGAGCTTCAAATTAGCTGTTCAGAAATGTTGCACAATAAGCTGTATACATGTACATGTACATATGTTCTCAGCCAAAAATATTCTATATCCAAGGTCATGCCTCTAATGATTTTATTTTTGCTTAACAGCTCATTGTAGTATAAGCTAATGGCATGGTGCTGTAGAATTCATTTTGAAGTAGGTTTTTGTGGAGAAAGGCCATTTTAAGAAATAAAATTCAATGGAAATAAATAGATTACTGTCTGCCTCAGATTCCTTTTCAGTTTTTCAAAAATGAAGATTTCTTGAGTTTATTTAAAAGTCTAGTCTTTTCTCCCTTCACTCCCTTCTTGCTTAAGTTTTAAACCAATCAAAAAATGCCAAAGTATAAAAAATGTTCATTTTCACATCCCAGGACCCCACCACCCCCGGCAGTGCCTTTATGGATGGTTTTAAGGATCTATATTCATGACTTAATTTTTCAGTAAAATGGTCAAGCTATGGTAATTTTAGAAGTTTTGGACCATGACTAGTTCAGTGTTTGGAACTCTGTGTTCTTTGCCCATCAAGACAGAAATTTGCAATCCTTTGAAGTGTGCTCTGTCATATTCTTCTCTTGCCCTTATCGATTTAGTTACTTTAAAATCAAGTTTTTGAACAAATTGAAGAGCTGAATTGTCCTAGCAGGAAAAAAATTGTAACTATAACTGTATATTCCTGTAATACCAAATGCAGTTCAGCATGCGTGAATCCCACCCTAGACATCCTTTGCTGAGTTTAAAACCCAATAAATGCTTCCAAAATCTATTTTCACCTTGCCAACTCCATCACATCCAGTGTCAGTCATTGCAGATGGAGATTTCTATTCATCCCCTTGAAGGACTTCCATTTTGTAGTTATATCAATCAGCCGGTGTCTTCCGAGCTCTGTGAAAGGCAGAGCTGTTTTACTGAATGCACTGATCATATTTTTCAGATAATCAATCTATCATTTAATCACTTGTTGAGCACCTACTCTTTTCCTCACTTTATTTATTCCCTTTCCTGCTCTAGTCACTGTTCATTCTTTCACATTAGTATGAGCTTTTATAGATTTAGAGGTGAGGTTTTTTTAAAGTACCTGCTTTTTATCTATCTGCAGCCAGCTCTATTTTCTAGGTTTTCATTTTTATGTCTATAGAAGAAAAGATATTAGGTCCAAGATGCCATTGTAATGGAATCTTACTAGGTTCAGTAAGACCAAGGCAAATGCAAAAGTGATACTCAGAGAAATCTCTTGGTTACAGAGCTACTGAACATAATTCCATATATTTGATTGTCTTGATCCTCTGATTTCATGTGACTATGAAGGTCCTAGATAATGGACTGTTGTTGTTTTAGTCACTCCTGATTCTTCATGACTTTGTTTTTGGGTTTTCTTGGTAAAGATGCTGCAGTGGTTTGCCATTTCCTCATCCAGCTTATTTTATAGATGAGGAGCTGAGGCAGACAGGGTTAAGTGACTTGCCCTGAGTCTCACAGCTAGTAAGTGTCTGAGGCTGGGTTTGAACTCAGGAAGATGAGTCCTCTTGATTTCAAACCCAGTGCTCTACCCACTGTGCCACCTAGCTGCCCCAGATAATGGGTCTAAATCATGTAGAAAGAGAAAGAATCATGTCAATAACTTCTTACCATATAATGCTTGACAATTTTTTATAGTGCATTTGTCTTACAATGCATCTTCTTCACTCCTTACAATAATCTGATGAAGCCAGTGGGGGGGCCTATTATCTTTCCATTTTACAAAAAATGAAAATAAGTCCAGAAGAAGTGATCAACTGTGATTCTTTTTTTGAGGTTTTTTTTTTTTTCACGTGGAGCAGAAAGTTTGTTTTGGAGAGAAATAGCAGTGGGAGAGAAGACAGTCTGACCTAGGGATAGGGATGGTGATGCGGTGGACTCTGGGTAAAACTGTACCAGGGAAAATGGTGTGGGAGGAGGCATATGCCCCCATGAAAAGGACACCAGTGTGACAACTTTGAGGCTGATTCTTGAAGGGATTTCAGTTATGCTACAGCAAGAGACAGAGGTATCCTTCACAGAGAGGAGGAGGCAAAGCATCTGAGGGAAGAAACAGGACAACACCCCGCCTCCCTAGACCAATGGTGACATCTTAGGACAAAGTCCTGTTCTCCTTGTGGTATTTACAGCTCTGAGTGAAGTGACTTGTCCAAGGTACATAAGTAATAGATTTCAATACTAGAATTTGAACCCAGGTCATTTTTTTACAGGTCTAGGTCTATTTCCACATACCATACTACCTTATTGTTGATAACATTATAATAGGACAATAATCAAATTATTTAATAATAATAATTCATTGTTATTACTTGAAAGAAAATTACTCTTTGGGGACAAAGTACTAGATGGAAATCCTGTATTTATGTTTTAACAATCCGGCTAGAAGCTTCTGTGGGGGTGTAAGATCCACCCACAGCCAGCACCCAGAAAGATGCCGGCATGCTGGGAAAGCACAGGTTCTTTTGATCTGCTTAACCAAGGAAAGCAAGGCGAAGGGGTTGACAAGCTTATTTTAATCCAGCATACAGACAGCATTCAGTTAGTTCTGGGGAAGAAGTCAGCACCCTGAACTTCAGAACATTCATTTAGTTCAGGGGAAAAAACCAGCACCCTGAACTTCAGAATAAACACAAACAAATTACAAATATCAACAGACAGATGTAATACAATTCATAGTTACCAACATCTAGGCTCAGCCAGGGAGCTCAGAACAAGGGCTGGCCCAGAGTCATGCTCGCCACCACTGCTGCTCCAACCAAAAAAAGGGATCTTCAAGCTGTCTTCTCTCCTCTTATAGAGTTTTTGACATCATCAAGCATCACCTGAATGACCAGAGCCGATTGGTTCTTGAGTTGGCCCCTCCCCTTAGGACCCTGGGAGGCTCACATCCACGCAGAATAGGTTAACACCCAATAGGGCATGACTCTGGAGTTAACACCTCCCCTTAGCCAGCCCCATGAATCGTCACAAAGAGGCGGACTTAAACCCACATGGTCTAAAAGGCTCTGCTGTCCCAGACATATAAACTAGGCCCTCCCTGGAGTTAGCCCCACCTTGGGCCCCACCTTAGTTGCCAATCCACACCCACATAGGTTCCACACCTAATAGGGCTCTGGGCTTTACTCAAGGAAAACAAAGGTCATTTTGCTTGCCAACACAATTTAATGGAATGTTTTGTGTGAAGAAGGGGTAAAAATATGAAGTATTCCTTGGAAGACTAACAGTATAAAGAGACCTTAGAGATCATCTATTCCATCCTTTAAATATATTCACCATAATGTTCTTGACAAGTCGTCTGCTCTTGACATTTGAATAGTAAGAGCTGGCCATAGAGATGGTGCCAGCAAAGAATCAAGGAAAGGGACATACATCTTTGTGTCTGTTTGTCCCTTAGGCTCAGTAGTGGTCTAAACTCTTTTTAATATCAGAAGTGCCTAATGAGTTCCTCCTTCGTGTGCAGAATAGATCTCATGGGTAATTTTTTTAGCAGTTCATCTGTGCGATGTGAAGCAAAAAAACCACATCCACTAACTTCTTCTATCAAAGGTGTGAGGAATTTAGAGCATGTTGCAGGAAGTTCAAATTAGTTCTATAAGCATCTCTTGTATTCATTTTGCATGAAGCCGTGTGTCTCACATTCAACCCATGTACCTTTGACAAAGCCTTATGTTCCCTCAACTGTGCTCCCTGATGTTACAGTGAGAAATGCATTTAGTAACTGATTTCCAAAGAGATTGCCCAAATGTTACAGAACAGGAAACTAAATTGAATGTTCTCCCGGTAACCTAATCAGAATAAAAGACTTTTAAACTGAAGACAAAGGAAGATTGAATTATCTAGCTGGTGGGTTTTCCATTGGTATGAAAAATTGATATAGTTTGGAATTCTGAAGAATTCTACTTTGCAAGTATATTCTCCTGGGAGTGAAAGAGGATTTAACCTTACAACTAGTAGAGCTACAATTTTAATTATTGTTATTTTTTTTAAATTGAAGAATCATGTGACCTCATTTTATTAAAATGCCCTTTGGAATCACTGAATAAATAAAGCTAGACTTTTTAAAGATCATCTTGTCCAGTTGCAAAAGTCTCTCTCTCTCTCTCTCTCTCTCTCTCTCTCTCTCTCTCTCTCTCACACACACACAAACACACACACACACACACACACACACACACACACATTAGTGTTAAGATAAGGGCTAGGTCTAAACCAATTTTCAAAGTGGAACTACCCCAATTTCTTTACTGCATGGACTTTTTTTTTCACTCAACCAACCTGAACTATTATGGAAGGCATTGGCTGCCAAATCAACAATGTGTTTTAATAAGATAAATAATACTTGCCTCAGGAATATTTATAGCCTGCTGTCTTCTAATGCTGTCACAAATTCCCCAAGGCTGTTTACTTCTTATTAGTCAGAAACCACAAAAGTATGCTTTCAATTGTTACAGAAAAAAATGTTTTGATTTTGTTCATATGATTTGGAATTTCATTGTTCTATCTGGTTCCTATCTGGTTGCAATATGGTTCTTAGTCATCAGCAACAGTATAGAGACTATGAATGGAAATGTTTATGTGCCTTGTATCTTCCAGCTTCAGAGCTGGAATGGAACACAGGGGCCATGTAGTCCAATCCTCTCCTACAGTGTAGATGGGGAAACTGACACTCAACAAGGTTAAATGATTTGCCCAAGGACACCCAGTTGGTAAACTTCAGAGGCAGGGTTTGAACCCAGGTCATTGTATCACATAATAATTTATATTAATGAGATAATATATGGAGAAAATCTTTAGAATCCTTAAAGAACCATAAAATGTTAGGTATCATTACTATTATCATTGTTGAGTTGTGTATGAGTCATAGCTTCATCTTACTAGCTTATAAGATACTGAGGCCATGAGCTAATTTATTTCTGTATCTCCCCTAGGACTCTCTTTTTTTGTTTTTAAGCTTTTTTTAAGTGTATCTTTTGTTTTTACGTCATCTTCATTCCCCAATATTCTTTTTCTGTACCCAGACACATTCTGTACCCATTGTAACAAAGAATTTTTAAGAAGAAAAATATAAAAGGAAAAATGGAGGGAACAGTTAAGCAAAAGTACCCAATATATTAATCAAGTTCATTAGTAGGTGCTGTGTTTAATTTCCATCATTTTTTACCTCTACAAAGAGAGAATGATGTGGTGCATTCTCATATTTTTATTTAGTGTCAAGCTTTCGTCTTTTATTTCTGAAGTAGAATCGGTTGTATGGAAGACTGCCCAAAGAAAGGACTTTTGCTTTCTATTGGCAAATAAGGAAGAATCTTGTAATTAAGAGGTACCATAATAATAGAATAGGGCAGGTAGTAGTACAGTGGCTATAGGGCCAGGCCTGGACTTAGAAGATTCATCTTTCTGAGTTCAAATCTGGCCTCACACACTTACTATCTGTGGGACCCTGGACAAGTCACTTAACCATGTTTGCCTCAGTTTTCACATCTATAAAATGAGGTAGAGAAGGAAATGGCAAACTGCTCCAGTATCTCTGCCAAGAAAACCCCAAAATGGGGTCACAAAGAGTCAGATGTGACTGAACAACAATATAATGAACAGAGAGCTAGCTTCAGAATAAGGAAAACCTGGTTTCACATCCTATCTCTGGCAACTACTGCCCAGGTGATCATGGACAAGTCATTGAACCTCTCAGCGCCCAGGCAACTCCTTAAGGCTAGAGATGAGCCTAGGGTCCTACCTCAAATAAAGATTGGTAAATGACAGTCACTTTATGCATGTCCATTGGTCCTAATAAGTGTCACCTTCACCTTATTGACACAGGCAGCTCTCTAAGATTATAAACTGCAAAGTAAATATCTCTCTGCATTGGTAGAGGGAATTCTCTTGCCAAGGGTGCCCTACACTAGTGAAATCATATTTAGGGAAAAAACAGACAAACAAAAAACCCTCTTCCTTGTGTGTATTGGCAATCAAAATGGGCTCTTGGCACTTAATTCAGCCAAGTGCCCTTGAAGAGTTTGGCCTTTATTTCCTTGATTAAATTAGGAGCCCTTGATGACCTCCTTGCCTCAAGGGAAAGCCTAGTTTACATGGGTTTGAGTGACATGTTTGTGACATCAGAGGCTTTTAGACCACGTGGATTTAAGTTGCATTATTGTGACGATTTTAGGTCACGTGGGTGAGTCGCATGTGTGACTCACTCTTGACCCTGAAAAAGTTATAAAACCAGAGGTTGGATTTCTCTTTTTCGGACCTCTGACCCACAGCAGGGGTGGCACGTGTGACTCTGGGCCAGCTCCCGGGCTGAACTTAGATGTTGGTAACTATGAATTGTATTTGATCTGTCTGTTGATGTTTGTAATTTGTTTGTGTTTGCTCTGAAGCTCAGCTTTTTCCCCTGAACTAAGTGAATGATATCTGTATGCTGGATTAAAGTAAGATTGTTAACCCCTTAATGTTGCTTTCCTTAGTGAAGCAGATCAAAAGAACCTGAGCTTGCAGCATTCAGTGAGCTGGTTGTTGTTGGTTTTATGCCCCCAGAGCAGCTGCTAGCCGAATTGTTGAAACATTGTGATTACTACTTATGTCTGTGAGAACAGAAGCAAGGTTTGTTGACAGAAAAAGTGCTTCTGAGGCATATACCAAAGCTACTTTGTTAGCCATGAGACAGAAAGACCACATGAGGCAAGGACCCTCAGTAAACAAAATGCTAAAAGAGGCAAAGTTCTTTTAAGCCATGCTCTGTGAAGAACTCTACAACTCTTTGGACAATGCAACTCAATTCAATTTAAGAAGTGTTTATTAAGTTCTTGCTCTTTTTAAGGGATTGTGTTCCACACTGTTGTGAAGTATATCTCACAGATAGGGAATTTGTGGTAATTTCCTCCCTAACCTGAGACTCAGAGGTGTTAAGTAACTTGCATGGTTGCACAGCTAGTAAATCTCAGAAGGCAGAGAATTGAGTCCATGTTCTTGATGAGTGCGGCACTCTATCTGGTTTATCACCATGCCCCTCATGATAAACCAAAACCGAGACCAAAAACATCAAAAAAGCAAAACTGCCTATTTTCATCTACAAGCAATAAATGAATCAACAAGCATTCATTAAGGATCTATTATATTCTAGAAATTACTCTAGGTGTGGGATAAGAAAGATTCCCTACTTTCAAGGAACTTGTGTCTTTACATTTGTGATGGTAAATTGATGTTTGCTTATTTTCATCACTTCTGTTCCCATTAACTGAGGCCCTACTAAATGGAAATTTGAGATAATTCAGATGGAAAGAAAGGAATCTGAAGGGGTGAGGTAACCTTGAATTCTTGAATGCTATGTCAGTAGCATAGGGGCAGCTAGGTGGTACAGTGGATAGAGCGTCAGGTCTAGAGTCAGGAAGACTCATCTTCCTGAGTTCAGATCTGGTCTCAGACACTTACTAGCTGTGTGACCCTGGGAAAGTCACTTAACCCTCTGTTTCCTCATCCGTAAACTGAGCTGGAGGAAGGAATGGCAAACCGCTACAGTATCGTTGCCAAGAAACCCCAAATGGGGTTACAAAGAGTAAGAAAATGACTGGACAACAATGATGTCAGTAAAACACAAACTCTGGTATATCCTACCAATATGGAAAGACTTCAGGTGCAAATCTCTAAATGACTAAGTATATCACCCTGGCACTAGCCTTGTTAGTTTCAGAGGGGATAATCACTATAAAGCAGGCTACCAGATGAAGATTTCCTCCTAAGATATAGAAAGGTTGTGATCTGGGTTGATGGAGGAAATACATTGCTGAAATAAGGGATATTTGAAGTATAATATTAATAGTGTAGACAAACTTGAAAGAGAGTGGTCATGTTTTTAAAGTACAACTTCTGTTTCAGGACTAAGGTAATTTACTAAACTTGGCCTTGGAAAAGACAATAGCTTTCAACATGTAATCATTCTGTGTACTAAGACCAGGCCCAGTATTTTGACAATAGAGTTGCCTGTAGGCAAAGCCTATTAAAATGAACAAACAAATTCAAACCTACCAAATCCCCAAAGCCATAAATCAATATCCTTTTTAATTACCTTTCAGCCTTTTTGAAAAACAGCCAATCATGACCTTGTTCCCCATAAAATACTCAGTGAAATATTTGTCAGATTAAGCAAGAGACAACAAATGCCTGAAATTTTTTTAATCCTTTTGTTCTTAGCCTCAACTAATCAATCAGTTCTTTTATAAGTTAACTAATTGCTCTTCTTTATTTCTAGTAATGCATCATTCTGAATGCAAAAGCATACAGAACCTCTCTCCTTCTACCTTAGGAAGGAACCCTATAACACTTAACCTGAAGCCTCCTTCTCTTGCTCAGAGAAGTTGGTTCAATTTAAATCCATTCATAAGAAAACTTCTATGCAAGAGTACTCCCGTATGGAACTGTGACTGGTAGAATATTTGAATCTGCTGTGGTCTGTGCTCCTATTTAAGATAAATTCAAGTGTTAGCTAGTAGCAGCAAAGAACACAAACATGATGACTAGAGTCACTAAATTTTCTTGTTAATTTTTTTATAGTAGGATGATTGGCCTTTAAAATCCTTAGTTTCCATTGGCATCTGGACTTGGGATTTCATCTTATATAGAACTCCCAGTGTGGAAAATCCTCCCACCAAGGCAGCACTGTAACTTAGAGTCTAAAAGAGTTGCTTAGAGGATTGAGACTGACTGATTTACTTACAGTCATATATCTAGCATGTGTCAAAGGAAAGAATTTAATCCTTGTCTTTGTCTCTCCAAGGCCAACCTTTACCTATGAAACCATGTTGCCTCTCCATTCCTATATTATATTTTATTCAACTTTAGGATAAACTTGAGGTACCATCTTGAAATGAAGCAAGTAAAACTGTTGCTACCTATATCTGACTTTCATCTGTGTATATTCTATAGAAGTGGAGAAGTATCTATTAGCTGTGCTTATTTAGTATTGGGGGCTGTGGCCAGGAGTGGGCAGCTATACTTCCATCCTTGTACACGGTTCAGTCTCTTCTTTGCCGCAATGTCAGTAGCCAGAATCAGAGATGCTTCTTACTTTCTCTGTCACCTTCATTGTTTAACTTCCCTTGACCCTTTTGCTTTGGAAGCCCTGGCTAGTGCTTCCCCAGAGATTGGACTGGCCCTTTAAAGAAGGGGAAGCTGTTTGGATTTTGCTAGAGTATGAGGTCCACAACTAAAGAGGAATAGGATCAGAAATTTTATTAGAACTTCAATTACCTGTTGGGATTTCTAGCTGTCCTTTGCCATTGCAATAATGACTACAAGTAGAAGGAAGCATTATTTTAATATCCTTATTGTGAAAGCCTCATTCTTTTAATTTCCTTTTAGCAAAACTGGTTTTAATTATATTTTCTGATCCAGAGTGCCTTTTTTTGCATTTTAAATCTTGAACCTGAATTTCTGGACTCTCCTAACTTAGGCCTGGTGCCAAATAGGAAGGAAGAAAAGAAGAGAAGGCACAGGATAACTGTTTCATGACTGGTTATCATATCAGGTTCTTTTTCATAACTATTTGCAGTGTTGATGCCAATGAATCAACTAAATCAGCAAATATTTATTAAGCTCCTATTATGTGATAAGACAAATTACTAAAAACGTGGATTGTGAAAGATAGGAAAGAGAAAACAAGGATAAGATTTGCTTTTTGGTGGTTTTAATGTGTTTCCAAGAGAGACGTTTTGTTTCTGCAGTTGTAGAAAGTGTTCCTTCCATAGCTACTTTAAAAATCAAATTGTAGCAGAATCACCTTCAGAGACATTAATGGTAAAGAACAAGATAATGCTAACTATAACTCTATTCATTTGTAGACCATTAATTTGAGTTAATTTGCTAGAACTATCTGAGTAGAGCAGGTTCTACACCATCATTTTCAGCTGAGCTGCTTAAACTACCCTGGCAACTGGTATAGAGAAATTCTATTGATTTACTATTTATAAAGATTTGTATCTGCTGAGAACTATATCACAATGAACTCCACATAGGCATGCTATTTAAAAAATCTAGCACAAAACCATTCGTGCAGCAGTTTCCAAGATTTGTTTTATTTCCATTTCCTATAAAGACACTTAAGAAGTTGTTTGGTAAACATGGAATACAAACCTTTGGCTGTTTGTCTTCTGCTTTTCAAATGATGAATTGGTGATAAGACTGCTCTTTCCTAAACCAGCCTTAGGGATCAGAACATAAACAAAAACATAATACGTGCATGGAATTCTAGAGCTGAAAGTAATATTTAGTCGCACTTCCACAAAGAGCCAGGTGTACACAAACCAACTACATCCAAGGATACTTCTGCAATCCTTCAACTCACACATGATTTCTTTAGTGTGAGTAGACTCTGCTCAGACAATGATGATCTCCCATTGCCTTTGTAGAACTTCTTCACAAGTTATGTAGCGACTAGTGACTAACCTGATGATGAACCTATCCAGCCTTAGCTAGACTTTTCTGAGGAGAACATCCTGATTCAATCCCCATTTTTCTTCTATTTGAAGCTTCTCCTGTTTGTTAGACCCTGCTAGAGCTTACATCCCAATGGATAGGCGTCAAAGCAGGATTTTAGTGGAGAATATCTACGTGTATTTGGCTGTTAAAATATTTTGTACTTTATTACTTCTTGATATGATTCCAACCTAACAGAATGGAGAAGGAAGCAGCTATATGATCTGCTTGGGGGAGGTTGTAAGTACTCCAAAAGAATTCATATTGTCAACTTGCCTATCTGGGTGACAATGGTTGGAAATCCAAATTTTGGGCAGCACTCAGGATTTAGAGTCAAAGAAGCAGAGTTCACATCTTTGCTCTACTATCTACTGTGTAACCTTAGGTAATTCATACCCAATCTCTTTGTCTCAGTTTCTCTTGTTGTTGTAGTTGTCTTTGATGTTATCTGTCCTTAGTTCTTGAAGAGGTCTATGACATCAGAGAGGTGATTCCACGCCATGCAAGTGAATTGGATTTAAGTGAGAGAGGGTGACCTGTAAAAGGATGGGGGTTATACTAGATCATAGGACTATAATAGCCCAGATGTAGAATTCATCTAGCCCCACTCCCCATTTTACAGAGCAAGAAATCCTTAAATCTCCAGCTTTAGTCCTATGGTCATTAAAGACATGAGATCCTATAATATACCTCATGGTTTGTCTTATCCTTCTTCCTAATGAAATGAGCATAGATATGGCTAATTGAGAGGCTGATAATGTCTTTATTTGATCATATCAAACCTGGATAAAGCCAACTCCATATTGTGAGGCAACCCTATCTATCCATCTGTCTGTCTGTCTGTCCGTTTTCTATTTATCTAGAGATGAGTGTATACTCATACATATATTATTTTATTATAACACATACATATATGTATGTATGTGTGTATGTATGCATGTAGAAAGTGAGTTGCCTCATAGTCTAGCATCAAATAAAAAAAAGCCATGGTCATCAACCTTTCACCCTTACAATTAGGAGTTGGCTTTATTAAAGTCTTAAGCTTTGCACCTGAAAAATTGGACTAGACTAATTTACATCTAGCATACAATAGGAAGGGAGGGAGAGGAAGGCACAGAGGATTTGAAAACATACATGTATCTATCTATATCTTTATCTGCACACACAGCTATGTGTGTTGTGGATATATGTGTGTACAGTGTGTACATATACATATGTGTGTGCGCACATATACACATGCACATATACTAGCTACAAAAATACTGTAAAGAATTAAAGCAATTGTGCTTGTATTTTTTTCACCAGTGGCATACAACATTCTCACCCTAGAAATTGCTTCTATGTCAGGGTTTTTAACCAGGCAAAAAGTCGGCTTAAAAAAAAGCTAATGAGGAAAATGGCTAAGACGGAATGTTCTCACTCTTCACCTCTTCCTTATTGGAGCCCCTTCTCTCCTTCAAAGCCCAGTTCTAACACGGCCTGCAATATGTTAAGTCTTTGTGATCCCCACAGATATTAGAGGATTTCCCCATTTCAAAATTACTTAGTATACATTGTATATTTACTTCTATATGTACATGTTGTAAATTCCCACCCCACCCCCTTTGGGAAATAAGTTGTTTGAAAGCAAGGGCTGTTTCATTTTTGTCAACATCCTCGGCATAGTGTCTTACACATAGTGGGTGCTTAATAATGCTTGCTAAATTCAACTGAATCAGACTAAATGAGTAGCCCTGCTACAATTCAGCACAGTATAGGTTAGATGCCCAGACACAATTGAATGTGGCATTTGGGAAAGTTAAATCCAAAAGCTCTTCATGTTTCAAGCTAATGAAACAAATAGCATTTTGAACAAGAAAAAGGTGTTTCTTCTTTGCCCTTCTTGCTACCCCCAACCCCAATCCAGAAATGTGCTTCGCAGAAAGCTCTCAACAACTAATAGCCCAGGCTAGTGTCAGTTAAAAGCAAATTCAATTGAGTGGCAAGGAGAGGAAGGGGAAATTGCTTCTTTCTGAGCGCTATCCAGCTGTTTTATTGATCCTGGTGGACCATATGGCACTGTTCATAGATCTCATTTATACATCAACCTTTGAGTTCTGCAAATTGCCTGAAAGGAATCTATCCAGTTATCCAGTCTCTAGAGGGCAGTACAATACTCTAGCAATCGACCAGTATGTCCATTCGGCACCTTGGGTCTCTTCACTCTAGCTGTCTTAACTCCAACAGCCAGGAGAGTGGACTTGCTCAAACTGTGGATAATAAGCTGAATTTCAGGATGTAACAACATTTACTTTGAATATATTCAGTAACTCTTCTGCCATGCATGTAATCTCTACCAAAGCTTCAGCTAACAAATAGGCCTTACTCTATGTCTTGAAAAGTAATGAACCCTTACTTTGATGATTGACAGAAAGAAACGGTTCTCCAGACTGGAAACTTCTACTGAGAATACCCCTGGACTATAAGAACTCGATTCTGGGAAGTGCCAAGTTTCTGCTACTGAATAGATTGTGGGAAGGGCAAGAAAAAAACAACCAAGTACCACAACACCCAAACTAAGCCGAGAGGCTTTTGAATCTCCATTGCCCCTAATTTAGGAAGTATGAGCCAAACAGCATTAACACATGGAGAGATGTAATGTACTCCACACAGCTTGTCCTATTACGGAAGTAAACTGTGACTATTTGGTGGCAAAGGAAGCCTCTGGGCTGATTTGTTTTTAATACTGATCTGTAACCAAACACAAATAATTATCTAGATGAAGCTTCTGGCTAGTAGTTAATTCCATGCCATACCATCCTGATAAGGATGAGGAAAGGAAAAAAAGTTACAAGGAGGCCTCAAAGCCTAGAGGCTAGAAAACTGACCCTTTCCCTCTAGTTCCCAAATTGGCATCTGCCCCAACCCCCACACAAACTCCATCCTGTGCTGTCTTGGCAAAAATTGTTTCTCTAAATGCATGAAGTAGGCTTTTTACAGCCATTCCCCTCCCTTATTAAAGCCTTATTCACAAATGTTTTTACAACATTAATTATGGAGAGAACCAGAAGGAAGTATTTTTGCCTGTCATATAATTATGTATTTAGGACACATGCTATGCAAAGCAAATTTTCTTATGAAGAAAGTTCAACTAGCTTCTACCAGAGAGGCATTTATGTAATTTTTTCTGATAGCCTGCACAATAAGCCCAGATTAATTATTGCATATTCACTGCAGCTGGTTTGCATGTGAGTATGTAAGCAAAAAATACTAGAGGCTTTCACATTGCTCCTGAGCTAGTTCCTGAATACAGGCTTGCTTTGCACTAAGCAAAAGCTATATATGTAAAATCAGCATGAGTGAAAGAGCTTTAAAAAATGATTGTTCACTTTATAAAATTATTAAAAACACTACAGAAGGATTCACTGTTAGATTCCTCTTAATATGAATAACTCTAATTTATATAAGGCTTTAAAGTTTATAGTACTCTTTACTTAAAGTAACCCTGTGAAGCAGTTAACATGAATATCATGTCTCCATTTTGCAGATGAGAGGCAGTTTTGTGTAGTGGAGAGAGAGGCTGCCGGAAAGCCTGGAGGACCATGGTTCCAATCCTTCCTCTGATACTTACTGGTGTGTCATCCTGGACAAATCTCTTCAACTTTCAGTGTCCTAGATAGGCGACTCCCTAAGATTTTAAGTTGGAAGTGATTGCTGTTCAGTCATTCATCTATGTCTACCTCTTTGTAAACCCATGGATGATAGGCCATAGCCAGGCCCTTCTATCCTCCACTGCCTCTCAAAGTCTGTTGAAGTTTATGTTCATTGTCTCTATGACACTATCTATCCATCTCATCCTTTGCATTACCTTTTTTTCCTTTTTCCTTCAGTCTTTCCCAACATGAGGGTCTTTTCCAATAAGTCCTGTCTTCTCATTATGTGGCCAGATTATTTAAGCTTCAGCTTCAGTATTTGACCTTCCATTGAATAGTCTTAATTAATTTCTTTAAATTTTGACTGATTTAATCTCTTCTCTGTCCAAGGGCCTCTCAAAAGTCTTCTCTTGCACCACAATTCAAAAGTGTCAATTCTGCAGTGCTCAGCTTTTCTTAGGGTCCAACTCTCACAGCCATGCATTACTACTGGAAAAATCATAGCTTTGACTATGTGGACTTTTGTCATCAAGGTACTTTTTAGTATGCTCTCCAGATTTGCCATAGTTTTTCATCCAAGGAGCAAGTGACTTTTAATTCATGGCTGCAGTCACCATCTGAAGTGATCTTTGAGCTCAAGAATATAAAATCTGATACTGCTTCCATTTCTTCTTCCACTATTTGCCAGGAACTGATGGGATCAGTTGCCAAGATCTTAGGGTTTTGTTGTTGTTGTTGTTGTGTTGCTGTTGTTTGGGGCTTTTTTATGTTGAGCTTCAGGCCAGCTTTTACTCATTTCTCTTTCATCCTCATCAAAAGGGTTCTTAATTCTTCTTCACTTCCTGCCATCAGAATGGTATCATTTGAATATCTGAGATTATTGATATCTCTCTCAGCAATCTTAATTCTGGCTTTTGATTCATCCAGCCTGGCATTTGCATGATATACTCTGCATATAAGTTAAATAAATAAGGTGATACAGCCTTCTCATACTCCTTTCCCTATCTTAAACCTATCAGTTGTTCCATTTGGTTCTACCCATTGCTTCTTGATCCTCATACAGGTCCCTCAGGAAACAAGAAAGATGATCTGGCCCTCACATTTCTTTGAGGACTTGCTACATTTTGTTGTGATCCATACAGTCAAAGGCTTAGTATGGTCAATGAAGCTGAAGTAGATTTTTTTTTTCTGCAACTCCCTTGCTTTCTCCATAATCCAGTGAATGTTGGCAATTTGGTCTTTAGTTCCTCTGCTTCTTTGAAAACCAGGCTACTCCACTGGTAATTCTTTGTTCACGTATTGCTAAAGCTTTGCTTATAGAATCTTAAGTATATCCTTGCTGGCATGTGAAATGAGTACAATTGTTCATTAATTTGAACATTTCTTGGCGTTGCCCTTTTTTAGTATTGGAACATAAATTGGTCTTTTTCCGTGCAGTAGCCGTTTTCCAAATTTGCTGCTACATTGAGTACAGCACTCTATTGATTTGAATTAAACTATCAGATCAAGGATATTAAACAGACTCCATAGTTTACAATGAATAACCATTGTACCCTTTATGTTAACCAGGTTTGGTTACTTACTATTTATTCATGGAATGATACAGAAGGAAGAAAATGCAGAATAATTAACCAACCAAAATATAGAACATTTCAGAAAGTCATGTGTTATCATTGGGCATTGAGAGGAGTAGGGGGAAAGCCTGTTAGTCTTTTCTATTTCCCCGTCTTATCATCTCAAGCTGAGGGGGTCCTGTTTGTTTCATCACTAAAGGAAATCTACAGATGTTAGAAGACAAAATATGATACCCAGAACAGAGAGAGAAAAGAGAGAATGCTCTCTGCTAAAGGTTTTCTTTTGTGGTATTTTCTGTTGGAGCTGTGATGTCTGCTGAAGGCTGAGTTTTCAATAATCGCAGTTGGTTCTTGACTTTTAAGGCATTTATTTATGAATGTTTGTTGAACAGATGCACAAAAACAAACCAGAAGTCCTTGGATGAAAAATATTTTCTAATTTATCTTCTCAGTTCTTAAGATAACCTGCAAAACCTCCCTATACTGTACAAATACTCTATTTTAGGGACAAGGTACTCCATGTAGAGTGGGTGTAGTCAGGAGATCATAGCAGGAGAATGTAGGAAGAACTATTCAGACTTCCCTTGGGAAATTCATAGAGTAGATTTCCCTTGGGAAATGCACAAAGGATTTTTTTCTGCACATGAAGTTGCCAAAGTAGCTCTTCACTAGTAGTTTACTGACAGAATTTTGTACCAAGCTGCATATACAAGATATTTTTTTCTCAAAAGGCAATCCACTATGTCATATTCAACACTATATGCAATATATACATATATGTGTGTATATATACATATATACAAACACATAGACATAGATATTGTGCATGTATTATATAATAAGACAAATCATGAACAGTGGTTACATGCCTACTTCATTCCATGAGCATTTATTATGTCATTACTACATGTAAAGAACTAGATATATGTAGCAGTGTAAAATAAAGAAGGCTGTGATCCTCTAGAAACTTACAATCTAGTAACAAAGCAATGTATGAAAAGTAAAATATAAATTAGAAATCATAAATGTCCAAAGTGTATAAAGGGTTTGGAGATCATATAATGGGGAGTTTACTTCCATGCAAGAGGGTTCAGAGAAGGGTTAATAGAAAAGGTTACATTTGATCTAGAACTCGAATAATGAGTAAGATTTCAATAAGCAGAGAAAGGGACATGATGGAAAGGCATTTGGGGGAAAGCATTCCAAGCAGAGGAGACAGAACAAGCTAAAAAAATGTAGATTGTCTGGAGAGTACAGTGGATATTTGAGTGACTTCCCCCTCAGGTTGCAACATTTTATAGTGGCTTTGATGAGAGTATGGCTTTAACAGGTGAAATCTCTATCCTTTCCAGTTTTTCAAAAAGTTCCAAAGGGCTAGATCAAGATCAAAGCTATTTAGCCTCAGAAATAAATCCCCTCTTAGCTCTGACAAAGTCAATTTCCTCATCCCTAGATACTGTTCATGAGCAGTGCCATGAACTTTACATATTAAACAGTATTTATTATGACTGAATCACAATTTCATTTGTTTATTTTTTTAAATCACAGAAAAAAAGTGTTCTTTAGTGCATAAGACATTTTAAGGAAATGTTTTATGCACTTGAGCCAAAGCCTCATTTTGAAGGATTTGAGGTAAGTCCCTTTTTCTCAACCAAGAAAAAGTCAATAACAATAGAATCCTATTGCACAGACCAGAATAGCTACTTCATGGGGTCAAGTGCAAACCTGTATTAGGTACCTTGACATTCACTAAATGCCAACAGATAAGACTGTTATGGTAGCCTCTATAAAGAAAATTTTCCACTCAGCCTAATTATATTAGGTTAGGCAAGGTAATGGTAGATTCATTGTTGACTTGTTTTGTAAGGTTGAAGGAATATTAGTTTCATGAAATGTATTGACAGATAAAGGAATCTTCTCTTGAAACCTCTATGTATATTTGTGGCTGAAAAAATGAATATTAAGGTATTACTGGAATGCTTAGGAAATGGGATTTTCTTATGAACGGAATTCTAGTTAATAGAGCATTGTAAGGCAGTGTGTCATAGTAGATAGGGAGTCAGCCTCAAATCCAAGAACTCCTGGGTTTAGCCTCTGACTCATACTGACTGGGTTACTCTGAACAAGTTCCCAAAACTCTCATGCTCTAGGCTCTAGACAAGTCTAAAATTATAAATTGCAGAGAAGGTGTTGATCTGCATGGACACAGAGAAGTTCCTCCCCTGGAAGTTCCCTATTCTAAGTGCAATCACAGGTCCAGCTCCTATCCATTAATAGAGTTACCATATGGGCAACACAAAGATCACCATATATCATCCAATAAAATGCTCAACAAAAATATTGTATGAAGCGTAATTAGTCATCCATTAATGATACAGAAGGCAGTTTAGAATGTTGTAGTGCACCAGATTTTTAATTGATGTACATTAATTACAGAGAGAGAGAGAGAGAGAGAGAGAGAGGGGTACAGTCAAATGAGCACTAGGTCTGGAATCAGGAGAGATTTGGGCTTGAATCTCTTATCTGACACCATTAGCTGTGTGAGAATGGAAAAGTCGACTAATGTCTTAGTCACAGGTTCCTCAGCTATAAAAGGGTAATAACCATCATCATAGGACTTACTTCCCAGGTTATTATGAGGATCAGCTAAGGTCATGGGTCCAAATATAATCTGCAAGCCTAAAGCTTATGCAAGTACTATAATTGGCTTAGGTTCATTCATTCATTAAATAAGCATTCATTAAGCACCTACTGTGTACTAGACACTATGCTAGGGTTGCTATAAGAAACTGGGAAGCACTATTTTAATGTAAAATACATTTAAATGCTATTAATCAGCATCATAGAACCTGTAATTCTGGATGATAAAGTTTGTTGGGTTCTGATGATCCCTGCTAATGATGTGGGATAGAGGACCCCTTAAAATTGCCAAGAGTTGAAAACATTGCATACAGTAGAAAATAGCATCATTGGTAAAGTATAAGGTTTATATAAACTAATTGAATAATAAGGCCAGTGACTAGCAAAGCTACAAGCTGAAATAGAAAGGCAGGGTGTTTTAGTAGAAAGAACATGAGTTTTGGAGAGAGAGGCCATTGGTTCTAGCATTTACTATATTTGTCATCCTCTGAACCTTGCTTGGTTTCTCTCTCTCTAAAACAAGGGACATCTCATGTTGAAATATTCTGGGGGCCAGCTGATTGTTAAATTTCCATCATGAGCATTTATACCTCAGAAACTGGCAAATGCTACAAATCAGTTTGATTTATTGTTTTGTGGATTGTCTAGACTTAGCAATGGAGAAAATGTGTGTCATGAGTCACCTTTTTTGCTTCTTTTTTTTGAGAGCTAGACATTGGCCTATTTTATCTCTAAGAGTCCTTCTACCTTTAGAACCTACAAAGTTCCTGACATCATTGATTTGCATCATGATGGGGCTTTGTAAGTTGTCTAGTACAGATGAAGACGCTGAGGTCCAAGACATGAAGGGGCTTGCTCAAGGACACACAGGTGGCAAATGACAGAGTTGAGCCATTAAACAATATTTTCCGATTACAAACTAGAAGGCTTTCCACTGCCCCAAACTGTACATGCAAGCAGTATTCTCAGTGATCACATATTCATTCAATTCCATGAGCCTTCCATAAGGTGCAAGACCGTGCCAGCACAGAGCAAGGTGACAGGAATAGACAAATGCAGCAAATCTTGTCCCCAAGGAACTTATATTCTGACTGGAGGAAAATCTGTGTGTGGAATCCAAAACACTTTAATAAACTTTCCCTCCTGTTTGAGTTTTGGTTAATAATTACCAGTGGCCAAGTTCTCAAAAACAAATGACTCTACCTGTTCTCTAGGGCCACTAAGAAGAAAGCAGTGATATGGATTGGATGTCATTAGAAATGGACTGGTTTTATCATTAGGAAACATGGGAGGGGCTAGGAAAATTCTTATGAAATTTTTAGTTTGAAAAAGCTTCTCAGGCATACTGGTTTGAATGGGTTTAAATGCATTGGAAAAACAGAGCAAGTGTTTCTATATCCATTGCCTGGCTGCCCTCTATGCTTAGAATGTAATCCTTCCCTAGCATTGTGTCTTTTAAGATGCAGCTCAGACCCCATCTTCTGCATGAAGCCCTTCCTGATTCCCAAATGCTAGTGGCCTCCCATACAAACTAACTTGTAATTAACTACTTTTGTATATTTGTATTTATTCACTTTACATTTATACTATATATATATATATATATTTGTGTACTCAATGTCTTCCCTATTAGAATGTAAATTCCTTGCAAGTGGGGATTATTTCAGTCTCCGTTCTTTGTTTCAGTATGAATTTGTTTCATTCTACTGGTGCATGGAGCAGAGTTTCTTGCACATAGTAGGGCTTAGTAAATACTGATTTGTAATTATTATTATTATCATTATTATTATTATTATTATTACTTCACAGCGCGAGCCATTCAGTAATCAGAAAAAACTGATTGGGAACCATGGCTCCTGGTTACCGTCAGCTTTCATCAACTTGTTTTGTTGGGCATAGGGTCACTTCATAGAGGAAAGAGAGCAATAATGGACTCTTGCTTTTTAATCAAAGTGACAAGAATAACCCAGCCAGCATCTGTAAAGTTCATTGAGCTCTTTAGAAGACAAACATGATCTAAGGGCTATTATCAGATGATCATTTTCTTTTCAGAAGTGATCTAGTGATTCTGAGAGATGATACTTGGACAATACTGGAAATTGAAGTTCTTTTCCCTAAAATGTGGTGTGAATTTCAATCTCGTGTGTTCCAATAACTGTGATGCTTTGACCCAGGAGTGTGAGGGCAGTATTATGGAGCTCAGTTTGCAGGGTGGCTGCTGCTCTGTTACCAGTAAACTAAAGGGAAAGCATTTTATAAAACATGCTCCCTTTCCATCAGAGTGTAGCTGAACATGCCCATCTTCTGTAAGATGCTCTATTCTTCAGTCTTCTAAGCAATGTAACTTGAAGGCAGCAAGGACAGTCTTTAGCAAGCAAGGGTTAGAAGAGTATTTGGCAAGGAGGACGGTTCCCAGGAAGCCTTAGAAGGCAATTTGGGCCCTCTGTGGGAATTCTAGAAAAGAGGGTACACTGGCAATGTAGGAGATAGCCCAAGTGTAAGTATCTGAGTGAAGGTGGTAGGACATCTTAGGACTTAAATAGTGTGTTGCCGGTCTGGAATAGGACAAAGAGATGTTATCATCCTGTGTACATTAGTTTATTCATTCAGCCAACATTTGTTGTCTATTACATGCCAGAATCAATATGAGATGTTGGATATACAAAGAAAACAATTCCTGCTCTTGAGAAGTTTACATTCTAACAAGGGAAACAATATTAGGACATATAATATACAAAGTGTACACCAAGTAAATACAAAATAATTGAGAGATCACTAGCAACTTGGAGATTAGGAAAGACTTCTTGTAGCTTAAGGAGGTGGTTTTTGAGCCTACCAATGAAGGAAATTGGGGATTCTGAATCAAGGAGGAGAAGAGGGGATGTATTCTATGCATGGGGGGTGGGATTGGGGAATAGTGGAGAGAGGGAGGCAGCCTGCACTAAATGGAGACTAGAAGTGGAATATCATATAGGAGAAACAGCAATCAGGCCAGTTCTAGACTATAAATTTTAGACTATGTAAAATGGAAAAATATGTAATAGAATTACAAAAGTAGGTTTTACCCACACTAATATAACCAATGACAAGCACTTCCCAAAATCCCTTCTTTCTCCTTTCCCATCCCTCAGAAATGGCCTACCACTAGACTTTTCACCTGTCAGTCAATAAACATTTATTAAGCACCTACTATGTGCAAGGAGTTTAGCTAAGTGAAAGATACAAAAGAAAAGACTTTCTCTACTCTCAAGGACATTGTCTTTACAACAGGTTAAAAAAATCTAATTTTAAATTAATAGATAATTGAAAGGGTCTCAAGGTACTAGAAAATGTCAAAATCCCATTAGCACTGTCAGTTTTAACAATTCTGGCAAAAAATTAAAAAGTGAATATAATTAAAGTCTCTCAACTTCCTAATTTCATTCTTTTTTCTTATTTTATTTTTCAAAGAAAGGTCAGTCAACAAGCATTTAAGTGTTAACTATTTTCAAGGCACTATGTGAAGCACTGGGGTGATAAAGAAAGGCAAAAAACAATGCCTTCCCTCTAGAAGTTTACATTCTAATGGGGCAAAAAAATATGAAAGGAACAATGTTCATGCAAGAGATAAACTAAGTAGATGGAAATCAGAGCAACAAAAATTTTTGAGGCAACAGTAAGTATTTTACTCTGTGTCAGGCATTGTACTAAGACATTGATATAAGCAAAAAAAGAAAGTCCCTGCATTTTAATGAAAGAAGACAACATGTAGAAAGAATCTGAAAAGCTGTAGGGGTGGTAAGTGGTTTCGAGGTCCAGAAAGTCAGGAACAGAGCCAGAAAGGGAATGAAGGTTGGCCAACCTGGGCCTCTCTACAAAATGAGGGTCCTAGGAGGAGCTCACTAGTGGCTGAAGGGGGTATACTTTCTGTCTGAGAACCATTCCGAGGGAGAGAACTCCTCTTAAGATGCTTTAGGGTGTAAAAAAGAAATAGAAGAAGGAACTCCTGCCCTGAAAGAGTTAATAATCTCTCTGGGGATACCATGGCAGAGTATGTTCACCTCTGGGATTCTCTAGGGATTTCATGGGGAGTGCTTAGAGTTCTGCCACTGCTACCTCTCTCCTGTTCCACTAAGATATAAACTCCGTGAGACTGTTTTCCAGTCTGCCTCTGTATCCCTTGTGCTTAGCATAGTGCAGTTGGTGCACAAACTATACTGCTTAATAACTGCCTGTTGACCTGAATTAAAGAGAAAAATAGTCTACACAGTATGAAGCTATCCAGCTGCTCCAGGGATTCTGAGAAGGAAGAAATCAATGCAGGATGATGTTTATCCTAGAAAGTGAAGAGTTAGGGGCTTCCTGCTGACTGTTCTGGCCTGGGCCTGACACAGGCCAGGCCCCTGGTAGTTTAGGTTCAATCTCAGAACAAATGAGACATTCATGCGTCATTTATCAGCTAACAAAAGGAGATTTATTTAGCTATAGTAGGAGAAGTATATTCAATAAGGGAGGTAATGAAGATTCTTTGAGTTGATTCAGCTGATGGAAACTTCCTTGCTTCAGTTTCCAATTGTGAGCTAAGCATCACAGAAGACGCATGGAGTTGTTGACTGCTTTGTATGCAGGAAGTCATGGCAGAAGCCTTAACCTTTAGTCGCCTGAGTTAAGACTCACTACTTTTAAAGGAAAAGTTAGCCTGACTGTCAAGGGGGAGGTGGGTTAGGACATTTCTCCTACAACAGTGGCTCACTTAAATGAAGACTTGTCCAGTACACCTCCAGAAGACAGAACTAGAAAACATGTCAGTTATAGGGAGACAGAAATTTTATTCTACCTACCTTAGAACTTTCTAAAAAAGAAAACTCTCCAAAGTAGAAAGAACAATTTTATGAAATAATGAGTCCCCTCTTATTAAAAGTGGCATGGTGGACAGCATACTAGAATAGACTTGGAGTAAAGAACACCTGGGTTCAGATTCTGCCTCAGCTGTTTAGTAGCTCCAACTGGCACTAAAATGTCTTTCAGCTTCAGTTTCTTCATATATAAAATAACAGTATCACCTACCTCACAGAGTGGTTATGAGGATCAAATTAGATAATAAATGCAAAGAGCTTTGCAAACCTTAAACTATTACATAAAATGTTAGCTATTGTTATGGAGGGGTTCAAAGCAGGGCCTAGATGACCACTTGCAAAGGACATTCTAGAAGAGACTCCTGTTTGTGGTAGGAGGGTAGATTCAACCTCTAAACTGCCTCTCAACTCTAATAATCTGTAATTTATGATGAGAGGCTTAATAGTGTAGTTTTGTCATCTACATAAAATGTGAGTTTGTCCCCTGGAAGGTTTCAATTTCTCTTCAAAAGAGCCACACAGCCAAATATCAGTGTGCCTTCAGGGGTGAAGAACCTGCAGACTGATCAGTCAAAGGGCCACACTTGAGGACCTTGAGGGCCATATGTGGCCTCAAGGCCCCAGGTTCACCATCCCTGGTCTGTATCTTACCCTTAGGTTCTTGGTCCTGACCACTGAAGCTTTTATAGTCAAGTAGGTGGCGCAGTAGAGCATTGGAAATGGAGTCAAGAAGTCCTGAGTTCAAATGTGATCTCAGGCGCTAGTGGTGTGACCCTGGGAGAGTCACCTAATCTCTGTGTTCCTCCAATGCCTCAACTTAAAAACGGGCATAGCAATAGCATCTACTTTGCAGGGTTGTTGTGAGGATGAAATGAGCTAATATTTATAAAAGCGCTTAGCACAGAGCCCCACACATTGCAGTAGGCTCTTAAATAAATACTTATTCCCCTGAACCTTTCCCCTTTTCTTGACTTAACATTTTCAATGAAATTCTCAGCCAAAGTTCCAACCTGAAGATGGAAATGGATGCCATTTCACCACAGCCCACAATAACACAACACCTGGGAGGTCTAGAAGGCTTTTTCTGCAGATCTGGCATGACATAGACTTCTTACCATCTTTCTGGATACAGACCTGTAAGGAAGTCTGAAATACTCTGACTCCTTTTCTTCCACCCTCCGATCATGTTTTCTTTTCCTCCAGCTTTAAGATAAAAATCCTCATCTCTGGGAGAAGGAACTTTTTAGGAGGGATGAGAGACACTTCAGAAGACCAAGTACAGCGGGGGCTCTTTGGATTTGCACCAAGCATCTAAGTTGAGAAGCTACAGCCTTAGAATTTGAAAACCCCTGCCAACACCTCTTTTGCCTTTTGGCTGCTAGGTTGCATTCTCTGCTTGTTTCTGATGTGTGCAGATGTGCATGAAGACACTCAGAACCACAGTGGTTGTAGCAGGGTAGCTTTAGGCTTCCCAAGTTAATTAGCTACATTGCTTTGTGTTTTCACATTCTGAGATGTAAGAAAGTCAAAATAATACCCAACTGGATGACATTTGAAATATGTGCATGCTGTCTTCAAAAGCAAAACAGTGTTAAGGACATGTTTAGTAACAAAGGTGTCTGTCTCTGGCATGGAACTAAAAATTCTAGCTTCATAGCTTCCCAGGAAAACTCATGTGTTCACAAGACCAGTGATGCAGCATGCTACCTATCTACTACCTGACAAAGAGGTGATGGACTCAAGAATGAGATATGCATGGGTTTTAGGACTGGCCAACAAAGGGATTTATTTTGCTTGTCTGTTTTTATTTGTTATAAGGCTTTTGTTTTTTTCTTTTTTTCCCTAGTGGTGTGGGGGAGGGGAATAGAAGGAAGGAAAAATATATGGTTGGAAAAATAAAAGAAAAATAAAGTTAAAAGAACTCATGTGAAAGGTTGGGTTAACCTAATGGTGGGAGCCACCCTGAACAGTAACCTAACTTTTGGTGATAACTAGTCAAGAATACTCTAGGCAAAATTATCAAGGTAAAGCTCACCTTTGTCATCCCATCATCTTCCCTTTGGTACCTTACTATCCCTTTATCTGCTGGTACCTTATATCCTCTTTGCCTCTGATTGCACTCCACTGGCCCATAAGTGCCTCACATGCCAGACCTAGTTTTCACCTCCAAACTTACTGTCCTTTCCCCTTTCCTATTATTTTATGCTGGTGACAACAGGTAATAATAGGTAATCATAAAAAATAATGTATTAATTAGCAAACATTTAGTAAGCACATACTATGTGCTAGGCACTGTGCCAGAGGTTGGTGACACAAAGATAAAAGCAAAGTAGTTCCTATCCTGAAAGAGCTTCCAGTCTATCCAGGGGTGGAAATATAAACACACACACACACACATACACATACACACACACACACACACCATCTACACAAATACAAAAAATAATGTGGGGGAGAAGGTAGATAGGTACTAGAAGCAGGGAGAAGAAGAAAAGCTTCATGTAGAAACTGAGGCTTGAGCTGGACCTTGAAGAAAACCACAGATAACTTCAAACATATGTGGTTCATTCACGAAACATGCACCAGAAGGGGCAAAACCAGCATGACGATGGCAATGAGCAGAATTAAGGTCAGGGAATTGGTGAATGATTATGCAGGCAGTAGCTCAGGCACGCAGCACCAATTCTCCCTGAGAAAATAGTTGCACAGAATTTGGAGACTTTCACCAGCCTCCTCCAATGGTTTCATCCCAGCTATGACACATAAAATTCATTTCCCTGGGAACCAGGAAGACAGATGCCATAATGATCCTTTGGTATTTCAGAGGGAAATGGATTTTGAATTCTATTCTATAATATTTATTTGTAAGGCTTGTCATTTGTTAACTCTTCAGATGATTTGCTTGTCAACACACAGACTTGATTCTCCCTTTCTGAAATCCTCTAAACATCACAATTATCTTGAGATCCATTTGGGCTTCCTTCGTGACAAACTAGTTACAGAGAATTTGCCCAGTTTCTCTTTATTATGCAGCCAAAACTGATGGAATCCAAATAGAATAAACAGAATCATTAACTTTATCCCAAGAAGCATCTGGCAAATCTGGTGATACTGCAAAAAAGGATCTTTTTTAACCTTGTCTAGATAGAAAGATGATCTTATTTGGATCAGGTAGGTTCTTTTTAGGGCAAAACCTAAGAAGGATGTTTTGCTCTCCCTACAACAGACAAGCTTGTTTTCTGTTGACTCTGAGAATGACTGTGAATGAGTATTTTTCTATAAATGAATTCTCATATTTCAAGCAAACAATGGAAATGTTTAGAAGCTACATATGTACCAAGGGATCTGATTCCAATGCACATTTTCTATAAATCTAAATTATAAATAAATAATCATTTATAGTGCTGCTGCAGGTGCAGTGCACATGCTTAAAGCTACTGAGATAGGAGCAGTTGTTTGTTCCAAAGTCAGATAGAAACAATGCCACATATAGAAAACTAAAGAAAATCTTAACGAAAATGATCACCTTGACTACTTTGTGATGAGTAGAGACCCTCAAAAGCCCTTCAGTACAAAGAAAAGAAATGTGGTGAAGCATTGATCTTATGACTCAGAGATCTGAAGGCATTTCAGAAATAAGACATGTAAAAAAAGAGAAAGAAGTATGTGAAATCCTGTCTGATTCCTACAGAGGAGTCACAACAGGTCTCCTGCAATCTTTTTTTCAAGGCTTTTTTTTTCTTTTCTTTCTCTCAACTACATGTAAAAAATTAACATTTAAAAAAATTTTGAGCTCCAAATTGGCTCTTTCCCTTCTCCTAACTTTGCAAAAGCAAGCAATTTGATATAGATTATACATGTGAAGTCAGGTAAAACATATTTCCATATTAGCCATGTTGCAAAAGAAAACATATACCAAAAAAAAATCCAAGAAAAAATCAGGTTTAAAAAGTGTGCTTCAATCTGCATTCAGCCTACATCAGTTCTTTCACTATACGTGGATACCATTTTTCATCATAAATCCTTCAGAATTCATTGTATTGATAAGAATAGCTAAGTCATTCACAGGTGATCATTGTTCAGTATTGCTGTTGCTGTGTACAGTGTTCTTCTGATTCTGCTCACTTTATTTTGCATCAGTTCATACAAGTCTTTCCAGGTTTTTCTGAAAGCATCCTGCTCATTATTTCTTATAGAAGAATGGTATTCTATTACTATCATATAACACAACTTGTTCAGCCATTCCCCAATTGATAGACATCTTCTTAAGTTCCAATTCTTTGCCCTCACAACAAGAATAGGTACAAATATTTTTGTACATATGTCCTCTTCCTTTTAGAAGAATCTCTTTGAGATACAGACTTAAGAGTGTTATTGCTGGATTAAAGGATATGCACAATTTTCTAGCCCTTTTGGCCTCTCCCGAATGATTAGATCAGTTCACAACTCCACCAACAGCACATTAGTGTCCCATTTTTCCGCATCTCCTCCAACATTTGTCATTTTCCTTTTCTGTCATGTTAGCCAAACTGATGGGTGTGAGGTAGTCCCTCAGAGTTATTTCAATTTGCATTTCTCTAATCAATAGTGATTTAGAGCATTTTTTTCATCTCCTGCAATCTTAAGAAATGCTTTGAATAAAGTAGAAATGTCATTTCTAAAGTTAATGAAAGAGAACCATGGTACCAATTCATTGTGGATTTCATTAGACAACTTCAGGTGCCAACTGTCTCCAGAGTTCTAAGGATATTAAAAGAAGTGACTTTGTTCTGCCCCTGTCAGAAGCTATTAGTCATCTTTTGTTTCCTGGCCCCTTTACCTGCATGCATTATCACTCTCCTCTTTTACAAGGCTAAGCTAGAGATGCTTTGCATGCTAAATGATGTTTATCTCTGATTACATTAACTAAATGGTAAATATCAATCTGAGGATGGCCCAATCAAATTCCCCTGGAAACTCTTTAAGGTTGAGGGATAATTGAGATGATACCTGTAAAATTGCTGAGTGTCAACAGTACAATTCCTTGAAGTTAATTAAATCTGTTGAAAATTAAAGCCAATAGGATGTGTCTATAAAGTAAGGATCAGGGAGTATTTCTTTCTTATGCAAACAGACCAGAACTCTTACATCTAAATGTGTTGACCTGGAAATCAAAAATCTTGGTAGGGAGCTAGGTGGTACAGGAGAGGGAACACTGGGTTTAGATCAAGGATAGACCCAAGTTCAAATCCAACCTCAGATATTTGCTAGCTGTATGCCCCTAGGCAAATCACTTAACCTCTGTCTGCCTCAGTTTTCTCAACTAAAAAATAAGGATGATACTAATAGTACCTAATTCCTGGAGGATCAAAAGAAATAATTTTTGTAAAGCTCCTTTTAAATCTTAAAGCACTATATAAATGTTAGCTATTAATACTACTACTAATAATAATAACTTAGGTCTTTCTTATCCTCTATTATGTATAAAACAATGTTCTAGAACCTGAGGATAAAAAAACAAAAATGAAACAAGCCCTGACCTCGGGGAACTTACCTTAAAAAGGATTGAGCACTAGGCTTAGAGTCAGGAAGACCCCAGTTCAAATGTGGCCTCACATACTTACTAGCTATGTGACCCTGGGCAAGGCACTTGATCTCTGTTTCCATCAGTTTTCTCATCTGTAAAATGGGAGGTTAAGAACAGCACTTACCTCTCAGGGCTGTGAGGACCAAATGTGATAATAATGGTAAAGCACTTAGCACAGTGTGTGGCACATAGCAAGTGATATATAAATGTTAGCTATTATTATTACTATTATTATATCCATAAATAAATTGACACAAAGCATATGCAGAATTACACAAAGTAATTTCAAGATTAGAATACTGATAGCTGAATAGATTGGGAGAGACTTGGAGTAGAAGGTGACATCTAACAATACTTTGAGGGAATCTAGGGATTTTAAATGGTAAATGTAAAGGAACACATTCGAAAAACTTCAAAAAAGTGAACACCTACTACAGGCATCCCTCTCCTTCTCTCCCTATTAGAGGATTATTCTGATCAGACTACAAGTTTAAAAAAAACTGCTTCCTTTAAGAAAATATGCATAAGGAATTTATCGTAATGGTTACCTTTTTGAGAGAAAGAAAGAGAGGAGAGAGAGAGAGACAGGCAGATAGAGACAGAGATAGACAGAGACAGACAGAGACAGAGAGACAGACACAGACACACAGAGAGAGAATGAGATTGAGATTAAGAATGAGAATGATTAGCAGCCTTCCCCTGTTTTGTCCTGCTTGGCTGCTTTAGTTATTAAAATACCTGGGCTCTGTGTCATGTTACAGTAATGGAGGCATTTCTGCCTCTATCATATACTATATACTGCACCAAGATTTTAATCATCTCAGACATGGGGGCCATCTTACTCAGACTAGGAGAGTTATGAAGAGAGAGAGAGAGACTCATTAAGAACAGAAGCAAACGAGCTCCAATTAAGCTGTCTTCCCCCCCCCCCCTTATTCTGGGCAAACTACCAGTGTCTCCTGAGGGAACCGTGCCTAAGTGGGGGCTACAGCACAAACCAGCACACTTCATATGGACATTAGGATAAGGCGAGCACAGGTATGACACCCAATTAATTTCTGATTCCAATTTTCTCTCATAGGTGGCAGCTTAGTAGTGTTCAGAGGCAAGGATCCCTTTGTACAGTATTTTCTGAGATAATTACTAAATATAGTCCAAAGAGCCTGCAGTTTAGCTCTTCTTAGTTGACTTCAGGCAGCAATTGTAGAGTATTTCTTTTATTTCCTTGGGAAAGTGACTCTTTCAAAAGTTTTTATCCAGTGGAGAAATTTTCTTCCTAGTCACTTCGTTGTACACAGCTGGCATTGTCAGTTCTTCAGGTCAGACCTCTCCTGCTGACTTCTTCCTTAGGTAAACTGGGTTTTGCTATATGTGAGGAGAGATGGGTCTACAGGGGTAGGTCAACCTTGTCGGTAGCCTGTGCTTCTACATTCTCTTCAGCCTGATTCAGAGAGCCACTCTAGAAAGCCAGACAGCATCACCAGGAAAGTCAACTGACCTGCTTCTGATAACATCACCATTTAGAAGAGGAATTTATGATGAGCAATCTTGTAGCTAAGAAAATGACCTCTCTTAGTACTATCTTGTATTTGAATTTTCAGCATACAAATCAACTAGCATTTACTAAATATCTACTATGTGCCAGTGATGGGCACTGGAAAAACAAAGACAAAAATGAAACAGTTTCAGCCCTCAAGAAGCTTACTATGAGAAGCCAAATGAGAGAACCACTGGTTTTTAACCCCTTCACCACATCTTACTGATCTGTAAAGTGTAGTATTTACACTAGACTTTTATAGCGAAAGTCCCTTTTCTATTTAGTAATAACTAATTGGCTGTTTTTAACTCCTGACTTGCAATTATTAAATGACAAAAAGAAAATAGAGGGATTTTTTTGGACAGTAAGAAAGGTTTCTAGTCTGCCAGAATTTTTGAGAATGTAATCTTAGAGAGACCCTAAATGCTTAGTGACATACCTCTGTGACTATTGGATTATCATTTATAGGGCCATTTGGCTGTTTAATTGTCTCTTAGAGATGGCTTTATGCCGCCTCCAGGTAGTTGTCCACATCTGGCCAAGTGGTATGGGGAGTGGGCACAGGGGAAAAGGCAAGAGCAAAAGCTATTATTCAAGTGGAAATGAGTACTCCAAGGAAAGAAATGGATAGTCTAGAAAAATCCATGGTAAGCAAGAAGGTAAACCTGGTAATAAGAGGTATAATGATGGAAGTACTTCTCTAGTTTCTAATTTTCTTGTTATTGAGTCAATCATGTCTGACTCTATGACTGGAGTGGTTTGCTTTTTTCTTCTTGAGCTCATTTTACAGATAAGGAACTGAGGCAAACAGGGTTTAGTGACTTGCCCAAGGTCACAAAGCTAGGAAGTGTCTGAGTCCTGATTTGAACTCAGGGACTCCAGGGCCAGCATTTTATCTTTTCTATCAACCCAGCTGTTCTTTCAAGCCACCATCTTATCTCTTGCCTTACTTTGCCATCCAGCTTCTTGAAAAAGCAATCTATATTCATTGCCTTCACTTTTTCACATCCCACTTTCTCTTTAACCTTGGCTTGTGTGCACAACACTTCCCCAAAAGTGCTCTTGGTAGCCACCGATAACCTATTCTTCATCATTATTTCTGACCACTCCATAGCATTTAATACTACCAGTCACCTCCTACTTCCTAAAACTTCCCTTTTCTCTGACTTCCATGACGTAATTCCCCAATACTTCTACTTCAGTGGCCATTCTTTCTTTCTCTGTCATCCACTTATTCCTTTTTCCCTCTGAATATAGCCATTCCCCAATATTCTATCCACATCCTTCTTTACTCCTTTTTATATATTCTTTTGGTAAGCACCCCTACTTCTATAGGCTTAGCCAGGGTTACCCTTGGTTGTCATATTTCTTAGCTTGGTATTTGCCAAGCGTTAGCTGCCTAAATCACTCTCATTTTGGCAATTTGATTATATCAGTCAAGTTTCTTTATGAAATTGTGATAATCATTGTTGATATTGTTTACAACATCCATTTCCTATGTATAAGGTTAGTCATTTAAATTAGTCATTTAGTTATGCCAGGTAGGAGACATCTTATTTGCTTGAGCTATGTTTTCTTCATTTTTACCATTTTTGCCCCATATTTTGTTTTATTTTTGCTTCAATAAGTCAGTAGTCTGTAGTATACTGACAGCTGATTTAAAATGAGTTCTATCAATGTTTCTGTCAGTTGAAATACACAAAATTTCATTTTTGTGATATTATTCATTACTTGTTATGTCTAAGCACACTTTTATTCTTTCCTGATTCATTTATGTGTAGAGATAAAGTTTCTTTGTAATTTAAAGGTCCTTGGTCTTTTTTATTCCTTATGTCTGAACTATATTTCAAACATATTTTTGTTGTTGTCCTTACGTATCCCCACCTTTGCTTTGAAGTCACCAGGTATCAAATATATATTGCTTTCATTTGGAGAGTCTTATTGAGTTCTTAGTAGATTTTCTTTACATCTTCAACCTTGGCTATGTATGTTCACACATAAGCTGCAATTATTCTCCTGGTGAATTTGGTTTTTTGCAAATATGTGTGGAAAAAACGGCAATGTGAAATGATCCCATAAAATGATGTTTCTTGTTGCCTCTGCATGTATGATAAACCCTGACCAACCTACCCTGTTTGTCTCTTCAAGGAGAACCTGATGCATCTGATGATTTAACCATCGCTTCTTCCTGTTTTCATTTTTTGTTTCTCATGAGAATATTTATCAAGATTGATACATTTCAGTCCCATCAGTAATCTGTCCACTTGCTGGATCTCACATGTAGAGTTCCTGCAGCTAAGTTAATGTTCATAGTTGTTCTAAAAAATGTAATTCTTAACCCTTTATGCCCTCTTTTCTAGCATTCTATTTCCATCACTTCAAAAATACAAGGGAGTCACACAGAATGAAGGATAGTTTTTGTTTTACTGCTCTTCATGGGTTGCCATGCCAAAAGAATCCATTACCATGTGGCCAACCAATCAGTGATGAGTTCCTCTGTATTTAGTTTAGCTAGTCTTCAGAAAGCAGATACAGTCTGTATTTTTACCATTTTTGTTTATCTATACATCTTAGCTTTCTTACTGGATTCTAATTTCTTTGAGGACAAGACCCATGTCTTATTCTTTGTTGTATCTCATATACCACTGAACACAGTGCTACGCCTTTAAAAGATGCTCAACAAGTATTTATTGAATGAATTCCCCATTTCATATGGATTTTTGTTAAGACTAAAGAACAATGTAGCTATAACACAAGGCAATTCAAAGTATTGACTTTGAGTTGGATACCTTCCTGTCCATCTAAGTTGACAAAAAGCTTTGTTTCTCAATCCTTCTTGATGTTTCTGTGTTCATTCTGCTAACTTTTCATATGATCACTACACAATGGTCAACCAGATTGAGGGAACATGAGAAATACATTCATATATGTACATGTATTTGTACATATATATGTGTGTGTTTATGTGTGTATATGTATATACATATATATATATTATGTACTTTCCCACTGACTTTTAAAACGGTGCAGTTTTTTATGCCTTCAGGTTTCACACCACTGTCATTTCCTGATGTGCCCATTTGTCCGTCAGGCTTTACCTATAACAAAGCAAAATAGTTAAGCAAACCCACTAGCATAGCTACTGCAATTGATACCATCTGCTACCACCTTTTATACTCTCAGGCCCCCATGTCTCTAGCTAGAGTAGGCAGGTGTTTCGTCTTCTTTTCTCTGGGACCAAGATTGGTTATTACAAACAGTCTGAGTTAAGCTGCCCTGTGATGTTGAAATCATTGTTCTCCTCGTCCTGCCTGCTTATTTTATTTTGCATAAGTTCATAGAAGTCCTCCCATGTTTCTCTGTCTTCATCATGTTCATTGTTTCTTACAGCACATGAGGAATCTATTATGTTCATACGCCACAGTTTGTTCGGAGGTACATCAATTTATGAGTTCCTACTTTGTTGCTCCCTCAAGTCATCTATTGTTATCTTTGCATTGTAGATCTTAAAGCTCAGAATTAAGGTCAGGACTCTGTAGTCAATGTCCAGTTTAATTAGGTCCAAGTAGTTGTGCACTAGCAGGCTTATTAAAATAGCAAGGAATAGGTGAGTAAATATGTGGTTATCAGTACAATCTTGGCTGCTATTAGAGGTTCTCACCCCTGCTGTTTTCTTCATCTTTTATTTTTTCTGCTCATGTACTTTTTTTAGACAAAGTGACTGAAAATTCCTCCAAGACTTAGTTCACTAGTCAGCCAAAGAAAACATGATACTTATATAAGGATATCAGCTAGCCAGAAGCACTACAGGTTCGGAACCACGCCAGCAGGTTGATACTCACATTCCCAAAGACAGGACTGCCTAGTTGGATTTCTAGTTGAAATCCAAAACTGCCCTAAAGCATGCCAATAAAGAAGTGTTTGAAACTCTTTGTACTACTCAGAATGCTTGGAGAATCCATAAAATCTGGGCTCTCTTTCAAGCTATTGTTTGGAAAGAGGAAAAAAGGGGCAGCTAGGTGGCGCAGTGAGTAGAGCACTGGCCCTGAAGGACTTGAGTTCAAATCTGACTGAGACACTTGACACAATAGCTGTGTGACCTTGGGCAAGTCACTTAACCTCATTTGCCCTGCCTTTCCCCCTCCCCCAAACAAAGAAAAGAGGGAAAAAAGTGTGCACACACATTTTTAAAATAAGTATTTAACATTTGCTTTCTAAGCATGTCATTCATTGAGGGTTCGAAGAACAGCAGTAGAGCATGGGAATTCTTCCAATAAAATACCATTCACTTTCTGCCTCCAAAAAATATACTCAAAGTAGCACAAAGAGGTGTGAGGTCCATGCTTATATCTTCTCTGCATTTCTAAAGTTAAAAATGCCCTCCATTTTCATAAAATCCACAGAAAATTCAAAAGCTGTGTCCTAAAACTAGTTGAGCTGTCCCCCAAACCCATGGAGTTGAAACTGAGACATAGTTTCTGAGGGCCCATTCAGTTCTCTCAGTGTGTCTGAAGGGACTCAACCCCAGTTCATGTGTGATTTTAATAAGCCTTATCATGGCACAGTAGGCCTGATTCCACTTTGTGCCTATGCTGCTACTCCTGAAAGTAAGTTTAGAAAGGCTCATTAACTCTGTCAAGCCGTTAGAGTTCTCCTTTTCAAAGTATGAGCCAGGAAGGGTCTTCTAGGTCAGTGTTTCCCAACCTGAACTACACTGTGGACTGGTAAAAATAACTCAATTATAATAACTATTATAATAACTCAATTAAAATAACTCTACCGAGGAATGAACTGCCCTCCACAACTTTTTTCTCAGCTGTTCTCCTCAGCTCAGGGGGCAAGAACTGGGAGCATGTGAGAAGGAAAGGAACAAAAGGAAGGAGGAATGAGGAGAAGGAAAAGAAAGAGGCTCTTTTTTAAGTTTTATGAAGTAAGGACTTTCAGTCATAAAAGTTTAATGAAAGAAGAATTTTATATAGATGGTGCTACATTGAACTAGGTGATATGTAGACAGATCTCCTATAGTAAAAACAATGCTTTTAATATCACAGTATCTGTTTTTATTACACACCTGAATTAATGCGTCATTAATTTATATGGCAGAACAAAAGTCAGAGCCAGATATCAACTTATCATTGCCCTGTCCTTTCAAACTGTAGTAGCCAGACATGAATATAGTGTTTCAAATGTGGTCTGACAAGGACAGAGTACAGTGGGAAGCTAACTTACTTATCCTAAAAGCTGTACCTCTCTTAATGAAGCACAAGCTCCCATTAGATGTTTTTGCCTGCTATAACACATATCAGGTCACACTGAGCCTATATCTACAAGAAACCCACTAGAAACCCCGAATCTTTGTCAGACGAAGTATTATCTAACTTTACCTCCCCAATACTCTATTTGTAAAATTGATTATTTGAACCAAAGTGTAAAACTTTACATTTATCCATGTTGAATTTTAACTTATTAGAGGTCACCCAATACCCTATCCAAGCCATTAATAAAAATATCAAACAGCATAGGGCCAAGTGGACTCTCCCAGTTGGGACATCTTGCCAATTTTGTACTGAACCATTAATACCTACTCTTTTAGTTTGACCATTTAACCAGTTGCAAATCTGTTTAATTGTGATATGAAGTAGTCCACATTTCTACATCATTTCTGTGAGATACTAGCTTTGCCAAAATCTAAGTAAACAGTATCTGCAGCATTCTCCTAATCTATGAATTTAATAACCCTATCAAAAAAGGAAATAATCTCTGTCTTGGAAAACCAACTCTTTATGACGCCATCCTAAATCTTTGTCATCACTAGTTCCTTTTCTTGATGCTTTCTAGCCATCTCTGTAATGATCCTTTTATTGTGCCAATGATCAAATTCAAGCTAATTGGCCTCTAGTTTGTAGAATCTATTCAATTCCTTCTTTTAGAAAACTGGGGCATTTGTCCTTTGCCAGGTCTCTTGTCCTGTGCTATGTTCACTACATTGCACTGCCTCTCCCTTGATATGAGATAGGCCTTAATAAAACTAGATTAACCCTTTCAAGTGACTTCAGGAAGCTTCTTATAGGACCAATATTACACTATAGAATTAGGGAGGCAGTTTAAGGAATTTATGTGCCTGAAAGTAACCATTTCAGAGTTAAAAGACAAGTGGACTTCTCCTGTAGGAATTTTCCATGATAATTGTCAGATTATAAGATTTAGAACAATAATAGACCTAGATATCATCGAGTCTGGGAGTACCTAACCTTATTTTATGTCATCGACCCTTATGACAGTCTGATGAAGCCTGTGGACCCCTTCTCAGAATCATATTCTTAAATACATAAAGTAAAATGCTTAGCAATTCAAAGGAACCAATTATATTCAATAAAGTTATCAAAATGTGTGTTTTTAAGTTGATGTATCCCAAGTTAATAATCTCTAATCTGGTACAATCCATTCAATTTACATATAAATATATAGCTATAGATACATATTTTCTCTTCACCATTTGTTGTAGCAAATAATTTTTGAAGACAGTTTAGCAAAATGAATCAACATGCCAGTTGATTCTGGCAGTATATGCAATGTTTTATACCATTATACCTGCAGCCTTGAGGCCACATGTGGCCTTCTAGGTGCTCCAGTATGTTCCTTTGAATCCAAACTTCACAGAACAAATCCTCTTAATAGAAGGATTTGTTCTGTGCAATTTTGATTCAGTCAAAGGGCTGTACTTGGGAGCCCAGATAGCCACATGTGGCCTCGAGGCTGCAGGTTCCCCACCTCTGTTCATGCTTCCTCACTTCTACAAAGGAATTTGTTGATCAGTAAGTATTTATTAAGCACTTACCAGGTGCCAGGCACTGTACAAAGCCCTAGGATACAAAGAAATAGAAAAATAGTCCCTGAACTCAAGGAGATCATATCCTAATTGTGAAGAAATAAATAATTAGATATATATGGTATACATGGCATATTCAGAAAGCTAGTCTCAGAGACAAGGTACTAGCAGCAAGAAAGATTGAGAAAGGCTTTCTACAAAATGTAAAATTTGAACTGTGTCTTCAAGGGACTCAGGGAAAAAGAGATAGAATACTCCAAGCAGCTTTATACTCTGGAAAATTCCAGACCTGCTAGGCATCTTAGTTCGCTCTATAAAAGTTTGGTTTGTCTTTGCCTTCCCCTTCAGAGAGCTCCCTGTCTGAAGGAGGAGACAGTCTCCATCTCATGGGAGCATCCTCCTGGTCTGATGAAAAAACCAGAATTCTGGACTTTAGGGAGCCTCTAATGATGATGATTCTCATCGTTAACTATTATCATTACTCTAAATAAGAGGGAGATATATTTCCTAATCTCTTCTCTGTACTAAAGTTTGGTCATAATAATTATACAATATTATTTTATTTAGTTGTTCTTATTTCTCTTCTTTCCATTTAAATTGTTACAATCATTGTGGGTATTGCTTTCCTGATTTTGTTTACTTCACTCTGCATCAGTTCATGTCTTCCTGTGCTTCTCTGAATTCTTCTGAATTCTTTTTTTCTCAGAGTGACAATATTCTATTACATTAACATACCACAATTTGTTTAGCTATTTCTCAGTAGGGGGCATCTACATTGTTTCCACTTCTTTACTACAAAAAAAAGTGCTACTGTGAATATTCTAGTGTCTTGGGGACTTTTTCTCTGGCTTTAAGTTTTTGGCAGTGGGATCTCTGGGTGGAAAGTTATGGACATTTCTGTCCCTTTTAAAAGTGTAATTCCAAATTGCCTTACAGAATATCAATACTTTCATTTTACAGATGAAGAAACCAAGATTTGGAGAGATAAAATTATTGGCCCAAAATCATACAGGCAATAAGTGTCAAAGTCAGGATTCAGACGAAACTTTAACTCTTCTAACTCCAGCTCTTTTCATTATGGAACATTCTCATGTTTTCACAAAAAAAAAAAACAGAGGAAATCAACCCTTCTTTTAAAAAGATGGATACAAAATTCCTACTCTGGCTAACTCTCTAGGAAAATTCAGAAATGAGGAAATACTTGTGGTCCTTTCTACCTATAATTGGAATATCCCCCTCCCCCAATATCTAATATGACAGAAATATTAATAGATCACAAAGATTAGATAGTCAAATTCATAGTACAAATGCAAACATTATAGTTTATCAATTATCTTACACCAGGTAGTTTTATATGAAATCAATAACTGTATGAATTGTATTCAAAGTAATTGCTTTTACACATTTAATGGACTGATGCTAATGTCACATCTTTGGACCATGTAGCCATAGAGTGGACCTGGTTTTCTACCCAGGGAGAAAGGTCCTGGCTATGAGCCACATAGAGCATGAAGGGAAGACAAGGCCTTAAAACTTCCAAGACTATGTCTGATTGCAATAAAGACAGTGGTCTGAATTTTCAGAAAGCAGGGGTACCTCTTGTACCAGCACTGTTACCAGGTAATCAGAATCATAGAACTGTAGATCCAGAGATGGCAGACTCCTCAGGGACCATTTAGTACAAACTCCTCACTAAGGTCACTGAGGCCCAGAGAGACTGACTTGTAGAATATTGTACTGTTACATAGCCAATATTTGAAATCAGGTCCTCTGACTCAATTTTTATTTTTTTCTCAAATACATGTAAATATATATTTTTTCCTTTTTTAGTTTTTTTTATTTATTTTTTTCCACTTGACAGTACTTTGTTATTTCCAATTACATGTTAAGATAGCTTTCAACATTCATTTTTAATAAGATTTTGAATTCCATATTTTTCTCCCTTTCTCCCTCCTCTCCCCTTCCCAAGACAGCAAGTAGTCTGATAAAGAGCTTACATATGCAATCATGTAAACACATTTCCATGTCAGTAATGTTGTGAAAGAAGAATTGGAACAAAAGGGAAAGACATTGAGAAAGAAAAAACATGAAAATAGTATACTTTGATCTGCATTCAGACTCCATAGTTCTTTTTTTTCCCTGTGGGTTTTTTGGAATTGTCTTAGACAAGTATATTGCTGAGAATAGCATTCATATGACATTAGTCATTCACAGTTAATCATCATATAATATTGCTGTTACTGAATGCACTCTTCCTCTGGTTCTGCTCACTCTACTTTGCATATGTTTATACAAGTCTTTCTAGGTTCTTCTGAAACCATCCTACTAATCATTCCTCATAGCATAATAGTATTCCATCACAATCACATACCACAGTTTGTTCAGCTATTCCCCAATTGATGGGCATCTACTCAATATACAATTCTTTGCCACCACAAAAAGAACTGCTATAAATATTTTTTGTACATATAGGTCCTTTTCCTTTAAAAAAATCTCTTTCAGACACAGGCTTAGTTCCAAATTTTCTCCAGAATGGTTGGATCGGTTTATAATTCCACCAACAATGCATTAGTGTAATTTTCCCACATGGTCTCCAACATTTGTCATTTTCCTTTTCTGTCATATTAGCCAATATTTTAGGTGTGCCTCAGAGTTGTTTTAATTTGCATATCTCTAATCAATGGAGATTTGAAGCATTTTTTTTCATATGACTGTACATAGCTTTGATTTCTTCTTCTAAAAGCTTCCTGTTCATATGCTTTGACAGTTTCTCTATTGAGGAATGACTCATATTCCTATAAATTTGTCTCGATTCTCTACATATTTGAGAAATGAAGCCTTTTGCAAAGAAACTTGCCATATTTTTTTCAAGTTTCCTGGTTCCTTTTTAATCTTGGCTACATTGGTTTTGTTTATGCAACCCCTTTTAAATTTGATGTAATCAAAATTATCCATTTTATATTCTGTAATGCTCTCTATATCTTATTTGGTAATAAACTCTTCCCTTGTCCATAAATCAGACAGGTAAAATATTCTATACTCCCCTAATTTGTTTATGATATCACCCTTTATGTCTAAGTCATGTACCCATTTTGTCCTCTCAGTACACAGTGTGAGATGTTGAATTATGTCTAATTTCTCCCCAACTGATTTCCCATTTTCCTAGCAATTTTTGTCAAATAGTGAATTCTTGTCCCAAAATCTTAGATCTTTGGGTTTATCAAACAGTAGATTGCTATGGTCCTTTCCTACTGTGTATGTGTACCTAATCTATTCTAGTGATTCACTACTCTATTTCTTAGCCAGTACCAAATTGTTTTCATTATGACCACTTTATAATATAGTTTGAGATCTGGTACAGCTGAGCCACCTTCCTTCGCATATTTTTCCCATTGATTCCCTTGGTATTCTTGATCTTTTGCCCTTTCAGATGAATTTTGTTATGATTATTTCTAGCTATATAAAATAATATTTGATCATTTGATTGATATAGCACTGAGTAAATAAATTTATTTATGTAGAATTGACATTTTTATTACATTGGCTCAGCCTAATCATAAGCAATTAATGTCTCCAATTGTTTAGATCTGACTTTATTTGTGGAAAAAAAAAGTGTTTTGTAATTGTGTTAGTATAGTTCTTAGGTTTCTCTTGGCAGGCAGGATCTCAAGTATTTTATACTGTCTGCAGCTATTTTAAATGGAATCTCTCTTTTGATTTCTTCCTTCTGTACTTTGTTGGTAATATATAAAAATGCTGATGATTTATGTGGGTTTATTTTATATACTGTAACTTTGCTGAAGAATTATTTCAACTAGCTTTGTAGTTGAATCTCTAGGATTCTCTAAGTATACCCTTGTATCACCTTCAAAGAGTGATAGTTTTGTTTCTTTATTGCCTATTTTAACACTTTCAATTTATTTTTCTTCTCTTATTGTGATAGCTAGAATTTCTATTTCAACAATATAGTGGTGATAATGAGCATGCTTGCTTCACACCAGATCTTAATTAGTAAAGTGTTAGATTATCCCCATTACAGATAATGATTTCTGATGGCTTTAGATAGATACTACTTATCATTCCAGTGTTTTTTTTCTTTTTTTTTTTTGCAGGGGGGAATGCAGGGCAGTTGAGGTTAAGTGACATTCCAGTGTTTTTAATAGGAATGACTGTTGTATTTTGTCAAAAGCTTTTTCTGTATCTATTAAGATAACTATATGATTTTGTTGGTTTGTTATTGATATGGTCAATTATGCTGATAGTTTTTCTAATATTGAACCAACCTTGCATTCCTGGTATAAATCCCACCTGGTAATAGTATATAATCTTTGTGATATACTGCTGTAATCCCCTTGCTAGCATTTTATTTAAGATGTTGGCACCAATATTCATTAGGGCAACTGGTCTATAATTTTTTTCTCTATTTTTGCTCTCCTTGGTTTATATATGAGAACCATATTTGTGTTGTAAAAGGAATTTGGTAGGACTCCTTCTTTGCCTATTTTTCCAAATAGTTTATACAGGATTGGAATTAATTATTCTTCAAATGTTTGGTAGAATTCACTTGCAAATCCATCTAGTCCTGGAGATTTTATCTTTAGGGAGTTTATTCATGGCTTATTTAATATCTTTTTCTAAGATAAAGTTATTTAAGTATTTTATTTCCTCTTCTGTTAATCTGGGCAACTTATATTTTTGTAAATATTCATCCATTTTACTTGGATTATCAGATCTATTGGTAAATAATTGGGCAAAATAGCTCCTAATTACATTAATTTCATCTTCACTGGTGGTGAATTTACCCATTTCATTTTTATGCTGGTAATTTGGTTTTCTTTTTTTATTTTTAATGAAATTAACCAATAGTTCATCTATTTTATTGTTCATTTTTATAAAACCAGCTCTTAGTTTTACTTATTAGTTCAATGGCTTTTTTTACTTTAAGTCTTATTAATCTCTTTATTTCCAGTATTTCCATTTTGGTTTTTAATTTGGGATTTTAAAAATTTTTTCTAGTGTTTTTTAGCCACATACCTAACTTATTATTTTGCTATTTCTCTATTTTGTTGATACAAGGACTTAGAGTTATAAAAATTTCTCTTAAGTACTACTTTGACTGCATTCCATAAATTTTGGTCTGTTGTCTCATTTTCATCATTGTCTTTAATGAAAGTATTGATTGTTCCTGATTTGTTGTTTGTCCCACTCATTCTTTAAGATTAGATTATTCTCCAATTAATTTTCAGTATGTTTCCATGGGCCTTTATTAAAGTCACTTTTGTTGTATTATGGTCTGAAAAAGATGCATTTAATATTTTTGCTTGTCTGTATTTGGCTCTGAAGTTTTTACGCCTGAGTGCATGGTCAGTTTTTATAAAGGTGCCATGTACAATGAGAAAAAGGTATACTCTTTTCTATTCCCATTCATTTTTCTCCCAAGGTCTGTCATATCTAACTTTTCTGAAATTCTCTTCATCACTTTCACTTCTTTTTTTTTATTTTATGGTTAGATTTATCTAGTTCTGAGAGGAGAAAGTTGAGATTCTCCAATAGTATAGTTTTCTATTCCTCCTATAACTCATTTAACTTTTCTTTTAAGAATCTGGCTGCTATGTTATGTGATGTAAAAAAATGTTTAGTATTGATATTACTTCATTGTCTATGGTATTTTTTAAGAAAAAATATAGTTTTCCTGCTTATCTCTTTTAATTAGGTTTATTTACACTTTTCTTTAGTCTGATATCATGATTTCTACCCCTGCCTTTTTTACCTTGGCTGAAGCATAATAGATTCTGCTTCATCCCCTTATTTTTACTCTGTGTACCTCTCTCTTTTCCAATTGTGTTTCTTTTAAACAATATTTTGTTGGATTATAGTTTTTAATCCATTATGCTATTCACTTCCATTTTATGAGTGAGTTCATCTCATTCACATGAAGTTATGATTATTCACTATGTGTTTCCTTCCATCCTATTTTCCCCTATTTATCCTCCCTCCCTCTCTCTCTCTGTCTCTGTCTCTCTGTCTCCTCTCTCTCTCTCTCTCTCTCTCTCTCTCTCTCTCTCTCTCTCTCTCTCTCTCTCTCTCTCTCTGTCTCTCTCTCTCTCTCTCTCTCTCTCTCTCTCTCTCTCTCTCTCTCCCCAATCCCTTCTTCCAACTCCCCTCCTACTACTTCTCTATAGGATAAGATAGGTCTCTGTACCCAACAGAATGTGCCTCTACACAGGCTGTGCCCCCACCCTCCATGTCTAGAATGTACTCTCTTCACCCTTCCATCTATTCACATCCCTAATTTCATTAATAGCTCAGCCCAAAGTCTACTTGGTACATAAAACCTTTCCTGACTCTCCCTATCCCCAGTGCCTAGTGCCTCCCCCTCCAAAAAATCACTTTTATTTGTTTGGGATATACTTATTTTGTATATGCTTCTCATATATGCTGTCTCCTCCTGTAAAATACACTCTTAGAGGGCAGGGACTATGTCATTGTTTCTTCTTGCATCCCTAGCACAGTGCCTGGCACATAAGTGTTGAATAAATGCTAGTTGACTGACTGATTGCTCAAAGATTTTCTTTTGCTTTGTAAACCCTAAAGCCCTAAGGCTTTCAAAGAAAAAAAATGACCTTAAGGCTCTTTTCAAATTTGAAAGCATTATGTAAATGTCAGTGACTGTTATTACATAGGGTAAGCAATTTTACAGCCATTATTATTATTATTGTATGAGCCATTTACTCCCTCTGTACTTTCTGCCTTACCCTCTTACAAGATAGAAGTATTAATCATAATAACAAAAATAAAAATATATTCATGATGATTATGATGTTTTAAGGTCTGAAAAGTGCTTTGTATGGGTTATCTCCTTTGATCCTAACAATAACCCTACTGTTATTAGCCCCATTTTACAGATGAGAAGACTGAGTCTGAGGGAGGTTAAGTGACTTGGCCAAGGCCAAGGGTCTTTAGAAACCTCTAACTTTATCTAATGTGCCACCTAGGCCAGCCCATTCTTCCAGGCACCTCTTATAAATCCTACAACCTTATTTGGCTGATGTATTTCTAGTCACTTGGAGTTTTCCAGAGAACTTCTTGAAAATGAATAAGAAATTCATTCCGGGGCTCATATTTTGCCTCTGTGCCACAGAAAAATTGCAATTGTTTTTGTGCTCTAAAGGCAAGGAGAAAATACACCCTATCGAAAAGGGACCTTAAAACATGAAATGTTGAGTAGTTTTGAGGGATTGAACAACACTATGTTTTTTTCTCCAATTTACAATAAAGCCATGTCTCCAAAGTGCATTTGTAACCTGTTTTTTGTAAGTTAGAACTTATGTTTAGGTAGAAACAATGGTACCATTTCAGCTACATCATGGGCAGGAGAGATTTTTGCCAGATGACCTGGGAACCTAGTTACCATTTATAGCGTCGTCTCTATGGGAGAAATATTTTCTGCTGCCAGGCAAGAAGAGAATATAACGTAGTAACCGCTGGAATGTGACAAACAGCCCATCTAAGTACCTTCCATTGAATTGTGCCCAATCTAACTTTTCCTTAAGCTATACACTGTGCTGGATACTGAGAATGAAAAGACATAAATGAACTTTAAGGGCCTGTCCTCAGAGAGCTTGCATTCTTACAGTGGGGAAATGGCACATAAGCAAAAGAAAAAGCAAAATGCATATGTGATGAATGCAAGAGGCAAAGGGGAGGGAGAGAACAACCACAGAGATCAGAGGTCTCCAGTTTGAAGTAGAACTTGAGTCCTGTCTTGAAGGGGTTAGGGATTCTAAGTGGCCATGGTGAAGAGGGTGAGCAAACCAATCATGGAAAATGACCAACATAAAGAGGGAAATAAAATATAACATATGGAATGCCCTGTGTGTTCTAATGGATATATAATTGGAATTTCCAATAAACATTATAGTCACATAGATTAACTGTGCCACAAAGGGGAGCCCTTGAACCAGGGGTATACCATTGTACAGATGGTTCGTCTTGTCCTAATTGCAAATTATCAACTACTTGCTTGTCATAGGATCATAGACTTATAGTTATAAAAGACCTTTAGGGTCACATAAGTAGTAAATGCAGAGGCAAGATTGGAACCCAGTCCCCAGAACCAATGTTATTTCCACCATATATCCAAAGAGTGCTCCTGTTTCATCTTCCAGCCTTGAACCAAGCACAGAGCAATGCTGTGTCATGATCTAATTATTCCCTCCAGACAGAGTGTAAGTGAGCCAACACGGGCTCCTACTCCACAGTACTGATTGTACACAGAGAGGTCTGTTTAAGTACAGTTTCTCACCAATATAAGAAAAGTAGCATAATGCTAGTATTGCCCAATGAAGATATATCTCACCTTCATCTGCTCATTCCACAATTTCTCTCAATGTCCAGACAGAGAAAGGCCATGGCACTGCATGGTCAGTTGCCTTATGGTGATTCTCTTTAAGTTACTGTCACCAGCAATAAAAATGTTCATCCCTCTTGACCCAGAGTTTCTGCTAGTAGACATATGTGCCTGAGAAGGTTACACGCACACACACACACACACACACACACTCACTCACTCACTCACATGCTCACACACCTCTGAAAGAACTCCTATACCCCAAAATATTTACAGCAGCACTTTTTATGGTACCAAAGAATTGGAAGAGATGCCCATTGGTTGGGAAATGGCTAAACAAAGTGGGGTACAAGGAATATAATGGAATATCACTGTGCTGTAAGGACAAACATGATGAATACAGGGAGGCCTGGAAAGGCATGAGCTAGTGGAATATTAAGTAAGCAGAGTCAGGAAAACAGTATGTGTAACTACAGGGTGTTCGTAAAGTCTGGACACAGGCAAAAATGCATATTTTCAAGAAATGAGATGAATGAAATTTTCAACAACATTTTATTTAATTGGTATATTAACAAATAACATCTTCAATATAGTTTCCATAATCTTTGATGCAAAGTTGATGCGCTTTGCAAGATTCACATAAACTTGATGCAATAACTCCATGTTGCCGTCAATTTTAGCACATTCACTCTTTATGCGTCCAAGCAAGTGTGTTGTGTCTGTGATTTTCATTGAGTTCACCTTCTCCTTTAGCATACCCCAGAAAAAAGAAGTCAAGGGGGGCTAAGGTCTGTTAATATTCAAAATATTTCAAAATATGCATTTTTGCCCATGTGTCCAGACTTTAGGGACACCCTGTACATCATCTCAAATGGAAATTACAACTACCAAATACCAGCTGAAAAGAAATGTCGAGAAATTATAAAGAACAGCTAGGTCCCCAGAAAGAAATATGATGAGGTGATTCTCCCACACAAGAGTCCATGTGTGGAGAATATTGCATATATTGTCAGATATTTTTCATATATTGTTGTTTTAATTAATTTTTTTTCACTTTCTATTTTGTTCAAAAAATTATTATGAGGATGACTCTTCGGGAGAGGGAAGAGAAGAGATATAGGAGCAAGATCTAGGTAACGTGAAAACAAAAGATATCAAATAAAAACCTATTTTTAAAAATATTGTTTCCAAGTAAGAGACAATTTCTGAAAGAGACAACACAATATAGTGGAAAGAGAACTGGAGAGGAACAGGAAGAGTTGGGTCCTCTCCTCTGCCACTTACTAAATCATCTTCTCAAATTTGAGACCTATAGCATTTCAATGTGCAGAAGACAGTAATAAATGGGGAACTATATCCTCGCTAGGTGGTCAACCCCTCTCCATTCTGAGCCTTTCATACGTTTAGCTACAATTCCACTATAATCAGTGTACTTGAAAGTGGTGATTTTGTGTCTCTTCCCTCCTCCTGCCCCTTTCTCTTTTTCAGTCTAAATTGCCTTGTGTGGTATGATTTTAAGATCTTCCACTCTCCTCTGGATATCAGTCTCCTCTGGAAAGCTAGAGGAGGTTCCATTGATTGATATGTCAAAGGTTAGCAGCTAATTACAATTAATCTGGACACTAAATAAACAACACAATGGTTGATTGGCTCAGTTAGCTCACACCTTGTTTTCTTTTAACATTTGGAAATGCACACTCCCTTTTTCATATCTCTCCTCTGTGAAAATGTAAAGTTCAGAAAGGGACTGCTAATTAAGGCCATTGTTTTCTTTTTCAACGTGTTGGGAGTAGGGTTTAGGTTGGGTTAGGGATAATGTTGCTGGTTCCAAAAGAAGATTACTTGAAAGGTGACTTTCAGGGGGTGTGTGCGTGTGCTTGTGCGTGTGCATGTGCGTGTGTGTGTGTGTGTGTGTGTGTGTGTGTGTGTGTGTACTTCAGCACATCAGGAAAAGTTTTCATTAAATGATTTTGTTAGATCCAATTTTAGCATGAAAATAGACCTCCTATTTTAGGAAGCAAACTGGGTGGACTCAGTCTCGAACCAACCATCCCTTTTACTAAATGTCTGTAAAGTGAGACTTGCTTTCCAAAATAAGAAGGAGAATTTTATTTCCAACTTTCTAGCTTGTTCAGGAGCCTAGCTACTAAAAAAGAAACCCACCCTCCATTTGCTTCCTAGATTTTATTTTCTTTGCCTAGAAATGAGACTGAATTTCTCAGACATTATTCTTAGTTGGAGCAGAGAATCACTCAGATGCTGTCTGTAGTACTTGTTACAGAGTTGAGTATCTCCTGAAATCTATTTCAGAATGGGTCAGAATTTTTATTGTGACAACCAGGCATTCTAAAGAATGTTAGCATGGACAGAAGACAAGCCATATCATCGACTAAAGAATCAGAATCACACTGTCTCAGGATGCAAAGAGACGTCAGAAGCCACATAGCTTTGCTAGAGAAAATGTAAAATTTAGATTAAACAGTCTCTATGCTGTTGGAGCTTACAGTCATCTAGTAGGGGGATAACATAAAAACACAGATAACATACTATAAAATATGACATAAGTACCTTAGAGAGCTAGAAAAAAAGGGAGTATGTGCAGACTAAGGGGAAAATAAGGTACCAGGGGGCAAAGAAGGCTTCATAGCAGGTATGGCTCAGAGGTTTCTGGGTACACATGGACCATATTCAATCCTGTGGGCTAACTTCTGAGGGTTCCTTTCTCCCTTTGACTTTTATCTCCACTCTAGAAATTCCAGGGATATATACCTCATAAAACATAGTTGTGACAAAGCTAGGTTTCCCTAAATCTGGATAATAGTTGGGATAAGAATTTGCTATCTTCTGGAGGGCAGAAGCTCTCTAATTTTGCATTTGTATTAGCAGCTCCTAGGATAAGGCCTGATGCATTCTAAAAACCTGGTAATGCTTGTTGATGGTGGCTTTAAACCATGGATAGGAATTCAAGAGGCAAAGATGGGGAAGGGGGAGATGGTTACTGTCTCAGAATTTTTTGAACACTGTGCCAGGGAAGGATTTGGCTATTATCTTTAGTTTCAAAGGGTAGCCCCAGTAGAAGTTGAAACAGGGCAGATGTCAATTTGGTGGAAAGAAAAATCTTCCTAATAATTAGAGCTGTCCAGAAGTGTGATGCATTACATTGGGAATTAGTGAGTTCTTTCTCACTTGAGGTCTTCAAGGAAAGCCAGATGACCACTTATCGGGTATTCCTTTTCAGGTTGGACTCATTTAGCTGGAATGTAGAATGAGGAGAAGGGAGTAACAATGGAGATCTAGAAAGTAGGATGGCACCAATTTACATAGAGCCTTGAATGGCAGGGAAAGAGCAGTTTGAATTTTATTCCATAGGCAACAGGGAATTATTGCAGATTTTAGGATAAAGGAGTGACACGCCTAAGAAAGATAGTTGTGTGTGAGTGTATATGTGTGGGTGTGTGTAGTGGTCTCTGTAAGCATAATGTTTTGAGATCTATGATGATCACACACACACAAGCAGATACACACACACAACAACAACAAAATAATTGCTACAGATGGAAAATGAGTCAACTAGGTTTATAATAAACTCACCAGAGAAAATAGGGTTGGATTGAATTTGAAAAACTGCAACACTCGCAGTCATCCCAAACTGCAAAATCACCTTTTACGACCTAGTGTTCTCAAAGTGATGCTATGTGGCTGAGAAATACGGAACACCATTGCCTCCAAAGAATCAAAATTGGAGAGGGAGGGAGGGAAGGAGAGAGAGAGAGAGAGAGAGAGAGAATAATTATTAAGTGCTTCCTATATACCAAGCACTGGGCCACATGCTAGGGATACAAAGAAAAGTCAGCAAAATAGTCCCTCCCTCCTCTCAAGAGATTTATATTCTAATGAGAAGGAAAGAAGGTTAAGTAGAGCTAGAAAGTAGAGAGAACAGCCTGGTGCACAAACTGCTAGGAAGTGGCATATGGGCCTGATACAAGGCAATACTTATGAAATAGAGAACAACTTGCAGGAACAGAGGACAAAGTTAAAGTGAGGGGGGAGGACGATGCCAGTGGTCAGAATGCAGACCAGATGGTGCAGAAATATCTGGAACGTCCTGGAGACCTAATTCCAGGCAAGATGAGGTAAAAGATCACCCATCAAATGGTCTTAAGATGATGGGGAGAAGCAAGGTGGGTTTAACAAGCCAATGATGACTTATGCATGGAGACTCCTATAAGAAAGATCCAGTTAAGACCAAAAGAAGGTATGGGCCAATCATGTAGTAAGAATGAAGAACAAAAGATGGACAGGGCAGGGTTGCTCTGGCATCCACAAAATATTGAAAGAACCCCTATGAAAGACTTCCATATTCAGTAGAGCACCTATGGAAAATTTACAGTAAAGCTTTATCAGGAATCATGCAGACTGAGAAGGTGGTGTTCCCATACATGAAAGTGAGTGACCTTGGATAATTCAAATAACCAATCTGCTTCAGTTTACTCCTCTATCAAATATGATTATCTTCTCTGGGGTTTGTTTGGCTTTTTTTGAGGAGAAGATAAAGTATGCATGGTATTTTGTAAACAAATGACAGCTTTGAATATTTTGATGATTATTCCCCTACATCATTTTACATATTGGAAAATGGCATTTCTCCTCAGCCTCGTGTCTGCCGGATTTTTCTAATGTTCTTTAAAAAAGTGGGTTTAGTAATAGTACCAAGAGTATGTTTTCTATGGAGAAGAAGGAGGCCTTGATTAATGTTTCAGTGATTTTTGTAAGAAATGCCTTCTAGCCATATTTTCTAAGAGCATTTATAGTATTACATATTCAATACCAAGATGATCACCCCTTTTCTCCTTATAGCTCTTTATTGTCATTCTGAATAAGTTGGCATCACTTAGGAAGTTCATTAAAGTCTTCAGATCCGTTGGGTCCCATTTCATAAAGTGCCCACTGTGGAGCACCAAATGGGACCCTAATGGCCTGGAAGAGTTAATGTAGCTTCAAAAGCACTTACATTACTCCCTGGGAATTTCCTACTTAAGCACTGGGAGATTCAACCTGACTAAATACTAAGTGATATATTTAGACAGGCATAAACCTCCACTCAGTAGGTTGTATTCTACTCCAAGTGGGGAGATGCCAATCTAACCTGCAAAGAAAAGGTGCCAAGGTTCCTCTTCCTGAGAATTGCCTTCTGTTGTAATTACCTGACACAAACCTTACTATTGCTACGTCTAAGAGAACACTATTGCCACAGGCTTTACCAACTAGGAGCCACAGTGCCAGGCTAATCAATCAGCAGCCTAGAAAAAGAGAATTCATGGAGGGTGATAAACAGAAATCCTGCATGCTTTGTTGCAATGGGCCCCCAAGTCAAGGCATCTAACTGCAAGTCTGCAGCTCTTAATGTGACATTGTGGTGCCTCTGTGTCCCACACGTACATGAAATGCCACAAGTTCGGAACTGAAGTCTTCATCTTCTTTCCCCACCCGCAACTTGCTCTTCTTCCTGATTTCCTTTTCTCAGTTTTTGGCACCTTCATATTCCTCATCACCTCAGGGTTAAACGTTTGGACTATTTTTTTAACTTTTCCCCTTTACCTTACCTCCCATTTCCAACCTACTGCCAAATTCTGTGGATGCTACTTCTACAATATATCTCCTCTTTCCCATTCCCATTTACCTCTACCCCTGATTCAGACCCTTATCATCTCTCACCTAAGGCTATTGTGATAACCTCTTAATCATCCCTGCTGTGAGTCTATTAAATTGTAAGCTCCTTGAGGGAAGTCTCCACTGCTTAGCACAATTCACACAATTGGTACACAATAGGTGCTTAATAAATGTTGATTGATCTAAAGCAACAATATACTGCCAAAATAATATTCCTAATGTCTGGGTCTGGTCCCATCATTTCTCTGATCATTCAGGATAGTTTCCTAGTGTCTACTACCCTGAATGTAGACAATGCAATAATTGTTTATCCTGACATTCAATCCTTATAAATCTGCTTCTAAGCTTCCTCTTATATTTTCCAGCTTTATCTCCTACTGTCCCCCCTTCTAGCTGTAGTCAAACTAGACTACTCACTGTACAGAACTTTCTGTTTCCTGTGTTCTATCCTTTGTTATCACCATCTCCTCAGTCCTGCCATTAAAACCTAGAAAAAAAAATCAGATATGACCCATGTATACCTCAATACAAATTGAAATTAACAGTTTACTTCTCCCAAAGCCCATGAAATGCTACCCCTATTGTCAAACTTTGGTTCTGAGTAATGCCTTCATGGTAGCCAGTAGCAACCACTATTTTGATATAGATCAGTATCAGAGAGATCAGTATGAAGCGTATATGTGTCCTGTGAACATGAAATAGGAGTTGTGTGCTATGAAAATATAGACAGCTCAATGATCCTGGGTTATTTTACACCAGTGCTTCACCAAGCTTAGAGTAGTGTCAGGGAATCTTTTTGTAAAAAAACAGTGTATAGGGCGGAAAAATCACAAACCAAAGAAGAAACATTCAGTATTTCCCCTGAAATTTCTCTTAGTTGAAAAAAATACAAAAAAAAAAGTGTGTGTATGAAGAAAAGTCATTTTATATAACTTGAAGGGAATTCTTTATGTGGATTATTTTGTAAAAATAACAATGATAACCTTGGCATAACTTTAATAGGTTTTTTAAAGCTAGAATGGCTTTTTAATGATGTATTTTAAAATCTCATCCTTCTATAGATTCAAGAGGGCACTCAAATCAGAAGGATATAATGCTTAATTGTTTAATGGACATCCATATACATATTTTAGAGAAATCTATTCAAGGGGCATTTACTAACCTTCAGAGTCTGCCCTGTATCTAAGTGCAGTACTTTCAACACTACTATAGTTCTGGAGATAGTCAAGCCAGAATGCTTTCAAAGATATTTTAAAAGTAAATAGAATAAAGCAAGTTAAAGAATTGATATACTTTGTGGGGATATTGAGAGAAACCCTTACACTTGTCTTATAGAGGTAAATAATTATTGTTATCCTCATCATAATAATAACTAACCTTTATATATCACCTACTATGTGCCAGGCACTTTGCTAAATCCTTAAAACAACCCTGTACGGTTAGTGCTATGATTTTCCCCATTTTACAGAGGAGAAAATTCAAGTAAACAGAAGTTAAGTGGCCTGCCCAGAGTCACAAAGCTAGTGAATGTCTGAGGCTGAATTTGAACTCAGGTCTTCCTGCCTCCAGGCCCTCTACCTTATTCACTGTATCACCTAGCTGTCTAATAATGACCATTTCTCTCCACTTTTCGTGAGTCTGTAACTCTCTGTTGTCGACTAAGTAGAATACAAGATCCTCCTGGCTTTCAAGCCTTTACATAATTTGACCTCACTCTACCTCTTCAAGATTATGTTGGCCTCATTACCTACTCAGCAATACTTCTTATAATAAGCCTGTGACTTCAATTAGGCTTCGTCACTATCCCCAGCATATACTTTATTAAGCATTTCTTTTGGGTCTTTTTTTTAGCCTATGCTACTATTCTCTGTATAAACAAGTCCTACTCATTTTTAAGACCCAGATCAATTCATTTTAATCCTGCAACTATTCCATTAATCTTTTCTAAACCACTACAATCCACATCAGATCAGTGCTTTCTCTCAGCTTCTGTTGCACATGATTGCTCTTCTTTATTTCATTTTTTTTGACAGGACCCGAGATTTCATTGGTATATGGATTTCCCAACGAGGAAATTCCCTTCCCCAATGCAGATTGGGACCTGATTTGAAATGAATAGTTTTATTGAGTTGCCTCCTTCTAACACAAAACTTAAAGTGCTACATAATTGCTAGTTATTATCATTGGTATTATAATTATCATAGCCACTATGTGTCCTACTGTATCGCCAATGCGATACCCACAGCGGCTGCTATGAATATGTCAGCGTAGTTCTGAATTGCAAAATAGAACAGATTCTCTCGAAACCAAAACATTTATTCCAACACCAGAAAGCCAAATCCATCATAGCAATAAAGAAATCTATACACATTAGCAATGCAGGGGGCATCACCATCTCCAAGCCTTCCCTCCCTTAGATCCTTCCCACAAATGAACACCCTCAAGCAAAATCACTCTCTGGCTCTCACTCAGCTAACTGCTCCTCTCTGCCACTCCCACCTTCACTCTCCCAGCTCTGAGTCATTCCAACTCCCTGCTCCACCCATTTGGCAAGCCCCTCCCACCACAGCCTCATGTGACTCAGACTTCCATGTGACTCAGACTCATGTGAATCAGGCAGGTCACATGGGCCTATTAATGGATGGGAAAGATCTTCCCATTGCATTAAACAGTACATTAACAATAGGAGCACTCATTAATCCCCAGCAGCTACCTATCACCAAGATCAAAAATAAAATCTTCTGCTTGATGTTCAAAGCCCTCTTTCCAGTCTTACATTCTATCACCTCCCTCCACCCTACTACAAATACTTTGTGATCAAATGACCCTGGCCTCTTTGATGTTCCTCAAACAAGAAGCTCCATTTCCAAACTCCAAGCATTTTTACTGACAGTCCCCTATGCATGGAATTCTCTCCTTCATTATTCTCTGCCTACCCTCATTTCTGGCTTCCTTAAAGTCTCAGCTAAAATTCCATCTGCTTCAAGAAGCCTTTATTCTCATGCCTTTCCTCAGTTGATTATTTCCAATATATTCTGTGTGTAGCTTGTTTATAAATAGTTGTTTGCATGTTGCCTCCCCCATTAGACTATGAGATACATGACTGTGGTGGTTACTGCCTTTTGCCTTTCTTTGTATCTGCACCTCTTAGCACAGTGCCTGGCACATAGTAAGCACTATATAAACACAAGTTCTTATTACCATTATTATGAAGGCAAAGACCATGACTTATCTAAACTTGGTACTTTCACTAGTGATTTGCACGGAGACTCTGCATAGAGTAAGGACTTGATAAGTAGTAGTGGGACCTGTGATTTTATTGGTATGGGGAATTCTTGGAGGGGGAAAATCCCTTCACCTACCTTGCTCAGCAACTTTTCTTCAGTTTCTAGTCTGAAGGAGATGGTGGAAAAAGCACAGACTCTGTGGTCAGAGGGTCTTGTTTTGAATACTGGTCCTGCTATAATCTATACTTTGTATGACCTTAAGCAAGTCACTTAATTTCTTTAGACCAGAGGTTCCCAAACCTATCTGGCCTACCACTCCCTTTTCAAAAAAAATTACTCAGGAACCCCTTGGAAAACTACTTTCTTTAACCTTTTAATATTTCTTTTAAATTTCAGTCATTTCAAAAAATATTAATTTTTAAAAAATGATGCTTCTTAAATTTAGTAGTTTATTGTAAATTTGTGGGTTTCTTTTCTGCATTGAAATTTTGATGATGCAATATTGCATCATGTCACCATACAGTATCACATTGTAAACAAGTCATTACATGCACATATTCCTGCCAATGCATGCGGGACTTCCCTACAATCCCTGAAGACATGTTTATCTGCCAACACTTGCTAACAAAAACCTGTTAGTGCACTTGACCCCTGATCAGTTACAACTTGCATTTTGTGTGTTGATTTGGAAAATAACATAATCACTGTGACTTTAACTCTGTTACACAATAGATGAAATATGTACGAATGTTTTTTTTCAAAATTTTCTTATCTTCTTTTCTTTCTTTATTCTTCCACTGTCCCCTTATTTTTATTCAACACCCCCCCCAATTGCACCCAAGGCTATTACTGTCCCCCTGGACCATTCCAGCACTCCCCGGGGGTGGTATTGCCCACTTTGGGAACCTCTGAAAACCCATAGTTTCCTCATCTCTAAAATGAAGTGGTTGGATTGGATGGCCTTTGAGGTCTCATTTAGCAATGTAACTATGATACCAAGATTCTCAAGAGTTGCTTAGAACCCTGAGAAATTAAGTGACTTACCAGAATACCACAGCCAATATGTTTCAGAGGCAAGACTTGAACCCAGGTCTTTCTGGTCTAGGCTGGCTCTCTATCCATGATATAATACTATCTCTCTAGCCACCTTTCCAACCATTATACCATCCTGATATATATGTATGTCTATATGTGTATGTATATATGTATATGTATACATACACACATACATTTATATGTGTACATATACACATACATATATACATGTACATACACACATATAGATGTATATGTGTATATAAAATATGGCCCTCACAAAGAACTTGCTTAATAAATAAACTTTTTGATGAATGAATGAACTATAATCCTGTTAGGAGATAATAAAATAATGCTTTAAGTGTTCCAAATTTTTCTTAATGGTAAAAAACAGGAAATGTTTCTGGCTCCAAAAATGAGAGAGCCGTATTCTCAGTTGATATATGGGTAGGACTTTAATGTAGGTCTTTCTACTTCCCTTCCGACTCTTTCCAAAATATACTATCTAATGTGCTTGGAATAATATTCCATATTTACTGAATATTTCCTTTGTGCGGGTACTATCTTTGGTTTTGTGGAGGATGTAGAAGTTTAAAGAAAAAAAAAGTTCATTCTCTGTTGGAATTTAGTCTAGCCAGTGAAAGATGATAGACAGATGTTAAGATAATCAACAATATAAGACATTGATAAGTGTCTGTTGAATGGTTCAACCAATGGACTTTACAGGAGTTGAGACAGCAAAGTGCAGCATGAGCTCAGGTAAAGTTTCATTAAGGCTTTAATTTTGTTTTCTAATATGGTATTTAAACCTATAAATACATTATATCTCAGTTGATCTTCACAACAACTCTGTGAAGTAACTGATCAGTTTTTATACCCATTTTTCAGATGAAGCAACTGAGGCTGGGGGAGGGGTGCAGAATTAAGTGACTTGCCCAGGGTTACAAAGCTATGTTAGTCTATGTCAGAGGTAGGATGTGAAGTCAAGTTTTCCTGACTTCAAATACAGTGTAGTCCACTCATTCCATGATAAAATAAAAGGAAAGCCAGAATGGGAATTAGGAGAACTCAGTTAGATTTGCAACTCATCCTCTAACAATGTGTGACTGTGAGCAGTCACTTTAATCTCATTTTCTTCATTTGTAAAACTAGTGGTTTGAGCTCTTCTCAGTCTAGTGTAGCACAAGGATGTCAGATGCAAATAGACAGGGGAGCACTAATATCTATATATGGATCCTTGCAGGCTGTATATTGGCTTAATTTTTAAAATGTAATGCTACCTGTGTTTAATTGTATTTCCATTCGTTTTGTTAAATACTTCCCAATTACTTTTTAATCAGAAGTGTTGCTGGCCACATGCTGGACAGAGATAATAAGTATGTGACGTCTCTGGCATAGTGGATTGAGCATTGGACCCTGGGCAGGGCATTTACTGTCAGCCTCAGTTCCCTCATCTCTCAAGTGAGAGGCTTGAACTCAATAATCATTGATAGAGCTTCCAGCTCTAAAATCTATAATTATATGATGATCTTTGATCTATGAAAATGCCTTCCAGCGGTAACTGCTGTGATCTAAAGTGAAACTGACCTTTGAAGACTAGCTAGGATTCAAAGTAATTGATAAGAGAGCGTCCTGAGGCACCCCAGATGGCCCATCATGTGTTCCTGAATATTGGGCTTGGTTTGGTTATGTTGTTATCCCTGGAGTAAGGAGAATGATACTTGCGCAAGAGAGTAGCTGCTGCTTGGAAAACAGGACTGATTGTGCTTAAGTGATCCTGGCAGCACCTGGGCTATGTTTTCACTTAGCTCTTTCGGAGAATGAAGACTCCCTCTCCTTGTGTGGTCTTTAGAGAAAGAAAACATGAGTGTGTATGAATAGGCATACTTGGGAAGATGCCTCACTTGGATTAAGTCCTGGGCTGTATATTGAATGAAACTTAGCTGCCTATTCATTTCTTCTGGCCCTTCTGTTGTGTCGATTAAGTATCCACATGCCCACAGAGTTCTTGCCTTCTCCGCCCCCCTCTATATGTGTGTTAGTAAACTTGCCAGCCAGATTAATCTTGTCAAAACCTCCAGATAAGACCTTGGTGATAGGGAATCCTGTGTGGTAGGTGCTCAATTAAACATCCCTTCAAGTAAGATCTGAAGCCAAGATTGACAAAGCACTCCCAGCTGTCTTGCATTGTCCTTTCATTTCTATTGGAATACATTGCAGGTGGAATCTGGAGTGGGGGGAGGGCTGGGGGAAGAAGGGGCTATATCTGCAAATATCTTCCCGGGGTATTTTTGTTTTCTGTGGAAGGAGGTTAGTTTTTTCCTCTAACGAGCTAGCTGTGAGGGAAAGCAGCCGCCTTTGGCAAATGGGCGTTTGTCAAGCTTCACACACACACACAAAATAGTGTTAAAACAGCTCTGAACAGACTTGCAAAGCTGGAGTCTGGGAACATTAGGATGCACAGTGCTGGTGGCAGTGTGCTCCCTAGTGCAAGTTTCCTGGGAGTGTTTCTTCTTTCAACTGACACAGCAAAGTCTCCAGTTCGGAAACAGCTGTTTTCCTGGACGCTCTCGAGACACAGTCACTGCTGCTGGTCCCGATGTCCACGGAGCCGAAGCTAGGTGGACCTAGGCAGCGTGCAAAAGCAGCCCAGCTGCTCCCTTAAACAGATGGGAAGAGAAGCAAAGGGGGCCGGCCTCCGCTTGGGATCGCTCCTCTGCCGGGAGGGTCAGTTGCTTTCCACCGTGACAAGGAAAGAAGCTGCTCACTTTTTTCCCATAGCAACTCCTTCTCGGGAGCTAGAGGCTGCGGGCCCCCTAATTACCTGCCTCCCGCTCTTCTCCGCTGGTGTGGAGCCTGGAATGATTTGCCTGCTTGGAGAATGTTGACTTTAGAGTGGGAGTCGGAAGGACTGCAAACAGTGGGTATTGTTGTGATTATATGTGCGTCTCTGAAGCTGCTTCATTTGCTGGGACTGATTGATTTTTCGGAAGGTAAAGAGGCTGCTCACAGTTGGGGCTTTTGGTAGGGGACTGTCTGGTTCAGGATTGGGCTAAGTCCTGCCGAACTTGAGTCAAAGTTTGAAAATCGGCATGCTCCACGTGTGCAATCAATGTGCTGTGTGTCTTCTTTCAGCCGACCCTGACATTTCATACTGGGAGGGAAGTGCAATTGTGTTAGAAGGCTAGTTTGTGAAATAGTATGGATCTGAGAACGTGCCTGTGGTCCAAAGGCAGTTTCCAGGGTGAGAAACTGGCATTCTACTCAGAATGCTATCCTAGGCTAGCGTTGCAAGCTGTTTTGTATTTGGCAAGTTAATCCTGGCCACCTCGCATTCATTTAATGAGTAATTCTGTCTGATTAATGATGGAAATGTGCTTCATTAGCTAAGGTGTCAACCTGGGGAATGGAGGGATCTAGGGAAAGGATACGTGGGTGAACCATGATGTAAACTAGTTTAACCTCTGGCTCTGTTCATGTGTATGGTTAATACTTAGCAAAGACGTATTTTAAACACTAAATTTCAACCCTTTGCCATTTAATGCCTTCTGAATGTACTTTGTTCATGTATCTCTCCAGAGTTTGTTTTTCCTGGGTGCATCTGCCTGCCTGAATACAAGAGGCAGTAAGCCCCTTTGCCTGGTGTAAATTATATGACCTTTACTTTTGCTCTTTAAAAAATCAGTTTGTTTTACAAAGATATTACACAAATAGTAGTTTTTTTCTGGTATGTTTGCTCTAACCATCTTTTTTTTTTTAAATCTGTTCAAGCCATCCTTGAAACAGCAGGACTTTTTAAAAATAGCTTGCAAATCCCAATAATTTAGGGTGAATTCTGCACCTGGGCTGTTTTTCTTCCCAGATGAGATTGCTTTAGCTCATTTTTCCTTTAATGATTGTACCCTTTAGGATGGTAGGTGAGATTATTCCCCTCACATACTTGTTCCCCAGAAAAGATGATCTGAAAAAGATTTCCCATCATGATTGGGATTTAGATAAGTGAGTTTTGTTTTGTTTTGAAATCCTTGCAACCACAGGTGCTAAGATGACACTATCCCTAGATAAATCCTATAAAAAATGCTGATTCATTTTAATTATTTATACATATATACATATAAACATATATGTATATATATACACACTTATGTGTATGTATACACACACAATTTTAAAACCCATTTTCTTTAGATTCCTTCTCTGTAGACCTGGAAAGAAATTAGTTCTTATCACTTCAAATTCTTATCTCCTCCTTCTCAAGTACTCTAGATCTGTGACAAGTCCTGCTTAATCACACATGAGAATCATGTTGCAAAGGGATGAAAAAAAGCCCAGAAATTACTTTCTTCTTATTCTGATATTACATAGTAATTTAATTGAACTACTGGAGGGAAAAATTGCATAATCAAACTTCTCACAGTGCCCCAAACCAAGACTGTACTCTTCAGAGATCTCTGGCCCAGCACATTAGTTTCCATATCTCAATAAAATTCCAAGTGGGGAAGATTACATTTTGCTATTGAAAATCTTTCCGTTGATTTCATTTTGAGAATGGGGTTTTTTTGTTTGTTTTTTATTGCTCCTGTACTGTTTTATTCTCCATGTCACTATTCCCTTGCTCCCATGAAATATTATAGAGGTGACTGCACTTCAGAGGCAGAAGCAGCAATTTCTAGATTCTAACATCTCCCAAGGAACTTGAGAAGAGAACTTTGACATCAGTGTAATATCATGTATTATTTTTTATAATGCCACTATTGATAGTATACAGCTTAGAAGCTGCATATCCCAAGTTCAAGTCCATTGGGAGTGACTCAGCTTTTCATCTATCTTGAAGGATGTCTTTATCTCATGTACTTTACCAAGTAGGGGGTTTTCAAAGGCAATCTTCCAAACCATGGTTCATGCAGGTAGGAAGTGTATTAGTTGACCTGGTGTGCGTAATTCAAAAGTTCCATCTCTAAGTCTTCACCTATTCTTTAGAAGAACATTTATCACTAATTTCTTTCTTTCTTCTGTAGTTCCAGAGCCATTTGTTTTGCCTTACTTTGGCCCTTTTTTTTTCCTTCCTTATATTGGAGTTATCTGACTTTCTTTATCTCTTCTACTCAGATATAAACTCCTTGAGGGCAGGAACTGGTTTTATTCATTATTGAATCCTTTAGATCATCTTCTGCACATAGTAGGAACTGAATGAATGTTGACTTGGACTGAGTTAAAAATTTGGTTTATAAACCATATCTGTGTGAACTACAGGTTTATGATAAATGCAAAGATAAGTCAGAATAGGATAGTATTGATATAAAATGGTTAGTAAGAATATCCTAGTATAGTTATACTTCAGTGTGAGGAACGTTTATGTCTCATTTAAAATTTTTATGTCAGTAAAATATCTTTCTTCTCCCTATAGTACTTTTTAAAATAGAAATGCAGGTTTTCCAAAATCGAAAGTAAGTGGTAAGGGATAAGGTAATGATGCTAATGAGATTTTTCTCTAATTATTTTGGTTCATACACATACTGACTCACTAATAATTGGAAAAGGCAAGAATATTAGCAAGAATGTTGCCCATTATTGTGCAAATAAACTGAAATACTTTTCCCCTAAGAAATGTGGCAAATTACCACCTTCTCCCCTAGAATTATTTTTAAGATAAAAATAATGTTCTTGCTCCCCACCTATTTCACAAAATTCAATTAAAAGAAAAAGACTTTGCTCAACTTTCTAATGAGGAAATAAAGAAGGAAACCTGGAACACATCTCTCTAGGTATGACAGATGATTTTGGAGTGGAAACTCCAAGTTCTAATGAGCAATAGCCGTGTCCTGAATAGAGGTCAAGATTTAGTCTTTTAACATTTGATTCCCTCCAAAAAACTCTACACTTCAGCTATACTGTCTACCTGTTGGTCTTCACTTACGGTGTTTCATCTCCCACCTCTGGGCTTTTGCACTAGCTGTCCCTTATGCCTGGAATGCTCTGCCTATTTGTTGTTGTGTGGTTTCATACGCAATACTATTTTTGTTTTTTGTAAGGTTAACATTTTTTTCTATTTGTTGACAATCATTGAGGATAGAGACTCTCTTTTGCTTCTTTTGTATCCCCAATGCTTAGCACAAACAGAAGCTAGCACGTATTCAGTCATTTCAGTCACGTCTGACTCTTCATGACCCCATTTGGGGTTTTCTTGACAGATACTGAAGTGGTTTGCCATTTCCTTCTCTATCTCATTTTACAGATGAGGAAACTGAGAAAAACAGGGTTAAGTGACTTTCCCAGGGTCACATAGCTAGTAAGTGTCTGAACTTAAGATGAGTTTTCCTGATTCCAACCCGAGTACTACTCTTTCTACTGCACTAGCTACCTTCTGCCCATTTATTTCTGCTTCGTTTTTGTGGCTTCCTTCAAGATTCAACTCAAATCCCCCCTTCTACAGAACTCTTTCCAAGTCTCTGAGTTTCTGAGATTATTTCACATCTCTCCTGTATCTATCTTAGTATATATCTAGTTATTTGTATGTCATTCCCTCCCCCCCTTTAGAGTGTAAACTCCTTGAGGGCAAGGACTATTTTTTGGTTGTTGTAGTTTATGGGTAGGTTTAATTTTTTTGTCTTTATGTTTTTTGTTTTGTTTCGTTTTTCCATTTCTTTGTATCTTTAGTGATTAACATAGTGCCATTACATAAGTTTTTTTTTTAATAAAAATATGTTGATTGACTTGCAGCATTATGCTACTCTTGCTCATTTGCAGAGACTGCTGGGTGATCCTGATGGCTTCAGTTATTATCCAAAATGAGTTGTTGCACAAGTATTTGTAGCAGGTAACTGAGAAGCCCTCAGCTACTTTTGGGAACCCTAAGCTAATTTTAGTGTCCTATGGTAGCCCTTACCTTCATGAGAAGTCTCTTAAGAGTTGTCTGTGGGATTTCATATTTATATCCTGCAAAGCAGAAACAACCTCATCAAAGGCATCTTGGCTGCTGTTCATTAGAACTCAAGGTCCTGAGCAGTACTTTAAGCCAAAACAGCCACCCAGGAGCTAGTGAAGCCCAGCTGATATCTGCTTTGATCTGGCTGTGGTGAAATGGGTTTCAAGTTCCATAGTGAGACGAAAACTTAGATTGAGAGAGAGAGAGAATAGTTTCATATTCATTTTTAGACTATAAAGGAGACCCTTTATCTACTCAAGTTGTAGTTTAAATAATCAATATTTATTGAGTGCCTGCCATTGCGAGGCACAAATTCCTTGTGATATAAGTCATTGGTTTCTTTAGAAGAATCTTTTTAAATGTTTAGAATCTTTGGGAGAATTTCTTTAGGTGTGAGTGGAAGGATTAAGGCATGAATCTTAAAGCATATAATGAAAGCTGCACTTGACTTAGAACCCAGAGGCATACTTGAGTTCACAGACATGCATCTAGTAAATAGGAAAATAGGAACAAATTATTTCATCTTTCTGAACCTCAGTGACACTGGCCTCCTTGCTGTTCTTCACACATAGCCCTCAGTTCCATATAGTTTCCCTGGCTGCTCCTGTGTCTAGAATGCTCTCCTTCCTCATCTCTACTTCCCAGCTATCTCAGCTTCTTTCAGGTGTCAAATCCCACCTTCTGCAAAAAGCCTTCCTCAGTCCTCCATAGTGCTAGTGCCTTCCTTCTAAGGTTATCTCCAATTTATCCTATACATATCATGTTCCTACATAGCTATTTGCCTATCATCTCACCTATTAGACTATGAGCTTCTTTGATTCAGAGACTGTTTTTTTGTTTTGTTTGTTTAGTTTTGCTTTGGGTCTTTGTATTTTTTTGAATGTATGCTCAAGACTTAGCATAGGGTCTGGAATATACTGGACACTTAATAAATACTTGTTGACATGACTCAGTTTCCTTATCAAAAAATTAATAAATGTTTCTTAACTACCTAACAATATGCCAGACATTGTGTTAGGTACTAGGGAGAGTGAAAGACAAAAAAGAATTTCTTTTCCCTCAAAGAGTTTCTGTTCTATTGAAGGAGACTACGTGTTTACATATAAGTATATAAAATACATCCATGGTAAATACAAAGTAATCGAAGTGTTGCCAACTTGGAGAGGTGGGGAATCAGAAAATCTCTATATCAAAGTAGTGTTTGAACTTTGCAATGAAAGATGCTAGGGATTCAAAAAGGCAAAAGTGAGGAGGGAATATATTCCAAGTATTAGGTTGCAAAAGCATGGAGATAAAAGACAAGGTATTGTCTCTATGTGTGCTTTCATACACAATCAATTTTTTTGTTAAAATTTTTTCTCTTTGGTGAAAATTTTTGAGGACAGGGACTATCTTTTCTCCCCTCTTTTGTATCCCCAGTGCTTAGCACAGGCACATGTTCAATCATTTCAGTTGTGTCTAACTCTTCAGCTGGGGGTTTTCTTGGCAGAGATACTAAAGTGATTTGCCATTTCCTTCTCCAGGTCATTTTACAGATGAGAAATTGAGGCAGAGTTAAGTGCAGGGGTCACACAGCTAATACGTGTCTGACGCTTGATTTGAACTCAGGAAGATGAGTCTTCCTGACTCCAGGACCAGCACTCAATCACTGTGCCACCTAGCTGCCTACCTGGCACAGCATAGACTCTTAATAAATATTGATTAAATAACAAGAAGGCAAATTTGGATGGACTATCATGCATGTAAAAATGTGTAATGTATAAATAGGGAAAGATAGGTTGAGGCTAGGCAATGTCAAACTTTAAAAGGAGAGAGAGGCTGAGATGGGAGGGGGGAGTAAGAGGAGGGGGAGAGAGAGAAAGAGAGAAGGGGAAAGAGGAAAAGGGAGAGAAGAGAGTTTGTATTTAATTCTAGAGATAATGGGAATTCAGTGGAATTTATTGAGAAGGCAGATGACGTTGTTATACCTGTGCTTTAGAGAAATCACTTTGGTAACTATGTGGAGGATACATTGCAATGGGGAGGGACTTGAGGTAGTGGACCAATTCGGAAGCTATGGAAGTAACCCAAATGAGAGGTGATGAGGGTCGACCTATGATAGTGGCTGTGTGAAAAGAGCAAAGGTAGTGGATGCAAGTGATGTGGTGTGAGAATCTACAAGCTGATTAGATGTGAGCACTGAGGGAGAGTGAAGAAGTAAGGATGACATCATGGTTGTGAATCTGGATGACTAGAAGGCTAATAGTTCCCTCTACAGAAAAAATGAAGTTCAGAAAAGGAGTTGGCAGGGGGTGAATGATGAGTTTTGATTTGGACAGGTTGAGTTTGAGATCCTTATAGGACATTTAATCTGAAATGTCCAATAGGCCACTGCTGATTCAGTTCAGTAGTTCAGGCAAATCAGGAGAGAGACTAGAGCTGGGGACACACAGAGTTGTAAAGAAAGAACTTTATGAACTATAGTAAATCACAATAATTAAATTTTGTAAAAGAAATGGTTGCCCTGGAGACCGGAGGTACAATAATTTTAGGATAGTCCAAGAGTTTGGAATCTCATAATGTGCAGGATGTAGAGTGATATCAAACCTTTCATGTCTACAGAATATAGAGAAGATTTTATTTTTTCTTCTTCTGAAGCCACTTGTCCTCTTTCACTAGAGAGAAACATTCAAAGTAGCTCTTTAAGTATTACTGAAGTTTTCAGTTGAATTTCATCCCAGAACCAGGAGTAGTAAAATGATCTATAAAGACTTGCAATGAGCAGTCTATTTAAGGAAGGACACTTAGATTCTTTGTTCTCCTTTAGGTTCCCTCAGTGGCCAAGTAACTAGTGTTCCTCTTCCTACCTATTGCTCTGGGGTGTTGGAAATATTTGTCGAGTTATCAAAGAATGAATATCCAACAACCTTGATAAAGTGTCTCCTTTTTCCTTCTTTTCAAACCACCCACCCCCATGCACAGCTGAATCACTTAGAAGAAATTAAACCACATACATTTGAGATGCCAAAAACAAGTAATTTGGTCATACATCAATGTTGAATCCAAACTCCTGATTTTTAGTTTGAGTAGCACACCTTGCCATTGCCCTTGTGATCAAACTGCCTGGCCAATAGGGTTGAACTTGGTCTCTGGGGATAGCTTTGTTTGGCTAGTGTCACAATAAATGGCCTAAAGACTCATAAAAAGGATTTCCCTGTGCCTTATATAAATTATTATATTTGATCCTTAAAACAGCAGTATGAGGCAGGTGCTACTGACATTATCATTTCCATTTTACCAGTGCGGAAATTCAAACTTCTAAAAAGCTTCACTGATTTGATCAACATCAAACAATTGAATATTAGAGGCAGGGTTTGACCTTAGGCATCTCCTGTTCCCAAATTCATTGCTCTTCTGATTTCATCACACTCCCCCTAATGTAGAAAACAACCACAAAAACTCCAAAGCCTCAATATGCTGCTAGTTAGTCACATTCCATCCAACATAGCAAAATGAGCGTTCTTTACTTTCTAACACTCATCTTCAAATACTATTTCTTCCCCAGTCAGTAACTAGTAGAAAGTAGCTTCCAGCATTCAGTGTGACAGATATACAATACTTAAACCTAATACATAGAAAACCCTCCTTCTGATATGTGACTTTTCATTTTATCTTATCCAGAACCAGACATCCACACCACTTCCTGGTCTTCTCCACACCATGCTGCCTTCCCTTTGACAGTCATCCTCATGTCCCCACCACCACAACCTTGGACTCCGCCCCACCATCTCCCCAGCTCTGAGAGGAGAACTTTTTTGCTTTATCTTGCTTGGATCCAGCCCCGCCCCACCACCAACACTGTATCCACACCATGCCTCATCCTGCTCTACCTTTCCTCTTCAAGCCCCATGTTATGTATTATCTTTCCCCAGTAGAACATAAGACAGCAAGACTATCTTGCTGGCTTGTATGTGTATCTCCAGCATTTAACATGGTACCTGGTACAAAGTAAGAGCTTAATAAATGCTCTAGCTATCTATCTTAGGAGAATTATACATTTTACTTATATTTGATCTAAGAATAACTCCTCTGGGTTGGACAGTCTTCTCCATGTCCCATGAATGAGCTGTGCTCCTTCCTAATTCCATGCTTATGTTGCTTCCGTAGTCTTAAATGATCTCCCTTACTGAAATCTTGTTTGTCTTTTAAGGCTCAGCTCATGATGCAGCTCCACAAAACCTTACCACATTGTTTAATCCCTCATTACCTGCCCCTCCTCTAAACTCCTATGGTGCTTATAGCCTGGACCATAGATACATAGATAAATAGAGATATTTGGATGTGTATTTATCTAGACCTATATTTATGTTTATGTATATATCTATAGCTATGTATACATATATGTATATATATAGCACACAGTATGTATTTTTTATTTATTGCCTTTTATGTTTCATGACGAAGTTAAGCTGAGTCAGGTCATAGGAGACTTCTGAGTAAAGCTTTCAGTGCTGGGAAATTTAGATTGGTGATTCATTGGTTGTTTGATTCATCCAGGTTGAAGGATTTTTTTCTTTTCTTTCCTATTCTATGCTGCTTTGGCAAATAATTTGGAATATGTTGATAGGTCTATTTTCTTCTCAATCCCCTTGTGCTTCCTGGGCCTTCATGAAGGTTATACTTTAATGTTATAAAACTCAACCATGAGACTATAATGCTATGTCCAGTCACAAACTCAGTCAACAAATATTAAGTACTCTTCCAGTTGCTGTGCTATGAATATGGGTCTAAGCTTCCCTGTGTATAAAATGGGGTTTGTAATACTTGTAATACCTACCTTTGCCTCGAAGGATTGTTGTGAGGATTAAATGAGATTTTGTAGATAGGGTGTCCAAAAGGTCTTAGTGCTATTTTAAGCTTCCATAGCCACAAACAGCATTAAGGCTTTCAGAACATTATGTGCTCATGTGTGTATGCGCATGTGTGCGCACACATACGTAGAGTTTTTATGTATTTACAAAACTATAAAGTGCTATATAAATGCCATTATTATTATTTTAGGCATAACAGAAGAGACTCTCCTTAGGTCTTAAAAAGTGGTGTAAAGCTGAAAGGACCTTAGAAATCACTTAATACAATCCCCTCCTTTTACAGGTCATGAAACAAGTCTAAAGAGGTAAATGACTGGGCTGAGCTCACAACCATTAGCCACAGAACCAAGCCTTCTGACTTCTTGTCAAGTTCTCCACTCAATGCACCCAGCAGTCACATCATTTTTCATCAGTAGGAAAAAAGAAAAAGAAAGCACAAAGGTTTCAAAACATGATTGCTTTAGCCTCAGTATTTTTAGGGTGACAGACCTAGGCATAGCTAAATTTGTGGCAGATGGAGTTCAATGTAATTCAAAATAATATATTTGTCTATAAAGTGTCCAAATTGTTGATTCAAAAATAATCAAAGGTATCCTGAAAAGGATATGGGAGATCCTATGCACTAATTTTTGAATCCTGCCTATTTTACTTAGCGGCTACATTACCTTGGACAAGTCCCCTTCCTCTGGGCTTTAGTTTCCTTACCTGTAAAAGAAGGTATTGGACTAAAAGATCTCTAAGGACCCTTCTAGCCCTAAATCCTATACTATGTAGATCAGATATGGATGCCTGGGGGGTATGATTTGCAAGTGTTAGCAGTCACTGAAGAGCACTCTTGTCAGAGGAATAGGCAAGCCTGTTTGACTAATGAGTAAGCAGAGATCTAAGACTTGGTGTGCAATGAGGTAAACGGAAACTGTGCTTTCAAATTTAAACAAATTAAAGAGAGAAACTGATCTTGACACATGACTGATAAAAGATCTAGAAGAGTAAAGCATCTGCAAAAACATCTAAGTTTCCACATCTGTCTTGCACAGCATTCAGCACTTCCCAAACATCACTGGGGCATTGATGTTGAAATTAGAGATTCTCTGAAGCATCACCTTATTGGGAAGGCACATTTAACTCCTTCCTGGTGCAATAAAATGCTCAAAGCGGTAGATGGGAAGTGAGCCAAATGTACTGCTTAATGACAATAAGACTTTTGCAGCTACAACTCAGAGCTTCTTTTGAAAATCGAGCTCATTAGGAATTTGTACAAAAGCTCAGAATCCCTAATGACTGCTCAGAAGAGAAGTACACTGTTCAAAAGAGGATGCTGGCTTCTATGTTATTATCTATCCCTCTTACCAGACTGGAAATATAGCATTTTATGGGCATGTTCAAGAAAAGCTGCAGATCAAGCAAAGAAATTCTTTAGCTACAACGTATTCATAAAGTAAATGGCTGACCTGCAGAGCTATAATATCTTCAGGTAGACATGTTGCAGAATCTGAGGAAGAACTCAGTCTTGTGTTGGTTGGCTAAAGTGAAGGCAGAAGTTCCCTATCAAGGCTTCCATCCCTTAAAGTTCTCTCTTCCACCTTGAGTTTCAAGGAGAACCAGAAGCCCACCTGACTTTTAGGGAACCATTCAGGAGCTGTTGGTTCTGACCAGTACTATACTTTTTTCTTCAGTTTTAATTGATCTGTGCTACATAGTTGTCCATAGCTTCTGTCAGTATCATATACATGTTGGAAGAAGACGGTTTGAGGAAAACAGCAGCTGTTAAATGGTGCAATGAAGGAAAACTCTGGTCTATAGATGCCCTTCTGCCAGGGTCGTCTACGACTGTGATAATGGGAAAGAGGCTAATTACCTGGTATCAAAAAGACCTGTGTGGAGAGTAGAGCTTATGGTAAGAGTTAGAGATGTGGGGTGATTACAAGTGAAGGATCTACTGAGGCTGGACAGAAGCAGTGCAACTACTCTGATGGTGACATTTGTTCCTGGGTCCTTTTTACCTGGCCTGATTAATTTGCTGAGTGGAAATGTTTACCTAAGACAGGGATTCTAACTTTTACTGCTCAGAGCAGATCCCAGGGTTTTAGGAATAAGGATGTGTTCATGAATTGACCCATGGCTCCACTTACCATCTCTTTAAAATTTCACCTTCCTATCTGTCACTCCCAGTATGCCCTGTCTTCCCATATCAGAAAAGTCCCTTGCAGTCAGGAACTGTTTTGTTTTTCCTATTTGTATCTCCAGCATTTTGCTCAGTGCCCAGTATAAGGTAAAAAGCTTAGTAATTTTTTTTCCATTCATTCAGATCCACCCTATCTAAATTATACCAGTTGAATATACTAATGATTCTTTTTCACATTAAGGAAGGTATTTTGGAAAACCCAGACCATGACTCTCTTTGTACACTATTTTCCTTGTACCATAGATTCGGAGTTCCTAAAGATATTGTCAAGGACAGTCTTAGAAGTAGTTTTGTATGAAAAGGAGATGTGAGAAAAGTAGCTTGGCTTTTTTCCCCTTCCCTTAACTGCTTTTATTTCTTTCCTACAAGCAAAATGAGCTGGAGTCAAGAGATCTAATTTCTAGGCTTACTTTTGTCATTAACTAGTTGTGACCTGTGGTTAGGTCATTCAGTCTGCAAGGGCCTTAGTTTTGTTATCTGTAAAATTAAGAAGTTGGGCTAGATATAAGATTATCTTAAGATATCAATATTTTACGATAATCTTAAGACATCTCTTCTGGTTTTGAGATTCTTTGTTTCATGAATCATAGTTAGAGAAATTTTACTGGGATTACTTTTTTTCAGGCAAATCCCAGTGGTTGGGGAGCAAGCTTAAGATATTCATTCCTTTACCATGTGAATACCAAAACCAGGTGAGGATAAACAAAAAAGAACTATAGACTAATATCTGCAATGAATATCAATTCAGAAATTTAAAATAAAATCCTATGACTTTTTATAGAAATTTATCCAAGGAATCATTTATCATGATCAAGCTCTATTTATACCAAGGATGGAAAACAATCAACATAATTAATTGTATTAGGATATTCTTCTCCCTGACCCTGTTTTCTTTTTCCATTTAGAACAAGTAGCATGCTGTTAATCGAAGAAAAGTTGGGTTTTTGCTTAGCATGCCATTGACATTACAGGATTTTTTATTTTTCTTTCAAGTCAGCCTGGTGCTGTGGAGTGAGGGCTGGATTTGAGAATACAGCACCTGAGTTTAAATTCCAATTTTACCATTTCCTTTTTCTATGTCCTTAGGCAAGCCATTTCATCTAACTGAGCCTCAGTTTCCTTATTTTAAATTGGATTGGCATCTAAAGTCACTTCCCTTCCAGCTTTAAATCTATGATCCAAAAGTAGCAGTATTCTAAAGGTGCTTTGCCTAAAAGGTTAGGAATAAGTCACTTTTTTAAGGACCAGAAGAATTTAGCATGTTGCCCTATAGGACCTTGTCAATTGGAGTATTTAGAAGTCTTGGTTTTCCCCAGAATTCTATCAAAATTAGGCACATTTAAAATGAAAACAAAAGGATTGTTTCAGCTGTAGCAACTAAGCACTTTTAGCATATTCAATATTAAGAACATTTTTGCCTGCAGAGAATAAACAAAGACAATAGCAGACATACTCAGTAAATTACACATAAGACTTATTATGACATAAACTTAATATGCAGTAGCTGTGGGGGGTGAGGGCCACAGAGATCAGTTAATTATCTCATAGAGACACCCTGCATGTAGACATGGATAGGAAGCACTTGAATCAAAAGTTTAAAACCTGTTTTGCCTTGAATGGGGAGCAGTGGAAAATGTATTGAATTTGGAGTCAGAGATTCTGGGTTTGAATCCTCATTCTACTACCTACTACTTCTATGACCCTGGCCAAATCACTGAAGCTTTCTGAGCTTTAGTCCTTCATCTATAAAATGAGGATGTTGGTTTAGATGGTCTATAAGGTCCCTTCCAGATGGAAATCTATGATTCTTCTTGTTAAAAGCAGTGTGATTTTTAAATTTTTATTATTATTAGTTAGATCTATAGTTCTCAAACTTTTGTGGTAGTGGAACCTTTCACTTTAAAAAAAGACTTTGGAGAAATTTTTACAGGAAAATCTTTTTAAATTGTCTTTTAAAAATGTCTACAACTAAGAGTCAAATAACAAAACATCCATTTTAAGTCGCATTTTAAGGATTTTTTATGATTAACAATATTACAAAAAAGTTGATAATAAAGAAGTGATTATTTGGTATCAAGTATTTCATATTTGGAAGCAATCTGAGAAGCAAAAACTCACCTTTTTAAAAATGTTGCACAACAATCTTTACTCTCCCCTCTTTTTTCGTTGACCACTATTTTGAGAAATTGTTACTTTTTGTTTTTGTTTTATTGGCTACATTTTTTTGAAATAACTTTGAATTTTAACAGAACTTGATGATATATTTATATTCTGGTAGCATCATTCGCATCAGAATTACTAGACATAAATCTAAATTGTAGAACTATGACAGTCATACAGGCATAATTACAGACATAGTACATACAGTACTGGCTGTGGAGTTAGAAAGACCTGAGTTCAAAGACTCTTCAGACAATTTCTAGCTATCAGCGTCAGTTATGTCATCTCTAAAATGGGGATAACAATAGTACTTACCTCATGAGATTGTTGAGAAAGCATTTTGAAAACTTTAAAGCACTATACAAATGTGAGTTACAATGATTATTTTCTCTATGATAAGTTTGAGGCAGAAATAGGTGAGTGAATCTTGGTTACATTGTCATAGTCTTGGATTTTAACATGTTGGCTTTGCTCTTTAAAATTCTGGTCTTCCATACTTACCGAAAAGGATCATTGATGCAAAAAATATAATAAAAATTCCTAACAGTTAATAATGGAAATATACATCATTTATTTGACGTATGCCCTGATGAGGTGTGCCTTTCACTCTCATAGTCATCAAAGCCTTAAGCAAGTTCAAAAGGTAGGAAAACAATATAGAAATAAAATGGCAACCCAAGCCCAAAGAGGTGAAGGGAGGTTAGGAAGGTTGTGACTTCTTTGGATCAGAAGGTCTTGAGTATGGCCATATCAAAAAGATGAGTTGGATGACAGCCCACAAGGGAAATCAGGTCTGGGACAGAAAAGAAGACAGTTGATAGAAGGGTAAGAGTCAATGGAGGTCAGTTCCCCAAGATACTGGAATGTGCTTCCAGCTTTTTGGTTGATTTTTTGCTACATAGTTTATGGGAAAGAGTCAACAATGGATGGTAGATCAATGGGACCCCTGCTTTTCAAGTGGTGGATTGATTTTGGCCAAAATACTAATTGCTTTTTTCTTTGTCATAACGTCTAGAGATGGTGGGGAGAAGGATACAGGTATATGTCTAGGCAGTACAAAAAGATAGATAGCAATAAAAATTCCTAAATTGTTCTCTCTACGTCAACTCTACACACATTCTGTGCTGACACAGCAGGCAGCAACATCAATGGATATCTCATTTGTTCAACTATTATAACTTCATTCTTTGAGGAATACTTGGATTGTATCAGGGAGCACAAGACTTGATTTGTGAAATATAGTTTGTGAAACACTACTATAGATGGCAAAGTATATAGAGTGTGGGGCCTAAAGTCAGGAAGACTCTTCTTCCTGAGTTCAAATCTGGCCTCAGACACTTACTAGCTGTGTGACCACAGAAAAATCGCTTGACCCGCTTTGCCTCAGTTTGTTGCCTGTAAAAATGAGCTGGAGAAGAAAATGGCAAACCACTCTAGTTATCTCTGCCAAGAAAACCCCAAATGGGGTTATGGAGAGTCAGATATGACTGAAACAAAAACATCTTAAGAACAACACAGAACTAAGCTAACAAGCACTTGAGTTCTTCCTTCTGGTAAAATGAAAATAACACTGGATTTAGAGTCCAAGGACCTGGATTCAGTTCGCACTTCTGTGACCTTGGAGAAATTCCTTAACCTTTCCATGATTCAGTTTTTGCATCTATAAAGTGAGAAGATTAAACTAGATGGTCTCTGAGGTCCTTTGGTTCTAAATCTACCATCGTCTATACATATGATATATGTATTTCATTTAAAGTGTATTAGTGAGCTGTGGAAAATGAGGGAAACTAGCTCTAACATTATTACAAAAGGCTTATTTTGTGAGAAGAATAAACAGATAAAGGTTTCCTTAACGTAAGACATTCAAGCAGAGGTAAGCAGCCACTTTTCAGGGATGTTGAATTTAAGAGTTGTGTGATAGGGAAGGGCTGAGAATAGGTGACACTACGACCCCTTCAAACTAAGACAATGCACTATAGTGGAAAGGTTACAGAATCTGAAGCCAGAGGACCTGCTTGCAAATAATGACTCTGCTACTATCTCTGGACAAATCATTTAACCCCTTGGGGATTCAGTGTTCTCTTAATAAAATTAGGAAGCTGGAATATGTGACTCCTAAGTTTCTTTCCAGCTCTAATTCCTTTTATTTTATGAATTCATCATGTATGATGGATGATCGGTGATCCTTACTCCTTACCTAAGAGATGACATTTTATGTGCCATTTGCCACAATAGGAAGCATCCTTGGTAAGAAGAGCCAGGGCTAGCTATGAATTTGAGTTACTTCATAACAGGAGCCAAGCAAATGGCTATCTCAGCAATCAAGAATGGATAGCATTTTCATTGCTTCTCATGTAATGTCTAATCTGGTGAAAGCTCTTTTTTTGGTTGAAGAAAGTCATTTAATACTAACCCAGTCACTTCCTAGCCACTCCCTGACAAATTACAAATAAAGAGCTAGAGGCAATCTTCTGCATTTTTAAAAAAATGCCTTATAAGTAAGACTTTATCAACTTCTTCAATTTCTTTCCAAATATAACACAGTTTTAAAAACTCAAATTTGAGGGAGAGGAGATGGAACTCTCCAAATAAATCAATTAATCCCTCTCCTGAGGCTTCTCCTTAAGTTTCAAGTAAACATCTATGAAATAGTATACCATTTTGGATATGTATGTTTAGTGGTAAGCTTATGAATAAACCCTAGAGGCAAAATTATCTCAACATTCAGTCTCCTTAACTGCATTTCTTTTTACTCCTATAGTTTCCTTCCTTGCTGAAATGGCAGAGGCTTGGGGTGGTGGGGAGAGAGGAGAGATGAAAGGTGAGGAGGAGTATAGATGTTGCATTGAGTTCAAGCTTGCAAGAAATGCTCTAGCTCTGTGAGCATTGAATCAAGCAACTCAATCCCTTTTTCATTTGTAAATATCAGTGTATGTCGTTCTTTGAAAGTAAAAAACATTAAATACTACATAAGTGTCAATTGTTTTGGAAAATCCATCCAAAGCATGAAGAGCAAAGAAAATATAATGCAGAAGATAATTACTTAAAAAGACAAGCACAAGATTTGTTGGCTTCTGCAGGCAGGGAGAGAAAGTACTCCCTGCTTGTGGTCTTTGCAAATACATTCTGTTATTGCCTCTAGTATTTCAGTGGACTTCCATTAGAAACTCCTCATCCTTAACTTTCCTTCTCCCTTCAGGGATACCACCTCTTCTCATTAAAAAGGACAATAAACAGAGCCTGCTCTACAGAGCCAAAATAATCATTTAGAGATTTATATCTTCCTACTGATTCTAACATGCTCCTTGGTGGCAGAATTTCCGTCTCAGTTGGCATCCCACAGATGAGGAGGATCAATGCCCAGCATGGCAGACCTAACAATGTCTATTCCTTCCTAGCATCTGCATGTCTAAGAGTTTAATCCTATAGTAATACAGTGTCTGTGATGGCTGATGTTCATCCTGGTGAAATCAACACACCTCCTACAGACTCTATTTGATGTCAAAGACACCTAGCAGGAACACTCAAGTACCCTGATAAGATGCACAGATGGCTTCTTTTCAGTTAATAATCTTTGCTAATATTAGCTTAAAGTTATTTCGAATATGTGCATCCTCAGTGGCTGAACCATATTAAACCTGTCTTGTACTAAACATGCAAAAAAGAATGTCATCATAATAGTCTATCAAAAGAGGCTGATGTGAGAGAATCAACTTTTTGCCCCCAGTCATAGTCCCAGTCATAGGCCAGTTTTAACTGGCATTTTGTACCATTAAGAACACAGTAAAAAGTTTTGTTTTCCTTTTCCCACTTGTATTAATGGGTCTCTACAGTAATGTTCTTGTGCAGTATGCTTGAATACTAGAACTTGGAAAAGGAACATATTCATGGCAAAGAGACCATAGCTTCTGATCCTCTGCTTTTGTTTTCTGTAGAAGAAAGTTAGTTAGAGTTGAAATGTTTTTAAAGGTATTTGAAATAATTAATTGTAACTAAAAAGTTTAAGAATTTGGCTGTGTATTCTCCAAGTTGTCTTTAGTTTCACGAATTACAGAATGAATTTATGAGATCAAGTAGGGAAGCGACAAGGTGGAAATTGCCAGTACAATGTCACTGAACAAAAAGTTATAGAGCCAGGTGAACTATAGAATCATAAATATGACAAGGAGCAAGGAAGTAAAGCTTTGAGTGTGGCATGTTTGGGAACTGGTTGCATATGTTAATTTGACAGGTTAGCCATTTCGAACAATTGACCAGGGGACAATTCTTAGAAGTACAGTGGAAGGAGCATCAAATCTGGTATCAGGATCAAATACTTGCTCTGTCACTTTAAAGCTGTGTGAACTCCAACAGGTTATTTCATTTCCCTGAGTTGCAGTTTCCAAAGCTGTTAAATGAGGAGGTTGGATTGGATGGAACTCCAAGTAAGTGCCCTTTCAGCTTTAAATCCATGATATCTCCTTCCTTATCCACTCTGTGGAGATTAATTAAGGCAGGGACTAAACAAGGAAGAAGTGAGAATCAAGAATGAATAGCATATTCATTACTCCTCATGTAATGTCTAACAGAGCAATAGTTCAAAAGATCCACAAAGGTTTTTGAAAGCAAAGCCAGTAGGAGGTGTTTAAGTGACTTGGGAAGGAGAGCCTGTAAGTGTACAGAGCTGGGCTTCAATCCCATGATCACCTGTACTGTCCCAGAGAAGGAAGAATTGCATAGAAATTCCTTATCCAGATAATTCCCTGAGTGCCATATTCTTACCAATTAAAAAGCAGACCTTGTCTCTTCATAGTATCTGTTGTAGGTTTACAACTAAAATGTATTTCTGAGACAATTAATTCCAACCCCCTATTTTACACTTGAATAAACTGAGGCTGAGAGAGCAATAGTGACTTGGCAGAGATCACACAAGTTATAAGAGAACTTAAAACCCAGCTCCCTTGATGCCAAGTCAAATGCTCCTTTTTCTATGTCAACCCATACTTCCTTTCTTGTGAGTCTCTCTTTTGGATTTTGTTGTGAATTTTTAGTTCAGGAGATTTTAACCTTAGGTCCATGAACTATCTCTCTCCCTCCCTACCTTCCTCTCTTCCTTCTTGTTCTTGTTCTCCTCTTCCCCCTCCTCTGTCTCCTCCTCTTTCTCCTTCTCCTTTGTATCTCTGTGTCTGCCTGTCTCTCTCTGTATATATACTTCATCATATTTCAATATAGTTGGTTCCCTTTGTAATCCTATGTATTTAAAAACATTATCCTGAGTAGGGGCCCGCAAGTTTCAACAGGTTTTAATTCTGCTTCTGTCTCTGATGCTCTTTCTCACCTCTAATCCTTTCCAGATAATTTGGTGACTCAGTTCTCAGTATTAGCATGTTCTTCTCTGTATTCTATATGTCCATCTGTAGTGGTGCTCCCTCATTACCTGTCTTTCTGCACTCATGGAGGAAGGAAAGTATCAGTCTATACCATGAACCTCACATGCATGGCTTGGACCCCACCCAGAGATCAAACCTTTTCAGCCAATACAGTTGTGCTGATATTATCATAATCTTGAGTACGAGCAAGTCATTTAACCTCTCTAGAACTCAGTTCACTTATCTGGAGAAGGGAGATGATGATGTTTTCCCTAACTCTTTGACCAAATTATTGCAAAGAAAAGCCCTCTGGGATCTCACATAACATTTTTTAGAACTTTCTGCTGTTTTTATATGTAATCTCGTTTATTATAATTCTCTATGTTTGTCACTTATCCCTGTCCCAGACTGTAAGATCTATGACAGTAGGAAATGTGCTTTATTTTACATAGGCACTAAATGAATGAATGAGTGAATGAATGAATGAATAATGAAGGAAGGAAGTTCAGGCTAGAGGATAGCTATGTTCCTTTTCAGCATGAACATTCTGTAATTCTACAATACTAGGGTTTACTTTCTGAAATGAATGCTATTTTGGGAAACCATGGTCTAAGATTCTTCCTCAATTCAGTTAAAAGTCATTTCATACATAATAAAAATTCATCTGAACTCCCCCAATGAGAAACAACTTTTCATGGTCTTCCCTTCAGCAGTGTCGTGATATCCTACAATGAAAAAGTCCTATAGTTACTCTTCCCCCAAAGGAAGCTATAACTTTCCTGGCTTCTTAAACAGTGTGAAGTTGTTAGAACCCATATTCTTTGACTTTAATAGAACTTTCTTTTCCATGTCTTTTGCCATGAAGTACTCAGTTTTCCAGCAGAAGTAATGAATGATGTAGTTAGGACTGGCTCATTTGTTGAGATATTTTTGTTTGTACTTTGGGTTGGTCGGTTTGTTTTTTGTCAGTCAGATTCATGGATTCTGTTAGGGGAAATTCAGTCACTGCTCAGAAGCCCACACCCATACATCCCTGGCCAGAAGAGCAAATCTTATCACCCCTGTGAATTTCACATAGGTCATTCCTCAGACACCTTTCATTAGGATCCTTTCCTATAAATGCTTATTGAGAAAGGTTACTAAGGAAACGGGAAGTGCAGGTAGTAGCAATTTGCACTAAGGTTAACAAAATGTACAAATGTAATCCCCTGCCTGGCTCAAGGATTTGGCTCCTCATTTTCTCAGCAGATGGGGTAGAATCACATTTCCCAAGCATTCTCTAAAGAGAGATTCTGTTTCCAGTCCTCCCTGCCCCCTTACACTGCAGGTTGGATTTTGGAAGGGAATTGAAGTAGAAAACAGAATTAACCCTTGGAAAGATGGGATAACAATGTATCTTGCAAGGCATAAACAACACACCTTGAATTTTCTTATTCTAGTCCTGATTAATAGTCATACTTCAATGCTTTAAAGATGCTTGCGTGATTTTATCAGTGTGAATTTTCTATCCATGGATGCAGATAACTAATCCCGGCATGTTTTAGTAGAAGGTCATTGGGAGTTGCTATTGCTACACAGATGCTCCTTACCTTGTGGCCACACTCCTTTTGATGAGCAATCCAAACATAACCAGACTGGTCTTTAAACAGCCATACAGTAATATCCATCACTGGGCCCATTCATGAAGTCTCTTAGTATGGCAGGACTGTTAAATATCTGTCTTCCATTGACATAATCTTCAAGCATCCAGGATCACCTAATGTCATGATGAGTGGTAATATTCTAGTGAAGAAATTGATTTTTATTATTAGAATATTTTATTCCTTAAACTTCTCTGTGAAATTTAAAGTTAATTCACTCATTATAATAGGGATCAGAGACTGGACCTGTGATGTAGCATATTCCCAGATGAGGAAATTCCTTCTACCTATGAACTTTGGCATGTTTTCTGCAAATATATTTTCCCTCTTTTTTGTATCCTTAGTGCTTATCACAATTCTTGGTACATATACAAGTGCTTATACAAAAGATTATAAAAGCTTGTTGACTACTGACTGACTGACTTATAGTCTTAGAGGATTTACTTGAACACAAAGAGATTGTGACCCACCCAGGGTCACACTGCCAGTATATATCAGGAGTGTGACTTAAACACAGGGCCACCTTTCAGCCAATTAATCCATACTGCCTCTCCTGGTAATCAAATGAATCTCTCCAAGAAAGGTAAAATGAGCACTCATTAGAAACTAGGCACTGGGAAAGGTGAAATAGGATACAGAAAGATAAGTAAGTCATGACCCCTTAAGGAGCTTACTTTCTGATTGGGATATAAACCATGACACCAGATGAAAACCATATTTTAAATATGCATAGTATTAAAATAGCCATTCAAGAAAGCAGTCAGAGATGTCACAAAATAAAATGTGGTCAAAGGCCAGAGGAAAGTGAATAATGGATCTCTTTGAACTCACCTTTACCATGCTGCCCTTTTAAAAATGTTTCATAGATTCTTTTTTTTGTTTTTATACTACAATCATTTCTAATAACCACCCCTCGTCCACACAAAACTCTCTTATAATAAAGATAAATACTTCCATCAAGCCAACCAACACATCTGCCCCATGGCAGTATAAGCAGCATGTTCTACCCACAGTATGACAGCTCTCTACTGAGAAGGGGAAAATGTGTTTCATTATCAGCACTTGGGAACCAAGATTGGTCACTGTGATTGATAAAGGAATAATATTATTGCAAACGTCTTTTAGAGTGGTTTAATTTATAAGAACACACACACACACACATATATATATACACACATGTGTATGTTTGTGTATATGTACATATAAATGGATTTATCCATATCCTGAATATATGCATATATTTTATTTGTAAATGTCTGAACATATCTATATGTATACATGTGAACATATGAATATATATATACACGCACACACACACATGTATGCCTTTTTTGCTAGCTTTTTTGGATATCAAAATGAAAGTCTTCTCATTTCTAAAATAATTGTATTAAAGCTTTCTCTACCTATCTCACAGGATTCTTTTAAGAAAATTGCTTGGTGGACCTTAAAATGTTGTCTAAGTATGAGTTCTAATAATAATATTTTAGTAGCTCTGTCAACTCTCCAGTATGGAGACTCCTTTACATTGGTACAGATGGCAGCACATCCACATTTTCTTCTGTGTTATTCTTGCCCACACTGCCCCGTATATTCTCCACAGATGTTCTGTTTATATTTAGTGAGTAAACCATTTCTTCACTCAAACTATTTTTATATCAGGGTTAGAACCAGCCTCTTACTCTCCAACCCTCAATATCACTACATGAATGGTCCATGTCTTTTACCCAACATTTTCTTGGGTGATATTAGCCTGCCAGTAAATACTTATTAAGTGCCTACTGTATGCCAGCACTGTGCTAAGCACTGAGGATACAAAAAAAGGCAAAAGACAGTCCCTGTCCTCATGGAGCTCACAGTCTAATGGGGGAGATAACAAGAAAACAAATATGTATAAATAGTCTATATACAGGATAACTAGGAAGTAATTAAAACTGGGAAGGTATTAGAATTAAAAAGGATTGGGAAAGGCTTCCTGTAAAAGGTGGCATTTTAATTGGGACTTAAAGGAAGCTGCAGAGACCCAAAGTTAGAGATGAGAAGGGAGAGCACGTCAAGGCAGGTGGACAGCCAGAGAAAGTACCTCAAGTTCAGATGGAGTATCTTCTTCAAGGAACAGCAAGGGGGCAGTGTCACTGGATCAAAGAATACTGGGTGGGCAGTAAGGTGTAAGAAAACTGGATATGTAGAAGTAGGCTAGATTTTGGAGGGCTTTGAATACCAAACAGCACTTTTCATTTGATCTTGAAAGTGATAGGGAGCCTATGGAATTTATTGAGTAGTGGGATGGCGGAAGATGATATAGTTAGACTTGTACTTTAAGAAAGTCACTTTGGCTGTGTTGAGGTTCAGTCTCTGCCCACCTAGAGCCAGAAACTGTTGAGGTTTCATAATGTGTTGTGGTGGAACCATCTTAAAGAATTCAGAGTCACACCACCTCTAATCCAAGTACAGGCATTTATTGAGATTGACACCTCTCATGGAGCAGACTATGTTCCAAGAGAAACCAGAAGCTTCAGAGAAAGCAAGATGGATTTTTATAGGGTAAAGATGGAATTACATAATACAGGAATTTACGTAGAATACAGGAATATGATTAATATTTAAAAGGCAGGAGGAGCTTGTTAAGGGATTATGGAGGGGGGGGGCTCCTAGCCTCAGTGGAACTGCGTAGGTGCTATTGTAGGGTGAGCCCCTTCTGTGGTTTGGTGGTCAAGAATTCTGCTCATGCTGCCCTCCAATCGGCTAGCTGTTTTGCTTCTGTCTGGTGAAGATGGATATGTGATTGCAGTTTGAGTACAAAACATACCTGTTTCATGGGAAAGGGTCTGTGGGACAGTGCTGGGTTTCTGTTTCTGTGGGAACTAAGAGTTCAGGGACATGCCTGTTGCTCTAGTGAGTAGTGAGGCATGAGTTAGGGCATGGGAGGGGGAGGGACTGAGTACCTAGGTCCAGTGGGGAATGAAGTTATAATATTGGGGCTGGGGGCTCATGTATTAGGACTCCATAAGCTGGATGGAAGATAGATTGGAGTGGGGAGAGCCTTGAAGCAGGTAAATCCACCAGGAAGTTAGAGGGCATGATCTGGACGAGGATTCAGGAAAGGAGACTGAGAAGGGGCCTTCAGATGAGAGGAGAGCCAGAAGAGCGTGCTGTCCCAAAAACATAGAAAATAAGGGGATGAACAGTGTCAAAGGCTGCAGAGGGGTCAAGGAATATGAGGGCTGAGAAAAGACCATGACATGTGACAATTAAGAGATCACTGGTAACTTTGGAGGGGGCAGTTCAGTGGAATGGTGACATAAGAAGCCAGATTATAAGGGGAGAAGAAGAAAGCAAGAGGAGAGAAAATGAAGGCACATGTTGTAGATGGCCTTTTCAAGTGGTTTAGTCACAAAGAGCATAAGATATATGAGATGATAGTTATCAAATAAGGGTATTTTTTCTTTTAGGATGGGGGAGACATGAGCATGTTTGTAGGAAGTAGGGAAGGAGCCAGTAGACAAGGAGAAATAGAAAAATAAATTCTATAGTGGGGATGACAGAGGGAACAATCTGTTGGGTGAGACAGGATGGAAGGAGATCACTTGAGCAGACAGAATGGTTGGTGAGGAGTGAAATCACCTCTTCATGTAAGGCAAGGGTGAAGGATGAGATAGTGGCGAAAGGCTTGTGAATGATATGAGATGAGGAAGAGGAGAGTAGAGGCTCACAGCTAATGGTTTTAATGTGTAAAATAGAAGGCAAGGTTATTGGCTGAGCACATGGAGACAGGGTTAGTACTTTAAGGTTTGCAAAATGCTTTACAAATATTATCTTGTGTTGTCCTCATAACAACCATCACAAGTAGGTTCTATTATTATCCTCATTTTACAGATAAAGACATTGAGGCAGACTGAAGCTAAGTGACTTATCCAGAGTCACACATCTAATAGGTGCCTGAGGCTATATTTGAACTCAGATCTTCTTGATTCCAGGTCTAGTCTTCTATCCATTGTACCACCTAGGTGCCTCTATACCATTCTTCATTCCATTTCTTTTGTTTGGGGGTGGTCACTAGAAATATACTGTAACTTACATTCTCCATGTGTCATAATTTCTCTCCATCATAAACATATATAAAACATAAATATTCATATATATCTATTTGTGTCCCAAGTGGAAATGTCTCCTAGGGTCATGCAGAAGCAGAAAGATATATAGTGCATATCAGTGCAACTTAACAAGTACTAAACACTTACTTTGTGTAGAGCTAGGTGCTATTAAAAATATGCTTAGCTAAGACATGGTTCTTGCTCCCATGGAGCTTCCAATTTTGTAAGGGACATAAGAACCAGACACAGATATCTACAACACAAAATAACACACCATAAGACTTCAAGAAAAATGTCTTATATAATCTAAGGGAGTAAAGATCATTAATTATATTAATCAAGGAAAGTTCTCAGACAAGTTGACATTTGAGTTGGCTTTAAAGTTGGATGCGAATTTACTGAAGGAAGGAATTAGAAGGAGCCATTCCAGGCATAAGGAACAGCATACAAAGAGTAAGGAATAGAGTCTGCCTACTGATTTCCTTGGCTTCCTTCAAATCCCAACTAAAATCCCGTCTTTTACTGGAAACCTTTCCCAACCCTTCTTAGTTCTAGTGCCTTTCCTCTGTTGATTATTTCCTAGTCATAATATACGTGTGTGTGTGTATATGTATATATACATATATATATACATATATACATATATATTATATATAATATATATTAGTATATATTATATATAATATATATTAGTATATATTATATATAATATATTAGTATATATATTATATATAATATATATTAGTATATATATTATATATAATATATATTAGTATATATTATATAATATATATATATATTTGTGTATACATTCCTATGTATATATTTGTGTGCATATTGCCTCCTCCATAAAATTGTAAGCTCCATAAGGACATGGACTGTCTTTGGCCTTTTTTTGTATCCCCAGCAATTAACATGGCCGCTATCACATAGTAGGCACTCAGTAAATGATCATTGATTAATTGAGAGTAACTCCTGAAGGTACCCTGCACAATGTCCTAATTTCACTAATGATAAGATTAAAATAGGAATGATAAGATTTTTACCACTTAATAGGGTATTTAAGCTTGGGCTTCCATCTTTCACTTTAATTAAGATTCATCTCATTTGAACCTAGTTTTGATTTTGATACCTTATTTATTCTGCTAGGCATCATGGTGTTAGGCAGAGGTGTCAAACATATGTAACCCACAACACTCCCAAGTGCTACTTGATCCAGATTAAAATGCAGTTCCTATCTGATTTTAATGTACTGATGTATTACCAAGAGAAATATATAAACATGTGGTTTTCTAAATCAATATGTGGCCTGCATGGATATTTATGTATGGTTTAGTGGCCACCATTTCTCTGTGATTTTGACACCACTGATATAAGCGATAGAACGCTGAACTTGGCATTAGAATGAGATTCAAGTCCTGTCCCATATAGTTACCTTGTGGCTCTGAGCAAATATTTTTACCTCCATGCTCCTCAGTTTCCTAATCTGTCAAATGAGAGGCTGGATTCACTGGCCACTAGGGCCCCTTCCGGCTCTAAATCTTTGATTGTATTACCTCCTTCCACCATCACCTGTTTACCAACTAATACTGATCCTGACCTGTCCCTGCTCTGTCTGGGGAAATTGACCATGAATTCCTTCCCTTCCACCAGGAAGTGGAGGGACTTCATGTAGCTCAAAAATCATAACATATGCAGAAACAGGAAATTTTAACTGTCATAGTCAGTGATTGTGGAATAGTAATGGGGGAGTAACTTCAAAGGAGCATTCCTGCTCATTTGTGAATTCATTCTTTCCTGCTAATTCTTCTTAGTACTTGTAGATTGAGAATTACATTGCCATCTGCCTAGTTCCCTATCCACTTGAATGGAGTAATCTTGAAGAATCTTTTTTCGTTGTTTGCTTCTCCCAATGTATGTAGATACACATTGCTTAACACAGTTGTACACTATTTTGCTTTTTAAATAGAATTATTGATTTATGCTTCCTATTTCCAGTGAGTTTACTTAACTCCTAAATGTGGAATTTATACATTATTAAGAGAAATATTGGTACACATATACTATGTTGCCCTTTGCATCCCCAGATAACATTACTGACCCACTATCAGTAAGGCATATATTTTAATTTATTTTTCCCCAGTAGGTGGTAGAGACGGATTTCTCCTGCTCCATTGTCTGCGTTCCATAATCACATTTTCATTTGCTTTCCCAGCATGGTACAGAAGTGTATAAAGATACCACATGTTATATTGAAAAGAGTGTTAGACATGAAATCCCAACTGCTAGTAAGGCATCATTCTAGATGATGAGGGTGCAAAGATGGAAAAAAGTCAGCCCATGCCCTCAGCAAGCTTGCATTCTACAAGGCAGGGAGTGGGGTAAAAGATAAAAACAACTAAATTGGTGAAGGGGTTAAAAATCATGTCATCTGTGAAGTGTTCAAAGGAACTGGAAAGGAGATGTTCTTGGGCATCAGAAAGGGATGGAGAGTGGAAGGGAGGTTAGCAGAACTTGTAAAAGTGGTAGAAGGTTGCAGTTTAGTGTAACATTTGCTAATAATTAAAAGCCATCAGAAACTGAAGGGATCTGCCAAGGAGGTAGTGAATTGCCTTTCACTCTGGGTTTTGAAGCATAAGTTGGATGGCTATTTGTCAGAGATGGTAGAGAAGGGATTCATGTTCAGGTACATGATGAATGAATTACCTCTGATGTCCTGCCCGGCTCTCAGTTTCTATGATATAGTCCATATTTTAAGTCATATTACAGTGAGAAAGCCATCTTCTGATTCCTGATCAGATGCAATTTCTTACTGCTCTTAAACCTGTAGATTCTTAATCCAATAATGAACGAGAGCATTATAAAGCTCCTTATTGTTAGTTGTAGAATTCAACTGTATTGAAGGAGGGAGGGAAAGAGGAGTAGTAAATCTAATAATGACATTAATATTTTATCCTATGAAAGTTTAATTCCTCTGTTAGAGAATCACTGTCATTGTATAAAGAGTTTCCAGATGATTAAGGGAATTGAATTCTAAAGCTTAATAGTATTAAATGCCCTCTGCCCTTTGAATATATGAATTCAACAAAAGCCGCAGTTTCTTTAGTGAATTGCACTCATTTTGGAAATGTTTGAGCCATATGATGGCTGAAATGCTTTGCTGTATGTTTTATTCACTTCTCTCTTTTGTTGTTGTTCAGTCATTTCAGTTGTATCCAACTCGTCATGACCCCATTTAGGGTTTTCTTGGCAAAGATACTGGAGTGGTTTGCCATTTCCTTCCCCAGCTCATTTTACAAGCAAAGAAACTGAGGTAAATAGGATTAAGTGATTTGCCCAGGGTCACACAGCTAAGTAAGTGTCTGAGCCTGGATCTGAACTCAGGAAGATGAGTCTTCCAGACTCCAGGTCCAGTGTTCTATCCACTGCACCACCTGGCTGTCCAGTCACTTCTTCCTATGTCCTTTAATGTTTAAAAATGGTTAAGATTTAAAAAGTAGATAAACCATCCCATATTATCAAGCTATTTCTTGGTCATTTAACAAGAGATGTCACTGACACATGTATTGCTATCATGTATAGATTTAATTCTAGATGCTTGGGAGAAGCATCCTGGGAGAACCATACTCCCAAAATAATTTTTCTGTCTACAACTACTTTGGAAAAGTGGGAAAAACACAGGAAGTTTTTGTGGTTCTTGTTGCTGTTGGTTTTTTTGTTTATTTTTAACTCCTCCATTCAGGTTGGAAAATGCTAAATGCATCATTTGGGTGAATGAATGGAACAGATATTATTCTTCCCTTTCCCAGGCAAGTTTCAATGATGCTGAGATTTTATCATATTTGAAGACATTGGGATCTATAGCAAAAAAGTGTAGGGTTCATGGAGGTCCTTTGAGAAGGGTTCAATTGTAGATGAAAATGGTTTCATGGAAAGAGCATGGATTTGAAATCAAAGGATGTGGTTTAAAAGCACAATTGCCTACTTATGAGTATGTGACTTTAAATAGATCAGTCCTCTCTCTCTAAGGCATCAGTCTCCTTATGGGTAATAACTCACATTTCAGCATCATCTTAATGTTTACATTGGGCTTTCTTCACAACAACCCCGAGAAACTCCAAGTATCACTATCCTTATTTTTACATGTAGGAAAATGGAGACCAGGTTAAATAACTTGCCCAGATCTTTACACTGCAATTACACATATCTGTGTTCCAGAGCGAGGATTCACATGTAGGTCTATATACTCCAAAACCAGACTTTTGTTTTTTCCTCCATAGCGTCACTCTTTCTTCATGTGTAGGATGAGAGTTTCACTAGAGCAGAGGTCCAAAGATTTAAATCTTCAGTGGTCATCTAATTTAACCTCTTAGTTTTACAGATTAGGAAACTGAGTCATAAAAATGTGAAGTGATTTGCCGGCTTTTTGCATACTAAAAGAATGGCGTGAAATTCAGTGTAAATCTCTTATACTTTTTGCCATTTCTTTCAATGTGGAAGACACTCCAAAATGAACTTAGACCCTTGTTTTTTGAGGGACTGGCAATGTTAAAACTGAACTTTGAATCTGGATGGTTCGGAAGAGAAGGTGTGGTAGAGAGGAAAGAGGTGCAAAGCCCAATAAATGGATACTAAAAGTGGAATCAGCACACAACCCTAATGACTTGGCTGTCCTTGGGCTTTGCAGGATCAAATTGGTTTGGGAAGGTCAAATCTTTTCTCTTTGAGTCCAAGGGCTGTAGCCTGTGATTACACTTCTAATTGCAGAATTTAGTTCAAAGATTAAAATTTTATTGGTTTCAACACCACAAATGCTCTCTGTTGTTCAGAAAAGCCGTGCCTGTGAATCTAGGGAAATAGGAAAGGGGGAAAAATCCTCCTAATGGCATCATACAAACTTTTATTTATGGTCTCTGCTGTGCAAAGTATTGATTGCCTCAAGTTGGAGCTCAATTGCCACTAAAATCCAGTTAGATCTCTCTTCAGTGACTCAGGGAATTTTGATTGCTGAATAGGAGTGGGTAGAATGTTGTCCATTACTTAAGAACAACAGTCCTGATTAAAAGCAGCTCTGGCCTCTGTGTCATCTGGTCTGGAAATACAGGCAGAGTAAAATCTTCTCTGCAAAGGAAACAGAGGAACTTCTTCATTAGTTCACTCTGTAATTCAAGCTCAAGCGAAAAGTTCATAGGTGAAACTAGGAAGCATCACACAGTGGAAAGGACACCAGTTTGGGAACTGGAAGATGCCTGGGTTTCCTTCTAAAAAATTAAGCACTCATGCTTCAGTCTCTAATGACTTCCAAAGTTCTTTCAACCTCTGAGTTTGTGATTTTAGGATCCCTTTCATCTGAAAGTAGACACTCTATGAAATCCTTTGGTGTGGCTAGAGGACATAAAGAGCCAGTTTACATGGTGGTAGGAAATGTGTTCCTTGACAATCGCATAAGACCATACACTCCTCTGATAAAGTACCCTAATTCCTCCCTATTATAATAATTGCTAACATTTATGTAGCACTTTTAACATTTGTAAGGCTTCACAGGTATTATCTCACTTGGTCCTCTTAACGACCCTGGTAAGATTAAGTGCTTTTATTATTTCCATTTTACAGATGAGGAAACTGAGGCTGGGAAATGAAGTGATTTCCCCAGGGGTCACCCAAATAGTTGCTGAGGGAGGATTTGAACTCATTTCTTTTTAACTCCAAATCTAGCACTCCATGTACCACATAGTGCCTTCTTTAGTGTGCATGTTAGATTTTTTTTTAAATACAGAAGAATGTAATACAGCTGGGTAGCATTATTCAAAGTGCTCTTCAGCTCAGATCTGGGAAGCTGGGCCTTCTTCAAGTTACCCAGCATGTACTCCGTCAGAGGACTCATTTCATTCTCTAAGAGAGAGGGAGGGAGGGTGAAACTGGTCAGCACTACCGATGTCTCTAATGAGGACTTTCAGGCACTGTAGCCTCTGGATGAGGTGAAACATCTGAGATTCTAGACCACTTTGCTCTTGATGCACTCAAAATCCAGACTATTTTGGTAATTTCCTACTCCACATGTGAGTACTAATTTCCTTATTACTTCGTCCCTCTCCCAAATTTACATACTCTACCAAATCACTCCCATGAGATACATGTCCCAGAACTGCTGCCCCCCTGCGAAGGATGTAAGACAGAGGTGCCACAGCATAGATGGAGTCATTTGTCTGGCAGCTACAAAGCTAGTGTGTGTATGGTCCACTCCTTTCTACCACCACCCACCACCTGCCTGCCTAGAGATCTCAGACTGGTGTAACAAACTGGGTTGGCTGCAGCTCCGTAGCTGCTCAGTGATCACCTCATCACCTATGGATTAAATAAACATCCCTCTGTACATGATTAGCAGGTTTATTTGTCCAGCCCTACCTTTTCTCCTGACCTCCAGGAGAAAATCTCTAACTGCCTAATGGACATCTGGAAGTGGATATTCCATAGGCATCTTAATCTCAACATGGCCTCTTCCTAGCTTCCCTATTGTTGTCAAGGGTACCAGCATACTAGCTGTCATGCCCTACTCCTTGCTAACACTCTCTCACCCTTCATATCCAATTATTTGCCAAGTTCTGTCGATTCTATTTTTGTAAGTTCCCTCCTATATGAAGAAGTGAAGAAAATAGGTATTTGCATGGCGATCTGCCAGGCACTATGCTAAGAGCTTTACAAATGTTATCTCATTTGATTCTCTTAACAACTCGATGTGGTAGGTGCTGTTACAGTTGGGGAAACTGAGGCAACGAGAGGTTAAGTGACTTACCCAGAGTCACATAGCAAGTAAATGTCTGAAGCCTTTTTGATTCAGGCCCAATACTCTATTCACTGCACTATTTCAGTATGTGTCTTCTGATACTGCCACCAACGTGGTATAGGTCCACATAATTTCATACCTGAACTGTTATAGGCTATTGCCTGTTGGTGGGACTCCCTGCCTCAAGTGACTCCCCACTCCAGTCTATCCTTTACTTAGCTATCAAAGTGACCTTCCTAAAATTCAGGTGTGACCATGTCACCCACCTATTTGCAAACTCCTGTGGCTATTACCTTCACACTCAAATACAAAGTCCTTTAGCTTTAAATGCATTTCATACCATGGCCCCTTCCTACTTTTCTAATATTCTTTCACCTCTCTTCCCTCCTTGTATTCAGTGATAAAGTGTCACTGGATGCCTTGCTGTTACTTAAATAAGAAACTTCATCTCCTGGATCTGGGCATCTTCACTGTCTGTCTCCCATTCCTAAAACTCTCCTCATCTCCACCTCATGGCTTCCTTGACTTCCTGCAGGTTTCAGATCAAATTCAGTTTTGTTCCAGGAGACTTTTACCAGTCCTTGTTCATCTTAGTGCCTTCCCACTAATATTGCCCCCAATTTATCTTGTCTATGTCTTGTATGTACCTACTTGTTTACATGTTGTCTCTTTTGAATACATGACCTTCTTGATAGCAGTGACTGCTGTGTGTTTTTGTTTTTTGGCACTGACAAATTGTGTTCATCATACAGGTAGTGTGTGTCATAGCCGAGTCTTCAACCCACGTATTTCTGGCTTCAAAGTGGTGTACCTACAATGAAAGGCTGCCTCTTATTGATGAGGGATGGTCCATGACATACTCTAATACAAGATAGTTTCCTTCACTGGAAGTCATCAAGCAAGACACTGAACCCCAACTTGTCTCTTTACACCAAGCTCCTTTCTCACACTTAACTTCCATTGTGTGGCACTAAGTGTACACTGTTTCAGGAACCTGGTAGTTTTTTCCTCTCACCTTTCTTGCTGACTAGAGGTAGCTGGGTCATCAGCCCTTGTTTACTGATCTGCAAATCTTTTAATTCTTAGTAAGATATAGGGCTTAGACCAACAGACCAGAGCAGAGTTGTCTTGACACTCTTCCCTAGTAGGACAGGATTCCTTTCAGGAATCTCTTTGGTCTATCTCATTTGTAAGAGCAGGAGTAATACGGTAGTAGAACTTCAGACTTACACTCCATACTGAGTCCAGCACTATAGGGTCCTAAAACAGCCACTTTTAACTAGTTTCTTCCTAAGCTGCATTATTTTTAGAGGAAGGAACTATGTGGTCTACCATGACACACAGGCATGCTACCCCCTTTATCCAAGTGCAAGGCAAGGTAGACATCTTTCTCTTGCGTCTTCCTTGCTGATAAAATGGCAATAATGTAGCAGCCAAAAAAGCTGCTATGTTTTTAGGCCACCTTAAGGGGATACATAGTGTCCAGAACAATAGATATAGTCTGCTCTTCCCTCTCTCTTGTCAGACAATGTCTGTGGCCAGTTTGGCCCACAACATATTATATATTGAAGAATCTCCAGAGAAGGGTAACCAAGTTGATGAAAAGCCATATGAGAAGCAATTGAAGGAACAGATGATGTTTATCTAGGAAAAGAGAATACATAGGAATAGGTGGTGGAGGGTAGTTGTCTTCAAGTCACTGAAAGATTCTCATGTGGAAGAGGGATTAAGCTTTTCTACTTTGTCCAAGAGGGCAGAAATAGATGGAATGGGTAGAAGTTGCAGAGAGGTCATTGCAGGAGTTCTATAAGGAATTTTTTTTAAAATACTTCTTAGTAAGTAGAGGTATGATTCAAAAGTGGGATGGGCTGCTCTGAGAGGTAGTGCGTTCACCCTCACTAGAAGTTTGCAAGGAAAGCCTAGATGACCATTTGTTACATATGCTGTTGAAGGGATTCTTATTCATGCATGGGTTGACCATCTCTGTTACCACTTTCAACTCTGATGTTCTGTGATTCCATGAGTTCCAAGGTCCTTTCTGCTTAAAACCCTAAGACTATTCTTCAGAAAACTAGCACAAGGAAGAGAAAGAGGTGCTGATGTGGTAATATGTACCCTGAAATCTGTGACTGGTTGTTTAACTTTAGGGGAAGCTTGCTTAACTAATTGAAAAATAAAGGTTATTATCAAAGTGAACTGAAAATGAAGGACCATGGTCAATACTTATTGAATTTTACTTACTTGGGCCTTTTAGACTTTCAATAGTCTACTGAATCATGCTGTCTTAAAGCTTTAAGACCCATTTCTTGTCAGGAAAGGCATTAGTTCTGATTTACATGGTGGCATAAAAATCTGGCAAACCAATAGGGCCAAGCAGGGAATGAGAGAGGGGCTTGCATGTGACTAAATAGGAAGTTACCCTGGACAAGGGAAGAAGGGTGGTTTTGCTCAGTGGTTTCACAAGAGTGGGCAAAAGGAAGATTTGGAAGTAGGCAGAGGGAAGGATCTCCTTCCCTAAGGTGGAAGAATGCAACTACAGCAGGCTTCTTAGGAGAGATTTACCTATAGCATTTTAACTCCAATTGGGCATAACAACTTACATTATAATTTAGTTACATTCAATTAGCATTCTTTGGCATAGATATTGGAATGGGCAGGGGTGTGTATGTGTGTGTGTATGTGTTTATTACTATAAGCCACTGATTTTGACTTTGATTTCTGGCAAAATTCTACAATAGTTTGTGAGTACTTAGGACTGCTGTAATCACTGAAACTGAGCATGGATTCAAGAACCAGTCCTGCCAGCCTACATTAATTTCCATTTTTGACAGGGTTACCTCTCTACTTTGAACAGCCTCCGAATTCCTTATTGAGACAAAGAAATAAGGTGAATAGTTCACTACTGTTCTGGAACCCATGGTTTGAAAAGACTTAGGAAATGCCTTTAGTGAAATGAACAGACCCTTTATAGAGGATTGATGGTAGAACATGGAAATTGTTCAAGATGAAACCAATGCAGGTTGCCAGGGAACTCATCATAATGAAGGATAAATGCAAAAGCATGACACAGCCCTGTGAGAATAGTTTTAGGAGTACTGATGTACAGAATAAGTCAAAGCTGGCCAGGAAAGCTAAAAGAGTTTTACATTTATTGGAGAAAAGAGGCTGATCAAAGAAGACAAGAAAGAAAAAGAAAAGAAAAAGCAGAGATATTCCACTATTATTTTGCTTCTCTTTTCTCTACCAAGAATGATCTTTGGATGAAAAAGGAAGAAGAAAAAGTGGCTGATAAGGCATTCATGCCACAGACTAATAGGTACACAGTAATTCAGTAGTAAATAGATGTCCTCAATGACATCCAGTCACCAAGCCCAAGTGAACTACACCTTAAGGGACTGAAAGAATTGTACAAAGTGATTGCTGAACCTATGCCGATGATCCCAGAAAGACTGTGGAGAACAAATAGGTCTCATAAAAAGCAAGTGACTGGAGTCTACAACCCATAAGCCAGTGAACTGCTGGCAAAACTCTAGAGTGCATTCTTAAAGGGATGCTTGGTGAACATCTAAAAAGGAAAGTGATCCCAGAAAACGATTTATGGCTCTGTCAAAGTGAGATAATGGCAGACTAACTCCATTTCCTCTTTTTTCTTAAAGTTATCAGACTAGGCAATTCTGACAAGTACTTTAAAATTATTTAATCTGGGTTCTATCAAAATATTTAATTTGGTCTTTTATGCTATTTTGGTGGGCAAGATGGAGAGGTGTGAAATAAACGTTTAGGTGGATTCATAACTCATTAAATAGATGGACCCAAAATAGTGATTCTGAATACAATGGATAAATAGTCTTAAAGGACTATTGGCTTACTATCACCTTAATGGGAGGCATTCAGGAATTGGGTCTATTTCCAATTCTGTTCTACATTTTATCAGTAACATGAAGAAAAAACTTCCTAACAATTAAAGTTGTCTGAAAGTGCAGTAGATTGTTCTGACAGGTGGTAAGTTCCCCATCACTGGAGCTCTTAAAGCTATAGTGTAGGTGGACATTCACATTTGTCCTTGGAGTCAGGGGATAGGGGAGATAAGAATATTTCTCTAACTCCTGCCTCACTTTTTCCTCATTTCTCACAGTGTGTCTGCTTTAGCATCAGCTTTATTTTGTCCTTATCAATCAACTTTTGGTGAGTATACATTAGGTATAGGCCCTGTGCCAGATAATATGGCAAAGTATAAGATGTGACCACTGCCCTCAGGAAGCTTATATGAGGAGAGGAAGAAGGAGAAGAAGAAAGGGAGAGGGAGAGAAAGAAGGAGAAAGGGAGAGAGAAAGGGAGAGGAGGGAGGGAAGAATGAGAAAGTTATGCATGAAAATAACTAACAATACCAAAAGGTTAATGATATGAATTCAATTTTTCCTACCACAGTAGGTGCTGTAGGAGCAAGGGGTAGAAGAAATCACTGTGGACACTTGTGGTCAGACAAAGCTTCCCAAGAGTAGGAGTAGCCTGAACTGGTCCATGAGGAAAGAATCTGTTCCTAATTGCACATTCATTTTTACTTTATTTTGGCTAGGAAGGAAAGAGAGCTAGGAAGTGGTTCTCTCAGCCAGAAAGTGAAAGGGTAGCTTGAAGTCAGCTACTTCTGCAGTTCTGTTGGGAATGTGTCATCCTTCACTCTGTGCAATGAGTCTCTTCAAGGAACAGTTGGGTTGGTTGGTTTTGGGGGCATTTTGCAAAGTTACTGTCTCCTGAATGAATCAGCAAGAAAATCCATCCACCAGGGGCCGATGCAATATTCCTCTTTGTTGAAATATTCAAGAAACATTTTATGCCCAATCATTGCTTTAGTGAACTACATTTACTTTTTAACACTGTATTTCTAATCCAAAGAAAAATTGATATTTTATGAAATATTTCTGATTGTTTCCCTGCTGTAAGTTCCCAAGAAATGCACAGTCTTTGAAGCTATTTTTCCAGCATCCTAATTCTGTGTTCTGGCCCTTTGCTAGGAGGAGGAACAACCATCATATGTCACTATCTGCCTCTCCTTTTTTATTTCCCCCGTGGTTCTAAGGGCCAGAACCATATCAGGCTGACGAGGTGACAGGGTGATATCAACCAAGGCATTAAAGACTGTAGATACAAATCCCTCATCCTGCCTCCCAAATAGGCTTATGTTTTCTTTAGAACTGTGTCCTCACTAAACCCCTGGCAAGCTAATGGGTCTTGGACATACTTCCTCTCCATTCTGTCTCTGTTTTGTCTGTTCAGAATATTGCCTGCCCATCGCCTGATAGCAGTGTATTCTGAGGAAATAAAAGGGAAGATAAAGAATCTTATTCAAGCCCCACATAATTTATCCTTTAGAAATATTTGTGAGTGCCTACAATGGATTATGGATCCTTAGGCAGGATATGGAGTACTATGTCCCTCCTACCCGCCTCCCCACATGTAAGATTTATGATGTTAGCATGATATAAATCAGTCATATGATTATATAGTATTGAAGTAGTATGTAGAAGGGAGAGGGAGGGGGAAAGGGCAAGTTACATAATACAGTTAGGAATCTCACAAAGGTGAACAGATTTTTTTCTCTTTTTCCAATGTCTAGGACCCTTGCCAGAATAATTTCTTAAAATCATGTCCATTTGGATAATATTTGAATGACTGGGATAATTTAGAGTAAGACGGTATGGGGAAGGAGTGGGGAACCTGGGGTCTTGAGGCCATATGTAGCCCTCTAGGTCCTCCAGTGGGACCCTTCGACTGAATAGGGAGGACTGGAGGACCTAGAGGGCCAACTATGGCCTCAAGGCCCCAGGTTCCCACCCCTGGATAGGGTATTCACACACCCCTATGCACACAACAGGTTGTACATAGTGGAGAATTGGACCTGTAGTACATAGAGTGCTTTAAGCTCTTCAGAAGTTTGAAAATCTGCTAAAACTGAGCAAAAAGGACATTATTCCAGGATGACACATCAAGAGGGATGCATTTCTGCCCTGTGGCAATGGCCTTTCCCATTTTTTTGTCCTGTTCTGTAGAGACATGGGACAGAACCAGTCTTCCAGCTCACCTTCCATCACAGCCTCCATCAGAGCAAGGGCTAGGAATCCCTCTTCCCTACTAAACTATTTCTCTCCATCAGCCCTTTCTGCAACCCAATTGAGTTTTCTCCAGGTGCAAGCTTAGTTACTACAATAGCATAGTGAGTAGTGGGCAACATGCTCAGGTAAAATGAGAAAAAAACAGCAGAATGATTAGTTAAGAGCTACATTCTTTTCCCAACTCTGTAATTATTAATAAGGAAGAGATTGGTAACTCTACCATTTGGAATGCACGTTGAAGGGGCCAAAGATGTCTTAGCCTAGGAAAGGTGGAACTTTGAAGGGGACATGTTAGTTTGTTTATTTGAATGGGATGCCATGGAAAAGAAGCATTAAATTTATTCTGCTGGACTACAGAAAATAGAACTAGGACCATTTGGTAGAAGTCACAGGGAGATAAATTTTGAATGCATAGAAAGTGCTTCCTTTTGTTACAGTTGTTACAATGAAAAAGTGTCCTTAAAAAGCAATCACTTGGGGAGCAGCTACGTGGCGCAGTGAATCAGGCCCTGGAGTCAGGAGAACCTGAGTTCAAATTCAACCTCAGACACTTGACACACTTACTAGCTGTGTGACCTTGGGCAAGTCACTTAACCCCAATTGCCCTGCCTTCCCCACTCTAAAAAAAAAGCAATCACTTGAATTCTTTAAGTAGAAGTTGGACCAATCAATGAGTATTTATAAGCACCTGCTCCTGCCCTCAAGGAGCCCACATTCTACTAACATGTGAATGTTTAAGCAAAAGTCAAACATTATGGTGTAAGGCCATTTATACTTTGGAGGGAGGAAGGTAGGGAGTAGAGGAGGTCAGTCAGGAAAAACTTTAGCCTACTTGTCATGGATGCTATAAATGAGATACGTGCCTTAAATTAAATGATTCATGAGATCCCTTCTCACCCTACAAGTCTCTAATCAAAACTATATGCAGCTGGTTTTCTTCATCTGTCAAATGATGGGGATGGACTAGAAGATGATCTCTAAGGTCCTTGCCAGCTCAAAATTCTGTTTCCATGTTATTATCAGGGATTTCATCCAAAAAATTGTCAAATTTATTGGTGATAACCACCTGCTATGGTCCAATGTATGCCAGTGGTTTATAAAATTACATTGCCCATCACCTCTTAATTGCAAAGGGAGCCAAATCTGAGCGTAATTCAAAGTCTGGGCCAAGTCAAAAACCTTTTGCTTATCCAAAGCCCTGAAGGGCTGACATAACCAAGAAGCCATGCCTAAGAATGGTGATTAATCCAAGGAGGTTAGCACCAGAGCAGACTCGCTGACAAGGCAGCAAGCTGACCTTTTGTACACCTCTCCCCAAAACTTCTCCAGTTGCATCCTGTCCCTGCTCTGTGCAGATACATTGCTATGATATTCAGCTGAATCTGCCATATTCCCACCTGACCCAGGAGTGCTAGTGAGGAAGCAGGTTCAGACATCCCCCAGAGTTTGTGAACTACTTAAAAAGTAATTATTTAACTTTCACTTTTGTTGTTCTTCAGCACGTCTGACTCTTCATAGTTTGGGATTTTCTTGGTAAAGATAGTGGAGTGGTTTGCCATTTCCTTCTTCAGTTCATTTTACAGATGAAGAAACTGAGGCAAACAGGGTTAAGTGCTCAGGGTCACACAGCTAGTAAGTGTCTGAGGCCATAAGCTGAGTCTTCCTGACTCCAGGGCAAAAGCTCTACTGGGCCACCTAGCTGCCCTAACTTTAACTTAGTATACTGTATTTCTGTTTCAACAATCAGGCTAGCAGCTGTTGTGGCAGTGAAAGACCAACACAAGCCCAACAATAAGAACGCTGCCAGTACACTGCAAAAGCACAGGTTCTTTTGATCTGCTTTAGTAAGGAAAGCAACGTTAAGGGGTTGACAAGCTTACTTTATTTCAGCGTGCAAATATCATTCACTTAGTTCAGGGGAAAAGACCAGCACCCTGAACTTCAGAGCAAAATACAAAGTACAAACATGGACAGATAGACCTTGTCTGATTCAAATCCCAATACATAGTTACCAGAGTTTAACAAAGTCTCAGCATCTGGGTTACAAGCTGGAGGGCTCTTAGCTACAGCTGCCTGGAGTCTCTGCACCAGCACCACCGTGAGTGAGAGCCCCAAACAAATTACAAACAACAACAGACAAACCAAATACAGATTCATAGTTACCAACATCTAGGTTCAGCCTGGGAGCTCATAAGGAGGGCTGGCCTGGAGTCACTCGCGCCACCACTGCTGTGGGTAAGAGCTCCAAAGAAGAGAAAGCCAACCCCTGGTTTTATATCTTTTTCAGGGTCAGGGGTGAGTCACACATGCAACTCACCCATGTGACCTAAAATCGTCACAAAGAGGCGACTTCAACCCACGTGGTCTAAAAGCCTCTGCTGTCCCAGACGTGTCACTCAAACTCATGTGTAAACTAGGCCCTCCTCTGAGGCAAGCAGGCACCAAGAACACCCAAATCTAATCAAGGAAACAAAGGCCAAACTCTTCAAGGGCACTTGGTTGAACTAAGTGCTAAGAGTCCATTTTGCTTATCAACACAATTTCACACTAGGTAGGTGCCAAGTGTTTACTGAATGAACGAATGTAATATCTCTTTTTATGTTGCCTTAACATTTTGGAAAGTTTTTATCCTCTCAACAGTGAACCATATAAAGTATCTCCTAACTAAGGCGGCTAGAGCTCTGAAGAGTTTAGGACTTCTGAAAGTTAAGCAGCGCCCAGGCTCAGACCTGAGTGTCCTTCCTCTGTGAAATATCCTCTAAAATGGGTTTTTAACGAGGCGTCCATGAACTTTTAAGAAATATTTGTTAACTTTTTCAACATGTTTGGTTTTCTATCTAATCTTATGTATTTTATGCACACACACACACACAGAGTTTAGCACTTGCCTCCCCAGGGTTGTTGTGAGGATTAAATGAGATAATATCTCAAAGGGCTTTACAAACATGAAAGTGCAGTAGTAATGTTTCTTATTAGTATTTTAAAACATTCTGGGAGGGAGTCCATAGGTTTCACCAGACTGCTAGAGGGGTCCTTGGTACAACAATTGTTAAGAACTTCAGCTCTAAAATATTATAATATTCATCCTAATAAGGTTGCAAATGAGAATGTTCACTTGGATAAAAATATGTCTGGGCTGACAAAGAAAAATAAATGATTGTATTTAAGTCTTTCATCTTGAGGGGAAGCCACAATTCAGTTTTCTGTTGTGCTTTGTCACAAGTTTAAATTGCTCCATTGATTTTACTCTCCCTTGACCCTAGGAAAGTGTCTAATCACTTCCTGATTGCTCACTAGGCACCATCAGTGAGACTGACAGGATTGGTTCTCTCACAGCCTCTCCTTTACCCTCTGTAAATTCTGTCATGTTCACATTATGGTTGTCACCATTGTCCTCTGCCCTGTGCCAAATGCCCTATGTGCATGTTATTCAGAGTTGCAAAACCAAAGGTTGCCCATCTAGAAGTCATGCATGGGATCTCATACTGGGAGGAGCCTTGCAGATCATCTAGTGCATGTCCTTTGTTTTACGGAGGAAGAAACTAAGGAAACACAACGAAGAAGGGAAGGAGAGATGAAGGGAGGGAAGAGGAGAAGGGAAGAAAGGATAAAAAGGAGGAAGAAAAGAAAGGAGGAAGGGAGGAAAGAAAGGGAGGGAGGAAGACAGAAGGAAGGAGGATAGTGCCTAATATGTGTCAGGCACTGTGCAAAGCACTTTTCACGTATAAGTGACCATCAATATTCCTATGTTTAACTTTTGTGACTTCAAGCGTTTGTGTGGTTTTATTAGTAACATTTTCACTTTTCCACCAAGACCATTCTGGCTATGCGCAGTAAAAAAAGTGTCCATCTGTCAGAGGTGATGTTGAGGCCTCACCAGTCTCTGGGTCTGCTGAGCAAATGGGGAAGCTGCTGGGGCAAAACTTGGCTCCCTCCTTGGATTCCTTCCAGCTCATCATGGAGCCAAATTCTTTTATGCTCTGAAGGAGGGAAGGAACACAGCTGCATGCCCTGGAGTGCTTAGCTAAGAGGGGTCATTCTCCCGTGGAAGCTCTTAGTAAGCACTGGCCCTACACCCATGACTGCTGGAGGCACAGGGAACTGACTAAGCTAGGGTGCTGACTGACCAGGTTCAGCAACTAAAGTCTCAGTAACCTCTCCCTTGGTTAAGGCAGCCAAGGTAGAGAAGTTTATAGGAGTATAGTATACAGTACAATGCCCTCACACAGCTATTGACAGAGTAGAAGGTAAGAGGTTAAAAAATGTTGCATTTTTAAGAATTGCATTTTCTGTACAATATTTATGGTACTGTAGATTTCATATCCTATGAAAAGTGAATTTTGTCTGAAATCTTTTTTAAAATTGAGATGTTATCACAAAAGGTGACAGAATTCTAGGGAATTACTAGCAAGAAGAAATGTTTTGCATGTTATCAATTTTATTTCATTACCGCATTTTATGGGTTATTTCCTAGCTACTGTGTTAGGGAAAATGCATATAATCAGAATTAGTGTTTTGTTATAAGGAATCATACAGAAAAGTGTAACAATATCTAGCAAAAGATTGCAGGAACCTAACCACCTATTCTCTATAAGTTCAACACATGAACATTTGCATTTTTACTTTCCTGAAGTTTTCTAGAATGTTATCCGCACCCTAAAAGTTGAGGATTGCGTGTCGTCAGTTTAACTCATCCGTGTATGTTAAGATATTGAGTACCCATATGGAGGTGCAACAGGACAAAGGACACTAAAAAAATAAAGAAATAAAGCCTTGTAAGAGTTTCTGCATTGCGGCTGGAGCCAATACCAAGACTCTCTAGTGAACAGAATGCTGCCTGGGAGATTCAGATACAAATCCCAGCTCAGACCCTTGCTGTCTTAGATATGCGATGCTGGGCAACCTACCTACCTTTTTTGGAGTCCCTTTTTGGAGTCTTTTTCTCATCTATAAATCATGGTTAATAATAGCAGCAGCTACCTTATTGTGTCTTAACCAGGTCACACAAGTAGTTATTAGCAGAGCTGAGAAGAGAATCAAGTTTTCTCCCTATTGTTTTCCAAATGAAATTCAGAATTCTTAGTAAATCATTTGAAGACCTCCACAGTGTGACCTAAACCTAATTTTTCGGTCCTAACATAAACTACTCCATTATGCTTAAGCCAAAACAGACAACTCATACTTCCCTCAATGATTATAATTGCTTCCTAGTTCCTTGCTTTTTTTACTCACATTCTTCCCTCAGTCTGGCACCCTCCACGTTGTCAAAAGTTCTAACAGTCTTTCTAGACCTAGTTCGAATGCCACAGCCTCCATGAAGCCTTCAGAGGAAAGAGTATCACTTCTTTCTCTCAGCAATACCTCTCATGATACTCATGACTTTCTAATCTCTGTGTGTGTATGTATATACACACGCACATATATACACATATGTGTGTGTGTGTATACATGTGTGCATAAAATCTACCAATAAGGAAAGCTTCATTGATAATGAAAAGGTTCTTCAATAATGTTGATAGAATTACCCCAGGTGCCAGAACGACCTCACTAAAACATGTTATCTCCTATTACACTGGCCTGTTGCTTGGACTCCATGGACTACAGTAGATTGAGTCTCTGTTTTAGTTTTAGAGAGTCATTGTTAGGATATGTTCTTGTTTTGTCATCTAAATATTCCCAAATAAAATGAAGAATGGTTAGGGAATCTGAAGACCTGGATTCTCATCTCAGCTCTGGTTAAGTCACTGAAGTTCTCTGGGTCTGTTTCTTCCTCTGAGGGTAGTACGGTACAGTGAAAAGCAATTCGTATTTAGAATCTGAGGACCTGGGTTTGAATGCTGTAGGACCTTGGGCAAGTCACCCATTTAGATGTTTCTTCTTCTACATAAAATGAGGAATTTGGACTTGATGACAGCTAAGGCCCTTTCCAGCTCTAAGTTTATGATCTTAGGAACCTGTTCCATAAGAAGGGAGTTGAATTTGGCAAACTCTAAGGCAGGGGTTTTTACTTTTTTTAAACCCATAGACCCTTTTGGCAGTCTGGTGAAACATATGGACCTCTTGTCAGAATATTGTTTTTAAATACACAAAACAAAATGCACGGGATTACAAAGGAAACCAGTTATATTGAAATACAATAACTTTAAAAGATTAATCCCAGGTTAAGAATGGCTATTCTAAGGTGTATATGACTATTAAAAAATACTCATGTTCTACACAGAAACTAAGACATAGAAGATATTTTTAAAAACTTTCTTTTTATTTTGTTTTTCAATTAAGGAACATTTATGTCTCTCCCCTCCTTGCTCTCCCAATTTAAGAGGAAAAAAAGAAAAAAAAACTCTGAAACAAACCTTTAAACACAACATATTCTCACATTGTTCATGTCCAAAAACATTTATGTGTCACTTTGCATCTTGAATACATTTCAAAGAATAATTAACAAATATTAACAAAAACATCTATCAGGAATTGTGATATCCTCTGTCTTTGTTAGGCTTTCTGTATAATTTCAAAGTTGATGAATGGGTTATTGAACATTTGATTCTAGGGCAGAAATTCTTAACATTTTGTTGTAGGTACCCTTTTGGAAGCCTGGTGAAGCCTATGGCCCCCTTCTTAGAATAATAATCTTAAAGGAATAAAACAAAATACACTATATTACAAAGGAAGTCTATTTTAATATTGAGGTATATAAAAATATTTATTTTTAGAAGTTCAAGTTTAAAATTCCTACTATAAAGAATTAACCAATATAAGCAAACAATCATGAAAACCAGTATGGATACTAAGTTGCATTTCCTACACAGAACCAAATAATAATTCATCAGAATTTTGATCTTTCATCTAATCTCAAATGAAAGGTGGAGGACTATAACTATTTACACCACTTCGGGGGTAGCTCTAGAATGAAGAGATTTATTGAATAAGGCTAGTAGCCAAGTAATCACTTATTCTAGAGATCTAAGGTAAATGGGAAGAAAGGAGGAAGGTACAAGGGTTGTATGGATAGATTTCTATGATAATAATTAATGATAAATCACAGTTGTATAACATCCTTCAGTATACATCATATTTCCCTCCTAGCAACCCTGGGAGGAGAGTAGGGAATTATTTGTATTTCAGAGGTGGAGAAAATTGAGGCTCAGAGATGTGACCGGCCCACAGTCACCAAATAAATAGCAGCATAAATATTAATTCTAGTTTGCAGATGAAGAAACTGAAACTCAGGAAGCTTAAGTAATAGAAAATGGAACCATGATTCAGACTGAAGTCTTGTGATTTATGCCATGCTGTTTTGGCAATGATGGATGCTACAGGATGTAAATTATTAAAGCTTAAAGCTGCTCTAAGACTTTTGGGACATCCTTCATTGCAATACCCATGTAAGGATCCTTGAGACACATAATTATCTTGGGCAATGTCTACATCTATGATCTGATTGCCAGACCAATAGACCTTCAGGAATTCTTAAGAGGACTATTAAAACTAGACTTCTCTATAGGTTCAAGAATGGTGGTGTATACAACAGCAGATAATTCTCAGCTTGTAGAAATTTTCAGCCACAATCTAGACTAAGGTAACACTGCTGGGTTAGACTGAGGGATGTTCTCATCCCCTCCTATTTTAGGTTCCATTCCTGACCAATAACGCACAGCACTGGAGGACATCCAAGCACCCTAGCACACAAAGCTACCTTGTTGAAATAACTGCTTAGCCATATCTCAGACAATATGGGTCTTATTGTGGTCTCTGGAATGTCCTGCGGAGATTTTAATGACATCCCGTTGTTTGATCGACTTAGTAGGATAGCGGTGGGGACCAAGACAATTATAGGCCACAGTATTGGGGAAGCAAGGAGGACAGATGTGGTTAGAGACTACAGTTAGGTCTTGAGACTCTAGGGACTCACTTAAGGATATTTGATCTAATTAGAGTAGAGGGGGTAAGAGTGTTGAAAGGGAAGATGAGAAGAGTACCCAGGACAAGATTCACAATTTTGCATCAGGCCATACCTACATGGATCCAAACAACTGTAGAAGCAATTACATATGAATTCCAAACCAAAAGAATTCATTACAAAATGTTTGAAGCTTTTTAAAAAATATACTGTGAAAATAATAAACCATTTTCAGATGCCTTTTCTAACTAGGTATTCAGATTTATTTCAGACATTTATGATAATCCCAATTCAGAAACTAATAACAATGACATTTTAAATACAAGATTATATAAGATTCTTCAAAATAGTTAACCTTTCAATGTGACATTTTATAGTATGTCGAATTAATGGTAACATTTTATTGTTTGCCATCTCAAACTCAGAGGTTCATAAGTCTTGAAGACTAAGCTAATTTAAACAATCAGTCACTGTACTGAGAGCTTTTCTGTTTGAATCTCTTTTTGCTCCTTCCTCAGTCTCTTTTCAACCTGTTCTCCCCATTTTTGTTTTCTAGTTTCTTTGGCCCTTGTCTCGTTCAGCATCTTTTTATATTTTCTTTTCCTTTCTTTCCCTATGAGGAAACTTGATCTATTTCTGCCTTCACATAATTGAGGAGGGAAAAAAAGTCCTAGAAGAGTCAAGTACAAGAGAAACACATTTATAACCAGGAGAAAGGGGGAAATAGATCCCAGATCTTCTTTTGTCTTTTTAAAATAGATATTTATTACTGTTTTTCTACATGTAAACTTTAGTATAGCTAAATGAACTTTATTCTTGCTGATGCAAAGCAACAAGAATATGAACATTTGAATCTATGGGCTATCCCAAAACCTCACTCTGAGCATTCATTTGATTTATTTTTAATTCTAATCTGCACTGACAGAAGAAATTTCATTATCAGGAGTTCATTACATCCATAATTCACAAGCTTTGGAGGGGAGGGGAGTTATTGTGAATCTTGTTCTTCTGGTTGTGCTTGCTTCACTTTGGATTTCATCATTCATGTCTTCACGTTTCTCTGAATTACTCAAATATCTTCTTTCTTATATCACAACTACATACCCTAATTTTCCAGCTTTTCTCCCCATCAGTGGGCACCTACATTGTTTCCAGCATTCAGATACTATAAGAAGTACACACACACACACACACACACACACACGTGTGTGTGTGTGTGTGTATGTATGTATATGTGTGTATGGTAGACACTGACACAGGGCTACTCAGCATGGCATGCCTACATCAGAGAAGGTGCTGTGCTCTATGAACAAATCAGAATTGAAATAGCTCAAAAGAATTGCAAGACGTGCAAATTTAGGGAACCCACCCCAAATGTTCACATCGACTATTTGTGCCCAACCTGTTGTAGAACATTCTGAGCTCGTATTGGTCTAATCAGCTACAGTCAGACATAACGAAACTCTATAATAGTGAGGTCATTTTGGTCCTCTTTGAGAATGTAGGACAACAAGCATGTATATATACATGTGTGTGTATACACATACATACATATATGTATGTATATACACACATTTTATTATAGACATAAAAGTCCTATATATGTGTATATATTAATGAAATATATTCTTTATATTTTCTTGCATTTACTTGTTTGTATTCTTGTAAATATGAAATAAGTACCGTACATATTCTAACATTCAAAATGTCATTGTTATTAATTTCTGAAATGGGTTGATCATAAATATATATATATATAAATTATCATATGCATATATATGTATAGGAAGGAATTTTCTGTCTTTAATATCTTTGGGGGCATAGATCCAGCAGTAGTGCAGCTGGGAGTGAGGGTTTGAACAGTTTGGTAATATCCTAATCTCAATCTGCTGTTCAAAACAAATGGACTAATTCACAGCTATAGAAGCTGTGTAATTGTGTGCCTGTTTTCCTACAGCCCTTTCAGCATTGATTGTTTCCTTCTATAATCTTCTTTGTCAATTTGATGGCTATGAGTTGAGACTTCAAAGTTAATTTTAAATTTTCATTTCTTAATTTGATTTGGAATATTTTTCATGTGTTTTTAATAGTTTACATGTCTTTTCAAAACAATTTGTTCATAATCATTTGACCACTTATCTATTGGTAAATGGATCATGGGCTCACAGATACAGAGATGGAAGGTATCTCAGAGGCCGTATGTTTTAGCTCCTTTATCTTCCAGATGAGGAAAGTGATGCTGAGGGAAGTGAAGGGATGTACCCAGGGTCACACAGATAGGACTCATCACAGGCAGTTTGCAGCCCAGTTCATCTGACTCCTTCTCAATTTTCTATGCTTCCAATTCCTATGATTTTCCCGCTTGGTACTTTTCCCAATTCTAGCTGCATTCTTGCTACAAAAGCTATTTAATTTTGTCATTAAAATGGTCTATATTTTATGATTACCTCTGTCTGTGAATGTTTGAATGAGCATTCTTTCCTTAGTCATAGATTCTAAAGATAACTCCAATCATTCTCTATTTTTTTTAAATGCAACCTTTTTTAATTTAGTTTATATGTCTTGAGGATTGATTGGCATTTTTTGTAAGGTGCTAGTTTAGACCTATTTTCTGGTTAACTGCTTTAGAGTTTTCAAAAAAGTTCTTGTTGAATACAGAGTCTTTTTTAAAAAACATTTTTATTTAAAGCTTTGAGTTCCAAATCCTATCCCCTCCCCTGTCCCTGAGATAGTAAGCAATCAGATATAGGTTATTCATGTGAAATATTTCTATATTAGTCATTTTGTATAAGACTCAAAGGAAAAAAAATGAAAGAGAAAAAATAAAAGTAGCATGCTTCAGTCTGTATTCAATCAATATCAGTTCTTTCTCTGGAGGAGGATAGTATGTTCCATCATTAATCCTTTGGGATTTTCTTGGATTATATTTTATTGGTGAGAATAGCTAAGTCATTCACAGTTCTTCAACAAACAATATTGCTATTACTGTGTACAACATTCTCCTGGTTCTGTACGCTTCCCTATGCATCAGTTCATGTAAGACTTCTCAGGTTTCTCTGAAAGCATCGTGTTTGTAATTTCTTATAGCACAATAATATTCCATTATAATCATATACACAGCTTGTTTAGCCATTCCCCAATTGATAGGCATCCCTTTGTTTTCCAATTCTTAGCCACCATAAAAAAGCCTGCTATAAATATTTTTATACAAATAGGTCCTTTTCCCATCTTTTGGAAGTCTTTAGGATATAGACATAGCAGTGTTATTGCTGGATCAAAGGGTATGTACAGTTTAATAGTCCTTTGGACATAGTTCCTAACTGCTCATGGAGGCCTTTTCTTTTAATGGTTACACAGTTGACAGATATGACTAATGTTATTCATGAATTGTATTGATGGTGCCTTCACTTGAGGTTTGTACTTTTTTATGTGTTAAGGTTGTTAAATGTAATACTATAAAAAGATTGTCATGTAAGGAAATTTGAACTTATACATTTACTAATTTAAATTTAAGTTGGCTTGGGATGATTGGTTTTAGATTTTATCTTATTGCCAAAGGTAATAGCAAGTAAGTCCAAATCTTGTGATGACTAGATATCATTGGGTAATTTGTTTCATGAGTTAATGATTCAATTTTGAAAGTGCTTACTGTGTCCAAGCCACTGGGCCATCCTTTGTATCTTAAGGATGACCATATTGTCAGGTAAAAGAAAATTCTATCAGAATAATTAGAGGGTTGAAATGCTTACCAGTTTTACTTACAGTTGTTGGGTACTGTACTGTTAGTCTATTTTGATCATTTGACAGATGAATATGGCAATCTATCCCTAAGTCTTTACTGTTATATACAAAATAGCATCCATTTACTACTAAGTTCTAGTAGGAGAGACAGCACTTAGCTCTAGTGTCTTACAACACAAAGCAGTCTGGTAAGATTTTTTTCTACTCCTGCTTCTTGAGCCTTTTTAAAGCTAGTTTTAGGTGCAACCATTATTCAATCAGGGTCTTTTTACTTGGACTCTCAAAATTCCCCTTTGGGAGGGAAAGAGCAGGTTCTATTTAATTATAATGTGGTTCTATTTAGTTATAATGAAATAAAAGCAAAATTTGTATAAAAGACAAAAATACCCATTTGTGGTTTTATTTGTGGGTTTTATTTCTGCCCCCGGTTTATCCTGGTTTCATACAAGTCGATGTATAGTAGTGGAACCATTATATGGACTGGGCAGGAGTACTGGTTTTCGTTCTCCTTGAAATAAAACAAGTCAGTTTCACAATGACTGATCTAGAAAGAGAAACACAGAAGTATATAGCTGATTGAGGAGGGATTCTCAAATACTGCAAGAGCATAATCCCCTAAGATGCAAGGGCCTATATCAAAATACACTATAAGAGCATCGAAAGCATAAGCTTGCATTTTAGGTGACAAGTGAACCATCCCTGAACCTTCAGAACTTGTTTTCTCTTACATAAAAAGTATTCAGCACTCTTTACAACTTTTAAAGATATTTATTTACTTCAAAGTTTAAAATTAGATACTCCCAGCTACAATATAGAAGGAGACTTTTGTCAGGCTAATTTTAATGGTTTATGTGCAACTCTTAGGAAACATGGAATCATTCATTTTGAAAACATTATGGTTTGATATTCTGAATAATTTAAAAGATTGCAAAGAAAGAAAATTGTAATGAAATAAGTAGTTTGGATTTGTTAATATGTACAAATGATCATGGTCTACCAATTTAATTATGTATGCATTAACAAGCATACACTTCAAACCCAGTTGTATCTGTCTCCCTTGGTGAGTACTGTAGCTATTTCCAAGGTAGTATTCTAACTTTTACTGAATTAAAATGCTCCCACACATAAAGCCATAAACTTGGCCCTGCACTCTGGTTGACTGATTCAGCAAGAAGTCAACCCTCATAGGAACTAATTTCTTCCTTTTCTTTTTTTAAGAGGTTAAGGCTGTGTGGAAATGAAGAGCAAGCACTGAGAAAATGAACTCTCTTCTTCAGCAGGACAGATCACTCACCTGTTTTATGTCCTGTCTTAGGTCATGTGCTAAAATTTTTAGAAGCTCCCAGAGATGCTGTAGGCAAGAGTTTGAGGAGTATGTGTTATGCTTACTTATCATGTAGGTCTGACTTTAATAACCACAGTGGTTTTTGTGAGGAACCATTTTTTCAGGGGCCAAGAACCAGGGCTGGCCATAGGCAAAATGGTACAGGAACTGGAATTGTCTTTGGCAGCACTTTCTTTTGGACATTAGCTTTCCCTTTTTCTTTTATTACCCCTATCATGCTGTCACATCCATTTGGGACAGCCTTCAACAGTGCCCTCTTCTCTGGTCCTTTCTGATCACTTATCTGTCTTAAGTCCCTTTTTCCAAGTGCCAGTGCTTCCTAGTGCTAATGGGTCTGATCAGCTAAACTTCTGCAAGGTGTTATTCAGCACGAATGTGCTGATAGTCTGTCTAGTCTGTCTTAATCTCTAAATTTAAGCTCCTTATTTGTAGAGAATGCCTTAATAATTTTAATATATCCTACAGTATCTTACATATTCTTCTAATTAGAAATCAAAATAAATCTTTGCTTTCTTTCCTCATATCAAAGAGGAAGAAATATTCCTTCTTTCCAATGTTAACTTTTCTGCTTCTTCTCTCAATGCTATTTCCTCTAGAACTTTATTCCATTAATTATCCCTTTCCCCTTGTAGATTCAGTCTCTCTTTCTCTAGTATTTCTTTCCCTTCTTCCTCCAAACGTGTTCGGTTTTCCTATCCAAAAACGTATATACAAAAAGAAAGCCTTTAAATTAACCACATTACCCTCCCTTCTGCTGTTACTGGCTTTCCTGTCTGTCACAAGCAAGCTTCTTTTATATTTTATTTTATGTTTTCTTCAATTACATGTAAACAAAACTGTTTAACTTTTTTTTGAATTCCAAATTCTTTCTCTCCTTTCCCTTCCCACTCCTTGAGAAAGCAAGCAGTTTGATATAGATTATACATGTAGAGTCATGTAAAACATTTCCATATAATCCATGTTGCAAAAGAAAATGCAGGACCCCCCTCCCAAAAAAACTCCCAAGAATAATAAAGAAAGTTAAAAAGTATGCTTCAATCTGCATTCAGACTCTATCAGTTTGGGTTTTTTTTTGTTTGTTTGCTTGCTTGCTTTCTGGAGGCAGAGAGAAATTTTTAATTATAAGCCTTTGGAACCGTCTTAGATCATTGTACTGCTGAGACTAGCTAAGTTATTCAGTCAATCAGTGTACAATATTGCTGGCACTATGTAGTGTTCTCCTGGTTCTGCTCATTTCACTTTGGATCAGTTCATGTAAGTCTTCCCAGGCTTTTCTGAAACCATCCTGCTTGTCATTTATTATTCGTAACAGTATTCTATCACAACCACATAACCCAGCTTGTTCAGCCATTTCCCAATTATCGAGCATCCCCTCAATTTCCATTTCTTAGCCACCACAAAAGGAGCTGCTCTAAGTATTTTTGCACTTATAGGTCCCTTTCCTTTTTCTTAGAGGTACAGACCCAATCATGGTACAGGCAAGGCTCCTATAAGAAGCTTTCACAACATCACACTTCACTCAATTCTTCCTCAGGATGTGACTTTTGCTTCTCCCACTCTGCTCAAATTGCTTTCACCAGTGACTTCCTAATCACTAAATTCAGTGGCCTTTTCAGTGACCTTGAAACTCAATCTCCACTGGCTTCTTGAGACTTTCTTCCCATTACATACAGGATACAACAATCTTGTACTTCTGCTCCTCCTCTCTTTGACTATACTTTCTCTGTTTCCTTTGCTCACTCTTTTGATTCCTCTTGTTTCTAAAAGTCAGCAATCTCCAAAGCCCTATTCTTGGCCCTCTTCTCTTTATAAAATTTCAATCTTGATAATCTTTCCATGGCTTTAGCTCTTGTCTATAATAAACAAAACAAAACAAAACCATTCCTGCCCTCACGTAGCTTTCATAGAGGGAGATAACATGGTCAGGAGGGTGAAAGGAGGGCGTTGGAGGTATAGGTCAATATAAAATATGTACAAAATACATTGGGGGAAAGCTCTAGCAACTGGGGAGATCAGAATAGGCCTGGCTAAGAGATGGCAATTATGAATACACTATTATATAAATATACATATAAACACAAATATCTGTGTGTTTAAGCCAGATATCTACATCCTGCCCTAGTGTCTCTCCTGAGTTCCTGGCCTATACCACCAACTATGTATTAGATATCTACAACTGGATGCCCTATAGGCATCTTAAACTCATTATGTCTAAAATGTTGTTACTTTTATTAAAAGCATCACCATTTTTCCAGCCACTCAGATTTACAACCTGGAAATCATCTTCAACCTCTCACTTTCCCTCATCCAACATAGTCTTGACAATTTTACATAATATCCCTGTATGACACTTTGTCTCTATTCACATAGCCCTTCCCTCTTTGAGGACTTATGTCTCATCTAAACTTCTGCAACAGTGTCTGTTCAAGTACTGTTTAAGCCATTCTTCTCTCCAATCCAATGTCCATACAGCTTTCAAAGCAATATTTAAAAGCATAGATCTGGCCACATCAAAAAGCTTCTATGGCTCCCTATTGCCTTTTTTGAGGGGCAGGGACAGAAATCAAACTTCTCTGCTTCGTATTCAAAATTCTTTACAATCTGACTCCAATCCACCTTTCCAGGCATATTTTTTCATACTCCACAGTACATTCCAACTAAATTGCCTACTTAACGATCCCAGAATTTATTACTGAATCTCCTCCCTCCTCTGAGCTTTTAAACAATTTGACCCCCATGACTGGGATGGACTTTACACTCACTCAGCCCTCTAGAATCCTTAGCATCCTTCAAAGTTCAGCTCCCTGCCTCCAAGCAGAACCCTTTTATAAACCCCCTCATTATTAGTGCTCCCTCTGTTCCCCAACTATCGCCCATATATTTATCTATTTACATATTTTATCTCCAAGTATAGTACTCTTTAAGGATCTGGACAGATTTTTCAGCTTATTTTTCCATCTTCAATTTGTATTTCCAGCACCCACTGGTTATAGGAACAATTTAAATTACTTGTTGGATTAGACTGGTCTGTGTATGTGTGGTAATAAGTTCACTGTTCCTCTGTTCAAGTCATAGGATGGCATTCTAAAGCTACTGAGATTTTTTTTCCTTAATAATATTAACTTTTAAAAATGGGCCAGATTTGCTGTTCATTTCCTAAGTATTCTATGCAGAGCTGCAAATGGCATGAGATCACTGGGGCTTTGTTTCAGAAAATGTGGAGGGCTGTACCAGTACTATTTGGGGGCATACTTCTTAAGCTGCTGGGAGCAGCCCCTTCCCAAAGCTAATTTGCTAGCTTTTCTGGCCAGGCTCTTGGCAGTAGACAGGACAGTGGCAGAAAGTTCACTGGGATATGAGTGATATGATCATAAATTTAGATTGGGAACCTTAGAGGTCATTCTAGCCCAATCCTGAATTTGTAGATAAAGAAACAGAGATATTAAAACGACTTGCCCATGGTCACAAAGCTGGTAAGAATCAAAGGTGGTACTCAAACCTTGTTCTTCCTGACTCCACATCCAACACTGACTACTATACCATATACTTCCTTTACCTTCCCCCAAAATCTCCCAGTATCCCTTGGTGCACTTCTGATCTTCTGTCTCCCCACCTCCCCCGGACAACAAGAGCCAGTCCCTTCCATAATAGTGATATCTCTGTATGTCCTAAGACAGGTATATTCTTTCTTCCAAATTTCATCCCAGGGAGCCCTCCCTCAAATCTTGTTCCAAGCTCAAGCATCTCTAGTTAATATTGTTTGTCGTACATGAGGTTTGTAGGGCACCCACATATTAAAAAAAATTGCTAACAGATACCATCATAGGATCACAGTCCCAGTAGAAAATAAATTCCTTTTCAGACGTTTCTTGTCACTTGTGTTTGCTTTTTCCCTGGCTTTTTTTTCTCCTTGTTCAGTGTTTCCTTTGCATGCAGGCTTTGGATATTTCTTTTTTTTTATTTTCTCCTTAGGATTGCTTTCCTGAAACAGTCATGGATGTCTTTAGCTATTAACAAGGTTTGGAAGAGTGGATATTTGAATACACAGCTTCTTAGACAAAACAAAATGTAAAAATAGCTGTTGCCTTGTTTTCTAGCTTTAAAAATGCCCTTTTAAAAATACAGATAAACACAGGATTTGATATTCCAGGCAAGCCATTCACTTGTGTATACTTGCAATAGTATTAGAATATGATTAAATCTCACACGGTTTTCATTTAAGCTTCAACACTTGCTAGAAATGAGCATCTAGGAATGTAGCCTGAAATCTTCCTCCAGGAAATAAAGGGTTGAGGATAGAAAGGAAGGAGAGTTCTTTGATGTTATTTCCTAATGGAAGAGAAACTCTAAAATGCTTAGTGGTAGATTAGGAGAATCTATTTATTTCAGTTTAATGAACAAACATCAACATTTCAAGGGATGGTTAAGTAAAAAATATTCACCCAGTAAACATTTGTTAAAGGCCTACCATGTGCAAAATATTATCCTAGTTTGGAGGAAAAAGATAATTTGTCTCTCTACTCATAATCCCGGAGTGATAGGTAGGAAGTCATAGACTTAGTACAAAAGGAAAATTTAGGAGCCAACTAAGCTACTCCTTCTCTTTGTTATAGATGAGAAAACTGAAACTTTGAAAGGTCAAGTGAGGGGCCCAGGGTCACGCACATAATAAGTTGCAAAGTCAAGATTTGAACCGAGGTTCTCTGGTTCCATATATACCATTTTTTTCTTCCATTGCACCATGAACTCTTCATAAATATGAATCAACTGCAGTAACTAAGATTCAGAATAGAATTAAGGCAAAACCACAAGAGAAGTACCAAGTGTTATGCAAGGTCAGAGATAGAAATAACCATTTTCGATTCAGAGGGTCAGGGGCCAGCTGGGCATTGTAGATTATGTCCCTCACTACTTTAAAGCTCAAGTTGGAAGAGGGAAGAAAACTTTCAAATCCTAAATATTCAGCTATTTAGATATGCAAAGATGTTTAAAATATTTCCTTCCTACACCCTTCCCATTTCTCATACTCTGCCCACTAAAGACATCTCAAATATAGGCCATCCAGTCACAACGCCCACAATAAAATAATGAGAAATATCTTAAGAGAAAATACAAAAGGATTGTTTTCTGATAGTAATTGTTGACTTCAGATTTTCTTTCTTAGTATAGAAAGGTGTGGGAACTTATTTTTGGCTGCCCAATTATAGGCAGCAGCTGAAAGCTTAAATTATTTGAGCAGAAAGCACAACAAATACTATACAGTAAAATGAAGACTGGGAGAGGTTTTTGTAAAGCCCAAGGGTATTCAAATAGTTGGGCAGGTGATGGAACTCAGGAGAGAACATCAGAAATGGGTATATAGGGTTATCCCACTTGATAATAACTGAGTAAGCAAAAACCTGAACATTAAAACCTATGCATCTGGGGGAGGGTAAAGTCTCTGTTAATAAAGGCATTCTTCATTGTGCTATAAGCCAAGGTTGGACTTCTCTGCCCTTCACAATCTGGCACCACCCTGCCTTGCCAGATGGGCTATATCCTTTTATGTCCCACTGGAATCTCCATATAGTAGTGCTGTGACTGAAGTAGAACTCCTGCTAACACCTTGCTCATGCCCTTTTCTTCACTTAGCTTCTTCTCTCTTCCTCTTCGTCTGTTGAATTTCTACTTATTCTTTAAAACCCAACTCATTTAACCTCTCTAGACTTAGCTTTTCTTATCTTTTAAAATGTGAAAAATAATAATACTGAACTAACTACCCTTGAGAGAGTTAGGAGGGAAGGATTTTGTAGACTTTAAGGCATCAACTAAATATGTGTTACTATTATAATTGAATGTAGATCTGTCACTAACCTAGCTAATATTGGAGATGCATGCCCAAAATACGGGAGATCTTTAATATTTTTTTGACCACAGCAACCCCTTGTCCACTCACTAGTTCAAAGGAGGGGGTTGATCTTCATCAATGAAGGAAGCCCCCACACTAATGAAATCCTGCATCTTTGGAAGGAAAGATAGAATAGCCAAAAAATAGAGAACAGCTCCCCTTTTTGTATATAGCAAATTCTAATGCCTTATATTGGGACGTGGGCCTAATAATAGCACTTTCTTCTCCACAAGCAATTCTCCCATTCTGATGATGTACCCAAAAATGTTTGGCAAATTGCTATGGAAGTCATCCTCTGGAAATGATATATTATCCCTTTAATTCAGTAACTGGCTTCCCAGCCCCAATTTTGAAACAAGATGTAAATAAGATTCAGCAAACCACTCTGCATGCAGTATTCTGGTACCTTGGTCCTTTCCCCTTCTGCTGAATTTGAAATACATATTTTCAATATTTCTCTTCCTTCCAAAGTGGAGCTCTTTGCTAGCCCAACCCAAGATCTATTTTTGCTGTCTTGATCTTATTTGTGAGACTATCTATGGGAGAGAAAAAAAAATTAAGAATACATGCAATTGGGGACATTTATCTTTTTTACAGATCCCCTGATATAAAGAACTGGATAGACACCAAAAAGTCTCCCAAGTGTGCAAAAGAAGTATTTTTAAAATATTACTATAGAATCATAGAATGCTAGAGCTGGAAAAGACCAAGTTTAACCCCCTTGTTTTATAAAGGATGAAACTGAAGCAAAGAGAAGAGACTTGGCCAAGATCTTATTGCTGGTAACATTCATTCAATAAACATTTATCGAGGGCCTACTGTGCCAAAGTCCCTGTGATGCTAGAGATGTTATAAAACCTAGAGCAGATAGAGACAACATAGAATCAAAGGTACTCTTAAAATATGACGGGGCTATATTAAGAACATGAGAGGTTTATGATGAAAATTAAATAATCATTATCTCTATAGTGAGATCCATTGTTTAATGACTATTTACAGAAACTCAGGCACATATTATGTATGTATGTTCTCTTTGAAAAACCCAGACTGTCCCATATTGTACATTAGAGCATTGAATTTCAGGTTAGAGGACTCAGATGAAATCTCAGTTCTGCTGTATTAAGGCTCAGTTTGGCTGCCATCTCCCAGAAGAAGCCAAGCTTGATTCCTTGATTCTGTTCATTGTTAGTGCTTCCTCCCTCTTCAAATTATATTGCCTTTGCTTATCTCTTTAAATATTAAATCCTCCCTTCGTCTTTTACCCCACCCCCAAGAGAAGAATGGAAACCCCTCGAGGGGAGGGTCTTTTGTGCTTAGTTATGTGGCATTTTTAAATGTTCAAAAGACATAATTTCCGGGTAATTTAATTATTTTATTAATAATGCCGGCGTTTTAGTAAAAGGATATCATTTGACTGTGTGTCTCTTAGACCAAAGACCATCATGGTGGAGAGGGTTCAAGGCTCATATGTTCTTTTGGAAGAGAAGTGTTGAAAAGGGTGGCAATCGACTCTGTCTAACTACTAATGAGAGGTGGACTTTACAAAGAGAAGTGGGCCTACTACAATGAGGGACTGAGAGTGACACCAAGTCACCATTAGACAGAGAGACTATCTCTATACCCAGACTACCCCCAGCCTTGGGCAATTTGGACAAAAGGATCTCTCCACCCAAGCTTGATTGAATGGAATTCACCTTAGATTAAAGATTCCTTGTAAGGTTGGTTGTGGGGGTGAGATAGAGGAGAAGGTTAGCTCAGCTTCAGAGACTGAGGTCTTGAAATGAGCATAGAGAAAAGGGGGAAAACTGAATCTTCCAAAATCATTAGTTATTAATCATTTCTCTCAGCACTTAAAGCTCTACAAAATCCTTCTAACTCCTCTGTGATATAATTAGTATAATTATTTAGACCCATTTAATAGATAAGGAAACTGAGGCTCTTGGTTAAATTATCGCCTTTAGTCCTACAGCTAGCAAGTTCCGAAACTGGAGTTTAAACCCAGTTCTCTTGATTCTAAGTCCGTTGATTGTTCCACCATATCATGTGGGCTTTCCACTTGAACTTATGGCTACCTTGTGTCACAGTGAGACATCTGAGGAAGACTTCAGCAGGAAATTTCATTAGTACAGTTCCTAATCCAATCTAAAAAAAGCTTTTATTAAGTGCCTACTATTTACATGGTGCTGTGTCAGGTTTTCAGGACACAAGTCAAAAACAGAAATAGTCCTTTCCCACGAGGACCTTGCAATCTGTATGGATAGCTATGGTATGTAAAGTAAGAAGAACATGCAAGATCAAAGGAGGCAGAGAACACAAAAAACAAAGATGATCAGAAAAAGACATTTATTATGATATGGCCAATTTCTTAACATATTTGATTTTTAAAAGTTAATTGTTAGATTTTTTTAAATGAAGTTTCTTCCATCTCCAAAATTTTGACTTTTAAATATTAAGCTGTGTTTTCACCCCAGTCAGATTTGCCATTTTAAGAACCAAAAACCTATGGAACATGAAGTTGGATCACCACCTGCTGCAGTGACACCTAATGGCTGCTGGCAACATAATTGAAGTATGAGCCCTGCTAAAGGTTCTCTACTTATTTAAACTAATAAAAATGTTGTTAACATCAGTCCTGGAGCATGCAATGACCTCTACCTCCTAATCAATGAGTCAGCAAGCATTTTTAAGCACCTGCTAGGCTCTTACTAGACACTGGAGATACAAAGACAAAAGTAAATTGATCTCAGCTCTCAGTGTGTGCTATTACATTGGGGGAGACAACATGGAGATTTATAAGTGTATACAAAATAAGTGCAAGGCATTATTTGGGGGGGGAAGTGCTAGCAGCTGGAGGGGATTGCCACTTCCTCCATGAAGTGTTTTCTAATATTTCTAGTTGACAAAAATCTTCTGTCCCTCAGACTTCATAAAGCATCCTCTCTTATATACTCATTATGCAATATTTTATTGTTTATCTTATGTCTCCTGATTAAAGGCTCAGTAAGAATGGGGACCAGGTCTTACTAATCTTTGTGATTTTCCCAGGGCCACAGTAGGTATTTAATAGATCTTTGTGGATGCAAGGAGGGAGCAAGGGAGGGAAGGAAGAAAGGAAGGAAAAGAGGGAAGGAGCAAGGTAGGAAGGAAATGATGGAAATAACCAGTCTAAGGAAGATCATATTCTCTCTGTTCTGTTCAAAATACATGTAAAACATTGTGTTCAGCTCCAGGTGCCGTGTTTTATGCAGGAAAATTTCAACTTATAGCATATCCAAAGCAGAGTATCAGTATGGTAGAAGGACTTGAGGTTATCTGATGTGCAGCTGAGTTAAAAGAAATGTTGAAGTTCATCATGGAGAAAAAGACTGAAGGAGAAACTTGAAAACTCTGTTCAGTTATATGAAGGACTGTCTTACTGAGGAGAGCTGGTAGAGTTGATGCCTTTGCTCCAAATTATTTCACTATGAAGAAGAAGTCAAAGTTGCAGAAGCAGATTTTTCACAGAATCACAGAATTTCAGAACTGGAAAGCACTTCAACTTGATAAAAAAAATGTAACCTTTGGGCTTTCACTCAAGCTTGATGAGAAAAAGGCAGCCTGATGTTATGTGTTGTGAATGGAGGAAGACATGACCCCTGGTTCCCAGGGAGAACGATGATCTCAAAGCTTTGTACCTGCTTCAAGGACTTAATTGAGTTGGTTTGAGAAACATCAGGGAAGAGAGAAAATGACTTTGGAATGGTGGGCATGCATGGGAAGCCAGCCTCATCCTATCTCTGGACTTCCTTGAAGTTCTAGCCCATTAGAATGGATCCTTTCTGGCTAAGATTGTTCTTTGTCTTCTTTATTTGATCTGAGATCTGAGCTCATTCCCAGTTGCAGAGTTAATTCACTCTTGTATATTATTTGGTGTATCCTAATTTGTATAACTTCTCTGATTTCTGTTTGCTTGGATAATTAGGTTTACTTGCTAGTGGCTATTTGTAATGGCTTTTTGTATAACCAGTTTGATGGGAAGGAAATACACTGGGAGTACAGGCTAAGGACTATCCTTCCCCTTAAATGTGACCAAGGAAGTAGCTTTCCATCTGAACTCCAACATATATCTAGACCAGACAGATATTTTAGGTATGGAAAAAAGATATAATTCTTGCCTAATACTACTCAGTGACTGGAGAAAAGAGTGCTTGGCCTCAGCAATGCTCCTGAGGCCTTCTTGTACCTTCTACCACCTAGTGTAGAGAGAACAGCTGGTGATGAAGTCAATAGAATGCTGGGTCTGGAGACAGAAAGACCTGAGTTCAAATCCAGCCTCAGATACTTTCTAGCTGTGTTCCTGGGTAAATCACTTAACCTCTGTTTGCCTCAGTTTCCTCAACTGTGAATTGAGGATAATAATTTCATGTGGTTGTCATGTCACATGGTTGTTGTGAAGATCAAATGAGATCATATTTGTAAAATGCACTTAACACAATGCTGCTTATTCCTTTCCCTTTGCATGAGCTGGAAATGCATGGCTTTCCTGCTGACACAGCTTTAGTGTCCCTGATTGCTGCTTATCCCTATCACTGAGGTCTTCAAGCAGAGGCTGATTACCTGCCCTCATGATAACTGTTATCAGAGTGAACAATAAGAAGAATCATTTAAAACTTGCTTTTAAAATTGCAGGTCCTTTAAATGTACTGTCTCCTCAATGAATTTTTTCCTCACCCATCCCTCAGCTTAGAGAGATCCCTTTCTCATATTTCACTTAGCACTTTGCCTAGCCAAGTGTATTCCATTTTTCTCACTCTCCTTTGTAGCACAGATATTTACCCAGGTGTCCTTCTTCCCATTAGAGGGTAAGCTACTTGAGCATCATGGTCTCTATTGTCTTTTGTATAGAGTAGGCCCTTAAAAATGTGCTAGGCTTAATTGCTCAGTAAATTGAATAAGTAAGAGGCATATATAACTTCTAAAGTTTCAATGCTTAAGTGGAAAAATCTTCCATAACTTTGGGGAAAGGGACAGATGTAATTGAGGAAATTTCTTGTGCTTAACATATGGTGCCATAGCTCTAGGTATCAATTATGGCAGACCCAAAATAAAGTCTGTTACTTCCTATAGTGCATAAAACGTTATTTCTTTTTTTTTCATTCATATGTAATATATCTAGTCCTGAAAGGTACTTCAGAGGCTATCTAGTCAACCACCCTTATTTTATAATTGAGAAACCTGAGGCACAGTTAATGACACCCAAGATAACACAGGTAGTAAAGGTCAGAAGTAGGATTTGAACCCAGGTCCTCTTATTCTTGAGCCATTTCTTCCCCCACTATATCATTCACCTAAGTTTGTAGCATATAAATACAGCTTTAAAAAAGAAAAGAAAGAAAAGTAACTTGTGAATTCGTAAATGAACTTACTTTGGCTAAAGGACGTTTTTTGAAATATTTATGTGGTTAGAGAGTATTAAATGAATTGAATAAACCAGGCTCCCTTTGGCTCCATTTTGTGGCTTTTGGGAAAGGATAGATATTATACCTATGATGTCATTAATACAGCTAATTTTTATATGAGAAAATTTCTTCTAACAATGCATCTACACGTTGGCACCTTATAGTCTTAGGAAGTTACCTAGAGCAGAGAAGTTGAGTGACAGGTCCCTTCAGAATGCTTCTTTATAATTTAATTTCCAAATACCACTTAAGAATATTTCCCTGACTAAAAGGTTTTGGTTTGTATATCTGTATAGCAAAGTTTCTAACTTTTCTGACTTCTATAGAATTCTAGATTCATAGAAAAGTGACCTGAAAGGTCATTTAGTCCAACTGTCATTTTGGAGGTGAGGAAACTTAGACCACAAATCACACGGTAAATATATGGCAGAGCTCAGACTAGCTACTATTTGTCTTTAAAATGAAAAATAAACTCTATTCGGGCTGCTGTCATAGATTCGTGATACACACAGCACATATGGGAGCATCGTTTTCTCCTTTAATAAAGGAGACTAACAGAAAAGGCAAACTTCTCTTCTGCTCTTCCAATATCAGGATAGTTAGCCTAGTCCTCCTTGCCATTATGTTCTCCAGGGAGTCCATTCTTTCCTAGGGGACCATTATCTCTCTGCTGGTCTCTGGGTATTGTGGCATTTGAGCCAATAAATTCAGACACTGATGAAAGGCAATAAAATGTCATGCCCTGAATACTGTGATTGTTTAGTAATACTCTGATGTAGTTTACATTCTCATCAATCCCCCCTTCACAGAAGAACTCTGCCTCTACTCAGGTTTCCCTGAGTGGTGAATTCCTTTCCATGGCTCTATCTCTTACAACAAGTAATACAGTAGATGCTTTAGAGGATTACAATATACTCTGTAATTACTCTATGAAAATTTTTGAATATAGAAATTCCAATCTCAGTTGTACTCTAATATGTAATTTATCAAGAAACCATATAGAAGTCTCCCGGGTAGATGAGGCAAAGATAACACCTACTTCCATCCATGAAAGGTTTGTGCATTAAATAGTATTTTACAGTTAAAGGAGTGACAAACTATCCTTGTCATTTTACAGATGAGCAGTCTGAAGTCCATATGAGGAAAGTGAGGGGTGAAATGTTTCATGTAAAGTCACACAGTTAGTATGATGGGAAATCTGGGATAAAAGTCATGTCTTGTGCAAGCCAGTTCAGAGCTCTTTCTCTGGACAGAGATTAGGAAAGCATTTTCTGTTAGAAGGGTAAGTGGTCAGGGCATTCCTTGCAGCCCTGCCTCACAGACACACTCATCACCATGTGGAATTTTCTGTTTTCCAGTGAGATAGAAAACCTTTTGCATGTTGTTTTAACTGTTTACTTCTTAAATTTATAAAAAAAAGCATCCTTAGATCCCTTTAATTTTACTCTTGCAAATAACTAAGTGAATTCGAATGGAAGGAGGAAAAAGTTATTTTGCAAATCTGGGTTGGAATTCAGATAAAAAGGAATAAGTGATAATAGGCCTGGAAGGATGGAATTGTGAACAAACAAACAAATCTTTTTGCACAAAGCCTAAGAATGAGATATGATCACAGTCTATTAACAGTAATGTCAGAATAGAGAAGGATATATGAGTACAAATGCTAAAAATATATTTATGAAGTCATATGTATTAATATAAACAAAATACCTCTTACTGAATTATGTTTTGTTGGATGGGGTCATATTGCCCAAATTCGCTTTACCTGGGAAAACTGATAACTCCCATTTGTTTTCCCTGATGATATTCAGGTTTTTAATCATTCAGATCTTTCTACATTTTCCCCTCATTTCCATAGCAACCATCACTGGTGATAGAGCAGCAGACCTTTTCCAGAGCTGACCAGGATTTCATACATCACTGTTTGTTTTCTTCATTTTTAAAAACTCTTTTCATTTCTGGGAAAAGCAGTAGCCAAAGAGCTGAAGAATTTTGGGGAAAGGTGGGGGCACCCTAATCTTTAAGTGATGTTAAATATGAAATTTGTTTTAGAGAAGTGCTACACAGATGTGACTTAGTAGCAACCATTAACTTGTAATCAGAACCATTAGCAATGACAATAATATGTTATTCAAATAAGTACACATAGTCTGATTTTATTACATATTGATAGCATATATTGTCCTATTCTTAAATACCCTCAAAATGACTTTATTTCCTTGGAACATTCATTAACCTTTTCATAAACAATTTTTCCCTTCCCTATTTCTAGCTATCTTTTTTAATGAGGTGCTACTCCTCATAATCTTCCAGTCTCCATTTCTGTAACACTTTACAAAGAAGTTTACATTCAAAACCTGAATGCCCTGGCTGCCATGAATCTCTACTCAGAAAGTAAATTAAGGGTTTGCAAACTAAGGTCTTAGACCTTTTTGGTCTCATCATGGCAATTGATCAAAACTTCTGCATGGAATTGTTATAATTGGTATCAATGTCCTTTCCTCCACCCATTTCCCATTCTTGATGTCAATAAACTGTTTAAATAGGACAGGTTTAAGTTATAATATACACCATAGATTTTTTTCATTTTTATTCTAGTTTTTACTGGTATTTGAACTTTAATGAGTTGGTAGTTTGTGCAGAGAACTGATTCAGGAATGACTCGAACATGAATGGCCCACTGTTTCCTGTCTTTAAAATCAATTTGGTTCTGTTCTGATCCTCACGTCCAGTGTTTTAGTTATAAACACCTATGGAAATTGCAAAAAATTATTAATGGAAATATAAAATAGCTTAATTTCTATGTAGTATAAATATTGCTGTAATACTAATAATAGCTTACCTCGAATACTAATAATAGCTTACTTTTATAATTCTTAAATTGGTTTCTTTAAAGCCAGCCAGTGATGTTAGTGAACAAGCATTGTTACCCACGTTTCTCAGGTGATGAAACTGAGAGTCACTCAATATTAAAAAGCTTGTTCAATATTACATGGCTAAAAAAGACTATGGAATTAATCCAGACTTTCTGACTCCAAGTTATTTTCCCTGTTATACAACTCTGCAGTTCAGTTACTTTCCCTGTTATGCCACTCTACATATCACAGAGGCATTGATTTATCAAATCTCAAAGTTGGCAAGGATTTCAGAGGTAACCTTAGTCCAACCCCTTGACTAAAAATAAATAAATCATTAATCTCACCTGAAATATCCCTATCCAGTGGTTATCTGGGGCAGCTAGGTGACACAGTAGATAGAGCACTGGGCCTTGAGTCAGGAAGAGTCATCTTCCTGGGTTCAAATTTGGCCTCAGACACTTACTAGCTGTGTGATCCTGGGCAAGTCACTTGATCCTATTTGCCTCAGTTTTCTCATCTATAAAATGAGCTAGAGAAGGAAATGGCAAATTACTCCAGTATCCTTGCCAGGAAGACCCCAAAAGGGGGTTGTCCAACAAAGAGTTGGACACAACTGAAAGTAACTAATCAATAATAAAGTGCTTATCCAGTCCCTGCCTTAAGATCTTAAATGATGAGAAACTTAACCTGCCTCACTTTAGAACAATGTAAATGGTTTAAGGAAGGTTCTCCTATCAAACCCAGATTTCATTCTCACTTATTTCTACACACTGGTCAAAGTCTGCACTCCAAGGCCAAATAGGAAAAGTCTAAGCCCTCTTCAAAATAAGAAGTCTTCAGATATTTGAGGATTGCTGCTACTATGTGGAAATTATAATTTAACATATCATCATTAAGAATCGTATCAGTCAAAAACTTCAGAAACCAGAGAATATTGATGAAAAACAAAATATGAATTTTGTTCTTCCCATCCATTAACATTTCTTGAACGTTACATATATTTGTATAACATTTGACATAATAAGTTTCAGTGCATAAAAATTAGGATTTGAAATAATTTAACGGGCAGAGGATAGGCTAATGTACATGGCATTGTTGTATTATTCCATCCTGTGGAATGTTAAGCCCTTTAACAGGTATTTTTTGTGATATGAGTAAGTCAGAAACAGTATCTCTTCAGGCTGGTGATAGAAAGTAAAGTGAACCATCAAGGTCACCCAGTAGATAGTGAGAGAACAAGAAATAAGATTTCTGATGTCAAGTGCAGTAGGACTTGAGCTGAAGGGAAAGAGCACCTGGTAAAGCTTTCTTTGCTGTCCTTCTTCCTTTCTCCCTACCCAGGAACAATCCTGCCCACTGCCTGCCTTCCCTTCTCCTACCAAAAAAGGAACAGGACGGAGATGAATGGGAGAAATGGGAGGAAAAGAAAAAAAAGAGATAAAGTTATTGGTGGGACCTGAGGGATTGTGGGGGCCACAACAGCTAAGGGGAAATGGAATGAAAGCCATCAAAGGAAAAAAAATGAGTTTCTATTCCACCTTAATCCAGCCCTCTCTCGAGTCCTGGATCCAGGGCTCTGCTCATTATACACACAAGGCTACTGTTGGTGTTATTTAGCCTGGAATAGAGAAGGGTAAAAAGAAACCTATTAACTATCAAGTAAGTAGATGAAGCTACAGAGAAGTAGCTGTGTTTCATCTGCACCGAAGCAGAACAAAAGAAAGTGGGCTTAAATGGGTAACTGACAAGATTTAGGTGAGTCAGCTTCCTAACAAAAAGGAGGGCAAAACCCTGGGCTGTTTCTCTGAGGGAGACAAGGGAACATTCGGCACCCATCTGCTTTGAATGGTGGGCTTGTCTGGAGGCAATAGGACTGATTTTTCAAGGTTCCTTTTGGCTCTCTAAACAATTCCCCACCATCAATGATACAAAGGGATCATAAATTTCACTGGAACTTCTCATCTGCTTCAACTTCCCTGTTTTCATTTTTGCTAAGTTATGTCTTACAAGGGAAAAGTAAAACTAAAATAGATGATCTGTTTCCCTCCCATGCCTGGAATGCCTTCCTTCAGCCCCTTACCTCTTAAAGTCCCAAACTGTAATTATGGCTCCATTTATGAGCCCCTTCCTACACAAAACCTATACAGCCCCTACTCCCACCCTGCTACTTGTTAATACTCTTCCCCCATCCCAAATTATTTTGTATTTGCTTTCCTGTATGCACATTATGTCCTCCAGAAGAACATAAGCTCCTTGAGGCCAGGAATTAGGTGGTGGTATTGTTATTGTTTGGGAGTGTTGTCCTGGTATGATCGGTGTTCGGCATAGTCTCTTATACCTATTGGGTACTTATTAAGTTGAGTAGTGTCAAATTGAACTGGGTGGAATGGAATATGGATAGATTTCATGTGTAATTTATCAAAGTCAGCATTACATTCTATGGCAAGAAAAAAAAATCCCTACTTTATTTTGTTCTTCAAAAGCACGTTGGCCAGCTACATCCAATTTTTATGATAGAAAGACCATAGTACAAATGTCATCGTTTTCCTTTGAAGGATGATTCTACATAGTGTTTGTTCAGAGATAGGTATTTTGCAGAGAAGAATGATGATGATGGAGTTTTAATAACGATTAACATTTCATTGTATATTAAATAACAATTATAACATAATGATGTGATAGTGTTGTAATCAAAACATTAAAGCTGACTATTGTGGTTTTGCTTTCTCTACTAAGATTCAAGTTCTGGAGAGCTAGGACTGTTACTTTTTTTTCTTTTTTTTTCATCTGCAAGGACAAGCACCATGCTGGCTACACAGTTGATGCTAAATAAATGAATATTGAATAGCATCCAAAATCATCTCACAATAAAAAGAGTTGACATTAATATAAAGTGCTTTGTGGTTTATAAAGCACTTTATGAGCATTAAGTAATTTGAGCCTCACCTCAACCTTTCAGGGACTGCGTAATTAAAGTTATTATTTTCCATAGTATGTACCTAAGGAACTGAGACTCACAGAGGGCAAGTGATTTTGCCCAAGATGGCGTGGCAATGTCAGAATGGGGATTCGAACCCAGGTTTCATCAAATACATGGTGCAATATTCTTTCCACCATACTATGTTTATCTGTATGTGAAAAGATCAAGCGGTCATGTGGCTCTAAGTCTAGTAGTAAAGTCCAAGGCTAATATTGTATCCTATATTCAGTTAATACATAGTATGTCTTGACTAATTAGAAAAATAGATGTTTAAGGAGGAAAAGATTTATGAAAGGTTTGAAAGCTGTAGTAGATTACTGATATTAAAAAAAGATTTGTTTTATTCAGAAGTAGCAAGCTGCATTTCAGAAATATCTATGTGTGCAAGAAGCACAAATAAGATCTGTGACATCCTTTGCAAACTTTAAAGTGCCATGTACATGGCAAGTGTTGTTATTATCATTATTCTCAATGGAATTCAGACAGTAATGGCCCTAAACCAAGTCACTATCCTGCTATTATGCTTCTGTGTTTGGTTTTCTGCATACCCTTGCACAGTTCATTAAATTACATTTAGTAATTGAATAAAATTATTGGGATGCAAGCTCATCTTCTGTAGGCCACCAGAAAGCTCTTCTGGACAGCTCCAAGAGCTAACAGGGATGATAAGGAGGACAACCTCATGCATGTGCGTGATCTGGATATCTTCTATTCTTCACTTTCATTAATATCATGACTATTATCTGTCTTTCTCAATTAAAATATCATGGTAACATGGAAACTATTCTGCGAGGAAGGCATTAAGCTCTGTTATGGTATAGGGCTTGTATCACTTGTATATTTGTAGCCCAAGCAGCTAACACAATATCTCGCCCATAGTAGGTACTTAATAGATTTTTTGATTCATTAATTGATTGGAGACAGAACAGAAATTAAGGGTAGACAAGGAAAGCCACCACATAGAATGCAACATACAGAGGAATATAGAAATGAATTTGCTAATATTACTTCTTACATAATTTTAATATAAATATAATTTTATGCAAAAACATAATTTTAATGTCAGAAAATTCTGATCATCATGGTGCCTAGGCATTTTGCAATGATTCAAGCCACATTTGTTGCAGTGACAGCTCAAAGGCTCATGGGAAGTAATGCAGAGGATATGCAATTTGAAATATAGGTGGAGAACAAGTTTTGAAAACTGTCCCTGGGGCACACATGTCCTAGCTCTGATTGGAGAGGATGAGAATGAAGGTATGTGTCTGTGTGTGTGTGTGTGTATGTTTATATAGTCACAAAAAAATTACGTCTCAGAGATTAGTCTTCAGAGGTATATTCCTAAAAGAGTATTGCCACTGTGCATACCCAAAGAGCCAGTGCAAGCGCCTTCTTCAGTCTGGTGCTTTTTACTTTCCAAAGCTGTCTCCTTTTAGTAAGACAACAGCCCCCTAAGTTCAGATGTCACATATTGTCATCCCTGTGTTACAGATGAGGATAGTAAAGAACAGAAAGAACTCATATTGAGTGATGGATTGATTAATTAACTTCCCTATGGCTATTTATCTAGGTACTAGCCGTATCATGGCTAGACCTGTGCTCATCTACAAGGTCACATGGTATTTCAAAACACTTGTGGTGATGTTAACCACATAGGGAAGAGAGGGAGGGAATAATTATTTAAATAGCATCAACTATATGCCAAGCTTTTAAAAAGTAATAATAATTATTATTATTATTATTATTTTTACAAATATTATCTAATTTGATAATGGCTATTTTGTAGCCCTTTAAAGTTTTGTGTTGACATGAGCAAAAAAGGGTAGAGTTGTCCATCCTGGGTAAGGTATCTAGGTAAACAAGATTCTTTTGGTTTTGTTCCTAATCAGGCTATAGTTGTTTAAAGTTCTATCTTTAAAATTCATAGGAAATTTAAAAATTACAAAGGAAATGAATTATATTGAAGTGTGTATGTGTGTGTACTCTTGATTCAAGTTAATATATAAACTATGTTCCCTAGGATTACAATGTTCTATCCCTAGAGTTGCCGTTTGTTCTCCACAATACTTCAAAATCTCTAGCACCCAGCAAGACATTTAGCTTGCCTGGGTCTCAGTTTACTCATCGGTAGAGTGAGGGAGATGCCCATGATAAACTCACACCAGTCCCTCCTTGATCTAAATCTCTGATCCCATAATCTCATGCATTTCCATGAATATGCGCTATAAGAGGGAGATCTTGTCATATAAGACTTCACAGGAAAATAGAACTAGATTGATTTAGGCCAAAGCTAAGCAAGATACCAGAGGTCTATGCTTATAAAAAAGGTAACATAGGAAAGAAAATTCTGGCCACTTCCCTCTTAAGGCCACTGAAGGAAGGCATCATCATCATCATCAGTCGTCATGATTCAAACAGAAATGGAGTAAGATGAAGTTATACAGCAGGCAACTTCTGACAGGAAGCTGTGGGACAGTGTACATTAGGAGGTTAGAGATGCTTTCTCTCACTAGAGGCTATTAGAAATAGGCTAATGTAATATTTGAAGAGATGGGTTTGGCTTGTACATCCCTGCGGGACAGTTGCTGACTGAAAGAAATTTCTTCAGTGTTCATCCTATCCTATTTTAGAGGAGAAAAAATAATATTTAGTTCAGGAAAAAAATATATAATTTTTGTGATTTTAAAAAGTATTTCTATTCAGCTTTAGCAAAACTGTATTCATACCATGATGTGACTATAAGCAACATTACTTCTGATTTTTTGATTGGGTACCCAGGGCTCCCAATTAGAATGAATCTTTTGAAAAATCTTGAGCTTTTTTCATGGACATTTTATTTCATTACCTTCTCTTTTTACCTACTAGTTTATAGTTCTACTACCCTTTCCTTATGTACAATCTGGCAAGCACTCAACACTGGGTCTTTTCCTCTTGTCTATAAATCTGATAACCCCTGTGAGAGATCAGTAATGTGATACCCATTTTCTAGCTCTTTAAGCTTTGTGGAAATAAGCCCTAGAGAAAAGAGAGTTCAGTTTGGACCAGAATCCTTACTAATTGTTTCTTGGAGAACTGGGTTTGAGCTTGGTCATGAAGATCTGGTTATGCAAATGAAACAGTTCCATTAGTCCCTATAGGAATGTAAACTTTATGAGGGCAGAATTGTTTTGCAGGTTCCTTCTGAAGGGAAATAAAGTGTGAATAGGATACAGTACACATTTCTTGTGTGCAAAGATCATACTAGATAGCTTGAATAAAACAAAGTTTAGTTAAAATCAAGAAAGACATTGAAAATCTGAACAGAATATTAAATGTTATGAGAATAGAATATTAATATGTGGAGGAAGGGATGCTAAACACTTTACAAATATCATCTAATTTGAGCCTCACAATAACATGGGGAGGCAAATGCTATTATCATCCTCATTTTACAATTGAAGAGACTAAGGCAGACAGAGGCTAACTTATTTGCCCAGGGCTAGACAACTCATAAGTGTCTGAAGATGAATTTGAACTGAGGTCTTTCTGATTCCAGATCTAACACTTATCTACTGTGCCTCAATTCAATATGTAGATAGATATATAGAGATAAAAAAAACTTTTTTCAGTTATTGAATAAAAATTTCAAAAGGTAATTGTATTTCTAGAACTAAGTGGTATCTTTATAAAAATTGTCCAAGTGATAAAAAATAAAGGACTCAAAAATAAATATGCAAAGGCAGAATTATTGAACAAATTCATTGATGCCCATAAAAAGATAAAAACTGTAACTAATAAGGATTTATTAACAAGTTTAAGATTTAAAAGATATTATCTTAGAGAATAAGTGGATCAAAGAACAAACTATAGGAATAGTATTTATGTTAAAGAAAGTAGTAAAATTGAGACACAATACCAAAATTTGTGTGATGAACTTTTAAGGGAAAGAATATGTCTTGGAGTGGTTATTAAGAAAGAGAGCCAACAAGTTGAGCATTCAATTAAAAACATTAGAAAAAAATTAATAATCCCCAAAGAAGCCTCAAAATAGAAATTATAAAAATCAAAGAATTGAAAAACAAAAAAAGATTTCATTAATAAATAAAAAATATAAACTTAATAAAAAGACTAAAATAGATAAACTGTTTATTTTAAGAGAGAGGAAACCAAGTTACTAAGATCAAAAGTGGAAATGGGTTAAGTTATAAGAATTTGAGGGGAAACAAAGAGAGCTATCTAAAAATGGAATAGGTTGTCTTGGGAGGTAATGGGACCCCTCCCCCTTCTCAGAGCTTTTTTCGGGAAAGGTCAACTGCCCACTGCCAACCACATTGCAAAGAGCAATTCTTATTCAAGTATAGGTTGGATAAGAGGGCTGCTAAAAGTTACTTTCACTTTTGTGCTTCTGTAGTTCCATAATTCTCTTCTTTATACCCACTAAATGCACATTTTCTGGTAGAAAGAGAATTATATTTCTTGGCTTTTTAATATTTCAAGTAGAGGGAAACATTTAAACAGCTGCTGAGTAAAGCAAACAAGAAGAGAATGGTGTTTCCAGATGACAGTTCAACGCTAAATAATGCATCTAAAATGATACCAAATGCCACATTTTACAGCTCCACTCACTACTAGATCAAAAACAAATCCTTGCTTCCAGTACCTGCTATAGATGTGCCTTAAATATCAGCGGTTGTCTGATATGGGGTGAGGGGCAAAAGAGATCTATGGGGGGGAGGGAGGGGAGAGAGGAGAAGACTACTATTTCCCGAGATGTTTAATGCTAACTTTATAATACTATCTTAGCAAACCTTTTTTTTAAACTTTATTTAATTTTGAACTTAAGAAATAAAACAAGCATTTCCATAACATAGTAGAATAGGAAAGAAAAAGATGATTATACATGAAGCTGCAAATCTATTCTGTACAACTTGCTCTTCCTTTTAAATATGTCATAAAGTTATCATGTAACTTTCTTTTTTCCCTTTTTTTCTCCCCTCTGGGGATGGCTAATGGCTACCTTTAGGAGTGTGTGTGTGTGTGTGTGTGTGTGTGTGTGTGTGTAAAGCCATTCTATACATCCTTCTATTTATCAGTTCTTTCTCTGGATGCAGATAGCAAATCTGATTCTACATAAAAGTATTTTCTTCTGAAAGAGGATGGGGATTTTAAGTTGGTTTTATTTAATTGCTATGTTTTTAGTGAATTTCAGGAATGTTCACAGACAATTTTCCCACTTCTCTATTCACAAGCCAAATATATACCACAAGGTCAGTATTTTCATGGTCTTTATTTTGTGTGAGTAAGAATTTCAGCATAAAATTATGAGCCACTTTTCATCTTGCCTCCCTCTCCTGCTGAGCAGATCTGAGCAGGGACTTCAAAGAGTTTTGCTTATGAATCAACAGCAAGAACTCAAGTACGATAAAAACTGAGACAATTTTACTTGTAGTTTTTCTTTGCAGAAAGAAAAGAAATCCATTTAAGGGACACATAACATTGGGAGCTTTCTATATGTAATAATGAAATTGTAAGTTTATATATGTAGTGGGGTGAATTGATTAGAATGCCCTTGATCAATTGATTTCGCCACCCTCACCCCCCAGCCTAATGAAGGAAATTACAGATAGGGAGCAAGATAAGAGCCAACAAATTGTTAAGGGCGTAAATGAAGTATAGGAAAATATCTCTACTTCATTTTTTGCAAGGTATGAAATTCTAAACTTGATCACAGTGAAATTAGAGGGTAGGTAGCCATCATATGGATAAGGATTAGCGATAAATCTCATGCATCTTTAAAAAGCAAGATACTCTCTAGGGGTCAGTCAGTGAGAGAGAGAGAATTAAAGAGAGTGAGTTCTATGAATTGAGAGAAGAACCAGCCCTGATTATCAGGAATTGATCTACAAAGGAGAGGAGCCTGCATAGACTTTCCTGACTGAGAAAATGTGTCCAGGAGGAACAGTATGAGGACACCATGAAAGGGGGAGCACACTGAGGTCCTTTGCTGCAAGAAGTGTGAGCTGCCTGAACCGTGTCTCTTTCCTTTATGTACTTTCTACTACTGTACTTCTGTGGGTGTGCCCATTCTTTCCACTGACTTGATGTCTCTTGGTGGAAGAGTGGTACCCCCAGATTTATGAATTTAGAATTGGAAGGGTCTTTCAATATCATCTGGTTCCCTCTCCCCCATTTTATTAATAAGGAAACAAATTGAGATGTGAAGTGTCCTGCCCAAAGTCACATAGGTAATAAACAGAAAAGTCAGAATTTGAATCCGGGTCCTCCAACATCAAAATGAATACTTTTTCCATCATACCACATCACTTCTAAAACTTATAAGCAAAATTCCCATGTGGAATGAGAATAGCAATTATTTACTGAAAATGGAAGATTGTAAACTTTCTCTTTCTGTAACAGTGTGTTATATTTCTCATGTTGGCATTCAAGGTCCTCCAACTATGGCCTCACCTCCTCTATACAAGTTTATCTTCTGTAATCCCAGACATCAAGATCACCTTTATCAATGTTATCTGGTTTTCAGAAATACCTGTGCTTACTTTCCAAAGTTACAAATATAGTAACAGGTGTTTTTTTTCTCCCTTGTAGTCAGCACAAAGCATCCTGGGTCCTTCTGGCTTTTGAGTGAAATAGATTTTTCTGAGAAATTTTAAATTAACGATAAGATATTAGTTTATGAATAAAATTACAACACAAACATCTACTAAACAATATTTTAAAATGACTTAATAAAGAATACAGTAATTGATAAATAGCCTAACTAGGAGATTATGTGGGATAGACCTCATTTCAAACCAAAAATAATAAACTACCATCCCAAAATGCTGTTTTCCTTGCTTCCACTACATTAAAGTTTCCTTCATAATCACACTTAAAAATGTCATACCCTTTAGCTTGTGCTGAATTTGAACACTTTATATCTATATGTATAAGTCCCTATTGTTGACAGGGACTTTCTAGTCCTGATCACTTCAGTGTTATCTCCTGTAGTCTTGAATAAACACCTAGGGACCAAGACTTTCACTATACACAGAGGTGGAGAATTCTATAATTTCAACAGCTTGTTAGCAGGAGTGCTGGTAAAAACTTTGGTGAGAAGTGGAAGTTATATACTCAACCCTAGATCATGTAAGTGAGGGGGATAGGGGAAAAAAGCATGAGATAAAGAAATAATTTTTATTGTACTTTATATTTTTATGTATGTTTCCAAGTGGTCACTGTCCAGCAGTTTTGAAATCCACTGAAAATTTCAAACTTTAGAACACATTTCCTGATTCAAGATGAAACTTGGGCTCACTGAGTAAAGGCTATCCCTGTTCTCATTTATTTTTACTACAGAAAAAGAGAAGTCCAGGAAGTAAAGCCATTTTAATCACATCTAGCCTCTGTCATCAAGATGTCAGTGGGAGGTTAGGAGAAATATAATACTGCTTCACTGAACTCATCTTTTAAAATGAGTCACTGAAACAAACAAGGAATGTGTGAATTATTACAGGAAATTTACTACTCTTCCATTTCTTTTTATTAGTTATTGTTTTAATCCATCTAACATCTCTCTGGGACACAATGGAAGAGGAAGAGAGGGAGAGAAAGAGGATAGAAGGGAGGAAGAGAGGAAAAGAGCAAGAGAGAAGGAAGGAGGGAAGAAAAGGAGAGATGGAAGGACAGATGGGAAGGAAAGATGAAGGAAGAATAAAAGCATTTATATTATATATTATTATATTATATTTTATATGAACTTAATATTTGCAAAGTACTCTTACAAATATCTCATTTTATCCTCAAAACAACCCTGGGAGGTCAATACTATTATTATCCCCATTTTACAGTTTAGGAAACCAAGGCAGACAAGTAGTAGTTAGACCAGGTTCACACAGCTGATAAGTGTTTCAGGACAAATTTGACCTCAGATCTTCCTGGCTTCGGGTCCAGTGCTCTATCCACCCACTGCTCCATTCAACTTTAGGCAGGCAAGTGTGGACAACAAAATCTAATTCATGAACAGTTAGGGTAGAAATTCAGTAAAACTTCAGTTCAACAAACATTTCTTATGTCTCCAATGCACACTATGTATAAGGCCCTTTACTAGACTGGGAACAGAAAAGACAATTCCATTAGTCCCTATTGGAATGTAAACTCTACAAGGGTGGGGTTGTTTGTTTGTTTGTTTGCAAGTTTGTATTTGCATCCCCAGCACTTAACAACAGTGCATGGCAGTATTTTCCCATTAATTCACTACTTTACAAAGAATTTGAATTCTTATGGATTTATAGCAAATTCAACCCAATAAGTAATAATAATAATAATAATAAAAGCAATAATTCACATTTATAGCACTTTAAGATTTACAAAGCATTTACCTCACAACTCTAATATTGGACTCAAGCCTCAAACCCTAGGTTGTCTTCACTACAAATCCAACATGCTTTTCACTATAACCATGCTGTGCTTTGCAACAATTGGGCACAAATCCTAAGTCTTTCATCTAAACAAAATAATTAGTGTGATTGTATACAACCAAATACAGACTTTGAAAGGACACAGGTAGGAATGGATGGGGTGATTTGGCCTGGCAGGCCTGGCTGGTATTCTGGACAGTCAGGGTTAGTATGAGGACATTGAATTCTGGGGAAATAGGACAAAGGAGAGCTTGAGGAACTGAGTGAAGGGCATAGAAAAGTAAAATGAATTTCACCTGCTTTAAAAATGTTTTCAGGTGGTCTATGGTAACTCAGATAATATTTGGCATGTTTCTACAGAACTTCACCCGAGTGTTCTATAATAATGATAATAGCATTTATGTAGCACCTTAAGGTTTGCGAAAGCTTCTGTATATGTTATTTCATTTGATTCTCACAGCAACCCTGGGAATTAGATGCTATTATTATCCACCTTTTACACATGAAGAAACCGAGAACTTGCTCAACTCATACAACCAGTAAAAAGCTGTTTCTTTTGACTAAGCTTTACATTTCCCAGTGGAGTTTGCAGGCTGTGCTGAAATAACATACTGTCCTCCAAAGAAATGGGATAAGTAAATGAAGGGGGTGTGAGAAAGAGGCAGGGGTGCCAAGAAGTATCTAAGTATATCCTTCCAAAGAGCAGGGCTCTTAAACCTTTTTGTGTGTCATGGACCCCTCTGGCAGTCTGGTGAAGCCTAATTATAAACACCTTCTCGGAATTGAAGGAAATGCTAAATTCCAGTTAGAGGTTAGGGAAATAAAAACCAATCAATCGACTAATAAATCCATCTATCTGTATCTATATATATACACACACATTTACTATCTATATGTACATAGATGTGTGTATGTGTGTGTTAATATATTTCCTAGCCAAGTTCACAAACCTCTTAAAATCTATCTACTTCAATACCATGTTTCAGCCACTATTTTACCCTGGATCTTCTTTGAGCTCCTCTTTATAGAACATCTTTCTGCCTTTCTGGCCTAGCTCTCTTTTGTGTTTTTTTTTTTCTTTTCTCCGTAGAATGTATAAGATCCTTGCGGGCCAGGGCTGTCTTTCTCTGCTTGTATTTGTATTCTCAGCACTTAGTATATAGTGTCTGGCACAAAGTAAGTGTTTAGTAAATGCTTGTAACCTTTTTGCCTGTGAACAGAACTCTTACGGTTCCATAGAACCCAAATTGAGAACTCCTATTATTTTAGGATCCAGTCTCATCCTACTAAGTCTCAGAAATACTTTTTAAGGAAATTGGGGTTAATTGATTTGCCCTGGGTCAGACAGTTAGTAAGTATCTGAGGCTGGATTTGAACTCAGGTCCTCCTGACTCCAGGGCCAGAGCTCTATCCACTGTGCCACCTAGCTGGCCCTTATGGGTTAAAAGTTCAGTCTTGAAGTCCATCCTTTGTTACTTTGTGATCTTGTGCAAGCCTCATGTCACCTCTGTGAGTCTGTCATTTTTTCTTCCATAAAATGGAGCCAATGCTGTATAACTTTTGCCAGCTCACAGAGCTATAATAAGTCAAGTGCATGTTAATTATAGACATATAGAAGTATCTGTGAGAGAAAGAAATCTCAAATTCTATTTTTAGATGATTGAGTTGTAAAACCCACTCACTAGCTCCCCACCCTCCTCCACTGAAACAAAGAAATACATGGACTTCTAATTTAGATCCTGAGTAGGCAGAATTCTTGAAAAGAAGGAATGAATTCTATTTGCAGATCATATCATTCACAAATTACAAAGAATCCTAAAAGGAAAACAAAACCTTGTTTTAACTGTTTTAGAATTGATCATCTAATAGCAATAATTCCTTTAGCGCAAGAGAATTTTCATGCTCACCTACATAGACATAATGACCTCAGATATGGTTTTAGATGGTCATGTGCTGTCAGGTTGTCATCAATTTTTGGAAAATGTTCTGGGTTTTTTTATTTTGCTATTATAATGCAATTTTTAAAAAGCAGCACTTGTTTGGTATTTCAGGTTTTAATTGTGAGGATCTGCTGATCAAAGGTAACGATTTCCTCAAAATTTAAAAGTCATTGGAAGTATACTTTGTTGGTACATCAAGATGAAATGTCTCAAAAATGAATTTATGTTTCTTTGGCTTAAAAAACTTTGGCCAGTAGTTTCGGTCTCTCATTAGTTTTTGGAACACCGAAGACAAAATTTATAGTTCCAATGAATTTGTACCCTCCATTCATGAGAACAGTTGTCCTTGAGTCTTCATCTGCAAAATGAGCTCACTTTACTGTTCAACCTCAGTTTCATCATCTATAAAATTAAGAGGTGAGAGCAGATGACCTTTAGGGTCCCTTCCAGCTCTACTTTTACAATCCTATGATTAGATGAACTCTAATAAGGCTCCTTTAACTCTTATGATCTGTGAGTCTAGAGCAGGAGCTCCTAATTAGGGTTCTCAGAACTTCAAAAAAAATTTTATAACTATGCTTCTCTAAATCTGCATTATACGCATTTTCATTATCACTCTCTTAAATCTAGACCAGGCATGGGGAACCTGTGGAACGATGAAGTTTGAATTCGGTCAAAGGGCTGCACTTGAGGACCTAGAGGGCCATATGTGGCCACAGGTTCCCTACTCCTACTCTAGACAATCAACAAAACAACAAAACGAGCCCTGATTTGAGAGATATGCTTTATTTCTGGGAAGGAAATGCTTCCACTAAAAATTTAAGCACCAGCTCTCCCGAGTATGTATGAGCTGGTTCCCGAATGTCCCTGGTTTAAGGCCCAGAGAAACACAGGCCTACAAGTCCTGAAAGATCTACTTGCGATACCAGAGTAATTTCTCAGTAAGACTCAACCTCTAGGCTGAAAGCACCTTGAGGCCATGAGTAGAAAGAAGACAGTAGAAGCTGCCTTGAGGGATACACATACACACATACAACTCAATATGTATAGATATACACACATATAAATACACACATGCACACGCATGCACACACACACCCCTCAAGATTTGCTTACTAGGCCATACAAAGATATAGATTGATACAGATACACACACATACATATATATACATATATGTATGTGTATGTATATATATGCAGAGAGGGATCATGCTTTGTATTGCCTAGTAAGCAACTCCTGGTATTCAGTTAGGCTCTTTGTTGGGGCCCAAGAGAGTGCTAGATTTGGAGTTGGAAATGCCTGGGTTCAACATCTGCTAGCTACATAAGCATGAGCAAGTCCCTTAACCAACTTGGGCCTGTTTCTTCATATGTCAAAACTGGGGAAAATACTAGCAGTTACTGCCAAGGTTGCTGTGAGGATCAAGAAATAATGAATGTAAGGCACTTTGCAAATGTTAAAACACTATATAAATGTGTACTATTATTATTGTTATTATTTAATTTGATTATTTATTTTGGCAGGTTAAGTAGTGACTCCTAGTGGTCATTTAAAAAAAACCAAAATCTAGTGAGTCGAGTTTTTTTTTTTTTCTATTTTCTTTAGTGATTCTAGAGGATCCTGAGTCAGAATGAGAATACTGAATAGCTGGCAGAAATCTCTAAAATTTAAGAAAGAGCAGGGCAAAATGAGATGGGAAGTAGTAAAAAGAACTTATTTCATAATTGCCTACTAGACTTTTTAAAAAATGCAATTTGTTTTGAATTATTTTTAAATTGAATCTTTCCTTAATGATTGAATATTAGGAGAAAACATACTAGATTGTCAAGATTTGGGAGAGATTTGAGCAAAGGGTCTATGGTTCCTGCTCTTCAGAAAAAGAAATATTCTCCTCAGAAATGTTTTAAATACCTTTCTTTTCGTTTGGGTAAGGATATGAGAACAGGATATAGCCTGCTTGCAAATTAAGCTGACACTCCCTCTATACAGGGGCCATAGCCTCAACCTTCATCTATACCTCCCAAAAATAGTCCCTCTCATCTGGTAAGAGTGTTGCCTCAATAATTCTAAAAGTCAGTAATGCAAGATACCTTTCAGTGCTAGTTATAAGTCCCTGGGGGTGAAGGGGATGGGGAGGGGGAGTACAATATCATTACAGTATTACAGAACGCACTCTCCAAGACATAAAATGCTAGTGATTTGAACTTGGAACTTAAAGCAGTTTGTGGAACTACAGAATAGATATTCTACATTCCACCTTGGCTCCACATTGTCCAAACAACTTCATATCTTCTGGTAAACTGTGCCAAGCTTGGGCCCCTGCTCCTGTGATTGGTCATCTTCTCTGTGAATAGTTACCAAGACTCTTCCCCTTGTCACCAGTCACTTAAAACCAAAAGGACCCAACATCACCAAACATCTTGACATCACAAGGTCATTTCCAAACCTAGACACACCTACTTCAGGACAGATACTAATTCATCTAAGAACAGGAAAGAATAGAAAAGTGGCATCCCAAAACCCAGGCTCAGTTTTACCTAGGCTGGACAAAGGCTTTATTTTCCACATACTCCTGTTGGCTAGGGTGGAGGATCAGGCAGTCCACCTCTCTCCCATACTTCAAGGCAAGCTGCCCAACCTCCAAAGGGAAGAGAGCTAAGGATGCCATTACTTCCTTATTTCTAGTGATTCATTAATTCTGCTCTTCTTGCCCAGCTGCCAATAGGGGGATTGTCTTGTTACCTCAATGTACTAAACCCCCGTTCATAAATGCTGATGCACCTAAGTGCTAAGTCACACATGTGGTTATATTGAAGCAGGAAGGGCAACTTTGTACATGACTTATTGAACCCCCATCATGCTAGGAAAGTACATGTGGAGACCCATTTACAATGGACTTCTACCTTATAGCCTCTGGTGGCTAGTCTTTTTCGTGTGTGTGTGTGTGTGTGTGTGTGTGTGTGTGTGTGTGTGTGTTTCTGGATTAGTGTTTTTGGTTGGGTTTGGGGAAAATAAATCTGATGTTTCCCTGGGAGAACAGAACAGAACTCCTCTAAGTCTGTCTGTCTTTGTGTGTTTTGGGGATTGGAAGAAGGTCCTGAGATGGGCCATTGAGCAGGATTTTGTGCCTCCTGATGAGAGCTGAGCTCAGCTTATTCTGAAGATTTGTCTGAGAATGGGTTCTATGGGAGAAATCAGAGCCCTTCTTCCCTGCCCAGTAACAGAAGGAAGAGCTGCAGTGGGCAGCCAAAGCTGGAAGACCCTCTCCCTTTCCCCTCCTTTGTCTGATTCATATTTCAAATCTCATATAGAACAGTCATCCTGGGAGACCCAGGGTTTACATGAAATGCTAGAAGTTAATGCTGGGGGAAAAATCAGGTTAGTTCATTTTCCCTTAATTAAGCTGTATTTTTTAATAGCTCATGTGGCTCAGAAACACTACTCAGGAACTGAAGCACAAGGCCCTTGAGGGACACGTGGCCCTCACTCGAAAGTTGCCCTTGGGCTCTTCTGTACTGTGCTCTCTTACTTTGGGCAAGTTCATTGTACGCCTTTAGCATTTTATGATCCCATTATATTATCCTGATCACAAAGATGATTCATATTCATTTTCTTTGTCTCTCCTCATCTCTCTCTCTCTCTTTACCTCTGCCTCCCTCACTGTCTTTCTGTGTCTCTGTCTTGCTCTTGTTCTATCTCTCCCTCTCTTTCTAACAGTGTTAGTTTCATATGCTTTTACCTACTCAGTAATAAAATATAAGTTTAAATTGCATGCAACAGACCAAGAGGGCAAGGGATTCTTCCTATTTTAGAAACAGATGAATCTATCAAAAAATGCAATTTACAGACAGACCTCACCACTGCAGGGCACACTGAAGTCCTACAAAATCTAGCTCATTCCTTCTCATTGAGGGAAAGGCCAATCTGTCTTAGCACAAGGTCTGGGTTAGAAACAATATTAAAAGAAATCCAATTTTATCATCAAGGACCATATTTACAATGTCCTGGGCATTGCTGTGTTTTAAGGGGGCCATGAAATAACTAGAGTGTCTAGCAGATGGTGACTGAGATAATGAGGGGTCTGCATATCTTGTCAGTATGAGGTAGCATTGATGGATCTGATCATCTGAGCTTTGTATTTCTCTTAGCAAATGAATCTGTGCTTTCCACACACAGAAAATAATAATAATAATAATTAATATATCATATAGATTCTTTTTTTGCTCTTATGATTATATTAGAATATGCTACATATAATTCAATATTTCTATAATTGTTTTATTATTATTACCCAAAAGGATCTGTGATGTCAATGATGAGGACATTCTCTACAATGACAGACATCACAATCTATCCATGCCTGCCCATTCTATGTGACTCTTGTCAATGTCCTTTTAAAACTTACCGTAAAAGCCCCACTCAATGTCTTGAGGCTTATTTTAATTCTTCCTACCACAAGGATACCTCTGAAGCACTTAGGCTGGCTGACTCTTCTCCCTCCCTCTCATTGTATGACTAGCCCAGCTTTTTTTGATTATGCCTTTTCCTGATGACATCTTTTAGTAGGATTCTTATTTGAAATTCCACTTTGTTTTGTTTTGTATGTTCTGGTCTGCTCACACTCACCATGTATCTCTCCCTTAGCATCTGAATGATATTCATTTTTAATTCTTCAGAGACCACATGTCTCAAAGCCCTAAAATGATACTGGGATAATATTGGCATTAAAATGATAAGCCTTTGTTTCTGGGAGAATTTTGGGACAAAGTACTTTGTAATTTCCCAAAGGCAATCCAGCCTTCTCTCTCTTTCTCTCTCTCTCTCTCTCTCTCTCTCTCTCTCTCTCTCTCTCTCTCTCTCTCTCTCTCTCTCTCTCTCCCTCTCTCTCTCTCTGCTGTTTAATTTTGGACCCAGAATTAAATTAAATTATAATTTTATTAATATTATTCTATTGTACCCACTGCAGAGATAAGAATAAGTACAGAGATTCTTTTGGGGATGATGACGTACTAGAACCTTGTTCCAATACCATTTGGTGGGCTCTTCTTGGATTCTATCCAAGTGATTTATTTACAAAAACACTGAAAGAAGCTCATTATACCTAATGGAGACCTGGTAGCTGGGACTCAAGGGCAGGGTTATAGACAGGTTACAGTATATATCATAGATAATATGATATGGATAAGTAATCCAGGATTAATAGAGTTTATTATACTTTTTAAACACACCTCTTTCAGGAAAATGAATTACCATTGTGTTCAAAAAGTTTTTAAAGAATTTTACTGTACTGAGGCTCAAAAGCCATATCATTGTTTTGATCTGTAATATAGATAGATATAGATATATATGACTGTCTCTTGAATATTAAACAGTATTGTGGAAATAGCACAGGACTAGAAACAAGAAGACTCAGGTTCTATGTTAGCAGCTATCTGGGACAGTGAATAGATGAAGAACTGTCCCTGGAATTAGGAAGAGCTGAGTTCAATTCCAGCCTCAAACACTTACTAGCAGCATGACCTTGGGCAAGTTGTTCTGGCTGCCTCAGTTTCCTCAACTGCACAATGGGAATAATAAAGCATTTGTCTCTCAGGGTTGTTATGAGGATCAGATGAGATAATGTTTGTAAAGCACTTGGCGCAGCGCTTAGCAGATAGTTATTGTTGTTGAGTTGTCTCAGTCGTGTCCAACCCTGTGACCCCCTTTGGGGTTTTCTTGGCAGAGATACTGGACTGGTTTGCCGTTTCCTTCTCCAGCTCATTTTACAGATGGGGAAACTGAGGCAAACAGGGTTAAACGACTTTCCCACGGTCACACAGCTAGTAAATATCTGAGGCCATATTTGAACTCGGGTCCTCCTGACTTCAGGGCTGGCACTAAAATGCCTATTCCATTCCCCTTCTATAGCTGGACCCTAAAAGTCCAGGTAGTCAGGCAGTATCAGCAAAGCCTGGTAGCAGGGACCCAGGCACAGAAACTGAGCTTCTGGAGCTTGGCTCTAAGTCCTTGGGAATCCTTCAGGGAACAAGGCCAGAAACCAATCCTGAAGGAATAAGGAATTGCCCAAGGAACCAAATCATAAAAGCATAAGACCCAAGAGTGGTTATGGAGCAGAGATGGAAGGTGTGTGTGTGTGTGTGTGTGTGTGTGTGTATGTGACCAGCAGCAAAGCTGATTGGATACTGAACCACTGAGTTATACATCTGCGTCTCTTTATAAAGCTGGTATTGGTCCCAGAGCTTGAACTCCTTCTGCCATTTGGAGTTAAGTAGCCTGAGCTATAATGACTAGAAAGAATGGGACCAGGGGTGGGGGTTAAGGGAGCCTGGAAGAGGAAGGAGAAATAGGGTAAGGGAGTCAGGCTGCTCATTGCAATAAGAAGATTTGTCTCGCCCATTTCATGATTGAATTGCGAGAATTAAAGTAACAGATGTGTAAGAAAGGACTATATCGACTTAAGGCAGAAGAATCTAACTGAAACCATCCCAGTGCAGATAACCTCAGCTTCTAGCCCTTGGTAAATCAGTCAGCTGTCTTGACTGTGGACCCAGAGCTGCAAGATACATTCTGTAGATCCTTTTTGCAAGGTCTCATTTATTTGCCCCAGGCATAAAATAGGATCTGGGTTTGTCCTTATTTGTTGAATTACTGGCACAAGCTGATTACAAAATATGGCTTTCCACCTACAGTGATGCTTTATCTCGGGCTTCTTTATTCTCGGGGTCCCTGATTTGTTTACTCTAACAACCAGATAGTATGTTAGCAGCATTGTTTTCTCAAGCTGTCTCTTCCCCCAGCTCTACCATTAGTGACCCCAGGGGTGGCATTTCCAGGCACCTGCTGCCAACAGCCTGAGAGAGGAGTGCTTCTGAAAGAGGGGCTAGCTTTGGCAAAAAGAGGGTCTATTGCTTTAGTTCAGGTACCATCTACTTCATGAAGCTTCTCCCAGTCCCATTCCCCAACTGCTCATGCCCTCCCAACCAACCTACTTCATATTTAACTGCTTTGTAGATATTTGTATTTATTTGCTTTATATTTATACTGCATACATTTCCTTATGGACTTGTCTCCTATTGGAATATAATCTCCTATTGGAATATAACCCTCTGTGAGGGTAGGATTTATTCCATTCTTTGTATTTGTATTCCCAGTACCTAGCATAGTACTGGACATAAAGTAGGCATTTAAAAATACTTATTAATTGATTACTTGATTGAAATAAATAATAGGATTGATCGAAAGGTTTTTAGGCGAGGCAAAGAGGAAGGGAAGAAGCTTATAGTTAATGGCCTTGGCTTTTTCAGTGAGGGAAACAGCAATCTGTAGGGAACCGCAGATAAACTAGACAAATGTTGCTCTTTTTCAATTGATCAACCAATCAATCAAAGCATTATTAGCATATCATGTAACTGGCACTCTGTGGACCCATGTGGAAGATACCAAGCAGAATGAGCAGCACAAAGACCTCAGCTGAGAGATGGGGGCGGGGTGATAGTGAAGCCTTAAGGAGTTTGGGAACTATGCCTGGGTACTTATGCTAGGAGAGTCATTCAGAAATAATAAAAGGATTATCATGCACCAGTGAGTGCCCAGTTAAGATTAGTCAACATGAAGTTGTCATGGATTCAGTAGACAAGCAGTTTGGGAGGGAGACCGCTGGCATTTTGGGAGGGAGGGGAGTAGAGATGATGAGATCATGAAAAGCTTCACACAAAAGATGATATTTGAGCTGAAGAAGGAGCCATTTTGTGACTTCTTACAGGAAAATTCAACAGCATGAAGGGAGAAGCTAAGAAGGAAGATAGTGAGAGTTTTTTAATGCAACTGACCTAAAGGTTGTTGAAAGGATAACTTTGGGAAGTATAAAATAGCTTTTTGAAGTTGCTGTTCAGTTATTTCAGTCATGTCTGACCCTCTGTGACTCCATTTGGAGTTTTCTTGGCAGAGATGCTGGAGTGGTTTGCCATTTTCTTCTCCATTTTACACAAATGAAGTAACTGAGGCAAGGACGGTTAAATGACTTGCCCAGCATCACAGAGCTAGTAAGTGTCTGAAACTGGATTTGAACTCAGTTCTTCCTAACTCCAGGGCCAGGTCTTCAAAATGTTTAAAAGAAAAGCAGCAGAGAATAATGGAAAGAGAGTCGAGTTCTCTTTCCTGCTCTGCCACTAACCTTGAGCAAATCTCTTCGCTTTTCTGGGTGTCAGTTTCCTCATCTGTAGGGTGAAGGAGCCGGACAAGATGGTGTCTAAAAGTCTTCTGGTTCTCACTCTGTGATCACGTCATGGGTCATACAAAGGAAAGAGATCCAATTTTCGGGTTGTTGTATGAAATATAACTACAAAATAGAGAAGGGTTTTATTTGTGGCTTCGCTCCATACTGGAACATTTGTAGTTAACATCGTGTCTCTGCATATTGTAAGCATACCTGTCATCACACACAGAGATAAAAATTAGCTTATATTGAATTTTACATAATCATATTCACTTTTGCAATTTACAGGGAAAATGCAAATAAACTTGGCCAGATGTTACTCTTTTTCAATTAACCAACCAATCAATCAGCATATTATGAACACTTATTTTATACCTACTGCTTCATTGGCTGCTGTGCAAGATATCAGAGCAGTACATCACTGTTTTTGTAGAAAATAAATCATATTTATGTAGTACCTTTGGGTTAAAAAGAAAACCAATGTCTTTGTACCGCAACAAGTGTGTTTAGTAGATGACAGTAGTATTCTCGTTTAGCAGGTAAGGAAACAGACTCAGAAAGGTTAAGTGTTTTGCTAACAGCTGCACAACTGTTAAATGCCAGAGTCTGATTAAAACAAAAGCCCTGTCTACAAAGAGCTTAAACTTTAAACTAAGCTCTGGAGCTTTTAAGGGACTACAGTATAACTCTATACGACTCAATAGTATGATGTGGCAATCAATAGAAGAAAGATAATGTTACCCTAGGGGCAGCTAGGTGGCTGAGTGGATGAAGTGTACTGCATCTGAAGTCAAGAAGATTCATCTTCCTGGGTTCAAATCCAGCCGCAGACACTTACTACTTATGTGACCCTGGGCAAGTCACAGAACCCTGATTGCCTGAGTTTCTTCATCTGTAAAAGGAGCTGGAGAAGGAAATGGCAAACTACTCCAGTATCTCTGCCAAGAAAGCCCCAAATGGGGTCACAAAGAACTAGACTCAACTGAAAACAACTGAACAACAGTGCTATCCTAGGCTGTGTTAGGAGAGGTATGATGTCCAGGACCAGCGGGGTGACATTACTGCCATGCTCCATTGGTAATACGGTGTCTCTATTGTATTATGTTGTATTTAGTTCTGGATTCAACATTTTAGTAACAAGCTGGTAGGTGTCTAATAGGGCAGCCACAGAGTGAAGGCCTCAAGATCAAGTCATGTGAGGATTACCTTAAGGAATTGGGAGTATATAACTTGAAGAAGAAAGACTTCAGGGGGATGTTAATGCTATCTTTAAGCATTTAAAGGCCTGTATTTGAATTGTTTCAATCCAGAAGGCAAAATTAGAACTATGGGTAGATGTTACAAGGAAGCAAATTTAAACTTAACATACAGAAAAGCTTCCTAACAATTCGAACTACCTGAAAAAGAAGAATGTGCCAGCTTAAGACTTATTAGATGTCCCATCACTAGAAATCTTCAGGTAAAGAAAGAATGACTGCTTGTTGGGTGTGTGGTAGAAGCTATTCTTGTTCAAGTATGGATTGCCTAGATGCCCTCCCAACTGTGAGATACTGTGATTTTCTAATTAAATGTGTGACAAGTTGTCCCTCCCAATATTTTGCATAATACTCTGGGTCCCATTCTCTTAGCCCCCTTAACTAGTAGAATAAATTATTTTGAGCAAAAGGCTAATGGCCAGTAATGACTTAGACCAAATGTTTTATTATTCCTCTCAGATAATATAGACTCAGATAATTTTGCCCTTACAAGTGATGTTGGAATTTCAGCAAATGTTCATGAGTTTGAGAAGATGTTTTTGAATAGAGGTACCTCTCAAATCCCACCATATAGCCAAGGCTATCCATGGGCTTGAATACACTGTGTAGTCCACCAGAGTAATTGCATGGGGTGAGGGTGGAGGGATGCCCTAGGAAATTTTTGGAAAAAAAAAGTCACAGAGAATATGTTTCATTTCTGTTTGTTTCTTCATCTTCAGATTCACTAGGGTCTGCCATCTTGAAGAATAAGAAACACACCCCGAAAATCTCCTGACCTCAAACTTCAGAAATCACTGATGTAGACCAATTCAATATGCTATATGTACAAAATATTATAAGTAATTTTCATGGACAATAAGGGTTCAGGAGAATAAAAATGGGCCAGGACATGACATGAAGAGTCTTCGCCTTATTTCACCTAAATCACAAATTCCTAAATTGGCTGCAGGGATAAAGATCAAAGAATAGAATCATAGTTCTTGACTGGGAGAGACTTCAGAGGACATCTTTCCTCTCTCCACTATGTTGCCTTTATGTATTTTCTTATATTCTTGATTTTTTTTTGCTATTAAGTCTTACCTTCCTGGTAAGGTGATGAATTTGTCTAGAATGGGCAATATATGTGTTAAACATATTTTGAATTCCCTACAGTAGAGTGCTTAGAATAAAACAGAATGAAGAGTAGACTAATCATAAATGTTTTTAGAATATTGTTGCAAGTCACTTCAAGATTTCTTCCAGTAGTGGAAGCTTCCTCCTTCCATCCTCCATTCCCATTCTCCCACCCCCAGCAAAGAACTGAACTGATTCTACTCAGAATGAAGTGTGAGAAAAGTAAACATAAAACAAACAAACAAAAAAAGGATTCCATCAAGATTTTGAGTTGACCAAAGGAGCCAAATGCAAGAGGGTATAAGAGGATATCTAGCAACTCACTGTGGAATAGGTTTTCTTTTGCAATATCTAGATGACCGATTGGCATGATGAATTGTTAATGCTAATGTTCCTGGCTTGGTGTCCAGTAGAAGGAAAATGTAAATGAATAGGGTCACCTATGGTCAAAGGAAATTATTATATTGTATGTTATCAATTTTTCAAAAGTTCTGGTTATCAAAATAAAATTAGCAATAAGGGCTCTTCATTTCAGTCTGCAGGGCATTAATTTGTTTCCCTTGGTTTTGGTTTGGCACTGATTGAGACCTTGGCATTACTCTTGTTTGGGATTTTTTTTCCTCCAGGCTTGTTGAATATGCTTTGTTTCTGGGCACTGATCCCAGATTTGCATAATTTGTATTTATTGTATATGCAGCAACCGACTCTGAGTCTGTTTTCTGAGGGAAACTTTATGAATGAGTGATGTTTACTGGCAGAGTCATTGCTAATAAATTTTAAGTGATTTTAATGTTTCTTAAATGTTGATGCAGATCATCATTTCTTTACCACTTTGGCTAGTTGAGACTTATAAAGGAAGCTGTGACCTCTATTGCTAAGTTTTTACCTTTACATGATCATCATCAAAATTACAACAGAAGACCAGGTGTTTATTTAGTGTAAATAGTTGATTTCCCTGTGGGTAATAGGAAGCCAGAAGAGAGCAGGGTCCTTGTTCTGGAAGAACTTGGAACCTGCCTGCTTTTTCATTACTTAGCCTAGAGATCTCCAAAAAGTTGATCATAATTGAACTGTTGATTGGGATAGTTCACCAGGTCTTCCATACATAGACTGATAGCTATCATTCCATTCCCTCCCTCCCCAAAGCTTGCTGAAACTTCAAGTCAAGGCAGCAGAAATGTAGCTAAAACATCTGAAGGTTCTACATCTTGAATTGATTGGGATAGTTCACCATGTCTTCCATACATAGACTGATAGCTATCATTCCATTCCCTCCCTCCCCAAAGCTTGCTGAAACTTCAAGTCAAGGCAGCAGAAATGTAGCTAAAACATCTGAAGGTTCTACATCTTGAATGATTGCTCCCCGATTAGAATACTTGCAAGGTGGTTGAGGGGTGGAGTAGCAAGACAGCAATCTTTCCCATACCAAGACAGTGATCCCATGAATTCCATTAGAAGACCTCAGATGAGGCCCAGTACCTCCAAATAGTTCTTCCAAAAAGGACAGTCTTTGGAAAAATATATAGAATTCATAGCATGTCCATTCTCCATCACTAGATAGCCACTGAAATCCATCAAACAGCTCTCAATTACCTAGGAGATGACATATTAATAGCAATGTGCAAAGCTTCTGTCACCGGTGTTCAAAATGCTGTAGCTGGCTAAGTGGGGATGATTAGGAGATGAGTAACGGCTCAGTGGAATGGACCCTCCTGAGTAAAGAGCTATGGTTCGCTTTGTAATACAAGCGAGTAAACAGAATGAAGTACAGGGTTGGTTTAGAGTTCATAGGTTAACCAAGGAGTTGGGCAAGAGTCAGGACTATAGTTCATAGCAGTGGTACAAAGACAGGCAGTCAGCAGAGCCAGGGAGACAAAATGAAGGGGAGCAGTAAATATGAGCACGATGATAGATTGTGTCATGGAATTTCTTGGTCTTGGGTATTTTTTTCTATTGGTTCTAGTAATGCTCCTTCTTTGTTCTGCTACATCTATTTTCCTGTGGTCACAGACATATTCTTATAGGATTAAAATTTCATACATTTAGATTTAGAAGGGACTCTAGAGAGCCCAATCCTTCCATTTTACAGATGAAGAAATTGAAACTGCAAGAGGTCAAGTGACTTCCTCAGAGCCATGGAGCTAGAAAATATCCCTACTTGAAAATAGGGATCCCATCCTGTCTTGACCTACAGAATTTAGAACAGTGTACTGTAGTTAGTTGCTCAGTAAACATTTTTTGGCTTGGTTCAATTGAATGTACTATGACGCTTTTGCAAATCTAGTATTGGTTCATTTGTAATAGGGAAGTGGGGAGGCTAGGTGACTTTTTGGAGTATCTCTTTTAAGAACTCTGAAGTTCAGATACATAGTGATTAATTTCCTTAGACCTAATCTGAAGTGACATGTATGAAGTCTGCACAACTACAAGAAGAAATTTGAATCCATGTTTAATTCAATTCACAAAAATTTATTTGTTCAATACCTACTAGGTACCAGGCACTGTGTTAAGTACTAGGGATGCACAGATAAAATTGAAGTATTTCCTGCTTATATTCCGGGGATGGGTGTGCAGTGGGGGAATACTAATAATCAGTCAACAAGCATTTATTAAGCACTTATTATATGCCAGGTCTTTGCTAAGTGCAGGGGATACAAATAAAATAAAAGAAAGACAGCCTCTGCCCTTGATTGGTTTACATTCTAACAGGGCAAGACAACACATAAAAGGAAACTGAAACTTGGTGGGAGGTATATCCTTATGGGAGCATTGGAGGGAAAGAATCCTGGGGCCCAGAGAAGCGTGAAGGAGAGAACTTGGCTGCCCTTCTTTAAAATGGAGGTTCTGGGCAAAAACAGCCAATTAGAGGAAGGGGCTTTATAGGCACAGTGGTGTTCCAGAGAAAGAAAGCAATAAGGATGGAGAGATCTAAACAGTATAAGAAGCCTTCTGGAGCATGTTGGATAAAGAAGCCGAGAGAGTCAAGATGGGGGGCCCAGCAGAAAGAAATGAAGGAGTAAACCTAATAGTTAATATCTGGTAGTTAGAACATCCACATTCCTACTGCTCTAGCATTTTACAGATTTTGCAGAAACAAGTACCTCATTTATCTCTTTAATTTCCTTCAGGTTACTGGACACCAAGTTTTATTGCTCTGATTTTTCACATGAAGAAATGGAAGCACCGAGACAGCCTTTCCCCCTCAGACTCATTATTACTTTCCTTAATATTATAAAGAATTTGATAGATGTTGTCCACAAAATGGAATAAGCTTCAGAATTTCTAGTTAAAGAATTCAAAATACCAAATGTCTATATTAAAAAAAAGTCTTGTATTTTAAAATCTAGAGAACTGTGGGTGCTTGATGGCTCTATGATCTTATCGATGAGGGTACTCAGGATGCCAGTACAGACTGCCACTCATTCTCTTCTTATCTTACAGGATTCTTCTTCATGCCCTCCCATAAGTTTATTGAGATAAATGATTTATGAAGTTTGCTAGAGCTCTTTCTCCTGGTCTTTCTGCATTTCCATGGTACCAGCTGCATTATATTCCAGACTGCAATCCTGTCATTGTACGAACACAAAATGAAAGTCTCCTTTCTTTTCCAAAACATATTTCCTTCCTGATACTTTTAGACTAGTTTTCCAACACATTTCATTGTTCATCATAGGAAAAGTCATATCATAGGATAACTGGTAATGTCACCTTGGAATTAAGGTGAGGGTTAACTAACCCTAAGTCAGGAGAAGTATAACCAAAAAAAAATCACAGTGATGACAGTAACTGGAAAATATGGAAAATACCCTTATCTGTTGCAGGGACTAAAGCAGCACAGAAATTAAAAAAAGATTTTGACAAAATCCTCCAAACTAGGTTATACCCGGTATACCATCATACTCAAGGCAAAGGGGAGTGTGTGTGTGTTGGAAAATATGGTTCAAGTTTGAAAAGTTAAAGAGTTAAAAACTTGTAGGTTACTAGAAAGGTTTATGCCTGTTTATCCTAAATTCTATCCTAAATATCCTAAGATGAAAAGTAGAGGATGCTAGATGTGAAAAACAAAGAGCAGTATCACAAAAATAAAGCTGAGTGAGTGTTAAAGAATGAAAACTCCTAGTATTGGAGATTATGGAAAAAGAATTGGGAAAAAAATTACATATTTTTTTAGCTAAGGAGTACTCTCAGGAGATTCACAGATGTCCAAAAATTTTTGGAATGTTCTTTACATTGGGATTTTTTTAAAAAGTCTAATGATAACTATACTTGTAGCAGAATTTATCAAGGGACTGCGGAATATATAACTCAATTGAAATCTGAAGTTGTTTCAGTCTGTGTTGTTTAGCTAGGAAAAAAAATTAAGGTGTGCTTATCAACTATTATGTCAGCTTCACAACTTCTAGGAGCTATAATTTGACTGACATTGGTGCCCTTTCCACAGATTAAAACCACAACCCCTCTATATCATAGTAGATACCATTAGTGAATTGTTCCAGCCATAAAAATTAATCATCTGCTAGTCAACCTTCTGGTGATAAGGCTCTCAGAATTCAGCAGGTGAAATTGGGTGATAAACACACACTTGCATTCTAGATGTGCTTTAATCTCCTCAAATCCCATGACCCTCACTTCAGCCACACAAAAAGAGGTCCTAGAGAAGTCACCCACATCTTCCAGTGTTCCATTTCCACAATCAATTAACTCTGACATTCTTCCATCTGATCATAACCTCCTATTAGTCCATTTCTCATGTGCCTTACCCCTCCCAACCCTGTCCTTTGTACTCACTGTGACATCTAATCTTTCTATTCCCCAGTTTTTTCCCAGGCAACTGTCCATCATGTCTGCTCAAACTGCACTGTCCCGTCCCAATCCCAATTTCTACCTGTAGTTTTCTAGTTCAACTCCATACTGCCTTATGCTCTTAGCTCCCTTCCCCCCACCTCATCTTATTGCCTCTCATGCTTCACCTAATCTTCACCATACATCATTCACACTAGTGTTCTTCTGGTGTTCCTTCAATCTATTTCACTGAGACGAATGGGATTAAGTAATGAAAATTCATAATATTTAAATTCAACTGGGACCTCATTGTATGAAGGATTTTTTTTTATTTCTCTCTAATCGATTATCCATTTTAGTGATCTCCAAACTTTTCATATGCCCATTTTGGTGAAAATGTTAGTGTATGAATCCTCAATGTGTATGTTTAGTTATAAATGACATTTGTGCTACTGTCATAATAATTATGTATTATTTATAGATGCCAACAGTTACCCAGTAATTCAGAGAGTTTTTCCTCTCCCCCATCAGTCTCCACTGCCCATGTTGAATGTTCTAGCCCTACTGAATGGTAGCACTCTCATCCCCACAGTTGCAAGGGCTGAGGTAACCCAGAGCCTTACTATACTTCAACTCAACATCCCACAGTGCCCTTTCCAAAAGTCATTGATTGGCAACCATATGCCCTGCAATCACTTTCCAAAGTCCCCCAGGCCTTGCCATCTTCTTGGACTTTTTACCCTCTAGACTCCTGGGCATTTCCATGATCCCTGAAGCTCTTGTGGATTCAATTGCCATGTCTATGCAGATTTTGCCAAGATCCATCTTGCCAGCTCTAGTTTCTAACTTGAGATACAGTCTCACGTCAAGAACAGTAGATTAGACATTTCAAGCTAGAGGTCATGTAGCCATATCAAACCTAACATGTTCAAAATGGAACTTGTTCCCAAACCACCCTTCTTCTATCATAAACACTACCATTCTTCTCATCTCTCAGGTTAATAATTTCATTGGTATCCTTGATTCCCCATATATTCTCATCCTGCAAATCTGCTCAATTGCCAGATTTTGATATTTCTACCTCATAGCATCTCTGCATATTTTCCCCAACTGATAACTTACACAGATGCCACCTTAGTCCAATCTCTCATCACCTCTCACTGTGGTCTATTTCAATGGCCTCCTAATTTGCCTCTCTACCTCAAGTCTCTCCCCCTCCAATTCATCCCAAGTATAGCTGCTAAAATGATTTTGCCTGTGTAGGTTTCTCCAAACCACTTCCCTATGTGATAAATTCAGTGGCTCCCCATTACCTGTTGAATAAAGCATAGTCTTCTCTTTGTCTTTTAAAGTCCTTTATAACCTGTTCCCAGTCTACTTTTCCAACCTCACTATACATCATTCTCCTTCCCTTACTCTACAACCCAGTCATGATAGATTTTCCTATGTTTCTCACACACTGTACTCCATCTCTCATCTCCATATCTTTATTGGATATTGGCCATGCCTCATACCCAGAATGCACTTTTCCTCAGTTCTCTTTCCCTACTTCTTTCAAGACTAAGTTCGAGTATCACTTTCTACATAGAGCATTTACCAACACTATCCATGCCTATTTATGGGTTGAGGTGACACTGGGTTCCCCGTCAATGAAGCTCAAATTCTAGAAAGTCCAAGGTGGAAAGGTCAACCAGATAATCGCTGTCCTTTCCCTGGACATAAGGAGACAATATATATATGCACATTCATATGTGCGTACGTAACATATGCGCATTCTATTCATAAATATAAGTAATATATGCACACACATATATGATTGTATACATGTAATATACACATATGTATTCCGTATATATTGCTGTTTCTATACTCTTTATATACTATATTCCATATGTATTCTAGATTTTGAGCTTCATTGATGGGAATTCCAATGTCTGAAGCCAGATTTGAAGTCAAGAAGATGAATCTTCCTGGCTCCAGGCCTGGCAGTCTATCTACTCTGCCACTTAGCTCCTCTTGTCACTCATTTAATATGTGGCAGAAGTGGGATTTGAATGAAGCTCTTCCTGACATCCAAGACTGGACCTCTATTAACTAATAATAATATCTGACATTATATAATACCTTCTTATGAAGAAAGTTAAATATCATTAGGAAAAGCATATAATTGAGCCTTCTAAAACATGTTAATAACAGTAATTTGGCACAGCAAGCTTTGCAGATTAAAAGATGACCAGAATAACATTGCTTGTCCAGGAAGACAGCAACTTCAATAAATTTGGGTTAAAAATCAGGAAGAGTCTTTGTAAAGGGGAGCACTCTGTTTTGAGGAGAAAATAATATTTACAATCTTATGCCCTCATTAAAAATAATTGAATAAATAACTTTGTTGCGCTCACATTACTGGAAAATTAATTCAAAAGCAGTTTGGTCAGCTTCCTGTCTTTAATCAAGCTATTAGATATTCCCAAAGGAAAATTTGAAGTTATATAATTTGATTATAGGAAATACTAAAAGTTAAATGTCTATTTTCCTTAGCCTGAAAGAAATATGTATATATGTATATACATAAAAATGATATATATAATATATATATATACACATAGAGAGATGTAATATATATGAGATACAGATTTATTTTATATATATATACACATATATATATACCCATACGTCCTTAGCCTGAAAGACGATTGATAGAAATATATACGTGTATGTATATATATATATATATGTATATATATATGTGTGTGTGTGTGTGTGCGTGTATGTGTATGTATGTGTGTATCTATATATATCTATATATCTTAAATTTAGATCACATCTGATTCTGAATTTATTTAATAATTAAACACTCAGGTTAGAGCTTTTGTGGCAGTCTTACTGTTTTCGCTATGGCATATACTATGGGCATGAAAGAAGGAGGTACAACAATATTTTGCCTAATATTCTTAATTGATTATGTGAAAACAGGATTCATCTTTTCATTCTCCAGTCCAATTCAATGAACTTTTATTACATACCTGCTCATTCAGGGGCATTCTGTTAGATACAGAGAAAAAAATTATCCCTGCCCTGGGTTACCTTGGAAGATCTAACCGGTATACAGATAAGTAAATACAAAATATATGCAAAATAATAAAAATCGTGAAGAATGAGAACACTGCTTACTGTGGAGCTGGGTTCAGGGATGTATTTGCGTAGGAGGTAGCTCACAAATTATGCTAGGAAGGAAGGGAAGGAGGGAGGAAGAAGAAAGGAAGAACCGAAGGATTAACTCAATCCTTAGTTATTAAATTTATTAAATCCTATTAAACATCTATTATATTCCAGACACCATGCTAAATGCTTTCTAAATATTATCTCATTTGATTCTCACAACAACCCTGGGAGATAGATGTTATTATCCCCATTTTACAACTGAGGAAACTGAGGCAGATTGTGGTTAAGTGATTTGCCCAGTCACATAGCTAGTAAGTCTCTGAGGCCCTATTCGACTCTGGTCCTCCTGGCTTCATGTCTAGGGCTCTATCTACCATGACATCTAGTTGCCCTTAAAAGACAGAGAGTCTACCAGTTGTGAGGAGTGCGCCTATTGCCGCACATGTGGGACAACTTATACATAGGTTCAGGGGTGTGAGAAAAAATTTCATGTGCAGGAAATACCTAGGTTCACTGCAACAGAGGTCAGGAAAGTGAGGAATACAAAATAAGTCTGGAAAGGTCTTCTTTCATACTTCATTCAAAAAATGTATTAAATGCTCACTGTACTGCATGCAGTAGTTAGTCTGGGCATTAGAAAGTTTAGCTAAGTGTAATGGTAAGGGAAATTTGAAGATCTTTCCCACCTGTTAATAGGCCATGTGACCTGCTTATGTCACAGGAAGCCCAACTCACATGTGGTGGGAAGAGCTTACTGAGAGGAAAAGGAAAGTGTGCCACAGGAAATGGTGAGAGAGAGGTTAGAACTGAGGGAGAAAGCAGATGCATGCAAGCCAGCTGTGCTGTGAGTGTGTTAATGGGAAGGCCCCCGGGGGGGGGGGGGCAGATGGCTTTGGGATGGAGTGGTTCTCTGCTGTGATGTTGTGTGTTGAATTCTTTGCTACTGTGATGGATTGGACTTAATTGGTTTTAAGATCTGGTTCTCTGGTATCTGAATAAATGGTTTACTTCTACTTTCTATATGGAGAGTCTTATATTTTGCAGTACAGAACTACACAGGCATATTGACAGTTATCATCTATATTGTGATTATTGTCTTCCTAATACATTAAGACATGGTCCTTGCCCTTATTCAGCTTTAGTCTAGTAGAGAGACATTGTTTTGTTCAGTCATTTCTGTTGTATCCAACTCTTCTTGACCCCATTTGGGGTTTTCTTGGCAGATACTGGAGTGGTTTGCCATTTCCTTCTCCAGCTCATTTTACAGATGAGGAAACTGAGGCATAGAGTTAAGTGACTTGCCTAGAGTCATATCACTAACTCCTTTAACTATATAAGAGAAGGTTGAAAACATAAAATATTATAGTATTCTACCATTATTTCTCCTCAGAATACAGCTGTTTCTGGTTAATCTATGATGATGAAGGGAAGTAACGGTGCACTGCAGAGAATACAAAAATCACTCCACAACCCTGGATGACTTTTAATGAAAGAAATGTAGGCTCTCATTTTGCCTTGAATATTGGCTACCTGTATGACCTTAAACAAATCATTTAATCTATCTGAGCTTCACTTTCTGCATCTTTAAAGTAAGAAGATTAGGGGGGAGATGAAATGGATGATTTTTAAATATCTTTCTCATTATAAAATTCTGTGATTCAGAATATACAGTTTATCTGAATTAACCAACAACTCATGAAATGACAAGATGAGGTGAGTGGATTGAGGGAGATTAAAAAGGATGGTGGTGGAAAGAAACCAACCTCCAGTTATCCTTTTACCTGAATGACTCACAAAATATACAGTCTATAAAATGACCAAGAATTGACTGTAATCCTACCCTCCCCCAAGAGGGGGGAAGGGAGGAATATAAGAGCAAAAGGATAGAACAGTGTAAAATTCATTTAAATAGAAATAGGCATATCCGAATGGCAATGTGAAGAATTACTTCTTCGCATAGAAGCCTTCAGATCTCTGCATGTAGATGATCCTCTTTGAGGTTTATCCATAGCAGATTTTGATTTGATTTTAATTTAAAACTCAGCAAGCACCTAGAGCCAGCTTCCTCAGGGAGTAAACTGAAGTACTGGGGAAGGCAAATGTGTTTTAATATTTGACAAATCTAAACACATTTGGGAAGGAAAATCTGCTGAAAAATATATGATTAATTTCAAAGCCCCAAATTCTGGTTTCCTAGTACCCCATTTTCAATTGGTTCCCTTAATGTGGGTCATAAGATCACAGAATTTAGAGCTGGAATGGATCTTATAACTTATGTCACCCAACAGAAATTGGATGTACCAAGGGATGTGTTGTAGCCAGCTTGAACTAGCTTACAAGAGAGATTCTTAAACTTGCAGAGTGAGTCTTTTATACCCTAGGAATTAGAAAATGCTAAAAAAAAAAATCAGGGATTAATATTTTTGTTGTCAGTTCGACTTAAAGTGATGGAGAAAATGTAAATAATGCAAATTAAATATAAATGTGTATAATGTGTGCATTTTGTTGTAGAGAGCCAGTTGTTAAATGCTTACTAGCGCACCACTGGGTATACGTAAAAATTAGTTTGGTGAATGGAGGGTGACCTGGTTATAAATGACAAAACTAAAAGCTTAACAGTTGTTTGGCATTTGCTTTTTCAAGAACATATTTAAAAATCCCATCTGGTTCAAAGTTTTAAAGTGAACTCTAAGCAGATCATTGACCTATAGACACATAGGTTACTTAGCTATCTGACTAGTTCATATTTGCAACTTAAAGAATCCTATTCAATGCTGCTGCTGATTAATAATCTTGTCATTGGTTCAAAAAGGGATCAGGAGAGACTCAAAGGGCCTTTGAAACTCTGGTGATTTTTCTCCTATTTGTTGATCCCCAGGAGACATTGTGTCTGAGAAAATGTTGTTAGCCATTTTCATTCACTAGTCATCTGCAGACTTAGGCTCTAAGAAGAAAAATAGTGTCCACAATTTAAAAGCATAGGATGGAAGTAGAGAAAGGTTGTAAATTATGGAGCAGGGAACTTCCTTCTCAGGCCAAACCATAGGAACCATTTTTCTTTTCTTCTGTTAGGCTGTTACTAAGTAAATCAGAGCTAGGAAGAAGATAAAGGCCATAATTTTCACTTATATAAATGTTTTCCTGAAGAGAGGCAGGGAGGGGTGACTTGCCACTTATATGATCATCATCAATACTTGTTGAATCCATAATTTAGGAATCATCTTTTGCCCCTGAGGCCTGAAATTTAAATGGAATAGCATTTCTTGTATCTGGGAAAGAAAGTAGCCGATGAAAAATGACTACTTGCTTAAACCACTATTTAAATTTGAAGGGTCAGAAAGAGGAGCAACCAAGATTAATGATAGGCCAACTTATCTTCAATAGCACCAAGGTCTTTAAGATGAAATCTTTTTCCTTGATCGAAAGAAATGCATTTTCAGCCCCAGATCATTAATATGGTGTCGATCTTCTGTCTCTACTTTTTCAGGTGCCTGCTTTGTCCCCTGATAGAATGGGAGCTCCTTAAAGGCCAAAAAAAATACATATTTCTTTTTTGTCTTTGTATTCCAGTACCTAAAACAGTGCCTGGCATGTAATAGGTACTTAATAAATCCTTGGGACAGCTAGGTGGTAGAGTGGATAGAATGCCAGACCTGGAGTCAGGAAGACTCATCTTCCTGAGTTCAAATCTAGCCTCAGACACTTACTATATGACCCTAGGTAAGTTACTTAACTCTGCCTCAATTTCCTCATCTGTAAAATGAGCTGGAGAAGGACAAGGCAAACCACTCCAGTGTTTTTGCCAAGAAAACCCCAAGTGAGGTCACAAAGAGTCAGAAATGACTGAAAATGACTGACCAAAAGCATCAATAAATCTTGGTTAATTGGTCGATGTGTTTAGTTTTTCTTCTCTTTTCCTACGATTTAGTTTTGAAGGTGCCATTACAGTCCCAACTTATATCACCTTCTGAATTGCAGAAAACCTTTAAAGTTGAAAAAACCAGAGCTAATTGATTGAGCTTATGGTATTAGTGGACTTCTTGCCTTCATGGTTTTCATAACTAGTTTATGTGCTGAAACTATATTGACTAGTGGTCTTCCTGGAGTAAAATCCCAGCAACACCCACCTACAGAAGTCAAGTCAAGTCATCAAGCATTTATTAAGTAACTATTATGTTAAGGGCTAGAGATACAAAGTTACACATATATATTATCTATCTTAAGTAGCTATTGTTTCAGCTGGAAAGTTAACTCAATTAAAGAAGCAGCTTAGTGCTTCAGTGGGTAGAACATTAAACCTGGAGTGAGGAAGAGCTGAGTTCAAAGGTGACCTCACTTACTACCTTTGTGACTCTGAACAAGTCTTTTAACCTCTCTTTGCCTCAGTTTCCTCATTTGTAAAATGATAGAGTGCCAAAATGTTATAAGAATAAAAATTTCCAGCATTGTCTTATACAACAGAAGTAATGTAAAAACATCATAGAGGACGTGCAAGTTCACATTAAGAATGAGAGGTGAAACATACACAGCTTAAACCCCACTACATTGGTGCTCTAAAAATATTAAAAGAATTATAAGAAAACCTCCAATGAATAATAGGTCAATAATGTATAGAAGTTATATTTAATGACCTGGATAAAAAGCCTGCTCTCTCTCCCACAAGATAAGAATGTATTGTGTGTTTGCCATATGCATTAATGGAGACCCTGCTTGTACTGATTTAAAAAAAAAAGATCTATCAATGTATCAAAATTAAGTCCTGGCCCAAAGATGTGTCATTGCTGGCATCGTTTGTAGCAGACATTAATGATCCTCACCCATACTTGAAAAACTTACACATTAAACCAAGGAGCCCCAAACTAAAGATTAAAAAAATAGTGTTTCTCTCATGACAGATGTAGATTTTCTCCCCCAAAAAATAAAGAACACGGATACATGAAATGTGAAGCTGTACTTGCTCCTTGGAAACACATTGCCCAGCAGGAGAATGAGACTCCAAGAAAAAAGTGATGGAATAAAGTAAAGTTGCCTTTGAAACAAGCTACTCACCTACACTCCAGGGCATAACTTGGCTCAGAAAAAAAAATCCTATGAAAAGCACCTGTCTAATAAGGAGAACGATACCAGTCTAACTTTTTGAGTTTCCTCTTGGAAACAGAATTCTAGTCTAACAATATCACATCCTACTTTACCTAAACTATTTTAGGATTTTGCCACTGGATGTCATGGGAAGGTTTACATAGTTATCAAAGAAACAACTCCCACTTCCACCACCCCCCAAATCACACTAATATAGCAGGATAAATATATCCATGCTTTCCCTATTACTAAATGGAATCCTCTTTTTAAAAAAAGAATACGTGATTCTTTACATTAGTTCTTGGATTTTGCTCCAGGTTGTCACTTCAAAAGATCTGTATAACCCAGAGGCATGACGAGAGTGGGGCACTCAGGGGTTTGCTTTAGCATTCCAAATTTAGACCTTGTGGAGAGGATAGTATTTGAGCTGGACCTTTAGAAAAGATGGATAAGATTTTAGTTAGAGAAGAAAACACCAGGCTTTCCAAATAAGAGGAACAGCATGTGAAAGGTGTGGATACAGGAAAGTGTGACAATTCTGCAAAAAAGTGTCAAGGACTGTTTTAATTTTTGAAAGGGCTATTGACAACTTATTTTCTGACCTGTTGGCTAATCTGGACTCTTCATATTTATAGGGGCAGGGAAGGGGCCAGCAATGATTGCACCTGAAGACCTGGCATTGCAGACATTAGTCTGGACTGCTTTGTGGAGGTCATCTTACCTTGGTTTAAATTGAGTGCCCTGCTTTTGTTTTATATTTATTTTGAATGTTTGCTGGTTTATTTAAGATAATACATTTCAGCTTGTGAATTGTCTTCCTGGTTTTAAAAGAATAAATAAGCTAGTAATGAGTTTGACAATTATAATTTCCATGATTGACAGTGCCATTTGTCTTAAACACTTGCCACCATGCTCCCTCCTTTATTGATTTTCCTTGTACCAACCATGGGTACCCCAGATTCCTAGGTACCTCTCAGCCTACTCTGAGGTTAACATCCTTCCAAATCTATCTTTCTTCTTTTGAAATTGCCCCACTTGAATAAACTACATTGATTAACATTGCTATGTGGAAAAAATATGAAGGACTGTCATATATCTGCATATCAAATTATGCTAATCAAGGCATCCCAGCTGCATCTCAAGGAGATTTGTTTCTTACTTTCAGTGAAGGCAAAGGTACTAGCAGGTTACTGCCGATTTATGCAGGGGAAAGATCTCCTTTGTCATCAGATGTGGTGAGTGATGAGAGGTTGGGAAGTCATCAAAGGGGACATCAAAGCTGTTTTTCATGGCGAAATTTCAATCCAGTTAAATACTTTTCAATAAAGCTTATTGAATTTCTCCTCCCTTTGTACCTTCTGAAAAAGTTGACACAACCCTTTAGTTTTCATTTTCAAAAGTGTCAACTTTAGCAATTCAGTGGCTACATTTCCTAATCATTACATTAAATGTAACAGTTTTATTGCAGATATGAAAAGAACACTTTCATATTTGAAAGTATGCTTTAAAGGGGGAGGGGAGAATTCTTTCGGCTCCAACTGCCTGATTCTCATTGAGTAAATGAATGTTTCTTGATCCCTGCTTGCCCTAATTCTTCTGCTATACTATCCCGGCATGCACCCTATGGGCTCCGAAGACTGTATTAACACAACTGCAAATGTATCTTCTAGGTTTCCTCTACGCTCAGAGTGGTACCAAACGCAGCATTAAAGAGCGGCTTTTGAAGCTCTTGCCCTGCTCGGCTGCCAAAACGGCATCTCCTGATATTCAAAGCAAGTTTTGTTTTGTTTTTTTGTCTGTCTGATTGGTCTGTTTATTTAGGTTTGCATGCGATGCAGTTTTCTGCTTTTGAAAAATAAATCAATATATTAACTTGCTTTATACAAGACACTTGTGATGTATTAGTATTCAATGGAACACCCTGGGGACCATTTCTACTGTAAGAACATAGCCCCACCCTGCCCCCACCTTTGGCAGATATATGGTGAAGTATTAGTGACGACCTTCAGCCTGAGCTTCTGATGGATGGGTTTAGGTTTCCTTTGCTGGTGGAGGAGAGGTAAGGAAGGTCAGGAAAGGAAGGGGAATGGTGCATTGTGTTGGTTCTAGAATATGGAATTAACTCATTAACTGTAGGAACTCATAATTATTGTATTGTCATACTATTCATCTCTGAGCTTTTATGGCTCACACTGTAAGACTCTTAGTCCTTCTCCTCCCTGTCTCTTTTTCTCCTCCGCAGCCCCTTATTATAATGTGAGGTCGTTGAGAGCAGAGTAGAGCCTCACTCTTCTTTGGGTGCCCTGCACTTAGCATAATATTGGCACTTTCGTGTGTTGTCTCCCCCATATCCCATTAGATTACAGACTCCTTAAGGACAGAGACTACCTTTCTTTTTCTTATATGTATCCCCAATGCTAAGCACAGTGCCTGGCACATAGTAGGTGTTAATGTTAGTTGAATTGAATTTTAATTCAATTGGCACATAGTAAGCATTAATACATGTTTTTAATTCTTTTTTTTTTTGGCTCATAGTGTTGCTATTTGCCTTCACTTTGTCTTTTCTCTCCTTATTTCCCTTGGGATGAGTTATCATCTCTATGTAGATGAGTCCCAAATATACATCTCTTTCCCTTACTGCAATCCTGAATCATCAGTTGCTGGCAGGATATCTTCACTAGGATGTCCCATTCAAACTCAAGATGTCCCAAATAAAACTCACTCTGTCCATCCCTCTCCCCTAGAACCTACCCTTTTTCCTAATTACCTCCATCCCTATCTCCCATCCCCCCACTGAGATCCCCTCTTTCCTTAACTCCCACCCTCTCTCCTAAAACCTACCCTTTTCCCTAATTCCTCTATTTCTGTGAAGGTGGCACCATCTTTCCAGTCACAGAGTTTTGTAACCTCAGAGTCATCCTAGAATTTTCAGTTCAATTCAGTAAATATTTATTAAGTACCTGCTGTGTGCCAGGCACTGTGCTATGCCAGTCAGTCACCCTTACCAGCACCAATGCTTCATATACCTTTTGCCAAGTCTTATATTTCTACCTCCACTATATCTCTTAAATGTGTGTCTCTTTCTTTCTGCTCAGATGGACACCACCCTAGTTCAGACTCTCATCCCCTCACACCTGGACTACTACAATAATTTCTTAATTAATTTCCCTAAATCTAGTCTCTTCCCTCAGCAATGCCTTTTCCAGACAGCTCCAAAGTTAATACTGCTCAAATGAAGATCTAACCATATCATTCCCTTCCTCAATAAGTTTTACTCAGTGGTTCCCATTGTTTCTAGGATAAAACAGAAATGTCTTTGTTCGGCATTTAAAACCCTTCAAAGGGTCAGGTAGATGGTGCAGTAAGTAGAGCACCGGCCCTGAAGTCAGGACGACCTGAGTTCAAATCCGGCCTCAGACACTTGACACATTCATGAGCTGTGTGACCTTGGGCAAGTCACTTAGCCTCAATTGTCCTGCCTTCCCCCCTCCAAAATTTTTTTTAAAAAACCCTTCAAAACAAGACTATAACCTCTCTTCCCAGACCTATGTCATGACTCCCATGCCCTACTCTTTATTCTAGTCCACCTACCCTACTTGCTATTCTCTATCAATGACATCTCCCTCCCTACCCCAAGTCATTTGCATAGGTCTGAAATGCTTACAGTCGAACCCTTACAATCCCTGTTTCCTTCCAAGCCCAGTTCATATGCCACCTACATGAAGTTTTCCCTGATTTCCCCCAGTTGTTTGTATCCACCCCCCGCCATGTACAAAATTACTCTATATTTACTCTAAATACATTTACAAATACTTGTGTTCATTTTGTTTACTTCCAGTATAATGTAAGTGACTATTTTATATTTATATGTGTATTCCTAGCCATAATAAGCATTTAACAAACCTTTATTAAATTGAACTTGGAGAATTGTTTCTTTATTTGCTATCCAGAAAAAAAATACTTGCTAGCTTAGAAAGTGTCCCTTAGAAAAATTGTGTGGTTGTGGTTTGTCCTTTGTTCTCAAAGAGGGAGATGATGACATGTCTTGCATTGAATTGTATCTGAGTGAGGGAGGGCTGTGCAGTGTCACCAACCTCACTTTCTCCTCCAAAGCCATCTGGGTCCAGTGGCCAGATATAGATCAGAATGACTAGAGATGGCTCAAGATGCAACGAGAGGCCTTCTCCTTTTTAAACTAAGGTCTTTACAGGTTCTCACTTTGAGTGAGTCAATGCACCTTCAGTGAATAGGCCTGTTGAAGAAGTAAGTCAATGAATGGCCCCTTTAATTAAAAAATTGGGAGGGGAAGACCCTCAGGTTTGCTGGACAGCAAAGCAATCAGGTGGAAATTAAAATACCCAATTTTTTACCCTTGTCATTCTCTTTTTTTATTAACTAGCATTATCTTAAGAAGGACAAAATAGGAAGATGTGACTGTATAGGTTTTTATTCTTTAACGGAAGATATAAAGAAAACAAAATTACTTCATTCATTATACTCACTTTTAAAAAAAAATGGGGGTAGAGGGTTGCTGAGGGTCCAGTACTATGATTTCATCCATGTGGGGAACTCTTAGTGTGAAAATTTCTTCCATCTATACAGATTGCCAGTCCATCTATAACTTATAGTCATAGAGTTTCTTTTAGGATACTGAGAGTCTAAGTAGCTTTTGCTTGGGCACATAATTAGCATATGTCAGGACTGGAATGAGGGCTACTATGAACTAGGATTTAAATCCAGGTCTTTTTAACTCCATGGCTTGCCCTCTATCTATACCATGATGTTCCTTAGCAGAACCAATAACTGATTTGAAAGTTTGAATGCTTTCTAGTTTCTCTACTCAGTAGTCAAAATTTAAAATATTTGAGGAGAGGCCAAAGGGAATATCTAAGTCACGAAATAAAAAACTCCCAATGAAAACCTGAAAGTTATGTGGAGATGAATTACTCTCAGCTGTTAGATGGTGAAACACAATATGCAGAGATTATAAATACAACTTAAATTATGGTTACATGTCAGATAAAAAAAAGATCCAATCTACAGAAAAATTATGAAACATCACCCTCCCCGCCTTAAAAACATAAATGAACAACAACAAAAGTGTTTAGCTACTTGTGTTTTTTTTCTGGCAGGTAATAAAATTAAGACACCCTCCCTAACCAATCCTGAAACCAAAGACATTTATTTTCATTCTTACCTAACAATTCGTCCATGTCCTCTGACTTGTGGGAGCATAATTTTCTTATTTTTCTAGTCTTTGGTGAAGCTAATACCCACCTGGGCCCTTAGGGACATTTACCAAGAAAGGTAGTAAGTCACCTATACAAAGCAGTCACATTATTAGATTAGATATCACTGTCTAGTGACTTTGTGCCTACTTAAGATGTTTTCTATCCCACCCCCAAACCACTTTACCTTGTTTGCATCTAGATTTGGAGTCAAGGAATTGAGCCTTGGATGTGCCAATTATTCTAGCTAAAAGACAGGGCAAATCACTTCCCCAAATTAGTAATGATACTCATGCCCTCTACCTCACAGGATAACTATAAGGAAAGCATTTTGCAAACCATAAAATTATAAGTAAATATGAATTGATAGTGATATGATCATTACATTTCTATATTAAATATATTGACAGGAAATCAAGACAAATGAAGATGAGTTGAAGGAGCTGGAAATGTTTACCTTCAAAAAGAAAAGATTTGGTAGGGGGAGGAGAGGGCAGAATTGTGGATTTCAAGAGTTTGAAAGACTGTTCAGTGGAAGAGGAATTGGAGTTCTTTGGTAGATGAATAGGCAAAGCATTGTTGTAAGGAAAAACTCCCTGATGATAATGATGATTATACTGATAAATATGTGTGTGTGTGCGTGTATATATATAGCCTCAATCCTTGGAATTTAAGACCATGTCAACAGATAAATCATGTTACAATGCAAGCTCAGTGATCATCATTACCACATTAGCAGGCATGAGTTTATTGGACAAAAGGCAAGTACTTTTTGATAGGAAGCAAAAGGAAGTGTGGGGTTATGGTTAGAAAGACATACCAACGTGGGTTACCATAGAGGGGTGGCCCAGGATATGATAGATAATAATAACAGCCTACTTTCACTCACAACTCTGCAAGGAAGGAAGTACAAGTGTTAATCTCTCCATTTTATAGGTGGTGAAACAGAGTAAGATATTTGCGCAACGTCACTTGACCCCCAAGGTCCCTGTCTCTCCTGATTCTGTGTCTGATTTATTTTGCCCTGTGTTTATGTCCCCTGGGATGTGAACCTAGCTCTCTTGATTCTGAGTCCAATCCAATGCTTACTGCACCACACTACTATGTGGATCATAGAGAACAGAGGCAAAAGCAAGGATAGCTTGGAATAAGGTAGTGCGCTCTTTTCTTTTTATTCAACACATCGCTGCTGATCCCTGTAAGTGCCCAGGTAGGGACTTTGATAGGCAGCAACGAGACTTAGGAAATGTCCTCTATCATCAGCCATGGAGGCCAGTCAATAGCTACAAAAATGTTTTCCACTACTGGCCAAAAGGCTAAGCAAAAAAACTCAGTTGAAGAAGATCAGTTTCAAATGCCACTGTTTCCTATCTCCAAATAGTGTTTTCTTTGCCCTTTTCTCATAACAAAAATCTGAGATTAATTGACATTAATCTCTCTATTGTATAGATGACTAACCTGAGGCCTAAGAGATTCATTACTTATTCATACTGAGTAAATTAAAAATAATAATTCCTGTGGCCAGGCTTAAATAATAGCTGAGTGATGCAAAAACTTATTTATAGAATCTGGATTCTAGAAAGGACATTAAGGATCATTTTGTCTAACTTCCCATCTCCCATAGGAATTCTTTCAACATCATCCTTTAGGTGATGATCTAACTTCTACTACTTGGATATTTCCAGTGTCAAGGAACTCACTACCTGTACAGAAGACTACCTATACCATTATGAAATAGCCCCCAGTGCCTTGTGAAAACTTGGCACTTAATATGCAATAGCCTTGCTGTTGAACTGAATCACTGACAGAGTTTTCTAATGGAAAAGTTGTTTTCATCAATGAAAAGGAGACAAAGAATCAGTATCATCATGTGACAAGCAGGTTGATTTTGGTATGTGGAGAAAGCCTAGACGAGTGTCAAGACATCCATTTTCATTCTCTCAGATGTCTTTGAATTGTGTACAGTGACAGGCCAATTCAATGTCTTCCTGTACTAGAGCCAGATGCCCAGTAGAAAATTGTGAATGCTGGCTTGAACCTACTAGAACTTAGCCTTCCGACTGCATCCCTCTCACCTGACATTCTCTTCAACTAAACAGACAGATGTGCTAGAAACTGAGACTGGCACTTCCTGAAACATTAGTCAGAGCCTGATTTACCTGTCCTTGGCCTAACACACTGGCTCCTAGAAAGCCATTTGGCTATTCTTGGTCAAATGACTAATTTTAAGGCTCCTAACAGTACCTGTTCATCAACATTAAGGGATTAATAGATTAATTTCAAAAGAGTTAATATAGTTATTAACCAAATACTGTCCTTGGCCTCTTGGCAAGTTTCTCATATTCCCTGTGCTACTTCCCAAGTTAGGAAGTAGAAGTTTTCTATCTGTTCTGTTTGAAAGAGTGTCCTCAAGGTACTCCCTACACTGATGAAATCACAGGTCCAAACTCCTCTTTCCCCTCCAAAAAAAATTTGTCTTTTAAAATTAAATATTACCACAAAATGAGAGGAAGCACCAAGGCTGAAGCTCTTGCCAGTAGCCCTAAAGAAGGCATAAGCCCCTTGCCTAATTAGATGATATCTGCCAGCACTGGATAAAAGCAGGAATATTCAGAAAATAAATGTTGATTGAAAAATAAGGTTTGCAGAGGCCATCTAGTTCAGACCAAATCTGACCAAAAGCCACCATTTGTAGTATCTCCAATAAATAACCATTATACTTCCATTAGAAGACCACCAGCAATGAGGAGTCTTCTACCCATTGTACTCTTGGAGGATTCTAGTTGTCAGGAAATCCTGTCCCTATCTGCCCTTACCCTTCCACATATATAAGGGCTTCATCAGCCTTTTTTGCATTCCCATTTTTTCCTTCTATTTCTGCATTCAGGGGTCAAGTAGAACAGATCTAATCTCACTTCTGTATGATGTCCTTTCAAGTATTTGAAGAGAGCTAAGCCTTCTCATCTCTAGACCAAGCATCAACAAATCTTTGAGTTGACCTTTCTATGAGGCAATCTAGTCTACCCATTTTACAGATGAGCAAATTGAAGCTCCAAGGGCCAGTGACTTGCTAGCATCATATTGATAGTGAGGAAAAAATGTGGGATTTGAAGCCAATTCATCTGATTCCAAAGCCATTCATCTTTATATTTTGCATTATTTCATATGAAGAGCTGGCTAGCTCATTAGCTGGATTAGTCTCAAGAATTCTTGATTGAATAGTAGATAGCAGCTGAGCAAATGGAATTTTCCTCAATTGGTTTTCTTTGTGGTGATACGATCTATTTAGGTTTCTCTAGGAAAGTAAATTGTGCTTCACTTTCTTTACTCTAAAATGTAATTAATCCAGACACACACTCCCATTTTTTCACTGGGATATTCTGGAGGCAATCGGATTCACATCTGGACCATGCATTTATGAAATAAAGCACCAAGGACAAGAAATTATTAGACATTAACTTATATGGGCACATATTACATCTATAGAAGCATATATTTGTCTTTTAAGTTCTTAAGTGCTAACACCTGTTCTGTAATCGCCTGGTGCCCTAATTCCATCACAGTAATTGATTCCTGAAATTAATGGTATGTTCTTGCCTTGCTTTTTGATTACAGCAGACACAGCAGACCAAAATGCGATGAGGTTATTATGAGAACAGACTACTCATAACTGCTAAGCTGCCATCAGCACATTGTTCGACATAATTGTGAACCACAGCTTGCTAAATAGATTTCAGTTTTTAATATTAAATATAACACAGAATTTCAGTTTGTGTGTGTGTTTTCCTAGTCACCATATTGGATGTGTTTATCTTCTGTGAAAGGTTGTGGATGCCTCTCTTGGCAATGAAATACTTTGCATTGGCTGTTGGAGCATTTGTTTTCAGAAAGTGTTCAGAATTACCCAAATGCTGCCAATTAAAATTCATCCTTGGCCACTCAGACCTGGAGAATAGCACCACTTTTAACCTTCTGACAATTACTTGAACTCCTGCTGGCTCCTTGGTGACTTTAACAAAACAAAGAAAAAGAAAAAAAATGAATAAAAGAAAAGAAAAGTTGAACTGGGCAGGTAGTCAGAAAAATATCCACTTCCAAGTTATCTGTTGCATGATTGATATTAGCCTATGTATTGTATTTTTAATAGTGAGGCTTCTGGGGGGTGGGGGAGAATTCGGGAATGCTAATTTCATTATATTTATTAAAATTGAGTATTGTGCATCATTTAAGATCATAGATTTAGAGCTAGAAGAGACCTTTGGGATCATCCAGCCTAATCCCATAATTTTACAGACGAGGAAACTGAGGCACTGAGTACTTAAGTGTCTTGCTCAAGGTCACACAACTTGTAAGTGACCCACTAAGAATTTAATCCCAAGTCCTTTGACTTCAAGTCCCTATGGTTCTTTCCTGTGTAGCACATTTGTGGCAAATGTTTTGGACTACTAATTCAGTGTCTAGGCACAAACTTGGAAAAAAGAGAACCTACCAGGCAGCATAAAGTGATTTGGCAATCTAACAAATACTCAAGATCAAAGAATTCCAGACCCTTAGAAACTCTCCAGTCCATCCCTGTCCTTTTGAAAATTAGGAAGTGAAGGTTCAGTGAGGGAAAGTAATCTGATTGATGTTACACACTCATTTTGTAGCAGAGATAGGACTAGCACCCTGGTCTTGGCTCTCAGTGGGCTCTTCTTTCCACCACACTCTGCCAACAATAATCTTTATTAAAACCCTCCAGGGTGAAGTACAAATAAACATTTTGCTTTCTGATGCTGTTCTTCACTTTGCACTTCCCTTATTAGGAAGCCAGATGTTCCTCCTTCCAGGCAGCTGATTCCCTTTGGCAGGCTTATTAGATTTAAAGTCAAAGCTCAGTATCTTCCCAGTTAATGTGCTCTTTTTCTATGTTAGTGAACAAAATGAAGCCAACCTTTGGCTTTAAGCTTGATTTTTTAAAACTATTTTTACTTTGGTGTTGATTTGGGGTGAAAGTTTTTTAGTAGGGGCTGGTGAAAGTCTACGGAACAGAAGGGTAGGAAAATGAAAGCCACTGGTTATCACTTTTACAGAGTGTTATGAAAGGTCACTCGTGTAAGTTCCCAAAAGTTGTGATACTGATATGTTTGCTATTTACAGTGGCTTATGAAATTACTGTTGGGATTAAAATCAGCCCAGCCAGTAGTGATTTCAGCAGGGTTACATTAGTCCTAAAGTAGGAAAGGAATGCTTCAAGTAGATTCAATTTTCCACTCCGGCGGGTCCATAAAATACAGGTTATTGCTAAGTTACCTGCTTAGATGGAAGATTAAAGTTCAAGCTGTCTCTCTTCAAGCTGCTTTCCAGCTTGGGGATACTTAGCAGCAATGAGAGCTGGATATGATACTAGAAAGAGCATTGTACCCAAATCAGGAGGTTTGGATTCTATCACTGACCACTGCGTGGTCTGATTCTGTGACATTAGGCAACTCAATTTACTTCTCTAGGATTTAATTTCCTATTCTTCAACAATGAGAAAGCTGAGATAGGAACCCAGGATCTCAGATTGTGAATCCAGCACCTTTTTTTAAAGCATTTTTTCTATTATACTATGTCCTTCTGCTATCTGCTTCACAAGATTTTTAGCAGTAGTAGTTGTAGCAGATAGCATTTATAGAGCACTTTAATGTTTACAAAGTACTTTGCAAATATTATTTCATTTAATTTTTGTAAGAACCCTGTGGCCTAGGTGCTATAATTACTCCCATTTTACAGATGGGGAAACTGAGGCAGACAGAGGTTTAAGTGACTTGCCTAGGGTCATACAACTAGTAACTGGGACTAGATTTCAATGCATCCCTCTCCATTGTGCCACACGACTGTTGAAATATTTTTCTATAAGATTTGGTCTTTGGAATCAGTCATACATCAGTAATCTCTACATCTTCATTGTGAGACTTTTCTCAACCAAAGAAGATTACAGCTTGAAATAAGCCTTAGCGAATTGCCCAAGGCTCAAAAGAGATCACATGATTTGGCAGGTGATCACCCAGTAAAGTGCCAGAATGGAGGTTTGAACCTAGATATTTTCAGTGGAATATTATATCCACTATGGCAGCCTATTTCTTATTTCTACAAGAAGCAGTCATACAGTGCCCCATTTTTTTCTCTTCTCTTATGATTTTCAGGCAAACATTCAATGGCTTATTGCCATCACACACCACCCCCTTGCTCCACTCAAATAATCCTCTCAAAATTTTCATATGTCAAAAAAATGAGGTATTTTTAAATAAAACCTCCAACTGCATGATTTCCCCACTGACTTAAAAGCCCAGCAGGATGGAGAAACTAATGGTAAAAGGGAGGTTTGGCTTTTCTTGCATTTTAAGAAGTAATAGGATTTTTATATTGGGTTGTTTTTGTTGCTGCTTTTATCATAGTTTGGTTTGTTTTGGAATGTTTCAGCAAGTTTGTAGGCTTTGGTATTTTTTTATGGAATAATAAAGTAAATATCTGAGTCACTCTAATAAGGAGGATAAGTGATGAATTTCGACCCCGGAGTTTTGTGGTTGGTTTGATCAATGCCATTCAAAGTTCAAATACTCAGATATTGACTTGAACTTGATGTCTATTTCGATAATAAATGTGAATTTCTTTATATAAAATTAAGCTATTGTGGTTAAATTCATTTCACCTATTAGATGTGTTCCTGAAAAGTTTGGGGTAAATCAAATTTTGGGAAACTCTAAGTGACCAAAAATCACTAATCTTGACTTTCAGTGCCGTATGGCAAACATGTTACTTCCAGCTCTAAACTAGTATCTAATTTCAAGCAACTTAAATATTTTTCCATATTAATTACACTTGTAAAACCTTTTTTCAAAGATAATAAAAACAAGTCATTTTGTAACATTTTAAAGTTTATAACATACTTTTTTCAAAACAACTCTCTGAGATAGGTAACAGAAAGACTGTGATAAAGTAGAAAGAACCCTGGATTTAGAGTTCAGGCATCTGCTATTTATTAGCTATATGCCCTTGGTCATGTCTGTTGACCTCCTTGGCTTCTACATCCGTTAACTGAAGGAATTGGATTAGAAGGCCTGTGAAGTTCCTTCCAATATCTCTAACCCGATATGATCCCAAGACCAGATAACATTTAATATCCCCTTTACCTCTAAATCTATATGCTGAAAGAACATCATCTGAAGTACTGGCAACTCTTTGTCTTCCAACAAATATTATTATGCTTTTATTCAGATAAGGAAGCTAAGGCTTAGAAACTTGTCCAAGACCATACATCTAGTAAGTCTCAGAGTCAGCATTTGAACCAGTCTCCTATTTCCTTCTTTCCATTGGATAACTTATATCTAAAGACAGAATATCCTAAATATATGTGAATGTGCTCTTCATATGTACAAGTTTTATAGGACTTAACCAAACATGTACTTGTCTTGTATTTATTCTTCCTTATTGTCTTGTGTCTATTGGCCTATCAGTGCTCTAAAACCAACAAACCAAAAAAACCCTCTCTAAGGCTGTATGTTTTTTTTAAAAAAAGTCTTTGACCTGCTTTATTAGGAGTTTCCTGATCTACTAATTCACTACCCCCAATGAAATCACAAGTCCAGCCACTATCCTAGTCTAAATCCCTGTATTCTACTAGAATTCAAGTACGAAAAAAAATTGTTGACATCTTTGAAGAGAATATAGAGAAATACATTTATAAACCAGAATATTTTGTGTTACAGAGATAAGAAATGCTTTCCCTTTGCTAGAGGAAATTTGATACACCTCAGCAGAACATATTTAAAAGTCTTGTGAACAATAGCTAAAAGTGATAAAGGACAGGCTTTTTCCTTCAGAAGATAAATTAGAAGGAAAGTTTGGTGGGTGTATTGTTGAGGAAGGTTAGATTTCAAAGTTGTATTCATAGCCTAGAATGGCATCTTTTTTAAACAATTTTTTATTTTATTTTACCAGAACATAAATACAGAACAGAGAAAAGAAACAAAAACATATCATAAACTTAAATATTGAAACTTGAATATAAAGCAAGAAAGGAAAAAAGAGGATTCAAAACATGTAACAATAAATTTTCATTTCAAGAAAGCCTATATGATAAATAATACACCTTGTGTTGAGCATTGTCCATCTTTTCTATGCTTCCTAGTGTTTTCTTTTGTTCTCTGCTGTGCACTTTTTAACTTTGTTTTTCCCCTCCCCCCACCCCCTAGGAGGCTACAATATAATTTAGATAAGTTTCTTGATATATACATACACATTCAGATGTATATGTACACTTATACATGTATACGTGCATATATAGACATATACTTTCCCAAACATACTATACTCCCAATCTTTTTTTTATGTTTGTACATATCTTTTGTTTCCTTTCCATCCTGCCTGCTCTACTTTACTTCTACCCACTACATTACCTTCCCACTAGTTGCATACCCCCCTCCCCCACCAATCACCCTGCCCTCCTATTACTTGCCTTCCCTCCTCTAAGGATCCCTCCCCTATCCTCCCATTCCCATTAATCTAAAGTCCCTTTACCTAGTCATAGAATGGCATCTTTTGAAGGGAGAAAGTACTCTCCAACTGAGTCATGCAAAATAAAGAAATTATCCAGGCTATGAGAATTAGCAAAATAAAGCATTGATGCATCCAACCTGAGCTGGTACTTGTCTATCTGAATTAGGCCTATGTCATAAGTCGGGTAGGGATACCACAGATGGAAAAGAGCTGAGAAATAGTAAAGTCAGAGTAAAAGATTGGTGTGATAGAATTAAAACACATAGTCAGAAGATCTTGACTTAAAACCATACTCTGTCAGAACTTGGCCGACAAGTGCTTGCAGAAAAACATAGTCATTTGGTCCATTCTTGAAGGATTTTCAGTTGGGTAGGAACCATCAGAACTTGTGTGTCTTTCAAGAATCCAAGAGTATATCCATGCTGTTCTAATGAAACAAACTTGAGTGTTTTTTTTAGGTACAGAACCTACTTCCTAAACCAAGAGCAATACTATAGTACAGAATTTAAAGAAGAGTTGATTCAAATTGAAGTATTAATTAGAATTAATTAATTAGAATTAATTAATTCAAAATGAAGTATTAATGGAAAGGACTAAATAAAGCTGCCGATATCACCATCAAGGAAAAAAATGATCAAAGGCCAAATGCTAGTAACCATATGCCATCACTTCGGGCTGGTCATTTCCTCTCATGGCAACACTACCAGTACAAAAGAAATGTGCATAGCTAATAGTAGTTGAAAAGAGGCTGCAGAGGAGGAGCTCAGACACCCAAGTATAGAAATATATGTGGAACCATTGGGAAAAAAATGTGCTGCTCATTATCTTGGATTGTGTGATGAATTCAGTCACTCTGTTCTCCCTACATCAGACCATTCCTTATGATCCCTGGCTCTTCATGACCAACCTGGTCTTTTATCCTTCTTTGATTGGGATACTCCCAATCGTCCTTGCTTTCTATCTTAAGAAGTCTCAGTAATCCCCATAGAGGAAACCCAACACGAGTCCATGCCAGGTCTCATCTTTGCCCTTGCCCTTACAGCACAGTAGAATAGTTTTTGTGGGAAAAGGTGGAGGGAGGGAGGAAGGGAGAGAGAGAGACAGAGATAGAGAGAGAGAGAGAGAGATCTCTATGGATTTATATAACCTATATATATTAGCATATAATATTACACATAATATTTTACTAATTAAAATAAACAACTTTCTTTGAGCCACCATGCCATTTTAGCACTAAAAGGAGTATGCCATGTCCAGTCGCTGTTCAGGCTATGACCAATGGAATGTCTAGTTTATTTTGGACAATTACACCAGACAGGTTTTGTGAAAGACATGCTGCCTCCAAGATGGCTGCCTCAAGTGGCTTAGGACATATCTTAAGCATCCCTATCTTCCCCCAGTGATTCACTGGAGTTTAGCTCTATCACTCATTCACTTATTTTGAAACAGTGTTTTCAGTCTTTGAAATCTCTCTGTTACCAGGATTGGGAAAGTTCTGGATACCATGCTATATCAGTATCTGTTGAAAGGAACTAGCAGTTCTTAGTCTGGATAAGAGAGCATTTAGGGGAGATATGTTTATAGGGCTTTTGTGTTAAGGATGACATTCCTTCTGTGTGGCCTCAAAAGAAAGAAGAAGGAGGAACATAAGATAGAAGTTGAAAAAAGCTAAATTTGGGCTCTAGTGTTCCTTGAGAATTAGAGCTATCCAAAGATAGAATAGGCTACTATAAGTCATAGGCTTCCAATCACTGGTGGATTCCAAGCAATGGCTGGGTGACCAACTGTGGGGTATTTTGTAGTGGAGATTCTTGTTCAGTCATGCTTTCTTTCCCACTGAGATTCTATGATTCTAACTAAAATGTTTCATTTCTTTACCACCTGCTTTGTAATTATTATCATGCCAAGAGTTGTTTCATATAAGTACATTTTCCCCACATCTGAAACTCTCCCCTTGAGGCACAGAAATTTCTTCATATTTGCAAACTTTTTTTTCACTTCTAGAAAACATTGTAAAACACCGCATGCTCTGCTGCTTCTATCAACAATACACTGAACACAATTTCAACTTTTTCTTAATAACTCAGGGTTAAAATTCTAGGCATCAAACATTGAATTGCACCATGCTGTTTTAATATTGTAATGTTAGTGATGACTGAGATGTGGAGAATGGTTGACTCAACGCCAAAGGTCGCTAAACGGCTTAGCTTTAAAAGTGTGTGTGTGTGTGTGTGTGTGTGTGTGTGTGTGTGTGTGTGTGTGTGTGAGACCTGGCTTTCGTTTGCCTATTTTTTCCATTTCAATCAAGGTGTCAGGATTTTTCCTTGTTGTTATTTGTATTCTGATCTCTAGCAGCCCTTCTTTCTTTATTGCTGATTCTAATCTGCCGAAACCTGGGGAATGAGCATAACAACCACCACACATTTTGTTTGTGTTTTGTGATTGAAAATGAGGTTTTCTCCCAAAAACCCTGTGAGAGAGATAGTGGTGATGTTATTATATCTATTTTACAGATGAGGAAGCAGGCCAACAGAAATAAAATGCCTTCCTCCGGTTAGTCAACGAGCATTTACTAAGTGCTTACTAAGTACCAGGCAATGTGCTAAGCAGAAAATCAAAACCAGGATCCCTGCCCTAAAGAAACTCACATACTAATGGCAGACTCAACATGGAAATAACTAGCTACATACAAGACATGTACAGGGTAAATTTATGAGGGAAGGCACTGTGGGAGAGTGGAGAGAATAAGGACTGGGGAAGCCCTCTTGAAGAAAATTTGGAGTCTGAGCTGAGACATTTGGGAATCCAGGGAAGCTAAGAGGTGGTGGTGAGGAGGAAGAGCATTCCAGGTGTGGAGGACAATCAGCTCAAAGACACAGAGTCTAGAGATGGAGTGTCATGTGAGGAACAAAAGTAGGCCAGTGTAGCTGGATCTTAGAATTCATGGAGGAGAGTGAAGAACAAGAAGATTAGAAAGGTAGGGAGGAGATATTGCATGGAGTTTTAAATGTCAGAAATCCCCTCTTGGGGATTTTGTATTTGCTCCTAGCAATAACGGAGAACAATTGGAGATTACAGAGAAGAGAGAATGAGAGGTGATATGTGTTAAGGAATGTTAAGAGGTCCCCTGAATTTGTCTTTTTGAGTTGCCATATTTTCCAGAAACACTGGGCCCAGAATATACAGGAGGCCCTGAATGTGTCAAGGATGAAGCCCTCCAAGATGACATTATTTGTTGTTTTCATCCCAAACTAGAACCCCTGTGTGTCCTTGGGAGTCAAGACACGCACCAGTCACTCTGCACTAGGCTGAAAAACTGCTCGTGTGGACTCCTGTAGATAAGCAGACCATCATATCTTCACAATCTAGCAATTCCCAAGGGAAAACAATGCTGCTTTTGCCATCACCTTGCTTCTCTCCTTCAGGAGGGTTTTTAATCCTTTTTCCACCATTACTGCACCTTTCCCCCTCCTATGCTACATCTCTTTAGGTAGAAATCTTTTGTTTCTTCCTCCTTCCTTTGTTGTATTGTTATAAATATGCAAACTTCTGTATGGATTGTAAACTCTTTGGGTTCCACATACATGTTCATTCCTCTTGTAATAAACCTAGTTTTCACATAAGTTTTGAGAAATTGTTATTGCCTATTGACATATGGTCAAACCTGTTAGAAGAAGGATAGAGGATAGACTAGAGTGTGGAGACACATGAGGCATGGAGACTAATTAGAAGGTTGCACAGCTTGTGATCATCAGAGGTAAGATATGAACTAAAAAAAATTGACTCCAAGTCCAGAGCTCCTTCTGTTTGGAATTTTATGTGAAGGCTCTGATTTAGAGCCTCTTCGATAGAAAAAAAGCTACACCTTTAGAGTATGGATTTTTTTTTTATTAGTTTTGAAAAAAACCTCATTAAACTGGAAATCAGAAAACTTTGGTTCTAAGTCTATATCTGCTGTTAACTTGCTATATACATATGGCCAGTCACTTAGACTCAGTTTCTTTATCTCTAAAGTGAGTGAGTTAGACTAGGTGATTTTTAGCCTTAATAGTCAATGATCCTTTTTGCAGCTGAGAAGAAATATTGAGGTCTTCCTTCAACTTTCTAGTTCTGTAATGTATTACAGGTGTTTAAAGTTCCTTAAATCCTAACCTTCAAGAGCCCCTGAAGTAGCACTCAGCATCCCTGGATTCAAGTAATAACAATACTGCCATTTACAGTTCTTTGTGTGTATGTGTATATATGTCTCTGTGTATAAATACACACATACATATGCATATATATATGTGTGTGTGCATACATGCATTTCTATCTGACTAGGGCAGATTGCTATAGTCAATAGTAAATATATGTGTGTATTCATATAACCTCTCTGTGCCTTAGTTTCCCCATCTGTAAAAGAACAGAATTTGACTAGGTGACATATGAGGGCCTCTCCACTTATAAATTCTGAAACTCTGTAAATCTGTGACATAAAAAGAAATCTTTCAAACTTCAAGGTAAAATCCTTTGTTCTAACATTTTCATACTCATATGCATCTGGTTTTACTCAGTCCATGTCCATTATTCCCCTCCTTTCCACAATGAAGACAGTAAAATATAGTGGAAATGATGCTGAACTTGGAATCCTTAGGTCTTGATCATGTTGCCTTTCAGCATTTGCCTTTCCGAACTTTGTAATAATCTGCCATAACTTTGTAAACTACACCCAAACACTGGTGATTTTGTCACATTTTGGACTTCTGAGTCTGGTAATTCCCTCCATTACAACAGATTTAAATCTCTCTATGATTTAAGAGATAAGTCCCAGGGAGTTGCTTGAAGCATGTTGAGTTGGTGACCTGCCCAGGTCTCACAGTTAGCAAGTATCAGAGGTGTATGTGACATTAATCTTCTTGATTCCAAGCACAGGACTCTGTCCACTTTGCTATACTGCCTTTTAAGTCTCTATCTTTACATACATACATACATATACACACACACACACATATATATATATATATATGTATATATATATATATATATATATATATATATATATATATATATATATATATATATCTAAAGCTAGACACACATACATACATACACACATACACATTTGCTCTGGACCTGACTTTATTAGAAATTTCATTGAGGAAACTCCTACTACCATTGCAGAGGCAAATGGTTGGTAACTTATAGTTTTAGAGAATTGCCCATAGCAAGATTTCTTAACCTGGATTCTAAGGAAAGGGCCCATTAATAGATTGTAGAGTATCCCTGAACTTGGATTAGGAAAAAAATACAACTTACTAACCTTAACTGGAATTTATCATATTCCTTAAAAATAAATTTTAAAAAGCGTTTTTTCTGAGAAAGCGTCCATAGGTTTCACTAAACTTTCAAAAGGATCCATGACACAAAAAAGATTAAGAAACCCTGGACTAGAGACACTGAAAGGCTACATGACTTGTCTGTTGCTTCCTAGCCTATATGTGTCAGGCAGGACTTGAACCTGGATGATCATAATTTCAAGGCCACATTACACTGTGCCATGTACTGTCTGTCTACTGATTTGTCTATCTGCCTATCCATTTTTCTAACTATGTACACACACATATACATAAATGTGTATACATACATACATATATAGATAGTAGAGCATCTAAAATATAACTTAAAAGGACTACAGAAAAAATGCTTACAAAGAAAACATATGAAGGGAGAGAGAGAGAGAACGTGCCTTCTTTTTCTTTTAGCATAGATCATAGATGGGGTCTGAGAGGTCACCCAATCTAATAAGAAGAATGTAGATTCTTATATGCAAGTTTTGCCTTTTCCCCTAATCATTTTGGTTGCTTTTTCTGCAGCTATTTTCAGCTATATTTTTCAGTGCTCTGCCTGGATGATAAATGGTAAATTAAAACCCAGACTACTTGGGGCCATCGAATCCCTGCAGAAGTAACATGGTTAGAGCTGATAACCTGAATTCCAATAAAGTTATTATGATTTGAAGCCTGAGATTATGTGAATAAGTCACTTCTGTACATAAATAAGTCCATGTAAATCCATTCACAAGTGCTATGAAGAAAAAGTCCGGTAACCTACTCCTATGGAGAAGGAAATGGCAAACCATTCCAGTATCTTTGCTAAGAAAACCCCAAATGGGGATATGAAGAGTTGAAGACGACTGAAAAATGACTAAACAACAATAACAACCCAGCCCACTCCTAAGGCCTTGCCCTTTAGAGGTGATTGGATTGAACAAAGAAAATTGCAAAGCAACTTATGTAACCCTGGATTGTAAATTATGTCAGTGGTATCTATAGTAACAGTAATGAACCAATAATGATGATGGAAGTGAATATTCTAGTGCATTCTATCTGCAGTGTTCTATAATTATAAAATATTATAATATATTATAAATTTCTGAGGTGACATGATGTAGTAGGAAGTGTGTTAGAAATAAAGTCAGAAAGATATATGTTCAATTCCCAGCTTTGATAGTGAATAGGCATTTATTAAGCATAGCCACCTTCCACATAAGTCCTTCCCTGATGCTCCCAGTTATTAGCACTGTTTCCGTCCTGAAACTGTCCTGTATTCCTTTGAATTTAATAACTTGAGCACATGTTGTATCTCCTGCAAAAGAATATAAGCTCCAAGAGGTCAGGGACTGTTCCATTTTTGTCTTTTTATCCCAGAACCTAGAATATAGTGACTTGCACATCATAGACACTTTAAAAGTGCTTGCTAAATTGAATTGTTAAGAAATGATTCGTAACCTTTAAAACATTCTTCATATATGCATTCTGTGTATTTGTGTGTATATTTGCATATATATATATATATAACAAAATATTATATATTATATATGTATATATTTGGATAAAAATATCACAGTCCTGCCCTCACTGATCTAATATTCTACTGGAGAAGATACATGTACATATGGGTGTGTATATAAAACATGTGTGTATGTACATGTGTATATATTGTATTATGAATATGTGTGTATATGTATATATGTGTGTATGTCACATAACCTCATATGTACATACTCCTCACTGTAAACATTATACCATGCTTAAGACCAGGGAAACAGATGCAACTTTTTAGAAGCCATAAGTTTGGAGACTCTCTTGGAATCATTAGATAGAATCATCACTTTATTTCCGTGGGTTATACACACTCAATGTGGAACTAATTATTCACCTACCCACCTTGTGCAACTAAAGATAGCAACCCAGGGTGGGTGGATGGGTGAGTGGCTGTGTGCGGGAGGAAGCATGAGGAGATCCTAGGTCCAAAGGTGAGATTTTTAAAAAATGAAAGATGTTAAAGTCTATAGAGAATTATTTATAGGGCCAGACTTAAGGCTCAGCTACTTACTCTCTTCTCAACCTCTTTGGAAACCAGTGTGTTTTATGCTAAGCATCTGAGGGTTGTAACAAGAAAAAGACACTCCTTAGGTCACATTTCTGGGCCTAGATGGACTGATTGTTCACCCTGGTCCTCAGAGATCCACTTACCCACCATAGCCTGAAAGGGTTTCAATCACTAGCAGTGTCCCTTCTCCCATATGTAATATTAATAAAAATAGCAATAATGATGATGACATATTTCATTCTTCCTCTTTAAGCTTTCTCATACACAGTATATCATGACCTTGCAATAACCCTGTGGGGTAGACCAGGTCTCACTGGTCCCAGTAGGATGAAGAAACTGAGGCACAGAAAATTTAAGTAACCATAATAAAGGCAAGACAAGAACCCAAGACTAAGCTCCAGTCCAACACAACAAATCTTTATGAAGCACCTGTTATGTGCATAAAGTTGTGCTAGGTACTGAAGCTACAAAAAAAGAAAGGAAGGAAGGCAGGAGAAGAAAGGAAGAAAAAAAGAAAGAGAAGAAAGAAAGAAAAGAGAAGAAAGAAAAGAATGGAAGGAAGGAAGGGAGGGAAGGAAGAAGTAAGGAAGGAAGATAGGAAGATATCGAGCCCTGCCCCAAAGGAACTTAGATTCTACACTTGTGTGCTTCCCTCAACATCTCCATGTATCTTCCCAGAGGCTTCCAGAGGGTCTGTATACATACTTGACATTTCAGTAGCTGCTTCAACTTTCCAAAGGACTTCATCATTTATTACTTCATTTGATCTTCACAACAACCCTGTGAGAGATAGGTTGACTATCTACCACTAACCCCAAATTATAAATGAAGGCATTGAGGTACAGAGTCCTGTGACTCTTCCAAGACCACATAACTAAGTAGACCATGAGATGAGACCTCAGATCTTCTAATGCCCAGTGATGCACTCTTCTCAAAGCATCACACTGCTTCCTTCAACCCCAGAGGCTTGTACCCATCCATAACACTTTCATTTCATAGGTTGCAGTTGTGTCTTACTCTTCGTGACTGAATTTCAGGGTTTTCTTGGCAAAGATGCTGGAGTGGTTTGCCCTTTCCTTCTCTACCTCATATTTTACAGAGGAGGAACTGAGACAAACAGCATTAAGTGACTTGTCACACAGCTAGTGTCTGAAGCCAGAGTGGGACTTATAGCCACTGTTCAAACTACTGTGAACAGCTTTTCCGTGGACCTTAGTGATAAAATCTCAAAAGGGAAAACAAAAAGCAAGTTAGACCAGAAAGGGAAAAGTAGAGAATGCAAGACCTATAGGTTTGAATAATACATGAGAAAGTTTTGGAAAAAAGTAACTTTTAAAGAGAGTTTCTGGATGTAAACAAATAATATAAATCAAATTGACTCAGCTCTTCAGTTCGGTAAATCAATTTAAATTCAATGAGACTTTAAATGTTTTGACATTAAGTGATCTCTTTGTAATGCAAAATTAATGCATTTTTCAAAGAAGGGACAACCCACATTAAGAATTTGGCCTGCCCAAATGATGCCCATTATTGCTAATAAGATGTTCAGAGTACTTACTCTTCAAAAGCTTTTATGATTATAGGGGAGGTCCTGTGTTGGCTACATATAAAGTTTAAAGAAGAGTGATGCTGTGGAGGGCATGACTTGACCTCTTTGTTACAGCCATGTTGCAGTGAAATTCTGCTGCATTCTCTAAAGCATTGTGATTTAAAATAAATATACCCATTTATAAAATTCAATCTCCCAGTTCTCCAGGCAGTTTAATTTCTATTTCTAACACACAATTTTATGGTGACATGAGAAAATGACTTTATGTAGTAGCTTTAAACCCAAGGGATGAAGTAGGGAAAAATCACCTACATATCTGAAGAAAAGGAATTATGTCAGAGGGCTGATAGATTAAAATGCTGAAATTTCAGTTTATCTCAGAAATCGGATCTGTCATTTGAATCACCACCATGAGATAAAATAGTCCTGAAGGTACACTGAGCTAGGAGGTCTCAGAAGATTGATGTTTGGGCCTATCTCTGGCAGTAAAAAACTGTGTGACTTTAGGCAAGTCACTTCAACTATGAAACAAGGGGTTTGGACTAGTTGTTTTCTAATATGTTCAGTTCTAGAATTCTATTTTATCAGTATTTATTGTCTGGGCTCTGCTGTCCTCTGTAAGGAAACCCCGAAGGATTGTAATCTAGTTTTCCAGTGAACAATAGCTGACTAGCATGGCCTTTTGGAAGGAGTGTAAGGGGTTATGGAGGTGGGAGAGAGTTTAACTATATTTATTTATTTATTTGATTGGTAACCTACTACAGTACTACTACTAACTGCAATGTAGGTTGTTGCATTTGTTTTATATTCAAGGGTCAGGAGGAAAAAGCAAAATGGTTAAGGTAACCCTGTCCGTTCTCAAATATCAAGACCAAGGGAAGGGAGAAGTGACTTAGCAGATGTCTATTATTTGAGAAATTAACAACCCATCAAACCAAAAGAAAAAATGAAAGTAGGCTATAAAGATTCTCAAAGAGCCAAAAGACTTTCCAGCTTCATTCTTCTGTACCTCTGTTCATTCCAACAACCAACTATATCCTTCTCTCTTTTCCTTTCACTGCCTTTCTTCCCTTCATTCTCTCCTTCCCTCCCTTTTTTCCCTCTTCCTTTTTCTATCCTTCCCTTCTTATTCCCTCCTTCCTTACTTTCTTCTCTCCTTCAAACATTTATGAAGTGCCTACTGTGTGGGATTGTACTCTTATAGGCACTGAATATACATGCTAGGATTGGAAATGGATAGCCTTATCTCATAGACTTATACACTGCATCTTAAGGTTCAGCTGTCACTTCCTTTATCTTTCTTCAAAATCTGGTTATCAAACTGACCCACTCAGAAATTAATCCAGTTGCTTAAAAATTATTGTCTTGTAACTGGTACAGGAACAGGGAGCCTTAGTTTAGAATCACTGCAGGTGAGAGAGATAAGAAAAGGTATTAATTACCTATGGCACTATGTGGAAATTTGTTTTGCTTGGTATGCACAATTGCTCAAAGGATTTTATTTCCTTTTTGTTCATTTTTAATGGGGAGATAGATCTTTGTTAAATGAAAAAAAATAAATTAAAATTAAAAAAAATTGACTTGACTTTAACCAAAATGTTAAGAAGCAATACCATTTGCCATGTGAAGATAATTCCCAAAATATACATTTCAATATAGTGGTTAATGGAAAGTTCATTATATAAAGATAAGTAGCCCCAGTGGGATACATAGTAGCTTTTCAGCAGAGTTTTTATTGCGGAATCAGAGAGGAATTTTAGTGATGGGGCTGGTGTTAGTTTAATTTTGGTCATTTCATGTATACTGTTAGGTACTATCATTCTCCAGAAATGGAAACAGTCCTTTATCAGGCAAAAATCATTACAGCAGTACATTGCACTGAGCCAGAAGAAGACACAACCTCAGGGCAGAAAATGCCTCAAGTTTAGTTCTGTTTAAATATTGCCAGTGATGATTGGACTATCATGCAATTCTACCCAATTATACTTACCCTCAAGGCAGTCTGGGCACTAAGCCTTTTGTCATGCAGACAATGTGTCGGCAAAGTCTGGCTCTGCTCCATGAAGAAACTATATTTACTTGTTATTTGGCTCGCGTTCATGTAGTACTGAGATGAGGAAGTCAATTTGTTGATTTGTTTTTCCCTAGTGTAAGGGTACTTACATGGGTCTAGGAGAGGTCACTCTATGATTTAAAGACATTTTAGAAAATAAAATTTAAAATTCTGTTTTGTTCTTCCCCTATGAACATAGCTAAGGCCCAAGGTGACTTTGTAGGAATGGGACCTTCAACAGAGATTTTATAATAATAGCTCGCATTTGTATAGCACTTTAGAATTATAGAGGGCTTTGCATATATTACTTTACTTGAATTTCATAACCACCCTGTAAGGTAGAGAGTACAAGTCATCTTATCCTAACTTTGCTGAGACTCTGAGAGAAAGAGATTAAGTGTTTCAGGATCAGAAGAGCACAGGATGACAGAAGTTAGAACTGAAGATCGATCCGTAGAGATCATGTCAATCTAATCACTTGATTTTAAGCATGAGCAAACTGACGCCCAGAGAAAGCAAGTCATTTGCCCAAGATCACATGGATAGTGGTTTGCATTTGAACCCAGTTCTTCACATTCTAAGTGCTCTTCTCTCTACATCTCATTAATTTTTGGGCAATAAAATTCTGAAGAAATATCAGCCACCATCTTGCCTTCATTCTATGTGATAGAAAACATGTCCACTAGAATATTCAGCCATTAGGAAATTAAATTGAACAGAGAAAAGAGAGGAGAAAATATTTTGAGATTGTAAATCTTCTCAAGCACCTAAGCTTGTCCCTAGACTGGCTTTTCCAGCCAGTTCTTTACCCTAACCTGTCACCTAATCCCTAGCTTTCTTCTTTCCCATTATTATCCTCCATCTAAAATTCCATTCTTGACCTTTATTTCCTCTCTTATATCCCACTATCTCTCTGTCATTCCCTTGCTGGCTCTTCTTACTGCTATCTTTCCCTCCAACAAATAATTTTTTTTAATTCAGATTAATTTTTATCTTTTTGTTTAATGGTTCCCCCATTCTCATACACTGGAGAAACAGACTCCAGCATGAGAGGTTTTTCTTCAGTATTCTTGTTGTTGCTTTCTTTTGTAAACTCTTAGAACTATAAAATAGAAAGTATGAAAGGCCATGGAGTAGTAAAAGAGATCATTGGTTTCAGAGTTAGCAGACCTGAATTCTAGTCTTAGCCTTGAGGCAAGTCTTTCAGTTCCCTGTGCTTCAGTTTTCTTCTTTGTAAAATGATATTTTAAATTCCTTTCCAGTTCTAAAATTCTATGACCAGATGCATATGCTTCCATTAAGTGCTAAAGCTGAGAATTAACATTAATGGCTAAGTGTCTAGATGTCAGCATGAAAATGGGTCTGCAACTTAAATTCTTAGGTAGCTGCCTAGGACTTTGAGAGATTTCATGGATAGTAGATGTCAGAGACAGGGCTGGAACCAAGTCTGTTGTTGTTTGATATCTTCCTGACTCTGAAGTCAACCTTCTATACCCTTTGCTACATGGTGTTTCATCTTCTACAACAAATAAAGAAAATGCTAAGTAAAATTAAGCCTATTTTAGGACTCCCAGTTCTGAAAAATGAAGAAATACATTTCTTGCCAGTGAAAGACTGTTAGCTTGCTTAAGAAGTTGATGTGTTCCCAGAGTTTCACTTGGTTTTAGGTTTGATCTTGGTTCTGATCATGAGATGAGTATTTACATCCACTGAATTTTTGGGTGACCCCCTTCTGATTTCCTTCCACAGACAGTGTCGAAGATGAAATGGAAATGGCCACTGTGCGGCATCGGCCAGAAGCTCTTGAACTGCTGGAAGCCCAGAGCAAATTCACCAAGAAAGAACTTCAGATCCTCTACCGAGGATTCAAGAATGTGAGTACTTTGATTCTGACCCTGGGCTTCCAAATCCAGGGAAAATCCCTAAGAAAAGTGAAATCAAAAGTAAGAAATAAAAAACAGAGCGAATTGCATCAGATTGGAGGCCAGACTAATGTGGGAGGATGAAATTCTCTGTTGCCAAATAGGGACATTATCCATTGTGCAGTTAAATTTCACTTTATGGTGAGTTTGGTTATGCTGATCATTATCAAATATTATCCAGTGGTTCAATATCTGTACTCATGATACTCCTATTTAATTTTTCTGGGGGCTATTTTGGTCAACACAAGTGTCATCATCATATCCAGCCCATTATTGGTGATTATTTAGCAGCCCTAATCTGGGCCAGAAGGATGAAGTCATTAGGGGAAAAAGGAATTGAAGGGTGTATTTCATAACTTTAGAAAGGGTTGATACAAAATATATGTGTGGACATACAGATTTTTTGGTTCATTAGACCATAGTGTTAAAGGCACTGAGCTCGGAGACAGAATTTCCCATGCAATTGCTGATGTTCTGTGTGGCCTTGCATTTTCTGTTCAAAGTAGCTCAGAAGAAAGTAACTGAGGAAGGGAAGAACCATGGGTTTCAGAAGGTAGCAGAAGGAATGACTTACTCGGTATAGCTAGTAACTGATATAGCAGTGAATTTTCTATTTTTGAAGTTTCCAACATGGACATTTCCAGAAAAGGGCAGGAAAAAAAGAGATGTGTCTAGAGCAGAAGCACCTGTCTGCAAGAGAGGCTAGGCCCAAAAATGCAAAGTTTTTTTGGGTTTTTTTTTTGGATTCCCATAGAATCTGTTTTGTGACAAGATCTATGCTAGGAGATGGTCACTGCCCTCAGAGGGTTTACAATCTATTTTCAAAAATGAAATCATCTCTGTTACTCTAAGAAAGCCCAGAATGGAGGTTCAACTGATGTTGGGTCAGTAGCATTACCTTACTAAACAGAGACACATGTTCCGTTGGTATCTATGCAATATCAGGAAAATAAGATGAAGACCCTCCCAGAATGTGGGGTGAACTCCTTATGGCAGATTTATGGGAGATTATGAGTTAAAGGCAGGTAAGTGGTACAATACATACAACACTGAACTTGAAGTGTAGATGACTTTAATTCAATCCTACCTCAGGCTCTTAGTAGCTATACTCTCAAGCACAATTTCCTCATCTGTAAAATAAAAATTGTAAAGATAAAATGAGATAATATTTAAGCATTTGGCAAATTTTAAATTGCTACATATATTTTAGCTAGTATTATTAGATTCACAGGGGGTTTTGGTTTTTGTTGAGTTGTTTCAGTTGTATCCTCAAACTCTTTTTGACCTCATTTGGGGTTTTCTTGGCACAGATATTGGAGCAGTTTGCTTCTCCAGCTCATTTCACAGAGGAGGAAACTGAGACAAACAGGGTTAAGTGACTTTCTCAGGGTCACACAGCTGATAAGTATCTGAGGCTGGATTTGAATTCAGGAATTCCTGACTCCGGGCCTAGAACTCTATCCAGTGCACCACCTAGTTGCCTTTGAACAGGATAGGCCATCACAGATGGGTAATGATCTACACGGAAATACTCCTCACATTGATGAGATCACAGATTCATTAAAGTTCATATGTGTATATATATATATATATATATGTATGTATGTATGTATATATACACATATATGTATATATGTATGTATATATACACATACATACATATATGTATATATGTATGATATATACACATACATACATATATACACACACATACATATATACATATATACACACACATGCCTCATATATATATATACCTCATATATAGAGAGAGATATAGATATGTACGCCTCATAGATACAAACAAACACATGTATCCACAAAAGATGCTGTCATCATTGAGAATTCCTTCAAGCTGTATAGATTTTGGCTGTCTATGACATGATAGATAAGACCTAGGGAGTTGCTCAAAGTTTTTAGAGGTTAAATGACTTGCCCAGCATCACATAGCCAGTAAGTTTTAACAGCAACATTTGATTCTATGTCTTCCTGACTCTCAAACTGCTGCTCACTCAGTCAACCTCTGTTAAATACTTACTATGTGCCAAACACTGTACATGTCGCTCTATCCAGCACACCTTTACCTACAAGTGAAGATAGATTGTTATGTGTATTTGCATTTTATATAGTTTAATACTCTCAATTTCTTCTTGTATATATGCTATTCACTTGGTGATTTCATCAGCTCCCATAGGTTCAAGCTATCATCTCTATACAGATAATTCTTTGTCCAGCCCTAACTTCTCTCCTGACCTCTAGTCTCACCTCTCCAACTGCCTATTGGACATTTTGAACTGAACAGCCCATAGATATCTTCAACTCATTGTCTAAAACCAAATTCATTCTCTTGTCCCCTCCTCCAAACTTTTGTCTTTTCCTAATTTCCCTATTACTTACCACTATCCTCCCAGTCCCTCAGGCTCACAACCTAGGTGTCATCACTCTTTCACCACCAGCCCCTGCCCAACCTTGGCTAAAATCCATTGTTTCCTCCCTTTGTAACATCTTTCACATGTGCCCCTTTCTCTCCTCTGATGCTGCCACCACCCTGGTGTAGGCCCTGATTAGCTCATACTTGGACTATCGCAATAATCTGCTGGTTGATCTCCCTGAACCAAGTCTCTGCCCACTTCAGTCCAAGCTCCACTCAGCAGCCAAAGTGATCTTCATAAAAGTCAAGTTTCACCATGTCACTCTCTCATTGAATCAATTCCTTTGGCTCCCTATTGCTTCTAGGATCAAATATAAAATCCTTTGGCTTTTAAAGTCCTCTGTAACCTAGCTTCTTCCTGCCTTTCCAGTCTTCTTACTCCTTATTCCACCACCCCCTTTCACATTCTCTGTGATCCAGTGACAGCAGCCTCTTTGTTCTTCATCGAACAAGACACTCTAGCTCCCAGCATTTTCACTCTCTATCCCCCCTGCCTGGAATTCTCTAGCTCCTCATGTCTACCTTCTGGCTTCCTGCACTTCTCAGCTAAAATCTCACTTTCTGCATGAAGCCTTTCCTATCCTTTTGAATGTCAGTACCTTCTCTCAGTTAATTCTCTCCAATTTAATCCTGTATGTATCTTGTTTGTACATAGTTGTTTACGTGTCATCTCCTCCATTAGACTGTGAGCTCCTTAAGACCAAGGACTATCTTTTACCTTTCTTGTTCTCAGTGCTTAGCACAGTGGCAATAGAAGGTACTTAATAAATGCTTATTGACTGACTGTTGATTGACTGTCAGATGAAGAAACTAACTCAATGAGAGGTTAAGGAAAATGATCAAGATCACTTCTAAGTGAAAGTGTTGGGACCTGAATCTTCTGATTTTAAGTCAGATGTACCCTTTCCATCCTGTCACACAATAGTATGTATTTAGAAAAGCAGCTATGGTATGATGGAAAGAACAGTAACTTTGGCACCAAAAGAATTGGGTTCCAGGCTTAGTTCTTCTTAGGTATGTGACTGTGGAGAAGTCACCTCTGCTCTCTGAGGCTTAGTTTTATAATCTTTAAAATGGCTGTAATCCCAAAAGATGGAGAGGAAGTTTTGTTTGTTTGTTTTTAACTGCAAACAGCTACGTAAATAGGAAGTGCCCATATGGATTTTGGTGGAAGGAGTATCAGGTAAGGGAACCAAGACAAAGACATGCATTTTAAAGAAAGCTAGCTTGGAGCAGTTTAGATAATTCCTATAAGAAGAAATGTTTCTTGCCCAGACAGGACTACTTAGAACACTCAAAGACCCACAGCTTCATCAACCTCCAGCAGCAGAAAAGCACAAAGCAGCAGGAGTGGGAAAGACAAAAGTATATAAAATACCAAGTCTTGGCAAAAGCTAAACATGAACAGAAGGATAATCAGGGAGGGAAACTGATATTTTATTCATTGGAAATTGAGCATCTTCAATTCAATTTCAACATCTTATAGTAACTTAACTTTTTTAAAAAAACATTTTACCATTCCTAGATATAAAAGTGAAAATGCCTACAAGAGAAAGAATTTATTCGAAGATCCAAACTTCCCAATTTTTTAGACTGCCACTGTGTTGTCGTTCTATCGCCATCACAGTAGGGCCCCTCTCAGTTTGGGGTCTGGCTTCCTTTCATCCCATTTGTGGCAAATTGACACAGTGATTACTGCAATCATTAACCTTTTGAGCCAGTGTCTCTGCAGCAAGTCTTGTACAAGAGCCACTTCAAAAGGAATTGCTCAGACTCCAATGCCTGTAGGCATTGTAGTTCCTTTCTCTTTCCTTCCTTTCCTTCCTTCCTTTCCTCTTTCTTTCTCTTCTTTCTTTCCTTTCTTCTTTTCTTTTTCCTTCCATGCTTTCCTCCTTTCTTTCTCCCCTTCCTTTCTTCTTTCCCCTTCCTTCCAAAAAGGGCCTTGTAAACCTTAAAGCTACGTAGGTATTAAATACTATTTTTTTTGCTGCCTTCTTTCTACCTCTTCCTCCCTCTCCTCTCTTCCTTCATTCTCCTTCTCTCCTGCTCTTTCCTTCCTTACCTTCTCTTCCTAAAGTATATTGTAAACCTTTCTTCTTTCCTTTCTTCCCATTCCATCTTTGTCCTTCTTTCTCTATCCTGTTTTCAGTTTTGTTCCTTCCCCTTTATTCCTTCCTTCCTCCTTTTTCCTTTCTTGTCTTTTTCTCTTTTTTAATACTATTTCCTTACTATCCTCCTTTATTGAGTTAATAATTTTCTTTCTGTTGTGAAAACATTGCTAAACCACATTATCTGTACTTCCTTAATAGAAGGGATTAGATTGCTCCAAAAATATAAAAGATTTATTTATAATGAATTCTAACAGGAATTGCTTTTAAAATTTTAGTTTGTCGTCCTCTCTTCAAAATATACATCTGTAATAAACACATTCACAGAATTTTTAAAGGATAAAGAATGAATCTTTTACAAGTAGGTCTGTACTAGCAGTTTTGTGCTAGCACTTGTTGACTAGATTGCCATCTAAGAAAACAGACCAACTTTTCTTGATTTTTCTGAACATCAATATTCTTGAGATATTTAAGAAAAAAATAATTTCCCTGGAAACAGATTAACTATTCATTTTTATGAAACTTCTGAAAGCTTTCCTACATATTTTGATTAAAAGGAAAAAACAAATCATTCATCAATGTCTTAAAACTTTGCTCCATTCATATGACAATGCCTTAAAGTAGCCTGTGTCCTCTGAAAACAGCAGCTGTTAGCCTGCAGAATCCCCCTGTGCCAACCCCCTACTCCTAATTACTGGCATACACTTATGAGTCCTACATAACTAGCAGGGAAAGGAGGATACAGAAGGGAAATAAAGACATTTGGCTCTGTCCCTCCTTTCCCTTCCAAACACTCCCTCCAAGGGCGTATATACAAACACACACATGCTTACAAACTAAATGAGTTTTTCTCCTGGCCACAGGGGGAAGAGACGCTCTAAAAGAAATAGTTGGTGAGAACTGATGATCCAAAGTGGCCCAACAGTCATTAGTCTCAGTTTCCTCACCCATTAAAACAGGATCAAATAATTCATTATACCTTCCTCTTAGGGTTGTTCTGAGGACTGAATGAGATAATGGATGGGAAAGCATTTTGAGAAGTTAAAAGTGCCATGAAAACATGGGCAGTTTTATTACTGGGATCATCCAGGCAGCATTTTGTCACAAGACAATGAAACATACTGACAACTGCTGCCTCATAAAAATCATTCTACCACCTACCAGACAGCAGACACGTCTTTGTCCTCTCCTCTTCCAGGCCCATGTTTCCCTCTAATGCTATAATTCTCCGAGTGCTCTGATAACCACTGAGATGGTCTGCAAGGATCCAGCACATGACCTGTGGCTGGCCTTCCTCTTAGCCTTGGTGCTTCTAACGATCTGTGATTTCACCAGTGTTGGATGATTTGCCAGACCTCCATGCCTTAATAGCTGTGGTCACAAGATGCTTTAGCAACAACACCAATAATGTTAAATCTGTCATCCGTTGGCTAACCTACCCAGGCTGATCTTCAGATGATAGGCCATCACTGGGCCTATACTCAAAAGTCTTGCCTACTCAGTCTTAGGTGGCAGATGTTGGATTCTGCTGACTTTATCTTTGGGAACCCAGGGTCACCTCCCTGCCAAAGTGGTGAATCAAGGAGGCCTTTCTTAGGGTTGTGTTTGCCCTGTTGTTTTAATATGTGTTATATAATTATGTATTTAATAGTATTATAGGAGTTATTGCTTTGCTTATGGCTTGACTTAAAAATCGATCAGCTACCCTACTAATTCACAGGGGAGAGGTTCTAGAAATTGCCACAAATGAACCGAACTCTCTCTTACAAGATATGACTTGGGACCTGAGTACTTTTTCACTGAAGTTCTTCCTTCTATTTTTTTTGGATCTCTTGATGTTCTTTGTATTACAGCATAGGAGAAAAATCTCAAATGTATCTCATTATAATATTTGATTTTGCCTTTTTATAATTGCTGATGTGCTATAACCCCCTTGTGGTTTTTAAAACATTTCACCTGCATGTATTTTATTTATGCCTCACATCAACCCCATGAAGTAAGTACTATTACCCCCTTTTATAGACAAACCAAGGCTTAGAGGACTTTAGTGATTTGCCCAGGGACATAAGGCTAATAAGTGCCAAGGGGGGGATTTGAACTGAGGTCATCCTGAATCCAAGAACAGCCCTCTATCCATTATTTATTCCAAGCTGCCCTATTAGCTGTTCTCTGACAAGGAGGGTATGCTGGTAGCAGAAGCAGTTATTGAAAAGAATGCATCAAAGCTGAAAGAGTCCCAGAAGGAAGAAAACCTTTGGAAACATACCAGGGTGTACTCCAGAACTTCTTATGTTTATTACAACCCATATACCTCCAGATCATATTTTTACCAAGAGGATCACCAGACTTTCCATTCATCCTGCAGATGTCTGTGTTTGTGGGTGTGGTGGAAGCTAGATGCCAGTACTGGTGGTTGTTGGGGTTTCTCACCCCACCAAAGTAGCCTTCAAACTTTCAGAGACTTTTGGAAGCCACTGCCTTGCCATCTCTAAGAGACTAATGGCAGAGACTAACCCCTTCTAGTACAAGTTGGTTTGCCTTGGCTCTCTATAGGCTCAGATAAAAGATGTTCCTTCAGTGCAAAGTTGCAGGTTTCATGCTTCAGTGAATACTCAAATTTGCCAGATAATGGAATCTTAGAATTAAAAAGGATCTTAGAGATATTTTTACAGAGAAGAAAACTGGGGCCTGGAGAAAAGGGATCTTTTCCAAGGTACCTAGTTAGTTAATAGAATGATCAGGATTAGCAGAACTAGGATATCCTCACCACTCCTCTTTCCATGATACATATTACCTCCTATCTTTTCTCTTCCCTCCTTTTATCTAAAATTTAGGATGTGAAGTTCCACTTGGGAAAAAAAAGGTAGCACCTATGTCTGTCCCAGAGTTGAGTGCCTCAATTACGAAATGAGAACATAGCCCTCTCTGTTTATTGGAAATGATTCTCTCAAGCCCTGAGATCAGATATTGTGCTTTTGGCTGAATCACTTGTGACTTTCATATAGTCACTTAATCCCTCACTACTGCTGTTTCCTCTCTCTGTAAATTAGGGTTTAAGATCTTCTCCCTCCATAATGAAGGGGCTTGGAAAATAATTGGTTTGCTTATGCTCTTGATAGTTTCAGATAAAAGATACTCCTTAAATGCAATGCATTACACACACACTTTAGTACCAAAGCTTGAAAAAATAATTTCCTGTGAGCCACAGGGTACTCTACCTTCCATATGCTCAAGAGGTAGGCCTTTAGAAAAGAAATGTCTTAGACTACTCTCAGCAGATAAAGTATTGTTGCCCTTCCTACTTTGCAGTGCAAATATTAAACAGCTTCTGTCCATGTGAGACCAACCATCCCTACACAGAGTCAAAGTCTTTTGTGCTGAAAGAGATGGCAACCATAGATCTCTTTTTACCAGCACATCTGTCCAGCTATGGTAAAATGATTACTAGCAAACACATGGATAACCCTGAGCTATTTCAGTATTTTCTCTACCATCCAAAACAACTGTTCTCAGAATAGTTTTCATTGTATGGCATATTTTATCATCTTCTAAATCCCTCTCTTTTTAAATTGTTTGTCCATTTATGGCAGGGGTTGTCAGGTCTTGGGCATCCAAGCTATGTTTAATAGATTAATAATAATAATATTTGTATAGCACTTTAAGGTTTTCAATAGGTTATCTCATTTGATCCTCACAACAGCCCAGGGAGATATGTATTATTAGTATCTCCATTTTATAGCAGAGGAGACTGAGGCATACAGTGGCAAAGTGATTTCTCCATGGTATGTTTCATTAATATAATATGCAAGTGAAACAAATTTGGTGATGTATGTATGTGTGTATACACACACACACACACACACACACACACACACACACGTGTGTGTGTGTGTGTGTGTGTGTGTGTGTCCCTGTTAGGAGGTGACATCATGATTTATCATTAGTCTCTGGAATTGTATTGTATTGATCAGAATCCTCAAGCTTTTTTTAAAGCTTCTGCAAGCATGTATTGAGTACCTGTTTGGTATAAAGAATTGTGCTAGCTTCTGGTGAAAATATGAAGTTTAGATAAGATATAGTCTATAATCTAAGGAATCATGAGGTTACAATATGGCAGGGAGATGAGACAGAATACAATGTTATAAGACAAGTGCCTCAAAATAAGGTGCTCCATGAGGTTCAAGGGGAAAAATTAGTCCCATGAGAAGTCATCATAGAAAGCTTCATGGCAAAGGTGACTCTTGGTTTAGACATCCGATGGGGAGGATATTTTACATATAGGGCACAGCATGAGCAAATGTATGGAGTCAGGAAAGTAGAGGACTTATTTATTGGATGAAGAGTAGTCTGTTGGCTGAAGTACACAGTATGCAGAGGGCGATAATATGAGATAAGACAGGAAGGCTAGGAGAAGCAGACTGTAGAGAATGGTGAATGCCAAGTAATAGCATTTTATTCAGTAGAGAATTACTGAAGATTTTTGACAAAAATGAATATCCTCTTCACAAAATGACTGGTAACCAGGTACATGGTAATTCTTTATAAGTGGAATATTTATCTAACCAGAAACACTAACCATCCCCACTAAATTTTCTCTATTCTTGCTAGACTTTTGGAATTTTGTAGCTATTTGTCCAGCAATGAAGATAGTCATTATAGTTATTCAAAGGCCAAAAATCTCCCGAAGGGGGAAAAATCTGATGGTAAACATAATCAGGACTAACACATCCATTCTCCTTAAATCACAGTCCACACTGGTTCAGAAGTTTTTTATTAAGCATTGCTCATAAATGTTACAAACTACTCATTGGCAATGAATAATTTCCTTTTCAATCCAGAAATACCTTGTGTCCTACCAAAGGACTACCCATTTTATCACAATCCTTTCCTTCTCTTTACTGAAAGAAATCTTAAATAATGGGAGAGAGGGAGACTGAGGAGTGGAGGGAACCAGGATATCCCCATCCTGTTGATTGTTTTATAAGATTACCGCTTTAGTCTTGGTGACCCTCTCTGATTTTTCTCATGTCTTGCTCCACCATATCTTAAGTGAGTAGGAATTCTGATTTTTAGTTTAGGACAGGACCAAACACAAATCTGCTTGACTCTAAATGGATTCTTAAGTTTGTTTAGACCTAAATCAAAGAAAGAAGTAGGAAATAATTTCTCCATTCTGTCCCCTGAATTATACATAAAGCTTTGGTGGCCTTTTCAGTAATATCTAAAGTGGTTATTCACAGGAGAAAAAAAAAAGTATTTTTATCACAAGTTAAAGGATGAAGCATTCTAGTAATATTTTAAATGCACTGCAGTTTGTCATCTTGTCTATTTTTTTCTGTTTAAAAAAAATAAAGAGGCCCTATAGCATTTGGATTCTGAATAACTCAGCCAAGTATGTGATGAATAGACAGGTTAACCTTTTCTTTAAACCACATATGCAAATTTTCCAGCAGTTTCTAGATTAAATCCAGCTTTTTTGGTCTCTTTGAATGAAAGGGTTTTTGTGAGGCAGTGCAGGACTCTTGTAGACAGAAGACCTGGTCTCTAGTCCCAGCTTTCACTTACTGACTGAGAAAACCTGGGCGAGTACCAGAACCTCTCTGAGCTACAGTTTCCTCACTAGTAAAATAGCATTGTGGTGAAGTCTATGACAAAGATAATATACAGATGCCCTTTGCGAACTTCAGAGAGGTATGCAAGGGGAAGGTATGGCCATTTCTTGAAACTTAAAGCCTAACCCAGAAGTGGGAAACCTGCAGCCTCAAGGCTACATGTGGCCCACTAGGTCCTCAAGTGCAACCCTTTGACCGAATCCAAACTTCACAGAATAAATCCTTTTATTAAGGGGATTTGTTATATTTATATATAATATAATATAACACAACACAAAATCATATGTCATATCATATCATTTAATATTGGGATTTGTTCTCTGAAGTTTGGATTTAGTCAAAGCACTGCACTTGAGAACCTAGAGGGCCACATGTGGCCTTGAGGGGGTAGGTTCCCCACCCCTGGTCAAAATAGAAAATTCACACAAAATCATTTAAGAACTTGGACTGTTTTTTTTTGTTTTGTTTTTCTAATAGGAGACCTATGTTGGCTGTTTGTCTTACCTATTTTGCCTAGAAAAACATTTTGATATGTAGACTTAGTTTATTTAGAGGGGTGTGTGTTTATACAGGGATAGGTGTAGTTCAAAGCTGATAAAATCAGAAACTATTTCTATAATAAGAAGGTCTAATAATTTTATCAACTCTCCAGCCTATATAACTTAGATGAAATTAGTTATCAGAATATCATCGAGTATGCTATCCTCATTGCCAAGCTGTTTTTGTACAACTTCATAGTTGATTTCTGAAGGTATGCCAAGGTCTAGGTATCTTTGGAAATATCTACCGAAGTGTCTGCACTCTGAGATTTAGGAGTCTATCTTCTTAGTAAGATTCTGGCCTTACTATAAGATGTTACACTTATCCTAACAATGCAGTACATGACTAGTTCTCTTTGGTCTAAGGGAGTTAATGAATGGAACTTCTTATCCCTCAGCTCTAACTCACTCTAATGGGCTACACCTCACAGACAAGTTGTTTTGATGGCTGTGGGTTTCTAATTTATTACAGAATTTCAGAAGGCCATCCCTATCTTGAAGCATGTATCCCTTTTATAACTTGAACATATACAGTGAACTCACTCACTTGCAAAATAACCCATTTCAGTTTAAACAGCTCTAATTGTTAGAAAGTACTTCCTTATTTTAAATTATTATTCTGAAAATTATTCTAAATTACTTATTCAAAATCTGGCTCCCCTGATAACTTATAGCCATTGATATTTTAATCCCATTAATTCTTTGTATTCCACTTAGATCTGATAAGTTTACCAAAAAAAGAAAAAAAGTAATAAGAACAATTTTAGAATAATTTAAAAATTTAGCATATGTTTCTTAAAGATCTCACTGAGGGGCTATTGACATTTTGTAGCTAAAACTAAAAGTAACCATTGGACAAAATGTATCCATGAAAGTAGATAGCAGTGACTCTGCCAAATAATTTTTAGTTTTTACTATTTACTCTTGAATTACTATATAATATAAGCCCTATTAACTATCGCTCTTACAATTATGGAAATTAGATAGAAATTAAAATAATAACAATTTGGCAATATTTGAAAGTTCTTTTGAATGCTAAGTTTGAGTTGAGCCTTTAGGCTCTTATCTACATTTGGTAAGGATCAACTGTATGCACAACACTATGTAACTATGAGCTGTTGTTATTGTTAATCAAAAAAAATCAAGGAAATTGGCAAAAAAAAAAGTCTTTAGGAAAGATCTATTTTTAAAGTTGGCTTAAGCATTTGAAAATCCTCCTTGGCTTATTAATTTAATTAGTGTCTAGCTCTTGTCTCTCCCATTAGACTGGGAGTTCCTTGCATGGAAGGACTGTCTTTTGCTTCTTTTTGTATCTCCAGCACTTAGCACGGTGCCTTATACATCATGTTGCTGTTGTTGTTCAGTCATTCGGTTGTGTCAAACTCTATGTGACCCCATGTATGTTGTTTTCTTGGCAAAGAAACTAGAGCAATTTACCATTTCCTTCTCCAGTACGTCCCCATTTTTTACAGATAAGGAATCGAGGCATATAGGAGTTAAGTGACTTGCCCAGGGTCACATAGATAGTAAGTGTCTGAGGCCAGATCTGAATTCAGATCTTCCTGACTCTAGGACCAGCATTCTTTCCACTGCACTGCCTAGCTGCTCCTATATTAGCTACCTGGCACATAGGAAGCAACTGATACATGTTTGTTGACTAGCTGACTGAGTTCCCTTAAATTATCCTTTTGGCATCCACTCTATTGGGCAGAAAAGTCATTTGTCAAAAAGAAGGAAAAAAAAACAAAATGAATCAAAACAGGTTGGCATATTAACCAGCAAGGAAATAAATTGCTAGTTCTTGGAAGATGTAACAAGAAGTGGAAGCCCTGTGCAAAACCCTGTATCACAGAAGTGCTCTAAACTCTGATAAAATCATCGTGGTAGAAAGGACTTCAGAGGTCATCTCATCCAATTAGAGGAGCTGAAGTCCAAGAGCACACAAGTAAGAAGTAGAAAAGCTGAGATCACCTCTGATTCCAAATTCACTCTGCCACAGTGCTTTAGTCAGAGGCTTGCTTGCTAGCTTGTTTGTAGCAATATTTGGTACAACAAAGTTGTAAGACAACAATGAACATTTGGGTACCTTTTTGAAGTTGCTTGTAGTAGGATGAGACCAACAGTTCTTCCAAATGCCTGACACTCCATTTATTAATTTTCAAAGAGAAATGAATTTTCAGTCAGAGAACATAAGTTCAAATCCAATTGCTGTCACTCACTATCTGCGTGACCTTTATAGGATGATGATGATGATGATAAGACAATGACTAACATTTATATAATGCATTAAAATTTGCAAAGCTCTTTACAAATATCATTTTGTTTTATCCTCACACCAGCCATGGGAGGAAGATGCTAGTAATATCTTCATTTTGCAGGTGAGAAAACTGAGGCTCAGAGGATAAATGACCTTCCCAAATACACATAACTGAGTAAGTGTCTGAGGCTGCGTCTGAGCAAAGTAAATTCTAATAGGCTTTTGGAAAGTGACCAGTTCACTTCCTTTTCAGAAGTAGAATCAGCCACCATGTAATTTGTGCAATGAAACTTTGTCCTCAGAAAGCCTAGTGTTAATTTGAAACCAGGAGACAAACCTATTACTGAGCAGAATGTGCATTGTCATTGATAATTGCTGCTGATTTATTGAACAGATTAAGCATATCAAAAGAAGAAAATGACAGTGCAGTTTGCTAATTACTGAGTTTGAAAAATTGATGTATTTTATATACGCCTAGAACATAACACCTTTGATCATAAAACTTTCTGAAAGTTGTGATTTTTTTGCCATTGGAAAAATAAGATTACACCCATTCAGTGCAGTATTTTTTCAGTCAACATTCAACCTGAATCCAGTCAAATATTATCAGAGCCACCTTGGACTCCTCCTTCTCCCTTGACCTTTCTTAAAATGGTTTTCAGGTTCTCTCCATTCTCCCACCACAGTGCCATGTGCCTCCATTTCATTTCTACAGGTACTGCCCGAGTAAGATGCTTTCAACCTCGTATTCAGACTGTTGGAATAACTTCCTGACTAACCTCCCAGTTTCCAGCTCCCTTCCCTCCAACACCCACAACCAGTCAGAAAGAATAATTCAAGTAAAACTACTTGGGAACTTAGTCTGGGTTTTCTTTTGTTTCATTTTTATTTGGAGATCCTATGTTGACTGTTTATCTTGCTCATTTTGTACAGAAAAACTTTCTAGACAAAACACACACACACACACACACACACACACATACACACACACACACCACTTCCAGAGGACTATTCCTTAGGCTCAGCTCTTATCTTACAGTCCCTTCTTGAAAATGACTTCCCATTGTTGACAGTAGGAATTTCAACTCTGCCACTGGTCCCCATTAACACAATCATCTAACTTTGAAGCTAGAAGGGACCTTAGACATCATATGGTCCAATCACCACATTTTCCAGATGAGAAAAGTAAGATCGAGGAAAGGCAAGTGATTTGCCTAAGGCCAAAGAGACAGTGGCAAAGCAGACAACAAAACTTAGGTCTCTTTAACAAACTCTTTCCACTTGGCCTTGTTCCTTTTATTTGATGTTTAGAGTTCTCTTTACTCTGAACCCAGGTTACCCTTCAAGCCTTCTCTTCCATTCATCTACCTTCATATACCCTCTGCTCCTAACAGACTGTACTAAAGGCAGAATGGTGCTGGGAGAGAGCTCCTGATGGGCCTTGGATGACCTGGGCTCAGATCGCTGCTCTGCCACCCACTCGCTACCTGTGAGAGCTTGGGGAAAGTCATGTCACTGCTTTGGGCCTCCCTTTGCTATTTGTAAAATGAGAAGGATGGACTCACTTGATGACCTCTATTGTCTCTTCTAGTTCTAAATCCAAATCCATGGTCCTATGACTGCACTATTTTCCAAACAAGTTCTTTGCTTTCTTATGTTTGTGTCTTTGCTTCCACTTCTCTCTGTCCAGAGTTCCCTTTCCTGTTCTATCCTCTAAAAGCTGCCCCATATGATCTCTCCATCTCTTAAAATTCTCAAGCCTAGTGAAGATGCTGCCTCTTCCATGATCTCACCAACAAAAGGATCTCTTTCTCCTGTATATTCTCTTAGAATTTTGTACATACCTCTCTTATGACAGTGCTCTCTAGTTCTCCCCCGTCCATATACAAACATAACAATAGTGTGAAGGAGGGAGGGAGGAAGGCAGGGAGGGGGCGCGCGCGCGCGCGAGAGAGAGAGAGAGAGAGAGAGAGAGAGAGAAGGAGGGAGGAAGGAGAAGGGAAGAGGGAGGCAGGGGGCGAGAAAGATCTATATTCTCTAAAAAACTGGTGAACTGTTTCTCTAATTCCTAATCTAATTTGTCCTTCTGTCCAGATCTCTAGTATATCCCAACAAAAATATCTCTTCTTTTTTTTTCTTTCTCACTGCTGATGTGCTGCCATGATTTCTAATACTAGCTTTTCCTTCAGGGGTCCTGGATTTTTTCACATGAGTATATCTTCTAACATATCCTGTCCCTTTCATCCATTCCCTTCCTTTTGAATAAAGCATAGCCTTCCAGACCCAAATTTCTAGTATTGAGTCCCATCCCATCAAACCTTGGTAATACCTATATGGTCACATGCCTGTTTGCTTCAAGCTGTCTAGTTCACTGTATTTATTATACATCTTGCATGTTTGTGTATACATATATACATATATGTATGTGTATAGATAGATATATCTATCTGTATATGTGTATATAGATATATAGATAGATCTATATCTGTATATGTATACATATAGATATATCTGTATGTGTACATATATACACATACACATATATAAATGTATATGAATAAGTACATGTATATGTCACAGACAATTGGTCTTATTGCTGGCTTTCTTCTTGGGTATTGTCTCTAGCTGAAAACAATTGTTTCTTGCTAGAAAGAGAAAAGAGGGTTATGAGTCTTCTTAAACCATTCTTCACTTAGATAATGAGTTCTAGTAGAGGTCCAGTTACCAACTTTCTGTATGACTTTATTCAGATTTATATCAGATTGGGGCAGAGCCAAGATGGTGGCTGGAAAGCAGGGACTAGTGTGAGCTCCCCGCTAAGTCCCTCCAAAAACCTATAAAAAATGGCTCTGAAACAATTCTAAAACTGCAGAACCCACAAAATAGCAGAGGGAAGCAGGGCTACAACCCAGGACAGCCTGGATGGTTGCTGGGTGAGGTCTTTCACTCATGGAGCTGGGAGCGGAGCAGAGCCCAGTGTGGACCGCATGGACCAACCAGACCAGGAGCTGGGCAGAGCAGGCCCTAGCGCCCTGCATCAGTGAGCTGCAGCAGTTACCAGACTTCTCAACCCACAAACACCAAAGACAACAGAGAAGATTAGTGGGAAAAGCTGCAGGAGTGGAAGGAGTTCCTGGTTCAGCCACCACCCTGGGGGGCAGCGGAGGTGGGGCAGCTACAGAACTGTAGCTGCTATTGCTTCTGGTCCCAGGCCCACCTGGTGGGAGGAATTAAGTGGCAGATCAGAGCAGCAGTACAGACCCTGCTGAAGATCTAAGTCCAGTCCAGGTTGGGGGTTCTTGGGGAAAGAGGAGTGCTGGTGTGGCAGAGCTGGCGCATCCCCCCAAGCTTGGAACATAGTTCTCTTTACAAGCAGTCATACCCCAGTGAAAAACTCAAGGGTCAGATAAGTTGGCTGGGAACATGGCCAGGCAGCAGAAACGCACCCATAATTCAGTCTCAGACTTTGGAATCTTTCTTTGGTGACAAAGAAGACCAAAACATACAGCCAGAAGAAGTCAACAAAGTCAAAGAGCCTACAACAGAAGCCTCCAAGCAAAACATGAACTGGTCTCAGGCCATGGAAGAGCTCAAAAAGGATTTGGAAAAGCAAGTTAGAGAAGTAGAGGAAAAATTGGGAAGAGAAATGAGAAGGATGTGAGAAAACCATGAAAAACAAGTCAATGACTTGCTAAAGAAGACCCAAAAAATACTGAAAAAATATACTGAAGAAAACAACACCTTAAAAAATAGACTTACTCAAATGGCAAAAGAGCTCCAAAAAGCCAATGAGGAGAAGAATGCCTTGAAAGGCAGAATTAGCCAAATGGAAAAGGAGGTCCAAAAGACCACGGAAGAAAATACTACCTTAAAAATTAGATTGGAGCAAGTGGAAGCTAGTGACTTTTTGAGCAATCAAGATATTATAAAACAGAAGCAAAGGAATGAAAAAATGGAAGACAATGTGAAGTATCTCATTGGAAAAACCACTGACCTGGAAAATAGATCCAGGAGAGATAGTTTAAAAATTATTGGACTACCTGAAAGCCATGATCAAAAAAAGAGCCTAGATATCATCTTTCAAGAAATTATCAAGGAGAGCTGCCCTGATATTCTAGAGCCACAGGGCAAAATAGAAATTGAAAGAATCTACCGATCACCTCCTCAAATAGATCCCAAAAAGAAATTTCCTAGGAATATGGTCGCCAAATTCCAGAGCTCCCAGATCAAAGAGAAAATACTGCAAGCAGCCAGAAAGAAACAATTTGAGTATTGTGGAAACACAATCAGAATAACCCATGATCTGGCAGCTTCTACATTAAGAGATCAAAGGGCTTGGAATACGATATTCCGGAGGTCAATGGAGCTAGGATTAAAACCAAGAATCACCTACCCAACAAAACTGAGTATCATGCTCCAAGGCAAAATATGGATTTTCAATAAAATAGAGGACTTTCAAGCTTTCTCAGTGAAAAGACCAGAGCTGAATAGAAAATTTGACTTTCAAACACAAAAATCAAGAGAAGCACGAAAAAGTAATCAAGAAAAAGAACAAGCAAAAGAAATTGCAAGGGACTTATTAAGTTGAACTGTTTTGTTTACATTCCTACATGGAAAGATGATGTGTATGATTCATGAGACCTCAGTATTAGGGTAGCTGAAGGGAATATGCATATATAGATATATGTTTATGCATATATATGTATATGTGAGTGTGTATGTATGTATATATGTATGTGTATATATATATAGAGAGAGAGAGAGAGCAGGTACAGGGTGAGTTGAAGATGAAGGGAAGATATCTAAAAGAAATAAAATCAAATTAAGGGATGAGAAAGGAATATATTGAGAGAGGGAGAGATAGAATGGGGTAAATTATCTTGCATAAAAGTGGCAAGAAAAAGCAGTTCTGTGGGAAGAGAAGAGAAGGCAGGTGAGGGGGAATGAGTGAATCTTGCTCTCATCAGATTTGACCTGAGGAGGGAATACTGTACATACTCAATTGGGTATCTTACCCCACAGGAAAAAAGGAGGAAGAAGATTAAAAAAAAGGAGGGATGATAGAAGGGAGGGCAGATGGGGGTGGAGGTAATAAAAAACAAACACTTTCGAAAGGGGACAGGGTCAAGGGAGAAAATTCAATAAAGGAGGATAGGATAGGAAGGAGCAAAATATAGTTAGTCTTTCACAACATGAGTGTTGTGGAAGGGTTATACATAATGATACGCATGTGGCCTATGTTGAATTGCTTGACTTCTTAGGGAGGGTGGATGGGAAGGGAAGAGGGGAGAAAATTTGGAAGTCAAAGTTTTAAAAACAGATGTTCAAAAACAACAAAAAAAAGTTTTTCCATGCAACTAGAAAATAAGATACACAGGCAATGGGGTGTAGAAATTTATCTTGCCCTACAAGAAAGGAAGGGAAAAGGGGATAGGAGGGGAGTGGGGTGACAGAAGGGAGGGCTGACTGGGGAACAGGGCAACCAGAATATACGCCATCTTGGAGTGGGGGGGAGGGTAGAAATGGGGAGAAAACGTGTAATTCAAACTCTTGTGAAAATCAATGCTGAAAATTAATATATTAAATAAACAAAAAGAAAAAACATTAGATTAAAAATAAAAAGAATCTATGGGCAAAAAAAACCCAAAAACTTAGGCTTCCATGTGACTTAATCAGGTCACATGGGCCTATTAATGGATGGGAAGATCTTCAAATTTACATTACCATTAAGCAAAAATACATTAACATTACAAGTATACAAAATAAAATTGGTAACATGCAAAACAAAAAACAAAGTAACTTCATCTGTCTAAACCTCAATGTTCCAGTCTTTAAAATGACATAATGTGGCTATGGTTTTAAACTTTTCCAACGTTTCTTCCAACTCTTATTAAGTAAATCCTTCGAACTCTCTGATTTATGAAATCAGAGTGATACTTCAAATTAAACAAAAATGACCTATGTAAAAGAATTTATTCACTTACTGGCAGTAGTTTTGTTTTTTTTTTCCTGAAAGCACATCATTCACTAGGAAAATAAAAAGGAAATTCGATACTGATGAAGTATTGAAACAATTGTCAAAATATATTTGTTGAGCTCCCATTGGGTATAAAGCATTGCCAACCATTTGGGGGATGGGTATTCGGGAATACCAGTGATTCTTACTTTCAAAAAGTTTAATAGACCTTGGAATCTGTTATGCTAAAAACACATTTTCTCTACCTAGCTAGCTCACACCCAGCTTTGTATTACCAGGGCTCGTTGCTGAACTGTATTTTGTAGCTGAATAGACTTAAATATCACGACATTCAGAAATGTCTCCAAGGTTACATTGTTAGTTTGTGGCTGAGGCAGAATTGGAGCAGGCCTTATAAGTATGCTGTATAACCAATGAGCAACCTCATCTCCTGTCAATTTCATGTGGTGAACTGACATCACCAAATGGCAAATTTGTCTTCTAATTAGAATGCAGAAAATATGCTATCCCTTAAGTAATAAAAGGATGGAGGCAGAAAAAGATTCATTTAAAGGTGTTTTCTCATTTTTTGCATTCCAAGAAAGAGCTAGTAAAGCAATAATTTTCAGTATGGGGGAGAGCATTGGGGTCTGCCATATTTGCTGAACTTTTTGCTCTGATTCATTCCAGTCATTTTTTCCTGTGACTAGACATTGAGGTGCATTCCATTTGGGAGACAATATTACCATTTGCATAGGACTATAATGACCAAGTCTAGATATAATTTTTGGTTAGTTATCCCTGGTATGCATAGCTCAATGCTGGGCAAAGCTGAGAAATAATTGGGTTTTCCAACTCATTTTTAAAAACATAATTAATCTACTGGTAACACTACATAAATAAAAATCATATAAATTCAGGATGTCTAAAGAATTGCAGATTTGGGCCACCCAGTTGGCAATAGAAAGACTCATAGTGAGAATCACCTGTCAAAAGGCATATCAGCTATGATGGCTTTTGACTATGTAAGTTGAACTAGATGGTCCCTTCCAATTCAGGTTTTGTGATACTGTGATTTTCATTCAAGAGGTGTCACAAAAAGCATAATTCAATAGCTATATGACCATACAAGGAGATGAACCAGTTATTTGGCAAGAGGAGAAGGCAACAAATTGACAGCCAGAGGGCTAAACTGGAAAGAAATGTTATAGAGCCTAGACCTTATAGAGAGGATTTTGGGGGCAGGGACTGCCTTTCTTTGTATCCCCAGAGCTTAGCAAAGTTCCTGACATGTAGTAGATGCTTAATACATGTTTATTGACTATACTGTTGGAGGAGGTGCCCATATTAAAGACATTATGGATTCACTGAAGTATGAACATATCATTTCAAATGGGATCCATGTGGCTTTATTCAAACCCCAGGAGTAGTTTTGAATTATGGCAAACCCTAAAAGCACTCCTAGCCCTGCTCTCTGTATTGTAGGGCCCAAGAAAAATCATGTTGTACCCCCTGTTTCCTTTCCCAATACTTAAATGTTTATATCCAGATTAAAATGAACCTTAAGGGCAGGCTTGAAGTAGAAGGAAATGAAGGCACAAAGGGGAAAGAAAGTGGCCTGTAGGGTGTTTTAGGACAGATATTGGATTATTTTTCTAAGACCCAGAGAATGACTCTGGAAGCAATGAGTAGAAATAGAGATATTTTGCCTCCATATAAATAAAGCCTCTCTAAGAATTGTTACTGCTGCTGTTCAATCATTTCTGACTCTTTGTGACCCTATTTGGGGTTTTCTTGGCAAAGATGCTGAAGTGGTTTGCCATGTCCTTCTCCAGCTCATTCTGCAGTGGAGGAAACTGAGGCCAACAGGGTTAAGTGACTTGCCCAATGCCGCACAGCTAGTAAGTGTCTGAGTGCAGATTTGAATTCGGAAAGATGAGTCCTCCTGATTCTAGGCTCAGCACTCTATCTACTGCACCACCTAGATGCCCTTCTAAAAATTACAGCTGTTCAAATGTAGAGTGGGAAGCCTTAGGAGGGAATAAGTTCCCTGTCTCCGAGGGTCTTCAAGTGAAGTCTGAATGAGTATCTGGTGAGGACATTGTTAAAGAAATCCCTGATGCCTGCTCAAAATAAACTTGGAGTAGGTGTTTTCTGAAGGCTCCCCCCCCCCACATATGTGATTCCTCAAGTCTGAGATGTGATCAACTGTTTAACCTCCACCACACTTCTGAATAAAGTCCCCTTCTGCAGTTCTTCAGGGCTTTGTGATTTCCTCAGGTTAACAATTAGTAGAGAGTCTTAAATAGATGCTATGGCCAAAAGATCCAACCCTGTGGATATTTTTTTTTATTTTTTGAATTTTATTTTTTATTAACAACCTTAACAAACGTGAATATTTTAATATGCAAAGAACAAAGGAGATGGCTGTATGTAAAATCGTGAACTTAGTACAGTTACTAAAGCACTTAGATTTAATAGGAATAAAAAAATGCCCTGCTTGTCTGTGTCCCTTTCTAAACTTCTGTCTGATCTCTTCTAAGTATTTTTAATGTTTTCATGACGTTCTTTTCTCTGATCCCCCTTACATTCCCTCTGTTGATTACATCCAATTTATCCTGCTTATATCTTGTCTATCTTCTGTGTGCATATTTGTTTGCATGCTGTCACCCATTAGATTGTGAAATCCTTGAGAGCCAGGACTGTATCTTTGCCTCATTTAGTGTCCACAGCACCTAACACAGAGATAGACACATAGTGAGACTGAATATATGCTTGCTGGCTTGACATTTTTGGTCAATCCATGTACTGTCACTTGAAGAATACATTTAAAAAAATAATTAAATTAACCTTTTTCCAAATAACAAGCATTTATTTACTCTCTCTTTTCCTTCCCCCCCAACTGAACGACAGCAACAACAAATAAAATAAAATGAAAGCTTTATAATAAATATGTAGAGTTAAACAAGGCAAATTTCTACATTGATCATGTCCAGAAATGTGTGTCTCATGCTTCATCTTGAGTCCATCACCATTCTCTGATAGCAAGCAGATGGTATACTTTCTCTTTGGTTTTCTGAGGAAGCGAAGGAAATAAGCATTTATAGAGCACCTACTATGTGCCAGGCTTTGTGCTAAACACTTTACAAATGTTGTCTCATTTGATCGTCACAACAACCCTGGGAAGTAGGTAATACTATTATCTCCATTTTATAGTTGAAGAAACTGAGACAATCAGGTGTTAAGTGACTTGTCCAGGGTCACACAATTAGTGTGTGTCCAAAACTCAGGTATTTCTGACTCCAGTCCAGAACTCTATCTCTACCTATCTCTACCACCTAGTTGCCACTGGAATCCTAGTTTGTCATTGAATTGATCAGCATCCTCAAATCTCTCCAAACTTTTTTCTTTTAATGTCATTATCATATAAAATGTTCTTCTGGTTTTGCTCTCTTCATTCTGTATCAGTTCATAGAGATCATCTCAATCTTCTCTGAAATCATCTATTACTTTTAAGGCAAAGTAATATTCTGTTACTTCATATACCATAGTTTGCTTAGCCATTCCCCAATTGATGGATATCCCCTTATTTTCCTAGCTTTTGCTTTCATAAAAAGGTCTTCCATAAATATTTTTGTACACGAGTCCTTTTCCTTTTTTGCTGATATATTGGGATATAAGCCTAATAAGTGTTATTGCTGAATCAAAGAATATACACAGTGTAGTGACTTTTCATGGCATAGCTCCAAATTGCTTCCTAGAATGGCTGGATCAAGGTACAACACCCCCCCCCCCTGCAAGAGTCTGTAACCAGCATGGTAATGAGCCGGTCCAAATTTATTCAGGCTGGTCCTCAAGTGAAACACATGAAGCTGGTCACTATGACAATACTTGAAGCCTTTCCCAGCTCTGCTAGAGCTGCTGTTCTCCTTTTAGGTCCTTGGAAAACTCAGATTCAACTCTACTTCATGATGAAACAGTAATACAGGGCCTGAACAGTGCTAAAGTTTCTTGTAATAACCATATCCTGGCTCAGTGCCAGTTGTGTGATCTGGGTCAGAAATTCATGTGTATTCTCTAGTAGTCCTGGATGCATCCAAATAATGCCTTCACATCTATGTCACGTCTGTGCCTTCATCCTTTGTTTTGTTTTTTATTATCTTTCACTTAAATGTTCTTCACTGTATTTCCCCTCCCCTAGTTATGATTTATTCACAAAGCTCCTGGATTTCTATATAAGTAAATGTCTTTCTGATTTTTTTCCTTCTTTACCAGTGCGTGTTAGACTGGAGGAAAGTGGAGGAGAGGTGCATTGTCTATTGGAGTACTCAATATAAAGTATATATAATTTGCATGAGGGGGTGGGGCTAGACCTGTGATTTTGTCTGTGTAGGGAGCTTCAGGTGACAAACTCCCACTAGCAATGTGGCTACTTGCTCTGAAATTAATGGTCTTAGAGCTGCCTGTATCACTGAGAGGTCAACTGACTTGCTAGAGGGTCACAGAGCTAGTATGGCAGGACCTGAACCCAGGTCTTATGCCTCTGCAGCACTCCATCCCCTTTTCCATGTTGCCTCTTTTATATGTAAATTAAATTAGATAATCTAAGGTAATAATAAGTTGTAGTAAATGATAATTTACTGTATTTAATTCCCAGAGAGTAATAACCCAATTTAGCATGTAATGCATATAAATGGAGAGTGTCCCAATAGGAAAGCTGTTCCATGTGGGCAAGTTTGGTGCTTTCAGAAACTTCATTAATATTAAGGTCCATAGGGATAATAACAGGGCTTATCTGTATTTCCAGAACAGCTACCTCCCCCTCGAAAGCCCCATTTTGCACACTTGTGCCTAGATTGCAAACCATCCCTCCCCCTCCTTGGGGAAAACCTTGAACAAGAACCTTCAAAATTTGTAAAAGTTTGCCTCTCATTAGACAGTCACTTAATGCTGAAAAATTTCATACTCCAAGGAGTCTCCTGAGAGCTGGCATAGTTATGGCAGCTGGACCAATCTACTTGCTCCCAGGCCACTCTGTACAATTGGTTTCTTCATCTCTTATGGACTCCTTATCAAATCCCCCACAGGGATAATTCTTAATGTTTTCCATTCCGTCCAAGCCCCACTCTTCCCATCTCAGCCTTGCCTTTTACTTGAACAAGATCTAAGCTATCCAACATGAGGTTTTTTTTCAAATTCCCTCCTCCCCCTCTCACAACTCTGTGTCTTCACCCATCTGCTACACCTTCCTTCTCATCCCAAAGGAGGAAGAGGTCATTTTTGCCTATACCCCTTCTCATTTATTCTTGAATTTTGCTCCACGATTCATCCCTCTCTATCTCTCCACTGGCTTCTCAGACTTTGCCCACAAACATATTTAAGTCTTCCTTATCCTAAAAACAAAATTATACCTTTGACTTTGCTACTAGCTCCTCTTTCTTCTTTTTTACTCACAAGTATCTATAAAGACTGGTCTATGTTCTCAGCATTCACTTCCTGCTTCTTGTAATCTTTCTTCTCTTCCAAACTCACTCAGTTGAAATTGCTCTAAGAGGCCACCAATAACCCAATTCACAGACCCAAAGGCCTTTCCTCAACCCTCATTTTCCTTGTACTTGAGGAACAAGTAGGGATGGATTTAGAGTTGGAGGAGCTGGATTTGAATTCAAGCCCCCTACTATCCATGTGACTTTTGGTGAGTTATTTTGCTTTTCTGGGCCTCAGATTCATTATCTGTAGAATGAAGAAGATGGATTTGATCATCTCTGGGATCCATTTCAGCTCTAAAGATGTTACCTCATTAAAGTCCATCTATTGCCATCTGAACTTTTCTTTGTGGCTCAACTCACCTCATCAATGAAGTATGAATCCCTACCACCACCACCACCAAAAGGGACCTCACTCTCTGTGAGGCTCTCCTGCCTCTACCTGTCCTCTCCTATACATGTATCTCTTCCTAACTGGCATCATAATTATTTATAGTCATGTCCTGGCCTCATCCTAGATTGTATGCTCCCTGAGAGCAGGAACAGTCATATTTTTAATCTTTAGTAAGTAATATCAGGCACCTGATAAAATAGTTGTTGAATTGAATGGAAATTACGTTGCTCTACTATCTCTAATATGTTATGCTGCAAGGACCGACTCCAAAGCCACCCCTTTTAGGAAATCTTCCTGAATTCCCACAGCTAGAAATAATCTGTCTCTACTTTGAACTCATGAATTCATATACATTTATGATAACCCACTACATATTAGACTTATTTGTACATTTATTGCCCCTGCTAAAGTGTGATCTCCTTCAGTAAAGGGGATATACATTATGTATCTTTGTGGCCTCCTCACCGTTTAAAATAAGGCCTCTTATGAAATAAAATGAACACATTACTCCTTAGGCTTTCTAACACATTTCTTCACTAGGTCAGTGTGTTGTGCTGGTTTGTTTCAGGGTCTCTCATTTTTTGGTAAATATTTTTGTTCTGAAATACAACAAATACACCCCCAAATATTCTCTTTCATTTCATGGTGGGTGAGCTAGGTGGCAAAATGCATAAAGCACTGGGCCTGGAGTCAGAAAGGCCTGTGTTCTGGCCTGACACTAACTCTGTGACTCTGGACAAGTCACTTGACTTCTGCCTGACTCATTTTCCTCAACTGTAAAAGGGAGATAATAATAGCATCTAACTCATAGAGTTGTTGTGAGGATCAAATAAGCTTAGTACAGTGCCTGGCATTACAGTCATTTAATAAAACTTTCCTTCCCTCCCTCCCTCCTTTCTTTCTTCCTTTTCCTTTTCCTTCCTTCCTTCCTTCCTTCCTTCCTTCCTTCCTATGGGTTCAGTGAACTTCAGCTCAACAGTGAACACTATGCATTCTCTTGATTGGATTCACCTCTATTAGACCATAGGATAGGAACCATCTCTTACTTATCTTTGTATCATTTCACAGCACCTAGCACTGAATTTATTGGACAGAGTTAGTCAAGGTTTAGGGTGACTAGGTGGCACAGTGGATAGAATTCTAGGCCTGAAGTCAGGAAGACACATCTTTCTGAGTTCAAATCTGTCCTCAGACACTTACTAGCTGTGTGACCCTGGGCCAGTCACCCTGTTTGCCTCAATCCCTCATGCATAAAATGAGCTAGAGAAGGAAATGGCAAACCACTCCAATATCCTTGCCAAGAAAACCCCAAATGGGGTCACAAAAAGTCATAGCCATAATGTTCTATGATTATCAAAGTCTGGCTTCAATTTGTAGAATACAGATGAAAAAGTGTGACTTAGATTCAGTCTTTGAACAAAACTTTGCTCAGAGGTCATCTGAGGCACAATTCTGAACCTGAAGTGCATGCCAGACCACCTCATCTGTTTGTCTAGTGCCAAATATCAAGGTACTTCCTTGGGCTCAAGCACTGACCAGAATATTATGGCATCCTTAAATATATGAGTCTCTCCACTTCACTCTCTGTCTCCAAATGATTGGCTTTGTCCTTGGCAATACCACTGGATGACATCATTTTCTAACTGCCATAATTTGTGGCCTAATTGCATCCACTCACGTTTAGCAGGAATAAAATAATATCTTTTCTTTCTCCATTAAAATTCTTGAGAATGACACTGAATCTCCTCTGTATAAGTTAGCTTGAGCACAAATCATAGTTTCTGCTGGTCCAAAAGCCCAGTTAAATGCAAGTAGTCTTCCAAAGGAAATGGACAAAATAAACAAGGAAAACAGCTTATCGAGATTCGGAGCCCAGTCATGCATCTTCCATAACCGACGTGACCCAGAATCACCCCCGAGTCACCAATTATTTGTGGGTATGTTGGACTCTAATAGACTTAAATAGCTTTGGCAAATACCTAGAGGTCCTTCAATTGGGTTTAATGTCTCAAGAAAATTTGAAGTCACATTCGAAGTGCTGACTTTACTTCTTGTATCTGAGCTTTCTGAATGTCAAATCCCCACTAATAAAGGACTGGCAAATGGCTTGCCAATTCTCTTTTTTTCTTCACTAGTTTCCATATATATCCGTTGTTATAAAGTAATTGTTACCTATATTACCTCATTCATAGCAGCCCATTTAAGCAAATAGGTTTGATTATAACTGCAATTAGCCACCTTTCCACCTATTACAGGACAAAATGATTGAGAACAAGTGACATGAAATGTATCCTCAAGCCAGGGCACTGTTTCCTATTGTTGCTGCTGGGAAAATTATATTATGGGGTTAGTAGGGTTAAGCTGGGTTTGCTTTGGCAAGGAACTCATCTGGCACCTGGTGGCAAATCATGGAGTAGCTTACTGTTGAAACTCATTATTCCTGCTAACTAGATGCTGAGCTCCATAGTTATTGTTTTTTTTTTCTTTTCTGAGCAAAATGACTCCAAGGGCTCCAACCTCCCAAATTTCTCAAAGCCTCAGAAACCCCGCCCCAATTTTGGCTCTGGGCTAGGTTATCATTCCCATTTTACAAATGAGGAAACTACATCTCAGATTAAGTGGCTGGTGGTAAAGCTAGGTCTCTAGCCTCTCTCTTCAGATTTCTAGTTTGGTTCTTTTTCTACTGCTCTGGTATGTCTTTGGTGTTGTAGACCTAGAAGTCTTCAGCCACCTTTGGAAGCATTTCCTTAGCCCAGTTAAAACTGAGGCATGTGGCCCCAAATTAGAGACATGCTAGGGAAAAAGTAGTGCCGTGTATATGCAAATTTCTTTTCATGCCCTTCATCAAATATCTCTCCTTGTCTGCAACCATAAGTTTTCAGAAGTTATAGAAACTCAATCGAATACCCATCTATTGCAGGAGTTCTCAATCTGGTGGCCATGGGCTCAAATTTCAGGGGGCCCATTAATTTGGTTGGAAAAAAAATACTTCTTTATTTTCACTAATCTCTAGCTAAGATTGAGCATTTCCTTTGGTTGTGAAGGAAAGCAACAAACATTCTAAAGAGGGGTTCACTGACTTCCCCAAATGGCCAAAGAAGCCCATGACCCAAAGAAGATTAAGAATCCCTGGTCCTGCCATATCTGTGTGAACTTGGACAAAGGTGATTTTGTATCATTAAGCATCTGGATTTGTTATGTAATTTCCATGCTTTCCTTCTTTTCCTAATTCCTTCTAAGAGGAAAGGCATCTTCCCAAGTGATTCTTTTCCTTTCTTGAAAGGACAATGTGTGATTTCAAGCCTACATTATCATTTTCTATATTGTGCTCATTGATTAAGCTTCTGCAATAACATTGTACAAAAAAACACCTTAATTGGCAGAGTAGGTGATCAATTCCATTATATGATTTTTAAGAGATCAAAGAAAGGTCTCCCTAAATCTTTCTGCCACCAGTTTATGATTATGGCTGTAGTTCAGCCATTAGGCATTCATTCCTTTGGGTAAAAATTTCGCAAATGTCAAAAAAAAAAGAAAATCTTCTACTAAAATACTAACACAAATGTAAAACTTTAAATGAGAAGCTCGTATGCAGAATGTTAACAACCTAGCAAAGGAATCGAGTATTAGATTGTTTTCCAGTATTAATAGCTAGCTAGCTAGCTGATAATAAGACTCAGAGAGAGTAGACCTGTGCTATAGTGTAAAGAGCATTTTACTCAGAGGCAGACCCAGATTATACCCATCATTTTCATAAACATCTAATGACCTTCTAATTATTCTCTCTATACCCTTAATGACTTTATTTACTTACCTATGGCCTTCTTTATATCCTACCCCTTACCATTCTTCTTGAAAAAAAAAGTCTGTATTCACTGCCTGTGCTTTTCTATCCAGTCTTTCCTTTACTCTTTGCAACTGAATTTTACCCCCTACCACTACCACCATTCTACAGAAACCTCTCTCTCAAGTCACCTAGTTTCCAAATCCCTTAACACGTTTCAGTCTTTATCCTTATCCTCTCTTCAGCTCTGAGTTCTGTTGACCAACCTCTCTTACTTGATACTCTCTGCCCCTTTCTCTACAGAGGATAGACTCTATTTTTTTAACCATGCTGTTTCCACTCCTCATCTTCTTCGGGACCTCCTCAGGTGGGTTTCCCAAGGCTCTCCATGCATTCTCTCTTAGACATCTCATTCACTTTGAAGACATCAATGCCATCTCTATGCATGTAACTCCCAGATGTCTCTTTCTTGGCCTGATATCTCTTCTCAGCAACAGGTCTACTTGTATGGTAGAAACTTTTCACCCCTGGAAGTGCCTCCTGCAACCCAAATTAAACATCCCAAATGGAGCTCACCATTTTCTTCCCTTAACTTATCACTTCTTTTCGTTTTATTGGCTTGTGTGTGTGGCATGCATTTATTAGCTCTCTGATATTCATAAGTGTATTTTAACTTAGGTTATCACAGAATCATGGATTTAGAATTAGAAGGAACCTCAGAGGCAATCTGGTCCAGCCTTCTCATCTTACATAAGAGGAATGGAAGATCCAGGAAGTTTAATTTGCCCAAAGTCACACAAGTAGTAAGTAGAGTCAGAAGTGAATAGTATAAGCTCAGAGATGTCAAACTTGGGCAAGGCAGTAAGCAAAAAATGGAATTTTTTAAAAATACAGTATAATATAGATAATGTTAATTTGTGGTTTTCTAAGTCAATACGCAGCTCACAAGGATCCATTTTTGTTTAAGTTCGACACCAGTGGTCTAAGTCAGTGATGTTAAACTGAAACAGAAAAGGGCCACTAAAACATGCCTACTGTAGTATGTTGACTTGGAAAACCACATATTAACATTATCTGTATTCTGTTACATTTTATTTATTTTGTGAATTATTTCCCAGTTACATTTTAAACTGATTCAGCCTAAAGACTATGCGTTGGACATCTCTGGTATATAGAAAACATATAGAGGCAGCATACTACCATAGGACGATTGCTCCTTTTAAGGAACAGTAACCTTAGGTGTAGCCCCAATCCTTGCACTTATTAGCCTAGTAAGTTTGGGCAGTCTTGACCCATTCACTTTAAACCTGTCTTATTGCCCTCATGCATAGTGGAAATAATAATACCTTCAAAATCTTCAGAGAGCTGTGTCAACCTTAAAGATTATATAAATGGGAACTATCACTATTGTCAGTCTTGTACAGGTAGGAAAGGACAGGATGAATTGAGGCAAAAAAAAAAAACATGTCCCCATTTTAATAGTTAACACTCAAGACTGGCCTTCATCAGGTCAGGAATCATTTCATTTGTCTTTAGCACATAGTAGGCACTTAGTAGTTGCTTGCTTAAATGAATACATGAATGATTAGAAGTTAACATGATTCTCCCTTATTTTTATTGCGTAGGGAACCTCACTCCTTGAAGTAAAGGCCATTCACTTTCTCTCTCTCTGCCTTCCTCTCACTTTTCTAGGGACCTACTCAGTCAATCCAGACAGGGTCATAGACAGAGGAAAAGAGGCAACATGCGGAGTGACAATTAATTATGTAAGTTGGCTGGGCTGGCTAGATGAATAATAAGCTAGGTTGGAAAAATTGCTGGCAAATAATTGGGGGCCGCAGCTCCAGCTTATTGCTTTGCTAATTTGGCTTGTTAATTCATACAGGTTGTATGTCAAACAGATTTCTTCCTGTCCCATTTAATTCAGCTTAAAAAAGAAAAACCAAACTAAAATCTCCCAATATTTTCCCTTGCAAAGCTTTTCATATATCTGTATCTGAAAGAATGCAACATGCTGGGGAAGATAGGGCTGTTTTGTTTGTCTTTGGTGGGTGTTTTCATTCGTTCAGTTGGTAAGTTCTTTGATTGTCAAAATATATTCCTTTTCTATGTATGTGAACACACATAAAACAATGAGTCAGATGCAAACAAAGGGACTGAAATTTCCTAGTATATGTGTCTCCTTGTACGTAAAGTCAGGAAAGAGATCTAGAGGGCAGAGGTTCTCCTTCGATTTATCGCAGTATTTGACTTCAGAGGATCAAAGCTGTAGATCTGAAGGGACCTAAGAGGCCATCTAATCTAGCCCCTTCATTTTACAGATAAGGATACTGAGGCCCAAGGAGACTGGTGATTTTCCCATGGTCACACAGGTACTTTCCAAAGCAGGATTTAAATCCAGACCTTCTGATTCCAGGGGCAACTTGTTCCATGGCATCTCTAGCTTTTAGCACAGTACCTGGCACACAGTGGGTGCTTAATAAACACATGTTAATGATGATAAAAGTGCTATATTGTTTGACCTATTCTTTTAACCAGATCACACTGCTACTCCTTCAATCCTATCCATAATGCACCTTGTTGACCAAATACCCCATTCACCAACAACAATCATAAGACTGGGGAAATTCAGTCATTCTCCATCAAGAAAATGTTGAAAATTCCTGCTGTAGTATATAATGTAATGCCCTGGAAAATAATTTAATCAAATAACTCTACAAAAGACTGTTAGAAATATTCCATATTCAATAGGCAACTAATAAGTCCAGATGGAACTCAGGGGTAAGACTGAGGTTGGACATCTGGTAGTCACTGGCACTGAGGTTATAATTAAATCCTTGGGAGCTGATGAAATAACTATGAGACAGGGAGAAGTAGGGAGTAGAGAAACTAATGCAAAGCAATGGATATCACCTATTGGGGGTATGATATGGACTATGACCGGCAAAGGAGATTGAAAAGGTTGAAAAGGGGCAGTTGACAGACAAGTAGAATGAAAAAAGTAGAGAAGAGAGAGCATCCTAGAGGATAGGGTGGCCAGAAGTTAGTCAGCAATCATATGTACAGTGCCTACTAGCAGGTAAATTGAGAAGGATGAAGACTGAGAAAAGATGATCAGATTTAGCAATTTGAGATCATTGGTAACAGGAGAAAGGAGTTACAGTTGAGTGATACAGCAAGAATTCAGTGCTCATGTCATCATCACTATTATCGACATCACTACCCCATCACCACCATTGTCATCATCATAACCACTACCACCATATCTTCAACATTGTGGTCATCATTATTCACCATCACCACCATCATCTCCATCATCAATATACTGCCAGCACCACCATCATCATCCGTCACCATCACCACCACCACCACCATCATCATCATAACTGCCGTCATTATCATCACCATATCATCATCGTCATCATCACTACCACCATTGTCACCACCACCACCACCATCACCACCACCAACATCACCATCATCATCGCCACCATAGCTAGCACTCCCTCCTTACCTCAGCCCTCAAAGAATTCCTGTCTTCCTTCAAGAGTCAGCTTAGCTGCTACCTTCTCTATGAAGCCTTACCTGTTCCTCCAAACCGCTAGTGCCTTTTCTCTTAAAATTATGTTTTACTTAACTTTTTTATTTATTCTCTTTGTATTTACTCTGTATATATTTGAGTATGTCTTTTGTCTCCCTCTTTAAATGTTGGCTCTTTGCAAATACAGATTATTTCTTTCCTTATATTTGTGTCCCCAGAGCCTAGTACAGTGCTGCTGTGGAGTAAATCCCTAATCAATGTTTGATGATTGATGGATAAAAATAGTGTCTAAAGAAAATCAGTATAATATATGAAAAGTAGAAAGGTAGTATGCAAAGTACAGTGAATGGAAAGTTAGGAGACCCGAATCTGTCACTAAGTAGTTTAACCTCTCTGGCCTCATTTTCTGCATTTATATCCTTAACCAGCCTTGACTCTATGGTCAGATATTTCAAGCAATATTATGTAAATGTCAGTTATTATGACTATGATCATGTTACCCAACAACTGCTGAGTGACTGGTTTGTGGAAATGGAAGCACATTGATCAGGACTCAGGAGCTAAACTGCTAAGCAGGGAAAATATATTCCCTGATATCAGGATTACCCTTTGGACTTTGAGTGTAACTGCATGATAGTGGTCTTTATGTGGGAATTTAGGCCTTCCAGCATGAGGGCAGGTTGGAGTGAGCAAGCCTGCACATAGAGGAAGTATGTCCATATGCTGTGAGAGAGATGGGAGGCACTATATCATAGGAGAGACTCCATGTACCAATTACATGGACAAGGGTCTCAGAAGCCAATTTACTGCACAGATTTACTCTGCCAAGATCTTTAGGCGATCCACCATCCTTGAAAAATTGTAGAATAGTTTACATGCAAATGGAACAAAAGATAAAATACACTTTTACCATGTGGTTATTGTTGAGATGTGGGAGAAAGTTTGCAGAGATGTGAGTAAAAGACTGGGAGAAATGGGGAGGATGTGGAATGACTAAGTAATGATAGGAAGGTTAGAGGTATTGGCCAAGCTTCTGTTCAGAGAGATAGATGGCTTCTCTCATCTTTGCCTGACTGATAAATGTAATAATATATCTTAAACTGGCAGCTAGGTGGGGCAGTGGATACAGCACTCAACTTAAAATCAGGAAGATTCATCTTTATGAGTTCAAATCCAGCCTCAGTCATTTATTAGCTGTGTGGCTTTGGGAAAGTCACTTAATCCTGTTTGCCACAGTTCTTCATTTGTAAAATAAGCTGGAGAAGGGCATGACAAATCACTTTAATATCTTTGGCAAGAAAATCCTAAATGGAGTCACAAAGAATCAGACATGACAAATGACCAAACAACAACAGCAGCAAACTGATAAAGATGTCAATCAATGTCTATCTTACCTAGTCCTCTAGGGGAAGTGATAGAGGGAAGTTGTTTTGAACCCTAGATGGAGGGCTGACAAACCACTAGGTCTTTTCTGTTATAAATAAAATCAAGAATGTTCGTATTCACTTAAAAGGCAGCCAAGTTAGGGATAGTGTGGTTTGGACTTACATTTTCTCTTCTACAGAAGAGGAGGCAGGATCCACTAAACCTTAGACCTTTTCTTCCGTTGGGGAGATTGAAGCTTGAGATGAATTTATGACTTTCCCAGACAGACAGTTATGTTGAAGAGATGCACTGAAGAGGGAGGGAGAGACATTCATCCTATCACAAGGGCAATGACCTCGCTCCTCAAACCTCAGGCGGATCTTTGTTGAATGCCTCTCTCTTATACTTATCAGTCATTTGCGGTTAGGTTTTATTCTGATATTATCTTGAAAGTTCCAATGAGGGAGAGATAATATCCTTTCCAAACTCCGCATCACCCCTGTCCCAGTGCTCTTTACAACGTATGTGCTTAATATATGTTTGTTGAATGTTTAATGAATTTGTCAAATTCAATTTGCATAGATTTTACTTGATTATCATATCATTTGCAATGAGAGACAGCATTGTGGGGAGGATACTGAGACAACCTCAGAGCCAGGAAGACCAGGGGTCAAATCTTGTCTCTGAACATACTGGCTGTAGAACCCTGGGCAACTTTTCACAGCTCTTGGGGACTCTTAAGTTTACCTGCAACAAGACAGGGGATTTGTTTACTTGGGAGTTCCCTATACCAATGAAATCATAGGTGCAGTTCTTATCCCTATCTCTGTCACCTGCATTACAAATTCCTGTCCTCTGTAGAGAGGGATAAATGACGTATGAATGAAGAACTACAATTAAAGCCAACACGTAATCATTTGTATATGAGTGCAACAAACTAAGAATTGTGGAGCAGAGGAAAGATCTCTCAAAGTTGGGACTATCAGAAATGGTATCTGAGCTGAGATCTCAGAGACATACAAAACTTCAATGGGCAAAAGATGGTGATGGATCTTGGATTATAGTCAGACAATCAGAAAGTGGGAAAGTGAAGGAGGTTTGGGGCATAGAGGATCCTGCAGATTGGCTAAGGCAGAGGGTTTATTTGGGGGAGCAGGAGGCAATAAGAGGAAAAGGCGGATTCACTTCAGCTCCCAGGAGGAACTTGGAGAATATCTGGCAGAGAAGCTTGGGCTATATTTAGTGGGTAATAAGTACTCATTTTTTTCATTTTTGTTAAAACAAAAATAAAATAAAATCAATAAATAATGTGTAAAAATGTGTATTTTATCTTTTGTTCTATTTGCATGTAAACTATTCTACAATTTTTCAAGGATGGTAGATTGCCTAAAGATCTTGGCAGAGTGAATCTGTGCAGTAAATTGGCTTCTGAGACCCTTGTCCATGTAATGGGTACATGGATTCTCTCCTATGATATAGTGCCTCCCATCTGTCTCACAGAGCATATGGACACACTTCCTCTATGTGCAGGCTTGCTCACTCCAACCTGCCCTCACACTAGAAGGCCTAAATTTCCACATAAAGACCACTATCATGCAGTTACACTCAAAGTCCAAAGGGTAATCCTGATATCAGGGAATATATTCTCCCTACTTAGAAGTTTAGCTCCTGAGCCCCCATCAATGTGCTTCCATTTCCAGAAACAAGTCACTCATTTAAAACCTCTGGGTCTTTTCTACTGTGAGTAGAGCCAGGAATGTTCATATTTACAGCTTATCACACTCAAAATGAGTAATGACTGTCTCACAACTCTGAGTCAGAGTAACTTCCTCTTAGAATCATGAGCAACATAAACTTAACTTAGCAACAAATTACTCTATATGAAAGGGCAGAATCTTAAAGCAACAGTACCTTACACATATGAGAGTGAGTGTTGGAATGAAGTCAACCTATCCAGTCACCTAATTTTGCGAAAAGAAAACCGAGACCCAGAAAGGCCAAGTGATTTGTCTGAAATCACACAGGTAATGAGGGAAAGAGCCAGTATCAGAACCCAGAGCCTCTGACCCCAAAGCTGTGTTACTTCTTGGTGGCAGCAGTGGAACTTCTGTCTAGACCTTGTGAAAGAAGCTGTACCTGAATTGGGGCTCAAAGAAAGTTCTTGATTGAGATGAGGTGGGGCCTAGATGGAGTTAATTCCAGATAGTGTGGGCCTAGGCAGGAGGGGGTTGGATAAGAAATGGAAGCAAAGAATAGTCTAACACATTTAATTTGAGTTAGCCTGTCACCTATCCTCTTGATCGACATTCATTCTTTCCACAAGAACAGATGTGTCTCGATCACCTACCTCATTGTTCCCACAATTTTTTTCCCATCAAGCTTATTCATTAGCCTAACATATTGCAACATAAATGTTAACTTGCTAGAGGCAGCACAAGCATTAGCTCAACAGGCAATATAGCAAAACATTAGGCGAACACCCCATACTTCACAAACCTCATTTTAACATATAAAGGAGCCCCCTTAAGCAAGCCCCCCACATCCTAAACTAATAGTTATACAGAAGCATATATATCCTGTTAGATTAAACCTCTCTGCCTCCCTTCCCAGCAAGTACAAATGTTAGCTTAAAGCTGCAAAGCAAACCCTGCTAAAACAAACTCCTTCATACATAACACCGATGACACATTTTTTTAAATGACTGCAATAAATGTGAGTGCTGCTGCTGTTTTAAATAAGTTTGCTCTAGTCTTGCAGGTCCTAAGCAGAGCCTTGTCCTGGAGAGCTAAGTGACTCACTGGTGACCACAGAGCATGCAAGCATTGTGAACATCTTCCTTTTAACAAGTCGACTACTGTGACCTATAGTGCATTCTCATTACTTTTATAGTCTCTGAAAAGTACATTACATTATATGCTTCCTTTATGGGGCAGGGGGAGGTAGGGAGTGATTCACTGTGAATCAGTACCCCAAGGGAGCTGATCAAACTTTTGCATTTATTTTCTTTTATGAATTAAGTGAGGATTCCATCCTGCTGGGCAGCTTTTATGTGGCTACATTAAATATTCAGCTCAGTCAGCCACCAACACCTTCACATCACCACTTAAAATGGGCTATATTCATTTCCTTCACCTGTTTCATATGTATTGCCAAAAATTATTAATGTACTCATAAAATTCAAGACACCCCGTACCATAGGGATCTCCAAAAGCTGCCATAAATTTAACAAAAGCAGAGTTCCATTTGATGAAAGTGGCCCAAGTTTCCAGTAGAAATTTGATTTGAGCATTTTATGAGAAATTTTACAAAATGAAAGGCCCAGACATTTTTTCCTGCCCTTTACTTTCTCAAACACTTGCTATAAATAAACTCTTTAGACTTTAGGTGTCAAAAGTCAGCCTGCTCTGTGAGAGGCTTGTTGCTCTTCTGCATTCTGTTCTCCCCCTTTGCACTCACTTTTTCCTGTTTCAGTGGCCATGTTTACATGATAGGAAAAATATTGAACGAGGTTAGCAAGTGAATGAGTTTGATGTGAAATGAATCCAAGCAATTGTACATCCATTCACGAAGAGCTCATAAAATGCAGAGCCAATGAGCCCACATCCTTGCTTATGTAGACAATATCTCCATCTTCTTTTTTTTCTGTCTCAAGCATTTACATTCACACATAAGCATGCAAGCCCACCTTGCTCCCTCTCCACACACACACACACACACACACACATATATATATATATATCCACAGGCAGGCAGACTGTTTTTACTCTGATATTGTTTCTGACCTGTATTCCCCGAATCAGAATCCAAAATAAGAAAGAACAGAATCGGATCCATGAACTGAACTGATGCTAGAAGGGAAAATGAAATGAAGTATAAGGAGGTTGACAAATCTAAGAGTCTTATTTTCCTGAGCAAATTAGTTTCAAATGTCAACAGTGGTACTGTTTTCCTGCTTTTTGCTCCCAAATGACAATGGCAATTAGGGAAATTTTCCAAATTAGTATGTCTTTCTTTGGCACCATAGCAGATAGATCACACTGGTATGTCAAGGAAGGAAGCTTGAGACAATCATAGGATTACACATTTAGAGGTGAAAGGGACTTTTGATGCCATTGATTCCACCTCCTTCATTTTATAGATGAGGAAACTAAAGCACAGAGAGATTCAGTGACTTATTCAGAGTTACGCAGCTTGTACCTATCTGAGGTGGGATGTGAACCCAGGTTTTCCTACCTCTAAGTCCAGTGATCCATCCTTTAGACATTTACTACATCTCAAGCCAGGTCATGGTGTCATTGTTTAGGAGCACATGAGTGGTATAATGGATAGAGCCCTTGACTTATAGTCAGGGTTCAAATCCTACCCCTGAGACATATTCTCTTGGGGGAGGGGAAGGGTAAATCCCTTTACTTCTCTGATCTTTAGTTTCCTCTTCTATAAAAGGGTAGGGCAGCTAGATGGCTCAGTGGATAGAACACCAGACCTAAAATCAGGAGGACCTAAGTTCAAATCTGGCCTCACACACTTACTAGCTATGTGACCCTGGGCAAGTCACTTAACCCTGTTTGCCTCAGTTTCCTCATCTGTAAAATGATCTGGAAAAGGAAACCCCAAATGGAGTCACAAATAGACAAAACTGAACAACATAAAAAGGGTTTAAATAAGAGTGTGCATTAATAACATAGGGCTGTTGGGAGGATCTAACCTGGAAGAGCTATAGAAATGTAAGTTATATGTAGTATGCACAGAATTAGAGAGAGACAATGCCATGGTGGAACAAAGCAATGAACTTCTGCTCAGAGAGCAGATTCAAACCTATCACTGCCATTTACTACACTGAGACCTTGTACCAGTCATTTAAACTCTTTGGGCCTCGGTTCCCTTATTTGTAAAGTGAGGAATTTGCACTAGACTCCCTTCACAGCGCTAAATTTGTGATTCTCTACCCAGAGAAGCATGGCATTTTAAATGAAATATAACCTTCTTCTGAAACCTTGCTATTCTTTTAAACTTAATGCCAAATAAATAGCACACCTGTCAAAGTTCCTCCAGGCCCTAATACAAGCATTGCGTTCCAATGGAGTCCGCTAGTAAATTATAGTGCTTTGTAGGAGTTTTAGTAGCAGTACTTTAAAGGGGAGGACTCCAGGCCCTCTTCCTCAGTCTAGCAAGGCTATTGGCTGTCTGAATTGTAAATAGAGATCATGTTAGCTACCATTAGGGTTGCTAATGGATAGGGTGTGAAGCTTGGAGTCAGGAAGACTCATCTTCCTGAGTTCAAATCTGATCTCAAACACTTACTCGGTGTGTGACCCTGGGCAAGTCACTTAACCCCATTTTCCTCAGTTTCCTCATCTGTGAAATAAGCAGCAGAAGGAAATAGCAAACCATTCTGGTATCTTTCCCAAGAAAACCCCAAATGGTGTAAGTATTATTTCCATTTTACAGATGATAAAGCTGAGGTTCACAGAAGTTAAATGACTTGCACAAAGTCAGAGTTGGTTTCAAAGCCACTTTTTGAATTTAATTTTCCTGACTCCAAGACCAGATCTTTCCACTTCAATATCTTATCTCATGAAAAAAGTCTTAAGCAAGAGATCTTGAGTAATGACTTCCCGAAGAACCACACATATTCCCAGATGTCCTGTAGGCACCATAAATTGTGATGACTATGGGATTTAGTTTGAACCTAAAATTGATCGTGTATGAGCACTGCAGTTATCTATGTCAATAGCACTTAAGCAAATCAACAAAATAATTTATTTGACAGATAAGGAAACTGAGGAAAGTGTCTCTGCTCTTCAAAGCATTTTCATCTCTTAAATTCTAAACTCACAGCGTCTCTAAAAACATCACTTTTTTTCAACAACTTTCTCTGCCTTGGGCATTATCAGTCCACCTAAGTGCAACCAGCAGGATAGTATGTGTTCTGCAGTGTGATATGGCAGAAAGAAGTCTAGGTTTGGAGCCAGGACATGGATTCTAATTCAGTCTCTAATTTTGTGACCTTAGGCCTCAATTTCTTCATCTAGAAAATGAGGAGTTTTGGACTATGTGAATTTCAAGATCCTTCCACTTCTAAGTCCTATGATCCAAGGCCACGTCTACATTTTCCAGGTCTCATTTTCTTCAAACAAATGTTAACACAGATTCAAATAACAACAAAAATAATAATACTATAATGTATACATCCTTGTCTCCATTTTACAGAAGGGAAAACTGAGGCCCCAAGAGGTTAAGTGACTTGCCCATGGCCATGTTGGCCTTTCTGCATTTTTACTTCTTCTGACTATGGCCATTCATGGAAGACCCTAACTTACATTAGTGTGAAGGAAAGAGAGTCGTAATTGCCATGGACAAAGAAATTCAGGGGGCATGAACAAAAGAAAACTTGGCAGGATAGTGTAGTATTAATATGATTAAACACCTTCCTGGCCCATTCAATAGGCCTCAGGTAGAGCTAGTTAAGGGAAGCTTCTCAGATGGAGCCAGTTAAGGGAAGCTTGATTAGGAAAGGCTTGATTGTAGGCAGGCCTATACCTTTTACTTACCAGGTGCAAAGCCCCAGGCCATACCCTTTTGCTAATTAGGTCACAAGAGGTATGAAGCCCTCAGGCCCTAAAAAGAATATATATATATACCCAGAAGGTAGCCACTGAGGAGTGAGAATTCAGCCCAAGGAGAAGGAGTAAGAACTCTGAGTCGACAGAGCTGCAGAGAGAGTGCAGATCAGAGAGTGGAGACCAGAGAACTGAGCAAGGAGGGAACACAGGCAAGTAGACAGTTGGCATTCGTGAGTGTTTATGGGGAGGCCCCATCAGGGGGAAGGATACCAGATGACTTGGGTCCCTGCTGTGATATTGTGCTTTAGATTCTTTGTTGTTATGATGAAGTGGACTTACTAGTTTTGGGATATAATTGCTATGTCAAATTGGAGTCATTGGTTTTGGGATTTGATCCTCTGGTGTTTGAATAAATGTTTTACTTCTTTTGCCTTCTATATAGAGTCTCTTATATCTTGTGATACAGAACTATATAGGCATAATCACAAACATCCTAGATGTTGCCTTTATTGCCTTAATGATACAGATAGGTTGCCATCATCTGCCATCTAAAGAGTTGCAGAGCACTGTACTAGCTACTAAAATGATAACCAAGACTACTTGAAGCAGTGCATTCCCCAAACAGGAAAACTTGTGTGATGCTACTATTTGTACATTCCTCACCTCTCTTCCTCCTGAAGAACATAAGCTCCTTGAGGGCAAGAATTTTCATTTTTATTTCTGTATTCCCAATACCTAGCATTGTACCCTGCCCATATTAGAATAAATGTTTGCTCAACAGAATGGAACCTTTTGGGTCTGCCCATTCCATTATCAATGCAAATTTTAGAAAGTGATAAAAAAATGTGTGGGCATCTTTTAAGCCCTTTCTGTCCCTCACAAGCACATATTTGTTCTGATTACATGAATAAATCTTTACAGAAGTGTGAAATTCAAGGTCAGAGGGCCAAAAGCAGCTGGCAAAATCTAGAGCACTAGCAGAAACAAATTAAGATGTAATTGGCAAATATTTAAAAAAATAAATAAAAATATAATACAACGTAGATAATGTTAATTTGTGGTTTCCTAAATCTATATGCAGCCATCAGGGATCTGTTCTTGTTTGAGTTTGACAGCACTGAATATAATCAGACTTTCTATTACAACTGTGAAAATAATATTAGTCTTTGAAGAGTTCTCATTTTTTTTCATGGCTAACATATGGGATGATGTTCCATTTAAGTGCTTGAAAGTAGGAAGTCAGCTTCTCTTACAATATATAGTACTAGGCATTAGTTATACTAATGCCTCATGACCTCTTCAGTCCCTCATTACCTTTTTCCTGGAACGTTGTAGCAGTCCAATAACTGACCTGCTGGCCTCTAGTATTTACCTTTTCTAATCTATGTGACACATTGATGCTGATTGATCTTCCAAAAGCATTATATGATTGTGTCTTCTTTTGGCTTAAAAGTCTTCAGTGACTCCCCATTGCTCAGAGGAAAAAAAAATTAAATTTCTTTGATTGACATGTAAGGCCCTCACCAACTTGACTTACTCTAATCTTCCATTTTAATGTATATGCTATTGAAGTGAACACAATTTTTTCTTCTGCCTATGTGAATTCTGTAATCCAATCAAGTGAAGTTACTTGTTCAGCAAACACACCCTGAAGTGTGTTTCTTGCTTGGAATGCCCTTTCTCCTCTGGTCTTTCCAATTCCTACTGATTTTTTTTATCACTTTCCAAAATTTTCATTTATAATGGAATGGGCAAACCCAAAAGGTTCTATTCTGTTGAGCAAGCATTTATTCTAACATAGGCAGGGTACAATGCTAGGTATTGGGAATACAGAAATAAAAATGAAAGTCCCTGCCCTCAAGGAGCTTATATTCTTCAGGAGGAAGAGAGGTGAGGAATGTACAAAGAGTAGCATCACGCAAGGTAGGCAGTGCCAAAGACAAAAATGGAGATCCAGGCAAAATACTTTTTGAATACTTGATTTGAGACGGAACACTTTCAACTGGGGATGGAGGAATTAAAAAAAGACTTGGGAGATGAGATGATCTCCCTAGTTGCTACTGCTTTTTCCTTCCTCAGATGTATGTGTCTATGTCGTATGCCTTCAGTTCCCCTGAGGACAGGGACTATTTTGTACTTTACCTTTGTATCTTCAGGAACTAACATAGTGCTTTCTGTATGGTACATGCTTAATGAATATTGTTGAATTGGATTGGATAAAAGTGGTATCTGAGCTGAACATTGAGGGAAGATGAAGATTCTGGAAAGGATGAATTAAGAGGAAATATAGTATGGTGGATGGATGGCCTGTGCAAATGGCACAAGGCCAAAAAAAGGACATTTTGAGTGTGGAGAACAACTTGTGGTCTGGTCTTGCTGAAAAATAGAATGAGTGAAGGGTAATAAGAGGCATCTAAGGTTGATTACAAGATTGGGCAGGTCCTTAATACCAATCTATGAGGTCTGTATTTTATCCCAGAAGCATTGATAGGGAACCACTGAAGATTTGTTTTGGGGAGTGAAATACTTGGGGTGGGACTTTCAGAAGATTATTTTGTTAGCTGGGTGGAGGAGGAAGGAAGGAAGGAAAAAATTATTAATCATTTCCTGTGAGCAAAGCACTATGCTATATGCTGGGGATAAAAAGAGAAAAGCAAAATGGTCCCTACTCTCAAGGAGCTTATATTCTAATGGCATAAGTAATACATATGGAAGGAAGGATTCAGCTCCAAGTCTTATGGAAGGGTTTCCTGGTCCTTAGGGTAGAAATAGTAATGCCTCTTTAATGTCATTTTTTTGTATCAGTGTCTGATGTTGAATAAGTCAGTAATGCTGGCAGTGCTCAAAGGGGGAAGGGAAAGGGAACAACCATTAAGCACTACTTATATGTCAGGAACTGTGACAAGTGTTTTACAAATATTATCTAATTTGTTCCTCACAACTACTCTGTGAGGGTATAGTAACAATTTTTCTAGCAGCTACTGTGGCTGTGTAAAACCAACAACAATCAGCACACAGAAGGCCGCTAACACAGGTTCTTTTGAAGTGAACACAATCTTACTTTAATCAAGCATATATCTATATCTATCTATCTATCTATATATATATATATATATACATATATATATATATATATATACATATACATATATACTCACTTAGTTCAGGAGGAAAAGCCAGCACCCTGAACTTCAGAGCAAATACAAACAAATTACAAACAGAGACAATATAAACAGACCAAATCACAATTCATAGTTACCAAGAAAGCATCAACATCTGGGTTTATGAGCCGGGGGCTCTTAAAATGCCTGCCCAGAGTCCCCTGCCACTCTTCCAGTGACTGAGAGCCCCAAGGGTCCAAAGCCAACTTTGGATCTTATATACCCGTGTCAGGGCCCAATGGATTCTTGCCTAATCAGCAAAAGGGTGTGGGCCTGGGGCTTTGCACCTAGTAAGGCTTAATCAAAGCATTTGATTACTTTATTATTTCTAGTAGAGAAAATAGTAAAAAAAGTCCCAACTTAATTGCCAATACAGAGGGAAATGCTATGATTATCCCCATGTTACAGATGAGAAAACTGAAGCAGATAGAGGTTAAGTAACTTACCCAGGGTCTCTATCCAACTGCTCCACCAAGTTGTTGTGTTGAATCTATTTGAGCCCTTTCAATTTGGACCTTCTACGACTAAGAAGCCTGCCCTTGCCTTCTAGCTGAGAGTGAAGTCTTCATATAGTGAATAAACAACACATTGTACTTCTCTTCAACAAATTTATTAAATATTTAATAAGCATCCATTAGGTACAGGACACTGCTAAAAGAAGAAGGTAGAGAGGGAAATGGGAAGGAAGAGGACAAAAACAGAGAAAGTGTTGTCTCTGCCTTCATGGGACTTAGAGTCATGGGGGGAGGGGAATAAGATACACCCCCCAAAAATACTTATTATGTGTGTGATCTGTTATATATTACAGATACATTACATATTTTATTTATAATTTACAGAGGAAGTGCCCTGGAGGGGGCATTTATATATGATAATGACATTATAATAAGCCTCTCTACATCATAAGTTCACCTAAAGGCCAGCTTTTGCTATTACTGCATAGGTGCCTATTTAAGGAAATTCCCTTCTATTGTCGTGGGGGCCACATCCTGCTCAAGCATCCTGGTAGTGCTGCTTTCTGATTGGCCAGCTATTGTGGTCCTGAGACTAGATGGATGTGGTTGTGGTTGAATGAGCACACCTGCTGTTTCTGTGGGAAATATGAGGAATAAGTCTAGGGCAGTGGCTAGCTAGAGGCAGTGGCTGGCATTCCATCATGTGAACATACCTATTGTTCTGGTGAGGCAGTGAGGCATATATAAGGAAGTTAGGGTATTGATGGGGAGGGTGGGGGACAGTGGCTAGCTAGGTAGGGGCAGTGGGCCTACTGTCCAATGAGTCCTATGATTGAATCTGGGGGCCTGTGGTATGGCTAAAGCCAGATTGTGTGGTTAAATCAGGACATGTCTGATGTTCAGTGAGGCCCATATGGAAGTTAGAATATTGGGGCCATGGGCAGCTTTATTTGGATTCCATCAGGAGCACTAAAAAATAAAATGACAGTCAAGGCTAAAGAGGATGGTCTTCCCTGCGGGAAGATCAGGGAAGTCATCAGTGGAGAAGGGGACATTTGAATGAACTCTAAAGGATGGTAAAGAGAAGGAAGAAGGAAGATGTTCAAAGTATAGGAAGAAATGGAAGCAAAAACAAAGACAAGAAAGTACAGGCACGTTGGGGAACAGAGAGTAAGAAGTTCAGTTTGGCTAGACTAAAAGACCAAATGGGACCATAAGAGCGGCCATTAGCAGCCATAACTGCACTCTCTTTCAGCATTTCCTGTGACATAACTTCCTTTTCCTATCAGGAAGCTCCTCCCACCACATGTGACTTAGGCTTCCTAAGCAGGTCACATGGCCTATTAATGGGTGGGAAGGATCTTCAACTATAAGTTGCTACGACAATGCTCAGCAGAGGAGTTCCACATTAAACTCGGTAAGCAACAGGGAGCCATTAAAGACTTTTCAAGAGAAGGATGACATGATCTGTGCATAAGTAAGATTAGTATGAAGGACAGGCTGGCGGTGAGGTTGCATTTTCATTATTTTTGTTTTTGTTGAGTCATTTTCAGTTGTGTTGAACTTCATGACCCCATTTGGGGTTCTCTTGGTAGAGATACTACAATGTTTTGTCATTTCCTTCTTCAGCTCGTTTTATAGAAGAGGAAACTGAGGTGAGCGGGGTTGAGTGACTTGTCCAGGGTTTCAGAGCTAGTAACCGAGGACAGATTTGAACTCAGGATGATGAGTCTTCTTGACTCCAGGCCTGGCACTGTGCCACCTAGCTACCCTAATTTTCATTGTACTTTGCATTATAATTATTTGGAGTTTTCTTTTCCTCTCTGACTATGGAAGGGGAAAAGACACTGAAGGCTATGTTATTTAATGCCCTTATTTCACAGCTGAGGCCCAAGGACATGAAGTACCCTTTCCAAGGTCACACAGGGGGTCAGTGTCCCAGATAGAATCTGGACTCAGTTTCTCTAATTTCAGAGTCAATGTTCTCTTCCCATTGTGTAAGCATCCCCTTTTAGGCAATGGGGGGCTATGGAATCTGATGTCATTACAAGTAGGCACTTACCGAAATTGGCTTCAGAGCTTGAATGAGCTATGATCGCAGCATGCTGGTTTGACACTTGGAGAGTGTGCTGGATTTGCAACTAAAAGGCCTGGGTTTGAGTCCTTGCTGTCAGTAAACTGTGTGACTGCCCAAGTCGTTAGCTGAAATGGGCCTCAATTTCCTTGTCTGGACAATAGAGATAATAATAACTTCATTCCCTCCCTCACAGAGTGATTGAAAGGAGTTAATGGATGTAGAGCTCTTTGTAATCACATGTTATACGAACGTCAGCCTTCTGCCCCAATCCATGCCCCTGCTGCAACAAAGAAAAAGGAATTCATCCAGCTCTAACAATCTGTGAATCAAACTAATTAATGCTAATTTGATAGCCAGCTAGAGTTTGACCCATCCAAGTAATATTCTCACCTTAAATTAGTGAAAACTGGTAATTCTATTGTTACTAACCTAAGGGGTAAAGATTAATGGACTGGGAATTGGGAGGCCTGAGTTCTAAGACTGGTTGTGCCATTCCCAAGCTGTGTGACCCTTGATCTTTCTGCTTGTAGGTTTCCTATCTCTGTAAAAAGAAGGAGGTTGAACTTGGTGCATCAAAGGGTCCTTTTTTGTACCAACCTTCTCTGGGTCTGAGAATGCTAATTGCCTCGTGCTGAGTTGCCTATCCTATCTGAAAGTAGAGACCCTCAGCTTGCTGTCTGCCTTTGTTTAAAGTGTTTGATGATGTTTTTCAAAGTCAGAGATTTTCCCACAAAAGATAGAACAATGTTGCCTTAGGCAAAATAAAGGGGAGGAAGAGGATATGGGGCTAGGGGACCTCAAAGCAATCAAGAGGAATGCACCATACAAAAAGGAAAGAAAAAAAATCAGGTGAGCTAATAACAGCATAAAAGGGGAAAAGTGCCCAAAGAGAATGTAAACATTGATATATTGTAAATTCTATCATTCAGGGATGGTTGCTGAGTTTTGAGAGTTTCTCTGCCTTTTGCTCCTCCCCAGACTTTACTGATTTGGTGGAGTTCTTTCTGTTCCCTCCCTCAGTGAAAGAAGAGCACAGGACTCTGAAATCAGAAAACCTGGGTTCAAATCCCATCTCTGATTCTGCGTGACCTTGGACAAGTCACCTATCTTTCCTAGACCTCTGTCTCCTGGTTTAGACTAGATTACATCTAAGTTCCCTTCTAACAACTGATTGCTGATATATGATTTTGAAGAAGCAGTTGACCGCAGGGAGATATGAGAAGGGTCTACCCACTTTGAAACTTAGCCTTTTACTTCTGAGAAAAATATGAGCAGCATACTCCTAGAAGACATATATGTGTGCAAGAGAGAGAGATGCGCCTACTGCCCTTGCTGCCCCAGTAGCAACTCTCTTTAAGGGATGGCAGTCTGATACTTATTAGAAGAGAATGATAATAAAAGCTATTCACCTCAAGTGCAAAGATTCACCTTACAAAGATGCTTGAAACACAAAACAAAAAACTCTAAAAATTCATTGTAAAGTAAGTAAGAAAGAGCTAGAGCAAAAACAGATTCTGGGGGGGTGGAAACTCATAAAATGAAGAATTAGAAACTGATGAAGATAAAGGAAAGGAGCCTTGAACAAATAAATTAATTTCTGGGCTAAGCTGTGGAATTTCTTCCTTTCTTCCTTCTCATTTCTGCCATTGGGAAGCAAATGGCACATGGAATATTATGTAAGTAGCCCATCAAATCACAAATGTATACTTGCTTAGGCCTGAAAGGCTTATATTTCTGTGTTTTGAGGGATCCCATTTTCACTAATATTCTTCCTAATATTTTTTTCAGATTCACCCTGTTTTGTCCATTTTAACTAAAAGCTTGATATGAATCTCAATTGCAACAAACTTGAACTAGCCTTCCTGTTTTGTTCTCTTCCCAATCTTATCCATCATACACACTTCAATAGGAATCATCCTCTTTAAGTATTCACATGATTACTTCTTTGCTTAGAATCCTCTACCAGGAGTGGGGAACCTGTGGCATCGAGGCCACATGTGGCCCTCTAGGTCCTCACATGTGGCCCTTTAGCTGAATCCAAACTTCACAGAACAAATCCCCTTAATAAAAGGATAAGAAAAGGCCCTTTTGACTGAGTCCAAATTTTACAGAACAAATCCTTTCATTAAGGGGATTTGTTCCGTGAGGTTTGGATTCAGTCAAAGGGCCACATTTGAGGACCTAGAGGGGCATATGTGGCCTCAAGGCCACAGTTTCCCCACCCCTGCATGCTTCCCAGACCAAATTAAACCTCCTAATTGAAGACGTAAATGTTTCTGCACACATTTCAATTCTGCCACTTACCCACTGTGTAACCTGAACAATTTGCTTCATCTCTATAGGACCAGATTTCTAATCTGTAAAATGAGGGACTCAAAAGCTCCTTCTGGTGCTAAATTACTGTGAAATTTCCAAGAGTCCTGTGAATTTAACTCATTCCTTCTTACCTCCAAACTTTCCTACCATCCATTCCTCCCAAATAGAATTCTTTCTTTCCTTAAAAATGTCCCTTGTTTACTTTAAATTATCTATGATCTCCACACCCACCCCCCGTGCCCAGCTCCATCAATGTTTTACACAGTTATATATCATTGTGCAGCTTTCATTGGTTATATCTTTTTTTTACTTTGTTCACAGATTCATAGTAGTAGTGTTTTCCTCTGTCTCCCCCGTTAGATTGGAAAATTCTTTAGAGAAAGAACTCTATCTTACCCTTAATTTAATATCCCCCTCATATTGTTTAATATATTTAACTACACTCACCTTACAATGAGCATTCTGAGTTAATAGGCAATTATTAATTGAGTGTGTTCCATATACTTAGCACTGTGAGAGATAGAGAGGGAAAAATGAAAGAAATGGTGCCTTCCCTAAGGGAGTTTACAGACCGAGTAAACATTCTTGACCTATGTGCTCTGTGGATAGATTTCAGGGGTCTGTGAAATGGAATGGGGAAAAATATATTTTAATTAACCTGTGGTTTCCTTTGTAATCCTGTATGTTCTATTTTATGCATTTAAAAACGTGATCCTAAGAAGGGGTCTGTATACCCCACTGGATTGTCAAAGCAATCGATGACACGAAAAGAGTTAAGGAAGGACCCCCAATCTAAGGGATGACTAGTTGTACATACGAATGAATTAGTTCATGATCGGTTAGTCTATCAACAAGAATTTTAAAGCATTTACTATGCTGTGTACAAGGAACACAAAAGCAGAAGCAGCCCCTGCCCTCAAGGAGTTTACATTCTATCAGGAAAACAGGTGCGCATATTAGAAAATTTTTAAAAAAAAGAGCACAAGGTAATTTCAGGGGCTGAGAGGTACTAGAAGCTGAAGGGATCAGGAAAGGTATAATGTAGAAAGTACTACTTGATCTGTACTTTGAAGGAAGATAAGAATTCAAGAGAATATATATACATATATGTGTGCAAGAGAGAGAGATGATTATTTCTTATATTGATAACCAATTATTGAATTGGGACTAAAGTGTTTCCTCTTCCTATTTCCTCATTCAGAAATTAGCCCCAACAAGCCTTTGAAGAGCAGGGCTGATGATAAGATGAAATCTTGAGCAGACACACCCCACTGGGAAAACTCAGATCTGATCAGAAGCTAAAGAAATTTTGGTTTAGGTGGATTGGCAGATTGTGGCCCATTGTGTTTTAGTCAAACAAATATAGGTGGAAGTGGATTCCCCGTTTTGTCTAGGTTACCCTAAATGGGATGATATGGTTATAGATAAGTCTTTTTGACCAAGACTGAGTGATCAGAGTCACATCCCCAGCCCCTCATTAGAATAAGCTGACCTCTCACTATAATCTTCATTCTATCATTAATTATTAACCAATTAGGGTTGATTGCCACATGTCAAGGATGCCCAGTCTTCTAACAACATTTAAGTGTTGAGTGGGTTCCTTGGCGGGGGGGGGGGGGGGGGTCTTTGGTTTAGGAGAGACAGCCAAATGATCCTTTTATTAATTACTTACAGCCATAATTAATAAAATGATTGTTAATTACCCAGAAACTGTCTCCTGAACTTTTATATGTTACAGTGTATATACATGTTTATGCACACATATGTATGTGTATGTATAAATGTGTGGGAGTGACCTTGTGCCCCATCTTGCCCAGGCTAGAAATGAAGTGGCCCTCACTGGCCTGTCCTACTGCTGATTAACCTGATCTTTGATCTTTTTTTCTACCTAAGCTGGTTTATGGCTCCATAAGCATTGGGGATGTCTCCAAGATGGTTTAGGACTTATTCAGGATACTCAATAGGCTTAGCCCTGCTGCACCTCAGAACTCCTGAACTCAAGGGACCCACCAGACTCGTTCTTCTTAGTAACAAGGATCTTAGACCTGTTCAGCACACTCCCTAAGTATTATATGAAGTTCAGATGAGGGATAGCTCATTGGAGGTTGGAAGAGTGTGAGGAGGCTTCATGAAGGAAGTGAGATTTGATACTAAGATCATAGATTTAGAGCTGAGAGGGACCTTAAAGGACATCTGATCCAAGTCCTTCGTTTTACAGCTGAGGAAAGTGAGCCACAGAAAGGGCAAATTTGGCTGACCCATAGTCACACAGATAGGTAGGAAATGTATGAACTGGGATTCAGACTCTGTTCCTCTGACTCAAATTCCAGAGCTCTTTCCACTACATCATGGTCTTTAAAAGACAAGGATGTGCTAGTGGACAGCTCCAAATTAATGTTCTGTAAGATATCTCAGATGCAACTATTCTTCCCACTAAGTGTTCCCTCCTTCTTGACTTCCTTATTGATGTAGAGGGTACCACCTTCTTCTAGTCACTATGGCTCATGACCTCAGAGACATTCTTGATTCTTTCCTTTCCCTCATCCCTCACATCCAATCACTTCTGCTAAGAATTCTTTCTCTGTAATATATTTGCAGTCATCCCTTTCTCTTTGTACAGATGCTAATTACCTCTCACCTAGACAATTACAATACTCACCTAGTTGGTTCCCTTGCATCAAGCCCCTTTCCTCTCTAATCCATCCTCCACACAGTTACCAAGCTGATAGTCCTAGCTACAGTCTACTATTTTATGATTTTATATATATATATATATATATATATATATATATATATATATATATATATATATATATATATATATATATATGTGTGTGTGTGTGTGTGTATATATATATATATATATATATGTATGTATACCAAATTTACTTTATATTCTAGCCAAACTGGCCTCCTTGCTGTCCTTTCTACCTCCAATTTCATATCCCATATCCATGGCTTTGCATAGACTATCCTCCATGCCCGGTATATACTCATTCCTCAACTGTCTCAGAGAATAACTCTCTTCAAAGCTCAGCTCAGGGGGGCAGAGCCAAGATGGCAACTGGAAAGCAGGGACTAGCGTGAGCTCCCCGCCAAGTCCCTCCAAAAACCTATAAAAAATGGCTCTGAAACAATTCTAGAACTGCAGAACCCACAAAATAGCAGAGGGAAGCAGGGCTCCAGCCCAGGACAGCCTGGATGGTTGCTGGGTGAGGTCTATCCCACATGGAGCTGGGAGTGCAGCAGAGCCCAGCATGGGCTGTGCGGACCAACCAGACCAGGACCCAGACCTAAATCAGTGAGCTGCAGCAGTTACCAGACTTCTCAACCCACAAACACCAAAGACAACAGAGAAGGTTAGTGGGAAAAGCTGCTGGGGACAGGGTGACAGAGTTCGCAGTTCAGCCACTGCCCCGGTGGCAGTGGAGGTGGGGCAGCTATAGAACTACAGCTACAGTTGCTTCTGGCCCCAGGCCCACCCTGTGGGAGGAATTGAGTGGCAGAGCAGAGCAGGAGTACAGAGCCTGCTGAAGTTCTAAGTCCAGTCCTGGTTGGGGATTCTTGGGGAAGGAGGAGTGCTGGTGTGGCAGAGCTGGCACATCCCCTCAAGCTTGGAACAAAGTACTCTTTACTCTACAAGCAGTCATACCCCACTGAAAAACTCAAGGGTCAAGTAAGTTGGCTGGGAACATAGCCAGGCAGCAAAAATGCACTCAGATTCAGTCTCAGACTTTGGAATCTTTCTTTGGTGACAAAGAAGACCAAAACATACAGCCAGAAGAAGTCAACAAAGTCAAAGAGCCGACAACAAAAGCCTCCAAGAAAAACATGAACTGGTCTCAGGCCATGGAAGAGCTCAAAAAGGATTTGGAAAAGCAAGTTAGAGAAGTAGAGGAAAAATTGGGAATAGAAATGAGAGTGATGCGAGAAAACCATGAAAAACAAGTCAATGACTTGCTAAAGGAGACCCAAAAAAATACTGAAAAATACACTGAAGAAAACAACACCTTAAAAAATAGGCTAACTCAAATGGCAAAAGAGCTCCAAAAAGCCAATGAGGAGAAGAATGCCTTGAAAGGCAGAATTAGCCAAATGGAGAAGGAGGTCCAAAACACCACAGAAGAAAATACTACCTTAAAAATTAGATTGGAGCAAGTGGAAGCTACTGACTTTTTGAGAAATCAAGATATTATAAAACAGAACCAAAGGAATGAAAAAATGGAAGACAATGTGAAATATCTCATTGGAAAAACCACTGACCTGGAAAATAGATCCAGGAGAGATAATTAAAAAATTATTGAACTACCTGAAAGCCACGATCAAAAAAAGAAGCCTAGATATCATCTTTCAAGAAATTATCAAGGAGAACTGCCCTGATATTCTAGAGCCACAGGGCAAAATAGAAATTGAAAGAATCCACCGATCACCTCCTCAAATAGATCCCAAAAAGAAATCTCCTAGGAATATTGTTCCCAAATTCCAGAGCTCCCAGATCAAGGAGAAAATACTGCAAGCAGCCAGAAAAAAACAATGTGAGTATTGTGGAAACACAATCAGAATAAAACAAGATCTAGCAGTTTCTACATTGAGATCGAAGGGCTTGGAATACGATATTCCGGAGGTCAGTGGAGCTAGGATTAAAACCAAGAATCACCTACCCAGCAAAACTGAGTATCATGCTCCAAGGCAAAATATGGATTTTCAATAAAATAGAGGACTTTCAAGCTTTCTCAGTGAAAAGACCAGAGCTGAAGAGAAAATTTGACTTTCAAACACAAGAATCAAGAGAAGCATGAAAAGGTAATCAAGAAAAAGAACAAGAAAAAGAAATTGCAAGGGACTTACTAAAGTTGAACTGTTTGTTTACATTCCTACATGGAAAGATTATGTGTATGATTCATGAGACCTCAGTATTAGGGTAGCTGAAGGGAATATGCATATATACATATATATATATATATATATATATATATATGTGTGTGTGTGTGTGTGTGTGTGTATGTGTGTGTGTATGTGTGTGTGTGTGTATATATATATATATATATATATAGAGAGAGAGAGAGAGAGGGCACAGGGTGAGTTGAAGATGAAGGGATGATTTCTAAAAGAAATAAAATCAAATTAAGGGATGAGAGAGGAATATATTGAGAGAGGGAGAAAGGGAGAGATAGAATGGGGTAAATTATCTCACATAAAAGTGGCAAGAAAAGGCAGTTCTGTAGGAAGAGAAAGGCCGGTAAGGGGGAATAAGTGAATCTTGCTCTCATCAAATTTGACCTGTGGAGGGAATACCATACATATTCAACTGGGTGTCTTACCCCACAGGAAAGAAGGAGGAAGAAGATAAAAAAGGGGGGATGATAGAAGGGAGGGCACATGGGGGAGGAGGTAATCAAAAACAAACACTTTCGAAAAGGGACAGTGTCAAGGAAGAAAATTCAATAAAGGGGGATAGGTTAGGAAGGAGCAAAATATAGTTAGTCTTTCACAACATGAGTATTGTGGAAGGGTTTTACATAATGATACACATGTGGCCTATATTGAATTGCTTGACTTCTTGGGGAGGGTGGGTGGGAGGGGAAGAGGGGAGAGAATTTGGAACTCAAAGTTTTTGAAAACAGATGTTCAAAAACAAGATACACAGGCAATGGGGCATAGAAATTTATCTTGCCCTACAAGAAAGTAAGGGAAAAGGGGATGGGAGGGGAGTGGGGTGACAGAAGGGAGGGCTGACTGGGGAACGGGGCAACCAGAATATACTCCATCTTGGAGTGGGAGGGAGGGTAGAAATGGGGAGAAAATTTGTAATTCAAGCTCTTGTGAAAATCAATGCTGAAAACTAAATATATTAAATAAATTAAATTTTTAAAAAAAAAGCTCAGCTCAAGTGCCAACTCCTACAGAAAGCTTGTGCTAACTCCATTTGCTCGTGATAGAGTAGGAAGAGATTACAGAGTTGTGAAAACTAGGCAGAAATGATAGGTAATAGGGAGCTATTGATGATTTTTGAACAAGAGAATGACGTGATAAAAGCTTCTATCTCTAAAAACAGAGAATTCAATAGACAGTGAAGCCAGGTTTTTTCAGTGATTCATATTTGAGGGGATAGATGCTTGAATGATGGTGATAGGAATGGATATGAAGAAGCAGGAAGAGATAGGTCAAAGTTCCAAGGAAGAATCAGCAGAGCTTATTGACTGATTGATGACTAGTTTGGTAATCCACGTTCTCAAATTCCTTGATTTTATTTTGTTTCAACATTGTATCCCATCCCACCTCAGACTTACACCCCAAGAATGAGCAAGGACTGTTTTTATTTTGTCTTCCCCCTGCCACTGTCCCTGCCAAATGATAGGCACTTAATGAGTACTAACTGAATTAAATTGAATTGGATATAGGAAGAGAAAGTTTGATTGAAGAATGAATTCAAATTGCTTCAAGGCTTAGAGCTTGTATAACTTGGGGACATAGTGCTGTCATTTGCAAAAATAGAGAAATCAGGATAGAGACGGTTGACAAAAGTGTGGAAAGTGAGATGATAAATTCACTTTTGAATACGTAAAGTTTGAAGTGATGTCAGGATGTGGAAATTAAAAGTATATAATCAGGAATTAGGGATATAGGACTGGAATTTGAATGAGAAGATAGAGATTTCAGTGTTAATAAAATGAAATTAATATCAGAAACCATGAGAATGAATGGATTTTGAAAGACAGAGTTTATATGGAGATGAGCAGAGGCTTGTAAAGAAAGTAAAGGAGTAGTTACATAAGATAAAAACTAAAATAGTTTAATGTTATTGATGGTATGGAAGAAGGAAAATTCAAGATTATTCTTTAAAACGTACCCAGGCAGCGGTCATACAGGTGGCTAAGATACAAGAATGTGCTAAAGGAACTGGATATATTTAACTTGAGAAGATGGATATTGACGTGGGGTGGGGGAGGGGATGGGCATGATAAGTGTCGTCAAGTTTTTGAAGGGCTATTAAACATGTTCTACATGACCTCAGAAGGCACCACTAAGCCCAGTGGGTAGAAATGAAAGAGAAGTGCATGTCTTATCAACATTAGGAAAATCGTCCTTGTGATTTGACCTGTGCAAAAGTGGAATCGGCTGTCCAGTAAAAGTCAAAAATTTTTCCAATCACCCTAATGTCTTTGGAGGCTGGATCACCATTTCTCATGGATTTTACTGGGAGGATTTCTACTCAATTACAAATTGACATAGGTCACTTCAGAGGTCCCTTCAAACTCTTTATTTCTGTGAAATCACCATTTGATCTCTTCTTGGTACAGTCTCTTATTACACCAGAGGGCCTTTGGGCTCAAAACTAGTATTTTATTCTGTTTTCCCTCCATTACTTTTTATATTTTCTGACCTTACATCTACATGTTTCTGTAATAGTTTCAGTAGCAAATAGGGGGAGGAAAATCTATTCCCTTTATCACTTAAATGTGCTGAATACAAATGTAGGAATAAATAAAACTCCCCATAGGAACATTAGTAAAAATAAAAGACTTTTTTCAGCTTCTAGCCCTGGAATTGAATCATTTTGTCATTTTTATTCTTGGTCAAGCATAAGCAAAGTTAAATACTGTGACAACAGGTATGGAGAAGTCAGGAGTGAACTCCTACCCCGTTCTCTGTCCACGTTATATTTAGATTGACCTTTCCAGGACATCCTAAGAGCAGCTTTGAAAAATACCACAGCTCGTGTCAACTTGTATAGGACATGGAAACACCAAGTGCTTCTAGCACAGATGTTATTATAATTGTGATTTATTGGGAAAATCTAGTATTCTATAAACCCAGCTGTGATGAAATTAGAATAGATGTGATGTGTTAGGACTTGCAGTTCTAGGGTTTACAGCAATGTTCTTCTTTATATTTCCTTTTAAGTGGTATTCATTTGGGGCTTTAATAATATATTTTATTACTAATTCACCTGCATTTTTCTTGTTCAAACCATAGCCTGTATTCTAGTACTGAAAGATTTTTTTTAGTTTATGGCAGTGGTGAATCTAAGCTATAAAAATGCTTTGGTTACAAACTTATGTAAAATGAAGTTCTGTGTGTGTCACTAGGTGCTATCATCACAAAGGGTAGAAAGTTAATTGTAAAAAAAGTCAAAGATTAGGTTAATATTACTAGCTACATTTATTCCTCAACTTTTTAAAAATTCTATATATTTATAGAGAGGTAATAGGTCATGGCAGGTAGAAGGTCAGCCTTATATTTAGAAAAGTCAGAGTTCAAATACCACTTATGACGCATACTAGCTATATGACCATGAGCAAGTCACTTATCAGTGCCCTCAGGCAACACTCTAAGTTACAAATGGATTGCTGATCTCTCTAGGTAAATGGAGTTTCTAATCTAGGAGTTGCCTATACTGCTAAAATCACAGAACTGGGCTAAAACAATTAGTAATATTAATAAGTAGTTCACAAAAGAGAAATAATCACTTGGGCTGGAACTGTTTGCCCTTTATCCTTCTCTAAATTCCTATCAATTATCCTGCCTACTAGTCTTTTTTTAACTTAAATTACGCATTTTAAGTAAAATGGAATGCTGGTGGTATATGTACTGTAGTCAGATACTTCAAAAATAAAAAGTGTATTTTATATCAACCCAGGTCTTCTTGACTCTGAGACCAGCTACCTCTAATCAAATCAGCTAGGTAATCTCACTTTATGTTTCTTCTTCTTGTTATTCTGAGACAGAAATAATAATAATAATGATAATGATAAAAAAAAGTACCAGCATAGGAATGTGAGTCTACATATTCCCAAATCTAAGTTAGTTTTTTTTAAATCCATTTCTTTCTGCTTTCCAGAGGTTAATTTTAAAAAAGGTATGGTATCAACTCTCTAGAATTTTCATTCCATAAAAATGAGATAGTTTCACCACTGGTTATCATTAGATTGTAAGCTCTCTGAGGCAGGGAACTGTCTTTTGCCTCTTTTTGCATCCCCCCAGAGCTTATCACAGTCCCTGACACATAGTAGGTGCTTAATAAATGTTTATTGAATTGGACATCTGCCACTGGTCACAGGAATTGTCACCATACTCTACCGATTTGTCTCATAAGCGTTACATACGTGTGTGTAAACACACACATATATGCTATACTATATACAGATAATATATTACACACATACATTCTATACACATATACCACATGTATATATAATATTTATGTTATATACATACATACACACATATATAATAAGAGTTCTTGTATTGAAACTCAAAATTTGAAACATGAGCTGTCTAGGGAAATTGTAATGAATGGTTCCTCCACCTTGCTCCAAGTTGATGAAGTATTAAATAAGAGTCTGTTGTAATGACAGTAGGGAATGAAACAGGATTTAAGTAACAGATGTCCAATTGGAAAGAAAAAAAACACCATTAAAAATGATGATGAAGCATCCCAGGGACTAAAATATTAAACCATTAGAACCTCTGTATTTATAATCATTAGCCAAGAAACATTAAACACTGGCCTAAAGGAATATAATATTTCTACAATTAATGATATGAAACTTGCAAAAGAAAATATAAAGAAGGATGCCAAGAACAGACAGCTGCTCTGTGTGCATTTGGAATATGACACCTTTTCTGAGGTAGATGAAATTATTTGTAAAATGATTGAAAAAGTTAGTGAAATGTATCTGAATGTAAAAAATTTCTTTCTAGTGATACAAAAGATGTCAATCCAGAATATATTAACAGAGTCACCCTGATCCCAGGAAATAGACACTGATAGGTAGAGGCAAAATTTTAGAATCTTCATTCTCACACTCCGTGCTGGAACGGAGCTAACTGACTTTGATCTGTTAGTTGATTCTGCCCCCTGAACTTGTTATCAATGATCATAAATTGTGTGATGTTCTCCCAGTGAGGAGGAGCGAACACCATGTTTGTAAGCATTTTAATTAAGTAGATTGAAGTTATCAGCATACCCTCTTCTCCAAGGATTCAAAGATTAGTAAAAAACCAAAAAGAAATTTCTGCAGTACTTTATGGTTTACAAACAAATATTTTTGTCACCATTTTACAGGTAAAGTACATGAATTTACTTCCTAGTAACATAGCTGATAATGGTCACTATAGTGTGTTCATGAAATGCTTTTAAGATTTACAAAGGGCTTTCCTCATAACGACTGTTTTTGAGGGAAGGGGGGAGGAAAATATTATTCTCCTTTTATAGATGAGGAGCTTGAGACATTATGAGATTTTCCTGTGGTCACGGTTTATGCGTGTTGAAGCCAGGATTTAAACTCAAGGCTTCTGATGCCAAGCACCATATTCTTTCCGCTACATTGTGATGATTTCAACCCCATCCCAACAACTTCAATGATTGGAGGGGAGGGGAAATCAGGCCCCTATTATTAGAATTCCAGAACTAAGGTTCCGAGAATGTAGCCCCTCTCTTAGTTTCATCTCAATCTTTGCTTGCTCAAACCATTCCAGACAGATGGGTTCTGAAGGAGCTCCAGATGATCCACAGTGTCATTTTCACCATCAACCTGACTGCTTACATATACTAAGGCAACAAGGTAACTGCCACGATATTGAAAGGGGCTGTCTCTAGATTTCACTCACCAAAATAATGAAGATAATCTTAGTTTTAAGACTTTGTTTCTGATAAGCAAGGCTGTCTTAAATTAAAAGTGTCTTATCCCTTCTCCTTGGCTGAGATGAATACATTGTTACAGTGATTCTTATTGTTGTTATCACTGTTGTTTTTGTTGTTATTATTATGGTACATTTCCTAGGAGAATTCATTCTCTTAACATTCAGAATTGTTTGATTAAAAGAAAAAGCTTCAGTCATCATCAACTCCTGTTGCTTTAAAAATAGGTCATGAAAGACTATTGAGTTTTATCTAATCCAGCTGGTCAGGAAAAGATACTGGGGTCATGGTAGACATTTTGTTCCATCTTAGATCATATAATCATAGATTTTGAGCATAAGGCCTTTGATATCATCTAGATCAATAGTATTAAATAGATGTGGGGGCCATTTAACTGTACATAATAGTCCCTACAGGTCACATATTGACTTAATTTTAAAATGTAATATTATCTACGTGTTACTGTATCTTTTTGTTGTCATTGTTATTAAATATTTGCCACTTACATTTTAATCTGGTTCATTCAGCAGCCACAGGCCATATGTTTGACACCTCTGATCTACCAAGATCAATCTACTATAATAAGATGGTCTTCTTTTTTCTCTCTAGACATTCTCCTACTCACTCTTTAAAGAGGATTCATATTATAGTGAACAATACATTAGCTGTGAGTCTATTGGTTCAATCTGTTGATTAGGCATGAATTCTAGATTCAGATCCTTACTCTTACATGTACTATTTATGTAGCCATAGATATATCACTCAGCTTCCCTCAGTTTCTTCATCTATTTGGGGTAATAAAATGGGCATATAGCTATCCTCAGAGTCAGGAAGTTGGTTCAAGTCCCATCTCTGATCTATACTAACTTTGTGACCCTGGGCAAATCACATAAGTTCTCATGCTCTGGGCAGCATGCTAAGATTTTAAATTGTAAAGCAGATTCCAATCAGCATTCATCAAGAGATTTTCCTCTTTGATAGTTCTGGGAATTACATTGGAATGGCTGAATAAGTTATGGTATATGATTGTGATGGAATACTACTGTGCTATAAGAAATGGTGAGCTTGACGATCTTAGAAAAACATGGATAAACTTGCACAAAATAGCAAAGACCACAATGAACAGAACCAAGAGAACATTGTATATAGAAACAGTAATATTGTTTTAAGAACAACTTTGAGCAAATAAGTCATTTTGACTATTATAAGTGCCCAAATTAACTACGAAGGTCATATGAAAGAAGACACCATCTCTATCCGGAGAAAGAACTGATAAACAGAAGTATGTACAGAATGATTTTATGTATATATACATACATATAGCCGTATGTATACACACATACGCATTTGTGTCTAATGGTAGCCATTTCTAGGGTGGGGGGACAGAAGAAAAAAATTTATATAACTTTATTATGTATTTTCAGCGAATAGCAAGAAGAGATTGCAGTTTCATGTGCAATCATCTTTTTAAAAATTATACTGTGTTATGGAAATGCTTGTCTTATTCCATAAATTAAAAAGAAAAAAATCACTCATTACCCCCCCAAAAAAAATTTTCATTAAATGTTTGTTTTGAGGTGAGGATCCAATAAGGTAACTATGTAAGGCAATTTGCAAAACTTGTAGCACTTTAATAATGTCAACTATAATAATAATCATTATTATTGCCATTATTATGAGGAGCCAAGAGACTCAAGTTCTGATTCTGATTTTCCCAAACTTGCTTTGTGACCATGAGCAAATCCTTCAAATCTTCTCTGGCACAATTTCTTCATGTTTCATATGAGATTAGACCAAATCTCCATTGTCCTCATGCTCATATCTCATGATGCTGTAATCAAGGTGAACACAAAGTTTTTCTTCTCTACTCATCATTTTGATAATGTCTTTTCACAGATCACAGAATCATAGACCTGGAAAGGAGCTCAAAATGCCCCCAAACAACTCTCTACCACTCAGTTACAAAGGAGCTGCCAATCTACATTTATGAAAGGAATTTCTACGCTTAAGAGTTCCTTGGGCGCTAATAAAACCACAGCTATAGTTCCTTCCCTCAACCTACAAAAAATACCCCAACCTACACTATTTATATACTGCTATATGTTGGGATAATGTTTTCACATCCACATTTCTCCTTTGATCCTCCCAATCTTCTGGGTTGGTAGTACCTATGTTACTAACCACAGCATAGAAAGAAGGAAACTAAGACCTAAAAGGGTTAAGTGATTTGCTTAAGCGAAGCTCCCAAGTGAGTGGCATAGCCAGACTTAAACCCGGGTCTTTGGATTCCAAATTCCATTCTCAATCTATTCCCCCAAACTACCTAAAGAGTTGAAAGAATCAAAACCTAACATATTAAAAAAAATTAAAAAGATGCCCTAAGTGAGAACTTTTTTTCAAAATTAAAAAAAAATTAATTAGAATGCCAACAAGTAGAAAAAGACATTTTAACAGCTTCAACATAGTTACCCTAAAAGGTAAACGATTGATAGCAAACATCAGAATAATAATGAACCAAAAGCTCAGATACCAATAAAAACACTGATCAAAGGTGTGTTAAGTATGATGAAATCTGACTATTGAACTTGGCTGGAATTAGTATAGGAATGGTCAATTAAATATTACAGAAAAATCCAGCGTGCTGAAGCTTTTATCTCTTACTTCATTCCAGAAGCCCATTTCATTGACCGCTTTTTTAGCTTGTGCTGCAGAGCAAAATCAATACAGAAACACTAAACAAAGACTTCTGAAAAGAAAATCAAACAGCAGGCAGAAGATGAAATCTTAAAAAGCTATCAGAGACGTAATAAAGAATTTAATACACCTCTAGCTTCCTTCAGACTTCAGCTCCAAGGCACTCAAACTTTCAGCCCAATAAAATCACTTAAATAAATATGTTACCAGGAGCAAAACTGTCCTTTGGCACAAAATATCCGAAAGGAAGAGAAGATTTGGGAAATGGCATAATTATTAGGTGTTGCCAGTATTTTCTTCTATTATTATTATTATTATCTGTGTCTGCTTAAGCTGACTAAGTGCTTTCGAATGAATTATCTCATTCGATCCTCATAAACAGCCCTGTCAGATAGATTGGCTCAGCATTATTGACCCTACTTTGCAGATGAGTAAACTCTATCTCAGAAGAACCATGACTTTCCCAGTTCACACAGTTGTGATATGGAAATGGGATTTTAACCTATTTCTATTCTACCAGAGATTCTCCACGTATGGGTGGAGTTTTTCAGTCATGTTTGACTTTTCGTGACCCCATTTGGGGTTTTCTTGGTAAGGATACTGGAGTGGTTTGCCATTACTTTTCCGGCTCATTGTACAGATGAGGAAACTGAGGCAAATAAGGTTAAGCGACTCGCCCAGGGCCACACACTAGTGATGTCTGAGATAAGATTTGAACTCAGGAACATGAGTCTTCCTGATGCCAGGGCCAGAGATCTGCCCACTGTGCCATCTAGCTACTCTCTTCTGTAGTTCTTGTCCTGCCTAGACTGACTTAACTAATCAGCATCTAATAAGGGCCTATGATGTCCCAGGCATTGTGCTAGGTAGGCGCTGAGAACACACATATAGGATATGAAACAATTGCAAATCTCATGGAGCTTGTATTCTCCTGAAGGAGATGATACAAAGCACAATAAATAGAGACAGCGTCTGTACTGGTCATTGCTTCGGCATAAGGAATCCCTAGGTGAGGAAACTCCCTCTCCCGATTCAAGGCAGCACCTTCTTTGCAACTTATATAGTCTTACAGAATTTCCTAGAACATTGAGAGGCAGTTAGGTAGCTTAGTAAATAGGGTGTGGGTCCTGGAGTCAGGAAGACTCTTCTTGAGTTCAAATCTGGCCTCAAATACTTAAGTAGCTGTATAACCCTGGGCAAATCACTTAACCCAGTTTGCCTCAGTTTCCTCACCCGTACAATGAGCTGGAAAAGTAATGGCAAACCACTTCAGTATCCTCACCAAGAAAACCCCAAATGAGGTCACAACTGAAATGACTGAGCAGCAAAAAGACTGTTGTGAAGTTAAATGACTCGCCTAGGATCACACAGCCAGTATGTTTCAAAAGCAGAAGGGAATAAGCATTTATATAACACCTAATGTACTATTGTGCAAAGTCCTGTGCTAAGCGTTTGGTTTTTTACAATTATCTCATTTGATCCTCAACAAGCCTGTGAAGTAGGTACTATTATCACCCGCATTTTACAGTTGAGGAAATTGAGGCAAACAAAGGTTTGAATGACTTGCCCAGGTTGACACAGCTAGTATCTGAGGCCGTAGTTCAGCTCAGGTCTTCCTGACTCCAGTCCCCAGCACTCTCTCCACTGTGCCACCAGCTGCCTCAGACCTTCAACCCTGACTTTGATGGCTTCAAGAACAGGCCATTAACCAAAAGCTGACACTGTGTTTAAGAATAAATATAAAGATAAATAAAGGAATTTTGAGATGGAGGACATTAGAAATTGGGGAAATCAAGAAAGGCTTCCTGTGGAAAGTGGTGCTTGAGTTACATCTTGAAGGAAAAGAGAGATTCTGTGGGTAAATGCTGAGGAGGGATGTAACCCAGCCATGGAAGATGAACAGGGTAGCAATGCAGCGGTGGCAGCAACTCCCAGAAATGAGAGATGAAGGGCCATGGATAAGAAACAGAGAGAAGGTTAGTTTGTCTGGATGACACAGTGTGAAAAGGGAGATGAGACATGAAGAGATTAGAAAGATTTATTGGGTCCCAGTTGTAAAGGGCTTTAAAAATGACAAACACAAGAGTTTCTATTTTACCTTAAAGGCAATATTTGTCCACTGGAGTTTATTGAATAGAAGCATGATATGGTCACATCTGCACTTAAGGAAAATAATTTTGGTCCCTACATGGTGAATTGGAGCAGGGACAGACTTGAGGCAGGGAGACCAATATAGAATCTCTTGCAACAGTCTAAGGCAGGAGGCACAAGAGCCTGCGTTAGGGTGGTGTCTATGTGAGTAAAAGAAAGAAATCAGATGTGAGAGATGTCATGGAGCTTAGAATTGGAAGGATTTGGATTTGGGAGGATTTAGTATGTGGAGTGAGGAAGTGTGAGGAGACAAGGCTAACATCAAAGTTACTGAAGTAGGAGACTGGAGGGATGGAGATGCCTTTAGCAGAAACAGCAAATAGATATTATGCATTTCATACCAATCTCGCTAGCTAGCTGCTACAAATGTATAAAATGCTTTTGTGATTAATAAAACATGGATTATTTAAGAGCTTTCCTGAATTAATAGTAGCTTCTCATATTTACTCAAATCAATGAATACTGTTAGAACCAAGGAATGCCCACATCGCTACTATCATGTGAAATTATGGTACATTTTTTGATGTTAAAAAGAGATTGTCTAAGACTTTCAATGTGAAAGACTGTGAAAAGTCACACAAGAGCCCAGATCTCTCACTTTTATTCCAATAGTGATCTAAAATGGGTGCTAAATATAGAGCTTCCTGATACTGTGCTTGCCTATTTATTATTCTCTACGCCATGTTGCCTCTCAATAGACCATATTGCTAATGAAAGCAACAAAAATCACATAATTATGTCAGTAGATTCAGAAAGTGCATTCAATAAAATACAGCACCCATTTCTATTAAAAAATATGAGAGTAAGTGGACTTTTTTATTATTACAAATAGTATCTCTAAAACTAAGAGCCAGCCTTATATGTAATAGAGAAACACCAGGAGTCTTTCCAGTAAGAGCAAGGGGAAAAAGAGGATGTCCATTATCACCACTACAATTTCACATTGCTCTACACACACGGCTATAATAAGATAAGAAAAAAAGAAATTGAGGGAGTGAGTGTGGACAAAGAGGGAATGGATTATCGTTTTTCAGATAATATGATTGCCTACCTAGAGAACCCTATATATTCATCTAAAAATGAGTCAATTAAAAACTTCATTCAAGTATGTATATAAAACCAATCATCAGCCCTCTTTTCTGCTATGAACAAAATGTAGCAAGAGATGGAAAGAGACATTCTATTCTCAATAACTACAGAAAGTATTAAAAATTTTGTAAGCCCTCTTATCAAGACATAAATAGATATCTTAAAAATACAACTAGAAAATACTCTTTTACAGAATAAAGACAGACCCAAAGCTCTGTCCTGGGCCCTCTTCTTTTTCCTCTATACCAGGGGTTATTTATCTGGGGACTACATACCCCTATGCGATTTATGGATAGATTTCAAGGAGCCTATTCAAAGGAAAAACACGCCTTTATTTCAAAATAATTGTCAGTTCTCTTTCTTGGTAATAATCCTGTGGATTCTATATTATGCATTTGAAAGTATTATTCTGAGAAGAGGTCTTCATCAGAAGAGGGCTTCAGCAGATTGCCAAAGGAGTCCATGACACACACAAAAAAACACCTGCTCTATACTATCTCACTTGGTAAGCTCCCAGAATTCCCATTAAGTTAAAATACCCATGCAGATAGTTCCCAGATGTATATATATGGCTTTAGACTCTCTCTTGAGCTTCAGTCCCAAATCGCCATGTGCCATTTGTGCAACTTTGGCTAGGTAGCACCGTAAACCTTAGATTACTAAGGCTTAGAAGATAGACAAGTCTTTCACCACTCTGAGCTTTAGTCACCTCATGTCTAAGACACCCAGCATTCTAGATGCTCTAGAGCTGCACTTCTCAAACTTTTTGGCCTCATTATCCTTTTATACTCTTAAAAATTATTGAGAAGGTCCCAAAAAGCTGTTGTTTATGTGGATTTTATAACTATAGTTATTTAGATATGTAGTGTCTTTGGAATTAAAATATCTTAGTATTATAATGAAGATAATTTTGATCTCATTAACTTTCTGAAAGGGTTTTGGTGACCCTCAGGGGTTCCTGAACTACATTTTGAGAACTGTTGGTCTAGAAGTTATTTTATAGGTCCCTTCCAGCTCCCTATAACTAAAATTCAACTAATTCTGTTTTAGCAAAAGTGCTTTTTAAAAAATTATAATCTGGAGCTTAATGAATCTTCTGAAATTTTTGGTTGATTATGTTGATGATTATTTGTTAAAGTAAATATATATTTTTGTAGTCTGTAAAGAAAATAGATAAGTAATTCAGCAACTTTGCAGTTGGTTTTATCATCCTCTCTATGAGAGAGCTATTCTAAATTTGTAAGATTTATCTCCATTCTATACAATTTAATCTTACTCAAAATTAAGATTAAATGTAAAATGTACTGCATTTATCCTGTACTGGAATTTTCTTGGTTTACTTAGAGGCTATGTAGGTTCTTAATTGTTTTGCTAGTCAAATCAAATGAAGTTGTGTTTGTCTAATTGAATGAATTATTACTATAGCTTATCTGTGACAACTTTTGGGAGGATAAGACTTTAGAGATGGAAGGAACCTTTAGGAAACATCTGATAAGCACTTGCCTATAAACCCTGTCTTACTATCTTCATTTTAAAGAGGTGGAAAAGGAGACTTGGAGAGAGTGATTAGTCACAGAGGACACAGGTAACTCTGTCCTCAGAGCAACTGAGGCAAAAATTGAACATTTGGTCCCTGAAAGTGTGGTGTCATGGGAAGGGTACTGCATTTGCAATCCAAAGATCCTGGGATCTAAGCTCAGATTTTATACTCTCAAACTTTGAGCAAGCTACCCTCTCTAAGCCTCAGTTTCTTCACCTATAAAATTGGGAGAATAGGTTAAATAATATCTAGATTCCTGTCCAGTTCTAAATCTATGATTACATGACCACAAATTTAAAACTGTCTTTGAGAATAGGGATTATTTTGCTCTTTGATACCCAGTAAGGGCTTAATAAATTTTTGTTGCTTACTTGCTTTATTAATTGATGAGCCATGCTACTGAAGTTAGAGTGGCATCAGAATTTCCACTGTCCAAGGTCTGGCCGTTTTTAAGAAGGCCATGATGGAGCTTCATTTATGGGAGGCCATCGCCAGGAGGCTGTGTGGAACCAACTCAAGAAGTATTTCTTAGCTGCCTCCTTTTCATTTTCCCTGATGTTCTTGCATCTAAGAAATACCCAAGCATTTCAGTACATCCTAGGCAGGAATTTCATTGACTATATTTTTCTGATATGTTTTTGGAAGCATAAAACATGTCAGAAAGATCATTGGGATGAGGTTAAGGCAGTCTGATTTCTCTTCCATAGTCTGCAAGAAAAGCTTTCTGACTTCCCTATATCACTTCCCCTGTTGAGGCTTCATGTAAAATATGTAAAATTCAATATGTAAAATAACCACGTGACATCTAACTTTGCTGCTAGCTCAAAAACAATTTGATAATATGACCAGTTAAACTAGACAGCCTCTAATATCTCTTCCATCTTTTAGTTTTCTATGAGAGAAATAATAATGATATAATGAGAAGGAATGGGGGACCACAAGGCACTACAGTTTTTGAGAATTTAAAATGTTTTAAAGATTAATCTACTTCTTACACCACATGGGATTTCTGGGGGTTTTACACTAATGGTACAGCCCTTCTGGCTGGGAAGATAACCTTCATAATGCCAACTAATGTATTGCTTTTTTGTGCCTAGAGTCAAATAGATTGAGACAATAACTAAGAAAAATTGGAACTTCTCCATTCATCGCTGGCTGTTATCTCCTGAAGCCACAAAAAAATAAAAAAAGATTTTTTTAAGGCAGGTAGGAAGGGAGAGGATAGAGGTAAATGGAGTGCTAACATTTTTAACTATTTTATTACTGATTCTAAAAGAAGGAAAAAATGACAACTACTGTACTTTGTTAGTTGACTGGGTCTGGATTATATTTTAGCAATGTCTGTTTCTCAAAGTACCTATCCAGACTCAGGGCATTTCCTCAGGGGAAGGAAACAGACATTTATTAAGTACTTGCTGTATACCAGCACTGTTCTAGCTTTACAGATATCTCATTTGATTCTCACCACAACCCTGGAAGGTAGGTGCTGTTATCCCTATTTTGCAGTTGAGGAAACTGAGGCAGACAGAAATTAAGTGGCTTTCCCAGGGTCACAAAACTATCGAATGTCTGTGGCTGGATCTGAACTTAAGTCTTCTTGACTTCAGGGCCAGCCTTCTATCTACTATGTCACCTAGCTGCCCTGTAATCAGAAGGCTTGGGTTCAAGTTCTTTCTCTAATGTGACTATGTGTATGACTTTGGGCAAGTCACACCTCCCAGGGCCTCCAAAGTGAAAAGAGACTTCTGAAACCATCTAATCCAATCCATACCTGAAAAGGAACTCTTCCTGCTGCTTCCCCCTTATTCTCTCAGCATCCTCAAAACAAGGGATCATCCTGTCTCCACTTGAAGACTTCAATGAGGGGAAACTTTCTACCTCCTGAGGCAACCCATCCCACTCTCAGACAGCTCTAATTGTTAGCAAGCTATTCCTTACCTTAGGGTAAAATTCGCCTGAATCAAATTTACACCCTTTACTCCTAGTTGTGCCTTCTGGGGCTGAGCTGAATGAGACTTATCTGTCTTCCACATGTCAGCTCTCCAAATACTGGTAGTGATTCTTCCATCACATATCTTCTCCAAGCTAAGCATTCCCAGCTTCATTTGATTTTTGCATTGCATGGTTTCCAGTCTCCTCTAGTTATCCTTTTGAGCATGCTCCAATTTATCAATGCACTCCTCAGAACAGGTTACCTGACCCAAACAAAATACTCCCATTTGTGAGCTGACCACAGCAGAGTACTGTGGGCCTGTAATGAGGGGGCAGTGTGGTACAATGGGAAGACCACAAGCTTTGGAGTCAAAAGACTTGGGTTCAAATCCTGCCTCTGATACTTATTTCAATATAATTAAATTTCAATATTTCAATTGTATTTCAATATAATTTCCTTTCTTTGCAATGATATTTTTATACAAATAAAAGCATTATTATGAAGAGAGGTTTATAGGTTTTGTCAAACTGCCAAAAGAGTTCATGAGACCAAAAAGTGGCTAAAAACCTCTGGACGAGATAGACTCCAAGTTCCCTTTCAGCTCTAGAACTATTTCTCTATGATCCTATGGCATGGGTTCAAATCCCCTCTCTGATACCACACCTGTGTCCTTGGGCAGCTAGTTGGTATAGTAGAGTGCAGGACAAATAGTAAGGAAGACCAAGTTCAAATCATTTAACCTCTGTCTGCATAAGTCGCCTTATAAAATGAGGTATTTTAAATGTGCTACATAAGTGCTAGTTATTATTATTAATAATAATGGTTATTTATTACTTAGCTGTTCTAGGGCTTCGGTTCTTCATACATAAAATGAGAGGCTGGAAAGAACTCGATGGTTTCTTAGGTCCCCTCCAGCTCTAATACTAGGATCCTACACATTGCTTTCATTCTGGACATTCCCTCAATGCAGCCTAAGGCTGAATTTTTTTTTTTTTTGGTTATTGAATCACTCCGCTGACTCATCTTAATTTTTTAATGCAATTAATTACACAATTTTACTCTTTTTAAAACGGGTTAGTTTTACAACTTATAATCATGACATACTAGTCATACGTAAGAAATGCCTTGGATTGTAGAGAGTTTAAAGGTCACTGCCCTCCAGAGTAGAATCTAGGCAAGAGCAATTGTAGAAGCATGACCATTGCTTGAATAAGAAAAAAAAATTAAGTGGAAATTTCAGTGAGATAAAAAAAATACATTGGGTTTTCCACCCAGTTATTGTGTTACAAATTCATATAGACTTCAGTTCAATTCACATCATGGAAGAAAGCAAAAATAGTATAACAAACACAGTAACATGAGAATAAAATATAAAAAGTTCAGCAGACCATTACCTACAATTTGAGGCTATTATCTTGAGGCTGTTCTTGAATGAATGACTTGAACATTTGCCTGCCTAAAACCTATGAAATATGTAAATGCAGGACAGGATAATGACATATGTAAATTAAGTGGCATATTTTTTCCCAATATATAACTAGAGTACCTAAGAAACCAAAAGGAATTAAGATTATTTTTTTTCAAACAGGGATAAAGGAAGAGTGAAGAACATCCTTTCATTTCTAGTGTGAAAATATAGTAAATAAGAGATAAAACTTTTAAGCCTGCCAGTCTTTCAAGAGTTAACTAAATTGGCCTGAATGAGTTTTTTAAACCCAAATATGGCACAATTATTTTTCCCACAGAGGTAATTTCTTTCCTTTTTTTTGCCCAAACATAAAATGGATTGCTAATCCAACCTAAACTAAGAATCAGAGAAATTTATAACTGGAAGAAACCTTAGAGATGATCTACTTCAATCCCATTGTGATGTCTAAAAAGGTTCAAGAGATATTTCTAGGAGATAATTTAATCATTTTATTAGTAAGGCCAGCAGGTAATTAATAAAAGGGTGCTTATTTGGCCGTCTCTCTTAGACCACAGAAAATAATGGTGGCAGAGCTCACAAGTTGCTATGCCCTTCAAAGAGTTCAAAGAGTGGGTGTTCATTGAAAGGCTTAGGGAGACCTCAGTCACCCTTAATCTTGGACTAGGAATTATCTCTGTACTCAGACCACTACCAGCCTTGGGCTATTGAGAGAAAAAGATCTGTCTCTATACAAGCTTATATAGAACACAGTGGGCTTCCCCACTTCCTTTTAAGATTGAATGGGGTCTGACCAAGGAGAAAGAATTCAGTTTCATTATCAATAATGTCCTTCTAGAGACTGAACTTTTAGGACTTTGGAAGAAGGGGAGAGCTCTGAATCTCCACAAGATATTGGTTATCAATAATCATTTCTCTCACTATTGTAAAGATGGAGAAACTTGTCCATGTTCACCAATTAGTGATGAAGTCATGACGAGAACCCGAGACACCTGATTCCTAACTTAGTACTTTCTCTCCTACTGTACCCCAATGACCCCATTATAATACTGAACATATTTCTCTAGGTTTGAAAGGAAGGAATAAGATGAGTGGGTAGAAGATTCAGAAAATTTGTTTGTACTTGGTATAATGGGAAGATATTTGAAGAGCTGGAGGTATTAAATAAATTCTATGCCAATACATTCTTCTTTGTGTTATTGAGGCTCTTATATGAAATTGTGTGAAGGAAGTGGGAGGAAAGACAGTTTTTGAGATATTCTGCAAAGTGTCTGGCAGAGCATCTAGAAAGCTAAATGTTCAAATGAAAGAGAGAGAGAGAGAGAGAGAGAGAGAGAGAGAGAGAGAGAGAGAGAGTTAGTTAGTTAATGGAAACTACTAGTCACATAGAGCATAGGGGAAAGTCTTAGCCCAACATCTAACCCAGCACTAGTTGATGCTTTTTAAATACATGAACTTTGGGGAGAAATTCTATATACACATACAAATCTAACAAAAAATCACTTCTGTCTAATAAAAATATTCCTGAAAAATAATCCAAAACTTAATTATTCCTGAAAAGAGAAGATCCATTCTAGGCCTTGCAAATCCTGAAATGCAGTTGCCTGAGAAAAGCAGAAGAGACAAGGAATGTTCCTTGTCCCACCTAGAGCAGAACAGAAGCAAGGACTACTATTTTAACTTTCCCAAAGGGAAAAAAGCAAGATCAAGAGGAAGACCCCAAAATATATGTGACTTGAAGCCACCCCTGTGACTTCTACTCTGGCCAGATCACATTTCTGAAGGGTTAGTTTCCTTTGAATATACTTTCTTATGGAGACCCAGGCCTGCTCATCTCTGTGTTCATGAGAGTTAAGGGCAGCTTCGTGACCTCTTCTTTCAAAGCTTGGCCAGACCCAAGGGATATTCCTCATCAGCATTTCAAGGTACACTCCCAGTTGTCAATGCTGCTTTTAAAATATAGCAATCAGAATTAATTGTGGTCTAACATACTGTACATATAGTCTGACAAAAATCTAGATTACTACAATTACTCTCTTGAAATTCATGCTGTCTTTTTATATCACCCTACCCCAGAGCCTTGTCTCTCTGTCATATATCAACTTCCAGGATGTTCTGTGGCACTCTTCCTTGGTAACTGCTGCATCTGACTTGGCAGTATTCTTCTCCACCCCAATCCTATCCATCATCTTTGGGACTTCAGCACTCATGTTGATTGTCACCTCTATAAGCCTAGTCTCTTAGTTCATCAACCTCAGCTCCCTTGATTTTTGCCTCCATTCTACATTAGCTACTGACAGGAGTGGTGCTTAGTCACAGCCCAAACCTCCTAACTCCAAGATCTTGCCTTAGGAAATTCCCCTTCCCTGATTACAGACTCCTAGCCTTCTACATAGTCTCTGCTTCTAGTCTCCAGTTTTGTTCTTTCCCTGCATTTTGTCCTCCCGTTCCTCAGTTCCCTCCCTGTTCACCCAGTCCATCAGCCCTGTTCTGGTTTGAGGATATATACAAAATCATTTTGAAAAAACATAGCGTCGTGCAAATGAAATGTATTGCTGTTGCTTTTGTGATTATTATCATTAATACTATTTCTGCTACTATTATTCACAATGGGAAGTGGAAGAGGCTACAGCATAAAACCACCAATGAACTCAGAAGAATAGGAATAAAGGCTGTCATCTAGGAATTGTATAATAGAAAGAGAAGATGGGCTTGTCAAGTGGTGAGAGCAAGGCTTGACAGGTGGACAGCCAAAGTGCTCCACTGGTTTTCTTGCAATGTGGAAAGAAATCAAGGAAGGCCTTCAGTATTCTAGGTGGCTTCTGGTAACAGTAAGGCAATAATAACAACGTAGATGATAATTGTCAAAATGCCTGTGTAGTTCTGTGTCACAAAGTATAGGAGACTCCACATAGAAGGTAGAAGAAGTAAACCCTTTATCCAGACACCAGAGAAGCCTATCTCACAAGCCATTTATCCAGTCTGTCACAGCAGTAGAACATTCCACACTCAGTATCACAACATGGAACCTCACCATCCCAAAACCTCTCCAACCCCCTGCTGGGGTCTTCCCCAAAACAAACTCCCAGTACAACTCAGTCAGCCTGTTCGGTTCTAACAATCACAAGGGCAGCCAAGAGCAGCCACCAGCAGGCATAACATCTCTCTCTCTCTCTCTCTCTCTCTCTCTCTCTCTCTCTCTCTCTCTCTCTCTCTCTCTCTCTCTCTCTCTCCCCCTCCCTCCCTCCCTCCCTCCCTCTCTCCCTCTCCTGTGACATTACTTCCTTTTCCTGCCAGGAAGCTCCTCCCACCACATATAACTTAGGCTTCCTGTGATGTAAGCAGGTCATATGGCCTATTAATAGGTGGGAAAGATCTTCAAATCTTAATTGCTACTACACTTCCCCATGTTCAACTTTCGGAAAGACATGAGAGTTGCACTGAATGGGTAGGCATTTATTGGAGGGCATGCCCCAATTGATGAGAGCCAAGATCCACCTAAGCACTGAATAAGGGCAGTGATTATAAGACCATTCCAGGAAATAAGCAGGAAGCTGAGACACAAGCCCTTCCACATCTATCAGTACCTACTCTTAATACCCTCCTTGCACAAGGAAGAAATTGAGTTTGTTCTGTGGGACAAAAGTGGCTGGGAGCTCATTATATGAGAGGTCATTGGATCAAAGAATTTTTTACTTGAACAGAGTATTGGACAAGATACGACCTCTAAGGTCCCTTCTGGCTGGAACATTCTATTATGATATTTTTATGAAAAGAGAAAAAGTCCTATGGAGACCCCAATGGGGCTGGCAAAAGTCCCTTCCTGTTCCCATACTCTGTGAAAGGTGACTTTATGAGCAAGATCATTCTAACAGAATTAGAATTGTATCTAGACTTTCTGATCCAGCATAGAGAGCACTGCTGCCCTCTTGTGCTGTAATATTATAATCAAACAATAAATTTCAACACATGCAGACAGCTTTAATCATCAGAGTTCATCATGTTTGGTTGGTTATTCAATATATAAGTTGAGGGATACAAAGGAGCATAAGACATGGTTTTGTTCTCCAGGGCCTTCAGAAGTATTCAACCCTGCATTCATGAATAATGTGTCATTGCATGGACAAAGAATATCTTCTATTTTAAAACATTTTCAAATGTGCTTATGCAACCGATTGACATATGTCATAGTTGTTGAAAATAATCTTCCAGCACAGAAACACTCCAGAAGTGAGCAGGGTTTGATTCTCCCAAATCAGTGTCTGATCAGTTTTACATTATAAGCAAATGTTATATTTATATTATAAGAGAACATGCTTCCTGCAAAGCTTCGGGATGGCCAAGACACTTGAGATTTGTGACCTAGCAAGTAGAATGACCTGGCACAGTGGTAAGACCATTAGATTGGAGCCATGTAGCCCAAATTTGATTTCTTCTGCCATTGACTCACTGTGTGACATCAGGTAAGAATGGTCTGACCATTTGTAAAATGGAAATAATGTTTGTTATGTAAGGTTTCAGGAAAGTTCTCTGTAAACCTTAAATTGCTATGTAAACACAAGTTATATTATTCTTTTTAAAGTGTTTAAATTCTATCTATATGTAATATGAATTTGAGACTTGAAAAGGAACTTTGGAATGATCTAGTTTAGCCCCTCAGTTTCATGAACAAGGAAATTAAGTTTTATAGAGGTAAAATAACAGGGTCACAAAGGTAGTGAGTGGCAGGGCCAGATCTCCTGGTGCCAATTCCAGAGTTTTCCTATTACACTGCACTACTCTCCCATTTTACAGATGAGACAATTGAGACATGGAGAGAAGTAATGTGTCCGAGGTCACATGGTGACTTGCAAAGCCATAACTTGCACCTAGATGACAGTACAATAGCATAACTGAGTTAACTATCTTTTAGAGATAGAATTCATAATTCCAGAATAAGTAAATTAAGTAAAATAAAATTTAAATTCAGGAATAAGAAATCTGTTGTTTTCCAATAATCAGGAATAAAACACTGGCAGATGAACGGTTTTGTACATGGAAAATAGCCAGTGTCACTAAATTGAAGAGTATATGGTATAGAGTAAGGTGAAGAATTCTGGAAAGGTAAGTGCCCACCAGGTTTTGAAGGGCTTTGAATGCCAAATAGAGCATTTCGTATTTGATCCTGGAGACCGATAGGAAGCCAGCGGAGTTTATTGAGTAAAGGGGGAAGGGGGTGTAGGGGGAAGTGACATGATCAGACCTGTATCTTAGTATGCTATGAGGTAGTAGATGTATGTCCGTATAGCTGACTTCGCCACAAAATAACAATATAGCCTTGGTCTGGCAAACCACTTGACTTCTCTGACCTTTAACTTCCTCTTCTTTAAAAATGTTGATAATAATACTTCTTACCTATCTCACATGGTTCCTCACGGAGTATCCAATGATATGTGTAAGGTATGTTGTAACTTTTGAGTAGCTTTAAATGTTAGGTAATTGTTTGTTTTTTTAAAGTATATGATCTATTTGTTTATAGAAGCACTGTTGCAAAGGGAAGATGGCTATGAAAAGGAAAGTCAGATTAGATCTGCGGAAACAAAGTGTTTATCATTGTTGTTGCTGTTTGGAGCATTGTATCAATGAGGCCCTGCAACAATCATACATTATAACATATCTGCATGTGAGAGCCTGCATGGAGTAGATCAGGGTACTCTAAAGAAAGACCCAGGCTAGAATCTTGCTCTGTCATTAACTAGCTGTATGACTTTGGGCAGACAACTTCTTCTGTTTGCTCCTGTTTCCTTATCAGCAAAATGAGGGGTCTGGACTAGATGAGCTTTGAGATTTCTTCTAATTTTAACTTTGTTTGACTTAATATTAATCACTAGAATAAAAAGCTATTTAAGGAGAAAGTCAGGTCCCCTTCTGGTATTTCCTTAGGGCCCCTACTAAGGGATAGGGACTGGAGCTGTGATTGCATTAGCAGAGAGACCTCTGCAATGAGGAAATTCCTCCTACCTCCAGCAGCTACAGTCTTGCTTCATATCAAGCTGACTCCAGGTATCCTTAGCTCATGAGGACTTGTTCTCCCTCTGCACTCCTAGAGTACATCTTGTCTCTACCATTCACTGACATAACGTGGCTTGTGTTGCTTTAGATTTGTTTATATTCATGTTTTTTTTGCCAACTCAGGTTTAAGCCACTGGAGGACAGGTGCTATGATTTACATCCCTTTGTACCTGTGACTGAGTATATCTACATGTTGTAATCACAATACCTTCCCTTTACATAGTGCTTTAAGATTTGCAAACTGCTCTAAAGACATGACCTAATTTGATCCTCACAACAAGCTATGAAATAGGTACTTCAGGCATTAGTATCCTTATTTTATGGGTGAGGAAATTAATGCTCAAGACAGTTAAATGATTGGCCCAATACCAAGCAACTAGTGTCAGAGGTGAAATTTAAAAATAGATGTCTACTGACTCCAAGTTCATTCTCTAATAGGTATCGCCTGTCATTGCTTAGTCAGTCAGCTTTTATTAAGGACCTACTTTGTGCCAGGCACTGTGCTACATGCTGAGGATACAAAGAGAGGTCACCTATACCCATGCTCTCAAGGACCTTACACACAGTCTAACAGGGCAGGGGGAGGGAGGGAGTGTGAAGAGACAACATGTAAACAACTGTATGCAAACCAGATAATTTGGAAGTATTCTCAGAAGGAAGGCACTAAGATTAGGGATGACTGGGCAAAGTTTTTTATAGAAGATACAGCTTTAAGGGGCAGCTGTGTGGCACAGTGAATAGAGCACCGGCCCTGGATTCAGGAGGATCTGAGTTCAAATCGGACCTCAGACACTTAACACTTACTACCTGTGTGATCTTAGGCAAGTCACTTAACCCCAACTGCCTTGCCTTCCCCCCTCCAAAAAAAAAAAGCTATAGCTTTAACTGAGACTTAAAGGAAGCCAGAGTAGTAAGGGGATGGAGATGAGAAGAGGAAAAAATCTAGGCAAAGGGGACAGTAAGTGAAAACACTCAGAGCTGGGTGAAGAAGTGTTCTATGTGAGGAGGTCATTCACTAGATCACAAAGCATATGGAGGAGAGTAAGGTGGAATGAGCCTGGAAAGGTAGGAGGGGACTAGGTTATGAAGGGCTTTGAAAGCCAAACAGAGAATTTTATGTCATGTTCTGGAAGTAAGGGAGCCACTGGAATTTATTGAACAGGGGTGTGACAAGGTCAGAGCTGCATTTGAGGAAGATCATTGTGACAGCTGGGTGGAAGATGGATTGGAGTGGGGAGAGGCCTGAGATAGGTAGACCAACCATCAGGCTATTACAATAGTGCAGGCATGAAGTTATAAGGGTGATAAGTGGTGGCAAGAACAGAGGAGAGTAGGATGACTATAAAAGAAATGAAAATGAGGCAAAACGGGAGAACAGTGGGGTAGCACAAACAAAGGCAGTAGAACCAGGAGCAAGATAATATGATAAAGAGACAGCACCAAGAAAGTTGATCCAAATAGGAATATTATTGCAGTCATTTCTACAGCTTTTTATCAGTTATAATAAAAAAAAACCTAAGGTGAGCTGAGAGTTTTTCTTATGAGAATAACAGGGTTAGAGATCCATGAAGTTATTCAAAAGAAATTTTCTATTCATGAATATTTCTGAGAAGCTCCATTTAGTCTGTCAGGCTGCTCTTATAATGATAATGATTCACATTTATACAGTGCTTTATGCATGGTCATCAAAGTACTTTCCTGTCAAGAGCCCTATGAAATAAAAAGTGTGCTCATTATTATCCCCATTTCACAGAGGAGCAAACTAAGAATCAGAAAGTTTAATTAGTAGTAATGGTAGTAGTAATAATAACAACTGACATTTATATCATGGTTTAAAGTTCACAAAACCCTTTGCATACATTATTTCATTTGCTTTTACAACTCTAAAAGTATGGACTGTATGTAGTATTATCCTCATTTTACAGATGAGGGAACTGAGGCTCAAAAAGATTAAGTGACTTGCCCAGATGAGAAAACTGAGGCTCAGAGAGGTTAATGACTCGACTGTGGTCACAGTGTCAGAGGTCAGACTTGAACTCAAGTCTTCTGACTCAAAGTCCAGCATTCTTTCCCTGACACCACAATGTTTCTCTCTTAATATGTTTCTCAAACCATAACACATCTAATATACTCTCTCAAGCACTTCAAGTAAATGTCTTCATTTAAGTTGAAGGATAAAAAGCTCCTTTGTTGCTGTGAACATCTGTTTTGTTGCTGTTATTATGGTCTCTTTCCTCTAAAGGGGAAGTCTCATTGTGGCTTGGAAGTGATCTTAAGTTTTTGAAGGCTATGATAGTAGGGAAACAAGTCCTAGTAGATGTTGCCAAGCCAAAATGACTTCATGTACAGGTCAGAGGAGCGAGGGATTGTCTGCTGCCAAGGGACACTCGACCCAAGTGTGGATAGGCTCTTAACTAGAAGGTTGGCCACTAAGTGCTGATTTGCCATTGTCATTGTTTTCAACTAAGCAACTTGTGAAATGTTGTCATTCAGTCATTTTCAATTGTGTCCTACTCTCTGTAACCCCATTTGGGGTTTTCTTGGCAGAGATATTGAAGTAGTTTGCCATTTTCTTCTCTTGCTCATTTTACAGATGAGGAAACTGAGGCAAGTAGGGTTAAGTGACTTGCCCAGGGTCACATAGCTACTAAATGTCTGAGGCCAGATTTGAACTCAGGAAGATGAATCTTTTTTATTCCAGGTCTGACACTCTTTCCACTGAGCCACCTAGATACCCTACTGAAGATTTGAAAATAGTATAATAGTATTCCATCACAATCATATGCTGCAACTTGTTCAGCCATTCTCCAAATGATATTTTGGGGCAGGTAGGTGGTGCAGTGGATAGAGAGCCAGGTGAGTTTAAATTTGACCTCAGACATTTACTAGCTGTGTGACCTTGGGCCAGTCAGTTAACCCTGTTTGCCTCAGTTCCTCATTTGTAAAATGTGCTGAAGAAGTAAATGCCAAAACACTCCAGTATCTCTGCCAAGAAATTCCCAAATAGAGTCATTGGACATGACTAAAAAATGACTGAGCTGAACGTATATATTTGTGTACAAATATGTCTTTTCCCTTTTCTTTTATCTCTTTGGAATACAGACCTATTAGCTACCTAGTGGTATTGCTGGATTCCCACATTAGCCAATGCCCTCCCTCCCAAACTATCTTATGTTTATTCTATATACATATATACACGTGTGTATGTATATATATATAAATATATATGTATGTGTGTGTATGTGTGTGTGTGTATATATATATTGTCTCCTGCAATATAAAGTAAGCTTATTGAGAGTAGAGATTGTTGTTCTGTTTTGTTTGTCCTGTAACAGCGCAGTGCCATAAATATTTGTTGATCGAGTAATGGATAAAATCCAGGGAGAAGAGAATATCCAAGAAGAGAGAGGTGTCAATGCAGCAGTATCAAAAAGCTTAAAGAAGAAGAGGGTTAAGTAAAGCCATTTGAAATTTTTAGGAGAAAAAGCTACTAAACCATTTACATAATTTCCCCAGGAATTCTACTACTGGATTTATAACTGAAGAAGTGCAGTAATAGAAAGAAAGAACCTATACTCTCCATCTTGAGATTACCTTTTTTTAAAATTTATTCGTATTTTGTACTTAATGACCTGTGAACATGTTTCAACTTACAAATAGAAGAAACTCTTTTAGGCATAGGAGAATTTTACTGTTGTCTTTGTATACCCACCATCCAGTACAATGCTTCACTTAACAACAGTTGTTGAGTTGAATTAAAGAGCAGTCTATTGGTCATAGCAAAAGGCAAGGAAACAAACATCTGTGGCCAACAATTGAAGGAATGGCTAAAAAAAAATTTTGGTATATGAATTGGGTATGATATTATTGCACCAAAGGGATAGCCAAGATAAAAAAAAATCAGAGAAATATGGGAAGACTTATATGAACTGATGCAGAGTAAAGAAAAAAGCAAAATTATACACAATGACTGTAGTAACACAAATGAAGACAAAACTTGGACAACGGAATCAAGTCAAAGTCAGTGGCCAACATTGGAGCCAATATCTGAGGTTAAAATACATTTCCTTTCTGTTAAAAAAAATTTAACTATAAAATCTAAATGTTCTACGCTGGGGGTAGTGAGTGATAGGTTTTCAAGTAAAGGATGCATGACCACTTAAAGATTTTCTACAATCTCTGTTGCCTTGCTAACTCTTGAGATTCTGTGATTTTAAGATTCAGGCATATTTCTATTTTCAGTATGTCTCAACATTTATTATTTTATCTTTATAAAAACCCTAACTAGTAAGGAAAGCAAGTATTACTACTCACATTTTAGACATGTCCCTGTGTACATTGTTCTCCTGGGCCTGCTTACTTCACTTTGCAAGCAGTTTCTGCTTCCTATGATTCTCTTAAATTTGCACATCTATTGTCGTGTTATAATATTTAATTATATCCATATATCACAACTGATTCAGCCATTCCCCAGTTGATGGGTAGCTTTTAGCTTTCAGTTCTTTTCTCATTTTCTTCCTTTTTTTCCCTCCTTTTAAAAGCCCCCTTCAGAATTAGTAAAGGTTGTTTTCCCCACTTCACAGACATTAATCTCTTCAAAACAGAAAACAAACACAGATAATAATAATAGCTTTTATTTGTCTGGCATTTTATATAGTTACAGAACACTTTATGGGTGACTCGGAGTGATACAGCGGGAAGAACACTGGCTTTGGAGTCAGAAAAGTGGGTTTCAAAACCTGCCACTGTTATTTACGACCTGCATGACTTGGAGTAAATATCTGAGCCTCATTTTCCTCTTCTGCAAGATGAGACTTTGTCCCAAATGGCCCCTAAGTTTTCTTCCAGTTCCATAATCCTATATCACTGATATTTGAACCTCATACCAATCCCATGAAGTAGGCATTATAAATATTATTATCCCCATTCTACAGCTAAGAAAACTGTGGTTCAGAGTGGTTGCTTAAGGTGTAATAAATGGTAGTGTAATAACGTAAAAAGTCATAGAAGTTAATAAATGGCAGAACACAAATTCAAAACCAGATCTTCTGAATCCGAGTTTAGTGTTGTTTATACTCCTCCCTACATGGCGGAGTTTAAAATATTGTTTCTTTATACCAGGGAAGGTAGTGATTAGATAAACTTAATAACCAAAACGAGTTGAGAAGACTCCGTGACCCAATGGACTCCTCCCTGTCTTTACTAATCATCCTCACCTCTTGCCAGCAGCATTTTTGCTGCTCTGCAAGCTTCCAGTTCTGACCCTCCATAAACTCAACACCACTTAGCCAAGATCCATCAACTTTGTTCTCTTATTTCTATTACAGATGGCTTGCATTGACATAGCCCTCGAACCATATGTTTTCACTATATAAAAGTCTGTCAGTCAAGAAACACTTATTAAATGCTTGCTATGTGCCAGGCACTGGGCTAAGTGGTGGGGAAAGGCAGGGTAGGGGAGACAGTCCATGTGTTCAAGGAGCTCGTAGTCTAAAGAGGGAAATATACATTGTATAAATGGTAGCTACTCTCTGAGTGAAGGCACTGGTGAGGACAGAAGAGGGGGGAGGGGAGACAGGGATCTAAGAAAAGCCTGTTCCAGAAGGCAGGATTGGAGATGAAGGTTTTCATTTGCCGATGCAAATGTTTCTGCTGTTGCCATAGAGTCAAGTATCAAAAAATATTTTGACCACAAAATCTGAGTCAGTCATTTCTATGTACACAGCCTCATCCCCTTATTGTTATACTTAGAGACTTTCTTCTTTTTAGGTCCTGGAGATTACCATTGTTGCTAAAAGGGTTATGTTTATATTTCATAATCCCGACCCCGACCCCGACCCCTCTCCCTCTTCCTCTTCCTCCTCGTCCCCCTCACCCTTTCCCTCCCCCTTCCCTCTCCCTCTCTCTCTCCATCTCCCTCCCCTTCCTCCTCTCCATCTCCCTCCCCTTCCTCTTCCCCCTCCCTTTCCCCTCAATTTCTACCTCTCTCCCTCTTTCTCTCTTCTTCCCTCCCTCCCTCCCATCCCACAGAATAACTGAGGATTTTTTAAGCTTTTTGTGATGTGGCATTACGATGAAAGAATGTTTGGTTTGTTTGTTTGTTAACTAGGGTAAAAAATTATGTCTAGATTTTTTTCAATCTATATGACCCAAAGATATGGTATGACTCACAGGGATAGGGATTAGACCTGATTTCATTAGTATAAGAGATCCTCAGTAAGGAAACTCCTTCCACCTGTGCAGGTCAGGTCAGCACTTTCTCTGCAACAATGAGTCTTACAGAATTGCCTAGAACACTAAGACGTTAAGTGACTTGCCTTGGGTAACACAGCCAGTATGTGTCATAGGCAAGATTTGAACCCAAGTCTTCTTGACTTTGATGCAGATACCCTACTCACTACACCACTCTGTCTCTGTGTGGCTCATTGACATCCATATTGACTGTTTTCTTCCTTCCAAATAGAGGTCTATGCCTTTAATTTTTCTAGCACAGAAGATTCACAGTATGGACAGCTCTGCACTCTCTCCCAAAGAAAAGTGCAAAAATTCATTTTTTATGGACCATTCACTCATACTGCCTCTCTGTAACTTTCTTTAGGAATGCCCCAGTGGTGTTGTTAATGAAGAAACCTTCAAAGAGATTTACTCTCAGTTCTTTCCACAGGGAGGTAAGTACAAATGGAAAGTTGTTAACATGCTCTGAAAATGAGCATTCCAGCTATAATTTGGAATGTGATTTCGATCTTCCTCACATCCCTCTGGTTGTTAAAATGATTGTGTATATTTAAATAATATACCAACACATGAGCAGTTAGACCTACTTTTGTTAAAGAAGGAGAAGGAGAAATCCTTTTTATTAGGTTCTATGATGATTTTAATGATGATGGTAAGGGAATATAGCACTCATACGACTATCTTTCAACACGATTAGTTTTTCCTTGTCATTTACTTTGTCTTTTAGTATAATCTGCATCATTAACATTTTCTCTATCTTTTTCAGTCTAGACATTAACAAAAATAATAAATCAAGCCCTGATTTGTAGCATTTGCTCACTTCCAAGATAAATGTTCACACAACAAATTTAACAATCGGCTTTCTGGAGCCAGGCTGAACTGGTTCTAGCACACCCCTGCTTAACTGTATGTGTAACACTAAATCAGATCCCCTGAAATCTAGTAAAATTCTGGTGTATGTCACAGTTAGTCTTCTGACAACTGTTAGGCCATATGCTCCTACACTGAGAAGGGGATAAGCATTTATACAGCACCTACTTTGTGTTGGGGACCATGCTAAGTACTTTTTTCAAATATCTCATTTGGTCCTCATGACAACCCTGGAAGCAGATGGTGTTATTATCCTCATTTTTTTTTATAGTTGAAGAAACTGAGGCAAGCAGAGCTTAAATCGACTTGCCCAGGGTTATATAGCTAATAAGTGTTGGAGGTCATATCTGAACTCAGGTCTCTCAACTCAGACCCAGTGCTTTGTGAACTATGGTGCCACCTAGCGGCCTTAGCACAGACTCTACTAATTTTAGTAGACAGGATTTTAAAACAGGAGATTTGGGTTTAAATCTCAGCTCTGATATTTAGTATCTGTGTAACACAGACAATCCAATTAACCTCCTTGAGCCTTAGTTTCCTCAACCATAAAATCTCTTCTACTATTGGTGCAAGGAAAGCATTTTACAAATTCTAAAGCCCTAGAGAAATGTGAGCTCTAAGCATTATAAAAGATCCATTTAAAATATTATTTCATTTCTACATATAATTTTAAATTATTTTAGACTCTGAAAATTATTGAAAGAATTAAGTATATACCCTCTACTCATGTATTCACATACATATCCCTGGAAGTTATTATAGCCACAGATACAAATTGGAAACTTTTAATATGTATATATATGTATATATGTATATATATATACATATGTATATATGTATATATATATATGTGTGTGTGTGTGTATATATATATATATAGATTGCTTATAGTAGTGGATAAAGTTATTACATGAAAAAAATTCAATCCAGCTTCACATTAAAATTTCATCTTTTTTGAAAAACAGTACTGATACTTCTAGTTCCCAATATTCAAAGGGTCATGTAAGTAAGTGGCAGTGAATACAAATGCCATTTTTCCCATCACGCATTGTTATTTATTATTATTAACAACAACAACAATGATAATAGCTGGTATTTATAAAGTATTTTAAGGTTTACAAATTTCATTAAAAAGTATGTGATTTTATCCTTACAACAATCTTAGGAAGTACTATTATTATCCCCATTTTACAGATGAGGAAATTGAGGTGGAGAAAGGTTAAGTGATTTGCCCAGGATCATACAGTTAGTAATTGTCTGAGACTAAATTTGAACGACATACAAACTTGTGAGAAGAGAAGTGGCTAGATAGTACAATGGTCAGAGCGCTGGAACCAGAGTCCAGAAGATTTAGGGTGTAATCCTGTTTCAGAACTCAATTAGCTTTGTGACACTGGACAAATCACTTAATCTCTCTGCAGCGTCTCATTTTTCTCACTCATAAAATAAAGCAGTTGTTCTGGCCACTAAGAGCCTTTCCTTTTCTAAATCTGTGATCCTATGAAGCCCATGTATAGTCATATCCTCAGGTATTCTCCCAAAGCTCCACTATGACCAGCTCTTCCCTGACCTTTACATTCAATCCTCACGTCCCACATCCATGCAATCATTCACACAAACTGTCCTCTCTGCCTCTCTCTCTCTCTATCTCTTCCTTCAGGTCTCTTTTCTTCCTCCTAGACTCAAGGCAGGCACCATTTCCTCCTTGAAGTATTCCCTCATCCTCTGATATTCTTCCTTTCCTCAGATATTCATAAAGCACTTTGCTTTATGACCTCACCTTTGCCCCCATAACTTCTGGCCTTGTTTATCTGTGTACATGATTCCCCCACCTCAGTAAACTTCTTCAGGGCAGGGACTGTTTTAGTTTGTCCTTCATATCCCCAGTACCTAGCACCAGCCTTACACATAGACCAGTGGAAGGAGAGATGAACTTTCATGATAATATTAACAGTTAAAAAATTCTTGGCTCTGATATTCAACTAAATTGTATGCTCTAAATTTTAATGTCAGTTATTCATATTCTTGTTTTTTATACTGATTTATGAGAGCTATAGACCATAGTCTAATTTTTCCAGGCCATGTCTATGATTAGCTTTATAGGAAATTATCTATACAAATATCTGTATGTTTGTATCAGTGTTTCTTCAAGAGACATGTGAATTGTTATTAACATCTAGGGGTAGTGGAAAAAGCATCTAATTGGAAATGTTATTATGTGACCTTGGCCAAGTGACTTGCTCTCTGAGTTTCAGACTCTTTGTCTATAAAATGAGGGATGAGATCCAAGGTCTCTTCTATGGAGCGCATCCAAAGACTGTATAGACTTGGTTGTTCTGAGTCAGTCAGGGAAACTTAAGAAACTCAGTGAAGCCATCCAGTTGAGGGAACTTCAGCACCTTGGACAAAGAATTTTGCCATTATGAGAATAGGTAGTTAAGCTAAATAGCTGGTACTTGGAAAAAAAAAAAGACCTATTGTCTTCTTTTTGGTACCATTAAGCTTCTCTCCACTCTTATAACAGCTGATATCAATGTCCATTATCACATGGCAGGATTGGTCAACTTTTTTTTTGCTTTTTTACAGTAGCAGATCAAATACATGCTGAGTTCAACACAGTGCCTTAGCTACAGTCTCTTGCTAAATTAAGTGCCTTGGGAAGACACATTAAAGTACTTCCCGAGGAGTCTAATTAGGGGTTATGTTAGGAGAAATATCACTTAATGTATTATTATCTAGAAATGCTTTATGATACATTAGACAGCTCTCAAAGAGTTATCATTTTATGCATGTAATTCAAATTAAAAAATGTCAGTGTGAATGTGTTATAGTTTGATAGTTAGGTATGCTGGGTCCCATAGAGAAACCGTGTAACATTAATAAATGAAGCTATGTCTTCATTGATGATTTTGCTTGAGCATGTGACAATTTACCCGAATAGACACTCTGGTCACTTTGGCACTGAATTTAGATTTCATTAAAAGATGAACTTCTGCATGAAGGGTGAAAGCTATGTTATATTGATATAATTAGTATTTTAAAATTTAAATTAAGTACAATTATTGTCTTTGGGAAGATTTCCTTAAAACTGTGGCAAGTTAGAGCAAGTTTTGTGTGGAAAAGTTAGTTTTTCTATATGACATAAGTATTAATTGAGGAACCTAAGAGTAGGTTCAATTTCTGGGGTGCTTTTCAAATTATATTTGTCATGGAGAGTGGGGAGTGGCTGCTCTATCCTGTTGGCTACCTCCTCGATATCAGAAGAGAAAGATTTCCTCCAAATATTATTTTCTAAAGGAGACTAGGGGAAATCAATCTATCTTGGAGATCAGTACAATTATCTCTCTATAACTTTTTTAAATAAATATTTTGAAATTATAAAACTTCAAAAACACCATTTGAAGAGGATGAAGAATTCATGATCTATAACAAGTATTGCACTCAAGGGAAATCTACTCTTGGGGAGAATATATGTATGAATGATAAGTCTCCTTAATAAAGCCCCTTTCAGAATGGATAGTTATTTTTTTTTCCAAAATGGCCAAACCTAACAGCTAATCAGTTCACTCCTCCACAGGCTAATAAGAAGTTCCAACAGTCATAGACTTGGAGCTAGATGGGACCTTAGAGACCATGTTTCTCTTCCATCCCCTTATTTTATAGGTGAGGAGAGGCTCAGAGAGATCGAATGATTTGCCCAAGTAGGTATCAGAAGTGGGATTTGAACCCAAGTCCTCTCTCTGACTTTAAAAACCCAGTGTTTATTTTACCTTGAACCACACTTCCTCCCTCTAGAAGCACATTTTTTTTCCAGTAGAACAGCTTCAATCTTTTCAAATAAAGAATCATGGTTGTTCTACACTGGACTGGGCCTGAGCCTGGGCCTATAATTGCTTTGGTCTAAGGAACTTCTGCCTGAGGAAATGTGTAGGTTGGTATTTCCTTGGCACTTTACAGTCTTAGAGAGAAGTCTGGATCACTGAAAGTTTAAGTGATTTGCCCAGAGAGTAATATAGTCCGGATGTGTCAGAGGCTTCCTTGAACTCAGGCTTCTGGAGGTTAGCGCTCTAGACCCTGCACCAAGGGTCTCTTACTGGAGAGACCCTATGATTCCCTCCCTGCAGCAAGCAAGTCAGTATAATTTAGTTCATTCTCATTCAATTTGTGGTTTGTCTTGAAGCTCTCCAGTGTGTGGTGTGAATATTCTACATATGATTTAGGGAAAGACCTGTATCAAATTTCAGTCAGTCAATCAAGCATTTATTTAGTACCTACTGCATACCAGGTGCTGATGTTACAAAGACAAAAATAAAACTTTCCCATTTTATATTCTATCTGGTGAGAAGTTCATACATAAATAGATAGAAGATACATAAGAAACGAACACACTTTTTGAGGAAAGGCCTCATGAAAAAAATAACACTCAAGTTGAGCTTTGAAAGAAATTTGAAGCATTTTGTAAGAGGCAGATATGCAGTCAGTGCATTACAAGTATGGGAGACAGGTAGTTTTTGCAAAGGCGGGGAAATGGGAGATCTGAGTTTTGTTATGTGAAGAACAGGAAGAAGGCCACTTTGGCAGACTTTTGAGTGTAGGAACAGAACCATTGTTGAAATAAGGCTAGAGAGGATGCTGGAATCAGGTTATGAAGAAATTTAAAGACCAAACTGAAAACTTTTATTTGATGTTAGAGGTAATAGGGAGCCAGTGGAGTTTACCAAGCAGAGAAATAAGACAGCCAGTCTTGGGTTTTAGAAATACATTGCTGTTAGCTGGAGAATGGGTTATAAAGAGGAAGTACTGGAGGCAAGGAGACTGGTAGTACTTGCATTAGGGCCTGTGAGTAGAGAAGCGGATGGATCCAAGAGGTGTCATGGATGTAAAATGAACATAACTGGAAAATTGATTAGTAGGTGAGTGTGAGAGAGAGTGAGGAGCCAAGTGGTACTTGCAAGACTACAAATCTGAGTAACTAAAAAATTATGGCACCATAGCCAGAAAAAAGGAAGGAAGATGTATTTATAGGGATATGTTGAGCTTGAGATACCTTGGAGGACATCTACTTTCAAATGTCGGCTAAGTAGTCAGTGATGTCAGACCCTAGAGCAAAGGAGACAAGGTATATATACATACATACATGTACACATAGATATACACACATGTATATGTACGTATGTGTGCATTACATATGTGCACACATAAATATATCTTGGAGTCATCTGCATAGAGATGATAATTGAATCTATGGATAAGATCACCAAGAGACAGAATGAGGATAGAGCATTGGAGAATATAAATAGAGTTTGCATTTTGGATGATGATCCAACATAGGAAACTGAGGAGTGAGTGGTCAAACACAGAGGAGAAGACCCAAGACAGAACAGTATCATCAAAACCCAGAGAGGTAAAATTATACAGGAGCAGTGAGTAGTCAACAGTGTCAAATGCTACAGAGAGGTCAAGAAGGACGAGGATTTTGGAAAGGCCATGAAATTTCTTATTGGTAATTTTGGAGAGAGCAGTTTCAGTTGAGTGATAAAGTCAGAAACCAGATTGCCAAATTTTGGGAATGAGTGGGAGGAGAATAAGTGCAATCAATGAGTGGAGACAGTTTTTTCTTAGAGTGTGGCCATAAAAAAAGGAGGAGAGATATAGATAGCTTGAGGGGCTAGGTAGAAGTGTAAAGTGAAGCTTTTTAAAGGTGGGAGGAGATTGCCAGTATTTGTAGGCATCTGGGAAAGAGTAGATCCCGGAGATATTTAAGATTAGAGAGAGAAAGGGGGTGATTGTAGGGGCTACCTACTGGAAGGGTTAGAATCTAGGGTCTTTAGGAGAAAAGTCAACTGTTCATCAGAAACCAGAAAGAAGACAGATTGGACCAGGATGTCAAGGGATTTTGAGATGTAGAGATGGAAAGAATTGGGGGGGGTGCCTCTTTTTTTTTTCCAGTGAAATATGACATGAGATCATCAGCTGAAATGACTAGGGGAAGGGTTAGTATGGAAGGCTCCAGGGAAGACAATTTTGAAATAACTGCTATGGGAATTATAGCAGAATCAGTTAGGGAGAAGGTGCCAATATGCATTGGTAGAGGGATTTTCCTCATGAGGAGTTTCCTATTCCAAAGAAATCACCAGTCAGGCCCACATCCAAATTTTTACTAGACTGAATTTACAAAGATTTTCCTTTACATATGGTGAAATTAAAAGGGAGACTGGTTAAATTCAATTAATCAGAATACCCCATTTTCTAGCCATTTATTTACTAAAGTATTATTGTGGTACAATGTAAGGAAAGAGGAAAATTCTGACAGATTTACTGTATATTTTGTGGGTTATAAAAAGAGTTCTGCAAGCTGTATTTCAAAAACTTGCCTAATCAAGCTTATTCTTGCTTATTCTTTTTTTTAAACTTTAGATTCGACAACATATGCACATTTTCTGTTCAATGCATTTGATACTGATCACAATGGATCTGTAAGCTTTGAGGTAAGTCCTCTATCTGACAAATGAGTAGAGGTCCTAACAACTGTTCCTTTAATTTAAAAATCCCTAAACATTACTGGCAATTCAACACTTTTATCATATTTGAGCATTGGAAAAGTAAAAACAAGGAAAATGACATGCAGGAATCTCTTTTTCAGCCCTTAAATTTGTGATACTTTTAAATTATATGTCACTCAACAGCAATAAAAATTACATCCTAGAGTTAATTAGATGCCTAACACTTGAAATCTCTCTGGCATGGAAAAAGGTTAAGTCCCCTAATTTCATTAGTAATAGCCATTTGAGGAAAGTCTCCTATTAGAACAGTAAAAACTCAGTTAGTGAATCCCCTAGGACTGAAGCTCCTTGATAACAAAATTAGTCATAATCTTTTAAAACATCTTAATTTGTGGAGGCCAGGAGGCCTAGAAACAGAGTAGAATGTAGGTGGCAGATGAATTTTGAAAGCATTCTAGGTTCTAGGGGTTGAGCAGCAACTAGGGAAGTTGTGTTAGCTGAGAACATGGCAGCAACTGGAACACTGACAGCTAAAATGAAGGGATGCTGGAGGTGAGGGCAGTGATTATGGAGGTAGAGCTGGAGGAGGAGAAAATGGCAGCACTGTCACTGCATACGTGGAACAAGGAATTCATTCTAATACTTCCTATGTTGCTGTATCGCTCCAGCTATAAGCTGACTAAATACAGGCCACAGTCCTAAAATGAGACCTTTTTGAAATGCAATACAAGACATTAATTCATGCTTTGCTGAAGACAGAGGCACTAGGGGAAATATATCCAGTTTAGAGGAGACGTTGTTTCTAGTAGGGGGATGACACAAACTCAGATAGCTACAGTATACAATATTGCCTGAGAAAGATGGAGCACAAAGCAAGGACTTGCATGGGGTGCAGGGAAGCTTCCTGAATGAGGTGTTATTAGAGTTAGTCTTTAAAGGCTGGAAATGGGGTCATGAAGAGAAGAGTTAGACACAGAGGGATTCATCAAATGAAGAAGGGGAGGAAGGGCATTCTAGGTACAGAAAACAGTGTGAAAAGGGGGGCGGGGAACATGGGTATGTAACCACTCATTGTCACTGTGGTGCTTTTGAGGTTCACCTCGCTTCCTCCCAAACCGGATTGTAAACTCCTTTAGGTCAGAGACAGTGTCTACCATAAACGTAATATTTTCCCTAGTGCCTCTCACATTGCTCTGCCTTCAGCAAATCGTGAATTCATGTCTTGTATTGCATTTCACAAAGGTCTCACTTTTGGAGTGTGGCTGGATCAAAAATTCACATGCTATTCCTCTCTCTGCTTAAGGGTGTGGATCAGAGGAAGGACTATCTCCTCTAGTTCCTCCCACCCCCAGCCCCTTCCTTTAGCTGGGGCCCTTTTCCTGGGGCAGGGAAGATGTGAGACTTAGTCATAGCCTCAGAGGCTAGGATGCCTCCCTCCCAAAGTGATTCAGTCAACTAGCTTTAATTAAGTGTCTGCCACCTGAGGTTTTGGAGATATAAAGAAAGATAAAAGACATACTCTCCCAGAGCTTACAATCTAAAGAACTCTTCTAAAGAGCCACCACAATTGAAAGACTCTCACTTTATCAGAAGGACAGTGAATAGCCACTAATTCATATGGAACCTTCCCTTGCTCCAGCTATGTTTGGGTTTTCTGGAGATGATAAAGATATCCTCCTCCCTGCCCTGCCTCCAACATACCAATTTAGTAAATTATTTTCTACTGAAATGAGACAGAAGATGAGAGAATACGAAATTACAAACATAAATATGTTGTGATGACCCCAGATAGTCTTTTCCCTACTGAGCCAGAATGGTAGGGCTTTTGGTTATATGCAATGTGAAATATAAAATCACTTCAGAGTTGCCTTCTCTGTCCCAGTACATGCACCCTGCTCAGGGTTAAAGACATGCCTTCAGACACTGGAAACAAATTCATTTGTAATAGGGAATCAGGCTCCCAAAATAGCATCAGCAGTGGTAAGGGTGGTATTAGGGGTTGGGATGGAGAAAAGTAGCTCAGCAAGAAAATTGGAAACTTTTTTTATATATTATCTATATGAAGAAGCATAGGTGGGAAGGGGTACAGAGGAGGGTGGAGAAAGTGGAACAGGAAGACAATATTCTACTCATCCACACTATTTCACAGCCAGAGAGTATGCATGAACACTTCAGAAGAAAAGAAAAAATACTCCATCCACTGATGCTGAATTTCACAGCTGGGAAACATTCACCAATATTTGAGGCTCACCTCCCCAAGTCCATTTGCTCATGACTCATCCGTCTCTGGTGGATAAGGCTTTTGACTGAGAAGTCCATTGGACACCATCACCGCACTCCTCTGTCAAATGCCTCTCTGGGCCATTTCTCTGCCATCTCTCCTGTTGCCACTGCTTCTGTAAAATATATGAGCGTTACACCTATTCTATTCTCCTGTCCCAGAAATTAAAAAGGGAGGACTCCATCTCTTAAGATTATTTGCCATTATTCTCATTTACCTCGTGAGATTTTCAATACCAACCTTGCCCATGGAATGTTAAATGTGTCTTTATAAGTGGCACAGATGTGCCAGATGTGGAGGAAGAGCAAATTTGGTTTGCTGATGATGAAATATGTTAATAGAACATTCTTTTCAATTTTTGAAATATTGCTGGATATAACAAATGTTTTCTAGCAAAAGATAAAAACAGGAGCTGAGTTCATCTAAAAGTTTTGTTTTTAATTTCTATTTTTATATAATTTGTGGTGGATTAGTAGGGCAAGAGCTGCATGTGTTTGTGTTTTCTGGAGGTGATAAAGATATTCTCCCCTACACACACACACACACACACACACACACACACATATCTCCAGGTAAATGATTTTCTACTTGAATGAGGAAGCTGTCCAAATGGGTAACCTGTGACAGGAACAGAAGGAAAATTTTCAACCGATTTGTGCTTCTGAAAAGCATATTGGCATGCCCTACAAAGGGAAGAGGAGGGAGTGTATTCATGCTCACTAGTTCCTCAGAAGGAAGAGGGTAAATACTGTCCCACCTCTGCAAAAACAAAACAACAAACAAACAAACAAAAAACCCTCCTTTTTTTCCCTTTGTATTTAAGATGCTGTGGCCTAAGAATATAGGAATAAAGTTCAGTAAAGTTGATGCCAAAAGCTTTTCAGCAGTTTTGTGCATCAGGGAGCAAATGAACCAGTCTCTTCACAGATAAAACTAAGAAGGTACAAATGCAAGTACTTTTGAAAGCAAATTGAGTTTTTGGCAAGGGCTTACAACTTCCTGCTTGACAGATTTCAATTACCATGTGGAAAAGCTAGGAGCAAAAATGAGATAGGCTACATTGAGTTCCCATTTTACATCAGCACAAAATAAGGTAGAAATTCATTTTTAAGTAACTGTTTATTGAAATGGAGATTGCATCATGCAGAAAAGACTGCATAACCTCAGATGTCATTAAAACGGGGAAGGCTGGTTAATGCCAGAAGTCTGCATCTGTCTTCTAATGTAACTTCAGAGCACATAGAAAAAGAAGGTGCTCAAAGAGGAGGAGGTGGTGAACTAGGTCTTTTGCTTTAACAATGGAACTCAGATTCCCACCCTTGCAATCCTGGGCCCTGATAGGTGAGCTTTCAATGGATCTTGCCTAGAATCAGGCAAACACCATTTCCTAATCATCTCCAACCCATGCTGCTTTATAGACATGTACACACTCTCCTTATGAGAATGAGGACTACTCAAGCAAAGAATGCCTTGATATTCTCAGTGTTTAGCACAGTCACTGGCACATAATTAGTGCATAATAAATACTTCTTCATTTATTTCTGATCTTGTTATCATGCTGGAAGATGGTACACCTGAAAGTAATCCCTGCTGATGTGTCTACAAATGCAGTCAGCCATCTTTTTCGCACACATAGCCACTATGTTTTACTTGAAATGAGTCAAAAAAAAAAGCTACTTAGCCTTTTCCCTCCGTGCCTGTGTCCAAGTGTTCTACAACAGCCCTATTACAACGAATTTCTGATTTATTGCGTGGTCATAATATCATCCGTGGTTCACTTCTGTTAGCAGTAGGTTTGGCAGAGACCCCTAATCTTCCTCTACCATAACCAGTGACTGATCACTACAACCAATAACCACATTAGTAAGAATTTAGGAATTGTTCTATTGACACTGCCATAATCAAACTCTGCATATAGGACAAGTCTAGTTTAATCTGTGCTCTGTGTAAGTTCCTAATGGACAGCCCCCTGAAATCAGGAGTCATTTCCTCTAGTGAAACACAGGACAGTAATAAACCCCTCTCCAATCCCTATTGGAATGGACCGCCTAATGTGCTTGGGAAAGGATTATTTGGAAAATGGGATTGGGAGGAGTCCTTGACATTAGTGAATTGAGTAGATATGGTGGTATGCAAAAATAAAGTTCCTACTGTGTGAAAGGTACTATATGAGTCATTGAGAACACAAAAATAAAATCTTTGCACTCAAGGAGTTTATAAAAATATAAACTACAGGCACATAGCATGTTCATAGATGACTAAAACAAAAAATCCATGAGAAAAGAGCTGGTCAAAGTTGCATTCATCAAGAAAGGCTGTAAATAACACCTGACATTTGAGTCTGGCCTTGAAGGATGGGCAGAGGTGAGGAAGGACTAGGTTTTAGGCCTGAAGGGCACTCTATACAACATGGAGAAAGGAAATAGAAAGTTGATTTGGGAAAACAATTGGCAAGCTAAAGTGACAGAAATATAGAGGGTCATAAACAATAATAATAGGCGATAAATCTGGAAAGGCAAGTAGGAGCCAGATTATAGAGACCTTTAAATGATAGACTGAGGAGTTTTTATCTAGGAGTGATAGATTTGTAGCAGAAAGTTTTGAGGTATAGTTATTTCAGCCTTGGAATGATTTTTTTTTCTTTTTTTTAGGCATTTATGAGTTGGACGGATTGGAAAAGGGAAATACTATAAGTAGAAAGACTAATGAGAGGGATATTACAATAGTTCCTGTGCAAAGTGATACTGACTTGAACCAAGATAAGATTATGTTACGGGGCCAGTTAGAGCCGAGCCCTGCCCTCCTCAGACTTCCACGCCCAGGGCCTGCTGAGGTAAACTCAGGGCTCTGAGATATGGGTGGAGCCACGAGGAGGGGTCTCGCCTTTGTTGCCTCTGTAGCAATTCCAGGTCTTTGCCGAACCTGCTTGACCACATGGCACTTCCGGCTCTCTGTCTGGGCTTGCCAGAGCACATGGAACTTCCCTGTCCCAGGCACATGGACTGCCTGTCCGCAGGGAGCTTCAGGTTAGCGGGGGAAGAGAAGGGTAGGAGAGTAGGCGGAACCAGGACCACCCTAATGCCTATGTAAACAAAGATATAAAAATACTGCTTGCTGAAACAATAAACGGAGTTACTCACCACCTTCGGCTCCCACCCCATTCATTGTCCCTGAGATCAGGCCCTTTGCTAGGCAAAGGCCTGGGTGTGGGGGGGTAACAGATCCGCACAAGTTGGTTGTTGGGGCGGAGGACGTCAACAAAAAGCGTAGGGTGAAAGGAAAAATTCAAAGGTAACTCTCAAGTTGCATTGTCATGGAAGGAAAAGAGAGGAAGGGAAGAGTATCCAGGAAGAGGGAGTGATCAGCAATGTCAAATGTCAAATAGAATTAGGATTGAGAAAGCACCATCCTATTTAGTATTCAGGAGATTGCTAATAACCTTTAAGAGAAAACTGTCAGTTGGGTAGGGTGAGCATCTATATTACAAAAGGCTAAAAGGTGAAGTGTGGTGGTGTTCAGTTCTTTTTCAGTCGTGTCTGACTCATCATGACCCATTTGGGGTTTTCTTGGCAAAGATACTGGAGTGATTTGCCATTTCCTATTCCAGCTCATCTTACAGATGAGGAAACTGAGGCAAACAGAGTTACATGACTTACCCAAGATCACACAGCTAGCAAGTATCTGAGGCCAGATTTGAACTCAAGAAGATGATTTTTCCTGACTCCAGGCCCAGTATTCTATTCACTACACCACCTAGCTACTGCTATAAATAGAAACAATTTCTTTGACAGTGAGTCATTAGACATCTTACTGTTTAAATAGCAGTATTTATTGATTTTTTTATTCTCTTTTGCTAAGGGGGAAAAATTAGCTTTATGTCGGTTTCCTTGGTTGAGGTTAGCATAAGTCAGTGGGTCTAACCTTAGTTTTAGAGCTATGTTGTCTGCAAGGTTGTCTGTGATCATTTGTACATCCTCCTGGGAATATACATAACCTGAAAAAGACATATCACTACTGAGTGTTTTGGTTTGGGGGAGTTTTTTGGTCCAGACCTGAAATTTCATCAGTGTAAGGAACTTGCATTGTGGAAAAACTCCCTTCCCCAATGCAGATTGGCAAATTATCTGTAACTTGTGCCCTGAAGAGTTACCTTAAGCATTTGAAAAGTTAAGTGACTTGTCCAAAGTCACACAGGTAGTGTATGTCAGAGACAGGACTTGAATCGGGGGCTTAACTCCCTTAAGCTATGCTTCCTTTCTTATAGATGTTTAAGTATAATATATGTATCCACCTTATAAGACTGTATGTATAGACCTTGTTTAAATAGATGTGGCTCATGGATAGCATTGATAGATATGGACTAGGATCTGGCCTACCTCTTCAGAGATGTGGCTCATGGATAGCATTGATAGATATGGACTAGGATCTGGCCTACCTCTTCAGAGAACAAAGGCCATGAGTGCATTGCCAGGCTGAGTTCAAAGTGGGGTGGGGGAGAGACAGGCAAGGTCTGGGACAGCCAAAGTTGCAGAATCTCCTCCCCAGTCTCCAAGAGGAGTATTAACCTACAATTATATCTATGTGTTACCCTTCAAATATCTCTGGTCTAGGGATATGATAGGTTCAGAAATAAAAGCTACTTTCCTGATTGCAAAGTTAATCCTAGCCTTATAACACCAAATGCTAGTTACACAAAAGACCACCATCACAAATAAAAAATAGTGAGCAAACCCTACCCAAGCAAAACAGCAAATGCAAATTAGAGAAATTAAACAGCATAGAATATATCAAAGAATACACAAGAGTGAATGAGTCCTTCATCTGGGAGAGAGATGGGATCTCACTTCTATCAAGGAGAGAGAGAATAATCTCACCTAGAGAAGGTCCGTTTTAGAATCACAAGCAAAGTCAAAGGAATGATGGAGTTGGCTTTTCCATGAATGTCCTCTATTATTCCAAAGCCTTTCTCTTTCCACCACCTCTTTGGAGCTCCTTTCTTCATGTGACTCTCCCAAGAAATCCTGGAATCAACTTAGTAAGACCTTATGGCAGACACACATACCTTACTCAACATTCTAGCAAATTAAGAGTCATCTCCTGACTATGCAACACAGCACACAACTGTTACTCCCTCCCCTAGCTGAATGTGAGCCAAGTTATTTATACAAATAATTATAATTTTCCTTTTAAATTATAACCATTATGGCTAGATGTTTAATTTACTGTTTTATTTTTCCATATGTATTCCTTTCAAATCTGTCTTTGCATGACAGGATGAGAATTTGGATCCATGCAATACCAATTATAGTAATTACTGGATTGTTGAACTGTTTTTCATTTTTCTTATAATTTTAAGTAATTAACAATGTGTTTTAGATTATTTAGATTTCTGGCTCTCAATATTTTTTTACTTTGTGCTAGTGACCAACAGGCTGTTTTCACTGGACCTCTAGGTGGGCTCCTTTAGATGAGTCTCTGGTTACTCTGCTCTTATATTCTTCTTGGAAGAAGGGATTTGAATCATTGAGAGTACTATGTTTTTTGAGATGGCAGTTTCTACCCACACCAATCCAGGCCTTATGTCACTGTGACAGCCATAATTAAGAAGAGAGAACATTGAGAAATTCATGTTCTTAACTACTCACAAAGAAAAAAGTATGTAAGGAAAATGAAAAATTATTCTTACCTGTGGGTGTGAGGTTGAAGAATATTATTTTTGGTCCCAAATGAAATGATTCAACATCTGTTTTATAGTCATTGCATTGTTTTGTTTGATTTGAGGCCATCTTGAACTCCATCAAGGTTATTCTTCATTAAATGTCTACTTTGTTCCAGGAATTATATTCTAATTGCGCTGGGGATAAAGATACAATGAATGAAACAATCCCTACTCACAAGGAGTTTACATTCTAAAGAAAGATAGTGAATAAATGAGATCAAATGAACTATTTATGCTGAAAATGTAAAATGAAGCATTTAGTAAGATTATAGATTTTGCAACTAGAATTTTAATGTGGCATAATGCTTAAATACTTCTAATCAGCATGTGGTTTGTAGACATCTCATTGCCATTTTCACAACCAAATTCTCCTCATTTTAGTTTATTGTTCTGTATTTCACGAGATTCTGTCAGTGTTGGTGCTTACACCTTCCAGCTGTTCAGATCACCATCCATACACACCTTCCTGTCACATGTAATTATTGACTATGTCCTCCTGAATGCATTTTATATTACAGCTTAGCGCTTATATGTGTATGGGACAGAATGTTTAAATAATAGGAGAGACATCTTTAAGGGAAACAAAGTAAATTTATTCTACAAACCTTGCAAGATTCGGGCACACCTCCATAATGGAGGAGGTGAGGTAAAAGGGAACCGGCCTTAATTTATAGTCTTAATGAAAAAGATTCCCACCCACCTCTATCTCTTCTCACAATTGGCTGGGGGGGTGGGCTTACAGTCCACTTCTACTCTATATTATTTCAATAACCAATTGGTCTCTCTGTTTCTCCCCTATTTCAGTCATTCTTCGAAACAGCTGTCAAAGTGTCTTAAGCACAGATCTGGCCATGTCATTTCCCCTTCTCAACCAATCCCAGTGACTCCTGATTGGTTGTAAGATGAAACATAAATTCTTCTGTTTCACTTTTAAAGCCCTTCACGATCTTACCCAACGTGTGGTTCCAGTCTCATAGTATACTGCTCTCCCTCCCATACTGTATGATCCAGTTAAACTGGCCTTAACTCTGTTCCTAACACAGGACTCCATTTCTGCACTTTTGTACTGGCTATGTCCCATGATTGGAATGCACCCCTTCCTCATCTCTACTTCATAGACTTCTCTTCCAGACTCAGCTCAAGCACCACTTTCTAATTGAAGCCTTTCCTTATTCACTTAACAGCTAGTCCCCTCTCTCTTTAACTCTATTTCATTTATCTAATCTGTATTTATTATCCATATATTTGTGCTGTATATATTTGTATATGGACTTGTTTTACTTTTAGAATGTAAGTTTTTGAGAGTAGGAATTGTTTTATTCTTTATATTTGTGTCCCCAGAAGCTAGCACGGTGCCTGGCACATAGTTATTGAACTCTTCGGGTAAAATGCTTGTTGACTGATTGTTTTGTCTAGACCACACTGTGCCCTATTAAGTTGTAATTTTCTCTCTCTTTAGGACTTTGTGATGGGTCTTTCCATTTTGCTTCGAGGGACAGTACAAGAAAAACTCAACTGGGCATTTAATTTGTATGACATAAATAAAGATGGATATATAACTAAAGAGGTAATAATTGTCTTCTAGGCATAGCTGTTTTCACATTTTCTACTTAGAACTAATTTCATTTTCAACACTGAGGAGTTTTAAATTAAATTATACAATGAAGTCATAGAATTTATACCTGATCCAAGCAATCAAAAATATTTCATTAAATTAGTTTTATTTAGGGAAAATATTCTGAGAAGAATTTGCTGTGTAGGCTTATGATATTTTTATAGATCAGTAGAAGAGCTTAATTCTTCATTCATTAAAAAAAAGGATTTTGACCTTATGATCACTATCAATTATGAAATGGTCTATACATACATAACATACAGATTGCCTTATTTCTTCTTTTAGAAATTTTATTTTTAATGCTGATATATTTTGTTTTGATATAATTATTTCCCAATAAAATTTCTCCATAGAATCTTCCCTTAAAAATATGGCTGAACAAGTTGTGGTATATGATTGTGAAGGAATACTATTATGCTATTAAAAATGATAAGCTCAATGATCTTAGAAAAATGTGGAAACATTTGCATGAAATAATGAAGAGCAAAATGAGCAGAACCAAGAGAACACTGTATACAATAGCAGTAATATTGTTTTAAGGGTAACATTGAGCGAAAAAGTCATGTTGACTATTATAAATATCAGAATTAACTATAAAGAACATATGAAGAAGATGCTACCTGCGTAAAGAGAGAAGTAACAAATAGAAGTTTGTATAGAATAATTTTATATATATATATATACACATACATACATACATATATACACATACATACATACATATATACATATATATATACATATATATGTATATATATGCCTATTTGAGGCTAATGGTACCCATGGAGGGGAATGAGGGAAGGAGGAAAAAAAGGGGAGGGAAAGAAATTTACATGACACTTTATTATATATCTAAAAGGAACAGCAAGTTGTACATAATAGATTTTCAGTTTTATGTGCAATTATATTTTTATTATACTATGTTAAGAAATGCTTGGTTTATTCCATAAATTAAAAATAAAACAATGTTTTTTAAAATCGTTAAGCAAAATTATCCAATTGTGACTGACAGAACATGTTACTTTCAGATGCTGTACTTTGCCGTTTCCTGACAAAAAGGGAAGTGTATTTTAACTTCAGTCAACAGAATTAAGATTAGCTATTATATTTGACCTGAGTTCTGTTTTCTTTTAGAGTTATCTTCTTTTACATTACTGCAGTCATTGTGTATACCGTTGATATGGTTTTGCTTTTTTTTAACTCTGCACAATACATGCCAGTTTTCCAATTTTTCTATGAATCCTTCAAATCCTTTGTTCCTTATTGCACATTATAGTCACACCTCATGATCTTGTTCATTCCCTAATCACTGAACGCACAATTAATTTCCAGCTTTTGCTATTACAAATATTTGTGGGTATCTATGTTTATCCTATCCCTTCTCAAAAATCTGTTTTGCTTCTGACCATTGCATCACTTGATCCACGCTCCCTTTTATAATCCTCCTCCCCCTTTCTCTTATCCCCTTCCCCTCCTATTTCTCTTTTGGGTAAGATGAATTTCTATGCCAATTGTGTGTGTGTGTGTGTGTGTGTGTGTGTGTGTGTGTGTGTGTTTCCTCTTTGAACCAATTCCAATGAGAGTGAGGTCCAAGCATTGCCTGTCTCTCCCCTCCCCCGTTATCCCCACTATCATAAAAGTTCTTCCTTGCGTACCTCTTTTGTGTGAGAAAATTTTCCCCATTATGCCTTTCCTTTCCTCCTTCTCTCAGTGCATTATCCCAACATAATTGACTCACAGCATGCCCTCTATCTGGGTAGACTCCCTCTAACTGCCTTAAAAATGATGTCATTCTTAGGAGTTACATGTATCATCTTCCCATATAGGAATGTAAACAGTTTAACTTTATTGAGTCCCTTATGATTGCTCTTTCATTTTATGCTTCTCTCAGGTCTTGTGTTTGAATGTCAGATTTCTATTCAGCTCTGGACTTTTCATCAGGAATGCTTGAAAGTCCTCTGTTTCATTAAATATCTTTTTTCCATGAAGGATTATACTCAGTTTTGCTGGGTAGATTATTGTTGGTTGCCTTCTGGAATATCATCTTGTAAACCCTCCACTCCTTTAATGTGAAAGCAACTAAATCTTGTGTGATCCTGACTGTGGTTCCACAATATTTAAATTGTTTTTTCCTGTCTGTTTGCAATATTTCCTCTTTAACTTGGGAGCTCTGGAATTTAGCTATAATATTCTGGGAGTTTTCATTTTGGGATCTCTTTCAGGAGGTGATTAATGGATTCTTTTAGTTTCTATTTTACCCCTCTGGGTCAAAGACAGTTTTTCTATATAGTTTCTCAAAATATTATGTCTAGGACCTTTTTTTTATCTTGGCTGCTAAGTTGTCCAATAATTCTTAAATTCTCCCCAATCTATTTTCCAAATCAGCTTTTTTTAATGGATTATTTTCACATTTTTTTCATTTTTTATTTTATTGTATTATTTCTTGATGTCTCATGGAGTCATTAGCTTCCTCTCACCCAATTTTAATTTTTAAGGAACTATTTTCTTCAGTGAGGTTTATTTTAACTTCCTTTTTCATTTTGCCTATTCTTCTTTTTAAGGAGTTCTTTTCTTCAGTAAATTTTTGTACCTCTTTTACCATTAGACCAATTCTGTTTTTTTTAAGGGGTTATTTTCTTCAGTATTTTTTGTACCTCTTTTAGTATGCTGTTAATTCTATTTTCATCATTTCCTATCATCATTCTCATTTGTTTTCCCAATTTTCCCTCTACCACTCTTACCTTAAGTCTTCTAGGAAGTCTTGCTAGGCTTCTGTCTAATTACCATTTTACTTAGAGGCTTTGCTTGTTGATGTTTTGTAAGTTATTGTCTTCTTCTGATTTTGTGTCTTGATCTTCCTTGCCTCTGTAATAGCTGTTTATGATCAAGGATTTTTTGTATGCTTTTGTTTGTTTGCTTGTTTGCTCATTTTTCCTGCCTATTTCCTGACTTTGAACTTTATGTTAAAGTTGGGCTCTGCTCACCAGAGGATGGAGAGTCACTGTACTAAGCTTCAGGATTTTTTTTTTGTGCTGCTGTTTTCAGTGCTAGTCCTGAGGGTCTGTAAGTTTTTGGTGCTTCCAAGGTGGTATTATCCTAGAAAGGTATGATAACTGCTTTCTTGGTCTGAACTCTGGTCTTTTCCCAGGAATGGCTTCTGCTCCCCTGTAGAGGCAAGTGCTAATGCTCCTCTTTGCCTTGGAATTGATACCAGGGCCTCTGCTCTCTTGTGACCCTTCACAAGTGTTCCTTTCCACCCTGGAACTGTGATCCAGAACTGCTATGGGCAACAGAGTTGCCAATCAGTGCTAGCTGTACCCAGTCCCAGCAAAGGATCCCCTATAATCTCTTTCTGACCAGTTGTCTGACCCCTTTACAATCTATGGGCTGAAAGCTCCCAAAGCTGTTGCACCTGCTGCTATTGTAACCATCTCCAGGGCCTACCACTGGTGCTGGAAACACAGGTTTTGTGCTCCAGACAGCTCTCTACCAGGTGTCAGACATCTCATGTCAATCTCCTAAGTTTCCTTAAGCTGGAAAAATGTCTTACCCTGACTTTTTGTTGGCTCTAGTTGCTCCAAAATTTGATAGATATAGTGAAGAGAGGCAAAGAGGAATATTACATTTTGCTTAAAGGCATTATTAAAGGAAAAGCTAACCAAAGTTCAAAAAGAATTAACAAAACAATAATTGTAGGTGACTTTAGCATGCCTGTTTTAGAGCTAAATAAAAGTAGCAGATCAAAAAAAGAAAAGGAAATTATAGATCTAAAGAAACTTTTGGAAAAAAACTAGATCTAACATACCCATAGTGATTACTGAATGGGAATATAATGGAATATGCTTACACTTCAGCATCATAAAGCACATTTACCAAAAATAAACAAACAAAAAACCCTGCTCATATGCTAGGATTAAGAATTCATAGAAAAATACGGAAGGGCAGAAATATTAACATTTTTAATACATAATAAATTAAGAATCAATCAGGGAAATATGAATAAAAAGAATCAGATATAAATTAAACAATAATGCCTAAGGAATGAGAAGTCAAAGAACACATCACAGAATCAATAATTAAATACATTTATAGTATACAGCTAAATCAGTCCTTAGAGAAAATTTTTCTCTCTCTGAATATTTTTATTAACAAAATCAATCCAGAACTTATTAGGTACGTCCTATGTGTCAGGTACCATAACATATGGTATGGATACAAAAACAAAATATTCCCTTAGTTCAAGGAGCTTATATTTTGTCAGGAATAACACTGTATAATGTGAGTAGATATAGATATAAATAAATACATAACATATACAAATTAAAATACAAAGTAACATTTTTAGATAAGCATTGTCAGTTGGGAGATAAGGATCATGAACAGTTTCATGTAGGAGATAGTGTTTGAGCAGAAGTTTGGAGGAAATCAGGGACTCTGAGCATTGGAAATGATGAAGAAGCACCTTCCCAGCATAGACATCATCCCAATGAATCCCCAGACCAAACTTCCCTCTTTGATTACACTCTCCTATATGTATATCTCTCATTATTAGAATGAAAGTTCCTAGAGGGAAAAGACTGTTTCCAGTTGTAGTTGTATCCTCAGCAGTTATAGCACCAGACACTTAATAAATGCCTAGTAAATCCTTTTTCATTCATTGGCAACTACTGTTAGGGGAAAATGCCTAAACAAAGCATAAAGAGATTATAAAAGACAAACTATTTTCATTATATACAATTAAATAAAATCATTGTAGCTTAGAATTAGGAAGAAAGATATAGCTAGGGAAGATATTTGCATTTAATATATGAGTAAATTCTGTTATCAAAAACATGTGAGGAATTGAAACAAATCTATAAACTATCATTCTCCAGTGGACAAGTAATCAAAGTATATGAACAATATTTTCAAAAGGAGAAAAGTAAAACTGTCAGTTACCATCTGAAAGGAAGTCAATTCAGAAAATATTTATTGAGTATCTACTTTGTGCCAGGCACTGGGCTAGGTACCTGGGATATAAAAACAAAAATGAAATAGTCCCTGCTCTTAAAGAGCTTAGTTTGTCCTGAAACAATGGTTGCAAAGATAAATATATAACAAACACAAAGAAAATACAGAATAATTTCAAGGAAGAGGAAAAACACTAATTGAGAAGAGGCAGCTATTCTATGCTTTGAAGAAGCTATGGAATCTACCAGGGTGAGAATTCAAAATAAAAGAATTCTCATACTTACTGAGTTGAAAAAAGATGGCAAAAGAAAAAAGTGTGTAGTGGGGTGAAATTAAATTTTGGAAGTGCTAAAGGATGGCAGAGATAGCAATGCCCTCTTGTAGATATTGTAAACGGGTTCACTTCTACTGGAAAATAATTTTGAATCATACAAAAAGAACTACTGAATCATTTATTTGTTTGACCCAGAAATCCAATTACAGGGATTTATGTCTCAAGAAGATTGACTGAAAAAAGTCAATATGTACAAAAATGTTTATAGTGGCATTATTTGTGACCGTAGAAAGCTGGAAACAAAATATGTATGAAGGATTTTAGAGTGAGTGAATAAATTGTGAGATATATGTAATATAAACATATGTGTGTATGATGTTAGTAGGATGTTACCATTCTGAAAGAAATGAAAAATGCGTATGAAGTGATACAGAGTGAAGAAACAGAGCCCAAAGAACAATATACGCAATGACTACAAAAATGTTAATAAAGATAAGACTAAATGATAACAAAATCCAGAGATAAATTACAGGCAATTCAAGTTAATACACTTCTACTAAACAGTCAACCATGGAAGTAGAAAGTAACATATATAATCAGTCATAATAACTTGAGCACTTTTGCTTAACTGTTTTTGAGGAATATCCTTTGGGGGAGATAGGTATTCTTTGGGTGTTTGTTGGAAAATGTCTATGGTGTTAAACAAAATGCAGTATTGAGATATGAAAAAAATTATATGAAATGAAAAATAGGGAATAAAAGATATCATGATGTACTCCCATCCACATAGAGTAATGTCTTACTCAAGCTACTTTTTCTTTTAGGAAATGCTTGATATAATGAAAGCGATATATGATATGATGGGTAAATGTACATATCCTGTTCTTAAAGAGGATGCCCCCAGACAACATGTGGAAACATTTTTTCAGGTAGGAACAGAAGAGGAGGATAGTAGGTGTGCAGAGTTAGGAGCTCCTCCACTAAATGCTTCCTTATAATTTTTATGGTTTAAAAAATATACGTAGTATCATAACTAAAACAGGTAAAGATCAGAATGTGGAATGGATTGTTTTGGAGGCAGTGGGTTTCCTTTCATTGTACATCTTTAAACAAGGTGTTATTATTTTAATACTAATATGTCTTATTTCTGAACAGAAAATGGACAAAAATAAAGATGGGGTAGTTACCATAGATGAATTCATTGAAAGCTGCCAAAAAGTAAGTATCACCATAAGTAAAGAATGTAAGATACCACATCCCCTCAATTAGCTTAATAACTAGGTATAGTGCTGTCAGCTAACCCTCTCGAAACTCTATGTTTCTATATACTCAGGGCCTGGCCTACGAGGGTTAATATCTAGGCTAGCCCAAGGGTAATAACAAGTAACAATAGAAAGAGAAACAATGTTGGCAGCTAGGTGTTGCCTGGAGTCAGGAAGATTCATCTTCCTGAGTTCAAGCTGGTCTTAGACACTTACTAGTCATATGACCCTGGGCAAGTCACTTTAACCTATTTGCCTGAGTTCCCTCATCTGTAAAATGTGCTGGGGAAGGAAATGGCAAACCACTCTGGTATCTTTTCCAAGAAAACACCAAAAAGGGTGACAAAGAGTCAGACATAACTGAACAACACAAGAACAGTGTTATATGGTGGATAAAGTTCATCTTAAAGTCCTCCTGCCTCTGATACATATGGCTATGTAATCATGGACAAGTTACCTTTCTGTGTCCCAAGCCATTTTCTAAAACTATAAATTATAGATGTTACTGACCTGTGCTGTGATGTTCTATACCAGAATGGATGAAATAGGTTTCTACCAAAAATAGTTGTAATTCATTTATATAGCATTTTGACACAAGCCTTCTTCCCTCTGCACCAGTACCTAAACAAACAACGGAACCCACTGACGATGATTTCCTTTGTTCATCTACATTTGTGTTTCCCAAAACTTTAAGGGAGAGGACTTCTGAGTGAAGATTAATGAACAGTAATTTATTTTTAAAAGCATGTAGCCTTAAAAAAAAAGCCTGTGGATCTCCTCATGGGTGCAATATTTAATACAGAGAATGTAGACAATGTACTTAGTATCTGGATATAGGAAAGTAGCTTTGACAGGACTGATTATGTGGCACTCTTTGCCAACATTGCTATTTTTTAAAGCACGTGGATATTTCTGAATCACAATCACGCTATGTATTGGGGGGAGAGGGTGAGTTTATGTCTAAGTATCTACAGCTATAAAAAATTTCAAACTTCCAAGTTCATTTATGTTTGAGAAACATGATGTGCCTTCCTACCATGCAGGCAAACAAACCCATCACTGTTCATCAATGGCAAAGCATGCGCTGGAGTTGAAAATCAATTCTCAATAAAAGTGTATCTTTATTTATAACTAATTCCCCTAAGTGTTTATAGACAAACAAATTATGGTAAAATGCTTTGAAAATGCTAAATGGGAAAAACTCAATATTTTTGCTCTCTAGCCTTGAAGTACTAATGAGAGGCCATATAGTAGAATGGAGAGGACACTAGATTTGAAGTTAGGAAGCCCTTGATCCCAGTCTCACTTCAGACACTTTCTAGCTGCACAAGCATGGCCAGGTCACTCACTTAGAGCCTCAGTTTCCTCATCTGTATAAGGAGAGACTTAGACTGGATGTGCTCCAAGGATCCTATCAGCTCTAAATCTATGATCATACAGTGATCCTACTTCAGTCACTGAATATCAAATTTCCATGATGTTTAAAATAGGATTTTGTTTTTAATTCCCAGTAACCCTTTCAGTTCATCAACATGTATTTCAAGGTACTAATGACTGAAAAAAAACCAAGTAGATACAAATCTTTAATGCTGCTTCTGCTATAAATTATCTCTTCATAGAAATTCCACTACCAGCAATGGATCATTTCAGTTGAGAGTCTAACTGCCTCCAGGGATATTCCTGGGAAACAACCTCAAAATGACCAGTTCCTCAATTTCAGTGAAATCCACTGAGATGTCAGTTTCCTATAACACTGAGAGGGTCCTATATAGCCAGTAAATGTTAGAGGTAGGACTTGACCCTAGGTCTTTCTGGCTTTTAGGGAAGCTCTCTACACCATGCTTCCCCTCACATTTCTGGAGAACATCCTTAAGGATGAAAAACTGCCCAAAGGTTCTGCATCCATAATAGGCTTCCTCAATAAAAATTCTCCTCTGCCATTTTAAGACCCCTTATTTATAAAACTGGACCTATGGAACTTAGGGTCTACAAGAGACTTCGAGGTCCAATGCCATCATTTAGCTTTGCTCTTTTGTACTTATCTCTGACCTGGCTTTTTTGGTTGAGTCACCTCTCTTGCTCCTTCTGTTGCTGTTATTATATGTTTATATGTTGTTGAGTTTGGGGAGATTTCAACTATCATCAAAAAAACAGCTATTTAAAGTCTTGACAACAACCTAAAAACATAGGTGCTTCTATAAATAGAATCTATATTTAAGATATATATCTTAATATTAAGGTATTAGAAGTTTATAAAAACAATATTTGTTATTTTATTGCTCAAGTTGTGATGGTTGTCATATGTGTTTGAGCGTGGGTGCATGTCCATGCATTTGTGTACTTTAGAGTGGGGAATGGGAGGTCAGAGTAATAGCATACCTTTAATTGAAACAATTAAAATTTAATCCATGTTTTTTTGTCTCCTTACAGGATGAAAATATAATGCGCTCCATGCAGCTCTTTGAAAATGTGATTTAACATGTTGGTTAGATCTTGAATTTAATAGACAAATGTGAACTATTCTAAAACAATACTTAAAGTTGGAGTTACCACTTTTAGCATAGACTGCTCAGCTTTACACTGAAGCATATTATGCAAATAAGCTTTGTTTTATTATAAAGCCATCCCCAAAGTTATTTATTTCCAAGATATCAATTTGCATCCTCTTCATTATACCACTGAGTTAATAGGATGTTCCAAAAATTTCCTACCATGAGGCTATTCAAAGAAATGATACCTGACAAACACATAATTTTATTGATACTCCAACCCTGGGATTATTGAGGCTTTCGCACATCAAAGTGATGTTATGATAGTGGTTTTTGCTACCCATTTGTATTAGAATCTAACCCCAGGATTATAAATGTTTTTTTCTAAAATATTGGCATCAGTGTTTAATTTACAGAAATTAGATTTCATTTCCATATTTGTATGCTGTAATCCCATTTATATACTTTGAGTAAACAAAAACAATTACCGCTATTAAAAAATTATTTGCAGTCCCTGTTTTTGTGGGTTTTCCTCCTTTTGTTGAAGTCTCCTTTTGCTGAAGCCTTTAATTCATTTATCTGGCATTTTTCTACTATTAGAACTAAAACAATTTATTACCAGATGACAGCATACTTCTTTGGAGTAAGGCTTATTAATAAGCATTTGTTGGTTTTCCATATTAGAACCCAAATCCCACATAACGTATATAATTTGGGACTTGCTCAATATGATAGCCCTCACTGGGCTTCACTCTTCCTATGAAAGAATGAAAATGAGTGAATCCTAGTATCACTACATGAATGTCCAAGTCCACAATATCCACATTGTCTACAATGAAGATGAGGATTTACCCTTCCACCACCCAGGTTTAAATTAAGGCTCACTAGTAGATGAGCATCCAGTAACACACATTAATGATTAATAACAATCAGCCTAAGGTCAGGTTCATCTCTGGCCTGACTTTACCATTTGCATTTCTATGACACAAAGAACACTCACCTATATACAGTGGGGAAGAACATTAACATAATTTCATTTTGAAGGAAAAATATATTAATAACTATAATAATGGGACAGTAGAGAATGAGTTATTATTTCAATTATTTAACTGGATTATTTGAGTGGATTAACAGCACACAAGCCCCAATTTTAAGTATCATCGTTACTTTCAAGGATCTTAGGCCTATAAAGTTCCCACAATAATACTAAAGATACAACCATCTTCATTTTTCTGCAAATATCACAAAAACAAAGAAGCTTCTGGGGTAGAAGGAATTTTGCAACTTTGTTTCACAAAAATATATCAGGGATCTATTCTGGTGTAAAGATAAGATGTTGAATGTTCTGCTATCACCAGTGTAGGATTAAGAGTAGTACAATACATGTACGCTTGAAATTTGCCATTAGAGTATGTGTGTGTGTGTAAGCTCAATGTATACATTTTGTATTTTAAAAAGGAAAAATAAACAAAAGTAGAATGTATATAACCCTAATGTTTATGTTTTAGGTCTTCTTTTCCCCCTTAAAAACATAAGTAGTTTAAAAAAATTTTTCATTGACTTATTGCAAGAGACACCTCTTTGTCTCTTCAGGACCCAGAACAAAGTGGGGGCAGTCATGTAGGGGAAAGCTATGAATTGGGAGTCAAGACCTGGGTTCAAGTCTTGGTTGTATTATTTATTAACTGGTAAGTCACAACCTCTATGAGCCTGTTTCCCATCTCTAAAATAAGGATTAAATGGGAAAAAGCTATTGTAATCTTCACTGGAATTTTTGAACCCCTATAATACATAGGGAGTGCTACAGTGGTTTTAATCATGTTTTCTAAGATGCTAGCTAATGCACTCAATTTTGTAATATTAGTAAATTTTCTAATTCTACTGTCAATTCTATTATCAAGAGTAGTGGCCTTCAAACTCTTTACAGTTATTGAACCCTTACTGTAAATAAAATTCTAGGAGCACGCTTAGAATAAATCAAGAATTATTTTAAATATTTACATATTATTAATGGTACCAAATAACATAAGGATCATTTTACAATTACATTAAACATAAGAAAAATTAAATATTGGCTTAGGATAGCTAGCAATGACAAAAGTGACCTCTTCACACATCCCCTCAAAAGCCTACTTTTGTATTTCAGACTTAGAGTAGAATAGGAAAAGGGATCTAAACATAATAATTTTCTCCCAACCACTCTTCATGGGATTTGCTGGAGAGGATGGAGGGTATATAGATAAATGTGGCGATTTCTCATAAGTTAGCTTGGAAAATAGGGGAGAGAGACTTTTTTTTTTTGCATATACAGTCTCTTATAGCATGGCAACAGCTAAAACTATAGTTAAGGACTTGTCTCCAGCCTCCCTCCCTAAACTCTCTTAGGGAGGAACATAAGCATAGGGACTACATATTCCAAAAGGAAAATCAGGACAAGTCTAAGGATTATTTTTTCCACATTTGTAAAATAAACATTATAAACATCCTAGAAAATCTATGCATTGTAGATATGTATATCATATATATGGATACAAAGGGCAACTAAAGGGCACATTATATGGGCTAAAAATGTTGATGAAGATTATATAGCTTACAAAATTAAGCACTTACGGTGTGTGTGTGTGTGTGTGTGTGTGTGTGTGTGTGTGAGAGAGAGAGAGAGAGAGAGTACTTTTTTTCACTTAATCCTCATAACTGCGAGGTGGATAGTGCAGCTTGGTTGTACGGTAGGTAACATGCTAAACTTGGAATCAGCAAGATCTGAGTTCAAATCCTGTCTTAGAAATTTAATAGCTATGTGACAAATAGGAAAGTCATCTAATCTCTTTCTGTCTCTCCTTTTCTGTAAAATAGGGATAATAATAATACCTGCATCCCAGGGTGGGTTGTGATGATAAAATGAGATAATATTTTATAGCACTTTGTAAGCCTTAATGTACTATATAAATGCTAGTTATTAGCATTATTAATAATTAACATTTAATTAATATTAATTTATAATTAGCGGTATTGTTATTCCCATTTTGTAGATGGGGAAAGAAGCTCACAGAGGTTGTGACTTACTAAGGTAAGGAATGTGACAGAATTGAGACCTGAACATGGGTCAATTACAAATCCATAGCTTTCCCCACTCCACCTGCCTCCTGTTTGTGTAGGGACATGAAGACTATCAAACTTGGAGCCGGGAGTTCAAGGCCTACCTGAGGTACTAGCTGTGGGACCCTGTTCACTTAACCTTGATCATCTAAATGAGAGAGAAGGCACCTCAGTAGTACAGTGAATAGAGAGCTGGGCCTGGAGTCCCAAGGTGATCTCCAGCATTCACTTTGAGTGAGTCACTTACCGTTTCCCTTGGTTTCCTCAGTGGTAAAAGGGATAAAACACCAACTACCTCACGGGGTTGTGAAATTCAAATGTGTAAAGCATTTAGCACAGTGGCTGGCACAACAGTAGGCTGTATATAAACGCTTAGATATTATAAATGCTCCCTCCTCAGATTCAGTTTCCTTTTCTTTAAAAGGGAGATAGTGGTAGCACCTATACCTACAGCAACATTTCCAATTTCAGACCCCAAGATTCTAGACTGCAAATAGCCCCTAGGGCAGGAGATGTCTTTGGCTCTGCCCCTCACATCCCTCAGACGTTTGTTTTGAAGAATAAAGCTTTGTAAATCTTAAAGCCTGATAAAAATGCTAGCAGTTATTATCATAAATTCTCTAAGGTCCTTCCAAGGCTAGATCCTGATCCTGGATTGGCAACAATCTCTAGCCTGAAGTCTGAGCGGGTGAAAGACACTACTTATCCTAATGTTCTTTAAATCCATATTTATATAAAAGCAATATATATGTAACTTAAGAATAACAATTGTTTTTATATAATCAAACTTTCAATATATCCCTTCCCTTCCTTACCACACTCTAGAACTTATCCCTTATGACCACCTCCCCCAAAAAGAAAAGACAGTTTAGCAAAACTTACCAATGTATTGAATAAAGTCTAACAATACAGAAAGTGTCCCAAATCTACAATCTCTTACCTGTGCAAAAAAGAGGGTGAAATGACTTCTCATACTGTTTCTTTAGGACCAGGTTTGGTCATTTTAATTCTTCAGCATTCAGATTCAGTTTAGTGTTGTTTTTCCATTGCAGTATATTGTTTTCCTGGTTCTGCTTACTTCACTTTACATTGGGTCATATAATTTTTTCCATGTTTCTCTGTATTCATTATATTTATTATTTCTTACAGCACAGTAAAATTCAATTACATTCATGTACCATAACTTTGTTTAGTCATTCCCTGATTGATGGGATCTGCTTTGTTTTCCATTTTCAGCTACCATACTAACAAAACCTGTGTGTGTGTGTGTGTGTCTGTATATGCATATGCATGTGTATGCATGGGTGCCCATGACCTTTGTTTTTATCACTGACCTCCTGGGGGTATTATGCTTAATGGTGGAAGGTCTTAAGTTACATTCATCATATAATTCCAAAGTGTCTTCTAACTAGTCATTTTCCAAAATTGTTATGCTAATTTGAAGCTTCACCAACAATACATTCATTAGTATGCCACCCTTTCCACAAATCCTTCCATAGTCACTATACCCATTATTTTCCATTGTTGCCATTCTGGGTAGGAGATGAAACCTGGGAGTTGTGTTGATTTGTGTTTCTCTTATTATTAGTGATTTGAAACATTTTTTTCATTGGGTTTTAACTAGTTTGCAATTCTTTTGAAGAAGAATTCATATATTGTGACCACTATCTATTGGGGAATGGTATCTGCTTATAAATTTCTGTTAGCTGCTTGCATAAAGGGGTGTGTTAGAGTCAGGTTGAACTGGCTCAAGAGCCAATTATTAAATTTTCACTGTGAGCATTAATACTTTCAGAAATCAGCAAACCTACAAATAAACGAGCCTTTTATTAAAATTTTGTTGATTGTCTAGACTTAAGAAAGTAATGGAAAAATGCGAATGCAGCTCAAACTTAAGTGTATCATGAATGCATTTTTCCTCTGAGACCTGATTGTTAAACATTTATCAATATATGATTTTAGATATTATACCCCTATCAGAAATACTTGATGAAAAAAAAGTTTTCTCAATTGATTGTTTCTCTTGTTATCCTAGTGGTGTTACTTTTAGTCAAGCTAAAGCATTTTAATTTCATAAAATGGAAATTTTCTATTTTACCTCTTGTAATCATCTTTTTTTTTTGGGGGTTAGTAATTCCTCCCTCTCCCCAGCCATATGAAATATACTTGATCTATTTACTTTTTATGACATCATTAATATTCAGATCACACATCCATGATATAGGGTGGTGTTTTAATGCCAGATTGCTTTATAGTTTTCCCAGAAATTTTTTGTCAAATAGCAATCGCATCCTTAGGTAATTTGTCTTGGGGTTTGTCAAAAAATTCAATTATTTCTGCCTCTTTCTAATCTGTTCCACTAAGCTAGCTTTCTACTTTTTAACCAACTAGTTTTGTTGTTTACTGCTTTCTAATACAATTTGAGGGCTGGAAGTGCTTACATTTCTCCCTTTCTTATTTTTTTATTACTTCTTTTGATATACTACAACTTTTGATTGAAATAAATTTTGTTATATATTCTCTAGCTCTGCATAGTATAATCTAGGCATTTTAATGGGCACAGCAGTAAATCTGTAAATTAGTGTTTATAATATTGCCATTTTTATTAGTATGGCCCACGCATGAGCACTGAACATCCATACAATTATTTAGGTTTTTATTTACTTCTTTAAAGAGAATGTTATGTGTGTGTATATAGATATATAATATATAGATAAATGGATAGTGCTTTGATAGATTGCTTCCTATAAATTTTATTTTATAGTTATTTTGAATGAGACTTCTCTATTACTCCCTCTTAGATTTCATTGAGTTATAGTAATGCAGCTTTTTAAAGGTTTATTATAAAACCTGTAACTTTAATGAAGCTGTAAATTTTATCAACTACTTTCTTTGCTGATTTCCTGGGATGTTCTAAGTAAAGCATCATAAACAAATAGGGATGATGTTGTTTACTCTTTATTTTTATGGCTTTAATTTCTCTTCTTTATTGTGATTGCAAGTACTTCTAGAAATGGAAACATCAGGAAAGTATCCTTGCTTTACTTCTGTTTATTGGTAAAGCCTCTATTTTATCACAGAATATAGGGTGTCCCAAAAGTCTTAGAGCAGTTTTAAGCTTTAATAACTTTAAGTATAAATGTTACAAACACCAAAAAAATACTTTCAAGACTAATTATTTATAATTTTCAAATATTGATTCCTACTAAAATTTAACACAACCACTGTTTTGTGATATACACTGCTCTAGCTGATTTTCAAATTTTGTAAAAACATTTATCAGTTGCTGCTTAGTGTTTGAAAGTCAGTCAATGAGCATTTGTTAAGTCCCTACAATGTGCTAACAATGGGAATTAAAAAAAAAAAGGCAAAAGACAGTCTTAACCTTTAAGAAGCTTACAATCTAATTTAGCATTTCTAATACTAGCCTTAAGATTGTCCAAACTACAAAAGTTTTGCTGCATACGTGACAGTTTTATGTCACAAGAAAAATTTCTAATGAAGACAGATATGTGACAGAGGTGGGCCAAGTATTAAGATCTCCTCTACCAATCCAATGGTCTGAGAAATCACCATCCAGAAACTTTTGCAATGCATAATAATGTTAAGACGTCCCATCCTGTCAAAATTCAGATGAAATTTACTATTCAAAATTCACTAAATAAATTTAAATAAACTTTAAAATTACATTTTATAAGTTTGTAGCATTTATTCTAATGGATTTATTAAAGCATAAAACTATACTAAAACTTTTGAGACACCCTGTATAATGCTAAATTTTGGCTTTAGATACATGCTTTTTATAATTTAAAAATATTCTGTTTTTTGAAGCTTTTAGCAGAAATGATTATTGTACTTTATCAAAGGCTTTTTTTCTATTATCTAATGATGAAATCATCTGCTCTTGTTTTTAACATTGTTATTTTCTAAATGTTGAACCATCTTTATATTCCTGGTGTAAATCCAACTTACTATGGTAAATGATTTTTTTACATAAATTACTGTAATCTTTCTACAAAGATTTTAAATCATTTATTCACTGATGAGACATCTTAGCACAAAGATTAGGTGTCCATTCAAGTCCTGTTCTGACACATATTGGCTTTGTGACATTAGGCAAGTCATGTAATCTTTCAGCTGTCTAGGCAACTCTCCAAAATTATAAGTTACAAAGAAACTGCTGACCTGTATTGGTAGAGGGAGATTTCTCACCCGTTTTTTTCTATACCAAAGGAATCACTGATCTAATACTTATCTGTTAGGTCCACAGGTCCAGTACCTATTCATTAATGACCATTCAAGTAATTACCAAGCATTTATTAAATATTTACTATTTGCCAGGAACTATGCTGGTGTGGGGAATATAAATAAAATGAATTTAAAAAACCCTGCTTTTAAGAAGCTGTGTTCGAGTAGAAGCAGACAAGTACAATAATAAGACTACAGAGAATACAAATGAGTAAAAATTAGTTAAATACATGGTAGTTTGAGAGGACATTAGCAGTTCAGAAAATCAGGAAAGGTCTCATGTTGTAAAAGGTGGTACTTGGACTGCCTCTTAGTAGAAGACAGGGATTCTATAGGATGGAGATGAAGAGAGAACATTCTAGGTATAAGGGACAGCCAGTGCAAAAACAGAGACAGGAAATGGGGTGTCCTGTTTGAGGACAGTTTAACTAGATTGCACAGTAAATGATGGAGCATAAATTATGAAGAGGTTGGAAAAATAGAATGGAGCAAAGAAAGGTAGGTGCTTTAAAATCTAGACTCCTTGATTTTATTCTGGAGGATATAGCTCTTTGTAGGAGTTTCGCTGAGAAACTGAAGAGAGGTATAGGATAGTGGCAGGCACTACTAAAGGTCTGTTGTTAATAAAGTTAGAGGGAGATTTGGGTAGGTTTAAAGGCAGTAGGAAAGGAACCAGTCATACAGAGATGTTGATTCTGTGTATTGATTACTGTTTTTATTGCATTGTGTGAAATGAAAGCATATATTTAGCATTTCTGCCTTTTATTTATTTCTCTCCATTTTGGTATACAGCTGATTTTCAGAAAGTTGCCATGTGGTGCTAAGAAATCTATATTCTCTGATGTTCCCATTCAGAAAACACCATAAATCTTTTAGCCCTAACTGCATGACAGTTTGTCTAGTTCTATATTGTTTGTTTTGTTTGTATATCTAGTTCTCAGAAAGGAATGTTATTGCCGTGCCTTTTTGTAATTCTGTTAACTTTTCCTTTATGTATCTGGGTATTGTCATTTGGAGAATGTATTTAATATTGTAAAAGCTTATTTATGATTCCTTTAGGGATAATTTCCTTATCTAGACTGCTATTTTTATTTTTGCTAATATGATCACAACTTCTGTTTTTTAGGGTTTACTTGATGCATAGTAATTACTCGGTTTCCCATTTGACTTTTTAGCTTTTTAGGTGTTTCATTTAAATAACAAATTGTGGGGTTTTGTTTTCTTCTCCATTCTATCACTCTTTTATGTCTTTGAATTCTTTAGTCCATTCACAATTCAAGCTATGACTTAGGTTTGTTTTCCTCCATTTCCTTGGTACTTTTTTTTTCTTTAGAATTTTGCTTAGTGAAGGAGCAAGGTGGTTCAGCATGTAGAGTGCTGAAGCTGTGTTAAAATTCTTCTGTAGACAAGGGACAAGTTACTTAACCTTTCAGCCTATTTCCTTTCTATAAAACAGATAATAGTATCTACCACACCGGACTGTGGTGACAATCACAAGGTGAAGAATTTTGCAAATCTTAAATTACCTTATTATTTCCTTAAAGTCACTATGTTGCCCCAGGGATTAGTTTTGCTTACTTTTTTAAATAATTTTTTTTTGGAAGGGGCGAAGGCAGGGCAATTTTAGTCACTTGCCCAAGGTCATACAGCTAGTGTGTCAACTGCCTGAGGCTGGATTTGAACTCAGGTCCTTCTAATTCCAGGGCCGGTGCTCTACTCACTTTGCCACCTAGCTGCCCCTTGGACTACTTGATGTCATTCTATTCACTGAGGCTTTTTTCTCCTAACCCCACTACCATTTGCCTACCTGTTTCCCCATTTGGGACTTTTATTTTTCATGGACTTATCTCTTCTCTTTATTCCCTTCCTTCAGCTGTTGAGTGGTTAGCTCAAAAACTTATTTGTGTTTTCTTTTTAGTGTGCTTTTCTTTAGTTTCTCCTTATTCTGCTCCCCTCTAGGCTATTCTGATATATTTTCTGCGAAGTCAGTAGTAGTGTTGGGCTGGACCAGTGCCATGTGGTAGAAATGACTTATGTCCCAAACAGTGTGGTCACCTTCTATTCTCCCTTACATTTTACCTTCTCCCAGTGCTATGTCATCACATTTCTAGGTTGATGTTGTCATGTATAGGATACATGCCCTGAAGAATGTAGAATGCATCAGGATATTGTGCGCAGTACTGCAATACTCCTAGAGAAGGTAGCCCCTCAATGTACCAATTCCTTTTAGATTTAACCCATCATGTGGTTTCCATCACACATATGCACAAACATGCAACACACACACAGCCTCTCACCTCTTCCGTCAAGGGAGTACCCTTCAGTAGGATACCCTCCTTTCCCATCCTCCACCCAATTCAATCACCCAGACACAATATCCCCCTTCTGCTAGTAGCCATTCTAGGCAAGGTGGCTACCCGTCTGACTATCACAATCACCATGTCTTGGCTGTTGCGACTTTGGAAGTTGTTTTGCCCGCTGTCCCCTATCTTCCCATCCCTGTATGCACCCTCCAACAATTTTGTACCACAAAAGTTTCATGTGTGGATGGGGGAGGGTGTGGAAGTGTTCATGGTATTTGTCCATGGCGCGCCAATACTGGTTCTTTCTACATCTTAAAACTCTCATTTTTTAATCTGATCTCTTTTTAACCCCATAGGGGAGAATATAAAAAATTAAACCTCTCAACAAGGAGCAGTTTATTTCATTATTGATTCTTTCTTTGGTAATTGTATTTAATTTCTATTCTCTAGTGTCTTTTCATGTCAAGTATTTTGCTATTTTTCTCTGCACAAATGCCCGTTCGAGTATCAATTTTTGTTGTATAGAGCATGCCACTGTTATTTTGGGGTGGTGGCTTTGGTTTTTTTCCCAAAAAACATACTACTTCATTCTCTCCTGTAATTTCTAATCTTAAGAGGAAAAATCTTGTTACATTAAATTCTTCTCCTTCATGTTTGAAGGTCTTTCCCTTGGCTACTTAGACAATTTCTTTTCTTTGCTTTTCAAATGGTTAAATTTAAGGACTGGTTTTTGGAGTTTGAAGAATAAGTGTGGTGGGGGCTTGGGGGGGGGGGGTGGCTGTCATTGCCTTAGAAGGCAAACTTCTTTTGCTTGATGACGTCTTCTCCACTCAAAATTCCAGGGAGTTTTCCATCCCCTGCATTGTGGTGTTCAGGTTTTTTGATTTACCACGTTTTTCTGGGAGACCTGGTGTCTCTAAGTCATCTAAGCACATACTGTTACTAAGGTCAGTTGCTTAAGTTCATGTGAACTTTTAACATTGTTTCTTTGGCTGCTCCATTGTCAGATTTTCTCCATTTTGGTATTTTTGTGTTTAAATATATTAATCTTTCAGTTCCTTAGAAATGTTTTATGGCATCATCCTCTATTCCTGTCTCATTCCACGTATCCAATCTGCTGCCAAATCTCGTCATTTCCACCTTTGTAACATCTCTCATATTTATCCCCTTCTCTCTAAGCCTTAGCTCTGGTGCATACCTGGACTACTGCAATAGCCTTCCAGTTAGTCTCTCTCTCCCTCAAGTCTTTCCCCACTCCAATCCATGCTCCACTCAACTGCCAAAATGTTCTTCCTAAAGCACGAGCCTGATCATCACTGCTACTCAACAAACTTAACTGACTCACTATTAACTTCCAGGATCAAATATGAAATGCTGTTTGGCATTTAAAGTCTTCAGAACTTCATGCCCCTCCATGGATGCGTTTCCATTCTTCTTGTACTTTACTGTCCTCCACATACGGTGAGATCCAGCACACGTGCATTCTTGCTGTTCCTCACACACAACTCCATGTCTTTTCAGTGTCCCCTATGCCTACAATGCTCTTTTTCCTTACTGCTGCACACTGGCTTCCTTGATTTTCATCAAGATTCTGCTCAAGCCCTTCTTTCTGCAGGAACTTTCCCAATGCACACTCCTTCCTCACCCCAACAACTGACTTCCTGAGATAACCTCCTAGCTCCTCTACTTCTAGGTGCATATATCACCCATTAGAATATTGAACCATATAGCCAAATACTAGGCTAAGTGTTTTACAAATATTATCTCATTTGACCCTCACAGCCCCCATGGGAAGTAGGTGTGATTATTATCCCCTCCAAGCAGAGGCTAAGTGACTTGCTCAAGGTCATACAGCTAGTGAGCGACTGAGGCTAGATTTGTACTTGGGTCTTCTAGCATTCTACCCACTGTGCCACATAGGTCTTTAAAACAGGAATTGTTATGTTTGCCTGTTTTTTTATCAGTTATTAGCACTGTACGTGGCAGAGCAAGTGCATTATACTCCAGATGATTGTACTCCTCTATCGTTCCCACTTTCTCTGTTATCTTCATTCTCCCTCTGCTTTCTTTCCTACTACCTACACATGCCCAACTCCCCCATTCTCAAACACTTCATCTGTCCCTGTTAGTTATCCTGTATCTCTCATTCCTTTTAAGGCTAACCTCCTTAAGAAGAAAGTTTCCAAAAAGTATGTCCACTTCCTCTCACTGTTCACACTCTACAGTCTGGCTTCCAACTTCATTATTCAGCTAAAACTGCTCTCTGAAGTTACTGCTAATTCCTTAAGTGCAAAATCCAATAGTTTTTTCTCAATCCTCGTCCTTCTTGACTTCTTAGACTCTGACACTGTCACTCTAGGTTTTTATGGCACTTAATCCCTCAGTTCTTCTCCTTCTACTTTTGTGACCACTCACCTCCTCTGTAGGGCTCTTCACCCAGGTCAAACCCACTAGCCATGGGTGTCCCACAGGACTCTGTCGTGGGTCCTCTCTTCTCCCTCTATTATTTTACTTGGTGAACTCATCATCTTTTTCCCCCAAACTTTCTTATTACTGTCAAGGGCACTGCTACCCTCTGACTCACCTAGACTTGCAAACTAGGTGTTGTCTCAATCCACTTGCTCCAATATCCAATCTGCTATTGATTTTGCCTGTTAACACCTCTCACATATGCCTCCTCCTATTCTCTGATACTGCTACCACTCTGTTCCAGGCTCCCATCACCTCACTGCTGGAATAAATCTGCTGGTTGGTCTGTCACTAGGTGTCTCCCCACTCAGCAAACCAGTAATACTTGCCTCTTTGCTGTTTCTCCAACATGAGTTCTGAAATCTGGGCATTTTCACCGGCTATCCTCCGTGCCTAGAATGCTCCCTTGCCTCATCCTGCCTTCCTTCGAGTTCCACCTAAAATTCCACCTTCTACAGGATGCCTTTTGCTATCACCTTAATTCTAGCGACTTTTGTTAATTATTTCAAATTTATCCCATACGTAGTTTGCACTCACCCAGTTGTTTGCATGCTGTCTCCCCCTTACACTGGAGCTTCAAGAACAGGATTGTCTTTTCCCTTTGTATCCCCAGTGCTTAGCACAGTGAGGGCACATAGGAGCTGCTTAACTGGTTATTGATTGACTAGCAGAAACTATGACCAAAAAAAAACTAAAAAACAGAATATTCTCTTCTTGGAATAAGGTTGAGCTGTCTTAATCTTTCCTCACCGCGCCCCCCCTGGCCTAATGTGAAGAGCTCTTCTAGATAATGTAGAAAATTGTAAGGTAGAAATGTGTGAGAACTACAACATATTTATTATTTTTAAGGGAAAAATAAGTTAACACTAAAAATTTTGTGAATACAATTTGGAATTTCAAGAGCTGATTCTTAAATATCCCAAATTGCAAGTTACATTTCTTTTAGGTAAGGAAATATAAAAAATAACATTTACTTATATATTATACAACATCTAAACTCATGTATAGTTTTAGCAAGTTACAGTAAAATAATAATTTACATGTTACAACATAACAAAAATTTACACTATTGAAAAATTCATATTTTGAAAAGTTCTGGATGTTTTCACCAAGCACTGCACATCATAAAAATACCTGTTTATGAGCGAGTTACTGAACAGCTTAACTACTGTTACTCATTTCTATGACTGATAGGCCTAAAAACTCTACAAAGTATGACAGAGTAATTATGAAAAATTAGTGCAATGACTTAAGTGATGCTGTAACTAAAGGCACTAAAATATAATTATCAGATATGAAACTGTAAACAAAACTGTGGTTCTTAGTACAGACCAACTATAACAGGAAAAAAAAATTGTGTTTGATAAACCCCACAAAATTGCACTATAGAAGTCCCTTCAATAGTTTTCCATAATTAACCATTTTCCCATGCTGATAAATGCATATTTACTATGATTCGGTAGAATCAATTTTGTGTATTAATTTTTATCATGTAAATATAATCCATAGCTGTGATTTAAAAAAAAACAAAAAAACGACACATTCAAAAGGGATCCTACGATGTTTACCACAAGCTTCTGACGTCTCTCATCACTTAGTCAAATGGTTTTATCGTTCCTTTGGTTTAAGAGCAGATGGAACAATAGGTTGGAATTTTAGCTTTGATAATCATAAGGCTGCCCTGTTGGTAGAAAAGATTTAGCATCATTAGTATGTTGTAGTACTCAGTGGGGTAGATCGATTCTACATATAATACTTTTCTAAAACTAGATGGAATTTATCAAAAGCTTATTTAAAAATGGAATGAAAAATAAGATTTTTAAAAAGAGCATAATATTACATGTAGTATTAGTAAACAAACACTGTGAACAACAAATCTTATCAAAGCAGATTGTTCTTTCACTGTTTACTCTTGAAAACCTGGAATTAAGGTAAGTGAGAGAAGACCTAGGGAACACTTAGTATTAATTAGGATGGCCTTCCCAAATGAAATTTGGGGCTACCTAAGGTCATTGTTCAGTCATTCTGTTGTGTCTGACTCTACATGACCCCATGGACTGTAGTATGCCAGTACTGTCCTTGAGGTTTCCTTGGCAAAGATATTGGAGCAGTTTGCCATTTCCTTCTCCAATTAACTAAGGTTAGGACAGTCCAAAGACCAGACAGTCTAAAGAAAAGTCATAAAAAAAGATACAGAAGGAAAAAGAGAGAACTGAAATAATTAATTCCCATCTTCAAGTATGATGTGAGGCAAAAGTCTGTGTTTCTATACTATAGCATATGGCATATATATATATATATATATATATATATATATATATATCACATTAAAAAAAACTTACAATACCTAATGAGAGAAAAATGGATTTAAATTACTTTTCTTAATCTTCAAAAATTCATGATTCCAATGATGTGGGTGCTCCTCACCAATACTGATCACAACTAACTTCATGAATAGTCACTTGAATGGTTGTGAGAAAAAAAGAATCAACATCCAGTGTCCAATCTTTTGGTGATGAGCCTTTCTTTTTAAACCTCTACAACAGGACCTGCTAAAAGCTTGCAGTTCACTGGCATATCTTTAAAGAATTTAAAGTTATGTCTGTATTATATGTTGAGGTAATGAAGTTAAGTCAAACTTAAATTCTTTTATAACTATTTTTTAAGGCATAATTCTTAACTGACTTCTGAAGGCAAGACAAACTAACCAATTCTCTGAGTACTGTTTCAAAGACAACACCCAACACTTCTGATACAGTTTCAAATCTCCTCAATGGAATACTGTGAAGAATATTTCTGAGAATTCCTCTATCTCATTTGGGGGAAGAAAAAGTCTTCTAAGTCTTAGAAATCATGATAGAGAACAGATAAAATTCATTTTTTCATTCTGTACTATTATATGCACATGCTCTATGGGGTAGAAAACAATTCAAAGTCATCCCCTCAAGGAATTTTTATTTGAGAAGTATCAAAAAGGACAAGAAAGCAAACTATTTCATAATTAGGCTGTTATATCACCCTAATATTAGCAAAGTGGATAGAGGGTTGGCCTCTAACTCCCAAAGACCCAGGTTCAAGGCCACATGTGTGACACCTACTGACTGTAGACCTAGCAAAGTTACTTAACCTTGCAGTGGTTTAGGAAACTTCCAAAGGCTAGAAGTAGCAGAAAAGATGCCTATATGGATTAGCAGAGGTAATCAGTAGAGGTGTTGGAATAACACAATACTCATTACCCCAAGAAAGGCAGAAGAGAATCAGGCCAGATTTTTCCCTCTAGAAGGGCCACAGAGCCCAGCCCTAATATCAAGTCTGAAGTCAGTAAGACTGGATAAACAAAGAACTGTATAATAATGAACTATTATGACACCAGGGATGCTTAAGAAACAAATATAGAAGAAGTGACTCTAAAACGTGTACAAGTAATGCTTCCATGAAGCAATAAGAAATATTTAAACAAAGTCAAAAGGCTAAAAAAAAAAAATGTAACAACTGACCTGTAAAACTAATCAAGGAGAAAAATTAAGAATCACTAGACTATCAAAGCCATGACCAAAAAAAGTCTATACAGCGAGTTTCCAGAAATCTTAGATCTCTTAGAACCAGAGAGCACTAAGTGGAAATAGAAAGAATCCACCAGTCACCTCCTAAAAGAAACCCCTAAATGAAAACTCCTAAGGAAACTTCACAACCAAAGTCCAGAATTCTGCAAGCAGCAAAAGTTCAAGTACCAAGGAGCCAGTCAGGATGACCCACGATTTAAGTGAAGAACTTGAAACATAATATTCTAGAAGGTCAAGGATATAGGCTTTACAGTCAAGAATAACTTACTAAATAAAATGAGTATAAGGCTAGAGAGGAAAAAGTGGACCTTTAATGAAACAGAACATTCCTTATTGGAAAAAAAAAAAGATGGTAACTGTGGAGAAGCTTTGAAGTTCAAACAGGAAAGAAGCAAAACATATAAAGGCAAACATAAATGAACAATGACAAAAGACTAAGCAAAGATTAACAACAGCTTATATTTAAAAATGGGGAGACGATACCTATGTCTCCTCTGGCTCCCCCACCATCATCATCAGAATTCACAGAGTTCGGTATGGAAATATACTTCACTCAATAGGGAGATCAGAGGTAAAGGGAAATTAGAAGGACATTGGATTATGAGAGGGATTAGTCCTAAGCCAAACAAAATCTAAGTACATACAAAAACATTTACAGCTCTTTTTGAGGTGGCAAAAAATGGGAATTTGAGGGGCTGCTCACAAACTTGGAAATGGCTGAACAAGGTATGGTATAGAAATGTGATAGAATACTACTATGCTGAAAACTCTTTATCAGTATAATGAAAAACCAGGATTCCAGAGGACTAATGATGATACATGCTACCCACATTCTGACAGAGAAACGAAGAATTCAGAATGAGACAAATGTTTTTGGACATGGATAATGTGGAAGTTTGCTTTGACTGATTATATATATTTATAATGGGTTTAATTTTTCTTTTGTTCACAATGGAGGGGGAGGGGATGAGGTAGGAGGTTAAGAAGGTGGGTCTCAAATGATTAAAAAAAAAATTTAAGTGAGGAAATATATTTAAGTTCAGTTACTTCCAAACAAATGAAAAGAAGAATAACTTTCTACTCACACTTCCACCATGGTGTTCTAGCTTTTGTAAAGCAGTGGTGATTGGCTCTTTGAATTTCTTATCCATTAGTCTCTTGGAAAGCTTAAAAAAGAATAACAACATATATCCATCCACTAAGCAACATGTTATGAACAAGACACTGGGTGACACAAAGACAAAAATGAAACTAAAACACTCAATCATAACCATATGAAAACTTTCCAAATTTCACTAACATATATCCCTTAAAAATAGGCTAATTGGGGGAAAAACACCAAGGAGATTTTAGAGCACCTCAGCACTCAAATTCTTTTAGAGTAATTTTAAGTCTTCTCTTGAGAATTAACTTTAATAGAAATCTGAAATACACTAGTGTAATATTAAAAGGCACAGATTAGAATCTAAAATTAGATAGCCTGGCACAGCTGGCCTCAAGTATAGAAAACCTGGGATCCACTCCCGTCTCTGATACATACTGGATGTGTGACCCTAAGGCAAATTCATTTAACTTCTTGGTGCCCCAGGCAATCTTGGTAGAGGAAGTAACAATTTGCATTGTCAAATGGAATTTCCCCAGTGCAAGTTAAGCCATCAAATTACTACTGAAATCACAAGTCCAGTCCAAAAATTAAGAGAAAAAGCTAAAAACATCAGAGGAAGAGCACACGAAAGGGATGCAATTACGATAAAATATTTTTGATACTTACACTTGTAAGCAAATGTTTCAGATGATCATTTAGAGAAGGCCCAACAACACCACTCAACTGTACTAAAGCATTCAATCCCCTTCCAAACACTTCACCATCTGAATGGGTCTTTTGGGGGAGAAGGAAAGACAGCAAGGGTGATGATTAAATAAAATTCACCTATAAATACAGGATAATTATCAACCACACATACAAGCTTTAAAACTGTAATCCTTACCACAAAATCCAGGAACAAGTACAAATTCTCAACTGCATTAAAAGTGTTGAATGTATTTTCCAATGAAAAATTAGTGCATTATTTGAATGTAAATACAAAAACAACTTAAAAGTATTGTTAACTTTTGGTACCTCCTCTAAAGATACCTACCCTTTAAAAACAGATTGTGATTCTGAGAGCATCAAGTAGATACGAAGCTCAAAGGCAGGTAAGTCTTTCTTGCAGAGATTAATTACTTAAAATATAATTTAAAGAAAACTAACTATGCTAAAATATTTTTAAAAATCCCTGCTGTGAGTCCTTATTTTACACTGTCTTTGAAATAAAAAAAAATATTAAAGCAAAAATAAAAAACATACCAGAGCTGCCTTCAAGACAGGAATCAGTCTAGGTAGCAAGGGCACAGTTTTTTCAGTAGCACCTTCAACCAAAAGTAATTCTTTAAAACCTTCTTTTGACACAAATGTATACGGATGTTTAGTCTCTCTTAGACCCTGTTAAACATATAAAAATGTCGTTTGATGTAAGTTTAGTCATATGCTAAGAAAAAAATTAAAAAGCATCACAATAACAGAAATCAGAGTATATTCATTATTAAGCCTTCCTAGTCAGGAAGTACAACTTCAGTAACAACCAGTATAACTACAATTAAAACTGGGACCAAAAGGAAAAATAGGAACCACTTACAGCTCTAACCCACTAAATAAAACAAGGTGACTTCCTTGATACTTATATTTTTCCTCTTAAATATTACACTTTTCTTACAAAGTAAATAGAAAGCTACCAAATAGCTGTATACATGTATGCCTAAGGCTATGCAACATTCCCTTTGCAAGGAAGGCTTTAAGGACACCTCCACAAAAGAAATCACCCCAACCTAATTCAAGATTAGCTGGATTTAAATTCCACTGTTTTCAAAGTCACTGCAATTTTTTTTTCTTAAGGGAAAAACCAACTAACGAAATGTTATCATAATCCTCATTTTTCCTAACAATTTTCTGAAAGATGACTTTTCACATTTCTAAGTTTCAAAAAAGGCAACATCATATGGTAGAAATCTTATTTCTTGTCAGAGGATATGACTTTGAATCCCACCTGTTGTATGTACACAATAACTAGTTATGTGACCATGGACTAAATTTTTACCTTTGACAGTTTCCTCATCTTTAAAATAGGGATAATGAATAACTTAATTTACCAACTCACAAGACTGTTGTGAAGAAAGTGTTTTTGTATATATAAAGCACTGTAAAATACTACAAATCAAACCATATACTACAATTTTTAACATCAAATTGATCCAGCATACTCTGTTCCAGTTTATGGGAAAAAAAAGTAAAAGAGATCCCATGAAGTTGTTGGTGAGAAAAGAGACAGAAAAAAAGACTGCTACACATGTTCATGGGACACGTAAATCCCTCAGAAGCTTAAAAGGAGAAACTATGGCTCATGAGTACAATGATGAAATACTTATCTTTACAGAATATATAAGATAAGGAGGCATTTTCCCAGAGTCTACTTTCCTTCACAACATGGCATGGCATAGTGGGTAGAGCTCATCTGGGAGTCCAAAGCCTAGGCTATGTGACCCTGGGCAAGTTCCTTAACCTTTCAGTGCTGTGGGCAACTCTGTAAGACTGTAAGTTTCAGAGAAGCTACTCATTTGCATTGGTAGATCGTGTATATCTCTCAGCAGGAACTTCTTACACTGATTAAAATCAATCACAGGTCTAGTTTAAAAAAAAAAATCCTCCCTCAAACCTTTCCACCTATTTCCATTACTTCAATAATAGGGATGGCAAGATTTGTTTTAATTGGAAAAGAAAAGCTCCTGTTTTAATTTATTTATAATACTGTGTGACCTTCTTTATACTTATATTGTCTATTTATATCCTCAAAGCAGCAACTCTAATAATTTGCTCAACAAGAGGTATTAAAATGTAAAAAATAACTCACATTTACTCTCTATAACTCACAAAATGCTTTACTCAGAAACAATATGCAAAATTATATAGGTGGCCCATTACTTTTCTCATTTTAAAAAATAAAAGCAAGAAACAGATTCATGGAAGTTAAGTGACTTTTCCAAAGTTACACAAAATTAGTGTTACAGATCTGGGACTCAAACTTATTCAATCCTCTCTAAATAACAAGCACTGTACTAAACACTGGGATATACAAAAAGAAGGCAAAAATACTGACCCTGCTCTCAAGAAGCTCACATTCTAATGGAGGAGACAACATATAATTAGATACTTCTTACAAAGCATATACAACTGAGTACATGGGAAGTAAGTAATCTGTGAGGGGAAGGCACCAGCAGTTGGGGGAGTCAGTAAAGGTCTCTTGCCTTTTTTGGGTTTGAGCTGAGACTGCACTAAGGAGGCAAAGAATTCCATGCATGGGGGACAGTCCCATATGAAAAACTGAGAGATATCTTGTTGGACAAAGAGCAAGCCAGGGTAATTTCTGCAGAGCCATTTGCCTTTCATAATACTGAAACCATGTAAACAGCAAATGCCCAATAGGTTAAATGGAATTCCTGGCAAGGCAAATCTATTTCTAAATTATAAGAATAATTCTTCCTCTACAGATGGCATTATCAGAAGATACTACAGATTCCCCTTGGTGCTTCTTATACTACCAGCTTTTCTGTAATACAAATTTTAACCAAAATGCAATTAGATTCCCCCCCACAAAAAAGTTTACAAAAGCAATGTATTTCAATTTTATGCAAAATGCCTAGAAGTGTATTGTTATAAAAGAATACTTCTATTTATTAAAGGGATGTCAGTTTCTTATAAGACACATTATGACAAAAACATTAAATGTGTTTTTTACACAGATCAAGTATTTGCTTACATTTAAAGTTCTCATAGTATAGACGCTTGAAGCATTTTTCTTCTGTATAAAGATCATATATTTGGATTTTTAAAAATCTATTAAAAAAATTTTTTAATTTAAAAACTGTTTTTCATCTGTAATAAATTTGTCTATGCAGAAAATTAGCTTCTAATAGTTTATAATTAATCCTTTACCTATCAGTCAAAGGTAGCATTCTAACATCATTATTTCTTATTTAAATACCAAAAACGTTACATAAGCTCCAGGAAATTCTCTATTTCACTACCTAACAATTAATATGTTTTTAGAAAGTTTGCTAGTATTTGGAAAGGAAATCCTTTACCTCTGCTAAAGTAATAAGAAGAGGGTCAAACGGGAGAGTTTCAGGAAGACAGTCCCACTGTAATCTGTGTTTTACTGAACCATGCACCAACCTGAGACATAAAAGACAGTGAATCAGGCAAGTGAAATGGTATTATTTGTAAAGATTCTTAAGAACACACAATAAACTTTTATCAGAGTCTCTAAAAAATGCAATTATTTGTCATTTCCTAGTATATGGCAATGATATCACATGATAAAAAGCTTATTAAAAACATCTTCCAAAGTAACTTTTAGTTCTAGAAAAATTCTCCCTTAATAAAGTTTTGGTATGGATGCATAGTCAAGTAATATTGATTTAATGAAGAAGGTACCATGCTGCAGTGCAAAGAACACTGGATTCAGAGGAAGAGACTTGGGTTTGAATACTTGAGCGACTTTACACAAGGAATTTAAACTCATCTGTAAAAATGAAGGAGTTGAACTTGGTGGGGACCTTTAAGGTCTACCCATGCTCTGAATCTGTAATCCTATGAAGTCTTTAAGTACACCTAAATTTTATTCCTGCAGGGGATGTTAAGACATGCCATTCTGGAACTCCAGCCAGTTACTAACTGAAAGGTCCTTAAGGTATGCCTTAACCTTAATATAAGGTCTTATCATTAATATTTAAATCACTGTTTCAGCTACAATAACAAAGCAGCAACATTTATATAACAAATATATATATATATATATATATATTTATAACATTTATAATAACAAAGCTAAACATTTTATGTAAGGTTACCAAAATAAAATTAATTTAAATAAAAACAGAAGGTTTTGCCAAAAAAAAGGTTTCAAATAAAACCAACCTTCATAGGTACCGGAAAAGGTTTACAGCAGGCCTTAATTTGAAGAGCATTTTACATGAAGACACAGACCAGAAGAGAAGAATATCTATTGATCATGAACAAGGACAGTAAGACCTAAATGTTGAACCTGAGGAAGAACACCTACAGGAAGTGAATTACAAGGGCAATAGCTAGCTAATGTATAGAAGTGGCAATAGAAAGATAGCCAACTACTGCAAAAGGTGATTTATTACCCCTCAAAAAAACGTTATGACTGAATAACTTTTAGGGAGGGGTGATGCAGTAGTTAGGAGAGATGTGACAACAAATAAATTTCTAGTGTTGAGAAGCTGGAATCAGGCTGCATTAGTACTGGGCAATGATCCCCAGAGCTTATGGAAATCAATAATGCACAACCTTGTTAGCTTTTTCTTCAGTGAGCAACAATGGAGACAAGTACCAGGGCTAATAACAGTCAGGGATAGCATCTAACATGTCCCTCCTGAGTCTTCTCAGCTCTAGAATAAACAACTCCAGCTCCTTCCACTGAACCTCATATGGCATGTTCTTAGATGCCCCTCTCTGCAAACTGTCCAGCTAATACTTACATTAACAATAACTGGTATACGGTGCTCTTTAAGTTTGGAAAGCATTTTTTTATTTGAAACTTATAACAACCCTGTGATGTGGGTACCACAGATATTCCCATTTGTAAATGAAGAAACTGAGAGGATCGGAGAAAGTTAGGTGTCTTGTCCATGATCACACAACTACTAAACACTCCAGGCAAGATTTAATCTAGCACCGTATTCACTAGCCCCTTCCTAAAATGTGGTGCCCAGAACTGAGTAATACTTCTAACAAGGGTCTAACAAGGGCAGAAGACAGTCAGATTATAGCCTTTCCAGTTCTGGGTCAGGGCAGACCAAGACTACATTTGGTTTTTTGTTGCCATATCAAAATGTCAACTCTTATCAAAACCTGTAATCCACTAAAATCCACAGATCACTTCTAGATATACTGTTGTCTAGCCATACTTCCCAAACATGAAATTCATGTTTTAAAATTCAAGTATAAGAGACTGCATTTACTCCTGCAAAACTTCACTGTATTAGATACAGCCCAAAGTTCTAGCACATTCTGCTCCTTTTTGGATTCGGAATATGTTATCTAGAAAGCATATGATCTGCAAATTGGATAAGAATGAAACAAATATGTCTTTGTCAAAGTCGCTGAAAAAAAAAAAAAGTCAAATAGTATAGGGTAAAGCATGGGTAACCAGGATACTCAATAGAGAACTCTTTCCAAGATGACATTAAGCCCCAAATGCAACTGATATTCTTAACATACTTAACCTGCAAAAAAACTATTTAATTTGATTAAAGTCATTTCAGGAATATGGTCTATTATATTGCTAATTGATTTTACCTGCAAGGAATACCTCCTTTGGAGTAAATAGCAGCAAAAGCAGAAGGGGCACGTGGCTGATCACTAAACTGAAATGAAATTAAATAAGAAAAAAATATAATTTTTTTTGGTGTATGAAGATTTTGCATATAAGCATCACATTACTATGTCTTCATAATATAGAGGGAAGGTCTAATCTTTACAGTAATAAGAGAAAAACCAAACAACGAAATGTTGCAGTAATAACAGATTACATATAGGACTAGGGAAAAGATCAGACTTTGAATTACAACACTGGTTAAACACACGCATGATCTTTATTGGTTTTATACTTGTCAAAAAAATTCAGATTGTAGTGTTCCATCACTTCAACCATGTTATGAATTAGTGAGAAGTCTACACTTCAGGTAAACTAGATGTGATGCAGTGTAAACACACATGCTTACAAAAACTCATCACTAAGCCACACAAGTAATAAATGAAGTTTTCTGGTCACCCAGAGGGTGAAAAAAATTCGTTTTAATTTTCCAAATGAGAGTTTCAGAGAATTCACATAAACAATATTTTCTTTTTTATACAGTGTCAGGTACAGAATATATCTGCTTTCTGAGAACCAGCTTAAGCACAGCAAAGCTCATCAGCAGGGGGTAGGTCACTTGGTACTAAATTCTTTAACAACACATAAAGCCAAAACAAAAAAAAATGCAAAAAATTGCTCAGTCATGGCTTCCTACTATGTCTGACATTTTGGTATAGTGGTAGAAAAAGAGGCACAGAGTGATAATAATTATAGCTTACAGAATACCTACAAATACTGTTAGAAAATGTGAGATCCTTGGTTGTGACCAAAAAGTAAACACACAACTGGAAAAAATTATTATATCAGGCCTGACATTATAGAAGTTTCAAGCTAAATGGAAGGATGACTCACAGGTTCTCCTTGGAGGAATAAAGGAAGTGGAATTCTTTTTATTGTACATCAGAGGGGAAAAAAATAAACATTTATTTCATAAGACCCGAACATTTTGTATCATAATACACATAAGCTTGTCTAAGAAAACAATGATAATAATTGCAGCTTCCATACCAACAACTCTTGCAGAGGAGGACATAGAGAAATGCTAAAGACTCTCCAAATTAAACCAACATTTATTTTAAGACCTTGTGAAAAGGAAGGCAAAGGTGGAGAAAATCACACAAACATGAAAATGACTCAGGACTAGCAATATGAAAGGTCAAAAGCCTATATATTATAAACTTCCTGGCTATAGATCATAAATTCTTAGAAAAGAGATTCAGGAACTACTGGACATAGAGAACACCAATATTATAATCAATAATTAAAATGATACTTTAGCAAATGAGAACTATTTACTATGAGAGAGACATTTCAGAATCAGCTGCATATAGTCCAACTATCAAATTATCAGAGCAAAGATCAAATCAAAATCAAACTAAAAATACAATAAAAATAAAATTATCACCTGACTGATTTAAATTGTACCCAGCAATAAAAATGGAAAGCAGGTTAAAAAAAAAACACTTAAATATCACTATTTCCTTGAGAAATTTAACTAATGTAACCTAATTGCCAAAACAAAAACACCAAAAGAACTACGCTCCACAAAAAAAATTAAAAAACCCACAATTCACTTCAGCCAACAAGCAACATGATCTTCAGGAGAAGATCGGAAGAGAAATACGGAAGCAAATGAGAATATTGGTTTAGAGGGAAGTTGGGGAGGCGCTAGGTACTGCTTTGAGAGTAACGTAATGAGTTTAGTTTTGGATATGTTGAAAATAAAATCCAAGACTCCAAAAGGCCATAAAATTGTGCTTACCCTTTGACCCAGCAATACCACTTCTAAGTCTGTATCCCAAAGAGATCATAAAAACGGAAAAAGGACTCACATGTACAAAAATATTTATAGCAGCTCTTTGTGTAGTGGCAAAGAATTGGCAATTGAGGGGACATCCATCAATTGGGAAATGGCTGAACAAGTTGTGGTATGTGAATGTAATGGAATACTATTGCGCTATAAGAAATGAACAGGCGGACTTCAGGAAGACCTAGAAAGACTTACATGAACTGATGCTGACTGAAGTGAGCAGAACCACAACACTGTACACAGTAACAACCACACTGTGTGATGACTCACTTTGATAGACTTAGCTCTTCTCAGCAATGCAAGGATCTAAGACAATTCCAAAAGATTAATGATAGACATTGCTGTCCACATCCAGAGAAAGAACTGTGGAGTCTGAATGCAGATCGAAACATACTATTTGTTCTCCTTTTCTTTTGTTGTTTTGTTTCTTCTTTCTTGTGCTTCTTCCCATTAGTTCTAACTCTTCTTTACATAATGACTAATGTGAAAATATTTAATATGAATATAAAAAATAAGTCTCTGTCATTAGCACATCTGTATATGCGCAATACACTGTACTATCTGCCCAATGGGGGGAAAAAAGGAATTAAAATCCAAGTCATAAAATATATTGTGCCTCAGCTAAAGTAAAAAAAGCAGGTGTAGCAATCCTAATCTCAGACAAAGCAAAAGTAAAGATAGATCTAATTAAAAGAGATAAGGAAGGACATTATATCCTGCTAAAAGGCACCATAAACAATGAAGCAATATCATTGCTTAACATATATGCACCAAGTGGTAAGGCATACAAATTCTTAGAGGAGAGGTTAAGGGAGTTACAGGAAGAAATAGACAGCAAAACTATAATATTGGGAGACCTCAACCTCCCCCTTTCTGAACTTGATAAATCTAACCTCAAAATAAATAAGAAAAAAGTTAAGGAGGTAAACAGAATTTTAGAAAAGGCACATATGATAGACCTCTGGAGAAAACTGAATGGGGATAAAAAGGAATATACTTTCTTCTCAAAAGTACATGGCACATACTCAAAAATTGACCATGTACTAGGGCATAAAAACCTCACAATCCAGTGCAGAAAAGCAGAAGTAGTCAATGCATCCTTTTCAGATCATGATGCAATAAGAATCATTTTTAATAAAGCACCATGGAAAAATAAGCTAAAAACTAATTGGAAACTAAATAATTTAATTCTAAAGAGTGAGTGGGCCAAAGATCAAATCAGAGAAACAATTAATAATTTCATTCAAGAGAATGACAATAATGAAACAACATACCAAAACTTATGGGATGCAGCAAAAGCAGTTCTTAGGGGAAGTTTTATATCTCTAAATGCCTACATGAATAAAATAGCAAAAGAAGAGATCAATGATCTGGGCAGACAGCTGAAAAAGCTAGAAAAAGAGCAAATTGAAAACCCCCAATTAAATACCAAATTAGAAATACTGAAAATCAAAGGAGAGATTAATAAAATTGAAACCAAGAAAACTATTGAATTAATAAATAAAACAAAGAGCTGGTTTTATGAAAAAACCAATAAAATTGACAAACCTTTGGCCAATTTGATTAAAAAAAAGAAAGAAGAAAATCAAATTACCAGTATCAAAAATGAAAAGGGTGAGGTCACCTCTAATGAAGAGGAAATCAAAACAATAATTAGGAATTATTTTGCCCAACTGTATGCCCATAAATTTGGCAACCTTAGAGATATGGATGAATATCTACAAAAACATAAACTGCCCAGACTAACAGAGAAGGAAGTGAAATTTCTTAATAACCCCATATCAGAAAAAGAAATTGAGCAGGCCATCAACGAACTCCCTAGGAAAATCCAAGTCATGTGCCTGGCTTTCCCATCTCTAATCTCATCAAAACTATAAAATATTTGGTGAGATGTAACTAAGAATGCATTTTATTGGTATGACTCTGATTATTATGCCACCCAAAAAAGGGGAGATGTATGCTTGCCACTGGCAGGGAGGCTGGTCAGCAGAAGTGAAATAAACAGGTGGTGGTAAGGTCCATCAGATGCTACCATTTGCAAATGATATTTATGCTGATTTCATCAAGCTCTAAAATGCTATACAGCTACCAAATCATGCCCATAAATGCTCAAGAAACCAGCTTAAGTATACATGATGGAAAAACTAAATGGATAACACACGCCAGTAGTTTGTACTATGAAATTCAATTGGATACATAACTCAAAGAGTTGCTCAATTATTATGTAGAATGATAATGAACTCGATGAAGAACTGAATATGAAACTGACCTGTAAACTGCAGTACTTATGCCTTAAATATCTATTTTCTTCTTGTGATACTTAATGGCTATGAATAATAAAATACCACAATCTCAAGGAATAACCAAAGGGCAACGGGGAAGTGCACACTGGGGACGTATGCAAAACATTTTACCAACCGAGATTTGCAAAAGAGAAATGGCATTAAAAAATGTCTTTAGGTAGATTTATGACCAGAAAAAAAGGGGGCTAGTCATGTGGCAAGAGTAATTTGCATCTTTCTAAAACTGTGGTGATTACATGACTTGTAGTAACAGCATTACTGAGAAGTTAAAGGGAGGTAAATTCCTACTTAACATAAGGGAGAACTTTCAAATGATTAAAACTGTTTAAGCTAAGGCTTGCATGATAATTGATTACAGATGTTATAGAAAAAATTCATGCATTTGCTAGGGGATTGAAAAGGATGATTTATAAAGTACATATTTAATAAAATGTTGAGATGTATTTAATTTTAGTACTCTTAGCTCTTCTTCCTCTTTGCTATTACACTTATTCATTGTATGAAGAAACTCCAGATATCAGAGATACCAACAATATCATATTCAAGTGTATCTTTTTTAATATAGTAAAGTGACTAATATGTAAATTTTAAAATATTCTTTTTACTTACCGGGTCAATAGTTTTAGGATTAAGTTTATCACTTGGCCGAGGATGAGGTTTCTTTACAAAATCTGGAGAACTGTTGGAAGGTAATGATTTGTTTTGGTTTACTACAGATCTATGTTTTATTTTGGAACCTGATGACGTTCTTTGTTCATAGGTCCCTATATGTTGAAAAAAGAAAAAAAGAGTAAAATAAGGTTTACCTTCTGCACCCTTAAACTATACCATTAGAAAAGGTACCAAATTATTTGACTACCTATTCAATGTGATACAAAGAAGGTACCTGTCACTCTGCTTCTCATTTGTAGGCTTCCATGACTCTCAGATTTCTGCATTCTTCCTTTCTTAGTGGTTTCTCCTAAAATTAAGAAAAAAATTATTTTAGTCACTAAAAAAAAAAAATCTATAAATAGTAATAAGACACCAAAGTAGCAGAACCATAAGAAATAAGATAAGGGAATAAATATATATTTTGTACCTATTATGTGTCAGGAACTGTGCTAAGCATTTCTACAATTCTCTCATTTGACTAACAACCCTGGGAGGCAGGTGCTATTATATCTCTCTTTTACAGTTGAAGAAACTAAGGCAAATAGAGGCTAAGTGGGTCACAAAGTCACTTAAGTGTCTGAGGCCAGATTTTAACTCAAGTTTTTCTTGATTTCAGGCCCAGCTCTCTAGCCCCAACACTGCCTAGGTGGCAACAAGACACTTTTCTCGGGCAGCTTAAAATAGAAATGAGAATTAGAAGAGCAAAATTTATGGTTGTGCACAGGATAAACAATTGGCATAATAGAAAAACTTGAATCTGTGATGCCAAGCTTCATCAAAGAAATAAAAGAGACAATGATGCATTTGGAATACAAATACACATAAAGGAAAATCTAGAAGAAGCAAAAACTATTGCGCATTAAAATATGCTCTCTAAGCAAAACATACTGATTTAGAAGACATGACATGCAGAGACAAGCTAAGAATTGTAGGCCTCCTAGATAAATAAGACAAGTCAAAAAACCTAAACACCATACATAATGCTAATACAAGAAAATTGTCCAAAATTTCTGAACACAGAAACTGAAATACTAATTGAAAGAATTCACAGGTTGCCTCCAAGAAAAAAATCAAGGCTACAAACTCTAACAAACATAGTGGCTAAATTCAGCAATTTAACTCAGAAACAACTTCTCAGCAAGTAACTAGGAGAAAGTTCTTCAAATACCAATGCTGGGAGATTTGAATAAGACGAGATTACTCTGTACCCACCAAAAAACAAAATAGGGAATGGAAAGTATTCCCAAAAGCAATGGAGCTCAGGATGCAGCCCAGGGTGACCTACCCTGCAAACCTGAGCTTAGCCATAAGTGAAAAAAGATGGATGTTCATTAATAAAGAGGCATTTGAAACATTCTTAGAAAGAAAATCAGACCTGAAGAGATTACTTGCTTCTGAACACTTCAGACAACAGAAATGCAGGAAGGGGAACAAATGCAACAGCAGTAGCCACAGCAGAAAGACCAGTAAGAATTCTTCCTAAATGCACACTAGGAAACGGTAGTGACAGTGGAAGTCAGGGGCCTGGAGCATAAATGGAACCTGGCAACACACTACCTACAGGTGATGCAATGTTTTTGTGGGCCTTCGTAATAAAATGGAGGGATATATGAAATGGTGAGGGGAGAAGGGAGATAGAGGAAAGTGTGATGCATCTGGTTTCTCAGGAAGAAAAAGGCCTGCAGAGTAGGTGAGAAGGAGGGAGGGAAGATTGAAGAAGGGATGGGAAAAAAGGCAGGCTTTGAATTTGGGTAGTGGGACAGGGTTCCACTGATGAATGTTTCTGTGGCTGAAGAAAGGTTGGTTTATTTGGCCCCTCAAGGTTCAGGTTAAAGCAAGTACCTGGGTTGAGGATTTCTAGAAAATCAGTACTCATGGAAATGATACAATAACAGGCTTTATTGCTGTCATGCAGCAAGCAGGCAAACAAAGCACATACATACGCTATGGCAAAATAAAGAGACAAGAGGTCTGTCCCCATGTGCAAAAAAGTCAGTCCAGTGGAAGGGTGAGGCAGATGTGTTGGAGAGGGTACATACTCAAAGTAGGGGTTCAGATGGCAAAATTTTATACCCCCAAATGGGCTTGGTTGAGAGCAGGGTAGGAGGGGCATTCTTAACCAGAGCCGGACGTGGTAGAAAACGTTCTTGGGGTCCCTCACGGACACCAGACTTGGGTGAAGAGTTTCTTTAACAGGACAAACTGGTGAGAGGGTCTAACATTAACTAAAGCATCAGGAGAATGAGTCAAGGTCCCTATAGTAGGTTGGCCTCATACAACTAAAAAACATAAGACTCATCCACCTGATACAGAACTGAAAATAGTGGAAAAACAAAGCTATTTTGCCTATATGTTTCTATGGGCATTAGGATCATTTGGCATAAGTAATTCTGTATCAAAGTCCTATCATTATAATTATAATATCAAACAATATCCATAACATCAAATAATAATTATGACACCAAACAACAAAGTTTACAATTATCACACGAGTATTCTATGTAGGAAGATAGGGACCTTGTGCTAGGTACGGTCTGAGGTATTTGGGGCTAGAAAAGACCATGGCTCCTTCCTGGGGAGGAGACAGGCAGAGCTAAAACTTCCTTGGGACAACAGGCAACTAAAGAAGTGGGAGGATGTGGGAACAGGGAGAAGATTTTGAGGCAAATGGGGAAAGAAGGTAACCCTCCCTGGGGGTGCAGAGTATTCTCCCAGTTACCTTCAGGAACTGGCATTGTTCAGGTAGTGAGGCACAAAGGAGAAAGTGACAGAAATTGCCTAGAGTGGAAAAGCCCAGAATGGGTTGGAAAATTTTGATTCCATGAAGAGAATTAGTGAAGGGCTAGATTACCATATGGATTATGAACCAGAGAATGTGGTTCTAGAGTAGAGAGTATGGATAACAAAGAGATGAGAGAAATCCTCTCTAGGGTGCAAAAAAAAAAGGAAATTTTAAAAACTAATAGCTGAAAGAAAGGAGAAACTACTTGGAAATCTACTTGAAGGGAAAAGGAGAAAAAGAGGGGAAGAATCACATAACTAGATAAAAGCTGGAAGATAAAGGAATGAATAAGAAAAACTCTAAGAAGAAAGGGGTAAAAAATGGAAGTAGGGGAGAAGTGTAAGAGTAAGACAACAGAAATTGGGTCACGTTAAAAGAAAGTAAGCTAAAATAACTGGAGAGATTTTACTATGTTTACAGAGGAAGAGAGATTAAAAAAAATCATAACATGAAAAAACCCAATATTAGAGAGAAGTGGAGGAAAATATGAACCTAACTCACAATTTTAAATGTGAATCTGTTGTAGCAAAAGCAAGTGAGACACGCCACAGAGTATAAGTTTTAAATGGAGAATTTATTAACCTATTAGCCGGCGACCATTTGTGGTTTGCTACCCAAATTAAAATGGCCCTGAGGTGGGGTAAAGAAGCAGTTTATATAGAAAATAGAGGGTACAGAGGTTAATTATCTCTTGGAACTTACAGGCCAGGTCACAGGGTGGGGGGTGGCACAGGGACAGATCAAGGATTCTGACAGGTTAACTGGGATAATCTTATTGACATTCCTTGGTGGAGTCAGGGAGCCCCAGGGACATTTGCTAAATGCCAAAAGGTCTGAGTCCATTCTTTATTATGCAAACTGGGGTTTCCAGGGGTCTCCTTAGGGATAACTGATTTTTCCAGTACCACAAATCCTAAAAAGCAGAAGTTGCAATCATGCTGACAAAGCAAAAACATTCAAAAAATAAAAAGGAAGAAATTACATTATGATGAAAGGAACTAGAAATAATATCAGTAAAAAATTTATATCCTGGAAATGCCTTAAAACTCTAATTCCCAAAGAAAACATTAACTGAGTTCCAAGACATGGCAGTATTAATGTGATTAAAGATCTTCCCCACCCATTCAACGGTGGGGGAGGGAGGGTGCCTAGGTAGGAAAGCCTCTACTTACCAAGTACTAAGCAGATTTGGGTGTGATGCCCTAAGGGGAGTTGCTAAGACCAGAGCCAATAGTATGTGCACTGAGTTCTAGTCAATCGGACCCGGCTAGGGCTGTATATAAGGAGAGCCCAGAGTGTGAGAAAACCAGAACTGAAGAGGGACAGAACTGAAGAGAAGCAGGATCAAGAAGCAGACATCAAGAGGGTGCTGAAGAGCAGACATTGAGAGACCCAGCATGGACAGAGCTGCAGTAGAGAGTGCTGAGCAGAGAGTTAGGATTTCTGAGCGAAAGGCCCTAGCAGGGGGGAAGTTTACAAGATGATTTGGTTCCTCCCTATAATCTCCTTGTTGCTACACTGAGGTGGGCTTACTGGTGTTGGAATATAATTACTGTTATATCGAATTGGAGTAGCTGGTCTTGGGATTGGATGCTCTGGATGCTCTAAATAAATGTTATACTTCCTCAGCCTTCCACATAGAGTTTTTCATACTTTGCGATTCCGAACCATTCAGGCACATTCATGGTCATCCTCAAGATCATGCATCATGCCTTACTGCTACAGATGTTGACAGTAAAATTAACAAAGATGGGAGACTTCAATGCCCCCCACTTTTTTTTGTTAAATCTATCAGAAAGATAAACAAAAGGGAAAACAAACAAGTTGTTGGAGAAACTAAAGCATCTTCTAAATGGGAATTTAGAAACCAAAAACTGATCATGTATCAGGGCACAAAGATATTGTAAACAAATACTAAAAGACAAACAGTATATATCCCTTATAGAACATAATGCAATAAAAACAGCCATTGTTTCAGAACCACAAACAAAAGACACAGATCCGAAAGGAGATTTAAAAATAAAATTCTAAATAATGAGTGGGTCAAAGAACAAATCATGGAAACAATTAATAATTATATGAAAGAAAATTATAATACTGAAACAGCATACCCAAATTTCTAGGTTGAAGCTAAAGTGAGGGGGAGGGAGTGGGGTAGGAATCATATCCTTACAGACACACATTAACAAAACAGAAAAAGGATTAATGAACTGAATGTGCGTTTTTTTAAATGAGAAAAATAAACCCAAAATAAGCACAAAGGGAGACATTAAAAAATCAGATAAGAAATGTTGAACTAGAAACCAAAAGGTCACATTAATGATAAAACTAAAAGTTTACTCTTTTAAAAGACTAATAAATCTGATATACCTTTAGCTAATCTGATTAAATAGGACAGAAAATCAAATCAATGAAATAGAAAACAAGAAAGGTAAAAACACAAAACCAGAAGAAATAAAAATGAGACTATATTATGCATTTGTATGCTAACAAAACTGAGACCACGAAAGAAACAGAATATTTTTAAAAATATAAAATACTCAAACTTTGTAATATCAATTAAGTTGGGACTTTTTTTACTGTTTTAAAATGCTAAATCAATTAAGTGTCTTTGATTGAGCCTTACTAGGTGCAAAGCCCCAGGCCCAAACCCCTAACTACTAGGTGCTAAGCCTATGTGGGCCCTAAGGGGAGTTGCCAGTACCAGAGCCAACAGCCTAAGTTCTGGTGGCTCAGATGTCATTTGATGACATCCAAAGACTGTATAAAAAGAGAGAACAGAGTTATTCGCTTGGGGCTCTCACTCTTGGAGGAGAGTGTTGATGTGGAGACTCTGGGCAGCTGTAGTTAAGAGCCTTCCAGCTTGTGAACCCAGATGTTGATGCCTTCTTGGTAACTATGAATTGTATTTGGTCTGTTTATACTGTATCTTTGTAACTTGTTTGTATTAGCTCTGAAGTTCAGGGTACTGGATTTTTCCCCTGAACTAAGTGAATGATATTTGTATCTTGTATTGAAATAAGATTGTTAACCCTTAAGGTTGCTTTCCTTAGTAAAGCAGATGAAAAGAACCTGTGCTGACAGCTCCTGTTGTTGGGCTTGTGTTGGCCTTTCACCCCCACAACAGCTGCTAGCCGAATTGTTGCAACGAACTTCTAGAAGACCAGTTAAGAGATCTTAAATGACACCATCACAGAAAGGGAAAGCTATCTAGCTATAAAAGAACTACAAAAGAAAAAACTCTGGTCCAGATGAATCCACTCACAGGAGAACCCTATCATACTTTTAAACAAGTAGTAACCCTACTTCACAAATTATTCTCAAAAATTAAGGAAAAAGAACCCTACTGGAATCCTTTTATGAGACAAGTAGAGTCCTAATACCTAAACCAAGGAAAGATAAAACTCAGAAAGAAAACTATAGGTCAACATCATTAATGAATATCGACTCAAAAAATCTTAACAAAATTCTGTCAAACCAATTACAGCAATGGGAAGTTGGTTATCTTTATATCTCCAGCTGTTAGCATAGTGCTTGGCACATAGTGTTTAATACATATATTTACTTAACTAAACAACTCTAAAAGTGTCAGTTATTATTGATCAACAAGTATTTATTAAGCATATATGTGTGTGTGGGCAGACAGGTGGCAAAGTGGATAGAGTGCCAGACCTGGAGTCAGGAGGACTCACCTTCCTGAGTTCAAATCTGGCCTCAGACACTTACTAGCTGGGTGATCCTGGGCAAGTCACTTAATTAACCCTGCCTGCCTCAGTTACCTCATCTGTAAAATAAACTGAAGAAGGGAATGGCAACCACCCCGGTCCCCCCCCCCCCCCCCGCCCCTCCCCTCTATCTTTGCCAAGAAAACCTCAAAGAGAGAGCTCCACAGGGTCAGGAAGACTCTGAACCGACTGAACACAGCATATGTGCCAAGCACTTTGCTAAGCACTGGGGACACAAAGACAAAAGGAGTCCTAGTCCTCAAGGAGAGCACTTTCTAAGGGGGAGGCAATATACAAACAAATCATGTCCCTACAAGATACCTACGGTGCAAATGGAAAGTAATCTCAGAGAGAAAGCCCTAGCAGCTGGGAGGTTCTTGCAGAAAGGGATCTGAATGGTGTCTTGCAGGAAGTCAGGGCTTCTAAGAAGCTCAAGGAAGAGAGCACGGCACGCATTGGGAGAACGGAAGGTGAAACGCCACGAGGTCAGGTGACTGTCTTTTCTCGGGGCCTCAGTTTCAACCTCCGTAAGACGAGGCGGTCGGACTGGAGATGTCCACCCACCTAAGCCCCTGCGGGGTCAGCCTTCCCGCCGGAACTGTTTTCCCGACCATCTGCGGACAACCGCAGCTCTGCTAACGGGAGGATTAAAAGTCGGCGGTCCAAGTTCCCGGTTCCAACTGGGGGGTATCGGGTCACACCTGGGTACTACGAGACGAGGGGGAGTAACAGCCGGAGAGGGGGGCGGTGGATGTGGGGGCGGGTTGGGCAATGTATCAAGAGGTGTAAGACATTAAGTCGCTTCAAGAGAAAGATCGAACGGTTCCCAGACCACTCAAGACAGGGGGATTTTCTCCATGGGGCCCCACGGCGCTGCCAGAACGCGGCCCGAGGCGCCATAGCAACGGCCAGTCCGCCCGCCACTGAAATAAACAGGAAAAGCATCAGGGTCACCTGATCTCCAGGAGCGCAGGCCTCCGCCGCGGCCGTCCTACCACATAGCTCCCGGCCCCGAGTCCCTAAGTGCCCTCATACAGGCCGTGATCGGCACAGACGCCCGGCCTAGGGCACTCGGACCCCGTACCACTCGAGCCAGCCCGGGTTGCGGCAGATAAGGCGCAGAGGAAAAGACGACAGCTCCGAAGGCGCATCATGGGCCCGACGCGGCGTCGCCGGACGTCGTCGCGATGACGTCAGACGTGCCTGGCGCGCCCGCCTCTCCTCCCCCCACGCCCCAGCTGAACAGAGGGGGAGGTGCTGGCGGTTTTAGGGCGGGGCGTTAGTGGCGCCTGCGCACTGGGCATACTCGGAAAATTGTTGGATGCCGCCTTGACGCCTCCCCCTGCCCCGTGCAAGCATGTAGGCGTGGGTCACAAGTGGTTCTGGAAAGCGAGAAAGAAGAGGAATTAAAATGAGGAGATGTTGCGAGATTTTTCTCAATTTGAGCTAGTTAGTGGCCAAGTGGATACAGCATTGGCCCTGGAGTCAGGAAAACCCGAGTTCAAATCCAGCCCCAGACACACAGGCACAAGTCACTTGTATCTGCCTCAATTTACTCATCTGTGAAATGAGAATCAATTTTAATTGATTAATTAATTTAGTCAATAATACCTGCCTCCCAGGATTGTTGTGGGGCTCAAATGAGATATTTGTAAAGCACCTGGCACATAGTAATGCAAGTGCCATATAAATAAATGTTAGCTATTATTAAGCTATTTTGCAATTATTAAGAGCCTGCTCTGAGATACTGAATGTCATCATGGTGGAATGCATAGAGAACTGTCCTGGAACTGAGATATTTGTGAAGCACTCGGAGGGGTACCTGGCACACAGTAGGGGCTTAATAAATGCCTGTTTCCTTTCCTACCTAGAAATTATGAGGCCACCATTCAAGTTCTGCTTCTGATTCATACTGTTTTTGTGTCCCTGAGCAAGTCACTTAACCTCTTCAGGGATCTAGGCCAGAAGTGTCAAATATACCTGGGGCCCCTCAAAACTGCCTAGTGTAGCCTGAGGCAGATTAAAATGTAATTGGAAATACTTAAGGAAATAAAAATACAATTAAACATAGATAACACTACATTTTAAATCTAAGTCAATGTGTGACCAGCAAGAACTTTCTGTATGGCTTAGTGACCCTCAGCTCTTATTTGAGTTTGAATCCCCTGATCTAGGCAACTGTCTGAGAATTCACATTTCAGAAAACACACTCACCTTCCTTGTTAGAGGGAGATTTATCATTCAGAAAGTTCCCCATACGATGAATGAATTCACATTTTATCTAAAATGCTAAATTTACTTCCTGAAAAATTCACCCAGAGGACCAAATACAATGTGGCATAATGTCTATAGGACACTTAGGTGCTGCCAGGCCTGGAGTCAGAAAGACTCATCTTCCTGAGTTTAAATCTGGCCTCAGACACGTAATAGCTTTGTGACTCTACGCAAGTCATTTAACCCTGTATGCCTCAGTTTCCCCATTTGTAAAATGAGTTGGAGAAGGAAATGGCAAACTGCTACAGTATCTTTGCCAAGAAAGTCTAAAACGGGGTCTTGAAGAGTCAGACCTGACTGAACTGAAATGTCTGTAAATCAGTTTGTTATCAGATTCACTTACTGGCAGGCTAGGCAATCACAAACATTTTCATCTCACTTAACCGCCAAAAGGAAATTATCTCTGATTCATTGCTGTGTATCTTGAGAAAACTTGTACTGAATTTTCCCAAAATGAGAGAAGTAAGGTGGGAGCTGGGGCTGGGGGCGATGCTTGGGGATCCCAAGCATCCATTTCATTCTTGTACAGAATACCTGAAGTGGAGTAATATAGTAAAAAAAGACCAGTAGGTGGGAGCCAGAATTGGGGGGAGGGGAGGGGTGAAGCACTTTAAATGCTACGTTGAGGAGTTTGGTTTTTTTTTTAATTTATTTATTTAACATATTTAGTTTTCAGCATTGATTTTCACAAGAGTTTGAATTACAAATTTTCTCCCCATTTCTACCCTCCCCCCCACTCCAAGATGGTGTATATTCTGGTTGCCCTGTTCCCCCAGTCAGCCCTCCCTTCTGTCACCCCACTCCCCTCCCATCCCCTTTTCCCTTCCTTTCTTGTAGGGCAAGATAAATTTCTATGCCCTATTGCCTGTGTATCTTATTTTCTAGTTGCATGCAAAAACATTTTTTTTTGTTTTTGAACATCTGTTTTTAAAACTTTGAGTTCCAAATTCTCTCCCCTCTTCCCTTCCTACCCACCCACCCTAAGAAGTCAAGCAATTCAACATAGGCCACATGTGTATCATTATGTATAACCCTTCCACAATACTCATGTTGTGAAAGTCTAACTATGTTTTGCTCCTTCCTATCCTATCCCCCTTTATTGAATTTTCTCCCTTGACCCTGTCCCCTTTCCAAAGTGTTTGTTTTTGATTACCTCCACCCCCATCTGCCCTCCCCTCCATCATCCCCCCCTTTTTTTAATCTTCTTCCCTCTTCTTTCCTGTGGAGTAAGATACCCAATTGAGTATGTATGGTATTCCCTCCTCAGGCCAAATTTGATGAGAGCAAGATTCACTCATTCCCCCCTCACCTGCCCTCTCTCCTCCTCCCACAGAACTGCTTCCTCTTGCCACCTTTATGTGAGATAATCCACCCCATTCTATCTCTCCCTATCTCCCTCTCTCAATATATTCCTCTCTCATCCCTTAATTTGATTTTATTTCTTTTAGATATCTTCCCTCCATCTTCAACTCACCCTGTGTCCTCTCTCTCTCTCTCTCTCTCTCTCTCTGTATATATATATATATATATATATATATATACACACACACACACACACACACATACATATATACGTACATGCACATTCACTTATATATATATACATAAACATATATATATATATGCATATTCCTTTCAGCTACTATGATATTGAGGTCTCATGAATCATACACATCATTTTCCTATGTAGGAATGTAAACCAAAGAGTTCAACTTTAGTAAGTCCCTTATGATTTCTCTTTCTTGTTTACCTTTTCATGCTTCTCTTGAATCTTGTGTTTGAAAGTCAAATTTTCTATTCAGCTCTGGTCTTTTCACTGAAAAAGCATGAAAGTCCTCTATTTTATTGAAAATCCATATTTTGCCTTGGAGCATGATACTCAGTTTTGCTGGGTAGGTGATTCTAGGTTTTAGTCCTAGCTCCATTGACCTCTGGAATATCGTATTCCAAGCCCTTCGATGTCTTAATGTAGAAGCTGCCAGATCTTGGATTATTTTTATCGTGTTTCCACAATACTCAAATTGTTTTTTTCTGGCTGCTTGCAGTATTTTCTCCTTGATCTGGGAGCTCTGGAATTTGGTGACAATATTCCTAGGAGATTTCTTTTTTGGATCTATTTGAGGAGGCAATTGGTGGATTCTTTCAATTGCTATTTTGCCCTGTGGCTCTAGAATATCAGGGCAGCTCTCCTTGATAATTTCCTGAAAGATGATATCTAGGCTCTTTTTTTGATCATGGCTTTCAGGTAGTCCAATAATTTTTAAATTATCTCTCCTGGATCTATTTTCCAGGTCAGTGGTTTTTCCAATGAGATATTTCACATTGTCTTCCATTTTTTCATTCCTTTGGTTCTGTTTTATAATATCTTGATTTCTCATAAAGTCACTAGCTTCCGCTTGCCCCAATCTCATTTTTAAGGTAGTATTTTCTTCTGTGGTCTTTTGGACCTCCTTTTCCATTTGGCTAATTCTGCCTTTCAAGGCATTCTTCTCCTCATTGGCTTTTTGGAGCTCTTTTGCCATTTGAGTTAGTCTATTTTTTAAGGTGTTGTTTTCTTCAGTGTATTTTTCAGTATTTTTTTGGGTCTCCTTTAGCAAGTCATTGACTTGTTTTTCATGGTTTTCTCGCATCCTTCTCATTTCTCTTCCCAATTTTTCCTCTACTTTTCTAACTTGCTTTTCCAAATCCTTTGTGAGCTCTTCCATGGCCTGGGACTAGTTCATGTTTTTCTTGGAGGCTTTTGGTGTAGGCTCTTGTACTTTGTTGACTTCTTTAGGCTGTCTGTTTTGGTCTTCTTGGTCACCAAAGAAAGAATCCAAAGTCTGAGACTGAATCTGGGTGTGTTTTCGCTGCCTGGCCATATTCCCAATCAACTAACTTGACCCTTGAGTTTTTCAGCGGGGTATGACTGCTTGTAGACTAAAGAATTCTATGTTCCACGTTTGGGGGGGATGTGCCAGCTCTGCTGCACCAGCACTCCTCCTTCCTCAAGAACCCCCAACCCGGACTGGGCTTAGATCTTCAGCAGGCTGTGCACTCCTGCTCTGATCTGCCACTTAATTCCTCCCACCAGGTGGGCCTGGGGCTGGAAGCAACAGCAGCTGTAGCTGCCCCACCTCTGCTGCCCCGGGGGCGGTGGCCGAACCTTGAACTCCTTCCACCTCGAACTCTTTCCACTCCCACAGCTTTTCCCACTAACCTTCTTCGCTGTTTTTGGTGTTTGTGGGTTGAGAAGTCGGTAACTGCTGCAGCTCACTGATTCAGGGTGCTAGGGCCCACTCTGCCCGGCTCCTGGTCTGGTTGGTCCAAGCCGCTCATGCTGGGCTCTGCTCTACTCCGTTCCCAGCTCCCAGCTCCCAGCTCCATGTGGGATAGACCTCACCCAGAGACCATCCAGGCTGTCCTGGGCTGGAGTCCTGCTTCCCTCTGCTGTTTTGTGGGTTTTGCGGTTCTAGAATTGGTTCAGAGCCATTTTTTATAGGTTTTTGGAGGGACTTGGCGGGGAGCTCACACTAGTCCCTGCTTTCCAGCCACCATCTTGGCTCTGCCCCCCAGAGGAGTTCGTATTTTATCCTATAGGAAAGAGATATCCATTGAAGGTTGTTGAATAGTGTGATGACATGGCAGATCTATGTTTTAAGACTATCAGCTTAGCTTGGAAATACCTTGACTCTATTCATATAAACTGCAGTCTGGCTCAAACCTTCATTGCCTCATGCCTAGAAAACCAGGGGAAGGAAGAGACTAGATAAAGGGAAACCAGGCATGAGGTAATGAGGATTTGGGCCAGGCTAGAGTTTATGCAGTAGAACTAAGGGGTTAATAAATGAGGGTTAAGAGAGACAAGACCCAACAACTGATTGGCTGTAGGAATTGAGGGAGACAGAAGAATAAAAGGTATTTCCAAGTTTGTCGTTGGGTTCTTGGAAAGATAGTAGAGTTATAAAAAGAAATGGGGGATTTTGGAAGAGGGATTTGTTTGAGGAAAAATATGAGACCCCTGGGACAAAGGAAAGAGAGAGAATGTCTTACCTAGTTAGTTATAGAATGGTTCCTCCATGCTGGTGAAGTGAAGATTAGTTTCTGCTTTTCCACGGAGCTGACAGCAATATCTGTTTGCCGAAGTGGAAAATGAGAGGGCTGCCAGCTGTGTTGGACTTAGTTGTAGAAGGGAAAGAAACTATTGCATCCAGGAATTCGTTTGATTATTAAGATCAGTATACTCAAAACATCTACTGCTCTGTAGTTTGTGTGCTGGGGTGCTGCATACTCTAAGCCTTAAAATAGTTGTAGACCACTTTTATATGGACATGTTTGAGAAACTACCCAGTGCTCATAGAAACTCTACTGCAGCCTTGAAAAACAGTGACTATATGAGGTTAGTGACCAGTGATAGATGAACCTTTTATATAGAGAGAATTTGATGTCAAATAAAAAATACTATATTTAATTATTTCTGCCTGAATTGTTTTATGAAAATATTATCCCTTTTAGTCAGGGCCTTCAGAAACCATGTGTTTCGTTCATTTTAAATACACTATTTTAGGATCAAGGATTTTATGATACCATAAGTAGGAATTCATGATGAATGTTTTCAAATAGTTTATCCATATGTGGCATAAGAAAGTATCAAGTTCAAGAACATGTTTTGCATTGCTCAGTTTGGTCTAAAACCTTTCCTAATTTTGTAATTTCTTGTCAGGAATACTTGACTCTTTTGGTAAATGTAGACTGTCACGTAATAAGAGAAGTATATTATTGTACATGCTAACTATGGAATGCCTGAAACCACTGGGAACCTTCTCCAGTTAATTATAGGGTTATGCAGACCCATTTGGTGGAAAGGAAGCAAAATATATACCATATAATCTGAGTCCACTTGATATGCCATAAAACATACATTAAACATGACCTTACAAACTTAGGCAATAATTGAAAGAAATGAAGATTAGGAAAAGATGGCATTGTAAAGAATAAAACAGGCCATGTTTTTACAGTTTCTGAAAGCTCCTGTAGATAGTAACAATTCAAAGTTAGTCTTTAAGCTAAGTCAAAAGATAGTTTAAAAGAACAAATCCAAATATACAGGGTAATTCAGTAACATGTACATAGCGGTATTTTTTCCAAAATTTTTTCCAAAAAAGTTATTATGGACTTCCTCTTACTGTTAACCATTAACTGTTATTAATGTTAATAATATCATAGATATTACAAATATAAATTTAATTATAATTAACATTAAAAATATAAACAATAACAATAATGTTTACACTGTCCTATTAATCATTAGCAATTTTTTGCACGTTAACTCATTAAAGCTTACCAAGCATATTTCCTTTCATTCAAAATTTGTAAAAAATGCTTACCATCATTCTGGGATTGACCTATATAGTCCTATAAGCGAGAAACAAATGGTTTGATGAAATCTAGATAAACCTAGTTGATATCTTGCATTTTGGTGTATCTACACTGTGTGGTCTGAATTGGTACTTCCTTCACTGGTACTTATACACCTCCACTATGCCATTTCTTTCTGCGTGATTCTATATTTTTCCCATAAATCCTGAATAGAAGATCTATTCGACGAGATTGATACATTCCCCTTCATCTTATGATGTTTCTGGGAAAGCAGTGCACCAAATGGGCTATATACATCTGTTGTCTCTCATTCTTGGCACCCTAACTTGCTCATCTCTTTTTCTTTTAGTGCTTGGTAATGTCTTTTCCATTTCTTCTTGTGTGTAGTTGGTCACTGGTAACATGATCCAGTATGTTTATGCCCACCCTGCCTCTCAACATTGCTCTTCAGCTCATTTATAATTTAATCTTGTGATTGTCACATTTTGTGATTCACAGCCATGTGAACACTGGAGTTAATAATCACTTGCTGCTTTTTGAGCTTTTACTGGAACAAATAGTTTGTTATCTTTTAAAACATTGTATTTCAAATATGATGCAACTTAATCTCAGTTCATTGACTATAATTTTACTGCCCTCTTATTCTGGAATTTCCCTCAGTGCCAGAGCACTTTTATCCCATACCTTTGCCGTGCTGGCCCCCTTGTTCCTCTGGGGGCTTCCATTTTGGGGATAGGCCTAGACCAACCATTCTTTATTTTCTTCTTCACTGTACTTCTGTCTCTACAGATTTTGCCATCATGCCCCTCTCCCTTCCAGCTCCCTTTTATGTGTTGGTCTTCCCCCATTAGAATGGAAGCTCTGTGAAGGCACGGACTGTATTTCTTTTAGTTTGTATTTGTATCCCCAGTACTTAGCTCAGTTCTTGGCACATAATAAGCAATTAATAAATGCTTGTTGCCTGCCTGATATCTGTAACTCTTGTTTATATGTGTGTGTGTGTGTGTGTGTGTTTGTATATGTACATACATATATACATATGAACTAATTTGAAGGAATGCCCATCTAGCTGTATGTTATAGCATGGCTAATATATATTTTTCATCCACTTTGTTTTTTCCTTGTGGAACATTAGACCAATATGTCTAATTGTTAATGAAGAGATTTTGTCATATTACAAACTCACTCAGTGTATAATGCAGTATAATGCAGATTAGGGAGAGGAACATTCAGGGAATAAAGAATTGTTTTGTTTAGACTTCAGGCAAGATGTCTTCTGACCCATAGAGATCAATGTGTATCTTTCCTTTTGACATCTTGTTGATGACAACAGTCAGCAGATGAAACTAAAGGGATCAAACAACAGGTAAAGAAAAATGTCAAGATCAAAAGAAAAATTTGTATCATTACATCCATTATAATTCTCACCCTCATTATCATTATGATCACCCTGTGAGAAATTCGCTTGGTTCCTAGTATTCGTCCCCATAACACTTTACTTTTTATTAATTCCACTTACGTCCTTGTATGAGCAATAATCCACTGACAGCATGTAAACTCCTTAAGGGCAAGGAATCAGTTATTTTTTCCTTTGTGTCCTCAGTGTGCCTTACATAGAGTAATTCTTTAATGATCTTCTTAAAAAATGTTATTAAATTCCTCTCAAAAAGAGTATAAAGGATTGGACCCTTGCATAGAATCTATATATTCTAATGTATTCATTAGAATCTAAGTTCCCTGAGCACAGACAACAGTTAATTTTTGTCTTTGTAGCTACCGTGTCTAGAAGAAAATAGAGGTCTAATCAATGTTTGTTGATTGATTGACATACAGGAAATTATAGCAGTGCATTGCCCAGGGTGATAAAAGTTTTTGGAGTTTAGACTTGTATCACTAAAAGACGCACCCACTTGAGTTAGATCTCAGATACATCAGTGTGACTATTCTTATCATCAGTGATGATAGAACCATCATAGATGTTGTACTCCTCGATATTCCCTAAGTTATATGAGGAAGTAGAAATGACATATAGGAAGGAAAGGTTAGAAAGAGAAGCCAAATCAAATAAAATACACACAGAAGAAATTGGTGTTGGAACCAATACTATTTTAAAAGCTTTAAGATCTATTTTTAAGATTTCTCAAAGAGGGAGTAGATATCAAATGACTGGGGAAAATATCACATACAATGTTAGCCCTCAAAAGACACAAAGAGGCATGGAATATGGTCCTTGATACATTTCCTACCTGAGTACTTAAGGCTATTTACATTCTGACTCCAAACTTAATTTCTTTCCTCCAGGGAAACTGGTCTACTCAATATTCATAGAATTGGAAAATCTTAAATTGGAAGAGACCTCAGAGATCATCTGGTCTGTGACCAGTTATCTACTATTTGTCCCAGGTCATATATTTCTTCTGTTCCCTTCTTGGACTGTAGTACTGGGAAGAGCTGCAGTGACCAGTACCCTTCCCTACCAAGCATCATCCCTTCCCACCAAGAGCTCCCAGTCTCCAAAGCATCTCTACTACAGTCTACAAGGAAGAAATTACATGGAATGATGAATCAAGTCTCTTCATGGACAAAAAAGGACACTGAGATTTTAAGGTCTGTATGCCACTAATGTCCCTGGTATTTGATCTCCTTCCCCATCATCACTTCTGTAAGGGGGAGGAGCCATTAGAAATACCCTTCTATATATGTTTATATCTTATGTCTCAAATTATATTGCAAACCCTCTGAGAGCAAAGATCCTGTTTTATGTCTCTATGTATCCCCAGATGGCCAGTACATAAATGTTTACCGATGAAGATGATGGTGGTGGTGGTGAAAGTGATGATGGAATATTGTATAAAGTTCATGTAAACATGCCAGCTTAAAGTACTGAGAATTCTTTCTGAAAATATTTCTATCTATCACAAACTACATGAATATGGAAGCATAAACATGAACTTCATTATTTAATTCAGTAACATTTATTAGCAGAATCTGGGTCATCAGAAAATTATTACAGAAGTCTCCAACTTTCTTATTCAAAATTCTACAATGCCTAATGACAAAATGTGTCAATTTGAGAGAAAAGAATTATTCCAGTATGGGATAGTGTAGGAGTAGTGAGCTGGGTGTCAGGAAATCTGTGTTCCAGATTCTGATCTCACCTAAATTTTTGTGACTTGAGGCAAATCCTTCCGTATTTCCGGGTCTACATTTCCTCATCTCTAAAATGAAGAGATTGTAATTGCTATGGTCTCTTGCAGCTGTCATCTGTGTTTCACTATATAAGTGATAGATTGCTAAGCCTATTTATACTCTTTGATCACAGGCAGATTATCTTGGCCCATACTGGCATCCTGAGTCCCTGTGTCAGCCTCCTCTTCAACCTCAGATAAACATCAGTGGCAGCTCCTCTTTTCTTTAAGGAAAACAGAGAAAGTCATGTTACCTAGATATCTGATCTAGCCTAGGAAAGTGCAGAAAAACTCAAGGATAGAGAGACCCAGACTATCCAAGAGATAGTGACCACTATTATACAATGCAATGAGACTTGCTCCCCAGCATCTCATTCTCAACTCGCTTGGAACTGCCCTCTGCTGATACAGGAGTGGAGTTGGTTTCTTGATTCTTTGCGGCTGGTTCCCTCATTATATAGCTTGAAGTAGAATCGCCTGCAGGTGTGTCTGCAGCTGTCCAGCCCTGTGTGGCAAGGCACTAAGTCCACACTGTGCTGACCTGCTCCCCTGTATCACCACCTACGTATTATACCGCTAATATTATGATCTTTGAGGAAAGAAACAAACACACAGGTCAGCCAGCACATTGACTTTGAACCTTGCCCTCCTTTCCTCACATTCTCTATGTTATCAATCAAACTCAGCATTCAAAGCTCCCTACTCCCTCCACTTCTCCTCCCTAGGTTTTTCTGCTCTGGTTAGCCTTCTTTTGTTAGTATGTGATTTCTTGTTACCCGCTCAGCAGCCAGCTGCTCTGCCCCACTGGTCACACCATGAACACTTGTTCTTGTACCAAACTCATTCTTGTATAAAGCATGAACTAGAAATGGAGAAAAAAAAATTGACTTAGTTTTGACTGAAACAAGTGATTGCCTGAATGCCAAATCTCATTAGTTTCATTTGTATATTTCTGTATAAGTTTTATTCATTTGAGCATTAACTTCATTTATTGATTAACTTCTCAGATTAAGTTTGGGTTTTGGACAAATAGAACTCTCAGACCTTAAAGGTGTTTTAGTTTGGTTATTCTGGAATGTTTCACATTCTGTTTCCTATTTTATTTAATTCAGAAACCTAAAAGATGCATTCTATGAAATAACTAGGCAGCTACTTTTTCCATCACTTTTCACTGGGGTGGATTATGAAAATTTTCCAGCCCAACATTAAAGGGTATAAGCATATCTAGTACTAAGGCTTTATGGGAAGTCACCCACTCAAAAATTTAGTGTTTCAAATTTTATTTCAAATTTTGGGGTCTATTAACTACAAATCTTTCGTCATTTAAATTCTGTCAAAGAAGGGTACCCCACCATTCTCCGTCTCCTACATTGGGATCTTGATTATATAGTCTTAATGCCTTTACTGAAGGTGCAATGTCTCTTCCAAAATCCACATACCTATTCTAATTAGTATCAGTACACACTCAGTCCATCCAACCATTTCATTCCACTGAGTGAGCTTTATAGCTCACTATATTCTGGAATTTTTAAACCAACTTTCCTTTCTCTTTTTAGATGTATCTGAAAAAAATAACTGTCCTCTGAGAAAGCCATATCTCTTGGATTGATTTCTTTTAGGACTATCTACTTTTCCACACTCACAGGGCCAGGAAGAGAGGTTCTCCACTACCATTTCTAGACCTTTCTTCTACAATAGGGGTGTCAAATTCAGATAGAAACTTGCATATTGACTTAGAAAGCCACAAATTAACATTATCTACATTGTATTGCATTCTTATTTATTTTCTTAAACAATTCCCAATTAAATTTAATCTGGTTTAGCCACATTGAAGAGTTTACCAGGGCCAAGCAATCACTCTAATACCTCTTCTCTATAGCTTTCCCTCAAGACTTTCTCATTTATTTAGACTATACTCTTCTTGTTGTTGCTGATCTCATAAACTAATCTCTGAGTTATTTTTCGAGCCTTATTATTTTTTGTCTTGATATTTGACTCATAGTCCTTATTTCCACCCTATCATTCTCAGGGACCTTATTATTCAAGTTGACAACTTCTCTAGCATCCTGATCATATAATTTTTTAAACCTCCTCAACTACAATATCTTCTATCTATACTACTTTGACTATCCACTAGCATGATCAGACCTTAAGCCATTATCACCTTCTTCAAGATCCAAAACTTTTCAACCAGAGACTCCTATTCTTTAGCATTTCCTACTCTCTCATTCCCTTTACAACTAAGTTGGGGTGGGAGGGGGAGGAAAAGAAATAAATGTAGTTGCAAGGTCATTGCCTCCAGCTATCTATCTGTGTTTTCTGTGTTATTTTATACTAGTAATCAATAGATCACATGGCCAATGAAATTGAGAAATTGTGGAATTCTGTGATTTTGAGAGTTCATCGCTGAAGGGCAATGTTGACCAACCAGAGCAGTAACCCAAGCTAATTAGACTGTTTTGCATTTTTCATAATTTCTGGTATGTTTCAAATAGTATATTCTTAGTTGCTACTGAACCCAATGAGAGAAAATGAGCAGGAAACAAATTTGGAGAGGGCAAGGGATGCGGGAGGGGTCTTCTGTGCTGGTTTCTAAGTTCAATTTTAGCTCTGAGGTATTATATCTAGCACAGACACTGCAAAAACATACTACCGCTCTTATATTTGATCCTTTTATCCCATCCAGCTTTTATCTTATCTCTCTTCACCTCATTGCTAAATTTCTTTTAAAAGTTTGTCTTCTACTTGTTTGCTATGCAATGTCTTCTCATCCCCTTGCAATCTTGCTTCTGCCCCCACCACTCTAAAGAAGCTGAGCTCCCTAAAGTTCCTAGTGCCTATTGCTGAATGAGTCCTTTGGAATTGTAGTTGGTAATCGCTTTAATCACAGTATTCTTAAGGTCTTTGAAGTTGTTTGTTTTTACCATGTTATTGTTTTTGTAAAAGTTATCTTTGCTCTGCTCACTCCACTCTGCATCACTTCGTATAAGCATTCCCAAGTTTCTCTGAAACTCTCCCTTTCATTATATCTTAAAACACAATAGGTCTCTGTAATATTTATAAACCATAACTTGTTCAGTGATTCCTTAATATTCATCCCCTTAGGTTCCATTTCTTGCTATATAAAAAAGAAGCTATTATGAATATTTTTTTACATAGTGATCCTTTTTTGTTTTCTTTGATTGTTTTAAGATATAGACCTACTAGTGGAATTCCTGGGCCAAAGATCATAGGTAGCTCAAAACTGCTTTCCAGAATGTCAGGACTAATGCCAATAGTGAATCATTGTGTCTCTTTCCCCATATTACTTCCAATAATTGTCATTTTCTTTTTTTGTCAGCTTCACCAGTCTGATGATTGTGGGGCAAAATCTCAGAATTGTTTTGATTTGCATTTCTCTTATTATTAATTATTTGTAATAGTTTTTAAAATGTGGCTATCAATAGCCTGAATTTCCTTCTTTGAAAACTACCTATTCACATCTGTTCTGGGCTGGGTCTGACTCAGGCTCATCCTCTGGCAGTTAAGGCTGGCACTAAATAAGTCACATTCATTCAATAGTTTTGTAAAAAGAGAGATTTATTAGGCATGATATATATTCAACAAGGAGAGGTAATAAGAAAATTTTGAATGAATTCAGTTGAGTCAACTCCCTTTCCTGAGTTAACTATCATGATCCACCAACCAGTGATCAGAGCACTGTGACCACTTTGAACCCAGGCTATGAGAAAGAAACTGCAATAAGTATTAGCCTTTCTCTTGAGTCAACTGATGTTGATCTAACTCTTTGTTTCCTGCCAGACTTTCTGTTTTTCCCAGCAATTCTTGTTGAATAGTGAATTCTTAATGAAGTGCCCCAGAAGTTAGGGGCTTTTATTCAACTGTGCTATGTTTATTTCTGCTTGTTGTATACCAAATCTTTTTTCACTGAGCAAATTCTCTTTTTTTTTATCCAATACCAAATAGTTTTGATGATCACTGCTTTGTAAAATAGTTTGAGATCTTGCACTGCTAGGCCCCCTTCCTTTTTACTTTTTTTTCATTACTTTTACTTGAGATTCTTGACTTTTGTTTCTCCAGGTCAATTTTATTATTATTTTTCATATTCTGCAATGTTATCCCTGGGTAGTTTGATTGGTATGGGACTGGATAAGTAAATTAACTTAAGTATTATTGTCATTTTTATTGTACTGGTCCAACTCACTCAAAAACAATTGATATCTCTCCAATCATTCAGGTCTGTTTTTATTTCTGCAAAGAGTGTTTTGTAGTTGCATTCATATAGTTCACGTATGTGTGTCTTACTACATTGAATCCCCTAAAATTTATACATTCTGTAGTTATTTTGAATGAGGTTTTCCTTTCTAATAGCTAACATCTAGCATTTGTATAGCACTTTAAGATTTTCAAAGCACTGTACATGTCATCTCATTTGATCCTCACAATAACTCTGAAAGACAAATGCTATTATTATCCCCATTTTATAGGTGAGGCAACTGAGATTGAGAGTTCAGTGACTTGCCCAGGGTCACACAAATAGTAAATGTCTTGTCAGGTTCTACTCGACTTTAAATCCTTTCCGGTTAGTTTTTTTGGAAATATATAGAAAAGCTGCTGATTTGTGTGGTTTTATTTTATAGCCTACTACTTTGCTGAACTTACCATTGAAATTTAATTGACTCTCTAGGGTTCTCTAAACAAATCATCATATCATCTGAAAATCATCATCTGCCTATGCCTATTCCTGTAATTTCTTTCTTTTGCCAAATAATAGTGGTGATAACTTGTCTTATATTTTTAATGTGAGTGTTTCTCATAGGTCTGTCTTTGCCACTCTTGCCAATTTTCTCCTGTCCTGTTCTTCTGAGAGACCTAGAAACCTTAGGTTGTCTCTATGCACATTGTCTTTAATATCAGCATGTTTTGCGTGCAACATAAGCGTATTTTCTTTGAATGTTATTATTGTTTTATTCTCTTTTTCTAGGTTTTATTTGCTTCTCTGAATTTGCATTCCCAATATATTGTTCTCTCTTTTATTTCTTTGGTGGGGCTTACCATTGTGGATTCAAGGTTTTCTATTCTGCTTATTATTTTTTTCTGTTCTCATAATTCTCATTTCTCTTTTAGAATACTCAGGAACAATGTGTTGTGGTTCCATGTTCTCCTGAAATTCTACAAGATTCTCTGTCTCATCAAATGTTAGATCAATTTCCTTTATTTTGTAGTATTTATTCATAGATGACTGAACTTGTTTACTAGATTTGGAAGTAATATTTCCTTCTCTTGTTACTATTTTTCCTGTTGATTTATCTGTTTGTGTTCATGTCCTCTGAGCTCTTTTTCTTCCTGAAATTTTTGGTGCTTTCAGTCTTCACTCCTCCAGCTTATTTTCCTTATCACTCACTTCCTGACTCCTTCCCTTCTGATTGTTGTTTTCCTCAGGGACTGGATCTCAAAGCATTTCAGCATCCTTCCACATTGGACACTTCATGGTTCACCAGCCTAGGTCTCTGCCCCTCTTGATTTTTGAGTGGTCAGAACTGGTCCCAGCTGGGTGTCATGATCTTTTCCTCAGGTTTGGTAGAGTGCTACACAGCTTTACCCACTCCCACACCTCCCACACAGATGGTGTTCTGTCCTCCTGACCAATCCCATTCCATCTGTTCCTTAGTTTTCTGTCCTGGTACTGGCAACTCAGTCTGTTTTCCCCAATTGTCCAGAGCTTTGCAGCTCTGGAGCTTCTGAATTATAACCCCTACAGGCTTTTGCTCTTGAAGGACTGTGGTCAAGCTGGTCATTAGGCCCAAGCAAACTTCTGGACCCTGGAGCCTGGGTCTCCATAGCACTAGGAAGAGAAGGGAGGACCAAGGTGTAGGAGTAGATTTTGATGTAAGTTTGTTTTGTCTCCTTGTGTCTGCTAACGCAGCCAGTAGCATGGAAGGAGGGGGAGGGGTGTTGAGTGAGTGTTGAGGGGTCAGTGAGTGCCAGTTCCTGACTTTTTGTTTTGTTTTGACTTTCTTCTGGATTCTGGGTATCCTGGACTGTGGAAACAGCTAAAGCTGATTTATTTTTGGTACATAATTTCTATTTTGGAAAAGTTTAAGAGGTCATGGGGATCAGAGAAAATGTCTAGTCTGCCATCTTGTTGCTCACATGATCTGGCACATTCTTTCTTTTAGGAATTTTGTTCAGTTCTGTAACTTTGAATTCTACCTCTATGCAGATGAATTTGCAAATTATTACCTTTAGCCCTGAATTCTTTTCTGACATTTATATCTGCAATGGACATCGGATGTCTCTAATTCATTGTCCCATAAGCACCACAAATTCTCCATGTCCAAGCCTTAGCTTACTATCCTTCCCTTACACTTGCTCTTTGTGAATTCACTATTTCTGCCTGTGATTTCCTAAGTTCTGTGGCATTACCATTAATTTACCTAGTCTCTCATTTTTAAGCCATGGTCATTTTTGACTTCTTCCTTTTCCTTTCTCACATTCAAGGTTTTATATATTCTCCCCAGGAACATAACTCAAATTTCACATTTCACTGTGGTGACCCTACTTCACCTTACCTTGCTTCTACCCAGACCCAACAAGCCACTTCCTGGACATTTTTATATCATACTGCTATAAGCATATCCTTTCTGACTCCAGACCTGGCACTCTAGCCACCACACCACCTAGCTGTCCACCTGGCACATAATAAGCACTTGATAAATGATTCTTTTTTTTCCTTTCTCTCTTCTTTCCTATTTTCCTCTTTTTCTTCCTTTCTTTCATCTAGCTCCTCTATTGTCACCATCATTTCTGCTGACCTCATTACTATTCACCTTGACTAATACAATAGCCTACCAACAGGTTTTTCCCCATTGATTCTTTCCATTCTCCAACTTGTCTCATACTTTTGCCAAAATAATCTTCTGTATACACAGGTCTATTCGTCCACTTCCCTTCTCAAAACTTTCAAATGCCTTTCTGTTGATTCCCAAGCACAGTTTGAATTCCTTTGTCTAGCATTAAAAGTCCTGCTCAATCTACCTTTCCAGCCTTATCTCATATTTCTCTCCTCTATGTGGTCTGTATTCCAGGCCAAATGGACTATTCTCTGCCCACCGGATGTTGTCTAGGCTTTTTTACCTCCATTCTTTTGCTCATGCTGCTCTCCATGCTAGGAATAGCTTCCCTTCCCTTCTTTACTTCCTATGGATTCCTATCCATCCTGCAAAGCCTAATTCCAATATTATCTCCACTAAGAAACCTGCTGTGATATGTCCTTTCCCTAATGTCTTCCTTACAACTTACATCCTACCTTATATTGTACTTTTCTACTTTACTTTTCATGAAATCATAGTTATTAGAGTAAGTATATTACCCCCTTATTATACTTATGAGCTTCATCATGGCAGGAACTATGTCTTATCTAAATTTTATATCTCTTCTCTTTCCCCTGAATAACTATTTGAGAGTAAACAAAAGTTGCATCTTGGATGACAAAACTTCTGTCACATCCTTAACTCTTAACCCAAGACCACACAAATACTTTTTAAAAATCTGTGCTCCAAGTTGTCTTCACTGTCTGTCTTTTACTTCTGTGAAACACTCTAAGAATGGTTTGTTTCGAATGAAGTTAAGGGGGTAGAGGGGAATAAGCAATTACCTAACCTTATCGATTTGATTAGTGAAGACAGTAGATCTGTCTAATTCTGGCCAAGAAAAAACCCCAATGACTCCCAAACAAGATAAAAAGTCAACAACGAATTATCTTGACTGACTGTCCTCACTGATCAAATTTCTCGTTGCCTGCCAAATCTTCCCTTAGGAATCTTCAAAGGTACATGTGGTCAGCCTCAAGACTGCTCATTTCTAAAATATTTGTTCAGGGGCTAAAGTGAACTTAGGTTCTATGTACATATTAGTTATTAAAAACCTCATTAAAGCAAAAAGAAAGAGGAAAAAAAGTATGAGAAGGTATGAAAACACACACACAAGCTTTTTCTGCAGGTTATAGGAAAACAAGGCAGGCCAAGAGCAGCTGACAAATCTTCAGTTTTAGCCACTTGGTGGCGCTGAGTCACTGTCTTTTCAAAGTTTGGCTACCCAAGTCATCCTGGTGCTTCTTCAGCTTTCACAGTTCAGAAATTAGAAATGGAAAGAATGAAGTCTATTTACTGATGATCCTGGCAAAACAGAAATTTTTCTCAACAGAGACTTGAACATATTTTTAAAATTTGATTGCTTAGGAAATGTTTTCTTCATTGTCAAATATTTATACCATTAAGAGCCGGAAACAAAACCAGCACAGAAACAAATGGAAAAAATGTGTTTTAAGTTAAACTCAACAGGGTTTTGTTGAAACAGCTATTGGGGTCATGTATTAGGTGCAAAGGAACAGCTATGTCAGAATATACCTGCCTACTAAGGCTGTTATTGACCATAAGTGATAGCCATTTTGTCCATTATCTGCATTAATGGGAGCAAGTACTACCTAAGCTGGTGAGGGGGCCATTAGAGGGCTGCTGCGCATCTGTTTATTTTGAATTTAGTATAAAAGCAGGATAGTCTTTCTCAAATACTTGCTCTGGAGCCTAGAGTTTAAATTATACCACTGTCTATCCTCTTTAAATTGATTTAGATTGAATGAATACTTTTCTAGGACCAAGAAACCAAATAGTATATACATGTAATCAAGGCCTCGGGGTTTTTAGATGATGGATCTCACATGTGTAATGGGTAACAGTATGCTACCGTTTTGGAAAAGAAGATGGTTTTACTATTTTAAGAGTTCTGAGGTTAGCTAACAGCAGCATCTTTAGTGAGAAAAGTGGAGAGGTTCTTTGTGATGACAATAATAGCTCAGTCTAATGTATATAATAGCTAGCATTTACATATCACTTTAAGGTTTGCAAAGCATTATAGATATATTATCACATGTAATATATGATAGTGACTGGTCCTGTGATTTTGTTGATAGAGGGAAATCCTAAATGAGAGGACTTCTTCTACCAATGCAGTTTGGCACCTTCTCTGTAACTTTCAGTCTTATAGAGATCCCTAGAGCACTGAGAGACTTGGCCAGAGTGATAAAAATTGGTGTGTCAGAGGCAGGACTTAAACCCAGGTCTTTCCAACTCAGCCTAATTCTCTAACCATGTGACATGCTACCTTTCTATATCATATACCTTCCCAAAAATCTGTTCTGAAATTTAAAATTTTAATTTGAAATTTAAAAACAAAATCCAACAGTGCTCAAGTGTTGACCAAGATGTGTCATGGGTGTGAAAAATGAGCTAAGCACATAAAGAGAAAGGTTCATAAGAAAAATAATATCTAATGATTAGAAAGCCATTTCAACAGTCCAGGATAGAGACCATGCAGGTGAGGAGAGGGATAGATGTGAGAGATGTTATGGAAGTAGAACTGACAAGACTTGACTTTGGCTATGGATAGGGATGAGGGAGAGGCAAGATCCAAGGAGAGCTCCAAGGTAATAAACCTGGGCAACTAGAAGCATGGTGGTGTCCTTGAAAGAAATAGAGGGGGTTAGGAAATGAGGTAGGTTGTAAAAGAAATACGGATTCATTTTGTACAGCAAATACATAGCTTTCCATCATTAGAATATAAGCTCCTTGAAGGCAATGACTCTTTTTGTTAAATGTCCTCACCTAGCACATTGTCTGGTTCATAGCAGATCCTTAAAAGATGCTTGTTGAGCTTGTTGAATTAATTGAATGGGATCTATTTAAGATTATGCATAGCATAGTGGATAGAGTCATGATGCCTTGGGTTTGAGTTTCATCTCTGACAAATGCTAGTTGAGTGCTTATGGACAAATCACTTAGCCTTTCTAAGTTGCTGACACTATTACTCTCTACACTGAAGAAATTAGAAGACATCAGAGGTGTCAGTCAGCAAAACTCTGTTGAGTAATCAGATTAAAATGTAATTGCAGAATGTTAAATGAAATAGATATAAATACAAGACAACATAGATAATGTTAATTTGTGGTTTTCTAGGTCATTATGTGTCTGCAGGGATCTGCTTCTATTTGAGTTTGATAGTACAAGATCTTGCTATTCCCCCCAAACATCCCAAGGCTTATAAAGTGCTTTATAAACTTCATCTGATTTGATGAGTTAGAATACTTTTTAAACACATGAGGAGGCAAACTAAGGAATACAATTTAATACAATTTCAATTATATATTAATTATTTAGGAGAAAAGAACATGAGGAGGGTCATAGGTGATAATCCAAGAATTACCAGTTCCTAGTCATCCTCCCTTAAGTGATAGGATGGGTTGGAAGAAAAGTATAGTCACCCATGGAATCCAAGCATGGAATGTGCAAAAGGAGTAGAATGGAGAAATTCTCCCCCTACTACAGAAATCTACAGCTAAATAGCATGTAGCCTTCTTTCTCACAGGGATGAATTAGAGTCAATAACCCTATGAAGTAAGAAAGGGGGAATTAAGAGGATATCCATTGAACTCTCTTTTTCCCAGTGCTAAATCACCCTCCAGGAAGCACTTAGGAAGGTGCCTTAAAGCACTATAATTTAGCAAATAGTGTTATAGTAGCCTAAAAGACTTAATACAGTTTCTTAAGAAACTAACATCCTACTGAGGAGCTATTTGAACATGGGGACAGTTTGGTTCATTACATTTATAAATGACATCTAAGTTGTGGGGAAGGAGTAAGAAAAATCTTGGAAAATAGATAGAAATGAAATTCTATTTGTCTTGAAAAATAAGAGAGAAATTATCCATTAAAAACCAGATGATGTTCAATAAGGAGATATGGAAAGGAGTTATGAGGCAAGGTCTATTTGATCCCCATTTTTAAAAGCATTTACTAAGTTTACAGGAACCTTATAAGAAGAGTTCTGAGTGCCTTGCTGTGGTTTATTCCCAAAGGTTAGGTCAGAGTAGGCTAGAAGGGCATATTAGGGGTGCCCTTGGTTCAGGACCATGTACTCAGCCAGATGTTCAGGATGATATGATTTTTATTGGACTTTCAGCCTAATGGTAACAGTACTTCCAAGGTGGGTAGGGAGAGCCTTCATTCATCCTCAACAGAACAAGCACCTGCCAGCACCAGTGGAAAAGTTTAATATTCCATCCCCAGATTACACTAGGGCAATATGAAGAGGTGAACCCCTAAAGAGATAAGCACATAAAGATTCATTGTGGTGCCCAGGTGCTGGCCAAGTGCACTGGAGAAACCTGAGAACTTTCCTTGACTGAGGTGGAATGACAGCTGATTTCAGGGTTTAGGGTCCTTTACAAACTGAACCTAATTACTCAGAGGAGTTTATTCTACATTTACATTACAAACTCTTTTACTCTAAGTGACATATTTGCAGTTGCCCAGCTGAGAGGAACAAGTAATACCAGACTGACTCAGAGAGGCAGTATAGGATAGTGTGTTGAACTTGCCTAAGAAAAACCTTGGTTAAAATCCTGCCTCTTACATTTATTTGGTGTGTGACTATGAGCAAGTCTCCCTCACTGAACCTTAGCATTTTCATATATAAAACAAGGATAACAATAACCATAATACCCACCCAAGAGGATTGGTATAAGGAACGTACAATGTGTAATGTAAGTAAAGCAGAATTCACAGTGTTTAAATATCTATTATTGCCGTTGGTCCAGACCTATAATGTCATTGGTATATGGAACTCATGGTGGGGAAATTCCCCCTACCAATACAGATAAGCAACTGTTGAAACATTCTTGTGGTCTGGCAGTACAGAGAGTTTCTGATTGTCAGGGGTGGTCCACGAATCTACTTCAAAGCCAACTATCCATCCGCCATGCCATGTGGTATCTCTAATAAGACTGATTAAAAACAATGAAAATTGATCCTCTGAGATAAGTCCAGGAAAATATATCAATAACTAACACTTCAGTCACAACAACAAAATCAGAGGCAGAAAAGTAGTAGACTATAGCTTGAGCTTTCTGTACTATAGACTATTGACAAGTTGTAGACATATGCCATAGCTTTCTCAACACCCTCACTTCTTCCCTAGTGAGGATGCTACTTTATGTCCCTAAAGCTGGGCCTAGTATCCATGGAGGTTTAGAAAGCTAGCCCTTCTTATGCCCTATAGGTGTTCTTCCTGCTGGCCAGGAAAATGGAAGAAAAATGATTAGTCTCTAATAATTTTTAGGCATTGACCTTGCAGATTTTCCCAGATGATTTCCAAAAGCAAGTTTTGATTTTGTGTATTTATGCCTTCATCTTCCATAATGCTAAAATATCTTGGTGAGAATAGAAGAAAAATATAGTCAAGCTTTACCAAGCATCCAGATGTTTCTCAGGAATTAGCTATTTGGCACCATGTTGACACATCATCTGTGTCATCATCTGATTGGATTAAATTTTTGGCTTTATCTGGATGTTTTGGCATGATACAGACATAGCCTAGGATTAAAAGTAAGATTTTTAAGAGGGATATGTGAAAACATGTGAGAAACATTCAAGAAAGAGGTGTGCCTATTTTATCAAATCATCTTTGATAATAAGGATATAATGCCAATAATTAAAAAATAATTGAAATACAGTGATTAAAAATGAGATGAATCACTGGCATGTTTGTATTATGATTGCCAAGTGAAGAACTAGGTGGTTACTTCTTGGACTTTTATTATCTTATTCCTTTGCAAAATGTCTGAAAAAAAATCACCCCTTGAATTATTGTAATTCTGATGAATTCTAGTTTTGATCAACTTCCTCTTCCACTCCCCCATTGGCTCTAACAAGTTTACTTTCTCCTCCTGACTACCAAAACGATCAGTGAACATTCTGATGCTCTTGGGCATTTGCTCTGGCTTTCCCTCATGCCTGAAACACTCTCACTCTTCAATGCTGCCTATTCACTTCCCTGGTTTCTTTTGAGTTGCAACTAAAACTTTATCTTTTATAGGAAACCCTTCTCAATGCCTATTAATTATTGTACCTTCCCTCCATTAATTATTTCTTATTTATCCTATATACAGCTTGTTCTTAGAATTTGTATGCTTGTTGTCATCCCCCATTAGATTATGAGCTCCTTGATGTCAGGGACTACTTTTTGCCTCCTTTTTTTATCCCCAGAGCTGGCACATAGTAGATACTCAATAAATGTTTACTGATTAATATTCTTATCAGTTGTAGTACATAATAGTTGTGGCAGAGTTGTACAATGTAATACAATTAAAATATTGGTTGGAATAATTCCAATCAAGACATTTTCCAGGACAATTCCCAAACCTAATAATTACTTTGTCCCTTTTTCTAGGTAGTACCTCCTACCTTTTATTGAACACCTCTATTCATTTAGTGTTACTGATGTTCAATTTATAATTGTGCATTATTAATCAAATAATTAAAGTTAGCCATTTAAGGATACTGACTTAAAGCACATGCTTTTGCTGCTCAAAAATCAATTGTTTCAAAGCACAATGGATTGTGTACTAGGATAATGTCTGTCTCTGCAAGGTCCTCACCTTTATTAAATCTCTTCAATCAAAGGAAGGTGTTATATGAGTGCTAATTGTTAATAATACAAACTTGAACTACTTTTAGAATAAAATAGTAATAGGTAGAGGCAATGTGGTAAAATGGAAAAACCACTGTACCTGAAATCCGGAGATCTGGGTTGGACACTGGAATTGGGTTTAGGACATCTGAGTTCAAGTCCTCAAGGATACTTGTGAGGTGAATGACGACCACAGGCGCATTTTTTTAACGAGTCTAAGACTCAGTTTCCACATGTGCAAAATGGGGATAAAAATAGCAATAGTGATAAGAATTCACAGAGTTCACAGGATTTAGTGGTGGCAGTGACCTTAGAGGATATGTAGTCCAACCCCTTCAGATGAGGAAACTAAAATCCAGAGAAATTAAACCAAAGTTTGCAAGTAATACAAAGATGGTGTTTTTACCTGGGTCTTCTGATTCTTTCCATAGTATTGGAGCTATTGTGAGGAAAATGCTTTCTAAGGTGCAAAACACTAGATAAATGTAAATTCTTATCATACAGATACATGCTTTCATTTATTTGTTTAACTAACATTTGTTAAACACCTACTGAATATAAAGTATTGATACATATAGGGGATGGAAAGATAAAACCAGTGGCAGTTCCTGTCCCAGAAAGCTAACATTGTGTTAGAGGAAGGCACACAGTATGTACGCTTCTTGTTACTTCCCAGTAGAATGTAAACTCTGTAAGGGCAAGAACTGTTTTTCATTTTGTCTTTGTATTCCCAGTGCCTACAACAGTTCCTGCAGCACAGTAGGCACTTAATAAATACACAATTGATTGATCTACAAAGATTTCTTGCATTTGGACTAATTGTAAGACATAGTGCATGGCAGTAGTAACCAGATTTGATGATCATACATCTCTCTCACTTGATATTGATAGAGAATCATTTAACAAAATTATCTGTGGTTGTATTTATCAACAAATTTTAAACAATTTTATCATATTCAAAGTGGGAGGAACTCTTTAAGAAAAACTTTAGAGCTATTTTCTGGCGTATGGAATGAAGTGCTTTTTCGTAAACAACAAATAAATTTGTAGTGACAAGTTTAGGACTCATAAAGTTAAGTTTATAATAGAAGCGATCTTCTCTACACCTTTTAGTCATTGGGTAATGGTAAATATACAGGAAAAATTCCACCTGTGCCCTTTTCCTAATATATGAAGGATAAATTCAACACATGTTGATCATCCCATAATTATAAGCATTACAAAATACATCAGTTAATAGCTGCTGATTAACCCTTAATAGCTTCAATGTCATCTGTGATTTTTTTAAAATCACTTGGTATCTCTGTGATATCTTGAAAATCAGCCCCTCAGTTCTTTCAGATTGTGATGCCTATTACTTAGATATCTTCAATGTGTACCTGTTCTAGCTCAGCTGCTCTTCCCAGGTTTATCTTTTTTTAAACTCATACACTTGCTTCTGTTTTAAGTCTTTGTCAATATATAATTATGAGTTCTTTATGCTTTAAGCACTTATTTTGTAGTGGAAGAAATAAATAGCTGTCCTATATCTGTTCTGTTAAGTACTCTTTTAGGGAGGGCCCAGACATGAACTAAACTTAAAACTACAAGTGGTTTGCCCTAGGGATCTGTAGTGGAAAATGATAAAGAACATGACTCCTCCTTTTAGAGGTTTGGCTCCTCCTAGAACTGAACCTGATACCAAGATCTAAGGATCCCCTTAGTGGGAGAGGCTGTATTCACAGGCTCCCTGAACAATACTGGTCTATTGTTACACTAATCTAAGTCATTTGTGTCTTATCCTATAGGACAGGAGTAACATTCCACACCACCTTTCCCACCCCCCCCCCCCCACTCCTTTGACAATCTGGCAAAGCCCATAGACCCCTTCTTAGAGTAATGTTTTTAAATGTATAAGGTAAAATACACAGCATTACAAAGGAAACCAATTATGTTGAAATGCTATTGTCAAAATATTTAAAAAACAAAACAAAACAAGTGCATGCATCTCAGAGTAAGAATCCCTGCTATATCTCAAAGAGTGGGGGGGAGAAATGGAGAATTTAAAACTGAAAATTTTTAAAAACAAGTGTTAAAAATAGTTTTTACACATAATTGGGGGAAAAATAAAATATTGAGTTATTTAAAAACAACAACAACAAAATCCCTGTTATAGGCCACTGTGTTAGGTTCTGAGAAAGATAGAAATCTCCAGACCCTAAAGAAACTTACAGTCTAATAGGGGGAAATAAAACATATACTATAGAAAGAAATGACCAATCACTCCAGTTTCTTTGCCAAGAAAACCCCATGGACTTCCATGGGGTCATGTAGAGTAGGGCATGACTGCATAACAACAACAAAACATATGAAATATAGTATAAAACAAAACAAAGAAATACAATGCAAATTTGAAAAGTAAGTGCGTAAAAGACATATAAATTGCTTGGAAATCAGGTTAAAGAGAAATTCACTTACAGGACTAAAAATCCTTCCTGTTCAAATACAGTCCTTCTTAGTGGGGTTGAGAAAAATTGAGTGCCATATAAGGCCATTTCCAATTGGGTTCAGTTTACCCCATGATTATCTCAGCAGCCTGACCATTGTTAGACAAGTAGCCATACAATAAAACTCCCACAAAATCTGTTCATACCATTTGGATGGGACCAGAAGAACTCTGTAACTCAGTAGCTAGAAGGGTTTAAAGAAGGTTTAATTCATGCTTCGGTACCTTTCAGAACAGCTGAAATGGAGGTGAGAGTTCCTGTTAAGATAGCAGCCACAAAGCTTGACATGGTTATAAGATAAAAAAAAATCAGAGTTAAATGGATTAAGAATAAAGGCAGACAGGACCAAGGCAGTTTGATGATGCTATCCAGGTGGGATAAAAGCTTAATTCTCAAGGGAAAGTGTTTTCCTGTTGCTAAGCTGACTAGCAGTGGTGACTCAGTTGTTTATCTTTTTTAAAAAAACACACCTATATCTTTTTTCCTTGACAACTACAATATAATCTGTCTGGGAGTTGTTCATCATTTAAAAAGAAAAAAAAAACACCTCTCCCTGAAAGTGTTCAGATGCATAAGCCAAAATGATGATAACATCATGAGAGACATCATATTTTATCTGGAACATGTAAATCACCAGGGGCCCCCTCTGTGCATGCTGGCTAGAATGATGAATGACTCTGTATGCTGGAAGAGTAACCCTAAGGAATTCACCAGCAAATCTTTGACAGGGAGAACTGCCTCCCAGGTTCTTCTACTTGGGGATAAAAGCAACAGCTCAACAAACTTGAAAACACAGAGATTTAACCACTTATCAAAAAATTTCGTTTAAAGATATAGCCTCCTAGGCGAACACAGTGCTGGAGTTGAACAGTTTTTCCAGAAATATGATCAATGTAAAGTTGACCTGATTATCTGAGAGATATCAAAATCCTTCTCTTCAGGAGAACATTTTTTGACCTGAAAAGTTAATTCAATTCTACATTTATTAAACACTTACTATGTGCAGAGTAAAATATGACTTGATACTGCTATTACAGATTTGAAAAACAAAAAACAGTCCTTCCCCTCAAGGGGCTTACATAGGGGAGAGGGGAGGGAAAAAGGAATAGATTACATACACAAATAGGCAAATACAAAGGGTAATGGGGGCCCTTCCCCACCCCATCACTTCTTACCTAATCGTTCACCTGGATTTCACTCTTGTCTCCAGAAACTAATTTTCCTTCAAGATTAAATCAACCAAGAAACTCACACCTCTTCAGTACCCCCTACCCAGAGCCCTTTCCTCCCTTTGAACCTCTAATCGAGGACAGAAGGTGGAAATTGGAGAGCCCCTCCCAAATCCTCTATTTAAAAGGTCCAGACAGCCACCTCATCATCACCCAACTGGCTATAGGACCTTGTCATGCCAGCCTTCTCCGCCCTTACCTCTCCCTAACTCTTCTCAGATTCTTTTATGTATTGTCTTGCTCCATTAGATTGTAAGCTTCTTGAAGGCAGGGACTGTCTTTTGCCTTCCTTCGTAACCCCAGTTATTAGCACAGGGCCCGACACATATTAGGCCTTAATAAATGTTTATTGACTGACTCACCCCACCCCCTCAGCATATTCAGTTACCATGTGGAAGTTTGGGAGTGTTCCAGTTTCCAGTCATGTATGATAAATTATTAAAGAGCTTGCAATGGGAGATATCTTAGAGACCCCCAAATGATCATGGAGAAAGGAGTAAGTATTCTCCCTCTCTGTCTGTCTCTCTCTTCATTTTTCTCTTTCTCTGTCTCTCTGTCTGTCTGTCTGTCTCTGTCTCTGTCTCTCTCTCTTTCTCTCTCTCTGTCTCCCTGTTGGAGAAGAGGGGGAATCAGATGACATGACCAAGGTGTAATGATTAAAATGTGCCTAAGACATCCCAGAATGGTGAGTAGGCCAATTGGGCAGAAACAGGGGGTTTGTATATAGAGTAGTGGGAAATGAACCTGCTAGGGCCTTTTGGATACAACTTTCTAGGTGAAATCATGTGATTCCAGTGAGATATAAAGAAGGATGGTCCTTTTCTACTCTGGTGTCCTGGTGCTGTTCCTCATATGAAGTGTGGACTCAATTTGACAGGCTTGCATCAGAGACCCCTGGCTGTCTTTTCCTGTTTTGTGTTGTCCTTTCCTGATTCTGATGGGGCAGCAAGGTAGTATGGTGTACTACTGGTGCAGAGTACTGGGTCTGGAGTTAGCAATGCCTGAGTTTAGCTCAGACCTCAAATAATTCTAGCTGTGCAACCCCGGGCAAGTCACTAAACCTCTGTTTACTTCAATTTTCTTATCTGTAAAATGGGGACAATAACAGCCCCTACTTTGCAGAGTTGTGATGAAGATCAAATAAGATAATAATTGTAAAACACTTAGCTTAGTGCCTGGCACACAGTAAGAGCCACATAAATGTTTATCATTATTATTGGCTATTTTAGGTGAACTAGTATCCGAAAGTAGACTTCCATCTCCTGAGTTCAGAAAAGTTGGAAGGTGCTAGGTGGCCTGCCAGGTGGTGGCTGTGTTGTCTCCAGGAGCAGTAGGGGAAGCTTCTGCATTGGAGAGATCAACTTGGGAGTGAAAGTTAACCCAAACTTTGCAGCTTGATTGGATAGTGCCCAGCCCAGGGGAAATGTGGAAAACCTAATTAGCAGTATAGCAAAACTGCTTAATATTGCGATGTGGCTTAAATATTAGCCTGCCTATGGACTGTAACCATAGTTATAAGTTGTTACTGAATCCTGTTAAATTTGTTAATACATAATGCGATTTCCTCAAGATTAGCATTTCTTTCTATGTAGAAATAAATTATATGTCCCAAATCTTGTTCATATTATATATCAAGCACTTCTTTTACTCCCTCCTTTAGGGAACCTCAGACTCCAGAATTATAATTATTACTATAATTAGCATCTTCCCTGCGGATTTAATGAACCAATGTGAGATAGTCTCTGTGAGATAGACTGTGGATAGCCTAGTTCCCCTAATTAGAGGTCAGACTTCTCCAAGACTGAATCTAATCCAAAAACTACATGACTTTCTATAGATCAAACTGAACTATGATTTTTGGAATACCACATGTTTGTGTGTGTGTGTGTGTGTGAGCGTGTGTGTATGTGTAGCTATGTAACACTAGCCATCCTGGCCTCTATTGCCTGGAAGGCCAGGTAGGTCAGGCTTCATCTCTATCCTTTAGGGTTCTCTGGTATCCTTAAGGAGATTTGGGGGATGTTGTGGCTCTTTGCCATTAGCCTCTGCCCTCATAATGGTTTTCCCTCAAGTATAGTGGGAGGTCCTTTGCACCCCATTTGACCACTGACAGTCGGATTAGCTTTTACAAAGAAATATTTACTTCAAAAGATAAAATCACAAATATATAAATTTATTTCCCCAATGTTTGGGGGGCATTATCCCTCTCCCCCTTTGTACCATCATAGTTTTTGAGGAGGGGAAGGGGTGAGAGTCATAGCTTGACTTAGTTCCTATATACTGCAGTCCTAGTTTGAATGTGTGTATGTATGTGTATACGATATGTACATATATGGTATATACACATACAATCTGTGATTTCATTGATGTAAGGAACTCTCAGTAAGGAAGGCCCCTATGCCTTTCCCTCTTTACCTGCTCCAAATAGCTTCTTTCAATTCTCAGCTATAAACCCACTTTCTTCACAGACCTTTTTCTGGTCATCTATAGTGTTAGTGTTTTCCCTTTGAGATTGTCTCTAGATAGGTAGAGATATAAATGTAGATAGAGATACGCACACATACACACAGAGCTAGGGGGTGCAGTAGATAGAGTGGCAGGCCTGGGATCAGGAAGACTCATCTTCCTGAGTTTAAATCTGACCTTAGACACTTATGAGCTGTGTGACCCTGGGCAAGTCACTTAACCCTGCTTGCCTCAGTTTCCTCATCTATTAAATGAGCTGGAGAAGGAAATGGCAAATCACTCCAGTATCTTTGCCAAGAAAACCCCAAATGAGGTCATGAAGAGTTGGACAGAACTAAAACAACTGAATAATAGAAAAATTGAATATATATACATGCATATATATACATATATGTATATACACACAGATATATGCATATATTTATATACATACACATATGTATTTGTACATAGTTGTTTGCATGCTGTTTTTCTGTTAAATTATGAGGTCCTTGAGGGCAAAGATTGTTTTTGCCTTTCTTTGTATCTCTAACACTTAGCACAGGGCTTAGCACATAGTAGGTGCTTAATAAATTCTTCTAACTTTGTCTAGAATCACACTGCCAATATGTCTCATAGGCAAGACTTGAACTCAAGTTTTTCTCACCCTGAGTCTGACTTTCACAGTATATACAAATTAATTTTTGTCATGAGAGGGTGCTAACAAGTTAGGAGGGGGGAGAGGAAATGGAAATCAGGAAAAGCCTTATAGGAGATGGCACCCGAGCTGTGCTTGGAAGGAAGCAGAGTATCCTACAGAGGGTAGAAAAAAGGGTAGGAATGATGAAATAGTACTGGAAAGGTTAGGCAAGAATCAGCTTGTACAAGCCTTTAAATGCCAAGCCAGTCAAATAATCATCACAGCTTTCCCTTTCTTTGATGGTATAATAGTCATAAAGTCATGTTAACTGTTCTGACTATCCTTTGCCACATCGAAACTGACTGAATATCTTAATGTTGATGGGAGGATATTGGAGTGGAGAGAAGATCATTATTTTCTGAAGAAAAACTAGCAGGAGAGGGGAGTGAAAGATCAATATGTAATAATTAGTAGAAGTTTCACTCCATTGTACTAGTGATGTGTGATCCTAAGCAGAACTAGGAAAAGACTTTGACACCAAAGGTTTGAAAATGGGACTTGATTATGAGAAAACAACAAACAAACCATGTGCGCAGAATGAATAATTTCCTGGTATTAAAGTTTATTTATTAAAATGTCCCACTTTGTGCTTGATAAATATCATCCCTAGCTTTCAGGACGCCCATATTCTGAACCCAACCTACCTTTTGAACATTAATACTCACCACTTTTCAATATACCACTACCACTACTCTTATCGCTACTACCACCACCACCACTACTACCACTACTACTGCTAATGATAGTTAACATTTATATAGCACTTTTCAGGTTTCCAAAGCACTTCCTAAGTATCTCCCACTGCTTCTCAATACAATGTCTTTGCTGGAAAGGTGAACCTGCATATGCTCTGGATGAAACAGGTCCTTCAGTGGCTGTAATAGCTCCTCACCAGACTCAACTTCTGCTGAGCTAGGCCAGACAGATTACTAAACCATGGTGCTTTTCTCAGGAGGGCGCATCTGCCTAACAGGTCAGTCTGTTGATTTCCAGGACTCTCTCTTAGAATGACAGCTGTAGGTCTTTTTTTTTTTTCTCCACATTCAGCTATTCACCTGGGCAGTGTGGTGCTGGTGGGGTGTACTGTACTCTTTTCAGCAGCTAGTGTGATGCAACCCTTAGCTTTTTGACCTGTTCTTCCTCCTCAAAAGTACCTTTCCTCCATTAACCATTTGAGATAGAACTTAGGGTGGTTGGTTGTCTTTACCTCACATGCTCCTTTGGAGATCTTATGTAGCAGAGTGGCTCAGACAAAGAGGTGAGTTCAGTCAATACCCTCCAGACAAATTCCTTATCCAATTGGTTTCTTCATAAGTAATTAGAATATTTATGCCTCCCAGCCTTTCTGGGTTAGGGAAAGTCCATTTTCCAGTAGAAGACTCTTTGCCTTTTAAATTTATGTCTTTGTCTTTTAGCTTCCATGATGAACCTTTAACTTTTGCTGAAGTCTCATTGGGACACCTCACCTTATATAAGTCATATAATCCCCTTGGGTCTCAGTTTTCTCATCTGTAAAATGAGGAAGCTTGGATTAGATTACTTATTATGTCATTTCCAGCACTAAGTCTATGTTTTCATGACCATTGCCTAATTCCTTCTGTAGGTGCAGTTCGGGGGCTGAATTTTCCGAACTCTCCTTTCTTCCAGCCACAGGGAGGGCCTGTGAACTTTGCTGTCCTTTCATTGACCATATTGTTGGAAAAAAATAAAGGAAAGTTGTGGTCTTTGCCTTCCAGTAACATCATGGAGTTTATTTCACTGGGTTTGGCAGAGAGAGGGAGTTTATGGCATCTCAACAGTGTCCAATTACTTGTGGCCCTAATTGTGGCATATCCAAAATGGAGGACACATATTACGTGGCAAAGAAAATGCAACCTGTCCCAAAGCATCAAGTTCCTCTGGAAGCATAGGGCCTCTACTGTTGATGGCATAGCTCAGAGAGAGACAATTTGAGTTCAAATATTTTTTAAAATAATAAAACCATTGCCTGTTCTCTCATGCCCTAGGTCATTTGTGTCACACACAAGTGGCCTTCAGGGCCTCAAGAGGAACATAAAACCAGCAAGTCTGTCTTTGATCTCCCACCTTCTTTGGAGTGTTTTAATCAATTAACCATGAAACTCCTCAGCTTCTCCTCTTCAGTCCCATATAAAATGACTTTGGTCTGGCTGACACTTTACTACGTCCTGAGATCAAAGATTGAAGCAAATGACAAATCCAACCAGGATAATTATGAGATCCTTTTTTTCTCCAAAACTCTTAGGAATATCTTTGTCCCAAGGACAGAGCAGAGAAGAGCATTTGAATATAGATTGAAACAAAAAGCTTCACGAGTATTTAAGGAAGGAGCTGATCTATGCATAAAGAAATGGCTATAGCCTTGTGGGAAGGCCCAGGATTAACTCAGCCTGAACAAAGTCAGTTTTAAAAGTTAATAATGTACATGACAGATGAAAATGGAAAATGTTTCTCGGGACAATTTTAAAAGTGGTCTCCCATTTAGGAAGCCACTTTTCAAGTCAGTCTAGTGCAGAGTATTAGAACAATTAGAAATATGGAAAGATGAGAGTAATCCCACAGGCCCAGCAATTAAAGCTTAATCAAATTACCTGCTGTTATATATAGCAGTACATTGAAGGAACCATCATTCCTGGAAATATAACTGTTTCTCCTGTGTATGTAATGACAAGGCTGTACCACTGGTGAAGGATATATTCATACTTAGAATACCCCACCAACAAGTGTGAGTCTCTAGTTTAGTTTGGGATTATCAGTCCTTTGGGTGTGAAGGCCCAGTAAAGTTTTAATACAGCCGAAATTTTACGCTAACAAAAATATTAGTGACTCATTAAGTTTATTGTCATCTAAGTATCATTCCATATTGAAAATATTTTCAAAAACTTTTTCATAAAAAGAAAGGGAGTATTAGGAAATGCTTTTCCATAACTGACTCTGTTTACTTCTGAAACCAGAAAAAGGTGGTTAACAGGGAAGTCAAAGAGCAAAGAAAAACAATCTGACATTTGAATAGCAAGAAGAGTCAGGAAGTGAGAGATGGATCCAGAGACCGGGGAAGGTGGGTAGCACTTAGCCATAATCATAGTGTAGAGCAAAGTGGAAACTTTTGAGATGAGATTTGGAAAGAAGAAATAAACAATTCCATGGCCTGAGAGGAGAATGAATTCCAGAGGGATGGGTAGCAAGAAAGCAAGTGGAAATTGGGAAGTCAAAGAGAGTATGTGGTAGGAGCCATGACTGGAAGGATTGAGTGAACAGGGCGGGGAATGGAGCTTCATTTTCACACGTGGTCTGCGGTAGGGTTCAGTTGACCCAGAGTTTTTCAAACCAGAAAGATGGCTTGGATTTGGAATGGAGGGAGAAGCCAAGGGAAAGAACTAACATCCAAGGACAGAAAGTGTGTATTTTAGGATACTTGGTTCTGGGCTTGTGGATCTGTCAGCTTACCATCAGAGGAAACACATATTATCTAACAGAGAAAAAACAATGGTTTACAATCAGTGAAAATATCACACGTGGTATAAAGTCACTACAGAATCGTGAAATCTGAGAACTGAAACCTAAACTAATCTAACTCTTGCCTGAACAGAAATCTTCTCTCCAACATTTTGGACAAATGATGATCTAATTATCCCCTTGAAGATCTCCACATTTGGAGAATCCACCAGAGCAATAGCAGGGGAGGGGGTAAGTAAGGCTTTCCTCCTGGATAGTGAATTTAGAGAGTATTGACAGCATTTGCAGCACTTCCTCAATGTAGAAACAACAGAGCTCAGTGCCTAGCTACCAAGAGTAATTTGTGACTATGCTGCACACCACTCTTCTCTATCCCTTCTCTCTGGGTTGTCTCACTCACCCTGCCTGCACTCATTTTGACAGAGATTCCCACAGGGGATAGCCATCATGTTGCAAATTACTCCAAGTCTTAGAGGTATCCCTGATGAAGGGGAACACATTCTTAATTACAGGTTCCTGAGCCACCATCAGTGTGCTTCCCACTTAACAAATAAGCCAAGATAACATCATTAATTACTGATCAGAAGTATTTATTAAACATAAGGCAAAGCAAGAATAATAAAATTATAACATTTCACCCACAAACTGGGACATGCTCCTCTACCAATGCACATTGTGCCTGGGTGGCAAAATAGGCACAGACTTGGCATAGAGGCTCATTTATAGGGGACATGTGTGCAGGGAAACTAATAACTCTGGTGCAAGTCACTGACAGGTAGTCACTCCTCTGCTGGGTCTTTTCTACCTTTCTGAGAGGCAGGCCTATTTCTATGCATCCACTATCCTCTGGGCTGTTGAAGAGATATCAAACTTTTAGTAAAACATAGATCCTAGGCTTGAGATTTGTAAAGCATTTCCCAGTCTGGTCCCTTGAGTGAGCTTTGAGGGCTTGCCACCTCTTAAACACTTTACTTTCAGAGACACAAAGTAGATGTCAGTGCAAGGAAAGGTATAGCTAGACCCATTCCCTTCCAATTTGTTCTTCCTAGGAGGAAAGCTGTTTGTTGGGCTTTTCTTCCTTCTAATCGACACTTCAAAGCAGCAGGGTCAGTGCATATTGTTAAGTCTTCCTGAGAACTCTTCTAAGAACCACTCCAAGGTCTGATCTTGACCAATCCTATTGCTACAAAGCAGGCTTTCTTTTTATGAAATGATTCATTTCTATCTTGTGGTAGGAAACCAAAATCCACATTTCTGTCAGCCAAGCCACTGAGCCACAAATAGGCAATATACAACTGTTCCATAGCCACCAAATATTTCTATGTATTAACATGTCCTAGTTTTTAGTCAAAAGGTCCTGTCATAAGGTCCAATCATGTTAGTTATACATCAGTTATATTCTGGAAAGATAATATTTCGACATTTTGGCCATCTTTACTCTGTGTGAATATGTTTTATTAGTGGGAAGGGAAAGGGAATAAGCATTAATATAGTGCCTATTACGTGTCAGGCACTGTGCTACGCGTTTTATAAATATTATCTCACTTGATCCTTACAACTGTGGGAGATAGATGCTGTTATTATGCTCATCTTGCAGTTGAGTAAACTGAAGCAAGCAGTGACTTGCTCAAGGTCACACAGCTACTATGGATCTGAGGCTAGATTTGAACTCAGATCTTCCTGACTCCAGGCTCAGCACTCTGTCAACATCATGACTTAGCTATCTCCCTTTTCAGTGTTTCTCAAACAACCATCTTTGTTTCTGCCCCTTTCAATCAATAAAAATTGTCTTGGTCAGAGATTGGTGCCACCTTATGTTAAAATGGAAACTTATCGTGTAGTACGTGAGGGTAACTTTCTCTGCTGCCCCAATATACCTCTCTCTTTCAGCAGCCTCCCTAATGACATGTTCACGCTGTGTTTCATGATTTTTTTCTCCCCTCCCTTCCTCCCACAAACCTCCACCAGGGGACAATGTTCCAGCCTGCCCCAACTGAGAATGCATCTTAAACTGCTTGCCCCACCCACAAAAATTCCTAGCTATGGTTCTGGAACTTACTGTCCCCAGAGACAGCTCATTACTTTTTGAGCCCTAATTGTTAGAAAATTTTCCTTACAGTGAACTAAGATCTTCCTTTCAGCCACTTCCACATTCCTAGTTCTGCCCTCTAGGGTCAATCGGATCAAGTTTAATTCTGTTCACACAATGGTCCTCCAAAAACCTAAGGATGGTTATTGCTGACAACCATCACCTGACCAGATCTTCTCTTCTCTAGGATAAAATTTGTTAATGGATCTTCACACGGCTTGATTTTCAGTCTCTTTGACATTGCGATTTTGCTCTTTTGAATGCTTTCCAGACTTTCCATGAACTTCCTGAAGTGTGGTGTTGAGAAATAAAAATAATATCTATGATATGGTGTGATCAGGATAGAGTAGAGTGGCCTTACCAACTACATCTTCCTGAATATAATGCCCCTCTTAATACAACTGAAGATTACATGAGCTTTTTTGGCGGGCAGGCCATGCTGTTGCTTTGTGTTGAGTCAATGAAACTAGCAAAATATCCAAACATCACTACATTATGGCATTTTCTTTAATATAATGGGATTAAAAACACTTCTTAGTTATACAATAAATATATTTCCTTAACATGTAATATGAGAAAACTATTCTGAAATTTCTGGTTTAGATATCTTAGTAGAGGCCCCAGCAGAGCATCAAATCGTTAGAGCTGGAAGGAACCTTAGTGGTCATCTGGCTTACCCTCTTCATTTTACAGATGAGACAAATAAGGCCTCAGGAGAAGAGGTGGCATATACCAAAGTTTGAACAGGAAGCAGTTTAGTGCCAGACCTGGGTTTTGCATCCCAGTCCAGGTACAGTAGAAAGAACAATGAATTTAGAGACAAAATTCGGTTTAAACCTCACCATGGTTGCCATTTGCAAACTGTAAAACCTTGGGCAAGTTGCTCACTCTTTCCAGTCTCCCATGAACTTTTCCAAGTACTATTAAAGAATAAACTAGCCCCCTTTTCTAGCATGTCATACCCTTTCCTTCTCAGTGTGAAAGTAAAATATGGAATCTCAAATTTATATCTGAATTAAAATCATGTAATGCATATGGCTTAAGAAGAATTTAAAGGTCTATTACTTGGCCTCTAGATTTATAGGATGTTAGTTGATGATCAAAACAAAATAGTTTTTGTGTAAATTCTAGCATACACTAAAAGATATCAGAAGATACTAACATTTTATGTACATGAGAAAATAGAACTTAACTTATCCTCATAAACTACTGCTGTTTAAATCTGTTTTGTAATAACTTTTTTATATATTTTTATCAAATATAACTTTGATTTGTTTTTCTTTTCTTTATAATAGATGCTATTTCTAAGTTTAACTTAATGTAAAACCTCACAGTATGTGATAATTTCTAGAACTTCCTAATACTTACCATGATGAGTTTCACATGGGTCTATTCGACTCAGACTACTTGTGTCAAACTGAGACACGTAGTTGATAGAGAAGAATCTATTGGGTAATCATTCTCCAAAGAGTTGTTTGGATATTTTCTAATAAAAATACTGTTTCTAATAAATTTGATTACTAAATGCAGTAACTTAGTTTATTTGCTTAGGTAGTAAGGTGGCATGTCCCTATATCTGCAGAGTCAGTAAACACCTACTTACGGCAACTGAATGGCTCTTTGACCATAGTATCCCTAATGATGAAGGCCTTCAGGGTGGTGGAGTACACAGGGGATCCCACCACGTTCATTTTCACATATTCACTACTGAATGTTGTGGATATGTTTTCTTGCCTTGGCAGCATACTTTTTAGGGAAATACACATTGATAATGAGGTTGACACATGCGTTGCCAGAGCTAGCCCAGTGGTTGGGAAACTCCAAAGGAAAGTGTGGGAGAGAAGTATTGGATTGCCTACCAAACGGAAGGTCTACAGAACTATTGTGCTGACCTCATTGTTCTATGCCTGTGAAACCTGGACAGCATACTAGTGCCATGCCAAGAAACTGAATTACTTCCATTTGAATTGTCTTAGATCCTGGAGATCCCCCAGCAGGACAAGATACCAGACACTGAGGTCCTTTCTCAAACTAAACTGCCAAGCATTCAAACTCTACTGTAGAGAGTGTAACTATGATGGGCTAGCCATGTTGCTTCAATGCCAAATGTACAATAGTTGCTCAAAAAACTATTTTATGAAGAATTCACAAAGGGCAAGTGCTCACATACTGGTCAGAAGATGTGATACAAGGAAACTCTCAAGGTCTTTCTCAAGAACTTTGGAATTGATTGTGTGACATGGGAGACACTGGTACCGGAACACCTAGCACGGCGTGCCCTCATCAGAGAAGGGTCTGTGCTCTATGAGCAAAGCAGAATTGAAATTGCTCAAAAGAAATGCAAGATGCACAAATTTAGAGAACCCATTCCAAATGTTCACATGGACTATTTGTGCCCGACCTGTGGTAGAGCATTTCAAGCTCTTATTTGTCTGATCAGCCACAGTTGGACACCTTGTAACTTGACTCTTAACATAGCGATGACATTTTGGTCCTCTTTGAGAATGAAGGACAATAACCAACTAATCAACCAGCTGAGTCTCAGAGTATTCAGATAATGCCTGGGGACAAACTTTGCCCTAGGAGCATAGGATTCTCATTTTGCTCTCCTCCTCCAACAGGAGCCCAACGTTTCCTTTCACCTTTAGAGTGTTGTCACTTTTGCTCAGATGCTACAGAATGTCATTCTATTACACTAAACAGGTAGTACATATAATTTAAATTCTTGGATAAGCTCCAAATTTAATTTATATAATTATAATTGCATTATTTACATATAATTATGAATATCATAAATGTAACATAATATAATAGTAAAGTACAATCTCATCATATTTTGGTGGATCCTTGCTTTCTTTTTGTTGCATACTCCATCTCCCAACTCTGTGCTTTGCACTGTCTCCCATGCCTGGAATGCTTTTCCCTCCTTATTTCTATCTCTTAGTTTCCCCTGCTTCTTTTAAGACTCAACTCAAATTTTACCTTCTACCTTTTGCAAGAAGCCTTTCTATGTCTCTCTGGAAGCTAGTGCCTCCTTTTTTCACATTATCTTCTATCTTATCTGAATATATCTTTTAGGTACTTAGATATTTATGTATTGTCTTCCACATGTGAATTAGTCAAGCATCCCATCCCAACAGGTCAGGGACTGTTTTTGTCTTTATTTCTTACCCCAAGAACTTAGTCCAGTGCCTAATGCATAGTAAATGTTTAATAAATCCTTGTTGACCGACTGACGTCTCGAGCACAAGCCATTTCAGTAGCATGCTGCAACCAACTTACGCTCACCATTTATCTTCCATTATCCACTGGATTATTGGTTATGTTAATTTAGTGTTACTATAAATGATAGTGTTTTGTTTCATGCAAGTATTCTCAAGCAGTCTGTTAAAGAAGTGGTTGATTAGTATGTAGAAAGGGAAGAGGTTATCATGACGGCATGCTTTCATCAAAAACAGTTCATTCCAGGCTATTCTTAATTCCTTCCTTAACAAGGCTTCTAAACTGTTAGATCAGGGGAATGCTGTAGTTAACTTAAGTACAATATTAGCAAGGAATCTGATGAAGCATCTGATATTCTTGTGGAAAAGATGGAGGAATGTAGGTGAGACAATAGTACAACTAGATGACAAGTCAATTCCAAGTTGGAAAGAGGTTTTCAATGGAATGTTCCAGGGATCTGTGCTTGGCCTTGTACTAATTCACATTTTTATCAATGATTTTGCTTGCTATCTATGACCTTATCAAATTTTGCCTTTCTCATCCAATCAGTTTTAAATATATCTAATACATTTAATTATACTTTTATCTCATCCATGTTTCTCTACCTGGATATAGTCCTGGGTGGGGGAAATGGCTCTAATCCTTGGTTGTGGCCTCCACCAACTAGCTCTGCCTTCTCTTGAAATCTTGGCCAGAGTGGTATGTTGTGCACCTGGGGAAAGAACTGCAACTCCTACCTTTAGACCAGAAGGAGTCTTAGTTCTCAAGTTTTTCTTTCCCTGAACAGGATACCAACTCTGGGCACCAGAATGATTCTTGATTCCTCTCATCTGCTTCTCTTCAGTTGACTTTGCAGCTAGATTCTATATATGCTTATATTAATATATGACATATGCTTGTGCTTCAAGATGCCATTAATGGTCTGTTTCTTCCCTTGCTATACTCTTCAAAGGGCATGGGGAAAAGGTGAAGAGTCAAGTCAACAGCTGAATCCTTTCAGAACTGACTGGCTAGACTTGCTCTACTAGGGTGAGATCAGGGTCAAATTCCTTGTTTTTTTTCTTTTTTTTTTCCCCTGAGGCTATCCTTGCCAAGAGAAGTCTATGATCTCAGCCAATCCTCAAGCTGACTCGTTCACATGCAAATCATATATAAAGTGTGAAAGGAGTCCATCCTTATATCATCTTACCTCTCATCAAGTAATTTCATCAAGCAGTTCAGGAAACTCATTTAGTCAAAAGGATCCTCATTCATCAACTCCACCTCTATTCCCTTACACATATTCACGTTTTTTATTTGTGTCTTTTTTTCTGTGCATAATTTCCCATCATACATTAGGAATTAGGAAGATTTGTAATAATCAGAGGCTTCTGCCTATTATCTATATTGATCCCAAGGCCACTTCTTCTACTTAGCTTTTTTTTTTTACTCTCTCTGGCTAGTCTCCCTTGATTTTTGCCCCTGGAAAAGGTGCCAGGGGTGGGAAGGATAGTGCATGAATGTGGAACTGAATATTTCTCTGTGTTTCTAGGTCTTCTATGTGGGACAATGTGAATAAGTACATAAATACAGCCAGAATTCAAAGGTCATCGTTCTTTGATTTTCTTGTGTTTTATTTATCTGTTCCAAAAGGCAAGAGAATTGAATTTCCACCTCTGACCAAACCTTTTATCTGCTATCCTGCTAGCAAGATGCTGAAAGTATAGTTTTATTATTGTCATTATTGGTATGACCCTACTCCAAAACACTTTGTAAAGCACTTATGTGGGCATAGGTCTCTTGGCGTGCAAAGGCAAAGGGTTATTTGGACAGCTATGGAAAGGCCACTCAGACAAAATATCATATATTCTAACATACATACATAACATACTTACATTTCTAGCTCAATTTTTGGGAGCCTCTGAAGGAAAGTGTGGGAGAGAAGAGGTATTAGACTGCTTACCAGACTGAAGGTCTACAGAGCTATTGTACTGACCTCATTGTTGTATGCCTGTGAAACCATCAGGGACATTGAATCACTTCCGTTTAAAGTGTCTTAGGAAGATCCTGAAGACCACCTGGTGTAAGAAGGTACCAGACACTGAGGTCCTTTCTTGAGGTGAACTGCCAAGCATTCAAATTTTACTGTAAGAGCTACTCTGATAGATTGACCATGTTGTTTGAATCCCAAAAACAAGTTTGCCAAAACCACTATTTTATCAAGAACACAAACACAAGGCAAACCCTCATATGGAGGTCAGAAGAAGTGGCACAAGGACACTCTCAGGGTCTCTCAGAATAATTTTGAAATCAATTTTGAGACACAGGAGACACTGACACAGGACCACCCAACATGGTGTGCCTGTATCAAAGAAGGTGCTATGTTCTATGAGAATAGCAGATTTGTAGTAGCTCAAAGGAAATGTGAGATGACAAATTTAGAGATATCTCCACTCCAAACATTCATATGAATTATTTGTGCCTGACTTGTGGTAGAGACTTCTGAGCTCATATTGGTCTGATTACCACAGTTGGACACACTACTGTACCTTGACCCCAATATAGAGATGTCGTTTTGGTCCTCTTTGAGAATGGAGGACAACCAACATACATATATACATAAGTAACTGTTCAAGTTCATAAAATTCTACTTAAAAAACCTTTATTAAAAACATACATACAAAGCAAAAAAAGCTATTTTTTTTGCAAGAAGTTGACATTATTCCAGGGGGACATACAAAAAAATGGATGAATATCTTTAATGTGATTACAAAGAAAACTTCAATATCATGGAAACCAAGAAAACCCTATTTAATGAAAATATTTTGTTATTTTGCATATTTGATTATATTGTAGTTGGAAATAAGCTCTGTCCCCTACTTCTCTTTGACTAGATAATTTATGAGTTTGTGTATTTTCATTAATTAATTTCCATGTGAAAATATATAGTTTAATATTAATTTAATGTCATTTTAATTTGTAAATGTGCTATCATTATAAATGACTATAATTTTAATTTTTAATAAATTATAAATAAATTTATATCAGTTTATAAAAATATCCAGTCACCAATTAGCAAATTATCAGAAAATCTATCACATTCAAATTTCCCCAATGTCCTGGAATGTCCCAGCTCCCAGGGCTCTTGGCTCTGTGGTTCACCTTCAGTAGTAGTGGCATTACCCAGGAGGTTCCACAGTCCTTGCTTGACACATAGTAAGAACTAAATAAATGCATGTTGACTTCGTTTCATAGGGCAGGGATAAAGAATAGTGGAATGACTTCAGACTGTCCACCAAAAGAAGAAAGAAGAAAAGCAATGGGTTGCATGTCCCCAACTGGTTATTCAGTTCCTGGATAATTGGAGGCTGCCTGCATTTTTCTTCCTTAGTCATTTTATAAGAAAATAATTCTGGGCCAAAGAAAACTTGCAAATTTGAGAGGAAGACGAGTTTCAGGTCCAAGTCTTTACAAACAACTAAATAAATCCAAGTCTCTAAATAAAATCTAGTGGACTTTATTGGATTGAGGATAAAGCTTCTTTTTATGAGCATAGGAATTAGCACACAGTAGGGAGTCCCTTGAGGCCCAAACTTCAAAGGGTGGTCTCCCTTTGTGCATACCTAATTTTTCAACCACAAAAACTTGCCATCACAAAAGCTGCTCACACAAGTAATCATAGTCACCAGTGGTTAATTGAGGTACAATATCCCTCTAATTAGAGGTTGCCAGTAGCTCATTGAATCCCAGTCAATGTGGGCACAGTTAGTTATGCATATGATTTTGCTGCAGGCTATTTCTTGGGGAGTGGGTGGAAGAACAATATGGCAAGCAATGGCTCTGGGGATGAAATAGTCTCTTGGATGTCTCTTGGATGTTTGATGTAGGTGAATCTTCTCTTCAATTCTTTGTCCAAAGCCCCACTTATTGGGATAGGAAAGTGGAGGAGAAGAAGAAAAGAGATAGAATGAGAGAGGGGAGAAAGAGATAGCATAAAAGGGACAGAATTAAAGAAAAAGAGGATGGAGGAGAAGTAGAAGAAGAAAGAGGAGGAAGGAAGGAAGGAAAGAAGGAAGGCAGAAAGAAAAAAGAAAGAGGAGCAAGAAGTACAAGATGAAAAGGTAGAGAGGAGAGAAGAAAGAAAAAAGAAGACAGAAAGGAAAGACATCTAGATGAGGGTTGGTAGATGATGCCAGTATGAAAGGAAGCACATAGTATGGGAGACCTAATCTGTGGCCATAGGACAGGGGAACTGAGAAATGTTCCCAGGAATTTATAACTACAGGCTGTTTCAGCTTCCACTAGGCTCTCAGCCCAATCCTCAGGAGCCCTTGAGCTGGATATTCTCTAAATCACATCCTCTGCCCCCTCTCTAGCTCCATGTCTTTCTGGGATCCTTGGTTCATGTCAAAGAAATTATGAAGGTTTTGTCCCAGGGAGCATACTTGGGGTCAGCCATTATAGCTCCTAGCTTCATCTTATCTCAAGGTACTCATGCAACCACCTCTGGGTTTCAAGCCCAGGTACCCTTCACAATGGCATTGCCTTCATGGAGTTTTCTTTCATATCCAAGTCTTTTATCAGTATGTGGTGGTGTTGTTTCAAATTGTAATTACGAATACATTTTTTTCATAATGATATTGCTACCCATACTGTACTGGGGGTACACAATAACTCAAATAGACATTTGTGGGCCAACCTGAAAACACTGTGGGAAAGTGTCATATGAGTTCTGAGCACTTAGTAATCATTTGCAAATTGTGTATAGTCTGTATACCCTGAAGTTGTCCATTTAATTAAAAGCAAAACTATAGATCTGAAGTTGCCAGATAATAAATTTTCTATGAAATGTGCTGTTTTAGGTGTTTATGTGAAATTAATAAGATGCAGAAAAACCGATTAGAAAGTAAGCCTGTTTAAAATGATAACAAAATTTTCCAGGTTGGATTTGTTTTGAGACAAATAGTGTTACAGTGAAACTCCTAACTCTTCATATGCAACAGAACCCATATATTGAAGTAAAAACTTGCTGATTCAATTTAATTCAATAGTTATTAATATCTGTAAAGTCCAAGACACTTAACTAACATTGGTACTGGAGATATAAAGATGAAAAACAATGCACTCCTTGCCCTCAAGGAGGTTATAATTCACCAAGATGGAATACAAAATAATATACACAAATAAATATAAATTGAAATCTAGTGTTATAGAGCAGGTGAGGCCAAGTACTCTTGGAAAACTTAAGGAGCAAGAGAATACTTTCAACTTGCCCTCAATAAGGAGTTGGTCAATGATGAGGTCCATAACCAGTCTGTCAATAAATATTTATTGAGCACTTTCTACTCATCAATCTGTGTGAATAAACCAAAACAAAATAAACAAAGATAGTTTCTGCCCTCAAGGAGTTTACAATCTAATGGGGCAAGAAAACACACAAAAGAAAGTTGAAAAGGATGGTGGAAGGTGGTGAGCAGGAAGTTACCAATACTGAAAGGTCTCTGGGCAGGAGCATGAAGGAGACATCAGAGAAATTTCAAAGTGGTTCAGCCATGTGGGAAATGGGGAAATGGTTGTGCTGGGCACCCTTCTTTAATGGAAATTTTGGAGTTCATGGCTCTGTCTCCCAATCAGAGGGGTAGAAGGCAGTGAAGAGGTTTACTACCAAGGCTGATTCCACTTTGCAGGATGATGAGGTTCCTGGGGCATGGTGGAGAAGTTAAAAAGAGAAGTAAGCCCTAGAGGAAGATACAAAGTCCTAAAGAAAGAGTCATTATCCTTTCAGTTCAGTTGAATTTGGTCCATGAAAATAAAAGAAAAAAATAAATCCCACAGAACTACCATAAGACAGAGAGAGACAGAAAGAGAGGGTGAGGGAAAGGAAGGAAATGTTGAGAGATAGAGAGGGGTGGGAAGCAGGGTGGGTGGGGAGGAGGGAGAGAGAGAGAGAGAGAGAGAGAGAGAGAGAGAGAGAGAGAGAGAAAGAGAGAAGTGACAGAGAGTTGAGATAATTATATTGAAAATATGATAGCATTCATCTTACTAACTGTAATACCAGCTATGGCCAGGCCTGGACACATGACAAAGGAGGGCGCCAGCCCTCTGGTATACGTAAGATTTGTAGGACATAAATCCCTAGGTTGTAGTTTAGTTAGAATGTCAGACTTTGTGGGAACTAGGGAATACTGGTGACTAATAAACACTGCCATGTAAGCAGCTAGAACACAAAGGTTTCTTTGATTCAAGAATAATGAAAGACTTTGCACTAGTGAAAGGGCACCTAAAAGGTCCACAGACATATAAAAGCAGGAAAGAGGCTCTGTGCCTTCTCAGATCTCATAGGTTCTTCATTCCCATGGGGACTACCCCAGTCAACATTATGGGCATATCTCCATGGACAAAAAAAAGAGCTACAATGGAAAGACCAGTAAAGGTCAAGACTTTCAGCATATATCTTTGATCTGGGTTGACAATTATATTTTTGTAAGCTAAGTAAGTATAATTTTATATGCATTGGTTATATCAAATCAATTATTTAGACTACTCTGGAACCTAGAATTAGGATGGCTGTCTTAGCTTCCTACAATACTAACTCATCCTGAAGCAGGTAAAATCTTTTCCTTCCTGTCTCCCTCTCTCCCTTTCTTTCTTTCTTTCTTTCCTTCCTTTATTTCTTCCTTCATTTGTTCATTCGTTTGTTCATTCCTTCCTTCCTTCCATGGAATAAATGAGGTACAGAGTGATTAAATAATTCTCCCAATGCCACACAATCCAAAACCTCTGACTCCAGCCAATGTGACGCAACATGACTTTCAGAGGAAATTGATAAGCAAGATCTTTGAGCAGCTACATACAATGAAATTGGAGAGATATGTTTCTGAGGTAGAGCTGCTATGGTCCCTGAAAGCTTCCTCTGTCCTAATAAGTACACATCTGTATTTTCTAATTGATGGCAGTAGATGGCCAAAGATGGTAAACACATCCTTTCAGAAGTTTAGGCTGGAAGGATGCGGATGACTGTAGTTCTGGTTGCTTGGCTATCTCTGACCTTTGTTGTGATCAGTTAGGCCTTGACTAGGGGGGCACTACTGTGAAGCAATAAAATTCTGTAGTTAGAGCAGCGATTGAACATGGTGTAATCCAATTTTTTTCAGTTTACATAGCCCCAATCTACGAGTTCCTAGCAAGATACAAAGCACTTTTTCCAAGAAGAAAGACATAGAAATATATAGCAAAGGAGCTTCTTGGGGAATGAGTATGTCTGGTGATTTCACTTATCCACAATCTCCTAAATTGAGATTCTAAAGAAAAGAGGAAAGATGTAAATCTTTGAATCTAGCCAGTCTTGCAGGCACCTGGTTCCCCTCACAATATTACTATTCAATAGCCTCAATCACCAGTCCTTACCTTCAATTACAACTTGGTATTGATTTTTTTCCTGCCCATTATTCCTGCTTTAGCTACAATGGTTCTCTTCTGATGCTTGTCAACTCCATTTTAGGAGCTGTTAAATGAGAAGGAACACATCTGTGAATGACACACACAATACACTGCTTGATTAGGAAATAAATCTCTTAGTGTTTGGGGAGAAGTGAGGTGGTCTCAAGGTTCAGACAATGAATGAGGTGGCAATCTTGATTTCTATAGCTCCTTCTACCCCCAACCCTTTTATTTTTTGTCAACTAGATTTTTTCCAGACTGAAAGAGGCGCATTGAGAAAGTATCTGCCAGATAAAGGTAAGTGTACAGAGACATGTGTGCCCTGCTTGAAATAACCAATCTCACATCTAGCCCCACTTGCACACAGAAGCCAAGATTCTTTGCGAGGTGCTACTATGGAAAATGTTTTAGAAGTGCAGCAGCTGTGCTATGACCCCATATGAGCTGAGCTGAAATGTGTCCTGCAGCAAAATTTCACATTGAAATTAATTGATTTCAGAGTCAGGATAGATTAAGTCTGATTCCATAACTTTAGCCATTTTGGATCAATATCCACTGGTTATTCATTCCAGCTCTTGAGGGGGGAAAATGCCTTTGGAAAACTTATCTCCAATCAAATAAATATGGAAGTTTCATGCCATTAAAAAGGTTCGAGAGGCATAGTTTCTGGGTAATTTAATCATTTTATTAATAAGGCCAACGGGTTATTAATAAAAGGATGGCCATTTAGCATCTACTCTAAGACCAAAGACAATCATGGCAATGACTCAGAGTTTATATATTCTCCAAAACAGTAGGTAGTCCATCAAACATCAATCAAATCTAATCGATTGACGATTGGAGGTGGGCTAAATTGAAACGAAGGGCTGAGCACCTCTTGGTTAGGGAAAGTATCTCTATACCAGACCACCCCCAAAAGCCAGAGCAGGACACAATGGGCTCCCCCACTTTAGATCAAATTCCTTGTAAGGTTGGGTGGGTCTGATCAAGATTGAAGAGAGTTAAGGCAATCTCAGTAATGTCCTATAAGAAAACTGAACTTAAAATCAGAACTTTGGAAAAAAAGAGGGGAGCTCTGAATCTCCCCAAGATGTTGGTTATTGATAATCATTTCTTACATGATTTATCCAATAGGTATTTATTATGTACTTATGTGACAAACATTGTGATAGAGAATGAGAATACCTCAAAGGATTTATATTATATTGAGAAAATAATACGTACTTACACGAGCAAGATCACTGGCTTTGGAGTCAGAAAACCTGGGTTCAAATTCTACCTCCAATATTATGAACTTGGATGAATCATTTAACTTCCTTTAAGACCTTCCTGAACACGTTTATAAAATGAGGAGGTTGACCAATGCCAAGCTGCCAGTTCTAGATCTATGATCCTATGTTCCTAAGTGACTTTAGATTTAAATGATTATAGTTACCTGCCTTGGAAACAAAGTCTCTGGATAAAAGAAATATTTTTTTAGTCATTTTTCAGTTGTGTCCAACTCTTTGTGACCCCATTTGGGATTTTCTTGGCAAAGATACTAGAGTGGTTTTCTCTTTCCTTCTCTAACTCATTTTACAGATGAGGAAACTGAGGCAAACAAGGTTAAGTGACTTGCTCAGGGTTACACAGTTAGTAAGTTTCTGAAGCTGTATTTGAACTCAGGAAGAGGAATCTTCCTATCCACTGCACCACCTAGATGCCCCTAGCAGAAGTATAATCCTAGTTTTGGGAAATATTTTGTAGTTTCCATTGTCATTGGAAATCAATCTTTATCTTTTCCAAATCATTGCATTTGCCACAGGTTTATACCTATAAAACTCTACAGGCCACTGCCCTCAAATGGAGATCAATTCGTTTCAATTCAATAAGTATTTAGTGATTAAATTAATAAAATATTTAATGAGGATGTAACATAAAAAGAGAATAGTCAAAAAAGAAATGTGAAAAACAGTGGTCCACTTAGCATACTTGACACTGGAAGACAATTTTTTAATACCTTTCTTTTCCATCCAGCAAAGTTATTTTCAATGATAATCACAAGATGAATAATAATGCCCAGAAAAGAAACATAGTGAAAATATTCTTCTATTGTTCCTCTTTTATTCATGTTTTTTGTGCGTGATCATGTCAGCAAATTTATTTTTTAAAATACAGGATAAAAAAAGAAAACTATAATATAGTAATGCTTTTAAATTACACTGATGTGATACTCCAGGGTTGTTTTCTCCAAAGAAAGAAGTCTCCCTTAAGCTGTGGGGAGCTGCCCATTGTCACGTCCCTGAAATTCTTGCAGCTGGGCCTACCTTCCTCCCAGTTTCAGGGGAGAAGCTCTGCAGCAGCCCCTCCAAGGCAGAGGCACATTACCCTCCCCTCCCACACCCTGGGGTTGCACCTGTCCTAATCTCAGCTATTCATTTCTGCAGCTTTCACACCATGATTCCTATAGGGAGAACCAGTCCTTGTCTGGAGACTATCCACTTTCCTCTAGGCTGTCCTTCCTAATGAACTCCCTATTGCTTGCACCTGGGGCAAACTGCCTCCCACTACCTCAGCCTTAATACCACTACTGGTGAAAGGTATACATGCTCCTATGTTCATTTTTCAAATAACCTAAACTCTATTTCTTTATGACACATGACCAAAAAAAATTCAATTCCCACTAATAATGCACTTCACTGTAAGCAGATCCCAGGAGACTTGTGAGACTGCCGAACAGATTTCATTCCCACTTCAATCTGATTGTTAGGGCAGCAATTTGAGGTCCATATTTTCTGGCCAGTCAGGTGTGCATGACTCATCCTCTTGGCAGTGGTCACCTCCTCTGAGAAGAGTGCAGTTGTAGGGATTACATTCTACTGCTATTCAGTACCTAGGCCTCCCTAACTCCAAGCCTTCATGATTCTCACCAGGGCTTTAAATATGCATCATTCAGGATTGCTCTTTGGTCACCTGTGCTCAGGGAAAGAAACACAAAGCAGAGGAGGCAGGCAGGGATTTGAGATCTAGTCCTAGGTGAGTCCTTGCTCACCTAGGAAAGAGTATGTTCTCTGTGCCATGTGATGGTAACTGCCATGCTGTAATATTAATTAAGTTGGGACTTTCTTTTTACTGTTTTAGAATGCTAAATTAATTAAGTGGTTTTGATTGAGCCTTAGTAGGTACAAAGCCCCAGGCCCAAACCCCTAATTACTGGATGCTAAACCCATGTGGGTGTGATACCCTCAGGGTCCTAAGGGGAGTTGCTAAGACCAGAGCAAATTCTATGGGCCTAAATTCTGGTGGCTCAGATGATGTTTGATGACTTCTAAAGAGTGTATAAAAAGAGAGAACAGAGCTGTTTTGCTTGAGGCTCTCTCTCCTGGAAGAGTGTTAGCTTGGACTCTGGGCAGCCCCTCTAAGAGCCTCCCAGCTCGTCAACCCAGATCTTGATGGTTTCTTGGTAACTATGAATTGCGATCTGGTCCATTTATATTGTGTATGTTTGTAATTTGTTTGTATTTGTGTTAAAGTTCAGGTAGCTGGCTTTTCCTCCTGAACTAATGAGTTTATATGTATATGATGGATTAAGGTAAGATTGTTAACCCTTTAATGCTACTTTCCTTAGTAAAGCAGATCAAAGAATCTGTGCTGGCAGCATTCTTGTTTTTAGGTTTGTGTTGGTCTTTCACCCCCACAGCAACTGCTAGCTGAATTATTGCAACACATGCTTGCTTCTAGAAAGCAAAACAGGAAAAAAATCTCTTAAATCCTTCTCCCCTCCTGCATCTGACCAAAACTACAAGAGAGGATGGCATAAGCTGCATCCTAAGAAATAGGCTGCCTCCAAAGGAGGGAGTTTTTCTTTTCATTCCCTTATCTAGTCTAGCAATACTTTCTGGCTCAGCCACCAATCATCTTCAACACACCTTCAGTTACAGGGACCAATAAAAGAATTGCTATGCCACCCAAAGCATAAGTCTGGGGGACAACTAAGATTACTGTATTATCTCAAAGCACAAGTTCTTTAGCAAGGGGACAGAACACATGCGGTCCACCAGAAAAGTTTAGATTGCAGGCCCATCAAATCATATGCTCTATGAAATGGCCCATTGCCACACAGAGATATCCAGGAGGGACATGCTCCCAAATTTCATTCTCCAGTATCTTCCTTTCTTCCCTCCTTCTCTCCTTCCGTCCTTCCTCCCTTCCTTCCTTCCTTCCAACATCAGCAGATTGGACTTTTCAAGATTTCTAAGGTCTCTCCACATCTCAAGTTTTATGGTTTTAGAATTTTAATACCCACTCAAATGGTATTCTGTAACAACTCAAAGTTGCATTTGTGTCTGAAAGGATAATTTTAAAGCCTGGAAAACTCCCTGCCTCCCATCCCCCATTCACATCTAGGGAGAATGGCCAGTCCCCTGTGAACTGCAGAAAGAGAGAATGAATGATTCACCACTTCTGAAAGTTTGCTAACTGTTAGTCTAGAGCAAGAGTTGCAAACTCTGGCTTCAGAGCCACTGGCTTTCTATGGCCTGTGAGTTAAGAATGGTTTTTATGTTTTTAAATACAATAAAACTTATTTAAAATGCAAAATAAACAAATTTTTGACTCCCTGGCCCTACAAGAACAGGTGGTCCACTAGCAGTAATTTGCTTACCCACAGAAAACACCCTAGGAGACCTGCATGTGACTCTGCCACTAACTGACTTTGGTAATTATACCCTAGAGGCTCTCTAAACCTCAGTTTCCACATCTATTAATCAAAGAGATTCATCCCTACTCAGGGATGTGGTCGGGATCAAATGAGACAATATCTATGGGGGAACTTTCCATTATCATGTCCTCTTGGCATAGCTATCTTATCTCCTATTCAATCCAGCATTTATTAAATGTCTAGGTGACAACAGGTCCTTGATATATTGGCTGTACTCCATGTACTGTTCTAGGTCCTAGGGATAAAGAGACAAAAACAAAACATCCCTGACCTCAAGGAATTTACATTCTACTATTATTTATCTTTTAATGCATATATCTTCTTTCTAAAACTATATTTCAAGTACCTGGTGGATAGACTTCCTATCTATCATACTGCTTTGTGTCTTTACTGTCTAGTGTACTTTTTACAGGTCAACTTATAGTATTTTGACATGTTAACTATCAGATGAGAAAACAAGGCTGCACAGAAAGTAAATCTGTCTGGTTTCCAAAGAGAAGTGAAGCTAATTTCTGTAATGGGCTTTTTTCTAATGACAATTTGTATGCCTAATAATCTAAACACTTGAAAAGAAATTTATAACATATAGTTGGTCAATATCCTTTTAGACAATATTATCTCAAACAAGACCCTGCTGAGACCCACATAGTTCTTGATAAAGCATGCAGAATAGCTTGCTTGATGATTTCATTAAGTCCAATGGGTTCAATTATTATCCCTATGCAGATGAGTCCCAGAATTATTTATGTAGCTCTAACCACTCTTCTGACTTCCAGGCTTACAGCACCAACTTCCTCTTAGACATTTTGAACTGGAAATCCCATAGACATCTCAAATTCAACATGTCTAAGAATAAGGTCATGATCCCACCACCCCCCACCTCCAAAATTCCCCCTTTCCCAACTTGCCTATTATTGTTGACGGTACCACCATTCTCTAGTCACTTAGACTCTCAATCTTGGTGTTATCTTCAACTCCTCACTCACAATCACCTCTCCTCCATATCCAATGTGTTGTAAAGTCTTATTGTTTCTATTTTCCTAATATCTCTTGTATATAGCTCCCAATGTCCACTTGCACAGTCACTACATTGGTTCAGGCTCTCATCACCTCATGTCTGGACTATTACAATAGGCTTCTGGTTGTTCTTCCTGCCTCAAGTCTTACTCCCTACTCTAAAACATCCACCACTTAGGTGATTTTTCCTAAAGTGCAGGTCTGACCATGTCACCCCTTTCTCCACTTAAACTCCAGTGACTGTATATTAACTCTAGGATAAAATATGAGATGCTCTTATTGGCAGTTAAAGCATTTCATAACATCGCATTTTGTGCCTTTGCAGTCTTATGCTTTGGTCTTTTGCGCATACACCATGAACCAGCTATACTGGTCCTTTTGCTGCTCCTCATTCATGACATTCAGTCTCCTGATTTATCACTGGCTGTCCTCCATACCTGGAATGCTCTTCCTCCAAATCTCACTTCCCGGTTTGCAACAACAATGCTACTTGCTGCTGCTCTGGCTATGTAAGGCCAATAACACCAGCACACAAGAGGGCTACTAGCACATGTTCTTTGATCTGCTTTTCTAAGGAAAGCAACTTTAAGGGGTTAACAATCTTACTTTGATTAAACATACATATATCATTCACTTAGTTCAGGGGAAAAAGTCAGCACCCTGAACTTCAGAGAAAACACAAATAGAAATTACAAGCAGAAATTATATAAACACAGCAAAATAACCCAAATCAGCAGACAGGCTTCTAGCTGTCTGTCCATGTACGCTATCTGTCTATGCATGCATTACATACATAGTTACCAGAAAGAGAAGCACCAACATCTGGGTTTTTCAAAGTCGGGGGTTTCCAATGGCTTCCCAGAGTCTCTTCTGGTCAAATCACACAACACTCTTCCAGTGGGTGAGCCTCAAAGCAAAATGCTAACCTCAGAGTATATATACTATTTCTAATCAAGGACTCTTGATTCTATCAAAGATTCTTGATTCAAACAAAAGCAAGACTCAATCAAAGGCACTTGGTTGCCTTAGTGCTGGGAAACACTCCAAAAGAAAAAAAACAGCAAAAAGTCCCACTTTGCTTGCCATTACTTGGTTCCCTTGGCTTCCTTTAAGATTCAGCTAAGTCCAACTTTTTGCATGAAGCCTTTCTAGGTCTCTCCTCACCTCCCACCCACAATAACCACTGATCGTGCTTTCCCTTCCATCTACACTGTATATACCTTGTATGTACATAGTTGTTTGCATGGTCTCCCACATTAGAATGTGAGCTGCTTGAGGGCAAGTACCAGGTTTTTTACTTTCTTTGCATTCTCCTGTGCATTGTACAGTATTTATCACATAGTAAATACTTAATAAGTGTTTGTTGACTGTGTTATCACTTTATGGGATATTTTTAGGTCCTTTTAAACTAAACATCTAGAGTCTTTAATGTAGCTGTATTTCATGAGGTCATATTACTGAAATAACAGGAAAAATATATTTTTTCTTTATGTTGTATAGACTTGTCCCACTGATACACAATTAAGAAGAGTGTCTTAGATTGCCACAATATTATTAATGGGTTGAGGCATTCTATTGAAGTGTGATAATTACTCTTACAATAAAGTTCACTATAGGCTATAATCCAGATTTGAATGTAAGATTCGGAGGAGTAAGCATTGTTTTTGCCTTTCTTTGCGTCCTTAGCTCTTAGCACAAAGCTTTGCACATAGCAAGAACTTAATACGTACTAACTGATCAATTGAAATAAGGTTCCTTTAAACATGGAATTTCCTCTGTGAAATTTAAAAGATCCCATTTACATAATAATTTCAGTTGTACCCCTATTATATAAAGCTAGAGAGAAAGGGAAGCTTAGTTAATAGAAGGTCTGCTTTGGAGTCATGAAGACTTGAGTTCAAGTACTGCCTTTAAAACTGTGGCCTGGAACAAGATGCCTAACCTACCTCTTGCTGTCCCAGGTCACTGTCTGAGAGTAAGTTATAGAGGAGTGGCTGATAGACATTGGTGGAAGAAATTCCCACAGCAGCAGTTCCTTCCACTGAAAAATTACATATGAACAACAAAACAACACATACACCTTTATTGTTGAGATAATATTGCTAATCTTTGAAAATCTATAGAGAACATGAACTCTGACACATACTAGAGACAATGTTCTGATTTTCAAAAATGGGGTGAAGGCAGATTCTTCACACTATCATCCACAGTTTGACTAGCTTGATTTCAATTCCTGGCAAAATTTTGTAATATATTATTTAAATGGCTAGTATTTAAGTACTTGAGGAAATAGTGATTGCCCAGAGTCATCATGGGTTTATGAAGAATAGATTATTCTAGACTAAATTGATTTCCATTTCAACATAAAATAAACAGGCAATGCAGAAGAATTCCATGTATACATTATACTTGGATTTCAGAAAAACACTTGACAAGCTATCTCATGCTAACTACCATGTTTTTTATCCTGCTTCTCCATCAAAGCTCTTTGAGGGTAGGGGCTGTTTTGTTTTCTGTCTTTGCATCCTAGACACCTAGTGCATTAGTTGTTTATGAAAGGTTTTTAGTTGAGTTATGTATAAGATGAAGAAATTTGTATTAGCCAGGTGATATAATTGTTAGATTTATTCAGAAGCAGTTCAATGATTTGCCCCTAAAAGTGGTGATTAATGGATTTTAATATCAACTTGGGATAATAATTCACTGCTAGATAGCATCTGAGAATTCATTTTATCCAACACCCACATTTGATGAGGAAACTGAGTCCCAAAGAGGTAAGGTTACCTGCCCAAGGTCAAACAGGTAGTAAGCAGCAGTGTCAGGATTCAAACTCAAGTCCTCTCATTCCAAATGTATGGGGATGAACCCCAGCTGACTGCTAGTAAACACCATTCCCCCAAATGTTCGAACATTAACGATTTAAAAATTCCAGATTTTTATCAGGAATTCAAATGGAGCTAGTCAAGATTCAAAATATAATTTGAAGATTCCACCCTCACATCATCTGTTGCTAGCCTTATGGAATAGATAGACTTCTCACTATACCATGGCTGTTTCAGAGAGCTTTCTAGTGTAGAAAGGTCAGGGATCTGCCCTTGGTTTTGTTGCATTCAGTGTTTTGTTGTTTTTCAATGACTTCCATGAAGGCATAGAAGGCATATATTTATCAAATTTGGAGACAATACAAAGGAGTATTGAACAATGAAATGGGCACATAAATGTTAATACCTAATCATAGGTTTAATGGGGTGAGATCTAATGGTGATAAATGTAAAGTCTCCTACTAGAGTTAAAAAAATGGCAAAAATATAGGATAAAAGTATGAGGGACATGTGGCTAGAGGACTGTTTCCATTAAATTGACCTGAGCATTAGCATGGGTGGTAAGCTCAATATAACTAAATGTGGCATGGTAGCCAAAATGACCAATGGGATCTTAGGATAGAATAACTGAAGACAGATTGTGTTCAGGTGAAGGTAACAAAAATATTAGAGATTTGGAAACAGTGACATATGAGGATAAATTAAAGGAATTGTAGATGTCTGGTCTTACGGGAGACCTGATTGATAGATGTCTTCAAGTATCTGAAAGACTATCATATGGAAGAAGGACATGTACTTGTCCCCAGAAGGCAGATCTAGTAAAATGGGTAATTGTTCCAGAGGGGCATATTTCATTTCTTCAGAAAACAATGTGTCCTATCCATTAGAACTATCCAAAAGTGAACTGGGTGAAGTAGTGAGTGCTGAGTTGCTCATGTGGATTATTATTTGTCTTTTGTAGAGATTTCTTTTGGATCATTATTGGGTGGACAGAGAAGCTTCTAGGAAATGTACCCTTAGTTGGAATGGGAATAAAATGTTGAGTGCAAAGGCCTCTGGCAATTTTTTTTAAAACACTAAAATCTTACCCAGTACACAGTTTTATATATGTTCAACCAGTCCTTTTGATGGTAGAACCAATGATAATGAAAAAGAGCTATTCCCTTTCATTGAGCATCAAAGTTTGTACTGTGAGTGAAATATGGACCTATTAAATATAGTAGGAAAGCCAGAGAAGAGATAAAGTTGATTATCAGAAGCGAATTGGATATGAAGACAATTTTTGGTTGCAAATTATTTCTTGTATTTGTAAGTCATGGGCAAGCAAGAGACCTAGGTGTCTATAGATTATATCTTGGAACAATATTTTTTTTTCACCCATGTCTAAGGAGTGTACATGAAAGCACTATGTAGGAATTGATGGCAGCTCTTTAGGAAAGAAAAGCACAATAACGATAAAAAGAAATTGAGTGAAATAGTTAAATACTAAAAAATAGGGGTGTGTGTGTGTGTGTGTGTGTGTGTGTATGTGTAGATGGTCAGGAAAGGAAAGGAATAGCCATTAGGCAGCTTAGAGAGGAAAAAGATGTTTAACAACTTTCATGTAGGGATGAGAAACTGGGCTCCAGGGCTCACACTGAGTTTAAAGTAACATAGCTCCTTATCAGTATGCCAATGGAATTTGGACATAGCTTACTTGTGTGACACCCAATGGCAACAGGAAGGCCACAAAGTCACTGTCATTGGTTTCTGAAGTTCCTCAAGGAGCTCCTATCTCTTCAAGAATTCATAATTTGTCATTTTAACAGTTTAAAACAAGGTTCAAATTAGTCACTAAAAGGTGTCCATTTCCCAAATGCCCAAAGAAAGCCTACTCTGTGAGAGCAAGTCCAAATGTTTTGCTGTCATCTAGGAGGAATAAATCACCGTTTCTAAGATACAAAACACTCTTGGAGATCTTGAGCTTAAAAATGTTCCGCAGATTCATATTATTATCGTTCACTAATGTGAAATCTAAGAAGTTTCTTAATGTCCTAAATCACTTTTTAAGAACTTAACATTGGATGTATGAAGTATGTTAAAATGTTCTTGTTGATTACAAGCTTAACTCACTTTACACAATAGATATGTTTCTCGGGGGGGGGGGGAGGGAAGATGTATTTGATTATATTTGAAATTCAATAGAAGTATGGTCTATTTAGAGAGATTCTGTGGTGAACCTCAGGCAGCGAAGAATACTTTACAAAATGAATAATCACCTTTTAATTTAGCCATTTGGTAAGGTCAAAGTTTTGCAGATAGCCTTGAAGTGAGGTCTACTTGCCCCAAGGAGCTTGTGTCTAAGCAAATAATGCTCTGTGAACCATTTAATCAATTCCAAGCTCAACAGTGGCTGCATTTTTTTGTTTATTTTGCACATTCAGCAGCAAGGAGGAGAAAAATACAATCTGAAAACTACTCAGACTCCACTTTGGGTTCAAAGTCGGCATTTTTCTTAAACAAAAAAAAATCTATAACAGAGAGTGAACTCCCGGTGGTATCCCAGAGGAATGCCTTTGCAGTAACACCACTTAGCATATGCCACATCTTCATTTTGATCAATAGAAAAGGTTTTACATTGTATCAAAATCAGAGTCGTTTTGCTCTGTCTGATGTTTCATCTTCACTGGTCTTTAAGGTAAACACTGTTCACATTAATATATTCAAAAGAAACAAACACGGGTCCAAGAAAAATAGCAAACATAAATCTAAAGTAAATATTGCTTTACCTTCATAAACATTTTGGTTCAATAATAAACATCACTCAACATTGCACCCAAGAGATAAGACTTCAATGACTACAAAGTAAATGAATGAACAAACAAGTAAATGAAGGTACAATAAAGACTTTGTCTGGGAGGATGAAAATTACTCATTGGAACCAACCTATTCCTCTCTGTCCTAAATGGCATGCCCCAAGAGTATAAGTGAAATGAAGAATATATATATATTTGCTTTTCTTTTTTAAATCATAGGTCAGACACTAAGCTTTAGAGTTGGAAGGGCTTTTAGAGATAATCTATTCCAATGGTTTCTTTTTAATGAATCTCAAACTCTGTTGGGATTCATAAGAGTCGTCCAAGAGGTTCACAATAAAAAATTCTTTACTGGTACCTTAAGCAGCAAGAACTTGCTTATGAGTAGCATATCAAATTACTCTAGGCATTCATAGCACATTTTGTTGTTGTTGTAGAAAGGAGCTTATATAATTAAAAAAAAACCATTAGGACCACTGATTTAATCTAAATTCTTTGTGTTATTGTGGCCCAGAAAAGTTAAGTGACTTCCCAAGGTCACATAGGATATATACAGTATAGCTGGTATTCAAACTCAGCTTCTCAAATACAGTGCTCTTTCCACTTTCCAAAGCTTGCTTCTCCTGCCTAGTACTAATTGTGGCTGGGATAATAGAGAAACATATTTGGCTCAGACAGAATTCACCTGAAAATGCCCCATGGAATAACTTCACATTAGAATTTGTTTACACAAAGCTCCGCCTTCGTATTTAACACTGTTTTCCTGTGGCCATTCCCAGGTCTGTGATGCAATGTCATGTTAAGCATGCAATAAAAAGGCACATGTTTTCTTCCACCCCTCCTCCCACCATGACAACTTTGAATAACATCTATTAATTAAGGAGAGCCCCCCTAAAAATTTCCGAGTTTCTAAGAATGCCACCAAGCTGTTAATGAAGTAAATATCTGTTTAATTTACAAACATCAGTAGCATTACTGATATTAGTCCAGATAAGACAAAGCACACTGCATTATACATGTACATCTAATTTTCTTGGTTTAAAAAATTGGAAAGAAACATCTGCATTTTTACAGGGTACCCTGGGATTTTAAAGAAAGAAGAGCACAACCCACTATAAATCATTACCAATTCTACGTTGTCATTTAGCAGCAAACATGTTAACATAGGGAACAGGGTAATAAAGTAGTTTTTATTATTTGGGAAGAAAAGTCACAGTTCTTGATATAACAGTTTTGAAGGGTAAAGAACTCTGAGGAAATAATAATTTGTAAAAAGATCTATTTTCTAGTGTGATTTTTCTATACACCATCTTATTTAGGGGATGTATATGTTGAACTGGGAACATTCCCTTCTCTACAGTTGCCATCTGACATGATGACATTTTCCTCTCATACTTTACAGATTCTTGGGAAATGTCCTGAATGTTGATAACATTTATAACCAAAAGTCAAATGGTCACTTTTGCTTTTAGGTTCTTTTAGTGACACCGTAGGGCAGATGCTAAGAAAAAGCAACCAGACCAAAAATATTTACCCCAAGACAACAGGCTATGTTAGTCCTATTGCAAAAATAATAATAATAATAATAAATCCTGATTTTAATTCTTAAAAAATCCAAAATACAAAAATATCAGGACAAATATAAATTAATATATATTAAACCATTGAAAAACAGTAAAAGGGATGGCCTAAAATGTTAAGTACAAAGTACTTTGATATAATAAATATTTCTCAATGAAACTGAATACTGTATAGGGCTGTTTAAACTCATAGAAACAAAAAAATCATATTACTAATTTATCCATCAATAATCTATTGGTTTTGTGTCTCCTTTAACATTATATTACAAAAAATTAATACTGGAAAAAGGTAGATGAACACTTTTGTGTGCTTCTTTTGCTAACATGCTTGATGTTAAGAATATATTTTGAGAATATTTTAAGAGATCTCATTCCTCTCATGTTTTAAACCAAATCCTTTTTTCCATTACTGGAACCTGTCTTTTCAGGATATTTTCCAATTATACCCAAAACACTCTTATCTGTACACTCTGGATTCCCATTCACCCAACTTGCATCCTCATTCATATGTGTGTGCATGTATTTGTCATGTGTTTGCGTGTGTGTGTGTGTGTGTGTGTGCATATGCGCGCACGCTTGGTATGCTCTAATGGAACAGTGATATGTACTGATATGAATGAGTGCACATATAGTAGGCCTTCTGTTCAGATCAATCTTTCATCAATGCTCTGTAGGCTGAATGTCCCTTGGGTATTGCATCCATTTGTCTTCAGCATGTTATAAAGAAGAATCCGCGTTAAAAGCAGTTACACTTCTTTCCTTCACTGCTGTAATGCTCTTTGTATTGTCTTTCTTCAAAGCTCCTCTGGCCTAGGAGAAGTCTTAGTTCAAGCACTTCAATCTTTTGCAAATGCAGAAAAAAAGTCTTTATTCTCATAATAAAAATAAGTCTGTTCTGTATTTTACAATATATTTCAAATATTTCCACTATGAAGCATTAATTAGTCCGACATGGTCAATAAGTATACAACATTTTCAAAGACAAAGGTGCTGGGGACATGTTTAGGAGGGGCACCTCGTACAGCCACATTTCACCACTTTCTCAACCTCGTCCACAAAGGACGACCCATCAGTGCATTCAAAAGAATATTTCCGTCTCTTGCTCCTCAGAGGTCCACAGCACTGGCCATTTGAGCAGCTGCCTTTACATTCTAGTCGGGATACCTTTTTGGTCGTTTGGCAAGCAGCATAGCCCTGCTGCTTTTGATAGTAATCTCGGATGCGTTCCCCTCGACAAGAGACTTCTAGGAAAGAACAGAAAACACCAGTAGGTCATGTGCTCCATAAGAAGAGGATCCCAAATTCAATTCAGAAGATGCCATTTTAAAAATGCTATTGCTATTTTTAGTGTTGGGATCCAGTTGGCATATCTTATTAGCTGGTGCCACAGCCCTGTATTGTTTAAAAAAAACACTCCAAAAACAACAACGAAACTTCTTTGTATTCTCTTATTCTCAGCAAAACAAATGTTAGGTATACTGACTATAAATACAGTATTATTTCAGTGACAAGAAAATTGGATTCTTAAATCTTTTCCTTTATTACAAAAATACACATCTTTAGTTTTTTACATGACTAACAGCTGGTTTTGTTTACCAGAGGGAACTGTTTCTGAGAGCATACAATTTAATTTATTAGACCTGGAGTTTAATATTATTCAATCTGTTACTTAATACAAGTTACATTCCACTAACTTCATAAATTACCCAAGTATAAACCAGCTCAAAAGGAGACATCTGCTAAAAGCTTCTATGGGCACGTTCCTTAAATCTGGTCACACTGATACACAAAACAAAATAAATAAATGCCAGCTGCAGTGGAAAAGGAGGGCAAGTTTTGATAGACAAAAGGAAAAGGAGAAAGGTGAGACTAAAAAGAGTCACTCCATTTTCATCTATCTCACCTGCATAATTTGCTGTGATAAATCATTTGGACCTAAGAGGTCAAAAGCAGAGTTTGTGACAAAACTAGAAGCAGGGGTATAAAATCTGGCTTCTCAGTTGAAGAAAGTAGAGAAACAATAAATATTGAAAGGTACAGAAGGTAAAAGGGATAGTTGAACAAAGCAAAAAAAAAAATGCTTCTGGGTAAAGGAAAAAAAAACCCAAATGATTTTGCAGCAGAACAAATTGATAGGAAAATAATTCCATATTTCTATTTAATGTTGGTGCAGAGGCTTGAAGTGTTTCTCACCCAGGGCCTTTACTAAGTCATTTAAAAGGAAAAAAATGTAAAAGTCTTTGTTGATAGTGAAAATTTGGTATCCTATATTTTTTTCCATTTTGCAAAAAGAAACACCCTCATTTCTGAAGGCTTTCATACCCTCCATCACAGCCCTGAATAATATGAACAAAGCAGTTTTATTTACCTCTGTCACAGCTTTCCCCAGTGTATCCACTATTGCATTCACAATAGGCCTGTCTGAGCCCTGAAAGTCGGCATTTTCCATGTTTACATCTAATGGACTGGCAGGGGTTAAACAGCTCTTCCTCTTCATCACATAAGACACCTCCGTGACCTTCTAGACACTTGCAACTATAGGAAAACGCATTGATTGGCAAGCAGGTTCCATGCATGCATCTAGAGGGGAAGAAAAAGAAACCCAAGAGAATAGAAATGCATTAAACAGGATGCATAGCAGGGAGGGATATTCATTTAGATGAATGAATGGATATGAGAGATATAACAGTGACGGCTTGAGAGTTCCCTTTTTGTAAACAGCCTCTTCCCCCTCTAGTTCCCTCTTCCCCTTAACATTCAATACAAGTTACCATCAGGACATACTTATTTCCAAGACAGGGATCATTGGTCCGCTGGTCACACAGTGGCCCCATCCATCCTTCTTCACAATCACAGGTGAAACCTGACTGGCTTGATGCTTGGCACGTTCCATGGGCACACACCTTTTTATGGCATGGCTCACAACCAGGCAGAATGCCTGTTTGCATAGGCACCTTCCTGAAGTCTTGAAGTTCACTGTTGATGTATAGGTGGCGAATGCATCCATGGAAACTGGTGCCATTCTGTCCTGGGGCTTGGCGCAGAGCTGCAATATTGTTCTTTCCGGGCATTCCTTGGAAAAGAACACACCACCGTTAGAGGGCAGTTGTCTTTCCTGACCCACAGCCATGCTAAGATCTTATGAATGAATGTACTTGTATTATACTACCCAGGGAGAAGTGACTATCAGGCTGATCATTTGGGCCCATGTCAATAGGCCCCTGTGATTTTTAGACTCTGATCTGTCAGAGGCAATACTGCATGGGATGTGGTCAGGGCTCAGTGGAATGGTTAACTTTGGAAAGAAAGAACTAACCACTGGGGAAGGGTGTGTGATTCATTCATCTCCTTTTCAGTCACTAATTGAGAGGGAGTCTTCCAACTCAAGACATTAATAACTAAAAATGGGATAGCTTGGCAAACAATTTACAACCACAGAAGAAAATATAATGAATGTGTGTGTGTGTGTGTGTGTTTGTGTATACATACCACAAGTGACAGTCATTGGGTAATCCCTATATTGGCAGAATGGAACAATTTTTCCAAAGGTCTAAGCCAGGCTTTGGGAAAAAAATATCCCTGGATGGGTTGCTGATGCAGCAGTCAATCAGTTCACCTCAGGGTCAAGAGAAAGTCTGGATACATCTGTGCAAGCAGATTCCCTTCTCTTCTCTTATACATACATCCCTCTCTACCTAAGGAAGGACTATATAATCTGCTCAGTGTGCCTTATATTCTGATCTTGGTAGTATAAATTGCTGGTATAGACCAACAGAGTAGGCTTTGAGGCTTTGAATTCTGGCAGATCTCATTTCCTCCCAATGAATCTGAGGGATGCAGCTTTTATCAGTAGTATTCCTAATACAGTACCCTAATTTTGAGGTCCTCTCAGGCCCATAAAACCCCATTATCAGTCTATTAAACTGTGTAGGATCACTGATCCAGGAAAACTGCTCTGAGGGCTACACCCCAAGGAGATCAAAGAAAGAAGAAGAGAATTTAAATACATAAAATTATTTATAGCAGCTCTTTTTGTGGTGGTAAAGAATTAGAAACTGGGGGGATAGCTATCAATTGAGGAATGGCTGAACAAGTTGTGGCATATGGATGTGATGGAATACTCTTGTCCTCTAAGAAATGATGAAGGAGATGGTTTCACAAACATCTGAGACTTATATGAACTGAGGCAAAGTGAAGTGAGCAGAACCTGTGTAGATCTACACAGTAATGGCAATATTGTAAAGATAATCAACTACAAAATGCAACTGATCAACACAACACCAACCACATTTCCCAAGGCCTCATGATGAAATACGCTATTATTCACCTCCAGATTGAGAACTCATAGACTCAGAGTGCAGACTGAAGCATATTTTTTTCTTTAAAAAAAATCAGAATAGGCTAATGTGGACTGCCTTTTACATGACTATACATATTTGCAATAGATTCTGTTTTTCTTGCATCCTCATTGGGTGGTGTTGGGGGGAGAGGGAGAGAGAAATTAGGAACTGAAAAAAAGAATAAAAATGTCTCTGTGTTTTAAAAAGAATAAAACTTCATTTATTTATAGACAAGTTGAAAAAAATTATCAAAAGCTATTCAGTCATCATTATTTCAAAGTGAATTTTCTATTCAAGGTTATACCTCCCCGTGCTGCTGTTCACCTCTTCACTCTTCCCTCCCATAGCAGTTCAAAAGACTTGACAAAACAGTTTTTTTAATTAAAACCTTACAAAATCAAGATCAAGGGCAAGTACATAATAATCGTCTCACAGTTAAGTGATGTGAAGCACTTTATGGCAACCCTGATGAGAAGGGAATGCAGGTAGGATTAGCCTTGTTTTGCAAATGCGGAAACTGAGGTTTGGGGTGGATAGTTGACTTTGTTCTAGGGCACAGGACTAAGAAGGGACCTGAATTTGAAACCAGATCTATTGACACCAGGGACAGCGATCCTTATATTATGCCATGCTCTAACTGAGTCAAGAGAGCCCTGATTCATCCCCTATGCTAAGCCCATAAAGACAGCTTGGTGAGACAACTCTCCCTCTCCTATTTGGCGTGAGTTCTGCTAGGAGGGTTAAAGTTTTTAAAGTGAGCCAAGACAAATTTTCTTGTGAGTTTATTCTGACAAAATATGAATGTTCCTTCTGAGGCCTTTCAGCTAGGGCCACAGAACTTACAGGTTGTTTTTACTCTTCCCTTCTCATTGGATTCGCTTAGACATTTTACATATTTTTATATATATATGTATGCACATATATATACACACACACATATATATACACACACACATATATACACAAACACATATCTATGTGTATATGTATGTATGTATATATGTATATATAATTATATCTGTTACATTATATATTATATATAATATAGATTACATCATAACCAATTTGCTCAGTTGGTCCTGCTTGTAAAAATGACCTTTTTTCCCCTCTCTCCTAACATTCAGCAATGGCTTTAGCCACGTCTATCTAGGCTATAGACATGAATTGGCAGGGGTGGGGGCGGGGAAGCGAGGCTGACAGAATGACTCTTCTTTTATCATCGGTAGACCCTGCCTATCGTTGTTCATGGTCACAAAACTAGTAAGTGTCTACGGCAGGATTTGAACCAAAGTCTTTCTGACTCTAAGTCCAAGTCTCTATCTGTTGAACCACTAGCTGCCTAGGACCAAGAGAGGAATGGATTGCGTTTGTGAAAGTACGCAGTGTTTTTTAATGATCCTAAATATTTTCCTGAAACAAAACTCTACTTTAGGACACCTAATCTTCTGGTAGTGCCATGTAACCATGGAATGCCATAATTTCTAAAGAACCAAAATTGAGGGTTACTCAAAAGATAATGGAGGGCAGATAGGTGGCTCAGTGGACAGAATTCTGGGCCTGGAGCCAGGAAGACTCATCTTTCTGACTTCAAATCTGATCTCAGACACTTAGCTGTGTGACCCTAGGCAAGTCCCTCAACCCTCCTTGCCTCAGTTTCTTCATCTATAAAATGAGCTGGAGAAGGAAATGACAAACCACACCAGTATTACTGCCCAGAAAACACCAAATGGGGTCCCAAAGAGTCAGACATGACTGAAAAACAACAAAAGACAATGTGGAAAAATGTATTTTTGGCAGTAAGTGGGCTATAGCATATTACTAGTGATGAATTATAGGAAGTGGGATAAAATATATTATTTAAGACATGAGTGACTGGAAATGGAAGTGAACCAGTTGTACAGTAAGAGAGAAGGATAAAAGATGGTAATCCATGTGCTCTATTGGCACAATATAATGTGAAAAGACCCAAAGGAAGGCCTGCAGAACATTAGGTCAATCCCTGTGGAAGATTTATGGCAGGATTTGTTGAAAAGTCATATTAGCTGGTAAGGCATGAATGGGCTGTCATCTATACTGCTGGAAGGTATATTCATATTGATGATGTCACAGATTCAGTGAAGCATTATTGAAGTAATTTTCAGATTTTCCTCAAATGACAGAAAAATCACTGGATTTGGAGTCAGAAGAATTGGGTTCAAATCTTGCTTCTTTTGCTTATTACACGTCTACTCTTGGGCAAGTCGTTTAATCTCTCTTGGTCTATTTCCTCCTCTTTAAAATGTGTAAGTTAGACTAGACGATATCTCCTTTCACAACCATTTTGAATTCTAAGTAAGATCATACACAGGCAAATGAGAGCTATCCTTCGAATTAGTCACTTTGAGAAACTATTTACCTACTTTTTTTTCAGGGGGGAAGGCAGGACAATTGGGGTTAAGTGACTTGCCCAAGGTCACACAGGTTAACAAGTGTGTCAAGTGTCTGAGGCCAGATTTGGACTCAGGTACTCCTGACTCCAGGGCGGTTACTCTACTCACTGCACCACCTAGCTGCCTCTCTATTTACCTATTTTAATGATGCTGGTTACTCCTTAAATCATGTTTGGGATTTGTTGTTAGGGTGATTATGAGTGACATTAGAAATTCATTTTAAATTAATACTTATAGTAATATATAATATTTATATATAATACTTACAGTAATACTATAGTAATACTACAAGTGAGTCATCACCATGTTCCTTTGTTAGCACATTGATTCTCTACTCTTGCTACAAGTCTTCCCTTACCTACAACACCTTTTGATAATTACTGTCTATATTCATGGGTCCGGGACTAGTGGGGGCAGATGAGCAACTGGTATAACATCAGGTAAGTTCCAATGTAGTTCTGTAGTTGTATGCTTATCCAAACCTAGCAATTTTTGCCCCAACTGCAATGCAAGTAGGTGCGTGTGTGTTCAAATAAGAGGTATACTTTTTAAATAAAACAAATCCACTACCAATTTATGATACTGAATATTTCTTGGACAAGCAATGAAGACAATGGGATGGGTCCAAATGGACTGAAAGGCAGCAGGCTGGATAATATCTGGAAAATTGCCCAACTGCTCCCTGTTACAAAAGCCGCTATTTTTAATGCCAGTATTTTCCCAGTAATACTATATGGCTGCGAATCATGGAACATCTGTATTTCAGAGATATGAAAATCACAAAATGAATGCAAGGCAATGGAAAAACATATGAAACAGCAAGCTGATATTAAGTAGGTTGTAGCATACTGATCCTACTATCAAGAGCTAACATTATATAGCATTTTATATATGTTGTCTCATGTAAAGATCACCAAGAAACTGTGAGATAGCTGCTATTATTTTCATGCCCAATTTACAGATGAGGAAGCTGAGGCTCAGAAAGATTAGATAACTTGCCTAGGGTCACATGGCTTGGAGTGTCTGAGGTAGGATTTGAACTTTTTGAGTTCTGAGTCCAGTGCTCAATCCACTACACCACCTTAGTTTCCTTTACTGATGACTAGAATGTGACCAATGATGACTTGGCTGTGGGAAGAGATATAAAGGACATCACAAATGGCATACTAGAGTAAGAAAGGAGGTTGTCTGGTCTTGCAGTGAAAGGAAAGGAAAGCAGATGAAAAGCCCACATGTGACACTGACGCTAATATCTCCTGGACAAGTGCTACAGATGGACAATGAGCTGGGTCTAAAGCTAAATAGGAAGAAGAGGAGATCGGGCTGGATTGAATTAGGTAAATCATGTAGCACAGCAGGTATCAATAAACTCCCTGCTGAAACATTAAATAAGACAGAAAATGCACTCCAAGGCATCTTGTAAATACTTTACAATAGATTTATGGAAAGACATGGACAAAATTCAGAATTCCAGAGTTTCAAGGGACCTCTGTAATCAGCTAGTCCTACCCCAAAAGATTCTCAACTACAATACTCTTGGGAAATACTCATCCGGCCTTTGCCTGAAGTCCTTTTATGGAGAAGTGAGGTCTCCCAGGATGAAAAGGCATGATTTGGAATCTTCACTCAAGGAGAATGTGCTCCGGTTTATTAGATTATGGGCACCTTGGAGTAATGAAACAATCTCCAAAATCAGCCTCTTTTCCTAAGGTTTGGGGCTGGGGTATACCCCCTGATATTTACATAGCTTTTGATGCTATTTTTATTTTGGCAGTGTATGAGGAGTGACCATAAAGAAATGAAACTCAGTGTCCAAGTCACACACGAGAATCTGCCCAGTTGCTGTCTTTTTACTCTTTGTGTAATTATTTTACATGCATTTGTTTGTGTCCGTTGTTGCAAGACACAACGGGCTAGTTTTTCGAAAAAAAAAAAACATATAACCGACCATTTCCAAAAAGATCAGTATAACTCATAGTTTAGAAATAATCAGAGTTTCATAAATTTAGCAAGAGACTATGAATGTGTATTGATTGGGGTAAAGAGAGAGGCTTTTATTGGTCCTTGACACAAGAGCTCCTGTCTGCTTTTCTTCCAAATCCTCTGAAATGTATTTCGACCTCATCATGCAACTGAGACTACTCATTCCAAAGTTATCGATGATATCTTAATTGCTGAAACTTAGGGCCCCCCTTTAAACCTCTTCCTTCTTGAACTTTTTGCAACCTTTGATAGAGTTTAACACAACTCTTTCCTCTGGGTTTTCATTACCCTGTTCTCCTGGTTCACTTTTGTAGTCTGAGCTCTGCTTCCCAGTTCCTTTGTTACATCTTCCTTCAGATCATGTCCACTAATATTGCTATCTCCCAAGGCTCTGTCCTGGATCCTCTTCCCTTCTTTTTCTATTCTACCTTGCTGGGATCTCATCAACTCCCACGGGACCAATTATCACTCTTATGAAGATGATTCCTAGATTTACTTATATAGCTCTAACTTATATAGCTCTAGGCTTGCATTACCAACCTCCTCTTGGACGTGTTGAACAGGATGTCCCACAGGCATCTCAAACTCAGCATATCCAAAGTAGGACTTATTATCTCTTCTCCTAAATTCTCTCCTCTTTTGAATTTCTCTATTATTGTTGTTCCCAGTCATCCAGGCTCACAATCTAAGTGTTATCTTTAACTCCTCACTCACAGGCACTCCATATATCAAATGCTGTCAAATCTTATTGTTTCTCTTTTGACAGTATCTGTCATATATGCCCCCTTTTTTCAACTCACAGAGCATATCCCCCTGGTTCAAGCCCTCATCACTTCACTCCTACACTACTGCAATAGGTGGCTGATTGATTTCCATACCTCAAATTTCCCCCCATTCCCTTCTCTAAGCTACCAAAGTAATGATTCTAAAAGGGCAGGTCTGACTATGTCACCCACCTGATTGATAAACTCCAGTATTTCCTTACCACTTCCAGAATAAAATGTAAAATGTCATGTTTGGCTTTTAATATCCTGCACAATTTTGTCCCCTTGTAGCTTTCTGGTCTTCTAACACCATACTTCTCTATACATACTGTATGATTCAGTGACACTGGCCTCCTTGCTGCTTCTCACACGTGACACCCTATTTCCCTTAGCTGCCCCCCATGCCTAAAATGTTCTTTCTTTTTACTTCTTCCCCAGACTTCTTTGAATTCCCTTAAGACTTAGCTCCCAGCCTACCTCTACCAAAGGCCTTTCCCAGTCCACCCTCCCCAACCCCCTGCTAGGGTCTTTCTTTCAAGATTACCTGCAATTTATGCTGTATATTGTATGTACAATTTTTTTACATGTTTTCCCCAATGGAAGGTGAGCTCAGTTAGGTCAGGGACTATACTTTGCCTTTCTTTCTTTAGCAGTTAGTACACAGCATAGACCATACTAAACATTTAAAGATGCTTATTAACTGACTGCCCTTAGTAGGCACCATCTTTTTCTTGAACAGTCATATTTGGCAGTTAGTATCTAGTGCCAAAATGCACTACTATGTTTTAATCAATTAACAAACATTTATTAAATAACTAAAATATTGCAGACACTATATTAGGCACATCAGAGATTCTCCGATTACAACTTCTAACGGGGAAGTGGCTTTCCTTTCACCATGGGCACTGGGAACATAATGGGTTTGTAAAGTGCTTTAACAATTAATCAATGAGATTATTGCACCTTTCAAGGATAAAAAACATCTCATGTCTATAAGGAAATTTTTCTTCATTTATGATTTAGTTCAGAGTAGTAATATTTGAAAATTCTAACTATGGATCACAGGGAGAGAAGATAGCCAGTATAAACATACTCAAAGTTAGAAGAGGCCTATTTAACACTAAGGAGAATTAATGACCGAATTTTAGATTTAAAAGTTCACCTGTCCAATTCCCTTATTTTACAGCTTAGGAAGTTAGAACTTAGAAGTGCTCATGGTCATACAACTTGTCAGTTGAAGGGCCTAGACTAAAACCCTTGTCTCAGATCCAAGAGCAGTCCTCCTTTTTCCATTACTTATCTTTCTAGCTGGCTTGTCTTTCTCTTTAGTCATCAGTCAGTACCAATCCACAACTCTGTAACAGCTGGGGAATCACATCTTTGTAATAATCTTGTTTAACCTTCTTTTAATAGGAGTGGCTCATGTCAGGAAATGCTTGGGTTTAGACAGTTCCTTACCTCCTACATAAAGTGGGGAGTCGAAATTCAGAGTGGATTGCTTTGATAAGTTGGTAATGGTTTTGGGGCTTCCACCATCAACGGATAGTGACAGACTCTGACCCATTGCAATCAGTTCCACTATGTGAAAGTTTCCATCATTAATTGTCTCCACACTGCAATAGAAAAAAAAAAACACAGCATTTATTTTAGGTAGTTGATTTATTCCTGAACTTCTTTGATTATTTTTGTTTTTAAAATTTAAAAGGAAATTATAATAAGAACACCAATAAAGTCTATTTTTAAGGCAAAAATGACTAGTTAATAAAAAAGACATCTCAGATATATAATGAATCAGCATTCTAGTTCTTAATATAGATAGATTCATGCTTTCTTCCCACTGGAAAAGAGTAGAAATGAGTAAGGTTTATCACAGTTTTGCCAGATTTTCTTAATACCTATATAGCAAAGAAAGAATAAATTATGTGTTTGCTTTTAAAGATTTTGCTGGAATCTCATTTAGTAAATTACTGTTCCATTTGTACTGAATAGTATTCTCTTAAATAGTGCCTAATATAAAAATGGAAGAATTTATGTTTGATAAAGGTCCACTTCTTTTCAACTTCTGCAAATAAATCTCCGAACCATCATTTCTGAATTTTTTTCCACTGAGAATTCTTTCATAGGACTGTTACTTAAGACTTTTGTGTTCTGAGTCTTTTCCAAATGAAGATGATGATGAAAATAGCTAGTCCTTTAAAGTTTACAAAATGCTTTCCTCACAACAATCCTATGAGGTAGGAAGTACAAATAAGTGACGACAAAGGGAACATTATTCAATGGGGAAATGAAAATAAACATAGGCCAAAATACCTAAATACAAAATATTCTCATTATAATATTGTTACCCATTTTAATGATCATTATTTATGATTCCGATTCAGAAAAGCAGTAAGATAATGGATGGTAAGTTTCTTTTTTGTTCTATTAAAAGTTCAAGTAGTGAAGCTATTCAAGAATACATTAATCTTTCATAACAGAAAATGAAAGGATACAAAAAACATGGACTAATGGGATTTTGGAATAAAGAGAACAAATAGTTTCTCTTTGTATAACAGGAATATAATTAAACATTAAAAGGCAGTTTGGTGCAGTGGAAAGAACAATGGCTTTGGAATCATAAGACCTGAATTCAAATTCTACATCATTCACTATTACTTGAGTTACCTTGGAAAAGTCACTTAACTTCTATGCCCCTCAGTCTCTCATCTATAAAATGAGGGGGTTCAACTAAATAGCCTCTTAGCTTTCTTCCAGTTCTGAATTCTAGGTTCTAATAATAATAGAATAAGCATTTGGAAGAAATGTGTGAGGGAAAAAAAGCTACAAGAAGAAAATAACCAACTCCTTTGGGTACTGTCTGGAAGGAATTCACTCTCATTCTATCTCCATTCATTTAATTGTCATAAAAATAGCACTTAGCCTAAAAGACAAGACTGACAAGTCTGCAAAGTATTTGTGACTTTTGGTAAAATAATAGTTTATCCACCATCCATATTTGTGTAATTGTTTTAAAAATATTACCTCTTTTTTTTACATGCAACTTATATTTCTGAAGCTTGTAGCTTGTGGATTCACAATGGAAATTTATCTTGTTATTGACTCAAAAATTAGAAAATGTAAGACACAAAATAAGAAATGTGTTTCTGAAAATAAATTGCTTGAGTAAGGTTTTTAGGATCTCCCAAAGACTGATTTCTCATTTGGTGAATGGTTATTGCAGTAATAAAAAAAATAATCCTTGAAGTTTAAAAAAAACAATGACAAACAGTACTGAAATTGCAATAGGGTTCTTAATCTTTGGTATCACCAGATGTTTATGACACTTAGCTATTTTCTAATTGGGGAGCAAATAGTGTGTGATTTGAGAAGCATGCGTACTCATCTGTAAATGCCTGCATATTCAAGATTACAGCCAGGTTAGTTAGTTAGGCAATTGAACTTCCCTTCTTACATGGATTCCTTTATACTTTTTCTTGTTTGATGACAATTTAAAAAAATAATTACTGGAATTACTCATGAATGTTTTACTACTACAAATGTAATTACTGTAACACTTAACACTATTTAAAACACAGTGGGGGAAAATATAATGGACAGGGTTGAGGACTGTCTTCTAAATTAAATTGTAATGCTAGTCATTAGTGGCCTCAAGCAATACTGAGCAGCCAAATATTAATGCGAAGTGCTACTGTTAGGTGATTAAACATTTTTAATCTTTAATATTAATTTTAATATTTTAAATTTAATCAATTCATCTTAATTTCAATTAATAATTTTTTACTACTAAATAGTATTCTTTGGATATTTATTATAGTATAATTCATGTTCCTGTAGTATATTTAAGATGAAAAAAAGGCTTTCCTTCCAAAAGTCCTGTGAGGTAAACAATGTATTATAATCATCTCTTTATAGATGAGGAAAGTAAGGCTTAGAGGGAAGAAGAAGTCTGCCTCATCAATATAAAATAATTTATTAAACACTTTATATGTGCCTCATCAATATAAAATAATTTATTAAACACTTTATATATATATACATATATATATATACATATATATATGTATATAAAATAATTTATTAAACACTTTATATTAAACACTTTATATATATATATGAGTACAAGGAATAGTCCCTGCCCTCAAGGAGCTTACACTCTAATGGAGGAGATACCATATACATAACTAGGTCCATCCAAAATATATGCAGAGTAGAAGCAAGGTGATCTCTGAAGGGAAAATGCTAGCAGCTGAAGAGACTGAGAAAAGCTTCCTGCAGAAGTGATATGAGCTGAGATGTGGAGGAATCCAGGGAAACAGAATTAGAGGTGAGAAGGGACAGCACTGCACGCACGGGGGACAGTCTGTGCAAGGTGTAGAGATAAGAAGTGGTCCTGTGTAAGTATTGCAAACAGGCCAGTGTAGCTGGATCATCGGGTGAGTGAGGGGGAGTGAAGTTCAAGAAGACTAGAAAGGTCACCCAGCTGTTCAGCATCAGAACCAGGCTCTGAATTCATGCAAGTTGACAGCTGTCCAGTGTAGCACTCTGTCCACTACGAGCCATACATAAATAACTCAGCTGATCTAGTAGAAGGCAGACAGACATTGGCACCAACCTAAAGATTACATTTGAAGTATCATATAAGATCATAAAAAATTAGAGCTGAAGAAAAAATGGAGGCTCAGCACAGCTGATTGTTTCCTTCTCTATTCCCTTTTCCTAGCCTATCAATATTCTTCACTGAAAACTAGAGATGAATTTTGAGTGACACACAGGCGAGCAGCCTCAAGAACATCTTGCCCTTTCAGAGACCAAATGGGACATGATGCCTTCAGAGGAATGGTGACATCGAGCCTTTACTGTCATAGTGGTCACACCCAACTTCATAACAAGTTTCACAGATACGGTCTGTAAGCTAAACTTAACCATTAAGTGATAAGTCACTGTCATCAATGAGGTTCCTTTTCAGTGCCATCAATATTGTTCTCAATACAACACTTTCCCTCTGTATAGGATACATACATACATACATAGATGACAGCAAATAACTGGACAATAGATGTGTAGCCCTATGGGGTTGAAGCGATTAGCCTGAAGTCATGTTGGTCTTAACTAGTAGACTTGAGATTGAAATGCAGATATCTTGAATCCAAATTTACTAGTCTTTCTACTGTATGGCAAATTACAAAGTATTTGTTGGATGAACGAATGAATTAACAAGTTGAATAAGGTTGTTTATAAATAGTATCAAAAAAGCAACTTAGCCTGCAACAATCAGAAATGTCACCCTTTTTGAGCAAAATCATTGGGCCAACTATGAGTCTAAGCCAAAGTATCAATGAGAATGAGGCTCCAAAATCTCCAAAAAATTACAAATCAAAGGAAAATCACAGTGTGTGAAAAGGGTTATAGGTAATGCATTGATCTTTGATTCCAGAGAGGAGTCAATTACTTAATTATATTATCTCTGATGTGATATGACTGTGTGGGATATGTAGGGAAAAATATAGATATAACTCCATAAACATCAATATGTAAGTAATGGAAGGACCAGCCAATAAAAGCTCATGGAAATATGAGTGATGTGGTCTTCCTTATCTCAGCCCATGAGGAATCTTGGTGAGTATCCTTCTAGAAATGTGTAATGATGAATATTGAGACACCCATTGTCGGATTCAGTGCATGTGTGGATATTCACAAAGAGTTTCCATTTGGTTTACAATGCTGTGATTAATTTTGATTGGCTGCTGAACCAGAACTGAGAATATACACACAAACAGATGAAAGTTCTTTCTCTCTTTCAAGCGAGAGAGAAGAAATTACGTAAGCCTCCAGGTAAGGGAGCCCTTTTCACACCTGATCACCTGTGAATGAACATCACTTTTTATTTCTACTGTTTCTGTTATGTTTCTTCTTTTCTATCTTAGGTGAATGAGTATTAGAGATGGAACGGACCAGCCAATGATCTTGTAAGTTTCAAAAGATCCGATGACAAGAGTCATAATGGAGCCTGCTAGCAGCCAAAGTAGCTGAATCCTAGGCAGAACCCAACCCTAAGGAGTGATTTGCTTGATTCAGTCCCAGCAATGAATTTACCAGGGTACCAAGACACCTTGTTTTAAAAGCAAGAAAGTGACTCGTTTATTGTCTCCGTTGCACCTAGAAGAGAACTTGATGGGAAGAACATTTTTTTTGGCAACCACTTTAAGTCAGAGAGCCCACTCTACCTGGGGAGTAAGGTGGTAGAGGTCGTAATGCTCTTCATTTGGGAGGTTTTTTGTATGTTATGTCTTGCTATATCTTCTCAGTAAATATCCCTTGTAAAAGCTAATTAAGTGAGGTTAATTGATATTGAGGAGGTATCAACTGGTTATCAATAATATTGAAGATAATTGGTCAAAATGATTTTGGGCAGACTTAATTGGTGATTGACATTGGAGGGGCAGCTAGGTGGTACAGTGGATAGACTGCCAGGGCTGGAGTCAGGAAGACTCATCATTGTGAGTTCAAATCTGGCCTCAGTATACTCACCAAGATTCCTCATGGGCTGAGATAAGGAAGACCACATCACTCACGTTTCATGAGCAAAGGCTCATCTTTCCATTACTTACATATTGATGTTTATGGAGTTATGTCTCTATTTTTCCATTTGAGATACATACTACCTGTGTGACCCTAGGCAAGTCACTTAACCCTGCTTGCCTCAGTTTCCTCATCTATAAAATGTGCTGGGAAAGAAAATGGCAAACCACACCAAGTCCTTTGCCAAGAAAACCCCAACATGGTGTCACGAAGAGTCAGACATGACTGAAATGACTAAACAACAAACAACAATTGGAGAGACTTCTAAACTATAGCGTTAGAAAACTTCACAACACACTCAGTGTTACCCCTAGAATTCTGAGTGAGGGGAGAAGTAGTCTTGCTCTGTAGATTTACTTGCTGGTTTATATGTGGGAGAGTTACTCTGAAGACCATATGTACCACACAGAATTAGCTCCTGTACTTAATGGTGCTGATTACATGGTCGGGACTCAACACTCGTGGGTTAAGTGATTTATTGTCTGTGTTTAATGCTTACTCAATAATGACTACGAAGAATGGTCAGTCCCTGGAGCAAAATTTCATACTGAAAAGATCCAAGAATACTGTGCAGTGTATTTCAGAAAGGATATTATAAAACTGGCTACAGGAAACTACCATAGCACCTTATACCTCTTTGTAATAGGCTACTATAGCAAATACTAGGGAGACAGTAGAGGATGATAGAAATAATATTGGTCAAAGAGCCTGGAGACCTGTAATCCTAGCTCTGACTTTAGCTGCAGAAACTGGGGAACATTTCCTATTACCTTTATTTTCTATCTGTAAAATGAGGATGATACCTGACCTACCCCCCTCAAAAAGTTGTTGTGAGAATCAAATAAGACAATGTATACAAAAACACTTTGAAAAGTAATTGTTGCTATATATAATGCAAGCTATTATAATCACTACTAAGGCTATTCTGTATTCCTTTTAAAAAATCAATCATTCAGTAAGCATTTATTTAAAAGGCATAGCAGTGAGGTTCTAATAAAAATAATCTGTCAATAACCAAGGTCTTGTCTGAAACCTACAAATATCCACATGGAGTAGTACCTTAATTTGTAAACTGGTGTTGATTTTCTTCTTGTAGGGCAATAAACTCCAGAATAATTGCAAAGTTGTTAAAGCCAAGTTGAACGATTCTGGAAATCTTTCAAACAAACGGTTAAAGTCTAAGCCTGCATATTCTAGAACTTCATGAAAAGCACTGCCCCACTCATTTCTATTGGGCTATTAAGACAAGTGTGCTGGACTGGAAGATAGGAGACCCTGGTTCAAATCCACGTGATATCACTAAACTAGTGTGTGACCTTGAGCTAGTCACTCCCCCACTCTGGGTCCCAGTGGCCCCAACCAGCACACAAAGGGCTTGATTAGGGGATCTTTGAAGTTCCATTCATTAATAAAGTCCCAAGAGTCCATGAGTCTATGAAAAATGAGAAAATGACAAAAAAAGCTTAAAGACAACTTTTGGGCAATGCTACAAAAAGCTTTGAGGCACCTCTCAGGGTTTAAATAAAAAAAAAGGAGCAATTAAGAATATGTGATTGACCTTGGCCACTTGACAAATAGTGAAGTATCTGCAGTGAAATACATTGTTCTCCTTTATTTTTTAAGACAATGTCATGATTTGTGTGGGTGGCTATGGGTTAAAAGAACAAGTCAGAACCAAGAGTCCTTTCCATGCTGGGCATTTTGCGGAGGTTTCTTTCTTCCTTTTTTTAAAAAACGAAAACATGAGAAGCACTGGACAGTGTCCATCAGTCATTTGCATATGCAGCCTTGAAAATGAAAACTGTTAATTGGGAGTCTTAATTCTACTCAATAAAGGATGGCCTGGGGTAAATCAGCAAGGTGGCCCCCTATCCCATCTTTATATACCCACCAGCAATACAATGAAATCCTTTCAGATCATGATAGGAATTGACAAGCCCTCTTTTATTACTCCCTTGGGAATGATATGTTTGATGACTCACAAGAGTCTTGAGTGAACGAACCATTTTGTGCTGGGCCTTTACACTGAAAGCATAAATTGAGTTTATAACCATTATTATGTAATTTAACTTTACTGCACCTATCTATTACCTGAAACTTTATTTCTTCTATTTCTGGGCTATGTAATGGATGTATGAAAGCAAAGCAATTACTAAGCTATGCCTTGAGGGTTTGTTATTAGAAGAGGAGGGTTTTTGTTGTTGTTAAAAAAAATCAAGTCTTAAAAAAGAGAGAACAAGATCTTAACTTGAAAATATCTGGGTTTCTTTTTCTGCTGCACTTAGGCCAGGATACATTCTAATAAGGAAATGTTATATTTATTTTAATTGGGAATCTGAAGAGTTACCAATGGTTTAAGAAATAGAACAAGTTTATTAGGCTTGGCTTTATGAAAAATCAGGATTTTCCATTTAAATTTTAAAAAATTCTGAGAGAACAGTCTAATTTAAAAAGATTTTTGTGTGGGAAACAGAAGAAAAATTAAGTTGGACATACTATTTATCCTCTCTAGGCCTAATTTTGCTCATCTCTGTTCAAACACTTTCATGGATCTGCAATCTCTACCATCCCTCCAACAATGTAGACATGCCTCACCCATGCCTACCTACCTCTTGTGACTTTTGTTCACATTCTCCCAAAAGTTCACTTCAAAGGGTCCACCCAATGGGCTGACTATCAATAGAGCACATCACTTCCATGTCTCCATCCCCTACATGTTAAAGGGCTGGGAAGCCAAATGAAATTGTAAATGTGGTCATAGGCTATGTGCCTTTCAGAAATAGTTGTTTTTTTAAAATAAATTAAATGTTAACTTTATCTTTTAATATCAAATTTTTAAAAGCATATCAGTAAAAGACTACACATCCCAAAAAGAAATAAACAAAAATTTAAAATATGACTGTTGAATTTGAAGAGGTACAATATCACACCTAAAGGACAATCTATGCCATTTAAGTTATTGGTACTTCAGTGTGATAGGGCAGAGCCTCAAGGTAAATAGAATACTTTCTGAACTGGTTACCAGTAACTCACAGAGCTAAAGCACACCCTCGGAGGTAGCTCCTTAGGATCTTCAGAACTCAGCTAATTAATATGGCTTTGATCTTCAGACATCACATAGCACTTTGTTTTCCACTTCTCTAATTAGTTAAAAAGTGTATTACTGCATTTGTGTCAGCACCCTACTAGACTTATACCTCTATGAAGGGAGGGGTCTTGCCTTTAATAAATTTTGTATCTATCCCAGGGTTTAGCACAAGGCTCTGCACTCTGTAGGCACTTGATAAATATTTGGTCTCTACCTATGCTTCACTCCAGATACTACCAAATGCAAATGTTTTACAAGGACCATTGCTCATTTCCAGGTGATAAGGAAATTTGTGGTCCTTACTGACTAGTCAATAAATATTAATTAGGTGGCTACTATGTGCTAGACAGTGTGCTACCTTAGGGATACAAATAAAAAAAAAGACAGTTCTTGCCCTCAAGGAACTTACAATCTAATGACCTGTCTTCAGAAACTTAGATAATTGAGGATAGAACCCAGTCTACCTTACCCTTGAAATGATAGGATGTCATGTCAAGGACTGTCCCTATTTATGTGGATCGACTATCTTCTGCTATCTAATTGAAAAAGAATAATTAAATGTATGTACCAACTAAGTGTCCCCCCACCCCCAAATGATTAAAGAATAAGGATATTTTAGGTTGGAGATTCTTAACCTGGGATCTGTGGGCTTGTTTTATTTTGTAAATAATTTGATAACTATTTCAACATAACTGATTTTCTTTGTAATTCCTTTGTATTTCATCTTATACATTTAAAAGATTCTGAGAAGGGGGGTTGGTCCATATACAAAAAAAGGTTAAGAATTCCTGCCTTGGGTTCTTTTCCAAACATTTAAGTAACTTAGAAAACTAACTTATTTCAATTCAGTAAATATTAATTAAAGCATATATGTATATGCTTTAATAATAGTTCCTAATCCCAATTTACTTCACAGAATGTAAAAAGGTCATTTTTATTTTTAACTTCAATTAGCCTCTAGAGATCACAAATAGGTTCAGTTATTTGTTATAATTAATAACATACTTCTCTTAACTAATAAATAATTAATTTTTTCTCATTGTGCTTAACAATGAGTCAAACAATGAAAATGTCATGCATGTTATAAAATTATTATAAATTTAAAATACATATAAAGTATAAGATTATTCTTTGAAATATTAAAAAATTTTGATGAAAATTTAAAATGAATACATTAAAATTTAATTAATTAAAATGTAAAAGTATGCAGCTTTTCAATGGAAAATTATATTAATATGTTTTATTTAAAAAACATTAAAATCCATATAAACATTAATCAATTAATCAATAAGCATTAATTGAGTTCCTGCTAAGTGCCAGGGTACTGAGCTAAGTTCTAGGGCAACAAAGAAGGAAACAATTCTTTCTCTCAAGTAGCTCACCTCCAAATTCACCTAGTAAAACCTATAGCTAAACAGGAATCCCATTCACAATGTTCAACAAATGATTTTCCAGCCATCATTGTTGACCTTTAGTGAAAGGTAACTTATGAAACACCTTCCACTTTTGGATACCTCTCGTTATTAGGGCTGTTGTTATACCAACCAAAATCAGCCTTTATGACACTTCTCCTAATGCTCCTACTGCTGCCCTGTGAGGCTAAGAATAAGAAATTTAATCTCTCCTCCCCATGCCAGATCTTCAAATATTCCAAGATAGTTATCATGTTCTCCATGTCTTGTCTCTTCTCCAGGCTATATATCCTAAATTCCTTCCACTGCTTTTCATTTGTGATGGTTTCCAGTTCCCTAAATATCCTGGTGACCATATTTTGCATCACCAAACTCCAGCTTTTCTGGTATCCTTTCTAAAATGTGTGTCATCTCAAACTGAACAGAATACTCCTTTGCGATTTGACCAAGATAGAGTATGGTGGGACTAGCCCATCTCTTGTCACAGATACCATGATTCTGTTAATGCAATCAAAGATCACATGAGAGTTTTTGGTTATTATTCCACACTGTTAATGCATACTGGGTTGAATGTCCACTAAAATATTCAGGTCATTTTCACATGAACAGTTACATAGCAGTGTCTTTGTCATTCTTAACTTGCAGAGTTATTTTAAAAATGTTTCTGGAGGACTTTATATTTATCCCTGATCAATTTTATCTTATTAGATTTGGATCATGGTTTTAGTCTATGGGGATTTTTTTTGTATCTTGCTTCTGTCATGTGGTCTATTAGCTATCCCTCTAAACTCTGTGTCATCCATTCATCTGATAAGAACACCACCTTTCATTCCTCTGAATCACTGATAAAAATGTGACAGAAGTTGGCATTCATGTTATGCTTGAAACTTGAGCTAAGCCTGCTTAGTTTGAAGAGAAGGCTTAGCCTATGAAGCTTTAAGAAATACAGAATGAGGCCAAATAGGGTCAGAGGATGAAGAAAATTTTGGAAAAAAGGAAAAATTTACTTTTGACATCTTACCACTTACCATCTCTTCCTCCTAGGGTGTTTCCCTACAGCCTGCGCTGCCAGGTCTTTAATGTATAGTATTCTTAAAGGCCTAGTTCTTAGCTAGAGATCACTTGATTTCTACTAATGTGTTATTGATAAGGATATGAATTTTGCTAAGGAATTCTTGAAAATAGAAAATGAAAGGCTTTATGATCCAAAGGAATTTGTCTCTAATGGTGGGATTTTAGGTACAAGGAGAAAAGTTATAGAAACAAAAGTTGTGGGTCTGTGGCTATGCCAAGTGACTTTTAAATTATACCACATATCTTAGAGGAGCATCATAGTATAGTGGGTAGGGCACTTGGTTTTGTGTCAGGAAAATCTGGGCTCCAGTTCCACCTCAGATGCTAACTAGTTGTACAAACTTGGGCAAGTTCCTTAACCTCTTTGTGCCTCAGTTTCTTCACCTGCAAGATGAGAGTGTTGAACTAGGTAGCCTCTAAATCTTCAAGCCTATTATATTTATTACCTATATTGCATAATTAAACAGCCACCAATGCTATCAAGAGCAAAAGATTGGTATAGAATCAAAAAGTTAAACAAATGATTATTTTTGTGCAGAAGTACACTTTAATGCATACAGATGCATATGATGTATTGTCTTACTGACTTTGTCAATATCTGTTATAGTACTTATACAATATTTAATTGCATATTATGTGGGGACATTGTTGTTTTTCAGTCATTTAGTCATGTCTGACTCCTTATGATTCCATGGACCATAATAGCAGAGTCAGTCTCTTCTATCCTCAACTATCTTTTGAAATCTGTCCAAATTCATATTCATTGTTTCCATGATAGTATCTATCCAACTCACCCTCTGCTGACACCTTTTCCTTTTGCCTTCAATCTTTACCAACTTGGGATCTTTTCCAATGAGTCCTGTCTTTTCATTATATGGCCAAAGTATTTAAGCTTTAGCTTCAGTATTTGACCTTCCAGTGAACAGTCTGAATTAATTTCTTTAATTATTGGCTGATTTGATCTTGCTCTCCAAGGGACTCTCAGAAACCCTCTCCAGCATGATATTAGTATAGGTTTTTAAAATGTATTTCAGCTGATAATCATAAAATGTAAGTAAAACTGAACATATTATTACACAAAACTTACTATTGATAGTGAGTTTCTCTAAACGCACATATTCAAAGACCCTGAAGTAATTGCATTAAACCTATACGGTTTTAGAGAAATCCAAAGGCAATGTGAAAAAGCAGTTGGTCTAACCATCCACAGTAGAAAAAAAAGTGGACAGAATTGCACATTGTCTAGATTATGATAATAACAAATAGTTTGTAGGTTTAGTCCATTAACATTTGAATCTTGGACAAGTTGCAAAAATGGATAAACTAAGCACAATGGGAAATATTAGGCAAAATTACACTTGAGAAACTGTGCAGAACATTTAATGATCTAAAATTGCTTGCTGCTGCTAAAATCAATTTCTTTAATACAAGTATTCTCCTGGTAATACTATATTGCTATAAATCATGAAATACTATGAAGTTAGAAGAGTTAATGATTATAAATAACCAAAGGGCAAAGTGGCTACAAGAAGGGTGTACCATGTTACTCAAACATAATAGGTTGTATGAAAAAAACACCACATTCACATTTTTGAGACTACACAACCAGAAAACAAGGTGGACCAGTCATTTATCAATCATGAGGGGCAATAGATGGATAACCCAAGTAGCACACTAAGACTACAATTATACTAAAAGAGCAAGAAGAATGCCCCTGGAATTTAGAATAGGTTCTGGATAAACAAGTTTGGAGAATTTATGGGAAAATGTAGACAAGATGAAAAAATGGCTGCACTGATATCTGCATTAGCAGAAAAAGCCCCTATTACTAAGAAGATCATATATATATATCCACTGATATATAATGTTTGGAGTTACTGGTTGAATCGATAAAAACATTAATCCTTAAAAAATTGACATTATTCTTATATCTTCTAAATTCATATGTTGAGTCTTTTTGTCCTTTAAAATTCTGAAAAACTGGTATCTTTTGAGTTTACTAGGCAACGAACCTCTGAATGGAAGGGACCATGCTTCATACTTTGTCTCTCTCTCCCCTAAAACTATTCCACAGTCATTAAGACTATCTTTGAAGGGCATGGAGGGGTTGTAACCTATATGAGTGGAATGGAACAGTCATTTCAAGATCATAGAGCTATCCATGCATCAAAGTAAATGCCACATGATCATGGCCCCTCCTTTCCCAGAGCTCATAGCACAATATATTGCACTATGGAAGAGAAATGAAATAAAAATAGAAACTTCCAAATAAATAAATATATGGGAGGGGAGAGAGAGAGAGAGAGAGAGAGAGAGAGAGAGGGAGGGAGAGAGAGAGAGAGTTAGTTAGTTGACACAGCTGCCCTGTGTTGCAAGACAAAGCTTATATTTTCCAGGGTAGCAAATATAAACATAGGGCTATCTTATCATTCACCTCTTAAAACTGTCTGCTACTTCAGAGTAAATCTCTCTTTGCAAAATATATCTGAATTAAAATCAAAACTGATGGCATAAGCCAGGTGATAGTTAACCTGGGTCAGGATACTTTCAGGAAGGCTATGGTAGAAAACTCATAATTAAATGAACAGTATTTTAATCAATATTGAAATTTCATTTGAGCATGCTGAAGAAGCAGAATATTAAAGTAAAAATATATAGGTGGAATGTCTTAATAAAATTGGGCCAAAAACTTAAAGTCAGTAGCTATAGAATCAAGATCAACTGCCTACATGCCAATTGATTAGAATATGCTAGAATATTCTAGAACTATTATAGACACAAAGGCTGACTGTAATTTGAAACACCTCAACCCCATCTTGTAGCCTTTGAGGCTATGTGTTATTCAACTGAACACAAATGAATCTTTGACGTGTTTTCTTTCCATGTGACACAAACTATACTCTTGATTTGAGACTTTAATATAAAACATGTAGTTATAGGTGACAGAATTACTGGAAGTTCTTTAGACTGATAGAATAACCTTCAGACTCTTCCCTTTTAAGCGAGGATCCTTAACTGGTAAGAGAGAATCAACACCAATCAATAATTCTCCTAGCTACATAACTGATAATTAATACATATATATATATATGTATACATATACATACACACACACATACACACACACATATATGTATATATGTATACATATATATATATATCTAATACATTTAGCTAGATTTAAAGGTAGTTTGGAGTGACTCATTTCCCTTATTTCAACAATGCTTCACATATATATGTAAATTTATATATATAATATTTAAATTAACTTCTATAGGTCTAGGGGCTATTCTCATTTATCATTGCTTGCCTCTGTTATTTGACTTAAAGAATAGCCACAGTAACAAAATTATGACTCTGCTGATGTTAGTTTGCAATGGATACCTAAGGTGGGCAATGCTATAGTCATATTTGTTGACTGATGAATTAAAAAAAGCTAGCCAAAATAGATGATATATGAGATGTACAAGTGGTAGAAAAGTCTCTGGCCTTAGTTCACCCCACAGTGGCAACGGACATGTAAAATACATGTTAAAGGAGCTCTGGATTAAACTCCACATCCTGACATCTGTTATCTATAAACCAAGTCTGGAAGTATTCTGGGGCTTATTTCAATATGGACCCATGTTGTCTGAAGAGCAGCCTAACTAAGATCAGTGAAATTTATCCCCAGGTTGACCATAAGTTAATGAACTTAATTTTTCTCATCTAGAGAACTCTCAAAAAACAAATTTCTAGATATGGATGATTTGTAATTTGGCTGCTGTACCTACAACAGCAAAATCATGAATCCTTGAAATATTGAAGAATTAGGTACTATCAAACTTTGTTCTTAATATGCTGTCATTATGCAAGGTGATCATATTTCCCAGTCTTCTATTATTGTTCTTTGGATGAAAAAAAGATGTGTTAATCTAAAATAGATTTAGGGACTTAAATATATTGGATAATAATATTTGACAGTACTATATAGAAAAATGGATTATTAGAAGCAATATCTCACTTTTTGGAGGTACATTAACTCTTTGAGTACTTTATTTATATACAATTTAGCATCTGCTTGAATCTTATTCATTGGGTACAAATGGCAACCATTTGCCATTGGGATAGTTATGAGATACTATTCAAGTCTCTGAAATATAGCCCTAGACAATTAATGTTATTAAGTTGAATATCTCTACTTTATTCCTTTAGATAAAATGAGATTACTTTATTTGGAAATTGGTTTAGAGAAATTAAGTAACTTGTCCAAAACAATTAGCAGAACTGGTGTTTTAGTTATGTGGAAACTCAAATAAGTTATCCTAACTCCTCATGTCATTCAAAGAACCCAAATCCATATTTAATTTTAAAACTATAGCAAGCAGAATATAGAACATATATCCTACTAATATCATACTTCTTACATGTTGAATTTTCCCATATCAAACTTCCATATTCAACTACTGGCTTCAGTTGTATTATTAGATGACATTAAGCAAGAATTTTAATCAAATTATTCCTTTCTCACCCATTAGAGATATGGGAAGCCAATTTTTTTTTAATAAACATTTTTTCATCTCTACTACTACTTTATGGGCCTTCACCTGTAAATGGCAGATGCCGGATAAGATCCTGTGTCGTAGCTGGCCCGCACACGCCCACGATACAGCTCCACTGCTATATGATCTTTGTCACCTTTATACAGAAGAATTCCACTGTCCTCATCTGTGGCAATCTAATAAAAAAGTAATCACTGAATTATAAGGAAAAAAGTAGTCATACTAACACAATGTTTCATTTCAAACACAGTGGGAAGACTATGTCAATTTAAAGTCTATTTTCTTAAAATAATGAGGAAATTTGTATACATGCCATAATTATCTACTATAATAGGAAAAGAAATTCTAGCCTCTGCTTTACAGTGAAGTAGGGAAACAGTAAACAATTTTAAAACAAGTAAACAAGTAGATAAAATGGTGGTGGGAGAGGCATGAGTTCAATTAGTCAAATAATGATAAAATTTTCCAAGCTATTTCATCTGTTTTTTTTAAATGCATGTTTGCAAAGATGCTTATAGACCTATGTAACCCTGGACAAATTACTTAACTTTCTTAGGCCTCAGTTTCCTCATCTGTGGTCTTGTATCAAATGACTACTGAGGGTCTTCCTAGTTCTAGCTATGATCCTATATTTTATATTTCATTGACAATCTATAAGAGCTATTATTACAAAATGATGAGGCTGGTTTTAATAAGTTACCCTTAAACAAAATTAATCTCATTACTTTAGAATCACATCATGTAAGTGACAACTTAAAAATCTTTGTTTTTTCATTCCCTTTGGATCTCAGAAACGACACTAAAGCCTACTTATGATTGTGAGCTCTGTGGCCTCTTGAGTTTTTTCCACCTTGAGCCAACATAAGAAATGTTGGGCAATGGCAGAAAAGTTATAGTCTATTCAAAGAAACTGGATCCATTGAACCCATCCTTGGGTTCATTGTGGCCCACTGTCACTAACTGTTCCTTCTTTAACCACCTCAAAAGCTATGTACTTATACACACACACACACACACACACACATACGCACGCACACATGCACACATGTATATGTGAAGAATAATTTTCCCACATAGCCAAGCTGTATTCCATTACAAGGATGGACCAAAGTGGGTATTTCTTTTTCCTTCTCTCAAACTAGAATGACACATAAGGAAATATTATGTATCCTCTTTTATGTATTTAAAAATGATAAAGGTCAAGAAATATTGTTCACAAGTTGGTGTGAACATGAAACACAAAACAAAAAATGTTTCTCATTTTCTGGTATCCTCAGAGATTTATCAATGACAGCTATTTGTTGAATGAATAAATGAATGGATGAATTTGAACACTGCCTACTCCTTTTCTGCACATGAAGAGAATTTGGGATCATTATGTAATCACTGTTTCTGAAATATAAAAGTGGCAAAAAGTGGGGTGGAATTATACACATTTTTAATGAAGTTTACCTTCTGGCTAGGAGAATAATTACAACTTCTTAGCATTCATTTTCCCTGATGCAATATTTTTATTAAGTAACTACCAATGTGCTAGGTACTATGGTTGGCCTGAGTGGAATGACCACAGATATTTACTGAGCACCTTCTGTGTATAAAGCACTCTGCTAATGGTGGAGGAGATAGAAGCTTGGGAAAAGACATGGGCTCTGCCCTCAATGACCTTACAGTGTAGTACAAATTATTATGTGCAGATTATTGTCCCAGGTGCTACACATACGACAATAATGAAAAACAGCCCCCGTCTTTAAGTGTTTTTTTTTTTTACTTTCTATGGATAGTGATAGAACAGGTGAGTGACATAGTCTGTAAACAGAGAAGTAAATACAAAGTGATTTGCAAAGGGAGAAAACATTAACAAATTGGCTGGGGTTCTTTTTTTGTCATGGACCTCTTTTACAATCTGGTAAAGCATGTGGACCCTTTCTCAGAACGATCTTTTTAAATGCATAAAATAAAAAACATAGTATTATATAGAAAAAATATATTAAAATAACAATGTAAATTTGTTTTTTTTTCCAAGTTCACTAATCCTGTGGAACCCACTGAACTAGTGGGGCCTGGAATGGCTTCAAGTAGGATGTGACACCTGAGCTGTCACTTTAAAAAGGTCCAGGAATTCTGAGAAACAAAAGTCAGGAGGAAGTGCAAGGGACCCTCAAGATTAAAAGAACCTTTGAGTTTTGGATTTTGATAACAGTTGAATCAGAATTTTGAAATTATATGGCTGTCTTCAGATATGACTAAGTCTATAATAATAAAACCAACAATTTCCAAGAAACAGAACTAAAAAAAACCTTACCTTTTCTGTTCTGCATTTTATCATTAGGTCAATTAATTAACAGAATTACATAATTTCTGTTTAATTTTAAATACATATGTTTTGGGAAGGAAAATTATTGAAGCTTTTCACGTCTGAATCTTGTCTTAACTTTCTCCCATTGCTTTAAGGCTCCATAAAGCCAAGTACTCCTCATTGGCAGCTTTTATCATCTTTTTTCTTTTTCAGAAAAGTATGATCTATAACTACCTCCAATGTCTGCCTTTACAAACAGAAAACAAAACAAAAACAACACAAGCTTTGGCTTGAGATCAGGCATCTTACCTGTAGAGTGATGTTTGTCTGAGGTTGAACCTTGGCTGAAGGTATTTGAAGATAAGATTCCTTGTTGACAAAATTGACACTGACCAACTTTTCACACTTTTCACCTTGGTAGCCAGACAAACACTGACATATTGGCTCATTTATCTTTATGATGCACTGGGCTCCATTCTGACACTCAAAGTTATCGCAAGGGCTGGTGCGTGGTAGAACCATTGGTGGAGAAAACTCACAAAATAAGCCACTACGTTTCAAACAAAGAAAACAATATTTTACTTCCTTACTAGTCTGGAATGAATGAAAAAGAGGTTGAGTTTAAAACCCCATTTCTAATTCTTTTCCTACCTGTAACCTTCAGGGCAGATGCAAGTGTAGCCATTCACTGCATCTGTACAATGGGCTCCATTCTTACACTTGTTATCCTGGCAGTCATCATAGTCGATATCACAGTGCTCACCTACATATCCAGGAGTGCAATCACATCTGTTTTGGTAATAAATAGGTGGGGTGAATCTCTATCAAGCTCAAACAAATTAAATGTTACTTAGAAATGAGATGGTACCATCTTTAATTAATTGATCACAATAGCCCTGAAAGGAGACCCTCCCCAATCCCACCCCTAAAGCCTTATCTGCAAAATCATCCTTTCTCTGGAATAGAGTAAATTCTTTGAGGAAAGGGTCTATTTAATTTTTTTCTCTTTTATCTCCAGCCCACCCCAATGCCTGGAATGCTGTGGGTGCTTAATAAATGTTTGTTGATTTGCATTATTGCTTATTTACTGTCTTTTCTCGTATTTCACACAGCTTAAATTTATGTAGTGCTTTTCAGAAGTTATTTAAAATTATGTAGCACTTTCCTCACAACTGAAGTCAGTAACACAAGCATTGTTCTTCTTGTTGAGTCGTTTCCATCATGTTTGACTCTCTGTGACCCAATTTGGGATTTTCTTGGCACAGATACTAGTGATTTGCCATTTCCTTTTCCAGCTCATTTCACAGATGAGGAAAGTGAGGCAAATAGGGTTAAGTGACTTGCCCAGGGCACACAGCTGGTAACTGTCTGAGACTGCATTTAAACTCAGGTCCTCCTGACTCCAGGGCTGGCAGTCTATTCACAGAACCACCTAGCTGCCTAATAGCCAAGAAATATTATCCATACTTTACACATAAGGAAACTGAGATTTAGAAAATCAAGGAAACCTGCCCAAGGGACATATAACAAGTAAAAAAGGCAGGGCTCGAAGTGAGATCTTCTGAATCCTAATCTATCAGTCTTCCTAAGCAAGGGCATACCATCTTACTTTTCTGTTTGTATCCCTATCATTTAATATAGTACTTTGCACACAGTAAGTACTTAATAAATGCTTTATCCATTCATTCCTTTCTTCCACTATGTCATGCTGGCTCTCCTACTTACTAATGTCAGTGTGATATTGACTCAGCTAATGATAATACATATCAACAATTTAAGAAAAATGACCCATCACAAGGATCATGACTGGCCTTTTTTCACTTCTATTCCATTTTTTCTTGTGCTTGAAGCATGATATTTTTCAAGCTCTGCTTCTTTTCCTTGAGTTTAGTATATATGGTAGTGATAATTTAAAAACCTGATTTCCAATATTTGCTTACTATGTTTTATTTCCCAGGATAGGTTGGAGACACTTGTAAATGCTGTGAGGTTAAGATTGGACTTAAATATATTAACTTTTAAAGAAATTAATTTATAATTCACTCCATGTTTAAATGTTGATGAAGATGATGCTCTGGGTTAGCCAATCTCTCTGGGGCCATTCCAGTTCATTAATCTGTAATTAGGATTATTATTATCTGTCCTTCTAGGTCCTAGTAGTTTGTACTTTAAATGAGGCTTTGACACAGCATCACATACTTCTGGAATACATCTTAATGATTATCATCATTCCTGTTTCAAATTCATGCCCCTTTTAATGCTTCAGCATCCTTGGCTACCTTCAAATGAGGTTATTTGGGGCAGTCTGGTACAGTGCAGGCAATGCTGGCTTTGGAGTCTGTTTGCAAATCTGAGCCTTGCTACTTCTTGTGTTCCCTAGGACAAGTCACTTAACTGCTTTATCTCTAAAACGAGGAGTCAGACTAGATGGTATTTAAAGGCCCTTCTCACTCTAAATTTATGATTCTATAAGTCAGTTAGACCATTATCTTAATCACAAAGCTCTAACTCCGAATTCAAATTCTAGATTAGCAAAATACCTGAAGGATGGGGGAGTAATTGCAGGGACTTGCCTGAGCTCTCCCAACTTCCTTTCCAAACATTAAAATAATGTCTCAAAACAAATTCTGGAGCATCAGAATCAATAAAGGAACTGTGTAAAACAATTTCCCAGCCCAAGACAACTTAAAAGGTTGGCAGGCAAAGTCTGTATCACTCAGGCGGGACTGGAGTGCAGTCCAACACTCCCAGGGATGCCAGTAGCAGCCCTGGGGGAGGTGTCAGCCCACAGAGAGTAGGGGGGTTGGACAATTGGTCAAAAGGAGACTATAGGGGACCATTTGCCAGTACTGGGTGAAAGATTCTGTTGTGTTACCTATACAGAGTTTATGGTTGCAATCCCAAGGTAAGAAGGAACACTAGCACATTAGAATTTGCAGCTGGCCATAGGGAATTGGGGCCCTGGTCACAGTTCCAAGGTGGAAAGGAATGCTTGTGATCACTCACAGACAAGAATACAGGCTAGAAAAACAGTAACCACACCTTTCCTTAGATGATGCCATCTTGGAAGGACTAAAAACTTATAGATCCCCATAACTGGTTCTGAAAACAGCAGCACAAAAAATATGGAGCAGAATTCAACTTCAACATATAATTAAATGTCAATAATAAACTGGACTGACCATAGAAAGTTACTATGGTGACAGGGAAGGTTGAAACATAAACTCAGAAGAAGACAAAAAAAGTCAAAACAGCTACATCCAAAACCTCAAAGAAAAAATGTGAATTGGTCTCAAGCCCCAACAGAATTCCTGGAAGAGCTCAAAAAGAATTTTAAAAATCAAATAAGAAAAATAGAGGAAAATGAGGAAAAGAAATGAGAGTGATAGAAGATAATCATGAAAAAAAGCTTGGTATAAGTGACAAAGAAAAAATACTGAAGAAATAATACCTTAAAAACCAGAATAGGCAAAATGATAAAAAGAGGTACAAAAATCCACTGAAGAGAGCTCACTAGACAGAAGAATTGGCCAAATGGAAAAGGAGGTACAAAAGCTCACTGAAGAAAATCATTCCTTAAAAATTAGAATTGGGCAAATGGACCCTAATGACTCCACGAGACATCAAGAAACAATAAAAATCAAAATAATGAAAAATAGAAGAAAATATGAAATATCTTATTGAAAAAACAACTGACCTAGGAAACAGATAGAAGAGAGATAATTTAAGAATATTGGACCACCTGAAAGAAATGATCAAAAAATGAGCCTGGAAATCATATTTCAAGAAAGTATCAAGGAAAACTTCCCTGATATCATAGCACCAGAGGGTAAAATAGAAATGGAAAGAATCCACCAATCGCCTCCCAAAAGAGATCCAGAAGCAAAACTCCCTGGAATATTATAGCCGAATTCCAGAGCCCTCAGGTCAAAGAGAAAATACTATAAGCAGCCAGAAACGAACAATTCAAATATCATGGAGCCCCTCTCAGGATAACACAAGATTTAACAGCTTCTATGTTAAAGGATCAGAGTACTTGGAACATGGTATTCTGGAGGGCAAAAGGAGCTAGGATTACAAACAAAAATAACCTACCGAGCAAAATTGAGTACAATCCTTCATGGGAAAAATGGATATTTAATGACATAGAAGACTTTCAAGTGAAAAGACCAGAACTGAAAAGAAAATCTGACTTTCAAATACAAGACTCAAGAGAAGCAGAACAAGGTAAACAGAAAAGAGAAATCATAAGGGATTCAATAAGGTTAAATTGTTTATATTCCTGCATGAGAAGATGATCCTTTTAACTTCTAAGAATTTTCTCATTATTGGGACAGTTAGGAGTATACATAGACAGAGGGGATGGGTGTGAGTTGATTATGAAGGGATGGTAGTTAGAAGGCGTATACAGACAGAGGGCATGGGTGGGAGTTGATTATGAGAGGATGATATCTAAAAAAAAAATCCCCAATTAATAAATGGTAAAAGGATACGAACAGTCAGTTTTCAGACAAAGAAACCAAAGCTATCTAAAGTCATATAAAAATGCTCTAAATCACTATTGATTAGAAAATTAAATAAATTAATTAAAATTTATAAATTTTAATTTATAAATTAATATAAATTAATAAAATTAATAAAAATTAGCAAATTAAAACAATTCTAAGTACCACCTCACCCTTATCATATTGGCTAATATGACAAAAAAGGAAAATGACAAATGTTGGAGGGGTTGTGGGAAAATTGGGATACTAAAACACTATTGGTGGAATTGTGAACTGATCCAACCATTCTGGAGAGCAATTTAGAATGATGCTCAGAGGGCTATAAAAGTGTGCATACCCTTTGACCTAGCAATGCCACACTCCTAGGTCTGTATCCCAAAGAGATTAAAAAAAGGAAAAGGTCCCATATGTATAAAAATATCAATAGCAGCTCTTTTTGTGGTGCCAAAGAATTGGCAATTGAGGGGATGCCCATCAATTTGAGAATGGCTGAACAACTTGTGCTATGTGATTGTGATAGAACCCAACTGTGCTATAAGAAATGATGAACAGGATGCTTTCAGAAAAACCTGGGAAGAGTTATATGAACTGATGCAAAGTGAAGTGAGCAGAACCAGGAGAATACAGTAGTACTGTATGATGATCTATTGTGAATGACAGCTATTTTCAGCAATACAATGATACAAAATAATTTTGAAGGACTCAGGATGAAAAGCACTATCCATCTCCAGAGAAAGAAATAATGGAGACTGATTGCATATTGAAGTTTACTTTTTTAAACTTTATTTTTCTTGGTTTTTGTTTTTTTTTGAGAGGGTCTGTATTTTCTTTTACAACATGAACATGCAAGAAATGTTTTGCATGATAGCACATGTATAACCTATATCAAACTGCTTGCCTTCTCAATGAGGAGGGAGGGGAGAAAAGGAAGGAAGGATGGAATTTGGAACTCAAAATTTAAAAAAAAGTTAAAGATTGTTTTTTCCATGTACTTGGAAAAAACAACATATTTAATTAAAAAAGTAAATAGCTGAAAGTCAACGAATACAGACAATGGTGGGGCACGTAGTTGAAAGCAGTCAGGTGTAATGCAACTGACTTTGAGTTTTGAATACCATAGAAAACAAATCATTTGGCTAACAATGATGGCATTATGGTAAGTTTTTGTCTTGCTATGAGTATATGTGTGTGTGCATGTGTTTTAATCATCACAAAAGCTAAGTAAACAATTTGATTGAAGTAAGATGGTCACTTAAGTGCTACTATCCATTCTCAACTAGATGGGCAGGCATGAGTCAGAGATCTTCTATCAGTGTTAATGGGAGTTGTGTAGCTGAAGCTGCTAAACGTTAAGATGAGGAAAAACTTTGAATTATTTATCTGGAAAAAAAATCATACGAGAACCATACGTACAGTGCAGAAGCTAAGAGCTGATTTTGTATTCTCTTCTATACAATTTTTTTTCAAAGTCCATTACAACTTGAAATCATTTTGAGAGAACCAATATCTCTCTCAACCTTTTACTCACTAAAATGGATTTTACAACACAATGTATAAATTTAAATAAAAGACTCCTAACGCCAGGAATGTCAAAATATATATCATATGCTCTCAAGTCACTTCTGTGACAAAGAATGATGACTAAGAAAAGAAAACCAAAAATCTAAACTACACGATTAAGAAGCTAAAAAGCTGACTAAGTGAGATGCATGCTTCAAAGTACTGTGGATGGCACTCTGGTATAAAAATATCAAAGAGCAATATAAAAGATTTATGAGATAGGTAATAAAGCAAGAAGGGTCAAAATCAGCTCTATTGGTATAGTGCAGTTAAAAATGAACTACCAGTGCAGCTCAGAACTACAGAGCATAAGAGCTCAGCCTTAGACTTCCTTGAATAAAACCCTCTCAATAAGAGGATGAGAAAAGTGAGCCTTAGGAAGGTGAATCAGGAAGGTCATACAGCTACTTAGCTAGCTAACAGCTCATTAAGCAGCTGATAGAACAATAGTCATAGATTACCAGAGCTGGAAGTGAATTTGGAGGCCACTGAGTTCAATCAACTTCCTCCTTTTACAGCTAAGAAATGGAGGCTCAGAGAGAAGGGAAGTGATATGGCCAAATTCACAGAGAAGAGGCGTTAGAGATGAGAATCAAAGTCGTGCCTCTACTCCCTAGTTCACTGTTCTCTCCGCCATACCATGCTGCATTAAAGAAAGGCAGTGAGCATCCTAATTAATGGAGACAGCAGAAACAGAAGCTGGAGCCTAGGGGTGGGTCAAATATATGTCAGAAAGACTATCTTTAGCAACTTCAAATCTGTTTTGTTGGTGTCTCTTGACTTCTATTTCCTTTATCTCTTCCCAAAGAACATATGTCACTGACATATGCAAGGAGGCTAGTGAAAGCCAACACTTTGCCTTATTAACTTGTTTTTAGCCAAACTAGCTACAGAAATAAAACCAGTGTTCCCACATTACTGATAGAAATAGCAGGTTTTCCAAATCTGCTAATTCATGGCTTAGTAATAACTACTTTGTAACTTATGCATCTTAATTGATGGTAATAAGGGAGTTATTTAATTGTGGATTAGTCTTTCAGAAGATGAACTTCTTTATTTTCAAATGATTTCCAATGAGTCTTACTAATAACCTATCTTGTAATTACAGCTTAAAAAGCACTGCGGTAATCCTGCTCTAATGTTAATTGCAGTGAAGTCTGTAGAAGAAACAACCTCTGTTTGAAGACCACCTGCTTCCATGGCTTACTCTTCTGAGAAATGATTATATTCTTTATATGCATGACACATTCTGAGGCCAGACTTTAATGACCACCTGTGGTATACAACCATGGAGTTCACAAAGGCTCTAGGGGAAAAATGATCTCCCCAGGAAGGAATTTTCTCAAAATGTAGTGCATTTTTTTCAAATTCAGAAATAAAACCATTAATAAGCTTGTTTACCCTTAAGCAGGGATGTGATCTGAACCCAAAAGATAAACCAAAATATATAATGAAGCACACCCCAAATTATTTTATCACAGCAAACAAACAAAAAACAACTAAAAACATCCACAGAAATGTCATACACCAGAAAAGAATGTGCAGCTTTCTAAAATGACCAAACTGGTACATAAAACGAGTTTCCGACACAAACCTGATGGAACCAGAGCTTTATTTACTAAAGGCAATGTAGTCTGGGGAGAGAGTATTATCTTTGAACTTAGAGGACCTACCATTTACTAGCTGTGTGACTCTGGGGAAGCCCCTCATCTGGTATATTAACAAGTTGGATGAGCTCAAGGGTTCTTTTCCTCTTTTTTTTAAATAGGTGCTTAATAAATACTTGTTGACTTTTTTGTATCATGAACATCTTTGCAAGTCTGGTGAAATTGATGGACTTCTTCTCATGGCAATATTTTAAGTGCATAAAATAAATAAATATAGGGTTAAACAGAAAATCAATTACACTGAAATAAAGTGGTCACAGTATTAAAAGGGGCTCTTCATTCGGGGCATGATTCATAGACACAAGCCTGTGAATAAAACCCCTTTCCTAGATGATGTCTATGGTGTCTTCTAACTCTGACATTCTTTAATTCCTTATTCCTGTAAGAGATAGAGCTGCTTTTCCCTCCCCTGAAATGCCTTCCTTTCCACTTTTTCACCAATTAAATCCAAATCCTACATTTTGTTCAAAACCCGACTCAAGTACCATCTTCCCCATGAAGTCTTTCACGATTACTCTCCCCCAACCACCCTATGACATTTATAAGATATACCCCATAATCTAGAAAAGTGTGTGAAAGCATTTAGAAAAACCCTGAAGTGGTATATCAATGCGAGGAAATGGGATATGTACTCACTGCCTTTTTTTAAAACTTTACAATGTTGGGCAGTAGATAAAGCCTGGAACATTGAGTCAGGAGACATGTTAGAATCCCAGCTTTGGCCCCTATCAGCTGTATTAACTTAGCAAGTCATAAAATGTCTTAGAGGCTCAGTTCTGTTATCTAGAAAGTGCAAATATCTACAAATATATTCCTTATCTGACAGGAGTCTTATGAAGAAAGTACTGTGTTAAGTTCTCTATAGATGTGAACCATTATTATTTCCTAGGTGGTTCATGTGTGGCATATCTCACCTCACTAGGGAAAGTGTAAGCTACTTGAAGAGAGGTTGTGTTGCTTTCTTTTTGTATCTCCAGACCACTTAGTACACAGTAAGAGCCACTCAAAGGACACTAGGGACTAGTGGAAAAATCAGTCAATTATGGGTCAGAACTAGTTCTGGATCTGTCAGTCATTCAGTTACATTTAGTTCCACAAACATTGAGTTTCTATCATGTTGAAGGCACTGTGCTAGAAGAAGGGAATACAAAGATAAATATGACGCATACTCTGTTCTCAGGCACCTTAAAGTCCCCTAGGGGACGTAGGGAGGCGATACATGTAGAAATAAGCACAATAAAAGAGAAGGTGATAGAAACACAGAGAAGCTGTAGTCTAAGTATTGTTCTATGAGAAATATAAGATGGTAGAAATTACTTTCACCTGAAGGGGGAGAATTAAGGGAAGACTACATGAAGAAGGATCTTGAAAGAAGGGGAAAACATCAATAAATGGAGCTCAGAGGAGGGGAGTTCATTCCAGGTATGGAGGCAGTAGGAATAAAGGCACAGAATGGGAAAGTAAGGACAGGAATAAATGGTAATTCAATTTAGCTGGAGTTAGGGTTTGATTTTAGAGGGCCTTAAATATCAGGGTACTGGCGGGCAACATGGAGCCACTGAAAGCTTTTGAGTGAGAAGTGATGTTGTTGGAGCAGTGCTTTGGGAAGACTATTCATGGGGCATTTTGAAGGATGGTTTAGAGAAGGAATACAACAGAAGGAGAAAGACCAGTTAGTAGGTTATATGTCTTAGACAAGGCACTTAATTTTTCTGGGTCTCAGTTTCTTCAAACTTAAAGAGACTGGACTAAATGGTCTCTAAGGTGTTCTTTCTAAGTAGGTTTTTCCCCCATATGCCCAAAAGGCTTTCACAGAGATTGCTGCTCACAGAAATGGAACTCTTCTTTTATTACTTTTCTTCTCCAGTGCTAAGAAGTGGTTGTGTTGTTCAATGTTGCATATGCTGCTAAGAATGCCATTGAGACCAGTGAGCAAAGGCCTTATTTATTCTGAGTGAAAGCATCTGAAGAGAATCCTTTAAGGAAGAAAATCTCTAGAGGCTACAAGATCATCTAGAAGTGAAATATGAAAATGTTTCCACCTACTTGTATCCCTTTGGTGTCAGGATGCACTTTGAGTCATGTTGGCAGGGGTTAAGGTCCTGGGCACAAAAATCGAGTTTCTCCTCACACAACTCACCTGCAAACAGCAAACAGCATTAGTTCAGTGGGGAGGTTGCTATGAAAAGAAAATGAAGTTTCAACAGCTTCCCTCTGTCAGCAAAATAATTCAAGTTGGCCAAAAGGTGACCTTTTTTATAACTAACTCAGATGGAATTAGGACATTTGTTATTTTCTGTCTTTTTAACTTTTTTTCCACTAGAAAAGAGTGACTCAGAATTACATCACACTTTCATAGGTCTCCTCAGGTGATGAGATAAATTGCTGGCTGAGAGCATTCTGACAATATAGAACCTTTAGAATAATATAAAAAATTCTAAACAGTGATGTTTCCAACTCACTCATCCAAATCAACAGGAATTGCATGTGCGAAAGGAGGGTCAAATTAGATAAAAATCATGCATCATCATACGCGCTCCAAGAAACTCATGAACAAACCTATAATTTAATAAGTGCAAGCATTTTATATCATTTGGTAGCTCAGATATGCACATCCATCTGGACTATTTATATTTACTGTCACATTTATGCATCTCTTAGAAAGATCCCTACAGTATAAGTAATAACATGAATTCATTTTCTTGATCTAAGACTACTTATTCTGACTTTTTATAATATCATTTCCATGGAAAGTGGGACTTTTCAGCTCCTCTTATAATCTATCAAGTCAACTAGAAAGGTACAAACTACCTTAGGATCAAGTCTTGTACTACCTCACTTCTTGACTGTGTGTGGACTTCAGAGCATGTATATATTCCGTGATTGTTTCTTGGTCCACTTACTATATGGTGAGGAAAGGCTTTTCAGTTGATCAATTGAGATATCACTTCTATAGCTATATAAATGCTAGTTATTTTTACATCTAAATTAATTTCTGATTGGTTCTTATGTAACTAATGAACCTCAAAATGGCTTGATCAAATAGACCATTGGTCATTTCCCCGAGAGTGACATGTGCCTTCATTTACTGAGAGAACTGGGGATTGAACATCAATTACATCGATAATTAACTATATTCAGTGCTTTAAATGGAATTCCTTTGTAAGAAATGTGCATTTTAAAAATAAACATGTTAGTAGGAAGATGTAGTTCTACTGATTCTCTATTGCTCACTAGATCAAGTCTGAACAATTTAGAATGGCATTCAAAGCTCCTCCTCATTTGCTAAGAATCATCATGGCAGAATGGATTGAGCTCTGCCCTCAAAGCCAAGATCATCTAGGTTCAAGTCCCAACTCTAATACAACTTGTCTGTCTCGCCCGGGGCAAGTCACTTAATATTTCAATGGCCTAAGCAACTCTTGAAGACCAGCTAAGGTGCAGAGATGGAAACAACTTCCTTACCTGGGGATTTCCTATCAGTGAAAGTACAGATACTGTCCCTATCCCCTACTTTTGCAGCATTTATATCCCATTACTTCTGAATATATGCTTCATGCTGCAGTGAAACTGAACTAGCCACCACTCATATATAAATACCAAGCTTTCTGGTCTCTGTACCTTTTTAAATATACCACCTAGGATGTTCTCCTCCTCCCCCAATCTATTCTTCATGATTTGATTCAACTGGCATCTTTTCCATAAATCTTCCACAACCTCTATTTTGCATAGTTTATGCTTTTACCTTCTTTATTTAATAACGGTTAATTGTGTCTTATTCTGTCCCTATTTGGTTATGGGAACATGCCTTGTTGATTTATGTATTCTCCCCCTCCCAATCCCTGGAACATTGTTTTGTAGAAAGTAGATATTTTACGTTGTTGTTGTTTGTCCTTCGTTCTTGAGGAGGACCATGACATCAAGAAGGTGATGCCATGACTTGCAAATGAATTGGATTAAGTGAGGGAAGCTGTGCAAAATCACCAGACTCACTTTCTCTTCTGGAGAAATTTTTGAATTAAACTTAGTTACTTTTGGAAACTTCTTTAGCAATTAAAAAAAAGTATATGCAGGCACTTAATACATGACTTGGGATATATTTTAGGCCATTTCATCTTTCTTGAAATATACCAATGTAGAGTGGAAGTCAGATTTAACATAGTTGTTCTTTCTAGAATAACTTTGGCCTTATCTCAAGAACCAGTATTCCAAAAAAAAGGCCATTTAATCATGGACCATTTAACAAACAATTCCCACTTAAGACAGAAGCATATTTTCCATTGAGAATCACATTAAATGGGACAACTCAAAGGTATATATTCTTAGACCTTTTAAAGAACTTAGCTTGAAAAGGCCAAGATCCCCCACTGCATCCTAAGTCATCTCCAATTGTCCTAATCCATATCTGGCCACTGGACCCAGAAGGCTCTGGAGGAGAAAGTGAGGCTGGTGACTTTGCACAGCCCTACATCACTTAAATACAATTCACTTGCATGTCATGGCACTACCTCCCTGATGTCATGGTCCTCTTCTAGAACAAAGGACAAACAGCAGTAGCAGCTTGGCCTGATGCAATATTTCACAATGGACTGACTTCAGAGCATGCACAGGTCTTCTCTGAATGTTGATGATGAGGAAAGGCTTTTTGCCTGGTTTCTGAGCCAGAATTGAGTGCCCATAAAAAAGGCGCCATTGGCAACCTTGTCCTCTTTGCTATCTAGCTATGTTCTAGTGAGGAGGAAATAACTACTTCAAGCCTCCAAGTGGGGAAAGCACCAGTGGTCTATTCATCTCATCCAGGTTCAGATAAAGTCATCAACCCATTGCCCTGCCATAACTATTCTTTCTTGACTTAGGTAAAAGAGTACTGGAGACAGAATGGACTAAACTGTAACATAGTGTAAGGTTAATGGAGAATAAGGTCTTCCCTGCCCATCAACAGGCCTCATATGCAACCCATTAAGGGAAGCTTCTTTGCTTGTAGGAAGGCTTACACACATTTTTTGTTAATTTCGAACTAGCCACTGCGTCAGGAGGGTTGTGATGCCCTCTGGCTCTGAACCTGTTAGCTGAAAGAGTACATATTCTGAGAGGTGAGCTTTTTGCTTTGGGGGCTCGCTTATAAGAAGGACCTTGTGATTCCCTGGTCAAGACTCTGAGCAGCCATATGTTCAGACCCCCCAAATGCTCAGAGGTAAGGGCTCTCTTGATCCAGTGGTGAATGTAAAGTATATATTGTAATATTATTTTGTTTCAGGCAGTAGAGCCCTGTCTGTTGGTCTTTATTTCTCTTCTCTGTTATTTCCTGTTTGTATTTTATGTAATTAAAGAAGATTATTGACTCCTTTAAAGTTGCTTTCCTTAGTAAAGCAGATAAAAGAACCTGCACTAGTAGGCATCCTGGGTATGCCAGTGTGGTTGCTGTTATACCTAGTAAGCTTCAAAAGGTCAGGAGGGCACCAAAGAGTCCTGAATCTGGGAGCCAAGGCTTATGGATCTTCTGAAGGTATGCTCAGTTCTGGCTTAGAAGCCAACAGAAAGAACCTTTTGCAACCTCCTGGTAAGGGGATCAGAAACAATCACAGAAAATCCACACTTGCCCCAAAGTTTGCTGGAGAGATTGCTTTATTCTGAGCATGCTGTCCACTCATAAGGCCTGGGCTCTCATTGACCAATTCTTCTATCTATTTTAAGTTGTTTTAGAAAAAAATATTCTGAAAGGATACTTTAGAAATCAGCTCTCAAGATCTCTTTTGTTAAAGCATTCTCTGAGGAAATTTATAGAAGCTGCATGTTAGTGGGAAGTAATTTTTCTTACTAACAAAAGTATCATTGTGTTTGAATATTAGGCCACACGCAGCTAAGGAAGTCAAAGGGCTAAATGGGAAAAAAGAAATGCTTCACTCCTCTTCTCAAGAGTGAAATGGGCAGGAAAATCTATGATTGAAGATGGGACTATATGAACTCTTTAGGTCACTAATAGTTTTAAATCTGTGATCTTAAGAAATAGATTTCATAGTACAGGGAAGGAAATGCAGCTGTATGTGTGCTTCTTTTGCTATTTCTATAAAATAGAATGAAGGTCAAGACGGCTGAAGTAAAGAGAGCAGAGAGGAAACACATTGGCTTCAAGGGAAGGGGCTGTGAAAATAGAGAATGCTGGGCAATCACTCAGTAAAAAAGTCACTATTAGATATTATTTAATATTAATTGTAGATATATTAATATCTTATGCAAATGTAGGTATGGAAATCAATATAGTTATAAATGTGCACACACATATATGTATGTGTATTCATGTGAGCATATGTATATACATGTATACATACACACATATATCAGCTAACAGCTGAGAAAAAAAAAACTGGTCTAAAGTATCTTAATTCTTGACCTCCATTAGAAATGTTGGTATAAACCTGTGATTGGATCATGCAGGGGTTCTTCAATGTATTTGTTACCTTTGGCACATTTCTTGGCACTAAATTTTCTAACTTTGTTATTCATGAAATAATTTTTGGGATTAAGTGCTCCTCAATTCAACAAACTTATATTAAACATTTATTATGTGCATTGTGTTAGGTGCTGAGATATATGTTAAAAAATTAGACAGTCCTTTATTTTTTTTAGGTAGAAAACAACATGCACATAAAAATTTATGTATAAAATATATATTTTTTGCTGCTGTTATTCAGTAATTTCAGTCACATCTGACTTTGTGATCGCATTTGGGGTTTTCTTGGCAAAGGTACCAGAGTGGTTTGCCATTTCCTTCTCTAGCTCATTTTACAGATGAGAAAACCAAGGTGAACAGGGTGAAGTGACTTGCCCAGGGTCACACATATAGTAAGTATCTGAGGCCACATTTAAACTCGGGAAGATGAGTCTTCCTGCTCCAGGCCCGGTGCTCTATGTGCTATGGCGCCACCTAGCGGCCTGTAATGAAATATATACAAAGTAACTTTTTGAGGAGTGAGGGTAGGGAAGAGGGGGTACAAGTAATTTTGTAGATCCCTATAGACTTCCTATAGGAAATTACACTTTGGCGGAGGATTCTTTCCCCATAAACCAGCTTCTTTTTAATTTCCCTAATACTGGTAACCATATCATAATCTCTCATTTTAATGAGACATCATCCTTAGGGTTTACTAGGATGCATTCTCCCTGACCTTGTGGCTTCTAGATTAATCTTCCATGGGATCACAGACTTATAACTGGAAGAGTCCTTAAAGCCTGTTGAGGCCAACCCTTTTACTTTAGAGAAGAGCAAACTGAGACTGAGAGGGGTAAGTGATATGCTCAGGGTCACACGGCTAGTAAGTGCTTGACACAGGATCTGAACTCAGTTCTTCCTGACTTCCAGGCCAGAACACTAACAGCTATCCTACCAGCTACTTCAAAAAACCCTAGGCACCAGGAGCCCTGGCAGGAGCCACACACACACACACACACACACACACACACACACACCCCTCTGAAAGGGACTTTAGAGTTCGGGTTCATCCCTCGTGTTTTACAGATGAGGAAAGTGAGTCAAACAGGTGAAATGTCTTATCTGAGGTCACTCAGGCAGTAAGTAGGAGAGTCCGTTGCTTTTTGGATTGACTGAATCATGCTAATGCTCCACTGAAAATCATTCAATGGCTCCCCACTGAATAAAATCTAATGCTTTCAGTCTGGCCTTCAAGACTCACCACAGTATAGCTGCAATTCATCTTCGTAGCCTTTCACCCTTCATATTTCCAAGGCTTCCATATGAATACTCTACATTCAAGTCAAACTGCACTGCTGTTCACTGGTCTTGCTCTCAACTCTCCTTCTTGCTCAGATATCCCCTCTGCTGGCAATGGCTTACCTTCTATCTTTTAAATCTTACCCATCATTCAACTCCTTTTCAAATCCCACATTCTTCACTAAGCCTTCCCTGATTTCTCCAAATGAATGTCTCCAAGTTTTTTCTTTTTACCTCTCTTTTCTGAACCCCACAGGCTTTATTTTTACCTCTGCTATGGGGTTTTTCCACATCTTTTTGTTTAAACTATAGTTATTTGTTTCCTTTTTTATCTATCTTACCAGATGTAAAATCCTTTAGGGGAAAAAAAATTGTCATTTATTTTTGTATAATTCAAAGGGCTGTGCTACACATATGATAAGGCCTCAGTAAACTTTAGCTAAGTTTAATTATGGAAATCAAAGTGATCTTAGTTTCAGTTTACAAAGGGGGACCGAACAGAGGCATAACGCTCAAAGATACCATTCTCTGATGGTAATATGTAGGTGATATAGACAGCTAAAAGTATTACCCTTTATTCTGTCATTATGGTAATTATTTTATCAATTATCCTTCAAATAGATCTTTCCATTTGAAAGGTAAAGTCCCAAGTGAATTCTTTGGATTTTTTTTAAGTTGTGAGTCCTATATTAAACAAAAAGTAATCTTCAATACAGCAGCCTTCTCTGGAGTCTGGCATCTAGACCCCCTCAACCCTCCCCACCTCCAAAAAAAAGAAACTATAGTTTTTGGCTCCCAACATGCTTTTATTGATATGTTAGGAACTTAATTTCCACCACCCCCCACAACCGTATTGGCTTCTATCTCCTACCCAATAAACCGCCCAACTTAACAAATAATGACATGAGGACATTATAACTCACTGACTATGACTACTTTACTTACTGAATTTCTGCTAGTAAATGTTTGCTGCATCAGATTGCCATCACTTTTACTTTACTTTTTAAGGCATTTTATCTCCTTGACTTCTGATTTGCCTGTCTTTGCTGATAGGAATTTTATTATTTTTATTTTTTGAGGGAAAAGGGGAAGAGTCAACTTACAGAGGGCAGATGTAGATTTTAAAGAAAAATTCTGGTTATACATAGGTCAAATCAACTCATAACTTTCAGTTTGCTCCATTTCATTTTTCAGTTGTTAACAACCCTCACCACATTAATGTCATCTGTAAATTTCATATATATGTACATATATAAATATTTATATATATACACATATATACTTATACATATGTGAATATATAATATATACTTACCATTCGTTCTCTTTAAAAAAGTCAGACTGCCTCATACCCAACACATTTGTAAAAATGAGTAAAAATTAAAATTTATATTCTGGTTGTGCTTTGTAGAAACTAATATACTTCTACATTGCTGGTAGAATTATAAATGGGTAGGATCTTTTTGGGAAGCAAATTGGAAGTACTATATAAGAGTCATAAAAACAATCATCCTGCTATTGGGAAGATATCTAAAAAAGCTTATTAAAAATAGGATGTTCAAATATATAGAAGCATTATTTGTAAGTGGAAAAAAGAAAAACAAATAATCTTTATCTCCAACAAATACAAAATGGCCAAATTACTGATATACATCAACGTAACTAAATACTAACAATGAAACTAGGAATCACAAAGATTAGAGATATAAAGGAATGTGGAAAAATTTGAAATATACACAGATGGTTACACAAAAGGAAAATACTGTAGCATATGGACAATGTAATGTGATACGGAGTAAGAGTAACATAAAACATGTTATTTGCATTTTAAAGGTGAGTCACTTCAAAAATTTAAATAGTTGAAAATGTTAATTTAATGAGCTTTGTTATTATTTAAAGACAAGTTCATTAATAGCATTTTTAAATATAATTAGTAAGTTCATGATATAAAAGTTCGAATTGCATTATTCAAATTTCCAATTTTATTTCTGTTAGCATACTAAGCCTTTGGATTAGCCCCAAATCAGATCATTCTCCAGCAATACTCCACCTCCCATAATACATCTTGTTTTCTTTCCTGGTTTCTTAAGCACTCACACTTCAACTTCTGAGAGCTCACAAGATTCCTGCCTATAGCAATTTAGTTTAAAACAAAGTGGAGCAACTCTGAGAAGTCCAGAGACTAATATCAAAGAATGGCTCTTCAAAGGGCACTTGTGTCTGAAATGTTTTCAAGCACTGGTCTGTGACTGTACCTCAGTGTGGTTGTAACGATTTTTCTTCTCACCTTTCTAAAAGCACTTGCAGAATGAAGGGAAGGTAGCTTGTCTTCTATTTTGTTCCACTCCCCACCCTCCTACACCCAACACCTCCTAATTCCTAACACCCTGGTAGACCCTTTACTTCTATCAAATGAATTAGTAAGGCAGTTCCTTAGTCAGTAGGGAACTGAATTTCTGACTATGGAAATTAACTTCTTTGAAACCAGTGATCATTCATGTTGAGGCCCAGTCAAAAAGAATATTGAAAGCTAATCATACCAATTGGCTCCTTTGTAACACACCCCATATAACTTCAAATATACTTGGATAAGAGCCATCCTCAAGGTGAGGGCTAATGAAAGCTGTATTCCAAGATAAAGGATGACACTATGATTTTAGACACAGGTTCATCAAAGCAAAGGTGAAATTAGAGTCACTGTGTGGAAGATTGGATGTTGTGGATTTTATTCAATTGATTATTTGTAATCCCTCTGTGGGTCAAAAGAAGGAATGGAGTTTCAGGAAGACCTTCATTCCTGTCATTCCCTTGCCCTCCTCCATCCCTGCCGACCCCATCATGAATTAATGAGCGATCGATAAAATGAAAGCACACCTGGTATATCATACCTGAAATATGCCGGAAAAAATGTTCAGAACAAATCTAAATATTCTAATGGTGGAATTTTTCTGCATTAGAGGTATACTTAGTTTTGTTATAAAATTCTTCTTGATTGGGCCAACAAGTTCAGTGGAAAGAAAACCTGACTTTAGGTCAGGAGAATCAGATTAAGTACTAGTTCTCTCTCCCACTTACTGGCCAGGCAACCTTGGACTCTTGGGCAAATGACTTTGGCTCTCTGAACTTCATTTTCTTCATTTATAAAATGGGGAATAATAGTATAATCTGTTTTGCAAGATTGTTAAAAATATATGTATGTGTAATATATAATATATGTATATAATATGTGTAATAAAATGCAAGTGAAAGCACTTTGAAAATTGTAGAGTAGTAGATTAGTCAGTTAAAATTATCATTATTAGTAATAAATAGCCATTCTCTATAGTCAGGTTGACTTGAGTCATGCCGAAAATAATAATAGATAGCATTTATACACTACTTATCTATTTGCAATACACTTTACAGACATTATCTCATTCGATCTTCACAATAACCTTGGATAAATGCTATTATTTTCTCCTTTTTATAGATGAAGAAACTGAGGCAAGAAAAGTTAAGTTTTCCTAGGGTCATACAGCTTTTATCTGAGGCAGGAGGATTCAAACTTAGACATTCTTGACTCCAAGTCCATTATTCTATCCACCGTGCCCCCAACTGCCTCCAAAAGCAGTTTATATCTAAAGAAATACTTCTTAAAAAAACACCACCACCTCCCAAATGAGATAGAGTTTGCAGATGCTAGCTTCAATACACTCCAAAGTGGCAGGGTTGTGGCAGAAGGGCCTGTAGAGTATAGGGACTCCTTAAAGATATTTAGAAATTAATAGTAGAAGTGTTCTACTTTCCACAGTAATACCAGGGAATCATCAGAGAGAGTCTAGGCAATTGTGCAGTCATACTGAAGAGTTAATATTAGTGCATCTAGGTGGCACAGCATATAGAGCACTGGGCTTAGAATCAAGAAGACTCATCTTCCTGGAGTCAGGAGGACCTGAGTTCAAATCCGGCCTCAGACACTTGACACACTTACTAGCTGTGTGACCTTGGGCAAGTCACTTAACCCCAACTGCCCTACCAAAAAACCAAAAAAAAAAAGGAAGAAGACTTATCTTTATGAGTTCAAATCTGACCTCAGACACTAGCTGTATGACCCTGTGAAAGTCACTTAACCCTGTTTGCCTCAGTTTCCTCATGTGTAAAATGAACTAGAGAAGGAAATGATAAATCACTCCAGTATCTTTGGCAAGAAAACCTCAAATGGGGTCACAAAAAGTTGGATTCAACTAAAATAATTCAACAGCATTGAAGAGCTAACGGTCCAAAGGAAATAGTATATCTGTCCTCCATGGGTCTCAGTTTATTCATCTGCAAAATGAAGGGGTTGAGATCATTGATCTCTGCTGTCTATCCTAGCTCTAAAATTCTTGTTGTTTGTCCTTCATTTCAAAGAGGACCAATGACATCACAGGGTGATGTCTTGACTTGTGCATGAATTGGATTTAAGTGAGGCAGAGTTGCACGAAGTCAGCCTCACTCTCTTTTCCAGAGTTCTTGAAGTCCAGTGGCAAGGCAAAAGTCAAGACAACTGGTGATGGCCTGGGATGCAGTGCATGACCTTGGTGACTTTGATATCTGACCAAACTCTAAGAGCTTCACAGTACCTGCCTGCTTCAGCCACCTTTATGGTTTTTAGAACAAAGTGTTCTTATACACCCATTCTGCGGGGAGATGTCTTTATCCACTGATGGATTTGAGGCTTACCATTTGATCTCAGACATCCTATGATTTCATTGATTCTCAAATATCTATTATCAGATACTACATGCAAAGAGCTCTGCAAAACATAACTCACTTTATAAATGCCAGCTATAATTTCTTAATGGGAAACTGCAAATTATAGTATCCCTGTAGCAATCCCTATGATCTGTTCAAAACTATGTAGGTGCTATCTTAACCTGAAACAAGGTGATGCTGGTTTGTTGGACTTGGAGACAGAGGACCCAAATTCAGGTCTTAGCTCTGCTACTTGCTACCCATGTGACCATGGGGCCACTTAAACTTTCTGAGTAAATGAAGATGGAATATATCGCCTCTAAGGTTCCTTGTATTTCTAAATCCATGCTCATATGCTCCTATATTGTTGAAATAATTCACAAATGTGAAATAAAAAAGGGAAAGAATAGAAGGAACTATTTGTCCATTGTAAAGATAAAACAACTTTGAAAGATTTTATAGCTCTGATAAATGCAATGACAAATAATTTGAAGAGGGCCAAAGATGAATCCTACTACCCACCAGCCAACAGAGAGGTGATGGACCCAAAATGCTCAATTAAACATACTTTTTTTTGTACGTCAACAATGTAGGAATTTGCTGTGGTTGACTAAACATATTTTTCTTTTTTTGTTCAATTTAGAGGATGGGGGAATGGTGGGTGTGAGGGAGTAAATAAATGCTTATTAATTGAAAAAAAATAAAGTGACATCAATGTAGTAAATCATAATTAAATATCAGGGTAAGTAGAACTGTGACTGGAATAAGTGCTGCAGGTCTTGCCTTGCCAGCACCATAATGGCAGTCCAAGGTGACACTGAAGCAACATGTAGACTGCTTGAGGAGAGGGAATGTTTGTGCCTTTTTTTGGTCTTCATATTCCAAAATAACACCTAGATGCCTGGTACACAGTAATGGCTTAATAAATACCTACTGAATTAAATGGAATTCTTGCTTGAGGATGCTCTCAGAAAAACCTGGAAAGACTTACATGAGCTGATGCAAAGTGAGGTGTACTGTGTCCAAAGTACCAGCAATATTGTAATATGATGTATTGGTAATTAAGGTGGGACCTTTTTCCTGTTTTAGAATGCTAACTTAATTAAGTGTCTTTGATTGAGTCTTACTAGGTGCAAAGCTCCAGGCACAGACCCTTTTGCTAACTAGGTGCTAAACCCCAGGCCCACACCCTTTTGCTGATTAGATGTGAATGCCTTCAGGCCCCGACATGGGTATATAAGATCCAAGGTTGGCCTTTGACTTTTGGGGGCTCTCAGTCACTGGAAGAGTGGCGTGGGACTCTGGGCAGCCATTTTAAGAGCCCCCGGCTTGTCAGCCCAGATGTAGATGCTTTCCTAGTAACTATGAATTGTGATTTGGTCTGTTTATATTGTGTATGTTTGTAATTTGTTTGTATTTGCTCTGAAGTCCAGATTGCTGGCTTTTCCTCCTGAACTCAGTGAATAACAACTCAGTATGTTGTATTGAAATAAGAATGTGAACCCTTTAACGTTACTTTCCTTAGTAAAGCAGATCAAAGAACCTGTGTTAGTGGCCTTCTGTGTGCTAGTTGTTGTTGGTTTTACACAGCCACAGTAGCTGCTAGCAGATTGCTGCTACAGATGATCAACTGTGAATGACTTAGCTATTCTCAGCAATACAATGACCCCAAGACAACTCTGAAGGACTTAAGATAAAACATGCCATCCATCCCCAGAGAAAGAACTGATGGAATCTAAATGTAGATTGAAACATACTTTTTAAGCTTTCTATGTTTTTCTTGAGTTTGGGGGGGAATCTCTGTTTTCTTTTACAACATGACTACACATGTATAACAACCTATGTTGAATTGCTTGCCTTCTCAATGAGGGGTGTAGGGAGGGAGTAAGGGAGAAAATTTGAAATTCAAAGTTTTAAAAATGAATGTTAAAAATACTAAATTAAAAAAAGGCCAATTAAAACTATTAAAAATAATTAATGCTTGCAGAAAGCAAGAAAAGACAAAACTTTATTTCCATTAGTTTCAGTCTCCTTTTCAAAATGAATCAAGAAAATCTGTAATTAGTTGAATATGAAAGCTGAGGGTATATATTAAAGTAAAGCTTTTTTGCCGATAAATTATTTGCTCTGTGCTTTAAAAGATCATTGATGCAAAACTCTGTGAATATCATTACAGGAGGAAAGACTTACCTTTTACCCAGAGGTGACATTTTCATTATTTTGAATTTAAACTTAGGTCAAACAGCAAGGTCATACACTAGGTTTATGTATGCATTTAGTGAATACTATGCCATTTTTTTCCACAAAGAATTTATTAAGTGTCTACTATGTACCAGGAACCTTGACTTTTTTTGGGGGGGAGGTGAATAAAATTAACCAATTAGTTACTATAAAGAAAGTGATCATTAATTTCTAGACATTTGTGATTTTCAAGGCTCTCAAAAGAAATGTGCCTGATCACATGATTAATAACAGCTTATGGCAGGCCAACAATTAAGAAGTAGATTTCACTATTTGGTCATCTTAGATGCATAAATTGGAGGGATGAAAGATGCATTTATTTAATGTGTCATTTATTATTTAAAGATAATTTAAGGACACTAACAAGATGCCAGCAGAATTTAACATAGATTCATTATAGATAAGAAAACGAAAGCAATCATGTTGGAAAATATGATTAAATCACAATATAAGGATTAATATGAATAAACAATAGCCATGTGAGTTTTAGAAAAGCAAAAAAAAGATGCTCATGAAGTCAACAAAATGATATATGAACTTAAAAAAATCAACTGAAAGACATTGATATATGACATTTAATAAACTTTTCATAAAACCTTGTTAAATATATTATTGAATTTTAAACAGAAAGTCTACTTAGTCTGATGGGGAAAATGCAAATGTGGATTAAGGTATGATCCTTCTGTTCACATTACATTAGAGTAATATCACCATTCATTTCAATTCAACTAATATTTATTAGGTACCTAAAAAGTGCATTAAGTCCATCCCAAAATGAACCAGGTAGCAAAGTATCATTATTAGGCTCTAGCTCAAACAAATATATTTGAATAGGCATCCAAATGAATCTTTGCTAACAATTTAAAAGAGTTATGATTTTTGAAATACTTTCACTGTTATTTTTAGAATCATCCTACAACTGCCTTTCTTGATGGATTTTAGAATTTCTCAGTAAATAAATCCAAATGCAGCATGGTGAAGAGGAAGCAACACTAGATTAGAAAACTAGACATCTCAGATTTTCCTTCTGGATTTTTGGAGTAAATGGCTGTGTGATTTGGGCAGCTCTAAAATGTAAAAAAGGATGAAGTTGAACTATATCATCTCTATAATCTCCTGCAGCTCTAAAATTCTATGATTTTAAATCAGATTCCACCATTGTCACATGACACATAACAGTTATCAGAAGTCTGGGAGAGACGAAATAAGTTTTAAAATATGTCTTCCCTGTGCTGTCACTTTCATTTTTTTCTCTTCTCTTCCTTCCCTAATTTTCAACTTGTGACCCTCTTCTCTCTTTAAACTAACTTTGGAAAGGTTTCTTTAATCACGTAAAATAGATTCTGTCTGTTATGCTATTAACTATCAACATTACCATGGACAAGCTACTTTACCTCTTCTAGCCTCTATTTCCTTATCTGCTAAATGGTGGGTGGGGGAAGACAGTGTGTAAGATTATTTATTTCTGTTCTTTTCAGCTCTGCACTCCATAAAGGACCTAGTAAGTAACACAGAATTAGAACTGGATTTAATTTTGCTTCCATCACTGACTCATGTTGAGAAAAATAAATCAAATAAATAACCCTCTACTTTACTGCTTCCTCCACCCTCATTCTACAGAGCTGAATGCTTGTCTGACAAATATTTTTGCCTATGCCTCATCTCCTTCAAGATAATGCCAGCTTAATTCACTTTACTGGGTCCTGATGATAATAATTGAGTTTTTTGGGGATAGTTCTGATACACCGTACTCTAATTCTGGCAGTTAGGTGCCTCTTTTTCTCCCCATTCCTGGGCTTCTACGTGGGTCACTGGTTCTTAAGTTCTCTGGATCTTAAGTCACTTCCCTGGTTCCTTGGGTCTTGTGGGACTAAAGACCTTCTTTCTTCTCACCATCCCTCTCAGGGAACATTCTCCTGATGCTATTCTTCAACTTAGATGTTGTCAAACTTCCTAAAATAATAAATATTTGCTTGCTTGGATTTTTCCTGGTCTGCTCTTCAAGGAAAGTTTAGGGTTTTATTTGGAGTCTTAGAGCAAGATTCAGTAGGAAGGCTCCCTAAAGCTTCTCTTTCCTTATCTGTTAAATGTGGGGGTTAGATCGGTTGGTCCCTGTGGTCCCTTCTGTCTTTAAATCTATGATTCTATTACTATATAGCTTCAAGAGGTCTATATATTCCTAAGAAGCTGTATGAATTAAAATGACCATCATGATCACTTTTATTATTACAGCAAAATTTAAATAACGTCATTCAGGACAAAAGAATTTCATCATTTTACCTATTAGAAAATCCTAATTGGTTTTATTTATAAAGTAACATTTTAAAATCAGTCATGGGCATTTTTAAATTTATTGCCCCTCTCAAAGTAACTTCAACAACCTGTATAGACATACTCTCCTCCTAGAGCATCTTTAGCACAAAAGAAGGTTGTTATGCGGGTCACTGGAAAATGATTTAAGAACTTTCCCAACTCTCATTGTGTCTACAATATATTTAAATCAAATGGGACAGGAGAACATGGCTGAGTTTCAGCTGTTTTTCCAAAGGTATCTTTTTTAGATTCAAGGTATTGTTGTCTATAAAAGATAAATCCTCTAGGAGGTTGAGCTTCCAGTGAAGGACAGAATTGAATGGAGCACTATATTTCTTAAATCTCTTCTTATGCCAGACAACACTTTCTCCCTATATACTTAAAACATGCATCAGTAAAGCAACACAAGACAAAAACAAAACAAACAACCCCCTCCCCACATACTAGTTTTAGGGGTATTCTGGGACCTGAGAGGAAATGGAGCAGTAGGAAACACATTGTTCTTTGGTTAGCTACAACTGCCAGATTATCCTTCTCGTGACATTGCTGCTTGACATGGGGCAAGTCTCTCAATCCCTCTCTCATCTGTCAAAGAAGAAGGTTGCTCTAGCAAATCTCCGGAGCTTCTTCCAGCTCTAACAATCTTTGGGTCCACTGATACTATTTTTTCCTATTCAAAAATGCCGGAGGCACAGCTTAGTTTTTTTCAGCCAGAAATGAAAATTCATATTGATAAGTAAAGGGAGGTTACTTGATGTGACAGTGTGAACCAGAATGCTCTCACTGAACTTTATTATATGTGACATTTTAAAATACAATTTCAAGAGAGGCAGGAAAGTTTGGTTGGTTTCCAGAATCTCCAGGGTACAATATAGATTCTGGAGACTCAAGCACATTGTTCTTCCAATGTTTTTATCCTTAGCTACCACTTAAGTCCAAACAAAAACAACACAGCAAAAGTAATTAGAATATGCTATTGCCCTACTGTGTATGTTGGCATGAAAGAGGCATGTAGCAATTTGGGCACAGAGGATAAAATATATTTGCTTAATAATCAAGGACAGTCTTTGTTCTACTACTTCATGTAAGGGACTACTTAATAAATGCTTTTGATGACAGTAAAGCAAACATTTTAATGGCATACTATGGGTAAGGAGTTGTTCTAGGCTCTGGTATACAAAGACAAAAGGACTTTTTTTACCTTCAAGGTAAAACTGCAATAGGAAAGGCCCACAGGTGAGATCTTTGCCTTAAAATTATGGCTTAAGGAATGGGATGAGAAATTGCTGTTATGTAACATTAGTGTGAAAGTAGAATAATATCATATCTTAAATTTTATTTCCACATATTTCCTCATATATAGAAGAGTCAGGAAGGGCTCAGAAATCAAGGAAGTGAATGCTTAGATGACTTTGATGGGGAAAACATTGACAGATTATGTGAGGCCATTCCCATCCCCCCCCCCCAGTTTTTAGTGCTTTCTTCTTTCTGAAATTATTTTGCATTATTTTGCATCAACTGTGTACTTACTGACTTGTATCTTCATATCTCTTGCTTATTTACTAAGGAAAACATAGGATCCTTGAAGGTAAAAAAAAAAAGTCCTTTTGTCTTTGTATCCCAGAGCCTAAAACAACTCCTTGCACATAGTATGCCATTAAAATGTTTGTTGAATTGAGGTTTAGGAAATTTTTAGATAAAGGAAACCTAAGAACCCCCAAAACAAAATTTTCCTAATTTCTGTTGGCCTAGATTATTTGTATTTTTTGCCCTAACTGTTCAAGACTAAATTAAAAGTCATCAAAATTTATAAACATAGGCAGACCCTGAAATAAGACTCTGGAAATTCACTATAAGTAGTGAATTATTAGTAATTGTTAATGAAGTCACTCTGACCTGTGAGTAAGCTATTTCTTGGGTTTGATGTGTTCCTTTTTTTCAGAATGGGATTTTATATGTCATTTAATAATAACTCACATTTTCACAATATTTCATAACTTTTACAAAGAGCTTTCATATTCTCACAAGAACCCTGTGAAGTAGGTAAAATATAGGTTTTTGTCCCCATTTTACAGATGAGGAAATGGACATTTTAAAAAGGTAAGTGACATGTTTATGGTTGCATAGCTAAACAGTGATAGAACCATGATTTAAAATGTCTCTGGATTCCAAGGTCAATGCCATTTTTATTATGCCACACAGCCTACATCAGTTTAATAAATGAATGTTGTTTTAATTTGTACCTAGTGCTCTGAATGCATCCTATTACTCTGAAATAATTAATTCACCTTCAAGATATAAGTAATAAATTCCCCAGAAATAGTTTATTCCCCAGCAGGACAAAACTCATTATCATTAAAACCCTTTAAACCTAACTTAAGCACAATCCTTTGATCCGTTCCATTATAAGTGAATTTTTGGTGGTAGCCTTCTGTGGATTAAATAAGATGATGCTCAATTTCCCCTTAATTTTAATAGTGTATAAATCTTGCTCCCTGAGAGTATGGGGGATGAAAGAATTATAAACATCCATGAAATATTACTGTCTTTTAGCTCGTGGCACTTATGTCCCATAATAATCAGAGAAGTAAATTTACTCATCATTCAGACTATCAAGAACATAGAAACAAAAGGACTGATAAACATTATTTTAAAAGTTATAATTACATAGGGATAAAATTATATTGTCAAATGTTGCTATCCCTACTTACTCTTTTCTTTTTAAAATATTTAAATGAATCCATGATTTCTGTGGGTTTTCCCTCTAAATATGTACATTGCAACCCACTTAGGATTGTCTATCCTGCCCATGTCTTCTTGTAACTTCACCTTAATGGTTCTATCTAACATGCAGGGGACTTGCCTTATTTTGCCTTTATATTTAAAAGTAACAGTGGAGCATAAGGGCTGTCTTTGGTTTATCCCTTGCTCTTTCCACATGGGATAAGATATATAGTTAACAGAGAGCTCAGAGGCCATCTAGCCCAAAACTTCCATTTTACAGATGATGAAACTGAGACCCATGGAGGTTAAATGACTTTACCATAGCCATCCAAGTAGTGTCAGAGGTAGCATTTGAACCTAGATTGTTTGACTCTATGGACAGTTTTCTTTCTACTATACCATCTTGTTGCCCCAGTCAATCTTATCATTCGACATATTTCTTTGATGATATCTTTTTTTTTTTATTCCTCCATGATGATTCTACTCTGCTATCTCATTTTAGCATGGAAGAGATTCTAGGTCCTAAAAGCCTAGGTTGTTGGAGGGCAAGTTCTCATACTTCTTACCAAGTTGGAAAAAAATTGGTTCACTGGCTCAGCACTGGCTCATACAGTCTGTTGTCTGAAGACCAGCCTATTAAGATAAAAAGGTCTTATCATCAGATGTGTGAAAACCCGTGATGATTTCTTAGGGTCACAATAATTCCTGATACTATCTTCTGATAAGTGAAGGATTTGTGGAAACACCCACACAAATGAAGTATCATGGCAAGAGAAATTTATAGCTGGAAAAGACCCTAGAGGTTACCTACCCTGACCTGCTCATTTTGCAGGTAAGAAAATTAAAGGAAATTAGGGACTCACTGACATTCCCATTGAAGAAGAGACATCATAGCACAATGAAAACATGCTGGATGTGGAGTCAGAGAATTTGAATCAGAATGTTGGCTTACTAATCACTCACTACCTGGGGTACTGGGGACAAGTGACTTAACCTCTCCACTCCTCAGGTCATCTGTGAATTGAAAGGGTTGGGGAGATCAATAGTGTCGAACTCAAACAGAAACAGGGGCCGCTAAAACACATATAGGAATCTTTGCATGCTTCATATTTTTTTAGAAAACCATAAATTAACATGATCTCTGTTTCACTGTATTTTTATTTATTTTGCTAAATATTTTCCAATTTCATTTTAACCTGGTTTGGATGATAGTCAGGAATATTGTGGGCCCCATGCAGCCTTTAGGCTGTGTGTTTATCACCTCTGGGCTACATAGATTCTGATCTTCCTTCCAGCTCTATATCTATGATCCTTTGGTTATAGAACTGAAGTAACTAATTTATTATAAAACTCTAAGGAACAAAAACCAATTACACGTTATATATAAAACATACCTTTAAGATAGCATAACTTTTGTTTTCTAGATGAAGTTAAAGTCTGTTTAATAATTCTTCAGTGACATAAGGCTTATACCTTCTGCTTTAGTGTAGAAACCTTTTATTTCAGGGATTCTTAACCTTTTTTGGTGTTTCATGGATCCCTGTGGTAGTCTGGTAAAGGTCATGGTTTCTTTCTCTGGATAATGTTTTTAAATGCATAAAGTAAGATACATAGGATTATTAAAAAAAACAATTACATTGAAATTTGTTGTTGTTCAACTGTTTTTCAGTTGCTCCCAATTCTTTGTGACTCCATTTGGGCTATTCTTAGCAAAGATACTGCAGTAGTTTGCTATTTCCTTCTCCAGCTCATTTTTACAGAGGAGGAAACTGAGAAAAACAAGGTTAAGTGACTTGCCCAGAGTCACTCAGCTATTAAGTGTCTGAAGCCAGATTTGAACTCAGGAAGATGAATCTTCCTGATCCTAGACCATCACTCTATCCACTGCCCCATCAATATTGAAATAATAGTTGTTAAAATATTTTTAACAAGTATCTCAGACCCCAAGTTAAGAACCCCTGCTCTATTTCCTTAAGAAAATTGTGAAATAGTTACATAAATATTAATCCTTGCAGTAGCTTTTAGTCCTAGAAAGATACCTTTTTAAAAACATTTTTTAAATATGTGAAAATTAAGGAAGGCTATGTAGCAGGTCCCAAAAGTCCTAGGGTAGTTTAAAGCATAAGCTTTAAGAAGCTTAAAACGTGTTTTTACAAAAGTCATAAAAGATTAGCTGTAATATAGGATGTCCCAAACATCTTAGTTCAGTTTGAGACATCTTGTTTTGTAGCTTGAGATGTTTAGGCCAATAATAAGAGAAAGTAAGGCACCAAGCGTTCCAAACGATTTTAATTGGGGCAGTTGCTTTAACAAGAACTTGTATTCAGAAGGAAAAAAAAATGTTTCTAAGACCAGCTGGGATGATGACATTGCAATAGTAAAAAGCTGTGATGACGACGTCATAATAGTGGCAATGTTGTTCAGTCATTTTTCAGTCCTGTCCAACTCTTCATGACCCTGTTTGGGGTTTTCTTGGCACAGTACTAGAGTGGTTTGCCATTTCCTTCTCCAGCTCATATTACAGATGAGAAAACTGAGAAACAAGGTTAAATGACTTGTCCAGGATCACACAGCTAGTACATATCTGAGGCCAGATTTGAACTCTGGATTATGTGTCTTCCTGACTCTTAAGCCAGTGATCTATCCACTGTTATCACCTAGCTGGCAACACACATAAATAAGTCAATGTTTAGAATTGAGTTAACTGCCTTTGAAAATATTTTCAAAATAGTTCTTTCATCCTAAAATGACATTATCCTGGTCTTTCTCCAATTCTGTCACAATTCCATTGGCCTCTGAAAGCAGCAAAGGGGATGGATTTTTTAGATATTATTTTGAGTCTTCTGTCAGTATGTCAAGAACGCATGAATGTGGGAAGTTCCCCAGAGTCAGATCTCAAGGTCTTAGAAAGAGCCTAAAGAGGTTAAGTGACTTGCCCATCATCACACAGCTGAAAAGTGTCAGAGGCTTAGGTTGAATACCAAGTCTCCTTAACATGAAGTACTTAATCCACTATGTCAAAATGCCACTCTAAAGAAAATGAAATAAAACTTGAGTTACTAAGATCTAAGATGAAGGGAGAAAAAAAGAGTGAAGAGTGGGGGAAAATTTTTCCTGTACATTAATATATTAAATTTTAATTTCCTTTTTTCCCCTGTGAATGTACCGTGATTGGTATATGGATTTTATACATTATTTCGATGGTCGTGTAGATTGCTTAAGGTCGAGGGACAAGAAATATGACTCACATTTCACTCACATTTGTTGGGAAGGCAGCATGATATAGTGTAAGGAACATTGGACTTATAGTTCCAATATTTGAGTTTTGCCACTTACTAGCCATGTGTCCTTGGGCAATTCTTTAATCTTTCTGAGTCAGTTTCCACATTTGCAAAATGGCCATAATACTATTAGTACCACTTGCCTCAAAGCAGGGTAGTGAGAATCAAAAGGGAAGATGTATTTTTTAAACATCAAAGTGACATGCAAATATATGCCTTTGTTATTGTTTATTGCCTTGTTTATGAAAGCTGAACACTCAAAATTACTCAGGATGCTTATACTTTGTCAAGGGATCCATAATTTGCTACATGGGGCAGCTAATAAGAGTGTTCCTCTAAGATATCTGTAATGGTAATCAGGACCGGAGTTTTTGCTGTTCTTATCTTAAATGCCTTTAATGAGTCTGGCCTTTGTTTGAATGGGGCAGGTGAAGTGGGACCTTTTTTGCCTAGGAGGGTTTCTCAGCGCTAAGACAATCAGGAGTCATTGATTGGAAACAATGCATATGGCGGTACTAGTAATTAACTAACTTTCCCACACCCTGGTGTTAGTGGTTTCTCACACCCTAAGTGATGAGCCTAGAGCTCTCAGAGTCCTGAACAGGGTGTATGTACTAGAAGGTTAGCATTTGACTTTTGGGGGTACACTCTTTGAAAGAGTGACAAGACGCTGGGCAAGACATTGAACAAAGCACACACCCCCCACCCCCGCTTTGATAAACCTAGAAAAATGGTGGTGCTTCTCTGGTAACTACGTATTGCTATGGATATAGTGGTTTGTGTTATTTGATCTGTTTATATAATGCATGTGATTTGTAATTTCTGTTTGTATGTGCCCTGAAGTTCAGGAGGCTGATCTTTTCCCCCTGACCTAAGTGAATGATATATGTATGTTTAATTAAACTGAGACTGTTAACCACTTAAAGATGCTTTCCTTAGAAAAGCAGATCAAAGAACCTGTGTTGGCAGCCCTTCTGTGTGCCCTTGTTGTTGGCTTTACACAGCCACAGTAGCTGCTAGCAACATTGTTGTTAGAATATCCTAATCTAATTTCTTCTGATCACAGAACTCCTTTTGCAAAGTGGAATTCTGACATCACTACAGAACTATTTTGTATATGGTAAAGAAAAAAAAAGATTCTTTACCTGTTTAAAGAGCATTGTTTTTTCCCCAAGTTGAAGATAATTTTCAAATTACTCCAAAGAAAAGAAAGGGTTGGCTCTTTAATGAGAAAATTCAGTTAGTAAGGCAACCTTTGGAAAGCAACAAGATCTTCCAAAGGCATGAAGACCGAACTATTTCAACTATTTAAAATAGCAAAGCCCTGCTCTGTGTTTTCAGAAGAAGGAGGAGGAGGAAGGATATGGATTCCATTTAGGGCACTTCACAGCACTTTGAATGAGCCTAAGTTCTTCCCCACGATTGAAGCCCATCTTTCTAATATCTATATCCTCCTGCTGATGTTAAATGGCAGTGAATTACAAAACACATCCTCAGAAGCATCAAAATAGTGGGTTACACAAAGGACAATGGAAAGGCAAATGGCAGGCACACACATGGTAACATGTGGCCCTCAGTGGTTTGTATGTGATGCGACAGGAGAGCATCTTCAGTGATCTTTGTGATCCACAAAGCTGGTGGCTGATCAAGTAGTGAGAGTGAAATATAACAGGTGAACTGTTCCAATGGTAAAATACTGAAGGGACAAGGTGAAGTACAATAGATTTTCTATTGAGAATTTGTAGGACATGGAAAAGAATCACACATGACGAGAAGGTTTGGGTAGGTGGAAGCATATTCATGTAAATGAAAATCACAGATCCATTAAAGTGCAAACAACTGTTCATACGTTATCTAATTTGATCCTCCCAAACCCTATGAAGTAAGTATTATGATTATCCCAGGTTTGTAGATGATAAAATAGAGGCTTAAAAGGTCATACAATTAATAAATAAATATAGCAGGTAGCATTTGAACCCAGGCCTTATCTGATCCCAAGGCATTGTTCTCCCTACTATACCATGTTGGCTTTCATCATATATTAAGATAAAATAAAATGCATTAATGGCTTTTGCACGTACTAAAAGAATGAATATTTGTCCAAGCAAGATGAAACTTCTGCATTAACTTACTAAGAATTAAACACATTGTTCTGTTAATTCCTAAAAGAAGCTAAATCTACATCTTTATAGATAATATAGATGTTTTAAACTACCTTCATTCAAATAAATGATCCAAGTTGGCAGCTAAAACACTACCAAAACAATACAGAGCAACCTTAATTTTCCATTATAAGAATAAAAGTAGCAAGCTGCTAAATACTGCATTTCTTTATTCACTCCACAATCCTACTTTATATGTCTAAGATCGTTTGTTTACCTTGATAAGTATGTGCTGAAGTCTAAATGAAATTTTAACTGTTTGTTTCTTCAAGACTGAACTCTTCTTATTTCAACCCGAATATGTATATAGTACCTAAAAACAGGGCAAGTAGGTGGCATAGTGGGTAGAGTGCTTGACCTAAAGTCAGGAAGACTTACCTTCCTAAGTTTGAATCTGGCCTCAGACACTTACTAGCTATGTGAACCCGGGCCAGTCATTTAACACTGTTTGCCTCAGTTTCCTCATCTGTAAAATGAGCTAGAGAAGTAAATGGCAAGTCACTCCATTATCTTTGCCTAGAAAATCCCAAATGGGGTCAGAGAGACAGACACCTCTAAAAAAAGACTAAACAGCAGCAAAACCTAAAAACAGCTTGTGAACTGGTGACAAAATGAAGGTGTAGTCATTTAACAATTACAGAATAGTGTGTATTAGGATTTATGCTGCAAGTTTAAATTCTCAGCTCTAGTCAAAATTCTGCAGTTTTTTTACATGACTACCTCCTCCTTCTCCTTTCCTTTTTAGCTATGCTTATTATTGCAATGACTTTCTATACAAATTCTTTTTGGAGAGGAATCTATTACTTAATACCATGTAGTATACTATTTTCATATCCCCATAAGCCTGTATGGTGAGCTTTGCAGCATTTATTTTATTGATTATGCCAAGCAATATTATATCTACAAAACTTGTCCCCCAATCTATAAGGACTTGAAATAGATCTGTGATTTCATTGGTGTAGGTAATTCTCGGGCTAGGAAACTTCTACCAATTCAGGTAGTCATTGCCTCAACTTAAGGGTTGTAAAGACCAGTAAGAGGTTAAGTGACTTGCCCATAGTCACATGGTCAGTATGTGTCAGAGCTGTGACTTGAACCCAGGTTTTCTTAGATTGGAGCCAGCTCTCTATTCATTATACCATGCTACCTCTGTTTACCCAATTTATAACAAAATTGTGAGATATTTTAAAGTAATAGGGTTTTCCCTACCCCCAATAGCATAACCACGTCATAATTTCCAGGATGTTTGCCATATTGGAGCACATGTTTCTTGTTGATATTTTCCATTTTAAATGTGGATAGGTAACTCTAATAATATATACATACATACACAAACATATATATCCCCACAACACATCAAGGATATAAATGTCTGATCTGACATCTTGATTTTTGGCTTTCACATCATTTCTTTTACGATGCTCAAACAATAGAATCCATGCATTTTTAAAGGGAAAGGAAAGCAAGACACCAAAAGGAAAAATAGGCTAAAAACACAACTAACCTTTTTCCACCTCATTCAGATTAGCAGCTGGCAGCAACAAAGACAGAAGAGACAAGAGACTTTTTTACATTCTAATACAACAGCACAGCACATTAAGCCAATGCACAACTATAGCAGCAGAGATGCCAGGTTGACATAGCAAAGTGAAGCAAGTTTCATTTATTAAAAACCTATAGCAGGGCAAAAACAAACAAACAAACGAACAAAGAACCCCTACACAAACACAGAGAAACAAAGTTAAAAAGTATGTGTTATCCCTCGCAGTGAAAGAGATCAACCACTAGCTTAGGATGGCCAAGACTGAACAGCTGATGGTATCATGCAAAAGAAATGACTGACTGATTTGAAAGATGTACAGTTAATGGCAAATGTTTAAGCACTATGATTTTCTTTAAAAAAAAGGGGGGGTTATGTCATGTAATAAAGATAAAAATTAAAGCATACTTGATATAATACAGTTAGAAATTTTGTTTTAGTGTTTTGTGATTTCTGATTTGCATCTATTCTTGTATCTTTTTATTGCTAAGTTCTATGGCAGTGTTGGATCACATGTTTGTGGCATCCTTGTACATGACACTGAGATTCGAGTGTTAATTAAGAAGCATAATCTTGACACTGTAGATCTAGCATTCTGACTGTTAGAAAATATGGAAAAACTACATTTTTTCAATTCAACACCTAAGTTAATACCAGCTGTTAGGAAAAGGTGTCAATTTTCAGAACATCATGGGGGGGGATGCTGCATGCCCCAAATTTCATTTTTCTCTTGTTTCTAGCTCATCTTGTCTAAGCAATGCTTTGAAGATTTACCTCCAAGGGATGTCTTGGTTGTTGGGAATTAATTTGAGATTGATGCCAACAATTTTATCAAGGTAGAATTAAATCCCAAAGTGCCTGATTTAAGTATCATTTTTACAGTTTCAAGATCATATTCTCCACGGCAACTGATTCTGTCCTTCAGGATAGGGATTTTAACTCTGAGTTGTAGAGAAGTATTTCTTTCAATGCACTACATGACTATGAGAACAGATAATGGTTGAGACTGGATAGATTGATAGATAAATAGATAGATTAGATAGGTAGAGATAGAGAACAGCTCAGATGGGGAAAGTGAAAAAATATTACATACATATGTAAAATTATCTAATCTGCATCCATCTATCCATCCATTTATCTATCTCTCTCTCTCATTCTGTCACTTCCTGGAAAGGGAAAGAAAAATATGTCATTCTATAACAAATCCATTACTATACTGTGGTGTTTTAATCACAGGAGGCTTTAGGAAATAATAAATAGAGCCTAATGATTAATGAAAATATTCCTTACTAGTATTTCATTTTGTTGGGAATATGTCCATGAATATGTCCCCTTAGTTTTCCGTTATGTACCTAATGGTTTCCCTGTCAGTTTGCTTTTTATTCTGTTATTTAAGAATTTTATCTTACTAATTATATTAAGATCTTTACTTGAGCTCTTAAAATACCTAAGTAACTGCTTTTGCAATATGAATTTACAAGATTTTCCATGTTGTTTTATTTGCTCCTCCTTAGTGGGGTTCACTTATCTCTCACTGTAAGCTTTGAGGTACATTGGAAAAAAATGCAAGACCTTCAAAGAAAAAGCAATTTGTGACTTGAGTGATTTTTAAACAAAGGCAACATTATTTTATTCCCTGAACAAAACAGTGTTTCTGTTCCCAGGTCTCATGCTCGTTAATCAGCATTCCAAAGTTAAATTTAAAACAATACAGTCACATTAAAAAAAATCCTCTCTAACTGCAGTCTTGGATGAAGCAGGATATGGAAACCCTTGGGCCCAATTTATACTTTCCTATAATTAAATGCGCATCTATGTGCCACTGATTTCAGTCTTTGCAGATGGCTGTTTGATATTTTGTAAATGAGCTCATTTCACATATGGACAAGAACACTATGGATGTTTCAAATCATACTCAGAAACCTTCCATACATGTTGCAACTCGTATTCAGAAGGTTGTTTGTTCTATAGTGGTTAACTACCTGGGAAAGAGCAAGACAGACCCAGGTCCAGAGTCAAAAGGGTAAAAAAAATCAGTCTTTGTACGTATCCTGAGTACTTCTAAAGAGTCATCCTTTTGTTTATTTTTAAATTTCTTTGAAAAAATCTGATACTTGTAATCTATCAAATATTAGTCAAAGTGTGCTAATACTAATTGAAATTGGTTTTAGAATAACTTTGAGAGTTCTTATACATACATGCTGAACCTACGTGGTCATGTGAAATAGGCAATGGAAAATTTGAATGGCAAACGGACAGGCTTCCACATTTTGTTTCCCTTATGTTTTTGGAGAAACCTATGCTGTTATTTGTTTAAAAAGTGATTTGGCAGTTTTCTGTATATTTAAGAAACAGGTTGGAAACAGTTGCTGTCAGTAAAAGCCAGGTGACTGATAATGTTTCCTAGCAGAAACTAGAGGAATCGGTAAACAGTTCCCACTGTGTCATGAAGAATCCTTAAGGCAGTTCTGAGTACAACAGATGGTAGCAGGAGCTGATAAGAGTGTGTCAGGAAGACAGCTTGGAGAATATAGGTGTACATAGGAGGAAGTCTCAAAAGAAAGGAATTAGAGATGAAAAACCAACAAGAAATGACTATGCTAAAGACAAAAAATGTTAGATTTAAAACGTGAATAGAATCCAACTCCTCATGTAATATCTTATGTAAATTGTCATACAAATGAAAAAAGGTTAAATAACTTGAAAATCGAAGTGTGCCAGGTCATTCCTTCTGTTTGTCCAGGTCAATCAGAAACACACACACACACACACACACACACACACACACTCATCCCTAGGCACAAGGCACACATTAACATGCTTTCAATTTGTACAATTAAAGAAGTGAAACTTGATTTCCTGAGGTTGTCATTTTGCTAACCAAAATACTTAATCATATATTAATTGTTTTTCAAGTAAATATTCTTGAAAAACTCTCGGGTAATTGGGGAATCATGTATAAAGCCCAATGTAACCTATTTTTCCAAATTTTCTTTAAAAAATTATGTGCAATTTTGCTTATAAATATCAATGTTTCTACATACTGGATTAATTATTAAGGAATAAGGTTATTAAAATATAATGCTCATTTGGGGAAAGGAGATAACTGTTCATATTAATTACCGAGCAAATAATCTATAAGCCAATGCAGGATGGTTAATTCTATCATGATAGGGCACGTCACAAACTTGATGCTTACTTTATGGCACACTAATTTTTTCTGAGACAAAGATATGGACACACCCAATAAAAATTCATAGGAGAAAGATGTTGAGCAGGATGGAGAGTCCTAGGAAAACTAATACTTCCTATTCTATTTTGGTGGCATTTTCCCCACATTATTGGGACCATCAGATAATACTTTATGAAGATATGATGGTAACAAACATGTAAGTGAACAAACATATATAGACATGTGTAAGTTCTTTCAGTGTCATTATGTTTTGATTGAGTAAACAAAACTTCCATTTGTTGTGTGTATATGAATGGCCTGGTTTGCAATGGAGGACTTCTTTGTTTGATAATACCATTCATTTGTGGGAATCAAAGCTCTGTATAGCTCGTACAGGCACACTGGCACATCTCTAGGCTCATGGACCCTTTCTTCTTCAGCTCGCCTGGTCTTCTTGTGCTTGGCCCTAAACCAGCCATAAGCCATTTCTTTATTTGCATTATCTCAGATTTCTCAAAATAACTAGTTGTTCCTCCCCGATCTCCACAGTACATTTTACTCAACATACCCTGTCTAGTCTCACTGAGGCTTTAAACAGACACCCTGGTTTGTTCCTGTAGTACTGTTAGTGAGTGTGAGGAATCCTACCTGTGTACTCAGGTGGGCAAAGGCATGTGTAGTTGTTAATTCCGTCGACACAGGTGGAATTATTTTCACAGTCATTGTCTTCACAGTCATCAACATTCACTTCGCAATTTTCTCCTTCAAATCCATCGGCACAAGTACACCTGCAAACCAGAAAGGAGGAAAGAACAAACATTTTCCTCTATATTTCTGAACATTCAGAGTTCACGTACTGAAAATTACAGATTCACCAATTACAGAGCCTTTAAATGTGTAGAAATTGAGTTTTAAATGACTTTAAATGACATGTTGCAAGTACCAATTTAAAATAATGCCCTGAAAACCAGAAACTAAAAAGCCTCTTTGGGAAAGGAAAAATCATGCTTGTTTTTATGATGGCAAATGGTTCTATGTCCTTGAAAGTCAAAAGTGTGGGTATATTTGCAAGTCAGAAATACAAGCAAAGTGTATTCTAATGTTCCAGATGTTTTCAAATACCTAGTTGGGCTCCTGTGACATAATTTGTGATTCTGTTGTAAGGTTGCTCATGACTGATGAACAGCTGGTTTGGATTTTAAGAAGAAACCTATTACCTTCTCTTTGATGCCCTTTACCTGAGGCTGGGGGAGATAAAAAAAAAAGTTTGTTTTTTTGTGGGCTGACAAACTGTCTATGGACCTTCAAGTCCTAATTAAAATTCAACTTTGATGTGGTATAAAATGTTTACAATTTAATCCTGATTAAGTAGCCAAATAATCTTTGGGTACAGTCTAGATGGAAAATATAGGGATAATTTCTTAATGAATTGCAGGAATGAAGAATGTTTCTTTTAAGAGTGGCATTTCTAACAAGCTTGAGCAGTAGATTAGCATTCTTATGTGAAATTATTAGAGTCCTTTAATAAAGAACTGTATTTCATAATTCATGAAGTACATCTGGAGTAATTGTACTGTATGATTAAATAACTCCAGATTAAAAATGCTCACAGCATGTTTATCTACTGGCATAGTAGCTTGGAAATGAATCATTAATTTTCTGTTTCAGTGGGATTTACATCTTATCATTTACATGCTGTCTGTTAAAGCAATACACAAAACAACAGCTGAATATGAGACTTTCAGCAGGGGGCTAGCCAGCTATTAATTAGCATAATGGAACCAATACTATGCCATCCCCTGATCTGCCTTGACTAATCATAATGTGTTGTTATTTTGTAATTTTCATTTTAAAAAGCACACTGAGATTTCTGAGGACTCCGTAGTTTCTTAACATTTCAATGCCATGAAGAGGCGCCAAAATGACAGTAGCCTTATCAAAAGATTCTCAAGGTTCTCTCCCTGTTAATATCTGGGATGTGAAAGTAAAAGCAATTTTTGATTAGTTTTTCCTCTTGCAGTGTTTCAGGTTCAGAAGGTTGTTTACACATGACATCAGCTTACCAGAAACCATCCCTTTCTCCTTCTTTCAAGTGACAAGTTCCGCCATGTTTGCATGGGTTACTGATGCAGGAGTGGATTGGAACATCACAATCCTGGCCCTGAAAACCAAGCAATCAAAGAAAACAACAGTTGAGCATCAACAAAACAATACTTGAAGTACATAGATTCAAAGAGGGAAAACATTCTTCATTATCCCCTACCCTCTGTCTTCTGTCTTTGTCTCTGTCTCTGTCATATACACACACTCATACATGATGTGCTAGCGCTCTCTCTCTCTCTTTCTCTCTCCGTATCTCTCTCTCTCTCTCTCACACACACACACACACACACACACACACACACACACTTTATTTTGATTGTCTTTTTCCTGAGCCTTCCCCTCCACTTACCTTGAAACCATATGGGCAAGTGCATCGATAGAAGTCGACAGGATCATTGTTACAGGTGCCATCATTTTTACATGGATTCGATAAGCATGGGCTACATTTAGCAAGTATGTTAACATCCACCGGACCTAAAATAGTTTGGCATCATTAGAACCTATATTACCTAGACCTTCTTTTATTCCTATGACTTTCCACCATTCTTTAAAGAACCAGTGAATTATTTTCACTGCATATATTAGTAAAGTCTCAAGATATATTTGAAGCTTTTCTTTATGCTATAAGCTGAGAAACTATTTTATTATCATTAAACTTTGTTAATAAGATGATTCCTTGCATAGTATCATAGAAATCTTTACCCTTTGGGGGATTATATTATTTGATTATTTTATTATTATTTTATTTTATATATATAATATATAATATGATTATTCTATCAAAAATGGATAAAAGTCACAAACAAGAAATAATGATTTCTATTTCATAGGACTTTTTTAAAAAGAGAGCTCTTGAACCCATGAGTTGATTTTATTATAGGTTGCTAGATTTAGATCTGGAAGAGAGCTTGGAAATCCTCTAATCCCACCCTATCATTTTACAGGGGAGGAAACCAAGGCACAGAGAAACGAAATAATTTGCCCAAGGCCACAGAGTAGTAAGTAGTAGAACTGGGGTCCAATTGCAGGTCTCTGACCCCAGATTCAGTGCACCACTTTGCTGCACTATACTTTTAGTAATCCTGTGAGACACAGAAATTAAGGAATAGAGAGTTAAAGTGATTACCCAAGTTCATATAGCTAGCTAGTGATGAAATAAGGACAAGAACTCTAGTTTCCTGGTTTCCAGTTAATCCTTTCCCCCCAGAAACAGGTACCTCTGATAAAGAAATACTTAAAAAGGTGTTCTTTTCTGCTATTTTCATTAATTGTAAAGTGAGGGCCTGGGAGTAAAGGACTGAGGGAAGAAAACAACAAAGGAAGTAACTATTCTGTTGGGTAGCTTCCTTATGGGAACAACTGTAGGGAGTTTTGATGTCAAAGTAAGACTCAGTGTTGTTAGTTTAGTTGGTTGATGTCTGGTGCTAATGGGGCCAAGGTCACAGGTTCAATCCCCTTAAGAGCCCGTTTGCTTTTGTGGCTGTGTTCCATGACCACAGACTGCACCCTTAACCCTGGCCAGCTGTCTTGGAAATATATGCATTGGTCCCAAGGGGGCCTGGATAAGGGGCTGGAGGAGGGGATAGAGATTGGATGAATAAGTGCAAATTCATCACCTCCACTGGGAAAACAACTTGTACCACATGCTAATTGTGAGAGCAGATAAGAAGAATCATCTTTGCTTAGGAAACACAGACAGTCTCATTGTTTAATGTTGTGAGGGTAGTAAAGGGCAAAACTGTTTTACCTGTTTTACTTTCTGCCTGCTTTCCTTCAAAGAGGTGACAAGCAGGCTTATCCAAAGGGCTTTGTATACTTAAGTTCTTAGAAGTGAAACATATAAGTAATGGATGAAGTTTTTGTACTTCTTTTTCTAAGAAAAACTTCATTGCAAAGCAAAGCTGTTTCTATCTGATCTTTTAGGAGAATATATATGTATATGTAAGCATACACACACATATATCAACACATAACTTCAATGGAGAAAATATCTATCCCAATGAGATTTCTCTCATATATATAATATATGTATATTATGTATACATAATATATGAATATATACAAGAAATATTTACATCCATTTAACTAGTTAATATATTTAAATTTATAATATAACATAATTTATGCATAAATATATTAATTTAATTATATGTTTGTGTGTGTGAAATCTCACTGGGTTGTGTACTCTCTCCATCGAAGTAAATGACCATATCCCTGGGCATTCATAGATGGCCTCTGAGTGTTCCTGTGGCCAGAAACACTATCACTTGGTGGCCTGATCTTCCAATGTAGAACCTCTCCAAAGTCAGCCAGGCTTTTTCTTGGAACACAGAAAGGCAACCACTCACTTGATCCCTACTTGAAGCATTTGCAGGTTGGTAGCATCTACTAGAACTTGTACATGACTGGCATTGCCTTCAAAAACCTTCCCAGGTCCTCTCTAAGGCCAGACTGGGCTCTGAAGTAGGACTTTTTGGTAAGAGGCACTGGTACAACATGCAAAAATAGAAAAGTATGGGCTAAGTATAGAGGTATCTTATAGTCTCCTCTCCCTGGCAGCATATATTATAGCTAAAAAAATTCTACTACTATAAGAAATTATACTGCTTGTCACAGAATAACGAACCATTAATTCTACTATTATTGCTCTCTCTTAGAAGTCAGCCACTAGGTGACACTGTGGATAGACTGCTGGGCCTGAAGTCAAGAAGATTCATCTTCATGAGTTCAAATCTGGCTTCAGACACTTACTAGCTGTATGACCCTGGACAAGTCACTTAACCCTGTCTGCCTCAGTTCCTCCTCTGTAAAATGAGCTGGAGAAGAAAGTGGCAAACCACCCCAGTATCTCTGCCAAGAAAACACCAAATGGGGTCAAGACTGAAAGAACTGAACAATAACTAAGAATTCAGTTTGGGAATTATAGCTAAATGAGGAGTATAATAACAAGGAAAGATAAATTAAGCATACATATATTAGGATAATAGAATTGGTATTCCCTTTAAACTTGACATAAATCTGCCTTTCTATCCTTATATCATACTGCTCCCCTCTATGTGCATTAGGCCCCATTCAAGGTGGAATGTTTTATATCCCTTCAAAAGATCCAGGATTTTACATCCTCTATTCCTTTGCTAGGACTCTTCCCTTTATCTGGTTCTTTACCCTATCTTTATATCCCCATCCACAGCCTATCTGGTTATATATCCCTGTCTCTTCCCATCTGTCTTTTGAAATCCTACCCATCCTTCAATGTCCAGTCAATGTCACTTTCTCAATGAGGTCTTCCATGATTTTATATGGCTGCTGCCCTAATAAATGATCTTTCCATCCTCAGACCACACTGTATCATTCTCATGTTTTCATGTTGGTTTCTTCCACATTGTAATTATTGGGTAGAATTGCATAGTTGTGCATATATTGTATCTTTTCTTGCTAGATTGTAAGGTACATGGGGGCAAGGGATATGTGTCAATTATCTTTGTATGTCACCCAATACATACCATAGTTCTTTGTAGTTAATAGGCCCTAGATAAATGACAAAGATCTGTACATACTTTTTGTTGTCGTTTTTGAGATTGGGTCTCCTTATTTTGGCAGGGCTAGAAGTAGATTGGATCTCAACGATACCCAACGGCTGGCACTGAAGCTTTAACCAGATCAAATTTTCTGACTTTGGCTGGTTCACCCCTTTTTTAAGCAGCCTGGTAACCTTATGATCCCTGAGGGTTTACCGTATTGGTGTCTGTCATAGCGTGGACAAACCACCAAACTTAGCCCGACTGTATCTCAGAACCCTGAAATCAAGCAATCCATCAGCCTCAGACTCACTAGTAGCAGAGATTACAGCTCTGTGCCACCTTTTCTAGTAGTTAGGAAGATAAAAACGGGGAGGTAGGAAAAGAGGTAGAAATAGTAGAAAGATAGGTGATAAGGAAGCTTCCATAGCTCAACATACATTGAGCAATTCTTAGGAAGTTTAAGTGATTTAATTCCATGCTGTCTTCTTACATTATTGCTGTTATTTCTGTTTGGAATTCTTCAGCCAGGTAGTCATTCGCACCATCATTATTAATTCCAGGCTGTTTTTATTTGCACTTGCAAAAGGTTTATGCATATGGAAACACTGGGTTTATGGATAGAAACTCAGTTATAATTGAAAACCTAAATCAATTTTTCTCTCCATAGAAGTAATATATGTTCAGCGGTCTCTTTGTCTTACAAATATCAGAAAACCCTCTAGTGATACTTTTTGTAAGGCGCAATCCAACAAGTGGTAGGAAAGAATTTAGCTCTATACTCCTAAACACATATGCTAGCGAGTAGTTTAACATTTCTTCTTGGACAGGTAATATACACACATCCTTATTTTTCTTTTAACTACCTGGAAATAACTGGGAGGACTAGGGATAGTGGAAGAGAGATACATGGATGGCTGTCCTGCCTTGTGTTACTACTCCCTTTTCTACACTTTGTTTTCCCATCATAGTGAATTACTCTCTGTCTCCTATTCTTGTTCTTCCCTTTCCCATTATTATATCTATGCTCATACACTTCCCCAACACAAATATTGGAATGGGCCCTCTCCCAGATCTCTATTAAAAATTCCCCTTTTCTTTCTCAGATGGCACTTCCTTCCCAAAGTTGTCCTGGGATTTATTGGTGAAAATTGTTTTTCCTTCTTGAACTTTCTTATGTCATTTTGCCTGAAGCTCTTTGTACTTTTTCATAGTTATTTGTGTTTCTTGTTCTTATTTATGCCCAGTTATTTATGGACTGGTCTTTCTTCTCCAAACCCCCATTAGATATTTAACAATTCCTTGACAGTAGGCATTTATTGTATCTTTCTTATTAGCCCCAGTACCTAGTCCATTGCCTTGCACATAATGGGAATTTAATAAACATCACGTCAATTTGGGTAATAAATACTATCATTCCTTAATTCAAACTGCACAGTGAAATGGACTCTAAAGAAGAAAGAAAGATTTGGTAGTATTATTACTGCTTATCCCCACTCCCTACTGCATAACAAGTGAAAGTAATATGTTTCATTCATCAGGTTGTGGCTAAGAGCCTGCCACCATTCATTCTGAGACAATCTTCACACTTTTTTTTGGAGGGGGCAAGGCAGGGCAATTGGGGTTAAGTGACTTGCCCAAGGTCACATAGTTAGTAAGCGTGTCAAGTGTCTGAGGCCGGATTTGAACTCAGGTCCCTCGGACTCCAGGGCTAGTGCTCTACTCTCTGGGCCTCCTAGGTGCCCCTGAGACAATCTTCAAAGAAATCTAAGTTCTTTTACAATAATCTACATCAAATGCTCTGTAATCCTAGTGAGAATTAAAGCTCTCACTGAGTCAAAATATATAACTACCCAACGCAATGCTGTAATATATTTCTAAGTAGCCAGGCTTATGAAGACAATGTTAGAAATGCAAATATGAAGATGTCTCAGGTTAAGATCATTTAACTAGAGGGATGAAAACAGTCCAAACTTGGAACATAAGTATAGGGTGAAGCCATTAAAAATGTATAATAGAGAAACTTTCTGAAGGAAGGCAATCAGCAAATTCTAGGAATGTAAGGACATTTATGTTATTTTCTTCAGGAATTTTTGAAACAATTGGCTTTCTCTTTCTGCACCTTCAAGTAATAAAATTATTTTGATCTGCAGGGACAAAAAAACATACATGAATGACAGTAAAACAGTACCTGATCAGGCCAACAATGAACAGAACTGGGACCAAGGAGTCTTTTGTTAAGCATGTACACAGTGAATACTCTTTATGATTTTAAGTTCTACAAGTTGTGATTTGAGTGTGCTGGCTATAAGAAATAACTATTTTTGGCCAACTTCATCTTCCCCACCCCCACTTCTATGGAAAGGGTTCAGATTTCTCTTACTGATATATTTTCATGCAATTTACCTTCTTTCCTACTTATCAGAGTGGAACAGATTTCAAGACACATTAAAATAGCAGTGCACCATATACCAGCATATCCATATGGTAAACATACACAGAAGAGAAAGGAAAACTCCACTTGAAGACATACATTTTTTCCATTGCTCTTGAAGTGAAAGTGTCCAATCTATGCCAACTGCTCTGATTTAGTAGCATTAAGAAAGCCTGGCAGCATAAGTTCTCCCATTGTCCACAGACAGGGATGGGTTTGGCTTAATAATTCAAAGGGCACAAAGTTTTGATGAACAATTTGTCTTTGCCATTTCTTTTCATCTTTAATGGAAGTCCTATCAGGCCTTAAAATCCATTACGGCTTATATGCTGGCTTGCTTATTTGACTCAAATGACTAGCTATCCACCTGATACCAATATTGCCATCCACAGAGAATAGGATCTTATTTTGATTTATTACCAAAAGTTCCAGCCAAAATTTTCTAACTATAACCTGGAGTCTGTCCTCACTCAAGCATCCCTCAGAAACATGAATCAAATAATAAAATATTTTATCACTGTCCTTGTATAGAAGTCAGAGCTGTATCAAAGACAACTTGGGAAATACTCCGGAAGAATTTTATGTTGAGACATAATTACTTAAAAGGAAGTTTCCACTTGAAAGCAACGACTTTAAGCTCCACATGTTTGCGAAACCACTTTTGATGATAAGCCTATCAAGAACTTTGACATCACAATTAAGTTTCAATCAAAACACAGTAAATTTCCTTTATATAAAGTTACAATGGAAAGACTACAAATTTTTACAAGGCTGTACTTTTTCAATATGAAAAAATCTGTTCTACATTTTGCATGTGATTTTGTGCTCTCTCTCTCCATATTTATATAGATATAGATGTGGATATATATAGATAGAGCGATATAGTTGTATATTTCAAATTAGAAATTGACAAAGCTCTACAGAGATGTTGCTCTTGGCTACTAATAATGGATATGCCTAAATATTTTCATTAGTTATTTCTTCTAAACTAACTCTGGGCGTAAATCCTGATTGTCTCACAGTTTGATTTTTGTATCAAAGGTAATGAGCCTCAAATGTTAGAAAGTTTGGCTGAGAGACCAAACATTTGCCAGCTTATTGTTTCTAAATTGGACTAAATATCTTGGGAGGTTAAAGAATCTCTAACGAGTTTTTAGTTATTTCTAATTTGAGCCAACTGATTTAACTACACTTGTATTTTCACTATAAAATTCAAACTTAATAAGAGAAAAGCAGACTTAAATATTCCAGTCTCTTGCAAAAGAATTGAGAATTAAAGTTACTGTCATTATTAGTCAAGACTATATCATAAATTTAATGCCAAGTGCTTTAGAACTTTTAACACAAATTCCAGGAATCAGAGGCCTTTCAATGACTAAATAACAAACAATGGATTCACCATTTTTGGCTAAAGGCTGACTCTTTAGTAATCTGGTAAAAAGTCTAATAATTAAATGAAAAGAAGACCACATGCTATTATGCAAAGAATTCTGAACTGATTGTTAGAGTCCTGGGCTGCAGTACCAGGACTCTATGACTTTGGGCCAGTCAATGAATATTTCTGGGCCTTGTTCTCTCATTTCTAAAAATAAGGTGGTTGAGCTCTCTCTATGTTCTCTAAGTTCCCTTCTCCCTCTAACATCCTACGAATCTATTGTTATGTTGTAAGCTAACAATTTTTCATGACTCAACAAAGTATTTAGACTGCTATTGTCACTGGAGCCATCAAGGCCTGGATAAGAAGGAGGAATTCTCATGCTGGCACAGGATCTTGGCTTTTGGTACCCACCCCCATCATGATGAGCCCTTTCTTCTTCTGATCTACTTCCATTATGTATATTCTCTGCACATAGCCTGAAGATTTTCAGAGTTCTGGGAGATATTTGTTTTGGTATTTCATACTCTGCATTTCAAATTTTGTTGTTCACTATATGCTTATGTTTTGCTAATCCACTGTAAATGAGGGGACTGTATGTAGAACAATAGTGTACATTCTATTTTTTCATATTAATTTCCTTATAAGTATCTTTTCTATGGTTTGAGACCTGTAGCCGCAGCTCTTTGTAGATTGCCTGATTACATGATTCTTTTTTGGTGGTGGTGTTATTTTGTGAGGTGAGGAAAAAGTTGTTGCAAAGCTCAACCATGATCTGCCCAGGAAATCACTGATAAAATTTCTAATAATTAAATACATTGTACATAATTGAATATACCTAATCTTCTCTAAACTTCAAAAGTCCACTAAAAACAAAAACAAACTAAATACTCCTCTGCAAAGATATAAAAAAGTATCAGTTGATCAGAGGAATAACAGACTTCTTCTAGCTGAACAGAAATCTAAAATTAGATTTAAATATAGCAATTTGTCTTCAAATATATCTTTTTTACTGTAAGTATACATGAAAAATGGTATCAGCAGAAATTCTAAATCTAATAAAATTTCAGAATTACAAATATCTTAGGGGTAGAAGGGATTTCCGAGGTCATCTAGTTCAGCCTCTTCCTGAGCACCAATCTTCTTTCTGATATAGAAAAGACATCAACCAACCTCTAATGGAAGATCTTCACTGATGAAACCCATTACTAATTCAAGCAGCCTATCCCACTTTTGAACAACTCTAATTAATTTTTTTTGGAGGGGGGAAGGCAAGGCAATTGGGGTAAAGTGACTTGCCCAAGGTCACACAGCTAGTAAGTGTCAAGTGTCTAAGGTTGAATTTGAACTCAGTTCCTCCTGACTCCAGGGCCAGTGCTCTATTCACTGTGCCACCTAGCTCCCCCTGAACAACTCTAATTATTAATAAGTGTTTCCTTTTTAAAGTATAGGCAAAGATGATTCTTCTGCAACTTCTACCCATTGCTTCAAATTTTGCTATGTGGATCAAGGAGAAAAAAACGTGCCACATGACAATCCTTCAAAAAGCTGAAGACAATTATATCTTCCCCAACTCCCTTCCAAATCTCTTTTCCAGGCTAAACATTCCCACTTATTTGAAATGATCCTGAAGTGGCCAAAGGATATAAATAGGCAGTTTTCAGAGGAAGAAATAAAAGCTATCAAGAGTCATATAAAAATGCTCCAAATCACTATTGATTAGGGATATACAAATTAAAACAATTCTTAATTTACCACCTCACATCTATTAGATTGGCTAAAATGTAATGTTTAGAATTGAATGCTGTGGATGGAGAAAGGTGAAATACAGTGTAGGTATTACCAACATGGTACTAGATAACACTCTTTTCCTAATCTCTCCAGGTACTAGTGAGGGCCTTTGGCCTTGACTCCCCCTATAGACTATTAAGCTATGGAATTTTACTTATTTTTCTGCTGAACTTTAAAAAAATTGTCTTCTCTCCAAATCTAGGATGCACATTAGACTATGTTTGGCTCTTTTCTATCATAAACTCTAAGATGGAATGTTCATTTCTTTCCAAATGCATCATTTCTAATTCAGCAACCAGTTGCTTTTTATTAGTCACCATCAGGTCCAGACCAACAGTTTTTCTCATTACTTTAAAAAATGAAATTAATATTCATGCAAATTGAAAATATGTCAACTGTTCAACTTTTTGCTGAAAAAGAGCTCCTTCAGAAGTCCAAATAATGGAAAACCCTAATCACTTGGGACATTGCAAGTCTGAGCCAGGTTTCTAAGCAGCCTCTCAAACTTATCTCTTTCCTTCTTTTTGGCCAGATAACTTGTAGCTGACTCCTACCATCACATCACTTCTGTTTTTTTCCCATTGATTCTTGCCCAAATGCTCATCACCATTTCCCCCTGCTATGCTTTCCTGCATTTCTTTGCATAGATAAATCTTTGAAATATACAGTACTACTCCACCGCCTGATTTATCTACTGTGTTCTATCTGAATAAGGTATATTCTTTAAAACCTATATTCCATAGTCATGAATCGCATCCCACCATGTCTCAATGATACCCAGGATGTTTAATTTATTTTCTTGTGTTAAGATCCCTTGTTTTTGACCTATATTTTGTCCATTTCAAGATGGGTATCTATGGCCATGCTTTTAATGCTACCTTTTTTTAAAATATCATCTCCTATGAACTGCCAGGACCCTCTAATAATTGCCTTCTTCCTTCATTGTTAAACTCTATTATTTCAGGGTTTTTTGTTTCATCAGTCAACAGTCAGTTAATAAGCATTTTTAAGTGCTTACTGTGTGCCAGGCTCTGTCCTAAGTCCTGGGGATACAAAGAAGGGCAAAAACAGTCCCTGCCCTCAAGGAGCTTCCTCTCGAATACTTCTGCTTGGCAGGCATATGTGGGAAGTTTCTCCCTTCCCTTCCATTTTAAGTTTAAAGCCCTAGTTATTACATTCAACATTTCTAAGCAGATGATCTTTTACAAGCCTCTTTATGTAGATGCCACCCCTGGCAATGATTTAGTCATTCTTTGATCTTCAGCTGGGGTCTAGAAATCCAAATCCTATTCTTAGACAGCATCTTCTAAACCAGATCATTTGAACCTCGCAACAACCCTGAGAAATAAATATCTGCTATTACTTTCAACTCCATTTTACAGATGAAACTGAGGTTGCGAGAGTTTAAGTGACTTGCTAGGGTCACGTAACTAGTGAGGATGCGAGGTAGTATTCAAATTGAGTTCTTTCTGTCTGCAATATAAATCCAGTGCTCTGGCAGCTAAGCCAAGCATGAAGATAAAGAGATCAGCTAAAAAGCATTGGGGGGAGGGAGAGGGAAAGGGAGAGAGGCGGGGTGAGGCAGAGGGGAAGGGAGAGAGAGGGAGAGGCAGAGGGAGAGGGAGAGGGAACGAACAGGAGCTAATGGATAAGAGTAATTTGTCTAAATGGTTTATAAGTAAGTGATTCTTCAAAATGTCTGAAGATGATAACAAAATTTTTTAAGTGGCTCAAATGCTGTTTTTAGCAAACTTATTTAGATTATTCATTTGCTTGAAAAACCTTTCTTCATAGGTGCTACAAAAGTTAACTTGGGTACTATTCCTATTGGAATAATCTAAAATTTTAGGTCAGTGGAGTCTGAATTATGAGATTTCATTGTACTTACTTGCAAATTTTTGAAAAATACTAAGAAAATGACCTATAAAGCAGTTCCTAAGGGCATAATAATTTCCCTTGTCTCATATGCAGAGGAAGTTATTATTTGGAGACATTTCCTCATCTGTAAAATGAGGAGGTTGGACTAGGTAACCTCTGAGGTCCTTTTTGGCTCTGGATCCTAAGATTATCAGATGATCTTTAAGGACTCTTGCAGCTCTAATAGTCTATAACTCTAAAGAAGGCACTAAGGGATTGAAATCTGGATAGAAAAAAAAAGCCCTATCAAAATAGGTTATTTCTTTTATCTTTAATATCTATATGGCTTCACACTTTATCAAAAGAAGGCTTTAACTTGATCTATTCTGTAGCTTTGTTGTTATCATTCAAGCCCAGTGTTGGGCTTGGAGACAGGAAGACTCACCTTCTTGAGCTCAAATTTGGCCTCAGACAAGTCACTTAACCCTGTTTGCCTCACTTTTCTCATCTGTAAAATGAGCTAGAGAAGGACATGGCAAACTACTCCAGTATCTCTGCCAAGGAAACCCCACATGAAATCACAGAGTTGGATATGACTGAAGAACAAGACAAATGAAAATCAATGATTTGCTAATGTACAAGATAACCAGAATCAAATTGAACCTGATCTGTCTTGGGTCATTGTCCTTTCTCCTTTTAAAGCGGGCAATGGTCTTCAGGCATTTAAGGCCCTGCACATTCTGGTCCCAATCCACCTTTCCCATCTTTTCTCTCCTACAGAAGTCCTCCACTCAAGTCCTGATTATTTCCTCAGTCATCTCTCAGATAGTTTTTGTGCTTCTCTGTCTAGGTGCTTTTTCTCACAATATTTTACCTGCTGGAATTGCCTTTCTCCCCTTTTTGTTGTATCCTACACCACTCAGCTCAAATGTCACCTCCTTTTTCTTTGCTTTTGCTAAAAGCCATTCCTAACTATCTAAGTCTGAAGTGGGATCCATTTCTGGTCTCTCTCCTGAGGTTCTAGTCTCATGTCACCACATACTACCAGCCATTTCAAACTGGATGTTCTATAGATATCTATAACATACCAAAAGATAACTTATTATTTCTCCCTCTAATTCAGCCCCCTTTGGAATTTCCCTATTTTTGTCAAAAGCATAATCATCCTTCTGGTCACCCAACTTTGTAATCTCAGTATCAAACTCAACTTTTCATTCTTACTCAGTCCACACAGACAATCACTTGCCAGATCTTGACATTCCTATCGTCACATCTCTTCCTCTTCCATGGGTCTCTTCTACACTTACAGCTACCACTCTATTTTAAGCTTATCACCTCTGGCCTGAATTACTGCAATATCTTCCTATTTGGTCTCTCTTTCTAAGCCAATCCATCTTCCACATAGCCAACAAAGTGATTTTCCAAAAGTATAGATATGACCATGCCATCTCCCTTACTCAATAAGCCCTAGTGTCCCCCTATTATCTCCATGATCAAATACAAACTCCATCTGGAATGCAAAGCTTTTCATAACTTGGATCTTCTTTGCCTTTCAAAGCTTCTCACACATTATTTCTTCCCATGCATTCAGTAGTTCAGAGGTACCAGTCTATTTGCTGCTCCTCACACTGGACACTATGCTTCTTGTCTCTTTACCTTTGTCCTGGTTGACCTCCATGACTGGACTGTTCTCCCGCCTTACCCTTGCTTCTTAGACATACCTGGTTTCTTTCAAAACTCAGAAGTCTAACCAATCAATAAAGATTTATTAAGTGCCTGTGTGCCAGGCACTGTGCTAAGCACTGGTTACCTTGTTACAGGAAGCTTTTTCTTATCTCTTCTTTCAAAATATCTTGTATTCATTTTGTACATATTCTGTATTCCTGTATACAGAGTCTCAAAACTGAAAGCTTGAGGTTGAACTAAGACTTTTGGGACACTCTGTATAGGTACCTTTTATTTCACTCATTAGAACATGAGCTCCTTGAGGACAGGGACTGTTTTACCTTTGACTTTGTGTCCCCCACACTTAGCACACACTTAGCATAACACCCAGCATATAGTAATTGATAATTTTTTGTTGGATTGTTGATTGAAGGCCTGTAGCATCAACTGTTTTTAATTTAGTATTAATTATTTAATGTTAAAGAATCCATTTAGTAACTACTTTTGTACTACTATCTTGAACTCATTTTCAATTTTTATTGCTATTTACCTTTTTAGACATTGATATCTTGTTTCTCAAAGCACAGAGTGGTGTAAAAGGCATATTATTTGGCATCAGAGAACGTAATTTCATATTCTAGCTCTCCTACTTACTACCTTTGTGACCTTGTGGCAGTCTCTAGGCCTCTGTTTCATTAACTATAAAATGAAGAACTTCAGTCAGATGATCTCCAAGGTCGCTTCTGGTTCCAAATTGTTTGTTTGTTTTTTTAAAGATTCCTAGAATTTTAGGGCCAAAAGGCCCTTTAAGACCATGTAACAAAACTCCTTCACTTTAAAGAAGAAGAAAGAAAAATCCAGGGAGATGAATCTGTGTACTGAAGGTCAAGCAGCCAACTAGTAGCAGAGCTGGCCCTCCAACTTGGGCCTCTAGAATCTACATGCTGAGGTCTTCCTCTTCTCCCCACTAGCACTTACAAGCTCCTGAAGGGCAGGATTATGCTTTACATGTCATTCTATCCCCCACAGTGGTCTGTCTATCGCTTTTGACAACAAGCTGTTCCATTGATATTTACTGATCGACCTTTTCTAGTGCCTGTCATGCACATCAGAAGGGTTTTTTAAAAAGCAATTAGTGGCTCTTCTGTAACAAAAAAAATTAAATACAGAAGGATACCCAGAATTCACAAAAACATACACCAAAGGGAGAAAAGAGACTGAAAATGGAAAGTCTGGATTACATTAGGGAAGTCAGAAGGTTCAATTTCAAGACATAAGCATATCCATTCATTACCTTACCTGGTATCAGAAAATGACAGGGCCCTGGAATCTCTAGAAACAGGGCACAAGTGGTGGAAGGGTGAAAGTAGAAGAGTAAGAGTTTGTTAGAGGCCACATGAATGAAGATTATTTTTTTGGTCGGGGAGGAGATGTTTTATGGTACAAAAAGAAACCAGAATAGTTTTGTAGGTTCCCCTCCCCTCCCCCAACTTATAAGACAGCTTAGTACTTGCCAAAGAATAATGGGAGCTTTTCTTTAATTAAAGTGAATCATATTTAAATAACTTAGTTTTTTCTTACAAAATGAAATCCCAGGAGACAGTTGCTATGGTTATTGAAAAGGCCAGACTTCAGGCCCAGTTAATAAGCATGGAAGAAATTACCAGTCACAATGTTATCACTGCCAGGTTATACAAATTTTACAACAGAATAGTAATATCTTGTTGTGTAATATTCTTTTCTAAATTTCTGTATAATCAGCAGTCAATAAAAGTGTACCTTGGCATGTAAATTTTTTGGATGGTGTCGTGAGTAGTAGCTTGTCTGCCATTTCCCCAGGACCCGCACATCGAGCAATTCCAGGTTCTTTGTATTCTGATTTGACCCAGTCTGATAACCACTGCATATTACAGTCACAGTAGAGAGGGTTTGCACCAATGGCTCTGAGAAAGAGCATAGAAACAACAAGAACAAGACAAAACATATTGGCCTTGGGTTTTTTATTACAATGAGTCAAAGTGCTGACTTATTAGACTGTCTCCATGGTTTAAGACACTCAACCCTCAATAATAGCTTACATTTCTATGAAGACAATTATAGTGAAGGCGGTAATAACTTACATTTCTATAAGACTAATATTTACAAAGTACTTTGTGGAGGAAGTATAAGCACAATTAGTGATATTTCCTGGATGGTGAAGGTAATTAAATTCTATAATGAAAAGACAGAAATTTCTGAGATATTAACTTCTAAGAGGCTAAGTAACTTTCCCATTATTAAGTGTCAGAAGTGCAATATTTTTGTAGCCCTCAACTCCAAGTCTAGCCTTTTAACTTGGAAGAAAATTGAGATATCCATATATAGTCCTTATAGGGATAAATACTAGACTTCTGAGTTCATTAGCATAAGGAACTCTCATGTTAGGGAATGCTTTTTATCAATGCAGGTTGGTGCCTTTTCTATAAATTAAGAGTCTTAAGAGAGTTTCCTGAGGACTGTTAGGTAAAGTGACTTGTCCAGGGTCTCATAGCTAGTATGTATCAAGGCAGAACTTGAATTCAGATCTTCCTAGCTCCAAGCCTAACTCTCTATCCGCCATGCCACACTACCTTGTGCAAGTAGTAAATACTTGAATTCTATGCATATGACATTTAGAGATTTAGTACTAGTATGCATTTGGACCTTTTCAGCTAATGTGGCTGACATGAAAAAAACACAAAAGAGAGGCAGCTAGGCATAGTGAAAAGTGGAATTGGTAGAGAGGAACTATTAGTCATAATTCAGGATTATCCATTGGTTATCTGTCTGACTAGGGCCAAATGGTTTCACTCTTCTGGAATACAATTTATCTCTGCAGAACAAGGAAACCAGACTCAACAATCTCTATTTTCCCTCCTAACTCTGTTCAATGATTGTTTCTCAAAAGCCAGATTATAATGGTATAAAAACATCTTAAGCAAATATTAATTCCTAGATATCCCTGTAGTTATAGTACAGGCCAAAATAAGAACTCTGAAACTGCTTACTTCTCGTGACATGGAAAGGAATGACTTTCAGTATTTATTTATCTAAATTTTTTTCAGTCTTTCAGTTTTGGTGACTCACCTAGAAAAATTACACACCAAGAGTTTCAACTAGCTCAGGAAAGTATGTATACTTATTTTATAGTCCTCTAAACTTATAATTCTCATGGATATCTCCAAAGTTTTGGGACTACCATAACACATATCTCATGTAAGCCTTCTTTAACCTTAAGAATTAAAAAATACATTGGGTAACATAACTGTGAGTTATTGAGCTCTCAAAATAGTGACCAAGGCTGTGATATATTTGCCCCTGAATTACAGAATCTTAGAGTTAGAAGGGATAATAGAGGCTAGCTAGTTCAATTCATACCTGAACAAAAATTCCCTTTATAATATACCCAAGAGGTGGAACTTAGTACTTCCTGAGGCAGCCCATTCTTCTTTTGGAGAGCTCTAACTATCAAGCAGTTTTTCCTTCTATTAAGTTTATTTTTTTTCCTTTTTAAAATTTTTACTACATATTCCTACCTCTATTCCTTTGGATGAAGCCAAATGAGTCTAATCTCATTCCCAACATGACAGCACTTTAAATACTTCAAGACAATATCCCATTCCCCCTAATATATTCTTTCTTTCAGATTAAACATATGTAGTTCTTTCAACCAGTCCTCTTATGGTCTAACTTGAACCCCCTTTATTATGATGGTTGATCTCCTCTGGACACCCTCTAGTTTATCTATGTCTTTCCTAAATGTGGAGCCCAGAACTGAACACAACACTTCAGATGTGGGAGGATGAGCAAAGTCTCTCTTCTTGCCTATTCATTTTTCACATAGCTGCCAAATGGATAATACTAAAAAACAAACAAACAAACAAAACAAATTTTTGACTGTGCCCCCTGTATGGCCTGTGAATTTTCAGCCTCCCACTTGGAAAATGGGAGGTTGATTCTGGTATTCTGAGGATTTGTGCTATATCATAATGAAACATGGTAGATCAGAATATGAATATTTTAAATAACATTTTCCTTCATATTTGAGGCAATATTCTTAGGTCTATGGAAGAGAAGAAACAAATTCAGTTTTACTTAATATGAGGTAATCTATACACAATTTTCTCCTACATTTTAATTTGTAGTGTTTTAAAATCTCCTTAGTCCCGATAGTTTCTCTTACACAATTAATTAATCAACCTTGGGTTCACTTGGCAGACTGAAAAATGTATTTTATACTAAAATGGTCAGAAATCTTTTCAAGTCATTTGAGTACCTTATATTTTTTTTGAGAAGACTCAATATGGTGAGATTTTGGGCAGACAAGTTATGTTTATTTCAAATACAAATGAGAGACTTTAATGTATTTAAATAGACATTAACACTCTTTGTGGAAGAACTACTCACAGATGTGATAAAGAGGAAAGATCATTGAAAGCTCCTTCAGGTACAACAGAAATGTCATTTCCATGCAAAGACCTAAAGATAAGAAATAGCCAAATAAAATTTCCTATGTTTTTTGAATAAGTAATTTATGGCATAATTAAAAAGAATTTATTTCATGTATGATAACTAATCCAACAAATTTAATTTATAATTGACCAAAGCAGAGTTTTTTATTCTATGTCATGCTAAGACATTCATTTCTCCCCCTTCCAGAGGTAAATTAACTCTGTTTTTCCAACCCCCAATCAATCAGGAAAGGAATTAATAAGACAAATTACTAAGGACATTATTAGTAAAATGGGCTGCTTGTATAAGATGACATTTTATTAAATGAAAGATTCTTACAGTAAACGAAGAGTCTTCAACCCATCAAAGGTCCGAGCGGGTATACATCGGAGACGGTTGTAACTAAGAATTCTGAAAATATATATGATAGTTTTTTTTCATGGTAATAGAATATGACAGAAACAGAAGATAACCAAATGAAGTTCCTGTATCCAAAGCAGTTAGGAAAAATAGGTATTTTCCAGGTTTCTAAACTAAATAAGATTTTAATACTTTTCTCCTATTACTTGTCTACCAGACATCAATTATTCAACATGACTTGTACATTTTCAATACTCAGTGTTACAAGTTTAAACTTACAAGGTCAGTAGCTGTGTCATGTTGCTGAAGCTCTGATTAGAAAGTGTGCTGATTCGGTTGTTACTTAGATCTCTACAAAAAAAATGCAGAAACTTAGTCATTTGGAACAAGGCAAAAATCTGAAAATGTTAGAAATAGTTGGAAGAAAATAATGTTTTTGTTAGTAGGAATAGTCAAATTATTACTCCAGACTACCTGAAAATAAAAAAGCCTCAATTTGATAAATAAAAGTATATTCAATTTAATAAATGGTTCATTTGAACTGATGGTTTTATTACCTTAAAATATAATTGGAAGGCATATTGTATCTAAATTTATAATTGTGTCCAAAATAAAGACTTTGATATAAATATTGATTTTTTTTCATATACCTTCCCAACAAAACTTGAATCTAAGGGAGAATAGTATCTAAAATACACACACACACACACACACACACACACACACATATATGCATACACACTGTTGTGGTTATTATCTGAGAACTAAATGTACTTTACATGTTTGCTTTGATATTATTCTTCTAAAAGCAAATAAGTATCTTACATGTACCACAGGGATCACAGGAAGGAGTCTTTGAACTCATCTAGTGCAACTCCTTATTTTTAAAGATGAAGAAGCCAAGACTCAAAAAAAAATGAATTGATTTGCATAAGGTCATGAGATTAAGTGCCAGACTTGTGACTTGGGCCTAGGTCTTATGTCAAATTTGATAGGACAGATAGACTGCATATAATCAATTCCTAGTATTTTCTATATGTTTCACAAACTCCTTATATTTGAAGGTCTTTGATTTTCTCTTAATTATATAATTAAGTAAGTTCCCCCATTCAAACAAATCTGTTCACATTTCTTCAAAATGTTATTTTCAATAACAGAATTATTGGTTCTCAGAATCAAAAGATACCTCAAATAGGATCTAATTCAACCCATAGCCAAACAGGAACCCCTTCTATATCTTTTACAAAAGCACATTTAGCTTCTCCTTGAAGAACTTTCGGAATGGGGGTTTGCTTTCCATATCCCTTAGCAGCCTAGCTTATATTTGAAGAACTCCTGGAATGGAGAAGTCTTCTCTCCCTCCCATAGGAGCCCATTCTCATTTTGGAGGGCTCTAATTGTTAAGAAGTTTTCCCTGAATAAAACTGACATCTGTCTTTGCAACTTCTATTTTGTCCTGGTTCTGCCTTTTAGGACCAAGTTTGAAAAGTCCAATTCCTCTTTCATATAGGAGCACTTATGTTATTTGAAGATGATTATCAATTGGTACAACCTTGAAAATGATTTCAACACATTGACTGATCCACAATAATTTTACCAACCTCATCCTGAAGAATGAATTTTTATTTAGCTATGAAAGATATTTCCTGTTACCTAGCCATCTGGCATGTACTTTCATATAAACACACTGACCCATCATAAATCTCTCAAATCCTTGTAGAATTCTATAGAAGTAAATTAAAATGAAAAAATGTTACCAGCTTGGTGCCTTAACATTAATCATGCTTATTACTCTAAAGCTATGCAATCAAAATGGTGAAAATATATTTGCTCTTTAAATATTATACATGTAATTACCTGAATTTTTATAGTTAGATACTTCATTTTAAAGTACAAATAATAAAAGATCCAAATACCAAATAAGGTAACAAAATTATGTGACTCTGTTTGACTTAATAATATGACCTAAAAGATTATGTTGTCTAATATTAAACCAAAGAGAATGATATGTCAGTAGGACATTACCACAATAGGAGGATGAAGGTATTTTTGTAACCCATGATATAATTGTGATCAGCTAATTTGAAGACTAGATTTTAAAGGAGAATTTGTAACACTGAGGTCCTTTTAACTTACATGACAAAAATGTCTAAAAATTTAAAATCTAATAAATTAAATCAATAATAGACTCAGAAGACATAATCGGCCTTGTCAAGGGACTCTTACTAGTGGCATGATTGTGGACAGGTCAATTAGCTTCTGTGAACATTGGTTTCATCATCTGTAAAATATTGACAGTAATGCATGCAATGGCAGTAATACTCATGAGATTGCTTGTGAGGATTACAGCAGATAATCCATGCAAAATGCTTTGTAACTGAAAATATCATGTCATAGGCTCATAGATTGAGAGGTAAAAAGGATCTTTGAGAGCGTTTAGTTACACCCCTCATTTCACAAATGAAGAAACTTAGGCATAGAGAATTGAAGTGATTTGCCTAAAGTCAGACAGACAGTAAGAGACAGAGACAGGACTTTAACCTTTTTCTCTAGCTCCAAAGCCAATGTTCTTTCTACTACTTTTCCTGATAGTCATTATTTTTCATTATGAATGGTCTTCTTCAATGTGTGACATGAGATCAAGAATAAAGTTTCTTTATGTTCTTGGTTTTATTATTTAAATGAGAGCTCATAAAAATAGACTCGATCATTTACCAGCAGAAGTTTCATATTTTGATTACCATTTACACAATTCTATGTTTAGCTAGACAAGACATCACTGTGTTTGTGTTTCCCCAAGAATTGAAGGAGAAACCCTGCTCTAGGACTCTATCATATTCTGATATATATTACACATTTCAAGATGTGGCTTATGATCCAGAACTTAAATGAGAGAAGCTGGAGGCATCTGTCTGTGAAGGAATTATATTATCTGAAAGGTTCACGACATTTTCTACAATTTCCTCCCTGTCTCTCTTCCACCCACCTCCCCCACCCCCATTTCATTAAACAGAATAGAAAGCCTAAAGAAGAAAAATATTGGGAAGAAAGGTACTCACATGAGTGTTAAATGTTTGTAGTTCGAAAGTTCCTTGGGAACCAGGGTAAACTGGTTCCCATCCAAATACCTAAATACAAAGAAAAATACATTATTCATGTTAAAATAACAGCAGTGTCAAAATATATTAGCTTAATGATATTTCATTCTTAATTGAGGCCAGGGATTACACAATTTAGCTTCATGACAACATGTGCTTCAGTAGGGATCCATTACTTAAGGGTGAAGAAAAGATTACATCTGTTAATCAGGTTGATTATGTGTGTGTGTGTGTGTGTGTGTGTTAAACTTAGGTCAAATTCATCCAGCTGTGGCCAGATTAGTTGGTTCATTTCCCCATGGTTAACTTAATAGAGTCAGGTACCTATGTATTCACATGACAGTAAGATCGTCCCAGTGAATTTAGTCAACCAAATGTTTTGCTCATCATTCCCATTGCCTGTGGTCACATAGTCTGATTCCAAGGACACAGTAACTATTAATGGAAGCTTACCAACGAAGAAGAGATTTATTATACTATTCTAGTATGCATATAAACTGATAATCTTAGGGACGGAGATACTGTGACTTATATCGGAGAATATCTCATTTAGAGATGGCTAGATGTAGAACGCTTCTAAGATTCCTTTCATCCCTCATTTTAAAGATAAGGAGACAGGCTTAGGGAGTGTGAGTGGCTTGTCCAATGTCATAGAGGGAGTAAAAAGTACAGCTAGGATTCTGGTTCCAAACCAGTGCTCTTTCAACTCTTCCACAGCTCTGATAGACTTAGTTTTACCTTAATATAATCAGGCTTCATTTTGTCAGAATGTAAATTTTTACAAATACCTGCTTGAGTATTACTGATTTTAATAGGAGATGGCAAATCACCACATATTCAACCATATAACTCGAAACTTGTCAAATATACAAAGAAAGTCTACACATGGGAAAAATAGCCGCATAAACATGGACATTTGTACGTGCCATGTCTTGTCAGAGTCAAACAAAATCAAAGGAAGCAGTGATAGAATTTTAGCCTAATCTTCATCCAGGAAGCCCCAATGCCAACGAAGTAACTAGTCCTATCATTCAAACTAGAAAAAAATAAATAAAAGATAAAATTCATGCAAAAAGAAAATTCATTTCTACATTTTGGTCCAAAGGCCACATCTTCTCCCACAATCTGTTCTTTCTTAGAATATGGAAGCTGAATGATGCAGATATCTTTGAACAACACAAGCCATCTGGCTATGAATGTGTCTACAAACAGTTTTGGCATGCTGGACATGTCACAACTCCTACGTCACTGTTGTGGAAAAGCTGTAGAGTGAAAGCTGAGGCTGGTATTTTTTTTTAATATATGGAGGAGTAACTGTGAGAAGATTCCCAAGATAAAAATTTGATCCCAGTACTTAAAAATGAAAACTGTTATAAAAAACAACATATAAGAGGTTGAAACCCATAATAGATATTTGTATACAAATGGGACATCAGTCATGATTTCTTCTTAGCCACACTTAAATTTTCTGCTTTCTGCCCATTACTTCCTTGGCCTTTTTTTTTCTTTCTTCTGTTCTTTCTCCATTTCTCTGTGGGTTGAAGCCACTAGAGGGAGACAGGATCACATGTGCTTGAGAAAGAGAGAGGTATTTTGAGTCTAATAAAGAGCCTTACTGGAAAGTCAGAAATATTCAGTGTGTGGTATTGATATCTAGATGTTAAATAATGTTAAGGGGAAATTATATGACAATAATTAAAAATAACAGAAACTATTTTCCAAACTTGTCCAGAAATATCTACTTATATTTGTGCCAAATTATGTAACAATTTAATATCATTTGTACTTATATGTCACACATAAAGAATTTTGTCAGGAGTAAGTTGCCTGCATATAAAATTCATATCAACATATATGACTTTGTATTTCCATCACATGTGCAAAATATTTTAATAGGAAGCCTTATGTTTATTTTGTGCAAAAACATTATTATTGTATATGACAATCAAAAGCAGTACATGGTGAACAGATATAAATCATCTATGATTTCCCATATACACATTCAATAAATATTTGTTGAATTAATGAATGAATGAATGAGGTAATGTTTCTAAAGCTGATGCCTGTACTCTTCAGAGGAAGTCAAATAAAAGGACAGGGACCACCTGGTAGAGACGGATGGTGCAATGAGGGGCCCACTGAAGCCCTGGTTATAATAGTTACTGCTTATAGACATTCAATTCTGTCACTTAAGCAATAAAGTTCAGGAAGATACATTTGAGAAGAAATGTATGTGCACTGTAGCTATCAAATGGTTATTTGGAAGGGCAGGAAGATATTTTTAAGAATGTATATTTAGGCAATTATTCATTGTTGCAAAAGGGAAGAAGAAATGAAAACTTTAAAGGGATGGAAATGAAAGACAGTTAAGGGATTTCCACGTGCTACTTTATGCTTAGGCAAAATTCATTGCAGTGGGGAAAGTGCAGTGCTCTAAAGTTAGAAAACCAGGTTTCGAATCCTACTTTTGATGATTACTGTCTCTGTGACCTTGGATAAATGACTTAAGTTCCTTGGGCCTCTATTTCTTAATCTCTAAAATGAGGTAGAGGACCTCAGAGGTCCTTTCTCTCTTTAGATCTATGATCCTAGAAAACTATAAAGGACAGGTCAAATGCAAATCTGCAGAATTCTAAATGTAACAAAGTAGAATCCAATAATTGGTGACTCTCTTGGATCACTGCATTTTATCTTAAATGACTTGTCAAATATGGTGTTATGAATGAAAAAAATAGGAGCTATAAGTGGAAAGGCTGTTCTTATAGAATAGGATGACAACGTGAAAGCTGGAAAGAACTTTAAGGATGATTATCTTTAAGCCTGACCCCCTCATTTTCTTTTACTTTTTGCTAGGCTTTGTGATTCACTGGGAGCTCTCCCTGAGAAAACTTCCTCCACCAATGGAGATTTGTAACTATGCTGAAACTGACAATCTTAGAGAATTATATAGGGAATAGTATCACACAGACAGTAAGTGTCTGAGATGGGACTTGTTCTGATTCTGAGGCTGGCTCTCTAGCTACTACATGAAGCTGACTATTATTATATTTAATTTTGCAGTTACTTTCCTGGTGCCTTTTGCTTTTTTCAGAATATTAATTCATATCCCAATACACACCACTTTTCCCCTATCCAGTGAGTTAAGTCATAGCAAGGATTAAAAAACGAAACAGTTAATGCAAAACCCACCACACGCTGACCACATATGACAACACATGGAAAATCCCACATATGTTGTACTCCATCTCTTCAAAGAAAGAAGACAGATGAAGTTAGGATCATTCACAGCTCATTTCCAGATGATCATTATGATTATACAATATTTGATTCAGTTTTCTTGTTTTTTTCCACTTTTGTATTCATTGTATGTATACTGTATGTACTTAAATTCTTCCATTTTGCAGATAAGTAAACAGAGGTCCAGACAAGGACAGAGACTTGCTTTATAGCATCTCTAAAAGAGATGCCAGAACTGAACATAGTGAAGTCTGAAGGTATTGGGGGTAGGGAGAGGGTACAGAGGGATTATCCATTCTTTTTCAGGGAAGCACTCTCTTCCTCAATAAAGCCTGACTCCATTAGCTTTCTTGCTTACCATTATGAACCTATATTGAACTCCTGCAGTCCAGGAAATCTCCCAGATCTTTTTCAGCTAAACCACTGTCCAGCCAAGCCTCCTTTGTCTTGTTCTTGCAAAGCTGATTTTGTGAATTAAATGTAATACGACATTAATGCTGACTAAATTTGATTTGATTTGATTTTTGACCCAATATGCTGGACAGTCAAGATCTTTTTGAATTCAGACTCTGTCATCTGGCATGTTAGCTACTGCTCTTAGCCTTGAATCACCTGCAAATGTGATAGGCAAACCTCTTGATCTAAATCCCTGATAAAAGTTTTAAACAGCACAGAGCCAGCTGCAGATCTCAGGGGCAATTCCTTGGAAGCCTTCCAACTGACACCAACTGATTAAGGACGACTCTCTTGATTCAGTTCTTCAACGGGTTCTGAATCTACCTGAGTCCACATCTCTTCATCTTTTCCACAAGACTGGCATGAGAAACTTTGTTGAATGCTTTGCTAACATCTAGGAACCCCTAATTTACTCAACTGACAAAAATCACTTCTGTTTCTACCTCTACTCTGGTTCCCAGATTTTCATCCTCACATGAATATTGGGGTAGGAAACATTTGATTTCATTAGTGTAGGGAAATATCAATGAGGAAACTGCCTTCACCAATGCACATCTCGAACTGCTCTGCAAAATACAGACCCACAGAGTGGCCTACGAGTACACGTACACACACACACACACACACACACACACACAAATCATATTCTGGTTATCAGTCTTATCCCACTCAATGAAACCTATGATCTCAGATTGGCCTCTTTTTATTAGGATCTCTCTATATTCCTCTCCCTCATATTTAAATATCATATGTATTTGATCTATGGTTCTAAGGGTTATTGTAAGTTATTTAGGTGGACTCCTTCATTTTAGAGATGAAAAAACTGAAGCCTAGAAAGATGATGTAATTTGCCCAAAGTAGGCAGCTAGGTGGCACAGTGGATGAAGCGTTGGGCTGGGAGTCAAGGACTCATCTTTTCAAGATCAAATTTGGCCTCAGATGATTACTACTATGTGACCCTGGGCAAGTCACTTAACCTTTGTTTGCCTTCATCCACTAGAAAAGAAAATGGCAAGTCACTCCAGTATCTTTGCCACGGAACTATATAGCACAGTCAAGACTTAAACATAAGTCACCTTACTTAGCCTTTATTTCCACCATAGGTCAGGCTGCTAGGTGGCGCCATAGTGCATAGAGCACCAGGCCTGGAGTCAGGAAGACTCTTCCTGAGTTCAAATCTGGCCTCGGACACTTACTAGCTCTGAGACCCGCCCAGACAACTCACTTAACCCTGTTTGCCTCAGTTTCCTCCTCGGTAAAATAAGCTGGAGAAAGAAATGGCCAATCATTCCAGTACATTTGCCAAGAAAACCCTAAATGGGGTCATGAAGAGTCAGATACAACTGAAAAACTGAATAATAACAATTTTCTATTATATTATGTCACGTAAAGTAATACATAGCTAATTGTTCCAATGCAAAGACAACATGCAGTTTATAGGGTGGGTTTTCTTCTGTCCCTCCATCCGTTCACCATTTTTCTTTAACATCTCCAGGTGTAACCAAGGAATTTCATTTGATTGGTACATGAACCTTCTTTGACTGTATTCAACTCAAGGTGCCACAAAAAACCTGAGAGAAAACGTGACTTTGGAAATTAAGTAAACTGTGGGGCTTACTTACAATTCAGTGACGTCTTTGGGGATTCCTTTTGGTAAGGTTTTCAGGCCCTTGTTACTACATCGGACCACAGTATCAAGGCAAGTACATTCTGCTGGGCAGCGTGACAGTGGAGAACAGCTGTTGTCATCATTTCCTGGTTTGCCAGAGGAAACACAAATATGCCCAGTTTTATATTTTCAAAAATGACTTTATAGCCAGCAGGGACTTAATCTACTTAATTCTATTTAACAAACACTACCATTTTACACCGCAGGATCTCTAAAGGCACAGAACATTAAGCTACCACTGAACATTCATGTTATTTATATACATTGGATTTCAAAAGACACCAGGAATTTTACGTAATCCTTTTTTATAACCTTTTAAAGCAGAACTCCAAATAGACCAAAAATGTCTGTAGCAGCTTCTAATGTGATGTCTTTATTTAGCTACTTGTAAGAAGTAAACATGGATTTACAGAAAACTATACAAACTAAACTAAAGCAAAATCATGAAGGGAGAGAATACAGCTATGTTCCAATTAATGAAGATAATGAATCCCCCAAAGTGGTTGCAAATATTCAAATTTAAACTATTCAAAATTAAAATTACATAAAATATGGAAATTATTTCTAGCCCAATGAAATTTCAGCGTGCAATCGAACAATCCAACCATTTCATAGGATTCATTATTCTGACTAATCCAACCCAGCTGTAACATATTGTCAACTATTTTCTGTATGTGCATTATCCTATGCTGAATTTAAAAAAATAGCAAGATAAAAGAATCAACGAGTGGCGTTTAATTTGTCAATATTGGCAACATTACTACTACTACTAATTTTCTACTAATTACTACTACTTCTTTATAGACCATAACATATTGTCACATATGTTATATCTCATTTTCTCTTCATAACAACTGAGTGAGGTAGGAAGGGCAAGTTTATTTACCTCGATTTTGCAAGTGATGCACCTAAGGTTAAGAGTTTAATTAGCTTTCCTAAGGTCACACAGTGACAGAGCTGAGATTAGAACCATGGGCTTCTAAGTCTTACCCTAGCTCTTAGAAGCACTGTTGTTATTTATACAGTTAATTTTGGATATATGCACAATATATTATTAGATTAATGAACATTTTTATGTTTAAAAAGCCCTTTGATGGAGCAGCTGCAGTAACAGCTACAACAGCTCACATGAATATGATCCTTTCAGATTTACAAAGTGATTTCTTCACAGTGCCCTTATGAGGTAGGTAATTCAATTATTATTATCGCTCCGACTTTACAAATGTAAGCTGACTTGCTGAAGGTACCACAAAGGAATAGCTCAAAGAATAATTTCAAAGCATTGGGACAGTAAAGCAATTCTGAAGCTATTCTAGTTACTCAGATACCGTCATTGTAGAATCCTGGAATCTCTGAGAACTGGAAAGGACTTGAGGTATCCTATCTCACTTTCACATAAAGAAACCTAAAGACTCATAGGATGAGATGTCCTGGATGTACTGCCATCTAGATGAAATTAACCATATTCATGAGATTGTGGACCCACTGAAATTTGGAAGCATGACAGTAGAAACTGAGGCCTGTTTAAGCTGACACAGATAGTAGCAGAAAGCTGGGGCCAGGACTTAGATCTGAATCTGTATGTTTAAGAATTCTAGGACACACTGCCAACACAGCAGTATAAATAAATATTAGAAAGTGGTCTCTTAAATATTCAGAAACAAAATCATATGTAAAAATACGGTCCATGGAATTTTAAAAACACCAACAATTCTGGGTATATATTTTGCTGCTTAGATATGTGACCTTTCCATAGGAAGGAAATATTTCCTGAATTGAATATCTTGGATAATTTTGAAAGCATAAAAGGAAAGGAACCAGCCATGTGAAAATTTCGTTGACCAAATATGTCTCATAGAGCCTTGTACATAGGATACCTTTAAAAATACTATATGAATTAATTCCATTCAATTAGCATTTCAAAGCACCTGTTATGTTCAGCACACTGTAGTAAGGACTAGGCTTTAGAGTAATAGTTCAGAGAAGACATTGTTCCTGCCCTCACAGAGTTTCAGCTTAGTACAGAAGTAGCAAATAATTATGATACAAAACTGCACATGATAAATGAGTATATAAGAACATTGAATGAATGAAAATGCATGAATGAACATCTGTATTTCTTACCATCATCACAAGTAAAATCCTGAATTGCAACATCCTGGATCGGAATCTCTTTTAGGAAGTAAGGTTTCTGACATCGAGGATTTCCTGTTACAATGCGTTTCTTCCTAAGCCAATCTCCCAACCAAGCCAAGTAGCAGTTACAGTTAAAAGGATTGGCCAAGAGGTTTCTAAGAACCATATATAAACAATGAACAGTTTAGTTAGGACAACTTTATTTTTTTACAAAGCACAGTATGTTAATATAAAGAGGGGAAGCCTTTCCTGGAGCATACTAGTTTAGCTCCTGTGAAGGATAGTAGAAAGCAGGGAAGAGAGAATTGGGGGTAAATCTTTTGATTTGCTTCTCTCTATTTTGATATTCTTCCCATCTCTCATTTATACACAGGTATACACTACATACTAGATGCATTTTCCCTGGCTCAAACATTCCATTTATACTTGGGGGAGAAAAAAAAATCCCAGAAGAAAATCCTTCAAGTGATTCTATACAAAAAATAAAGTTGAAGGCAGCAATTTTGGATTTATGCAGTGTATCTTGATATATCTCATTTAGAAGTAATTTAAACTTGTCTGAGATCTGACTTGCTGTCAAACTATCCTGCACTGATAATGTGGTAATTCAATATAAAGATGAAGGCTGATTACTTTATATTATTGGGTTTAACCTGACAACAGCTATTTCATTAATTTGTCATCTCAAGATTTCCATCTCTTATTTGCTCCAGAGAATAGGTTTCCCATCTAAAGTGACAGCTGAGTTGATTACATGCCAGTTATAAAAATGAATTTACTTCTACAAATCCCAATACTTTTGGCATCTCACCACTTGAACACAAACCTATTGACAATTCCATTATTTATAAACATGCCATCTTTAATATGCACAAATTAGTCACTAGGTGTAAAATGTCACATTTTATGTGGAAAGAGGATTAAGTGCTTTACTGATGGATGCTTCCCTCAGAAATAATTCTGTTACTGACTTGGGCTATGTGAAACAAGTTTTTTTTTCTTTTTCCATCCTCTCCAGTAACCTTTATTTCCCACCCATTAAATTATAACAATACATTTAGATGCAAACCACTGCTTGGAAATTAATCATGTCTAACACTACTGTTATGCACTATACAAAGTATTAATTAAGTTGTAGGCACACTATACACAAATACTCTTTAAGCACCAGCTACATTCATCCCCAACTCTTTTTTTTCTGAGATTATGAAAAATTTTTTCTTCACCCATCTAGGAAATATTTTACTAATGATTTGCTTCCAAGACTGTTAAGAGTTTAGAATCATAGACTGTAGAGCTGAGAGGGATCATTAAGAGTATCTAGTCCTACCTTTTAGTTTTAAGAATGGGGTACCTGAGGATCAGAGAAGAGGAGTAACATTCTCTAGGTTACATAGTTGGTCAAGAGCAGAGCTGGAATTAAGACCCAGGTCCTCTGACCCTAAATACAACACTACCTACTAGGTTTCTCTTTTTAGTATAACTCCACACTGAAAAATTACTTTTATGACCCACCTTATTTACATTGCAAATAATCAGATCAATGTAAGATTATTGGGGTGGGTAGTATACTAACAACTTTTCTATTTCAGTGATGTAAGATTGGTTAGACTGAATTATTCATCTACATTGTCACATTTTCACTTGATTAAAAGAAATGATCTACATTTTTGTAGTCAATGTAGTTTTAGAATTAAACTAAGCAAAATTCATCAGTTTGTCACTTTTTAAGAAAAATGCATGAGCTCCTGAATGGCAGTGGTATCTTGGACACTCAATTTTTAGTAATTCTTTTTTATTATCTATGCCTAATGAGGACATCATATTGCTACTGAGACATTATTGAAAATATGTAACTAAATCTTTAACTGGCTAATTCAATCAATAAATAAGTTACCATCAATACTTACAACGTGGATAAGGAATGAAGGGTATCAAACGCTCCTGGAGCAATTGTTGTAATTTGATTGTCATACAAAGAAAGCAAACGTACAGAACTGAGTCCTATGAAGCTATCATTTCCTACACAGGTTATGCGATTACTTCTCAACATCCTGAAAAATAAACGATATTGTTACAGAAATAAAGAATTGTATTGATATTATATCTAGCAGAAATCTACAGGGTGTCCCTAGAGTCTGAACACATAAGAAAATGCATATTTTGAAATATTTGGAATATTAACAGACCTTAGCTCCCTTGACTTCTTTTTCTGAGGCATGCTAAAGGAGAAGGTGTATTCAATGAAAATCACAGATGCAACACACTTGATTAAATGCATAAAGAGTAAATGTGCTAAAATTGATGGCAATGTGGTGTTATTGCATCGAGTTCATGTGAATCTTGAAAAGCACATCAACTTTTGCATTACAAATGATGGAAATCATACTGAAGATGTTATTTGTTAACATTCCAATTAAATAAAATGTTGAAAATTTCTTTCATTTCATTTCTTGAAAATATGCATTTTGCCTATGTGTCTAGACTTTAGGAACACCCTGCAGAACAAGCCCATCCTACAGTATTTCATTATTATTTTCTATATAATTTATTAATGAGAAGTATATTTATAAGCCACAAGCATAGTGCTTATTAGTGAAACAATGCAAAAAACAGTATTATTCCTGATTTTAATATAGTTATAACCACATTCTTATTTCTAGTGCTACTGTCATAAAAAGAATTATACTTGATTATAAGAATTTCATTATTAGGATTCCAATGTTTATTACCATATATTATTATTACTAAGCTATTGCAATCATGATTTCTTATAATGAGCTTTTTATAACATTGCAACAAAAGTGATTCTGCCCATAAAGCAGCTGAATTGTTTATCTCTTGACTGAAAAATCCTTTCAGAGGTAAAATTTTGGCTGATTATTTGTGATATTCTTCATATATTCCTGCATCATTTAAAAAACCAATTTTCCTGTTCATGCCACTAAATAAATGATATAATACACTAAAATATTAAAACAAGGGCATGATGGCACTTCTCTGAGATGCATTTAAAAACATTCCTGTACACAGAAAATGCATCTCAATTACCGAAATGAGCTGGTGTCCTAACTTCATGGGTACTGATATAAAATATGGTGAAGGGTTGAATGTCTTTATACCATTATACAATACATAAGAGATATGTGCTTTTATCAGCAGCAAGTCCTATATGCTTTATTAAGTAAGTCCCGGGAGGATGCCTGAGGCATCTGAAATTGAAATGATGTGTCTGGGGTCACATAGTCAGTGGTGGTATTTGAAACTGTTTTTCCAGATTAGAAGCCTAGGGATTTATTCACTCTGCCATTGTGGCTATATTAGTAAAAGCAAGTGATAGATAAAAGTAAGGGTATAGTGCACAGTTTGACTGTCCCTCCTCTCTAAAAAAAGGGGGGAGACATAGCTTAAAAAAGAATGCCTTGTCAGTTATCTTCAATCTTCAGAAAATGTGAAGATCTAGAATCAAAGAATTTCAGAGTTGGAAGGAATTTCAGAAGCCATCTAACTGAAACTATACCAGAGAAGGAATTCTGTTGCTCTTGTTCAGTTTTTTTCAGTTATGTCCAACTCTTTGTGACTCCATTTGGGGTTTTCTTGGCAAAGATACTAGAGCGGTTTGCCTTCTCCTCCTCCAGCTCATTTTACAGATGAGGAAACTGAGGCAAATAGGATAAAGTGACTTGCTCAGGGCCACACAGCCAGTAAGTGTCTAAAGCTGGATTTGAATTCAGGTCTTCCTCACTGCAGTCTGGGTGCTAAATCCACTGCACCACCCACAGCTTAAATAGTGTTTCTATTCAGTTCCAGAATGGTATAGTTTCTTGGCTCTAGCAACCATAAATGTTGAAAGGTAGAACAAGAATGAACCAGGGTCTTGAAAGGATTGTGGCTTGGTGGAAATCAGAATCATAGCATTCTAAATCTAGGGCTGCAAGGGTGAATGCCAAAGCTAACCTTCATAACCTACTTATACATCCTAGTAGGCCTAAGAGAAACAACAGAGGTATGAGACTATGAGAATTATAGTGGGAAGGATGGGGAAAAAGCTTGAGAGAGCGAATGGCTTTATCATCTTTTAGCTACATGGATAATTACAGAGGAAGAGGAAAGAGGATCATGGACGAATTGCCACTAAGCAAGAATGGGTGATAGAGTCTAGGGAAAAAAGTACATACATACTTGCATACACACACATATATATCCAACTTACAAATGAACTGTGTTCTAAAAGTTCATTTGCAATTAAAAATTAAAGCTAGCATCTACAGAGTGCTTTAAATTTTGCAAAGTACTTTACAGAAATTATTTCACTTTGGGTATAACTGTCGTAGGTAGGTGCAATAATTACCCCTATTTTGCAGATGAATAAACTGAGGCAGAAAGAGGTTAAGTTAGTTGCTAGTAAGTGACTGAGTTCAGGTTTTCTTGACTCCAGGTCCGGGGCTGTATCCACTGCACCACCGAGCTAGCTAGTTTGCCTTTGTGTGGTGCTTAGAAAGAATTTTCCCATGTATATATTGCTCTACATGGTGGTTGGATTCCTGTCCAGTATATGGAAGCATAATGTACCTGAGATATATCATACTAAAATGTAAGTTGTGTGCAGGGCTCCTCAAGGAGTTATGCACACAGTAGGTGTCTAACAAATTGCTGCTCAATGAATATATTTGCCTGTTACTTAGCTTAGCCCCAGCATACGCATGGGTCAGTGAGAAAGATGAGTCCTCAAAGAAGTAAGCACACAGATATTACATAAATGTATTATTGTGTCATCAGATTAACCAGAATAATTTGAAAGCTTTTCTCCAGTCAATATAGGTATGAAAGTTTAGGTCAGTCTTCTTTATGAAGCATCCTCATCACCTATCATGATCACGGCTACTTGCTCTTCCTTAAAGTAGGCAAGAACCAGAAACTCAGATGACATGCTTAATCAAAACAGGGAATTTCATGATATTTAAAACAATGAGCAAAGACATAGGTGAACCAGTTTTAGGCTGGATATCTTAAGCCTTAGGATAGTATGTGTTCTCTATGATACCATTTTCTTTCTCCAGATTTTATCTGGATAAGAACTTCATTGTGATTTGATACACTGCCTCAGTTCTTAAATTGGGTGGGCGATCTTCAGAAAACTATGTAGGTCGGGAAGGAGAGAGGGAATTAAGAAGGGAGCAGGACTCTAGTTCTCATTTCCATGCCTCATGGACAGGTGCCACTGACAGAAAATGAGCTGTGCATAGGATTGAATAAGAGGAGAGCAGCGGCCTAGCTCACATTGGGAAAACTGAAGCTCCCAACACCAGTAAAACCAGAGATCCAAGAAAAAATGCAGATCAAGACTACTAGCCTTGATAAATAGTCTTCCATGATTTTTGTGGCTGAAAAATTAATCATCTTATAGTTAACCTTAGGATGGGCCTTTGTGAATTTAGCCAGATTGGTCCTTATCTTGCCAGGAAACAGGCTATCAATTCACTTCCCGGCCATCTCTATACTATGCCACCCATCCATATTTTACCCCTTTCCATCTTTCTTTTTAGGTATTGTTTCTACATGTAGGCTCCTTGAAATCAGGACTATCTTTCCTGGTTATATTTGTATACCCAGAACTATTTATCACAGCACCTGAAATATACTAAGTACTTAATAAATGGTCTATTTATTTAAAAAAAGAGACATACAGTTAATCAGCAGCCATGTACGTAAAACTTTTTGCACTTGGGTACGACTGCTATAAGTTGCAATCCACTGGCATAAACTTTAAGAATGCACTATTATCTCCACACAACCATGTGGCATCATGGTATCAATTCAGCAAGGAGATATTTTATTTTCATACTAAATTATGAGCTCATTGACAACAGGGACCACATTAATTTCCATCTTTGACTCCCTAGTACCTAGCACGTTGCTTTGATAGGTATTATATGATTAATAAATTCTTGTTGAATTACACATCAATTTTTGTGTCTCTTCCAGCAAGGAGTTATGCACACAGTAGGTGTCTAACAAATTGCTGCTCAATGAATAAATTTGCCTGTTTTAAATCACTTCCATGTATGAGAAAAACAATTATTCACAAAAATGTTATGATGAAACAAGATGCTTACAGAGTTTTGAGGCTTTCTAATCCCTTGAACATCTTATGGCGAACATTTTCCAGTCGGTTACTAGTGAGAAGAATTTCATTTACACCAGAGGCTCCTTCAAATGCTCCTTCTTCAATATCTGTGATCTTATTGTTGCTGAAATTTCTAAATGAAAATCAATGTGACAAAGAGAAACAGTTGGGAATTTCTTCATGATTATTAATGAGTATCAAAAATAACATGTTGAAGAGGAATTGTATACTATACTTCTCTATATCCCTATATCTCAATGCCTCTCTCTCTCCCTCCTTCTTCTACTTTCTCTCCCTCCCTCCCTCTCTCCTTCTCTCCGCCCCCCCCCTCTCTCCCCACTATCTACCTATTATTTCCTTTCAGGGAAGAAATGTCACAAAACTTTTCAGGATTTCCCTGTCTCATCTTCCTAACTCTGAATAAATTGCCAAAGTCTGGGCTTCCAAGAGTTTCTGTTATCTTACATGAGAAAAGACAAGAGGAAAAATGGCAATAGCAAGAATAACAAAAAACCCTGATAATACTGTGTTTCCAAGTATATATAAGGTATGTAAGACAGTCCTTGTTCAAAGGCAAGGCCTTCATAGTCTCCACAGGAAAAATGGCAAATAATCAGGAAATCTTTGTTGAATAAAAAGTAGTCAGGGTGAGTAATACTAGCTGACAGCCATGTAGCTTTTTAAGGTTTGCAAAATGTTGTATATATATACATATATGTCTATAAATTATATATTTCTATGTTAATATATTTAATATGTTTTATACATATATGAAAAACTAAGAACCTAAGAAGCTAGTTATCCTTCATTTCTCTTCTGGCTCCTGTTCTGAGTCTCCAGTACTTGCCACCATGCCTCAGCTGTCTTTTCACTCTGGAGGGTCCCTCTATCCTTAACATTCCTTTCTCCATTGGTGAGTTCTTCCTAGAACCTTCATTCTGAGGAAAGGCTCAGGCCAGTCATCCTTCATTCCTCCACTGGCTCAGCATCTGGCTCTGGACTTTGCTACCATGCCCCCAGGTGAGTATCTTCTCCCCCTCCCCCTCCACTTTTCAGTTAACTTTTATGTGTTATATTCCTCCATTAGAATATAAACTCTTTGAGGGAAGGGATTGCCTCTTTTTTTCTTAAATTTGTGTAGCTTAGCATAGAATTCAAACCTATGCTTCTCTGGATTCCAAGCTCAATGCTCTTTTAATTATGCCATGCTGCCTCTCTTAATCCCTCTATGTGTGACCTTTAGTTTATTTTTCCTATAGTCCTTTAGGAACTTGTCTTTCAGTTTTTTCTTCTTTCTGACTGAACAAAAAATTAAGCACCTTCCTTATCTCCTGGAATGGTACTTCCCATCTATTTATCTCTATAAGTGAGATGCCTGTATCTATTGCCTTTACTTCAACTGTACTTGCTTTTGTCTCCGTCGCTCTACCGAAATCATCCTCTCAAAGATCTATCTCCCTTTTTGTCTACTCACACAGCCATAACTTTAGTTCAGGCTCCCATAACACCTTTCCTGAACTATTGCCACGGTCTTCCATATGATCTCCTTTCCTTAAGTCTCTCCCCATTCCAATTCCTTTTCTCCTCACTTGCCAAAGTGATTTTTCTAAAGTAATGGGTCTTGTCGTGTGCAAAGTACTGTTATCAATGATCTGTAGGTACTGTCTTTTCCTTACAGGATCAAGCATGAACTTCTCTGCTTGCGAGAGAAACTCTAGCCTTTCTTTGTATCTTCAGTGCTTAACATACTTCCTGGTACACAGTAAGCACTTACTAAATCCTCACTGATTGACTATCACAATAACTCCTTAGCACGTCTTCTTGAATCCTCTCTCCAATCTATTCTACAATCGTTCTTTTTTATCTCTTCCTTCCTACTCTCTCTCGGTAATCTCATCATTTTCCATGATAGCAATTCAGCAAGGAAATGTTTATTTTCCTACTCAATCATGAGCTCACTGATGACACCTCCAAGATGACGTCTAAATCTCTGCATCTTGCCTTTCATCCATTTCCTGAATATTTATTCTTCATTTTCAGCTGCCGATTGGATAGCTCTATCTCCCACTGTCACCTTGAATACACTATGTCTAAAAGTGACTTCATTATATTCTGTCTTAGACTGGCCAAATCTCCAGATTTCTATTTCTACTACCATCCCGCCAATGGTTCAAGCTTGAAACCTCAGCATCATCTTCCATACTTTCCTTGCTCGTGCACATCCAATTCTTTGCCAATTCCTCTCACTATAATATAGGCTCCTCAGGGAAAGGGGCTATTTTTTGTCTTTACATTTCCAATGCTAGCACCTTAGATACTTTTCACATAGTAGGTATTTAAAAAAAGTTTATTGAATTTAATTAGTAAATGTGTATTGAATCCACACTACTGCCACAACAAATTTCCTTCCACATAGATACGTCTATGTCAAACTGCTGGTCACAAACTTTCAGTGTTTACTGTTTTCCTATTAAAGGGCATACTCATTTATCTCATATCCAAATTCCTACATAACTTAGCATCACTTTGTCTTTCACAATTACTTCATGTCACTTTCATTTGTACACTCTATGCTCCTATCACACTGGAGAGTATTATTGGTCTATAATTCTTCTGCACCCACAATTTTGCTCATCCTGTTTCGTAATGCTCTCTCTCCTCTTTTCCCTATAAATACTATCCATCCAATTTAAATGATACTTCTACCAGGAAGTGTACTCTTCCCAAGTCAATAATAACCTTCCATGACTGAGTTCATGTAAATATCAAGTACCTTATACTAAATATCACTGGATATTATAATTAGATGTGATTAGGTCTTAGCATATCACTATGATGTAGCCTTCACAGGAACAATCTTTTCTAAATTGTGCATCTTTTTCTACTCCTTCACAGAGTGCTCTATAAACCGCAGGCCCTTGGCACCTTTTCGTTTGTGAATGAATGAATGAACTCATTGAACACCTCCTCCATGATGCCTTCCTTCCAATTCCCCACTCGATTTCCCCAAGTGAAAGAGAATAGAGTAGATGGCTTTCGGATTCCATTAACTCACAACAATTAACAGCATAATAATTAACTCACAAAATAAGCAACTGTGCTATATTGAAAACTTAAGATCTCCTTCAACTTAGAATTGATGTATGGGTATAAGACATAAGATAGAAATAAATTAATATTTAATACATTTCCAAAAAAGAATGTGTACAATTTTATTCCATCTAACAAATATATCAGCTTTTCACTAAGCATTTAGGTTAAGGCTAAGGAGATTTTTTTTTTTAAATCTGGAAACTGCTGAGTTGGTAAATTTATTTTACAATATGAATTGTGGACATGAAGTGACATAGATGAGCTAAGAAGTCAGTTTTCCAATCATTTGGTTTTGATTATTTTCTGATGAAAGTTTAATGAAGCAAAAAAGTCAAATGCTTTTCTTGAATGTGCCAAAAGAGGCGTTAACTGTATGGTTTGGGGAGTAGTAAAGGAAGTTACAAAACATTACTGGGTGCATTTCTGATGAGCTTAGATTGCTACATTCCTGCTGTGTCTTTATAACCAACCAGCTGTCTAAGTTTAAAAGAAGATGCCCAGAGATGCCATGATAAGTCTTGCTTTTGCTTGTGTCTAGACTTAGAGACAAGAGCAGCCAGCTCTGACCTCCATTCATTAAGCTAACCCAGGCAAGCTAGCTCATGGGGGTTTGATTATCTGCTGGGCTGGCACTTTTCACATTTCATAATTTTCAAAGATGCTGAGGGGAAATGCACACATGTGGAAAGAAGATGAAGAAAATAAGCTTACATTTTACGTAGCTGAGGGAGCTTCTTAAAGATCCCTGTAGCTTCCAATACTGTGAATTCATTGTTATTGAGACGGCTAGAAAAACAAAAACAAACAATAAGTTAAAAAGTCAAGAGAATTACTATCACTACTGATTAGCAGTGGATTTATAGCTAGAGGCCCTGGGTTCAAAACCCACCTCTGCCTCTTATTACCTGTGTGACGGGGCAAATCACTTAACCCATAGGGGTCCCAATTTCCTCATGTGTAACACAGTTAACAAGTACCTGTGTACAAGATATTATGTTTGGAACCATGTGAGAATCAAAGAAGTAGAAGTTCTTTCCTTTAAAGATCATTGTCTTGTTTGAAAGACAAAGCATATATATAAACAGATAATTGGTAATACAAGGCAACAGATGGTAAAATGCCAAATGAGTGGCATAGATAACATGCCTTAGAGGACCCTAGGAACAGGACGAAACACTGTCTTTTTAGAAGATTAACACTAAATATCAGTGTACAATAATATGATACAAATTAAAAAAAACAGTAGAAATAATAAATCAAAAAATCCATAAAAGAAAAATTTAATTAAAAAAATAAGTTGCCCAATTCCCAGTTTTCTTAGCTATATATTGTACTTATATATAAAGCATCAGTTTTTTGTCTGTCCTAAAATATCGCACTCTTTGGATATTCCTATGGTCTAGTGAAAACTGTCATTTAGAGTTTAGTGTTTGATATTCACATAATGCCTTTTATCCCTTGAACTCAAAGCAAGAGTTAATTAAAAAAATCATATTAGCCTCCCCTAATTAAACTCTCATAATTAACAGAAATTTCCAAATAGTGACTCCTACTAGCACTGCTAGTGCTAACTGCACAATGAGCTGAAAACTGATTTCTTGAGTTCTCCCCAGGGGCTGAGAGATGAACTGAGATACTCTCTAAAATACTAATTTACATAGAACAATGGTTATAACAAAGTGTATCAATTTGAAGAAATTTTAATTATTGAGAATACAACAAGAACATTGTAATTTCCTTTGAATTAGCTCCTTCATCTGGAGTCAGAAGACACTGGTTCATGGCTTGGTTCTGACAATTGCTAGCTGAGTAAGCTAGGCAAGGCACGCCAATACCCTCGGTCTCAGTTTCTCATAAAATGAGAAGGCTGGGCTATGAGTATCTTTAGGGTGATTTCTAGCTTTAAATATGGTCTTATGATCCCATGCATCTACCTATCACCTAGAATTATTGTTATGGCCATCATATGGAATAATGCATGTGAAAAGCCCATTGTAAATGATATAGCACTATGAAAATATAGAGAGACATTATCTGGGGGATGGTGTGTGGGGTAGGATGGACTCACAGTTCTGCAGTATACTGAGGAATGTGATCCGGAATCTTGGTGAGTTTTTGATTGGAGCAATCTACTGTAGTTCCTTCACAGCGGCACTTTTCGGGGCAAGCCAGATCTGCAAAGCAGTCTCCACTTAATTTTGATCGATAATCTTCTGTGCCTATTGAAGAGTCAAACCAAGACAAAGAGGCTGAGCATAAAGTTTAGGATGCTTATTTTTTTTGAAGGAAGGAAAAAAAATAAAGATATCTTCAATTCAACAGCAGGTATATAGCCTGGGCAATATTTGGTCAGTACTGTGATAGGGCACAGACACAAGGGTATCAGGAGAGGGTTAATGCAAGGGCTTGAAATTCACTAGGGGAAAAAATGTGACCAGATTCACATGATAGGATAACATTAATAAGTTGAGCTTTTCACAGCTGTATTTCCTGCTGATCCTGTTATGAGCCAATCTAGCCTGCTTCGCAGCTAATCACACAATTATTGCTCTTTATTCTCCCAGAGTTTATTATTCCTCTGAGTAAAGATTTTAACTGACATCGGTATATCTTTGTATGTCATCTTTTGTTTAGGGCTTTTTAACGCCCCCTTCTATGTTGACTGGACTTTATTCAGTCTTCAAGATTCGTTTATGGCTCCCTACCTTTCACATAATCTCAAAAATACACCAAGCCCTCTTTTTAAAAATTTTGTTTTAAAAAGTATAGTCCTGATTTAAGCCTCAGCAGCTTGTCATGCTGTAGAAAGCTGCGTGACGTTCCATGGTGCTTGACAGAACCATGTTTTACTCATACCTCACAACCACATGGTTAGATCAAGCACAACAGAAAATCTCGCCACATAATCATTACGGCATCCACTAGGCCAAGGATCAGACCAAGAGGAAAGACAAAGGAATTAGGGGGAAAAGCAACAGACACTGGCAGTGGAATACTGTGTACAGGAAAGACATGCATTCTCCTTGCAGACTGTTTACCGCCAGAGTTCAGTGTTATTATTGTCTCTTTATGGGAAGGATAAGAAAAGGGCTACACTGAAAAGTCCTCTTGCCATTTCTCACAATCTACAGAATGGAAGCAACACCTTTCCCTTTTTCAGAATACATCCAGGAAGAAATTGAGGATTTGTTCCAGGGAGAAACAGAGAGAAGCTCAAAACACCTTTGGCTTTTCAAACAAAGGTGTGAAGACTAAGACTAACAGTAGGAGGTTCATCAGTTTTGGGAAAGGCCACCATGACTTAGTTCAGACACTACACTTTTTACTTACAGCCAAAATGGTGAACTCCTGCAAAAATAAAGATAGCCAAGAAGGAGAGAGTAATCCTATTTACAATCGAGACATGCAACCTAACTTTCTTCCCCCCTCTCATTTATATGGGAACAATCTGTTATGCATTATAGGGGTTCTCATGTGTAATACTTATTATCTTTTATGTGGTATGACAGTTTTACTTAAAATGAGACCACACATTCTATGGTCTTTTATCACTCCTATACTGGCAGTGAAGTAGAGAGTTTACAATTCTGAAATCAGAACTGAAATTACAGAATCATGAATTCTGGCATCTCTTCCAAGTATTCGCAAATAGCACATGTTGATTGTTCCCATTAGACGTAAGCTCCTTAAGGGCAAGAACTGTTCTCATTTGTATCTTTGTATCCTGGACACCTGGCACAGTGCCTGGCACCTCAGAGGTAGCTAGTAAATGATCATATAATTTTTAAAAGGGTAATGGCATAACATGGACATCACAAGTTTATTTTTTGGTATGTCTTTTTTATTTTGGTGACCTGTACCTAAAATTTGATTGGTCTGTGAGTTTTCAGAATGGAAACTCCTTCTGCTGATACAAATAAGCAATTCTGTAATTTACAGTCACAGAGAAATGTCAGGGCACTAACTGAATGAGTGACTTGTCCCGGGTCATAGGAACAAAGAACCTTAGACCCACATTTTCCAGTCTCCAAGGCTGGCCCTCTATTAACTCCCACTGTGCTGTCTCTTCTTGAGCTTTTTACAAAATAATTTTGTCAATGTAAAATCTTAAATGATATAGTGTTGCTATAGCAAGTGAACATTTAAACCACTTTTTTTAAAGAGTCCGACAGAGATTGAAGGACTGTAGCCAGTGCTTTTCAATTAAACTTTCAGATGTGACCTAACAGGTTATTATGTTCTAATGTCCAAATATCATTCAGTGGAGTAACACACTTGCTGCTTAGACACTGCTGGACAGAATAAGTATTTTGTTACTTTCATGAATAAGTAGAGCTGAATGATACATTTCAGTGACAGACTAGTCCTTAGTTTCTGAACATAGCCACAAAAGACAGTCATGAACATAGTTTAAATGTCAGGAATGTTAGATTTCTCAGGTATACAATGTATGCATTCAATCCATTGACAGTGACGGCTCTAATGATGATTATCCAGGTTCATTGGGTAATAAACAGCTTAAATAAAATGGGAACCTGCTATATCTTTCTGAGATATATCTTTGACTAATCAATTCTTCTAAAGGTTCAGATGAATAGATGTGGGACTATAAGTCATGACCTTTGATATTTTCTTTGAACACCTTTTATGTTTTAGTTATTGACAGGAAAAGAGTGCATACACATAAACCATAGTTTAATTTTTAGGTGAACACTTTGAATTTCTTCTCTTCCCCAAATGAAGGCTACCATACTTTGTTTTATCTTTTTCTCTATTATCAAAGAATGACAAAAGTAAGCAAAATTAAGCAATCTGAACAGCTTGGTAGTGACTAGACAGACAGTGAAGAAATATTACCATCTGAGGATGCAAATCATAGTGACTATTTTATAGGCTTTCTAGTGACAAGGATACAGCTGGTTCCACCTATTATTACTTTCAAATGCTCTGCTACTTTGAGTAAGCACAAGGTATCCAATCACCTTTCAGTTTATTTCTGTTTTAAAATAATGAGTTTTTACAACTGCCAAAGATGGCAAATCATAGGTTTCTTCTATTGCTAATTCTCCCATATTCAATCAATATATGAATGTGAGAACATAGAACAATCCCACAATTATTCCAAATACACCATACACAATAGAATGAAAATGAATGTTTTAAATGCACCAAGTTCTAAGTAAAAACTAACCAACCATTTCTTAATTATTTAAGTTAGGGAGCAAGCATATACCTATTGTACTTATAAGTACAATTATTGCTTTCATAGCTGACACTGTGGCAATTCTTTTATACTAATAATTGACAAAAATAATTGATAGTTGGAGGATATATCTAGTTGACGTACATTGCCAATCAATGAAATATATATGTATATACATTGCTTTATTTTTTTTAAAGCAAAATAACAAACCAAGAACACATTACACACATTTTTGCAGGCAAGGAAAAAAGAAGAAACACATTTCAAAGAGCTAGGACCAAAATCAGCATTTGCCTCAATGATATTAAAAATGTGAAGTAGTAAAGATTTATTGTTTATTCTTTTAAACCTACTTATCCATCTGCTTAAGTTATCCATAGCATATGGGATCCATGTGAACTTCTGATGCCTTTATGAAAGACATCAACATTCTTTTTGTGGAATTCTATTGTGGTCCCAGAAATGCAGGGATTGTGAGGTCATAGATGAACAAGTAACAGTTGCAGACAGTCAGCAGGAAACTACTGTTTCAGCATATGAAGGCAAAGAAGAGGAAAAATGACCCTTAAAAAACCAAAACCTTAAATGTTTGAAACTGACCAAACAGAACTAGCTCTTTGACCGTGGCAAGATCTGTCTTTAAAACTAGCTCAGGAAGCTATATTTTAAAAACAGAATACAAGATAAGATATAAAAGGTAAGCAGTAAAAGTGATCTAAATAGAAAGCAGCAGGTTCTATCTAGTGTGAGTAGTTTTAGACAAATGTGCCAATATGTGAGTGAGAAAAAAAAGAGTGAGACTTTATTTTAGATTAGAAGCTTGCATGCAAAGGCCACATCTTGAGGAAAGAACTACTAGTCATCTACGTAGAAGTCAACCTATCTAAAAGAGACTCCATTTTCAATACATGCATCAAAATCTAATAAGTTTGGAGAAAACTTTGTGTTTCAGGGTGAGAAAAGAGTGTCTGCAGTTAGTCCTACTACAGAGCAAAACCTACCTGGAATGAAATACTGTTCTTTAGCTAAATAAAAAAAAGAGAAAAAATAGAAGAGGCACCTGAATGTCAGCAAGCAAAGATATGAAATATATTAGATCAAGAGTGGACTGAAGTTTCTACAGATAATTAAGTGAAAATGTATATTTGCAGCAGGAGCTATAATATAACAATGTAGAATGAGTTGTAAATGTATCTTGGATCATGTACAATAAATAATTATCTTTTAGTTTTAGCATTAACTAACTGCTAAAAATAAACTGTACCTGTAGCAACTGTATATCATACTATCAAAGATTTAAAATAATTACTTACAAAATTTTATAATAGAAAAAACAAGTTGTAATTTCAGCATGAAATTAACTCATAATTTATATTAATATAATATTATCCTAATTTAGCAAAATGGTTTACAATAATTTGAATATTGCTAAGTTTTCTAAAGACAGAGTCTTTTAAAAATATATTTAGCCTGATGTCCCTGGTCAATTTAAGACAGGACCAATATGAGGTGATATTAAATGGTACAGTGTCAGAGATCATCTCTTCCACTTAAGTATTCTGAACTTGGGCAAGTAGTTTTTACCATTCTTCAGTTCATTTTTGGGAGAAATGAAATTACAGTTTGTTATACTGAAGTTGTTCAACAGACAACTCAGTAGAAGACAACGATATTTCTGGAACTTCCTGAGATGGCTGTAAGGTCCTAGTGAAGTTAACGGTATGGCACAATATGTTGTTTAGTTGCTTTTCAATGTGTAAAATAGTCTTTCTTCTGCTGGGTATAATACCCAAACTACCTCTAGCAACACCCCATGAACAAAGGCTAACGTCCTTTTGTTTAGTGGCACATGATAAAGAAGTAAATTCTGCAGTGTTTAACAATTCCAACAATGTTTGACAATTACTTCTATAACCATTGCTTTGGGGCAATACAAAGAAAAGAACAGATGAACTATGCAAATTACCTGAACACCGGAATTTCTTGCTTTTGATCTGTCCGATCCTTTTGTTTGCCAGCCGTCGGGGGCTGGTGCACCGGGCACCACTGGTCTCAATAGGGTTTGTATGAAGATAATCCGCTAACCACTTCAGATGGCAGTCACAAATAAATGGGTTCTGAGCCAAATGCCTTTCAGAAACATACACATACACACACATACAAACAATTTTACACATTATTTAAAACTGGCTCGACTATTTTTAAAGACAGAGCAGACTACTGGAATGAAAAATGCAACAGGCTCAGGACCACCAAATTAAATCCAAATTATACATACAAAGTCTGAATAGCACGCAGAGGTGAAAAGGTGCCCTTGGCAATGGTCTGCAGTTTGTTGTCATACAAGGAGAGAAGGTTCAAGTTGTGGAGGTCTTGAAAAGCATCTACTCGGAGGCAGTTTATCTTGTTAGCATTCAGAAGTCTGATTGATCAAAGATAATAATAGAATTAATACATTAAATTAGATTTCAAATCATTCAGCCTCTTTGAACTGTCTGTTCTCTGATGCTTTACCCTAAATAGTTGTTTCTTTTGAGTATAATAACGAAATTTTAATTTGAAGTTTTAGGGAGCTATGTGATGCCACTATATTCTATCAGTTAACGGAATTCAGCCTTATTGTCCCACAAATCACAGTGTAATAGTTGTCCGTTACCATTTGCATGACTTTGCTCACATTTTTTCTAAATGGTGGTGAACTGCCTCCTTTCTCCTCTCCCATTCACTCCCCATTACTCTATAATGATTCAAAATCCTAGTTGTCTTTAAGCCTTACTCAGGTTCCATTTCTTCTTCAGCTTTCTTCTACCATGTCCCCTCACCCTGATCTCTCCCTCAATTTAATATAAGTATTAAGTACTAATTGCAAGACATTGTGCTAGGCTCTGGACATATAAAATAAAAAAGGACATAGCTCCTGGCCTTGAGGAGCTTACATTCCGTGGAGTAGATACAACATATACAAAAATAAGATTATATATATAAAGATCTTTGCAATCTTGAAAGTGCTGTCTGAATCTCAGTGACAATAGTTATTGCACAAATAAGTCTCTGAAAAGGTAAGTTAGATAGAGGCATGGGAAATAAAAAAAGTATTCTAAGCATATTTAATTAAGGAGGGAAATATTTTCTTCCGGGAAGGGTTCATAGCAGAGAAGTCACCTGAGTTAAGGCTTGAGGGAACAGAAGGATCTCAACAGCAGTAGATGACAAGTAGCATATTCTGGATATGGGAGACATCTTTACAAAGGCAAAGAGTGCAGGGAATGGCAGGTGAAAGGTCAAGAATTAGAAAATTGCTAATTTGGCTAGGACACATTGTACCTATAGGGAGTGAGGTGAAATGAGCGTAGTAAAGGCAGGCCAGGCCGTGATTCTGAAGGGCCTGAAATGCCAAGCGAATAAGTTTGTATTTTTTCCTATAGTCTAATGGTATTTGAGCAGGGGTGTGATAGGATCATACTTGTGCATGAGGGAACTTAGTATTACAGTTGCATAAAGGATGGATTCAAGAGAAGAGGAACCAGACCAGTTAAGGGTACCTTCAAAATTCTTTTAGATATTATTTATTTTTGATGCCCAATCATGTTTCCAGGTATTATCATTTAACAACTGTTCAATGTGTCTGTCATCTCTCAAACATTCTTTTTGGGTCGGAAGCCCTGAATAATTTTGTCACTACAGATACCTACCACATTATTTTCATACTGTAGGAACTTAGACAATCTATATTCTAGTCCAGGGGCGGGGAACTTGCAGCCTCAAGGCCACATGTGGCCCTCTAGGTCCTCAAGTGTAGCCCTTCGACTGAATCCAAACTTCATAAAACAAATCCCCTTAATGAATCCAAACTTTACAGAACAAATCCCCTTAATAGAAGGATTTGTTCTATAAAACTTGGACTCAGTCAAAAGACCACACCCGAGGACCTAGAGGGCCCCATGGGGGCTGGAGGCTGCAGGTCACCCACCCCTGTTATTCTAATTCTACTATTGGCTTGCTATGTGACTATAGGCAAAGCCACTTATCCTCCTGGTGCCCACTTTTCCTCATCTCGGAAGTTGAATTAGAGAATCTTAAGGACTCCTGGCTCCAAATTCCCTGCCCTCTGTCCTCAAAACAAAACAAGCAAACAAAAAACAAGCAACAAGTGGGAGTGGTAGGGACAATAGTGACATCAAGTGGTGGTTATCAAGTTGAGTTTAGGCACTTGGAAGTAAAAGGACAGAGAAGGATATAGGGAAAAACTAGCAAATGGGATATACTAAGAAATAGAAGGGTAGATGGTAGACACAATAACAAGGAATGGACAAAGGTATTAGACATTGACTGTGACATTTTTTGCTTGGTCATTTCAGTCATTTCTGATTTTTTGTGACCCCATTTGGGGTTTTCTTGGCAAAGATACTGGAGTGGTTTGCCATTTCCTTCTCCAACTCATTTTATAGAGGACGAAATTGGGTCAAATTGGGTTAAGTGACTTGCCGAGGGTCACACCGCTAGTAAGTGTCTGAGGCCAGATTTGAACTCAGGAAGATGAGTCTTCCTGACTCCAGGCCTGGCACTCCAACCATTGCACCATCTAGCTTAGATGTATTCTCTATAGAGATATCCTACTAAACATCAGTAATATCCATCAGTAAATCAGTAAATGATTTCAAGTCTTAAGTAAAATTTGATTAATGGGACAAAATTATGAATGGGTAGACATAACTATCAAATAAAGTAAAATGAAATTGTGTTATATGAGGTTCCATGAAAGAGGAAAAAATATACACAGGGGCATAGATTTAAAGCTAGAAGGACCCTTAGGGTCTGTCTGGTTTAATGCCTTCACATTATAGATATGAAAATTGAGACCCAGAATATGTGACCATGGCCACAGAGTGAGAAAATGAAATCCTTGGATTGAACCCAGATCCTCTGCCTTCCATTTTAGCATACTTCTATTATATTACACATATAACTAATTATTACACTAAGTATTATAATGTTGAAAAAGTTTGTGACTATAGGATCACTTCACATATATATCCGTGGCCATCCCTTCTCCACTCTGGCCATTATCTCCATCACTTCTTTACTTGAACCTTGGACTCCAACCCAAGAACTACTTCGGGTACTGATAACTAATTTGTCTTCTCTTTTGAGGATTCAGATCTGATCATACTTCCCTATCATCTCCATGCCATGCTCATCCTTCTTTTCAGTCCCCTTAATGTACTGTCTTCTTCCATTAGACAGTAAACTCCTTGAGAGAAGGGAATGTCTTATATGTTTGTATTTTGAACCATAGCACTTAGCACAGTCCCTGGCACATAATAATTGCTTAATCAATACTTTATGCATCTAAAGGGACTAAGAGAGGTCATCTCCTCTAACACCTTTGTATTACAGATAAATATACCAAGGTCTAGAGAGCTTAAATCAAGTACCCCCACCCCAGCTCACATGGGTATTAGGTGGCAGAGATTCAATCTCTGTTCCTGTAAGTCCAAGTTTAGGCCTCTTTTGACTATATTAATCAGTTTCCCAAATAGAAATATTGTTCATAAAATTGCTTCTTAACATATAAATTACTGTTGAAAAATTAAAAAAAAAACACCTTAAAGGCTTCTATATTCAATAATCTTAAGGTGGCGACAATAGAGAGGTGCTATGTTTGTGCCTTTTACATATTAAAAAAAAATCAGAGGAAGGTGTTTATCATAGTGGGTGGATCTCTACGAAAGACCTCTAGAAAGATGTGGATGAGAACTGTATGAGTAAATAGGGAATGGTTACACTTTGAACCAGTGGAGCAAATATTCAAGGCAATGATACTACAGATTCAACTAAGTACATAACTGCAGAGGAGGAAAAAGGTCCACTTTAGAATGCACAGGTAGACTACATTTAGGGACACGAAAACTGAAGTATGTCACATAATGATGACAAGACTGGAAATCAAATGAGTAATAATTAAGTCAAGGGATTAAACTTCTTGGGTCATGGGCCCCTTTGACAGTCTGGTGAAGCCAATGGACCTCTTCTCAGGATAATGTTTTTGAATGCATACAACAAAATACATTGGATTTCAATGAAAATCAATTATTTTAAAATATAATTCAAATCATACTTCAAAATATTAAAATAATCAAGTTCCCTGAGGTTAAGAATTCCTGGAGTAAATGAACTAGAGATATTTACATATAATTAATATGTTAAATAGGGAGGGCAAATATTTGAAAGGTTGCCATATGGAAGAGGGATTAGATTCATTCTAGCTATTTAAAGGCGTAGAGTTAAGAGAAAAAGGCAGAAATTAAAAGAGGATATATTTTGGCTCTATATAAGAATTTTCAAATAATTATAACTGTCAAAAATGAATTTGGAGGCCTTGTAAGGTAGGGGCTCCCTCTAATTATAAATTTTCAGACAGGCTTGTTGCTTATTAAGGATGCTGGAGAAGAGATTTATTCACTGGGTGGGTTGTTGACTGCATGTCCTACAAAGTTCCTCCCAGCTTTAAGGTCTGCTGTTTCCAGATACTTCCATTCATGTCTATATTTATTAAAGTACCTAGCGTCTGGTCTTAGCTGTATAAAGTTTGAATGATGAATGCTTCTAATTAAATAAGCAGATTTTTTTTTCTATTGCCACCTAGTGATTTCTAGATAATGGCACCCTTGTTTCTTTTATGACCTACAGCACATCATCTATTTTGTCGTCATTGTTGGTGGACAGCATTATTTCAGCACTGCCACTCCTGCTGATTCTTTTAACAAAGGTTGATAAACACGCCATCATATTTCTCCCCTTTCCAGCCACTGTTAAATCAAAACAGAGATGCTTCACAAGACCAAGAACAAGGATTACATGTGTAAAGTGGCCAAACAGCTGGAAATCATAAATTTGTAACAGTGTGCGGAGAAAAGTTTTAAAGCTAAATGAAATTGTTGTTTCTCCAAACAAATGATCTTAAACAATACAATCTTTTACCATTATTTTAAACTTTCTGTTAAAACACATCCATATTGGCCCAATTTTTCTGAAGATTAAATGGAAATATACATTTTCAGACTGACAAAGCGTGGTGATTATATTTAAAACTCTAAAAATAAAAAATACCAAATACTCACAGAAGCTGTAAAGAAAATAGTCCTTCAAATAGGCTTTTTGGAAGTTCTGTAATTTTATTTCCATAGAGGACACTATTGAAAAAAAGTTAATGATTAGGAAAATCAGAAAGCGCCAAATATAACTATTGTGCACATCATATTGTGCTGTCTCAACACATTAAGACATATCACAACACTATGAAAACCTGATTTCCAGTTCTAGCTTTCTTGCTTTCAAGTCAAATAACCTCTCTTTATCAGAGTTTTCTTATTTGTATAATGGGGATGATAATGCTTTTCTTTTCATCTCAGAGGATCATTGTAGGGAGAAGATACTATATTTGAAAATGGGTTGAAAACTATGCTAAATGAGAATATTTAGAAGCATGTCTACTAGCAAACAGATTTCAAAAATCAATATGCTTGAAGACAATCTACAAATTTTGCATTTATTAATGCTATCCATTTACAGGCTAAAACAGAGGTTGAGCGTATTTTCAGTAAATGTGCCCAGTTTTCTCCCACTCCTACAAGAGCCCCCAAAAGTGACCAGAAAGAGAAATGGAACATAGTAGACATATTTTGAGAATGTGTTGACTTCCCTTGGGTATGATGCCTGATGTCTTTTAAATATAAGTCACTGCAATTTCATAGCTATGTCTATAAAGTCTAATTAATTAGGTCTTTTAAGTTAAAAAAAAATATACATTAAGGACCATTTATTTGCCATTAAAGAATAAGCAGTGTGTGAAGGAAAGTATCACCTAGATACCTAGGAGTATCAGTACACAGGAATCAGCAAAAAAAGTTGAAAAATGGAAGTGGGTAAACAGTGTCTGTGCAGCTGGTAAGATGGATATAATGAGGTTGTTGTGGGTATAACTCTAGACCTTGTTTATTCTTTTATTTCCTAAACTAATGGCCTTCAAGCTTAATTCCTTGCTTGGCGTTTGCCATGAACAGTATTGCTAGCTTAAAGCCATGAGGCTCCCAAGCCCTGACTTTCTTTATGCTCCTCCCATCTCAAAAACTCCCCTTTCAGGTCAAAGTACAAACTCTTCTAATTGGTTTTTAGAGCTCCTCCATCCTTCCCCTGCCCTATAATTTGTTCTCACTTTATCTGTCCTGCTCTATGTAAACTCTCCTACTACACATCATGTACTCTCTGCTCTAATCAGGCAAGGTCATCTCCTGGCCCCCATGGATAGATTTTATGTCTTGTCAAAGTGCCACATTAGCTAACATGAGAGACTTATTATTAGCAGAGGGTGACCATCAGATGGTGAATTTTTCACTGCAATCCATGAAACCATCACAAATGACACAGACAGATTATAAACCAAAAGATTAGGGAAAGTTTTGACACTCATGAAGTCACAGACATGGTATTGAAATAAGTGCGTATTTTTGCATACAAACATATGTATACCATTCTACTTGTCTATAAGTGACATCTAGGTCACTTCAAGTTTGTTTTAAACATATACACATATATGCACATATATGTATATGTCACTATAGAGAGGCACTGTAGAATAGAGAGAGAGTTGATCTCAAGGATAGGTATATCTGGGTCCCACTCTTGCCCTTTGAGATTTACTGTGTAATGCTGGACAAGTCACTTCAGCTCCCACTATTCCAGGAGGCTCTTTGAGACAAAAAAGTCCAGAGAAGGTGCTAACCTGAACTGATAGAGGGAGTTTCTGCTCTGGGCGTGCCATATAATCAGTGAAATTCTAAGTCATGTTCCTGTCCCTATGACCATTTCCAGTAAATGACTTGATGTTTCTGTGTTGTTTTTTAATTAAGCTGAATCCTATTTATAAAAAATGGGCCACTAGGTGGCTCAATGGATAGAGGGCTGGGCTTTGAGTCAGGAAGACCTGTATTCAAATCCAGTCTCAGACACTTACTAGCCATGTGACTCTGGGCAAGCTCCTTGACTCTGTGTGCCTCAGTTTCCTCATCTAAAATGAGTTAAAGAAGGGAATGGCAAACCACTCCAGTATCTTTGCCAAGAAAATGCCAAAACGGGTCAGCAGAACTCACACATGACTGAGAAATGACTATAAAACAAAATGTGTAAAAATCCATCATAAAACTTACAGTTTCCTCTTACCTGAGGGAATACATAATGATAAGACTAAATAATCTCCTACCAGCCCATCCCCAGGAAGATTTATGTCAGGCCATTCAACTTTTGTACTGTAAAAATACCAGTGTCTAGAAGAGCAACAGAAAGTGCTCACATTGGAGGAAGAGAATGAAATCTTTGGTGCTGAGGTCAGTATAGTAGACTTCACTGTAATAATTCCTACATTAAGGAAATTACTGGCAATAAATATATTATACTCTGACCTCTCAATTCCTCTCCTATTGGCCAACCATCTGGAGCTAACTGTACTCCTCTATACTTTCTATTCCTATAGACTCGTTCTTGGATATATTTGGCTGCTGGATCCATACTCCAAGCTTTTCCAGCTGGGTGGGTCCTGCTAGAGGCTGTACTTTGCTATCACAACATTTGGCATTTTAGTGTCACCTCCACAACACAATGCATTGAAGTACGTGTGTGTGTGTGTGTGTGTGTGTGTGAGTGTGTGTGTATAAAATGACCTAGAGGACAATTGGAAATGAATATGTAAGTAAGCTTTAGATTGTTAGCAACCTTGACATGCAGACAAGAAATGGAGGGAGGTAAGGCTCTAAAATGGCCTGGATATCCATAAGGAAATCTATGCTTAATTTCAGAGAGGTAAATATTAAAGATTCAAAAGAAACTGTGAAATTGTTGTCTGCCCTCCAGTCTTTACTCACAGAAATGCCATCATGCTGTATCATGTTGGCAGTAACAGAACATAATGAGTATACTAAGTTGGAGCAAAAGTCAACTCAATAAAAGTATAAACAAAATAATAGGAGAAAGAGAAATATGATAGTGTTGGAGACATAAATATGGAAGATGGGCTGGCGAGGTCATTACATGCTGTGCACGATTTCCCAAATGCTTCCTAGAACACTTTTTTCCTCTTTATCAAATTTAGGGCCCATCTCATTGTTCATCTTCAGTTTGTGTCTGAGCATCTTCAGCCATCGGGTACAAAGGGAAAAGAAAAATGTAAAGCTGGAATAGAAAAATCCATTTACAAATGCAGTCTTTCTTTCCTTCCTTCCTTTTTTCCTTCCTACCTTTTCATTAAGGAAAGTTAAGGGGTCCTCTGAACCTGTCTTTTTGTGTTGCAGTATTTTCCAGAAACACTGAATCCCGATTATACAAGAGGTGTCAAGGAAGAAGCCCCATCTGAAGTGATGCAATGTGTTGTTTGCATCCCAAGCTGAACATTCTGTGTGTCCATGGAAGTCAAGACAGGTACCAATCATTCTGCACTAGGCTGAGAAATTGCTTGTGCAGCTGGGATCCTTGTAGATAAGCAGATCATCTTGTCTTCATGGACTGGTAGTTCCTAAGCCCAAGAATGTGGCTTTTGCCATCACTTCTCTCTTCCCCTCAAGGAGGGGTTTTGTCCTTTTCCCACCCTTACTGCACCTTTCCCCTCCCATGCCACACCCCTTAAAGTGGAGATTTGTGTTTTTTCCTCCTCCCTTTGTCCTACTGTCATGAATATGCAAACTTCTGTACGGATCTTGAACTCTTTGGGTCCACATGCATGTTCATTTCTCTAGCTCTTATGTAAGTTTCATGAAATTGTGATTGCCTGCTGACATGTTAAACTCTAATTTTAAATTGAACTAGCAACATAAATCAATATATTTCTACAGAATCAAAGGGATTACTTGAGTCAAGCCTCAAAGAACCTTCTAGAAAATAAGAATATGATTTTAAAACATGAAATTTACTACAGTATTATAGTTCTTACTTCCATCTTAAGAAGCTGATATTAACATTTACTAGGAAGGGATAAAGACATTTTGGAAATTTGGTAAATATTTTTAAAGTTTTTAAGAAAATATTTCAATCCAAGTAGAAGATTAGAAGATTAAGTGAATCACTAAACCCTTAAGGTGGCATAAAAGATTCCGATGTTGGTTCAGATCATCACAACTGTGCTATTTAGAGTCCACAGGTGCCTTCCCTCCAAGGAATACAGAACACTTAAAAAAAAAATTCTATTCTGCTTGTGTCTATGAACTACTTGATTCTGCCATGTTTCCCTTATGCAACACACTTATTTTTAATAACATACAAACTTCCCTCCTCCACTTCCCAATTGACCTTACTCTCTACCGCAGATACACACTAAATTTTGAGTTGGAAATATGACATTTTCCTTTTCCAAATTCTTTCCCTCCCTGAACTGCCACTGTCAACAGCAATAAGCCAAATAGTAAATTAGAAGTGACTACTCTACGCTTTCCCAAGACCAGATCATCAGGTCAGCTTGGTTTAGTATTCCTGCATATGTATGTGAACACCTGAAAATAATTATTTCCCCTTTTGCTCTAGAAATGAAAACAACTTTCCCAAAATGCCACAATAATCTCTACTGTGAGAATATTAGTCTGAAGTAAATTATTCTGTTGGCGATTGATGGTGTTCATTAGGGCCCTGAGGCATGAGGATAAGTTACCACCTATTATTTGAAATTCTTTGAAATTCTAATTAGTTCTACAGCCCTATTTCCATAAAGCCTTTTTCCTTTTTCAAATATATTTTTATTGACATATTTGTTTTTATATTGCCTAAATCAGTATTTGTATTCCTTCTTCTCCTGTCCTCCCAGAGAATCATCACTAAAACAATTTTATTCTCTACTTTAATGTTTCAGTTAAATTGGGAAATTACACATCTAACTTTATTTTCAAACTTTAAAGTACAGTTTTTTTGATTGATTTTTTTTTGAGGGAGGAAAGCAGGGCAATTGGGGGTAAGTGACTTGCCCAAGGTCACACAGCTAGTAAGTGTGGCAAGTATCTGAGGCTGGATTTGAACTCGGGTCCTCCTGACTCCAGGGCCAGTGCTCTACTCACTGTGCTACCTAGCTGCCCCTAAAGTCTAGTTTTTAAAAAATATTTCTGGATTTTTTTAAGGTTTATTTTCTGCCCCTGTGGAATTTGGAGCATCCTACAAGAAGAAACAGATTGATTTGTGATTACTAAATGTACTTTGGAAACTTCATCATTTATCATCTGAAAGTCCCTTTGTTACTCAAAAGCTGCCACTGTGGATTTACTCTTTGAGAGATGAGAATGACCTCTTTCAGAAATGTCTTAAAGTTATGAAGTCAGCGATAAAACCCTTTAGCACTAGATGGCTCCATTACTTTTCACCACTCCATCTCCACTTTTATTAAAGAGGCTTTACTTGAAAAAGAAAGTTCATCACTATTAGAGCACTATCAATGAAGGATGCTTCTTTCCCCTACTGTAGAAGTAAAATTTCTTGGGAGAAAACAGGAGTGGGATGCAGATGTGAAAGGGTGTTATGTTCTTTAATCCCACTTAAATTATTAGACCCCATTTTTTGTTTTGAGATGTCCTAATATAAAATTTTATATCATTGCGCAAAAGACACAAAGAAAATATACATAGATTAAATCAGTAATTAGTCAGTCCTTAATATTATTAAATATTTGATGTGAGAATACTTACAGTGAGTTCAGTGATCGCAGGCCATGGAAAGCATCTGGTGCAATTTCTGAGATTTGGTTATTGCTCAGGTCACTAAAATGAGAAATCAGTTTGGGTTGTATTAATTCAACCTGATTCTCTAAAAAAGAATGACTTAGCATGGGATGAAACCAAAAATTTCCCTATAAAATACCTGTTTGACACCCATAGATGAAAGTTGAAGCTTATTCTACAAAATACTATTCTGAGTAAAAGAAGGTCATATGACTTTACAAAAATTAAAATCAGTTGTGTGTAGCTAGTGTTCAAAAATATTCATAGGTAGATGATACTCAAAGATTCTGTTTTTGAAAAGAGAGAACCTCAGAAATTTTCACTTCACATTAATGAAAAATCATTCATTCAGCATGGATTAATGAAAATCTATGTCAAATGAAATAATGCTACTATTAATGAATCAGGAATTGCCGAAGAGCTAGCTAGCAATCTGTCATGTTAATGAATAACGAAGCTGCCAAACTCTTTTAAATATCCATACCCATATGGGTTGCTTTATACAAACGTGAGCTACTTTAAAAAAATACATATAAATTGCATAAAATTCCAGAGTATTTTCTAACTCACATTCTTCGAAGCTTTTTATATGGGGAAAAAGCTCCAGGAGGGATGACCTTGATTGAATTTTGTTCTAAACGTCTATAATGAAAAAGAAAAAGAAAACAATGTTAAAGTGAGACAACAGAGTTTTAAATATGTATAATTCATGTCCAGATTTCTAAGAAGCTGCCAAATTTACGATCACTATAAATGCCTTCATACTCCTTTCCCAAAAAGCCTTTAGAGAACTTGTAGCCTAACTGTATTTACGCAACAATATTGAAGGTGGGGAGATCAGATAAGACTTCATGAAGAAACTAGCTATTGAAGGTATGTGGGATGGTAATAGGTAGAGGGAGGGGATGAGATTCAAAATTATAGAGATAAACAGAAAAGCTGACCTTAGAATTCATTATTTAATTCTACACTCAATTTTTGTTTTTATCCTTCTGAAATTTAAAAAAAAAACAATTGCTATACATGTAAATTTTTATACAAAGGCTTCTAAAAATATGAGAACCATCCTCCTAATTTTGTGATTATTTTGATTCTGCCCCTCCCCCATACCATATCACTTTTTTGATGATTCCTCTGTGAATTAGCACATATAAGATTTGTCATTAGCTGAAGCCACCAAAATAAAAGTGAAGTGGCTAAACATGATTAGGAGATATCATTTTGTCTATTGTCCTGCCGTCCCACCTAAAATTTTTATCCTAGAGATATACAGAAGGTAGGAAAAACAGTCAGTTCTCTTTACTGGAATTGGAATTTCTTAAGGAAAGATTTGTCTTCTATCTAACTTGTAACACAAATTCTGTGAGTTCAGCCCATTTTCCTTCCATTTCTAAGCAGGTATAACAAGTGGATCAAAGAATCATCAGTTAAGAGCTGGAAGATAGGCCATTTAGCCAAACCACCTGATTTCATAGATGAAGAAACTAAGGTCCAGGGAAGTATACAACGTGTCTAGAATAACTTGGCATTGTCAGGGGCAATATTTAAACTGAGGTCCCTTTGTCTCCAAAATCAGGGCTCTGTCTACTATACTAAGCTGCCTCTTCATAAGAGCTTGATATCTCCAACTACATTTTAACAGTACAGAATTTCTCTACTTCTCCCTACTCTATCCCACAAATTTGTAATAGTCAATCCTCTTGTCTTCTTCTGTATATTATTTTTCTTATATCTCATTTTTCCAGGTTTTCCTTGAGTATTTTAGCCCATACTGAAAAGCCTGTCTGCAAGTTCCTACTGCACTTGCTGTCAAAATTATACAATTTTGTACTTAACTATTATCTGTTTCATATGTTAATTCTTGGTAGTTAGACTAGATATTATATTTAGTAGTCAAAGTTATGAGATTCTGTACTTAACTATTATCTATTTCATATGTTAATTTTTGGTAGTTAGAAATAGATATTATACTTAATAGTCAAAATTATACAATTTTGTACTTAACTATTATCTATTTCATATATTAACTCTTGGTACTTAGAAATAGATATTATACTTAAGAGCTCAATAAACACTTGCTTGTTTGATTGACTTGATATTTTAAAGTTCAAATGCATGATCATGTAGAGTACTTAAATATATTATTAATTTTAATCAAACATTTGTTAAGTACCTCTAATTTGCAAGTCACTGCATTAGGACTGGGGATGAAAAACAAAGTAAAATTAACTTCCCATGACATCAGTGATTTTACCTTCTATTAGAAGATATGACATACACAAGATAAGTAAACATCAGATCATTTGAGGACAGAGGAAGCACTACAAACTAGAGAGACTAGGAGAGGCTTGGTATAGGAGATGTCATCTCAGCTGAGCCTTGAAGGAAGCTAATGATTCTAAGAGGCAGAGGTAACAGGTAAGGAAAAAGCCTTTCCCAAGCATGAGGGACAAAAGTAAAATCTTCAAAACACATAGAGGTAGCAGGTGGAATGCCCAGTTCAAGGAACAGTAGGGGGACCAATTAGAAGGATATTTCAGCCATTCAGGTGAGAGCTGATAATGGAGAGAAAGGCACAGATGTGACAGATGTAAAGTGGACCACAGTACAGTCAATCTGGTGTTTTTAGACAGCCTAATGACTAAAATGGGTTGTCTCACAATGTTGCCAAATCCTGCTGGCTCTACTACAGTAGAATCTCTCACTTCGACTCCATTCTCTCCATTCCTATAGCCATAACCTAGTTCAGGTGCTAATTTCCTCTTACATGGAAAATATTCCATGTTACAACAGTAAGAAATGTCTAGCTGGTTTACAAGTTACTAGTCTTTCTCCAATCCATTCTTCACACAGCTACCAAAATCATCTTAATGTAAAGTACTGATGTGTCACTTCCACGCTTAAGAAGCTACAGTGAAGACCCCCCCCCCCCCAGCATCCAATAAGTACACACATTAGCTTGGCATATAAGTCATTCACAACTTAGCTTTAATAGCCTTATTCATGTCACTTTCCACACATTTTAAATTCAAGACAAAGTAGACAACTGTTTCCTGATCTTGTGGATCTTCTATCCACCATGTCCCCTAATATACATGGTCCACTATGCCTAGAATACACATTCTCCTTATCTTTGCCTACTGAAATTCCTTCCTTCAACAAGGCCTAATTCATTGCTACCTTTAGCTGTGAAGCTTTTCTTGCTTCTGCCACATGAAAATGCTTTTTACTTTCTTAATTTTTTTTCTAAGCCTACACGGTCGGCATCTTTCATTTACTCGACCACACTCATTTTCATCATGTGTGCATGTCATGTATTCCTCATTGAAACATAAGCTTCTTGAAGGCAGGTATGTTTGTAAAGTACGTATGGCTTTAAAGCATAGAACTGTCCTATCCATATAGTACAAACTTAATGTTTCTTGATAGCTGATTAGCTGATCCAGCTAAGAAAATGAATGAGCTACCAACTCAACCCTTATGCCGCTGATCTCTTAGTAACATTTAACAGAAAAGGACAAAATCTGTTTCTAAGGAAATTTTGGATGATTCTCTTCAAAACCTTTCTAAGCAAATGGTGATGAAAAACAACACTCATACTTACTACCAATAGAATACAAAGAAACATGATTCTATAAGTATTATCTAAAAAGCCCACACCAGTTATCTGCAGCCCACAAAGGACCTGAATGAGTCAGAAGCCGATTCAAAGAGGTATAATATAATCAGTACAGAGAGATTAGGTATTTTGCCTTAAAATGAATTTGGAGAATAGTGGTAACACTCGCAGTCCTTCAAAAGGGAAGAAATGACAGAGTTTTCTATTCAGTTAGCAATAATGATTTCTTAAATGGCTACTAGATAGAAAGCTGGAGTGGCCCCTCTCCACTATGCAACTGTGGGTTCAGTTTATGGTACTTGCCCTGTGCACAAAAATTTCTAGTATGGCTCTGAGGACATCCATTTTCTCTTACCGCTATATCCAAATGGTAACAACAACAAAATTAAAATAATCTTAAAAGGCACCAACTTAAACAGACATTCTGAGAATTTTCTGGGCAAAAGAATCACCATGTATTTGCAATAGTTATTACGAGAGGGATATTTGGGAAGTTTATGGCTCTGTGCAGACTTCTTCAGGTGGGTAATTATGATATTCAGCATAAAAATGCCGGACAAAAGGAATTCTCTATTCAGGATATTTGTTTTGTTTCTAGAGAAATTTTCTCCATGAGAAACAGGTTGTAAAATGCTAATTCCATGAACCATTGGAAAATTTCCCATGATTATGAAGGTACCTAAGTATTCTGAAATTATCTTGGGAGACAAGAAATTGGACTTAATAATGTGAAAATCTGGACTTATGCACCTGGATTATTTATGTATGTCTTATAAAACAGCAAAAAAGACTTCTAAAGCTCTAATTACATACAGTACTGAGATTTGGATCATTTTACAGTTTCATATTTTGCTAGTATAAATGGAATTCATGGGGGCATATGGTTTTTAATTTGGTACATGCCTGCAATCATTTTTAAAGGTTATTTTCATCTCTTTAGTTCATTATAAAAAATTAAACAGAACAACAATGGCCAGACTGTAGTTGGAGTGGTTTCTTGTCATAGGGCTTTAAAAGCTAAAGGATTCAGTCATCCTACATCACTGACAACTCACATTAATCTTTTAAATAAACTACTTTTTGAAAACATTGGTTTTGCTGGATCACCCTTTTTTCTTCCTTGGTAGCACAATGAGATTACAATGACCTCTGTTATATTTATCATTCTTGTTGATATAATATTAAAATGAGGGTAGGCAACAAGTCACAAACATCTTTAAGCAAGTTACTTTCACTATTTCTGTCCTAAATCTGGTCAAATGATGAGAGTGAAGAAGAGACAGTTCAATTCCTCAGGGTGCCCTACAATCTCGAAAGGAAATACAGCAGTCTTGGCCATGAGAGAGTAGAGCCGGAGTACATGTAACAGATCCTTTGTTCAAAGGCATGCCTATTTTCAAAGAGGAAAAAATATGTGGTCAATGACAGATACTAAGCAAAATATTTTGAAGAGTATTAAGAGAATTAATTTCTTCCTTGTAGGGCACAGTTCATAGAGAAATGTACAACTCTGGGATAAACTTTTAAGGCCTTCTGTATAAAGGGTTTACTAACAACAGGATAATATAAATATCTATTTGATTAACTAATACCAGTGTAAACATCTCATTTTATAAGACAGCCTACCAGAAAATGGGGACGGTAATGGTGAATCAATTTATATAAATATAGAAGAAAAACCGTTGGGCATTCCACTTTGTTCACAAAGGAAGCAAAGCAAATTCATGTTTTCCAGTGCTGTTATCCTCTAATCTTCTGCCTTATCTGTCTAGAATCTGCTGAATTTCAGAGTGCAAATTTGTATCTACCCTTCCGTGAAGAATCTAATTAAATACATGCCAGGGTCACTAAAACCGATAGAGTAATGTCTAAAATAAATTTGCATGCTTCTGACAAAACCCACCAAAATTAAAAGCGTTGGGTGAGCTATTCCTTCATGGAAGATTCAATATTTTGAGTTTTAAGATGAATGTGAATTTAGTCAACTGAACAGAGGGAGGAAAAGGAAAGATGCTCATAAACCACCCTCTGCAAGGCAATCTGATGTGACAGAGGTCAGTGGATTTTTTTTCCTGAAATTCAGGTGAGTTTCAAAAAATATTTCATCACAATATATCTATACAAATAACAAAAAAAACGGCTTCAATTTCTTCTTAAAATGAATAACAAAATTTTAGATTCAAACTATATGAGATATGATTATGGAGACAGTTTAGTAAATAAATCATCAAAGAATTCATTCTTTCAAGTCTCACCAAGGAAAGAAACTTCTCTTCTGCACTTCCTCCCCCGACCCTCTCTCTCTCTCTCTCTCTCTCTCTCTCTCTCTCTCACACACACACACACACACACACACTTTCCATCCCTTCCCCAACTGATTTTTTTATTGTACTTCTTACTAACTTCAGCCCTTTTTATTTAAATAATGAAGTAAAACGAATACATCAATTTATATGGTCTCTCTCAAAGATAGCTGCTACCAACGAAACTCTACAGTTATTACTGAAAAAAGACTATTCTTTCCCCTTCTATTCAAGTCACCAGTGGTGTTCTTATATATCTATACAATTTTATTAAGATGCATCATTACTGTGTATAGCTCTGAATTCCCGAGCCTACTATATTAAAATTCTCTCTTCGAACATTTGACTCTTCTTCTCTAGTGAGAAAGGCATTGTGATATGTGATCTATTTCCCAGTACTTATCGGTTACACCTTTTAAGTTTATAAGTTATGTCTTTTAAGTTTACAACTTAGGATATAATTTGGTAACTAAAGATGCTGACTAGCATTTGACAAATTTCCAAGACATTAGACAATTCTCATTCATTTTAAATGACTTTCAGTTCACTAGCTTTCAATTCTTATGAATGATAGTCAATATCTTTCTAATTAAATTGTACTGACATACTACATAAAATAACTTCCACATGCCAGATCTTAAGTAGTTAAATTAAAATACATTTAAACATTCTGCATACCACATTTCTGTTTATATGTAATGTGATAAAGAAGTAAATCTCAGAATAAGCATCAATTGAAATTCTAAATTAGAAACTAAACATTTATGCAGCAGGCAGTATTTTCATACATTTTCAATTTATTTTATTCAAGACTGAGTGATGGAGATTATACAGGTATACATCTACATGTATACTGTCAAGATGGAGTTTAATTTAAATGACCTGGATTGTTAGAAATGTGGTAGTTGCATATTTTAGAGATCATTTTGGAAGCTCCGAAGAGTTTTCACAACACAGACAAAAAACTGTGAGCCCTGTGATGTGTATGTAACACACTGCACAGATGCTGATTATGCATGGCAATAAAGCTCACGGTTCTTCTCTGCATTTTCCCCATCTGCCTTTAAAGTCAATGGCAAAAACAGCTGTCAGAGAGCAGAAAATAGATTTCTGCGGGGGGATTCTCTCCAGCTTCTGAATCTCAGGAACGTCTATCTGTAGCCAACACATTTCTCATCATAGGTAACATCTGCCAGTCCTTTGAAAGGGAGGGAGCTGCAATGTTCCTTTTGCTTCAGGGAATCTCCAGGCTATTATACAAGTATCTCTGAAGTACTTACTCTTAAGGAATGTTGCTTCTAATTTTAACGACAAAAGAACTCCACTGAAATCTGTGATATCATCTGTACATAACACAACCAAATGTATTTTAAAGTATAATACTTTTGAGATTTAAAGCCTTCAGCTGATTGTGAACATCATTAACACCCCTGACAATTTAGTGAATATTTGCACCCTGAATTACTACTATAACATTGTCTACATTCTCTAAGATTACATATGTGCTAATTCTTTTTAAATTAAGTACTTTTCTGAGATTACTGGTTCTTTTTTTATAATCCATTTTCCTGTTCTTAGTTTTTTTAACCCTAAAAAACAAATGAACATACTTAACCAAATTTAAATTAATTTCAGTTTCCCAAAGCCTAATGATCAGTATCCATTAGAACTTTACGCACAGAATCAAGCCATAAAATGATGTGTATTTGTGGGTGTTCTTTCCCCAGAAAATGGAGTGATTTTCAAGATCAGCCCTTCCTAGAGGAAGCCAGAGCTCAAGGTTTGAAGTCAGAAGAATCTGGCCTTGAATCCCAACTCTGCCAGGGTACTCACTACCTGTATGATTTGGGGCAAGCCACTTAACTTTTCTGGGTCACAGTTTATTTATCTGTGAAATAAATGGCTGAATCAAATGACCTTTATGGTCCCTTTCAGTTATAAATTTATGATCTTATAAATTTTCTGTGCATATACATACACTAACATGGTCATAAATATCCACATACATCTACACATAAACCCTACACTCATAATTTTTAACCATCAATACTGAAAGTCTTAGAGATCATCTAATCTAACTCATTTATTAGGTAAAGAAATATAGGCCCAAGAAGATGAAATCATATGTCCAACATCACTCAACTAGTTAAGTGGAAAAAATGTAACTCACACCTTCTGACTCAGAGTTCAGGTGCTCTCTATGAAATTATTAATAACATGAAATTCATAGAATAGTTTTAAAAATGAAATAATTTGACTAAAGTCTGATATTATTTGTAAAAATTACCAAAAACCATATTATTATACTTTTTTTTACTATGCTTGCATAGGACTAATGAATTAAATAATATATTTCTTAAACAAACGGTAAATTAGGTACATGTCTTTGACCAATTTCTTGAATGAATCGACTGAATCAATAGAATCTAATGTCTCTTTCAATCCTCTCCTCTTTTCTCTATTAATAAAGCTCCCTTCTCCATCCTATCTCCAGCCACATATGGCACTTTCTTTATACCTCTCATACAGTACTTATTCAGAATCTTCATATTTTATGGTATTGCTATTTCTATATGCCATGAATCTTTACTAGATTGTAAATCTAGTTATGAGCTTAATGAAGTCAGGGGTCATATCTTAATGAATTTTTCTTTTTTCCCAAATCATAGATATTTAATAATGATCTGTTGAATGAACAATTTGGTGAATACACAGCATTCTAAAAAATGCTTGTTGAACATTGAATAATAGACATAGACAGATCTTCAATTGATTGCTAGAGTGATTTTCCTTGGTTTTCCACAGAAGACATTTTCCTAGATTGATTTACAAGAGGAATTCCTTAACAATTTAAACATCTGCCCTCTCATTTTCCAAAAAAGGTACCCCTTTTATTTCAAATGACTAGAGTATTACCAATTTTTTCCAACCATATTCTAGTTACTTTTATCAATCATATTCAATAATATATTGAACAAATCAAATATCACATTTATTTCAAATGTTGTAGCCCTCTTCTGGTGGAATATAAGCTCCTTGAGGGCAGGGAATGTACTTGTTGTTATTGTTCTTCAGTTGTGTCTGACTCTTCTTGACCCCATCTAGAGTTTTCTTGGCAAAGATGCTGGAATGGTTTGCCATTTCCTTCTGCAGCCCATTTTACAGATGAGGAAATTGAGGCAAACAGGGTTGATTTGCCCCAAGTCACAAAGCTAGTAAGTTTCTACAGTCACATATGAACTCAGATCTTCCTGACTCCAGGCTCTCACCACTGTACCACCTTGCTGCCCAATGTGCCTTTTAAAAATCTTTATATCTTTAGCATCTAGCACACTGTCGTGTGTATAATAGTACATAATACTTATTAATTTAATACTTTTCTATATTTATGTAGTGCTTTATAGCTTACAAAACCTACTCTTTTCAACAGTTTTATGAAGTTGCTAGTTCAAGCATGGATTGTCTTGGTAAGAGTTCCTTCCAACTTTGAGGTTCTATGAAGCAGTGTTAGCTCTATTTTACAGATGAGATAAATCAGGCTAAATCAACTGCTTGTGGTTACCTATCTAGGAATAATTAAGTGATGAGATTAAACCCGGGGCTCCTAACTCCAAGTACTCTGAGTGCTATTTCTACTACATCACCCTGACACAGACTGGAGTTCCAAATTTTGAATTTCAATTTATTCCCGTTATTGCTCTACTTCTCAAGAATGAACACTTCTCCCTTCCCTTTATGGTTCTATTTCCATAATTGGGCTCTAGAAACTGCCTCTCCTACTGTCTCTTGGAATGATCCCAAAATTATGACATCTGCTTTTAAAAATAAGGCTTTAGTTTACTTTAAACAACAACAGAAATTGCTTACATTCTTTCATCATTTGACATATTTATTGTCTTGTAAGTTTACAGGGTTTTAATAGATTGTGGGATTCACAAAGGCAGGGGTGATGTCTTCATTATATTTTTTATATTTTCCCCTAGACCTAGTTTAGTATTTAATAGAAAAAGACACTTAAGTGGTCATTGAATGAATGAACGAACGAATGAATGAATTTTAGGCAATGTGGGCAATATAAATAATGATAATATCTCATCCCAGCCTTCATGAAGCTTAAAATTGAGTTTTGGGATATTTATTGAATGGATGAATGTGTACACATAGACTCCTGTAGAAGAATTTTGGAAAGGTTATTTTTAATTATGTTCTTGTCTATACTTCTATCTTAATTTGTTTTTCACACTCGTTGTTTGGACAAGTATAATCAATAATACTCTTTTGCTTGTTAAGAAGATTATCCAAGATACTGGGATTTAGAACTGCAAGGAAACTTAGAGGTCATCTAGTCCAGAGGTGTCAAACTAGCCATCCACAGCCCGAGGTAAACTGCCAGTGTTACCAGAACCATATTAAAATATAATTGTTGTTGTTCAGTTGTTTCAGTCATGTCCAACTCTTTGTGACACCATCTGGTGTTTTCTTGGTAAAGATACTGGAATGGTTAGCCATTTCCTTCTGCAGCTCATTTTACAGATTAGGAAACTGAGGCAAACAGAGTGAAGTGACTTGCTCAAGATGTATAACTAGCAAGTGTCCGAGGCCAAATTTGAACTCAAGAAGATGAGTCTTCCTGACTTCAGACCTGGTGCCACCTACATACCCCTTAAATGAAATTAGGAAATGTTTAACAAAATAAAATAAAAAATAAAAAAAACATAGATAATGTTAATTTATGGTTTTCTAAGTCAATATGTGGCTGCAGGGATTAGTAGTCACCACTGATCTAGTCCAACAGCTTCATTTTGCAAGGATGTGACCTTCCTCTCTTGAATTGCATTACCAATAGCCTGCTGTATATTTCAGCTTGGATGTTCCACAGGAAATTTAAAAAGTCCTGTTTCGGGGGTGGAGCCAAGATGGCGTCTGGAAAGTAGGGACTTGCTTAAGCTCCCCCCCAGGTCCCTCCAAACACTTATAAAAATGGCTCTGAACAAATTCTAGAGCTGCAGAACCCATGAAATGGCAAAGGGAAGCAGGGCTCCAGCCCAGGACAGCCTGGATGGTCACTGGGAAGGGTTTATCACACAGAGCAGGGAGCGGAGCAGAGCAGAGCCCAGCACTGGCCATGCTAGGACCAACCAGACTGGGAGCTGGGCGGAACAGACCCTAGCGCCCTGAATCAGTGAGCTGTGGGAGTTACCAGACTTCTCAACCCACGCAAAAGACAACAGAGAAGGTTAGTAGGAAAAGCTGCTGGGACAGAGTGAAAGGAGTTCTCCGTAGGCTACCACCTGGGCGCGGAGGTGGTACAGCTCTGAGGCTGCTTCCAGAGCTACAGTTGCAGTTGCCTCTGGATCCAGGCCCAACTGGTGGGAGGAATTAAGCAGCAGAATAGTGCAGGAGTGCAAAGCCTGCTTTGCCCTGCCTGGATCTGGGCCACAATCGTGGTTTGTGGTTATTGGGGGAGAAGGAGGGCTGGTGTGGCAGAACTTGCTGGGTAGAAGTCACTCTGAAAATAGCAACACAGCCCCTCAAGCTTGGGACAAAGTACTCTGTACTCTACAAGCAGTCATACCCCGACAAAAAGCTCAAGGGTCAAGTAGTTGGCTGGGAACATGGCCAGGCAGCAAAGATACTCTCAGATTCAGACTCAGACTTTGGAATCTTTTTTTTAGTGACAAAGACGACCAAAACATATAGCCAGAAGAAGTCAACAAAGTCAAAGAGCCTACATCAAAAGCCTCCAAGAAAAATATGAATTGGTCTCAGGTCATGGAAGAGCTCAAAAAGGATTTGGAAAAGCAAGTAAGAGAAGTAGAGGAAAAAATTGGGAAGAGAAATGAGAATGATGCAAGAAAACCAGGAAAAATAAGTCAATGACTCACTAAAGGAGACCCCAAAAATAGTGAAGAAAATAACACCTTAAAAAATAGACTAACTCAAATGGCAAAAGACCTCCAAAAAGCCAATGAGGAGAAGAATGCCTTGAAAGGCAGAATTAGCCAAATGGAAAAGGAGGTCCAAAAGACCACTGAAGAAAATACTACCTTAAAAATTAGATTGGAGCAAGTGGAAACTTGTGACTTTATGAGAAATCAAGATATTACAAAACAGAACCAAAGGAATGAAAAAATGGAAGACCATGTGAAATATCTCACTGGAAAAACCACTGACCTGGAAAATAGATCCAGGAGAGATAATTTAAAAATTATTGGACTACCTGAAAGCCATGATCAAAAAAAGAGCCTAGATATCATCTTTCAGGAAATTATCAAGGAGAACTGCCCTGATATTCTAGAGCTAGAGGGTAAAATAGAAACTGAAAGAATCCACCGATCACCTCTCAAAAAAGATCCCAAAAAGAAAACTCCTAGGAATGTTGTAGCCAAATTCCAGAGCTCCCAGATCAAGGAGAAAATAGTTCAGGCAGCCAGAAAGAAACAATTTGAGTATTGTGGAAACACAATCAGGATAACACAAGATCTAGCAGCTTCTACACTAAGGAATTGCAGGGCTTAGAATATGATATCCCGGAGGTCAGTGGAGCTAGGATTAAAACCAAGAATCACCTACCCACAAAACTGAGTATAATGTCCAAAGGCAAAATATGGATTTTCAACAAAATAGAGGCCTTTCAAGCTTTCTCAGTGAAAATACCAGAGCTGAATAGAAAATTTGACTTTCAAACACAAGAATCAAGAGAAGCATGAAAAGGTAAACAAGAAAGAGAAATCATAAGGGACTTACTAAAGATGAACTGTTATGTTTACATTCCTACATGGAAAGATGATGTGTGTAATTCATGAGACCTCAGTATTAGGGTAGCTGAAGGGAATATACATACATACATACATACATATACATCTATCTATCTATCTGTCTATATATACACAGAGAGAGAGAGAGAGAGAGAGAGAGAGAGAGAGAGAGAGAGAGAGAGATGAGAGAGGAATATATTGAGAGAGGGAGAAAGGGAGAAATAGAATGGGGTAAACTATCTCACATAAAAGTGGCAAGAAAATGCAGTTCATTGAAAGGGAAGAGGGGGCAGGTGAGGGGGAAGGAGTGAATCTTGCTTTCATCAGATTTGACTTAAGGAGGGAATAACATACACATTCAATTGGGTATCTTACCCCACAGGAAAGAAGGAGGAAGGCGATAAAAAGGGGGGATTATGATAGAAGGGAGGGTGGATAGTGGGAGGAGGGAATGAAAAGCAAACACTTTCAAGAAGGGACAGGGTCAAGGGAGAAAATTGAATAAAAGGGGACAGGATAGGAGGGACCAAAATATAGTTAGTCTTTCACAACATAAGTATTGTGGAAGAGGGGAGAGAATTTGGAACTCAAAGTTTTAAATGCAGATGTTCAAAAAAAAGTTGTTTTTGCATGAAACTGGGAAATAAGATATACAGGTAATGGGGCATAAAAATCTATCTTGCCCTACAAGAATGTAAGGGAAAAGGGGGTGTGGTAACAGAAGGGAGGGCTGACTGGGGAACAGGTCAATCAGAATATATGCCATGTTGGAGTGGGGGCGAGGGTAGAAATGGGGAGAAAATTGGTAATTCAAAATCAATGCTGAAAACTAAAAATATTAACTAAATTAAAAAACAAAACAAAACAAAACCAAAGCCATAAAACCTCCTGTTTCCAAAACTGAACATGTTGTTGCCCCAAAACCTGCCCCTCCTAACAATTCTTAATTCTGTCAATAGCCCACCATTCATTCAGTCACCTTGTTTTACAAGCTAGGAATGTTCTTCATTTATTTACTATCGCTTGAACCTACACCCTCATATTAAATCAGTTACGAAATCTTGTTGATTCTACCTCCACAAAAGCTTTTGCAGCTTTCCTCTTTTATACTCTCATGGCTACCACTTTATTGCAGGTCCTCATCACCTTTCATGTGTACTCTATTATCCATGTCATCCCTGGTAATAGTTTTTTTATGTGAATGCTCTATCAATGATATGACATAATGGAGATGATGATATAACAGTATTTTGTAACTGACTAGAAATGAGAGATATGTTAGAGGAAAGAATCAAAGGTAAACTCCTTGAAAGGGAGGAATGGTGGAAAGCTGATGGTATATTAGGACCAAGAAGTCAAAGAGCACTTCCTAATCACTTATTAAATGTCAGACACTGGGCTAAGGACTGGGGATACAAAGAAAAGCAAAAACAGTCCCTTCTCTCAAGTTGTTCAGCATCTAATAGTGGAGACAACACATAAACTATGTACAAACAAGATATATATAGGAGATAATCTCAGAGTCTTGAAGAAATTAGGTATAGACTAACAACTCACACCATACTCTGAGATAAACTCCAAATGGATAGAAGGCTCAGATATTAAAGTCCCATCACAAGTTAGAGGAGCAAGTAAGAAATACCTTTTGTGACTATGGATAAGGATAGAATTTGTGATCAAATAAAGATGACACAGAGAGGATCACAGAATGCTAAATGGATAATTTTGATTAAAACTTTTTTTAAAGTTTGCAACAAATAAAACCAATGCAAGGAGATTTGGAAGGGGAATAGTTAACTGGGGAAAATATTTTTGTACCAAGTTCTTTTGATAAAGGTCTTATTTTTAATAAAGATAAAGAATTGATTCAAAATTTTGAGAACAAGAGCTCTTCCCCAAAAGATAAATGATCAGATCATATTAATAGGTAGCTTTTAAAAGAAAAAAAAAACTATGATAAGTGCAATTACCAATCACAATTCCAGAAGATCAATGATAAAGCATGGTACTTATCTCCCGATAGAAAAATGATGGATTCAAGATGCAGAATAAGAAATACATCTTCAGATATGGCCATTGTGTTTATTATTTTGCTTGACTATGAATATTTTTTATAAGAGTTTAGTTTTTTTTTCTAGTTGAGGGGATCAGCAAAAAGGGGTTAGGGATAGGATAGTTCTTACAAAAAGAAAGAATGTACTGAAGTATTTTTAAAATATATATTTTGAAGAGAACAAAAGGGAAGCCCAGAAAGAATTACAGACCATCATGGCAGGATGAAATTGATCTATTAAATTTATCTATTTAATAAGAAAATCAAGTTGAATAAAATAGACATTCATAGTTTCTTTCTTTTTTGTTTTTCCCACTTAATAGTATTTTATTTTTTCCAATTACATATAATGATAGTTTTCACCATTCATTTTTTAAAAAGATTTTCAAAGTCTGTCTCTCTCTCTCTCTCTCTCTCTCTCTCTCTCTATCTCTCCCGCCTCGCATGTGCGCGCTTGCTCTCCTGTGCATGTGGAAAACCTTATTTTATTTGGTGTAGTAAATAAGCCTGGATGATTAGTCATCATACTAAAAGAAATAGTGATTTGGATGCTTCTCCTTCCTCACCACAAAATACGCTGTGATTTCACTTCTATCTCCATAATTTTATGAAAACTGTATTTCTTTTGTCAGTGGCCTCCTGGTCTTGAAATCCGATGGCTTTTTCATCAATCTGTGTCCCCTTTGACCTTTCTAGGAGACTGACTCTGTCAAAATTATCTCTTAAGCTCTCAACACTTGGTTCCCTAGAGAACTTCCTATCGTTGTTTTTCCCCACCTCTACAACTACTTTTTCTTTGTAACCTTCATTTTGCTCCCTCAGCCATCTTCTCTTCTCTTTCATTACCCTAGGCAATTTCTGCCATTGAAGGGATTGCTTTAATTGTCACTGATATACATATGACTCTCAAATGACTGAATGTAAATTCTGACCTCTCTTTCCCTGCTCCACCCTTTTTCCTTCTCTACTTTCTTGCATCAGCTTTAGTACTACTGCAGCCTTTAAAGGTATGAGTTACACTTAGGTGACCTTTGAAGACTCTGCCTGCTCTAAAATTCTATTTGACATTCTTCCCCAATATGTATCATCATCATCATCATTAATATTGCTATTGTTCAGACCTTTGATTTCACTGTGTAGGACACCCTCAGTGAGGAAACTCCCTCAGCAGTAACTCACATGTAACTTGTCTCGTAGAGTTACCAGGGGCTTAAAGGTTAAGTGACTTGCCTATGGACAAAGGCTAACATGAATTGATATAATAACAAGCATTCATCATTTTCTATTTGTCAGGGCAGCTAGGTGGAGTAGTGGATGGAGTTCCTGGCTTGGAGTCAGGAACATATCTTCTTTAGTTCAAATCTGGTCTCAGACACTCACTAGCTGTGTGACCCTAGGCAAGTCCTTAATTCTGTTTGCCTCAGTTTCTGTATCTCTGTCAAGAAAACCACAAATGGGGTCACAAAGAGCTTGACATGACTGAAACGACTCACTGACAATTTGTTAGGAACCATGTGACAGAAAATAAGGATACAAATACCAAAATGAGACAACCCCTGACCTCAAGGACCTTTCCTTTTAATAGGGAGAGACAATACATACAGGAGGGTGATGGCTACAGGAGGGAGCATCCATCTGGGAAGTCACAAGGATGGAGTCACTGGGAACTTGACTGTCATGCCCTTTCCTGTAGCAATCCAGTGTTTGATGCTTTATCAAACATTTTCTTTAGGCTAAGTAGAAGCGATTATTATATTTGTTTGACAGATGGGTAAATTGAGGTAAAAAGAGGTTAAAGAGATTCATCTTAGCTATACAGCTAGAAAATAGCAAATATGAGATTTAAATCCAGGCACTCTGACTCGAAACCTAATGTTTCCTCCACAATAATGCCTTATTTTAGAGATTCTAATTTCATTCTCTTTTCATATTATACTGCTTTTTTCCCCGCATTAATATAAACACTCCTTCAGTCTACTTTCTTCTAAGATGCAGAGAAACGTGGCTTTGGCTTGTAAGGTCTTGTCATATTCTCAAAAAATATGAACCAATCAAACTTTTTTATCCTTGTTGGGGGAAATAAGACACCCCCTCCCACTGAAGTTAGCTTCCTATGTTCCTGTGTTCCGAAGGGCACTCAGTCTTAACACGGAGCAGGTTTATTTTTTTTTAGCATAAATGGGGATGAATTTTTTTAATCTTCCAGTTTGTTGGAAAGACAATAACAGAAACTGTGTATTTTTTTAGGTTGCAAAATTTTTCCTAATGAAATCACTCTAAATCATTCTTTTTTAAATTTTTTTTTGGAGGGGGGAAGGCAGGGCAATTGGGGTTAAGTGACTTCCCCAAGGTCACACAGTTAGTAAGTGTGGCAAGTGTCTGAGGCTGGATTTGAACTCAGGTCCTCCTTGACTCCAGGGCTGGTGCTCTACTCACTGTGCCACCTAGCTGCCCCTAAATCACTTTCACATAGACTAGAAATTCAATTATACATATTTATGTATACATATTTTATACATACATTAATTCACAGATATGTATATATTACACACATATATAATATACTCACAAACATACACACTTTTTAAATGCCCCATCTTCTGTTTTTCTTAATGCCCTATCTTCTGACGGAATATACTATGTGCTTGGGTTTCACACATCTCTATGTATTATGGGAACACAACAAATTTATTTCTTCCCAGAGTATGAAAGTAAACTAATTGGAATCAGAAGGTGTGTGTGTGTGTGTGTGTGTGTGTGTGTGCGCGCGCGTGTGTGTGTATACACACATATACCTAAATATGCATACATATATGCCTATATACATATATGTGCATATATATTCAGAGACATTTATAGTATTTGAATAACTTGGACGACAGAGTTTAAAATAATTGAGAAGAAAAATAATTTTGATTAATATCACTTGTAAAGTATAGCTTTTACCTCAAAGGATGCTGTACATTGTCTTGCAGTGATTAGCACTGAAAATAGTAAGATTGGACCATAGAACCCTCTTTTTTTCCCATTTCAAAAATCTTGTTAGGATTCCTTAAGAATAATACAATTATTGATTTACATTATTACAGTTATATCAACCTTTCTTCTAAGCAAAAAAAAATCTATTTATCTACATTGTGTTATATTTTTATTTATTTTTAAATGTTACCAAATTGAATTTCAAGCTGGTTTCAGTGCATGTGCCAGTTGACCTTCAGTCTAACACCCCTGATATAAATGATCACATTATAATCAAAGTACTAGGAATTTTTAGAATGGTGTCACATTCTCAAGTTCTCTGATAAGAAGTAACAAATTCATGCAAAAATGACTAATTCTGTTGAATGACTGAACTTTTAAACCTTTGAAATGACTACTTAATCACGTCTATTTTCTATTTGATTCCATAATCCACTAAGTTGAATGCATTCTTTCAGAAGTTTTCATCAAGTGTGCTTAAATGCCAAAGGCAAACTGAGTTACTAAAGCCTGAACATTCACTGAAAATATCTTTCATATCATGATAAATTTAAGGAAAAGAAAAAAATATTATTTGGTTTCCATAGCTGTGCTAGCTAGCATCTTGTTTGAATATTTAGGATGGATCTAAATTTGTTACATAAAAATTCACTGTGAAATAACAAATAAATAGAATATATTTCAAGAATGCAAACACTGTGGTGTAAATTCAAAGCCCACTAACTCTTTTGGGAAAATGGCATCTTTATAAACTGTTGAGTGCATGCTTGATAAATAGAAAAGTGATGCCTTATTCTAGAAATAGGCATAATGATTCAGAATACTCAGGGCAGAATAGGCTTCTTCAAAAGTGAGGATTGTTACAAACAGCCATCACTATATTTCATTCCTAAAGACAAATGAATGGAGATCATGTGGGTCAGAACAGGGAAAAAGAAGGAAAAATAAAGCTTTAAGAAAGGGAGATACTATATTATAAAAAAGGCAAAAAATAGTAATGTCAGATCTAGGAAGAACTGGTTCTATAATAAAAAAAGACTTCAAGGGAACAGAGGGAAAATCAACAATACCTATAGGGGCAGATGGTGTAGTGAGCAGAGCACTGGGCTTGAATCAGGAAGACTCATCTTCCTGAGTTCAATTCCAGCCTCTGACTCTTGCTAGCTTTTGTGATCCTAGGCAAGTCACTTAATCCTGTTTGCCCCAGTTTCCTCATCTGCAAAATGAGCTGGCAGTGGCAAACCATTCAAGTATCTTTGCGAAGAAAACCCCAAATGGGTTCACGAAGAGTTGGGCTCAACTGAATCGACTCAATAACTACAATGTAAGTATAGAAAGGGACTTTGTATTCATCATAAAATGTCTGCATAGATACACTGGTTAAGTAGTGTCTATAATATCCAAAAGTTTTCCATGCAGATCAGGCAGTATTATCTAAGTGAGGGCCCCTCGTCGGGAAAAAAAAGCAAAAGGACATAAAGTAGATAGTAAAGGAAGCTAAATTATTCAATTCATAGACATCTGAACTGATTATTCTCAAAGCTAATGATGGTCTTCCAATGCATTAAAATGATCATAATGAGAGTTGAATACTCTTATTCACTGTGAACTCAATAAGAAAAAACAGGAATCAGAAGCACAATACCAAACCAAGGGTGACACACTGTATTTTGTATCATTTTGTGCTATTAAATTCTACCATTATATAAAGTCCATAAACCACCAAAAAGAGAACTGCACTGCAGATCAAAGCATATGGAAGTATTTTCAGTATGAAATACTATAAAACTGTCACTTTCACCTCATATATCTGCTTCTATGACTATTCTGCCTTTCTCACAGCCTCCGAGGAAGAAGTTTCCCAGTTTTCCAAAGTGAACCTTCTGTTTTTTTTTTTTTTGATCCCATCCCTCACTACATCCTGAGGAACCTTGCCCATGCTCGTATTTTCTCCCTCTCTAGTATGGTCAATCTTTCTGTATTTCAACTGGCTCCTTCTAATTGTCATTAAAATATAGTTACAATAAAAGTAATAATAATCAATATTCTCTAATGCTTTGTTTTACAAAGCGCTCTATGTACTTTATCTCATTTTTAACAACACCATGATATAAATAGTATAATATTATCCTAATTTTATAGATGAGGAAACTGAGGCTTGTTAAGATTAAATGACTTTTATAATTTTCACACAAATATTAAAGAGCTGAAGGTAAGTTTTGAACACAAGTATCTTCTGATTCAAATCTATTCCTTTTCCCACTATACCATGCCATTCTCTAAGTTTAAAGAATAGGTTTTGTTGACTCTTTAACTATGGAAAATTTACTTTCAAAGGTCAACCATAAGTGACTATTAGTCAATTTTCTTCTTCTTCTTCTTCTTCTTTTTCTTCTTCTACTACTACTACTACTACTACTACTACTACTACTACTACCACCACCACTACCACTCTACTACTTGTTGTTTAATCCTTTTAGTCATGCCCGACTCTTTGTGACCCCATTTGGGATTTTCTTGGCAGAGATAATGGAGTGGTTTGCTATTTCCTTCTCCAGCTCATTTTATAGATGAGGAAACTGAGGCAAACAGGGTTAAGTGACTTGCCCAGGATCACATAGTTAGTATATGTCTGAGGCCAGATTTGAATTCAGGATAATGAGTCTTCCTAACTTCAGGTCTGACATTCTATCTACTATATCACCTAGATGCCCATACTCTTCCTCCTCTTCCTCCTCCTCCTCCTCCTCCATTATCATCATCTTCTCCAGCTCCCCCAGGCTGGAAGTAAAGAGGTAACTAATGGGCCTGATCCTAACATCCAAATACTTTAACTTGCTCACTTTTTCTGACCTTGGCACTTTTGCCTGCCCCTTCCCAATGCCTCAGTCAAAGCAGCTTGGTGGTTCTCTGCATCATTCTTGTGCTGGATTAGCGAGGACATATGATCAGTGAGAATCTAAAAGCAAGATTTGCTTTGGGTGATCCCTTGGGTTCCTTTTTAGTAATGCCTCAGATTTCCCACAAATACTCAGAATGGATGTGTACTGGAACCTCAATGAAGAAATGAAATAATAATAGAAAAATTCAAGTGACATACATTTCAGTGATCGTTTCTGGTAGATTGGTAGGTATCTCAGTAAGACCTTTTCCACGACAATCCACAATATTGTTACTACAGGTACATGCAGCTGGACAATGCAACACACTGCAAGAGGGAGCCATAAATGACTGGTGACCTGAAAAAGAAATTGAAAGTAATTGTTTTACTGTCCAGTGCAGTAAAGTTCTTGGAGACACAGGTTTAACTCAAATAATGATAGCAGCTAATAAAATAAAACTCCCCTTTACCTCCTAAATGCTTCACCACATTACACTGTTACTGAAAGTGCTGGCACAGTGTCTCATTTAAACTTTCTATTCCCCATCACCCCCAGGACTTATTAGCACAATGCTTGGTGTGCAGTATTTGCTTTGAAGTGTTTATTTTATTGTATTATATTGCACTGAAGCTATGTATAATATATGACTTATAATTGTTTGCATCAATAAGTAATATTTTAAAAATTGGACTAATCTCGATAAATAATAAATTCAAATTCACGACTAAAGTTCCAGGTAAAACAGCAATGGGTTTCAAAAGCAACAGTGATATTTACATAAATTAAATTTTTAGGCCAAATTCTAAATATGCTTTCTTTCAAGTAGGAATAGTTTCTGTGGTTAATTCTTGCTGTCTTCCCTTAAAAAATCTATGGGAATAGAAAAGGATATAGTAATGGACATAATCATGTGTATATGTGTGTGCATGTGCACATGTGTGTAACAGCATGGCAATATGGGTAGAAAAAGCTTACTTAATCATTGCTTCATAAGTATGAATATAGAAGTTGTACTACAAAACTGAATCATAGTACTCCTCAGAATAATAGCATAAACAGGTGACTAACTGTAGCTACAGATTTCGTCACTCAAAATTCTGAAAACACAGAGATTTAGTCCACTGTCATTATCAATCTATTTTCAATCCTGCTCCTGTGCTGGAAGAGAACACAATAGTATCTATGGTTATAGAGCACTATTATTTCCTCCTCTCCTCATAATGTATATAGGGTAACATCTTATTTAGCAGATATGATATAATTTACATTAGCAATAGAATTACAGGTAATTCTTTTATACCCATTTTTCATATTGTGTAGTAAAGTCCCCCCAATAGAGGCAAGAAATAGAGGTGATTATTGAAGCACATCAGAAATAATCATCATGGCTACCTACAATGAAAATGGCCACTGCGTTGTTGAAGCACTGGATAGTAACTGCGGGACATTTACTATTTCCAATCATTTTAAACAATCTATACATTTTCCCACAAAATATATACACATATATGTATTCTAAGTGTTTTTTAAAAAAGAGAGAGATGGAAAACTTGCCTTCTTCCTCATCTAGAAAAAAAGGAAGGAAAAAAAGTAGAAAGAGAAAAAGTGGTTAGTAATGAAAGGTTAGTCATTCCATTATTTAATTACAATAAACATTCAGGTGAATTAAAACATACCAAAGGCATTGCTGGAAGGTTTTCTTTGAGGTTATGCAAAGTACTTGGAAACGCATGCACTCTAAGACAAAAGAAGTGACATCATGGTATGATGGAAGGACTGTGGACTGAGGCAGGAAGACCTGAGTTCAAACCTGCCTCAGTCACCACTAGCTGGGCAGCCCTGACTAAAGCCTTTAAACTCTTTGGTCTCCAGTTTTCTCAACTGTAAAATAAGGGAATTGACCTTGAGGGCCCTAAGGTCCTTTCCAACTCAGAATCTATGAAAAGAGAAAACGGAACCAGTTCACACTTTCCTCCTACAAAATAACTCCTTTGATATATCAAGTAACATTTGTAGTGATATAAATTTTTAAAGTATTTTAAAATATCTTTAGATATGTCTTAGACTAATAAAAGAGATATAAATATATGTATCCCTTCTTTCACATATATATGTGTATATATAAAAGATATTTGAACCTAGATAATACATAGACATTTAAAACTTTTGTTATGGTCTCGTCGTTAAGTGAGATGTTCCATCCTGACTGAGGCTGTTTGTGTTCAAGGGAAATGAGAAATAGTTTTGCTCTTTAAAACTGTGTTTGAATTTCTATACACCTTGCATTTTATGGCAGGGTTCTAGGATTAGCCAACACTTTTATTATATAATACCTGTTATCCAAGCATCGGGTTTTACTTAAACTAAAAAATGACTTACTCTCAGCAGCCGAAATGTAAACACAGCCCTAATCCATGAATTATCTCATTCTCCTCTCCCCATTCTGAATACTAATTATATTCAATTTTTAAACATAAATTTATACGTGAATCATTTGCATGTTTGTACTGGCAAAACATCATAAAATTTTTTAGAGTTCATTAATATCATCCAAGAAAATGCATCTAAAAATCAGAGAAGGATTAGTGCACAAATGCACATTAGTGATATCCATCACAGTTTTAAAAATATTCCTTAGAGACAGAATATGTTTATAAAAACCACATACAAGAAGCAAAACAATTTTTCTCTCTTACCACTGCAGACGAATTCACGTTTCTGAACTTCAGCTACATTATGGCCCTTCAGGTGGGATGGACCCATACACTGAGTGTAGAGGCCAACCCGAGGTCTTTGACGGAGCCAATCAGAGAGCCAGGCGAGGTGGCAGTCACAGTAGAGGTTGTTGGAATGAAGTCGACTAAATGAAACGAAACAAGTCAATATGTTTAAATTATAAAGAAAACAAAAGACTACTGTTTCAATGACATAGAAGATTTATTAATAATAAGCTTTTAATGAAAATCAATTTTTCAAAATTTCAATCCGAGACCTTGCCTGGTTGGCGTTATTTATTAACATGCCAGCGTATAAAAACAAGCAAGTCAAAATCTAATTAGTTTAATTTAAAAAAAAGTTTACTAACACAATATTAATTTTCTATAGTTTCTTCTCTTTTCCTTCACTTTGAGCTAAACAAATATACAAGAACTTGAAAATAGCCCTGGAATTCTTTAGCTTGGACCTTTTAAAAGAGGTAAGGAGACAAAAGTCTAAAATAAATTGCTCTACAATGGTAACATACTGACAGTGAGGGGAAAAAAAGGTTAATAAAAGATTTGGCTTCCAATTAGAAATATCAGTGAGCCTTGCCATTATTAGTCTCTATAGAAACTGCTTACAAAATCCTTTTAGCAGGTCACATGCATTTTCTGCTGAACAAGACAGAATAATAATTCAATATGAAACACTTCTTTCACGTCCCTTTTCTGATTTCCTTCCTTTTGGTTTAATCATAGAAAAGGGGATTAGCTGCTCTTGGCTCTTGGGAACCCATACTCAAAGCAGTGCCTGAAATTCAAAGACACAAATGGCAGCCAGTGAAGGAATTAAGTAAGTTGCTTCTCTGTTGGCAGAGAGTTACACAAGACCATGGCTCCTTTCCAAGTGGCAAAAAGCACTCCACCATTAATAAAATATAAGACAAATGTATTCATTAAATTAGGTAAATTACTTCAAACTGGCTTTTATGTTTTCTCAAACTAAAGAAAAAGACATTCCAAGCTATAAATCAAGGCCTTTTTTCCAGAATCATCCATGACAGAGCAATGTCATATTAGCACTGTTTTTGCTGATGTGTACAATCCTAACTGAATAATAGTAAAGTGTTTTAAAACATGGAACTCAGTCCAGAAAGTTAACTTGACCATAAAATGGCATTTTAAAATGATATGAATTCTATAAATGATAAACCAACCAAAGCAGAGAAATTTAAATTTAGGGAAGATTGCTTCCAGTCTCACTGGAACTTCAGAATAATAGCACATAAGGTACAACACAGAACCTTCGACTATGGAGAAGGTACTCCATGATACCAAATTAGTGGCACTGAGATACCCTTTGTACCTTTTCCCTTTGAGTTCTCAGTGACACACTTTTGAAACCCAAAAGTTCATTCTCCATATTGGGAAATCTCTTCCTGAATCATTCTTGCAGCAAACCAAATAAATTGCAATGACTGAAATATGCATAAATGAATTTTAAACAAGTACACAACATAAAAACGTTAGTAAGGCAAATAGGCTCCAGTGGTTCTTTAGATACACAATACAAATCACAAAGAATCTTTAGAATGGATCTTTTAAAGCCATGATTACTATGTTTATTCAGCATCAAACCAGTTGCCACACTCAGAATCCCTGAATGAAAGAACCCAAAGAGATCTTAGAAATAATAATAGCTGGCATATATATGTATATATATATATATATATACACATATATGCATATATATGTACATATATATATGCATATGTGTGTGTGTATATATATATATATATATATGTATATGAGATACTTTATGGTTTGCAAAGCACTTTACAATGATATTCTTTGATCCTCACAGCAATCTTTCAAGAAAGGTACCATGGGTAATGGTTGCCCCATTTTTCAGATTAGGAAATAGGCTAAGAGATTAAGTGAGTAAATGATTTGTCCCCAGTTACATCACTAGGCAATTTTGAACTCCAGTCTCTCCTAACCACAAACTCATGACTCTTTTGACTATACTTCATTTCCATTCAGTTCTATGACTTTCATTTTATAGAGAGGATACTGAGGCTTAAAGATGCTAAATGGCTAGTAAGTGTCTGAGCTTGCTTTTAAATCTAGGTTTCTTGCCTGCAACTGTAGTGTTCTTTCCATTAAGTTGTATTAGATCAAATAAGTGAAACAATGTATTAATTCTGTAAAGATATAATATATGTCATCTAGATGAATTGGTCAGTTAGTACTACATCTGGTAGCTTCTCATAGAATAGTCCAGCTTAACCATATTATCTTATTTTCAAAGTTCTGTATATAAAGATGAAGGATCACACCTCTGGGAGATTATAATAACATCCACTATTAGAAAAGTTGCTTATGAATTTTAAAATAATCTTATTAAGACACTAAAATTGATACTGATAAATCAAAAAAGGTACCTAATCTAATATGTGATACATTTGTGCAAACCTTTTAAGTATATACTCTCTCTTTCTCTCTAAATGTATTCTGATAGGAAATAAAATATTCCTTTGGGAGATATACAATTACATTTGACAAAAAAGAAACAAAAAGCTTCTGGCAATGCTTTCATGTAGCCATTTTTTTGAATTACTGATTTTTTTAGCTCAAGATAATTTTGAGATATTTAAGATAACAAATTTAGTATTGGAAGAGATCTTAGAACTAATCTAGTCCAACTTCTTAAATTTACAGATGAGGCAGCTGAAGCCTGAGAAATCCAATGGCATGTAAAAATCACACTACAAGTAGAAGGGTCAGAAATCAAACCAGGATCCTCTGATTCCACATATGGTACTCTTTCCACCGTACAAAATAATACACATTAGCATCAAATAGTCAATGTCTAGTTTTAGGTTGCCTTTTTTCATCAAAATGTAATATAGACCATGTCTTTGGAAAGTATCTTTCAATTATCCTGGAAGAAATTTTAATGTCTATACTATAACAATTTCTAAACAGGTTTAAATATGTATTTATTAAATATATATTAATATATAAAATATATTTAAATATTAAATATGTATGTATGTATGTATGTATATGTGCCAACACAACCTTGCTTATAATAGTACTGGAGAGGTGGGTATGCTCTTAATATTACAAAGAATCTTGGAGGGTTAGTTAGGTTTGATAAGGTCTACTTGCAGGATGGTAATAAAATCATAAAGATTTCTCATTCATCATTTATGATGGCCAGTCAAAAAGACTTCCATTTGTTAATGAAATGTAACCTATATAAGAGTGCAAAGTAAACCATCTCTCATCATCCTCAAAACCAGTATTTTAAGATAAAACTTTCAAATTGAGAGACATAACTGAGCCCCTACCTTATTACCTTCTCTTCCATTAAGCACATGTGCGTGCAGCACACATACACCACACACACACACACACACACACACACACACACACACCCCTTTATAGTAGTACATGAACATCAAAATTAGACTCTTTAATAGATCAAACTGGCATGCAGTTTTACAGTAACTACTTACAAAGTCCTAAGTTTTGGCATATGGTTGAAACTTGCCACTGACAATCTAGTAATGTTGTTATTGTTGAGGGTGCTGTAAAACATGAAGAAATAAATTAGTTAATTTCAGACACAGAGATACACATATTAATATATTTCCAGTTCTAGAAAAAAATCTAAAGAAATACATGTATGATGGCCAATTTTCCTGAAGAGACATAGGCCATCTAACATATTATCAATTTATATTTTGTACTATTAAATAATTGTTTTGATTAAACCTACACACAGATATGAATATGGTTTGAATGAATCCACAAGTTTCTGGATGTGTGATTATGTATACTTTACTGAGTTTCATTGTGGGTGGCAAAGATGATGAAGATAATGGTAAATGTTGTAGGGACTGTGGAAGGACAAGAATACTAGTATATTGTGGGTGGAGATGTGCATTTGTTCATACTTTCTGGGAAACAATTTGGAAGTGTATCAGAAAGGTCAAAAAAATGTATAAAACCTTTAACTCAGCAATATCACTGCAAGGTTTATATCCTAAGCAGATCAAAGATCGGGAAAAGTTATATAGAGAGGAATATGTATGTACATGCACACATATTTATATATGTATATAAGATATATGTACATGTATATGTGTACATTTGCTTATGTACACACATATTTGTATATACTAATGTATACAAACAATGCATACACACATATGTATGTATATACACACACATACACATATATTTGGTGCATTTTGTGCAGTTGCAAAAAAAATTGGAAAGGACAGTTAATATCCATGGATGGATTGGGGAATGGTTGAATGACTTGCGGTATATGAATGCAATGAAATATATTTTTTTCACCATAAGAAATGACAAATAGGAAGACTTCAGAGAAACGTGGGAAGACTTACATGAAATGCTACAGAGACAAGAAAGCAGAATCAGGAAAATAATTCACATAATGACTACAACATTGTAAAGAAAATCAACAATGAAAGACTTCTAGACTCTCATCAATGCAGAGACCAATCAAGAATTTAAAGGAACCTTTGTAAAGTATGTCCCCTGCCTCCTGGCCAAAAAGTTGAATATAGATAAGGAATGCATTGTCAGTCCTGGCCAGTGTTGATTAATTTGTTTTGCTTAAATGTACCTTTTTTTTTTCACAAGGGAGGGTGCTACGGAGATGCGATGGGAGTTAGAGTTAGAGTCATTGGTAGGTGCTAAGTTTTTTTAAAGACCATAACAAAATAAAAAAAAAATAAAAGCATCAAGTAGAGTATACTTTACATTTTCTTTCCAAAAGACTACAAATATTTTTTGTCCAAGGAAAGGTGTTTGAGTGTTTTTAAAGCTACTGGTGTCTAGGTGCAAATTATAACATGCTTGGCTTTAAACATAACACTTCCCCAAAATGTAAAATTTCAGTCAATATTCATATACTGGCTACTATAATTCAGTCATATGGCTTTAAACTTACAATGTTTACAATTCATGACAATGGGCATACAAAAAGGACCATTTCTAAAGATCTTGCTTGCTTCCTTGCTGAGGAAATAGGCCACTATTCAATCTTGACTTATAACACCAATATTTGTGGTAAAATGCTTGAGTTATATTGGATGGAATGAAATTATATTCTTATAAAACTTTGCTAAAGGTTCAGTTGCATTGGCACTTACTAATCTAGCTTATTCTCTCTAGAGATGGGGCTGTTCCTCCTACTGCTAGTGCTGATAGAGACGGTGGTGGCATAGTGTCTGTGCTGATGGTAAGTAAGGTTTGTGATACCAAACATAAGGGTGGGTGGTCAGATTAATTGTGGTAGTAGAATACAGGTCAGTTGCTGCCCTAATAATGCAATTTCTGGCCTTATATTACTATTTCTCTCATATGTTTTATGTATTCTTATAAGTATATAAGCGTCCCTATCAATCTTAAGAGCTCTCTAAAGACAGTGTGCAGCTATTTTTTATATTTATCTTTCTCATGTTTAGTATAGTGACTTGTAGGGGAGCAAATACTTTGGCTTGGATTGAACAAACATATATTAAATACCTTAGATCTTTCTCTCCCAATGCAGACTGATGATTTCTCGGCAACTTAAAATCTTTAAGAGTTGCCTGGGCCATTGGGAAGTGAAGGTGCTTACCCAGGTTCACATAGTTTTCTCCTGACTCTGAGGCCAGCTCTCTAGGAACTACACTATTTGCCTCTCCTATATTGTCTGTTAGAGAAGTTTCCACGTCAAATCAAAAGGAACTGAGTTGATTAAATAACTTTTTTCCACTATGAAAATCTGAGATAATCTAACACAATGAACATTTTCAGAGTAGCTAACATATTAAAATATGACTTTGTGAATGAAATTGGTGAAATAGTAGTACAAATGAGACACTATTAATTTGGATGGGTTGTTACTGTTCTCCTCACTACAAGCAAATTTAAGTACTTCATAAATGTTTTCTGATGACAAAAGCTGCCTAATATCAATCTGAAGACGGTCTTCAAATTTTCTGCTTTAGGTAAAGAAGCAAAGCAAAACAAATTGTCTTTGAGGTTATGATTAGTGTTGGTACCCTATAAAATTATGTTTGTGTTAATAATTAGTAAACTTAACATCCATAATCAATGAAAGTAATTATGAATAACACAGCTCACATTTAGGTAGTCATAATACTTTCAAATCCCTCTCTTTCCAATAATCTGCATGTTAGGCAATATAGCTATCATTATTATCCCTAATTTTACAGATGAGAGTGAGGTTCAAAAAAGTTAAGTAACATGACAAAGTTCACATATGTAGTCTTATGTTAGATTCACAAAATTATGTAATTTGAAAAAGTGTGCTCTCTACTCAAAATGCCCAGGGAATTATCTAATGTAGAAGAGAACTTGGGCATATTCTGTATTTGACTTAACAATAACCTTAATGCTCATATATTCTAAATTGAAAATCAAGGTAATATTACTGGTATTTTATTTTCATTTCACATTAGTTAAAGTTTGATGAGCTATTTAAAACATACCCTGATAATTCTTTCTTTGTTTAGATGAAGGTAATAAGTACTCCTCTTCATGAAAACATTAGATCAGAAGAAAAAATGTAGCAAGACATATACATTTTTTGCATTGATAGTAATATTGTTCTTGGGAAGGCAATATCTGTGTCAGTGCACATAGTCTATGGTAACCATGTCTTCCAAAAATTTTTTTCCTGATGAGGATGGACAATCTGGCAAACAGTTCCTACGATCTCTTCAATACGAGGACACCTTTTAAAGGTACTGTTCACAAAATCTCATTGAAAGTATCTCTTCCACCCCCTCCCCCCAAAATCAAGACTATCCTAGTAAATATGTGATCTTCAGCTAGCTATCTACAGTATGCTTGAATACAAAATGTGGATGACTTCTAGAGATTATAGATAGTGCAGCTATATAGAAAAATTCCTAAGGGAGATACTTATGATTACTAAGTTAGGATTTTCATGCTGAATTCTCAAAAGGTTGCTATTAACATAGCTCCAATTCATCAGATGCTCTCATATGTATATTTCCCTTTCTAAGACAGTCCAAATAATGGCAGTCTTATTTTGAATACCTTGCTTTGCAATCGCTTCATAATGATGTTTCTGAGGTGGAGGTCATTTACAAGAAAAATGCAGCAATAAATTTATTGTATGAAGATGTTTTTACATCTCGACAACAATTTTACTTTCCCAACTATGGTACACCAAGATATCGATATACAGTGAAGTATTCAGTGGGAAACTATAGTTTCTCTCTTGAGAAATTTCTGCTCTTTTCATAATCTGTATCTGCATCAATGCATGGGCCCACTTGTACCACTCATCACCAATGGCTTGTGGTTAAAACAGTGATACCCTTCTTATTGCCTTATGGTTGCCAAAACAAATTTCAAAATTGAAAATTGTACTGAAGTAGAAAAAAGGTTAAAAACAGTACTTTGGGGAACTTGGTGATTCTACAAATGATTACATATTTTCTAGAGTTATGAGGGGAAGGGGGAAAAATAACACCTACCTTGGGCAATTCCTGTGTGAATGTCAGTGAATATAAATTCTCCAATGCACACAGAAACTCAGAGTCTTCCTTCCATATGAATTTCACTGACCATGTTTTGATTTACTTCATATAACTGTTATAAATACTTTTTTATTCTCTTAATTATTCCAATTCCTATTTCATAAGATTATAAGATCATACAAGCAAGCTTGAAGGAACCGAAGAGGCCATCTGGTACAAGCTTCTCATTCCCCAGTTGAGGAAACTGAGTCCCATGGAGGTGAAATGATTTGCAAAAGGTAGAAAGTGGCAGAAGTAGGTTTGAACCCAAGTCTTCTGTCTCTAGAGCCACTACTGCTCTTTACATTTTACCATTCCATTGAATAATATCATTTTTGTCTTTTAGTGTACATAAAGTGATATCAATCAGAATTTTAATGAATCACAAAATAAAATGACTATAGATATGAAGTCCTGATTAAAGATTTTTTCTTATATATATATATTATACATTTGTTATTATCATTAATGAAAATTCAAGTTTACATTAAAATTTAAGGAAAAAAGGGGGGTTTAGCTACATAGTATAATTCACAAAGTTACCCATAATTTCAAGACTCAAAAGCATTCCTCATTCATGGTTCACTTATATGCTATATGTATAAAAATATTGAAGATATGGACTACCAATGGATATGAGGTATTGATTGTAGAATCTCCAACATATTGTTGACTTGCAATGAGAAATTAACACAAGGATTATTACTAAATTTGGGAGAATTTTATGGAGCTAAATGTAAAAAGAGGATGTCACAATAATTGTGATTTCACAGAATACACATGACTTAGAATTCTTTATTTACTGGTGAAGAATTATATATAAATCTGAAACATTTGGAGGAAGAAATAGACAGGAGTTATATACGAGAAGAAGGTGTGGATGGGTTTGGGATATGTGGTATTAGTAGGGGTCCTCGAATTGAAGATATTACAGATTGACCCAAGTATTACATAGAGATGCATGAATGTATATGTGTGTATAATATTATCAATACCTTGAAAACTCATTTTGTTAACTAAACTTTCTCTCTTTGATTCTATTAATCAGCTGTCTTTCCCAGGACATATATTGAACATTTTATCTTGTGTTTTATACCAGTTTTTCTAGGTAGAATCACTATTTAGTGCATCCACTACCATGCCAAACAAAACATACTAAGTGAATGTGCTTCCAATAACTGGCTTTTCAAAATTACGTTTCCAAATTTTAGGAAATATAGACATATTCAATAGAGAAACTGCATTATTACAATAATTAAGAACAGAGTTATTTAACATTCCAAATGCATTTATATTTAGCATCTAAGAATAAATGTATGTATGTATACATATGTGTGTATATATATATATATATATATATATATATATATATATATATTTATAGGTTTAATTTAGTTAGCCAATGAGCATGCTTGCATGAAAATTAACTTGAAGTAATGTTGATTCTCTCTTAGGGGGGTCTCAGTTACAAATTTGGAGGAGATGAGGAGGAGGCTACATTCAATGGAATTTTATGTATATATATATATATATATATGTATGTATGTATGTATGTATGTATACATATATCCATACATACATTTTCAGGTACAAAATTTGGTTAGTTTGTCTGCCCTTTTGACACAATGCTACTACTATGACACAATGCTACTACAACACTAGTTTTGAAGTGTCAACAGGAATACTATTGTTTTTATTATTGTTGTCAAACAGTTTTATTGTAAACTGTAATTCGGAGAGCATGCTAAAACAGCAGTGTAGTCAATGAAATTTAAATCATGATTACTTTGAATCTGTTTCTTGGAGGTAAAGTTACAATGCTACTCAGGATTTTAGAAACAAGTTTCTAAAAACCTAGTGGAAATATGCAGAACAACTTATGTGACTAAGGAATATTAAATATCTCAATCATTAACAATTTCCTTACCACCAATTAACATGCTTTTACACACAGATTTTTTTAAAAGATCTATTAACACTTGGTAATTTAATTGACTCCATTAGTTTACTTAAGGGGATGAAACCAAATAATACAGGGCAGGGGGAGAACAAAATATACTACAAATAAAGCACTGACATGGAGCAGAAACCTACTGTTGCTGTATAAAGGCTGCTGAATCAATTAATTTGATTGACCACATTCTGTACCCTGAACTCAATTTATAAACTAGTCAGGAGAATTTTCTGAATTCTGGATAAATTCCAACGAAAAGACTGAAAATTCAAAGCCTCTCTTTGATTTTCTGACTATTTTGTTTGGGCTGAGGATGATTTAAAACACAGGGGAATGCTTTGCTGGGAGAGAGCAAAATTCTTTTGCCTTTCTTGAGTGTAAAAAATAGCCAGGATTGTAAGGTTGGCAGGAAAAAATATTTCTGGAATGTATGAGAGGCTTCAAATCCTTGGTAATTATATTTTCATTTTCACTGAAGTTACTATTTTGAGGTGAAGGGTTGCAAGTGTGCATTATTTTGTTATGTTTACTCCTTTGCCATATATTTCAAAAGAATAAATAAAGAATAAAGATTACAGTAGATCAATTCTTGTGTATATGCTGTCCACTTCAATACCAGCTCTATAGTCTCTAAAAAAACAAACTGGGTAGTTCAGAAAATAATTTGATTTGATCTAAACAATTAACTCAAAATCCTGTTACATTACCTTGTTGAAAAAATGGCATTTTTTCTTAGAAGAAAAAGTTATCTTGTCGCACAATACTATCAGTGTCAACAACATAATATCATAAACAAACGAACACCCAATGGCATCATTTGCAATTTTCTGCCACTTTGGGTTAATTGCATTCATCTCAATATATACCAATTTTGACTATCTACGAAATAGTTCTGTAAACAATTTATCTTGCTATACAAAGGAATACTTAAATGGCAGACTATGCGTGTATATTTGTACATTTCTTCAAATATACAAATAGGTATTTGCATATATGGTCAATACTAATATTTAGGGATCTTTTACAGCGGATATTAAGGTGTCCCTTCACTAGGTCATTTTGACACAAGAATTTCTGTTAGGAGATAAGCTCTTGCATTAGAACTCCCTAGATAGAAAGCTTCTTTTAAGAGTAAGAGATACAAGCAGTACTTACAGCACTTCCAGGTCCCGTAGAGCCCTAAATGCCCCATCTTCAATACAGCTGATCTGGTTGTAATCCAGTTGCCTGTTAAACAGATTAGGAGGATGTACGTAAAAAGGAAGGAACACTGGCAGTATTATGCCTACGAAAGTCTCCTCAAGAATCTATGAATCTAGGCTTCACTAACTGAAATGCTTTCCCAAATAAACTCATCTGCTTAAGAATGTCACACGCCATTCTGGCCTTGATGCCGCCACTGAAATCTCTTTTTGTTCTGAACTGTCTGTGCAAACAGCAGCCTTGGGAAAGCTCCAGTAAATAATAACTCCACCTTATATTAAATGCCATAGGAATGCAATTTCATTACATCAAGAAAAGCTATCCATTAAAAGCTCTCAGCGTCATCTTGCTGAAACAATTTCATTAAGGTAAAGGACTGTAAATCACTTAATGTCACATGCATCCCCTCAGTGACCTAACAGAATCCATTTATCAGAGGAGCCCAGCTGCATGTTAATTTCACTATCCTTGGCAAGAAAAAGCAAGAATACTTTGAGTTTTCTTTTTAAAAAGCTATTTCCTTCTAGAATTCCAAATCCAGAAACAGAAGAATCCTTCATATATGCCTTCCTTCCCCCAAGTGATATATTTTAGAAAGAATGGACCTATTCTATACTAAACTTGATTCTTCACTTAATTTGAATATTTCAAATTATCTGCATTGTAAACATGGCTACTTTTGAATTCTGTAACTTAAAAGTGTGCAATACAGATATCTAGGTTATACTTTCCTAATCTTCAAGTGACTAAATTTTTAAAAATAATTTCTTCCATTGGATGATATTACTTCATTTACAAACTCACGTTTCACATGTAGTAAATTCTAAGTGAAGATGGCTAAAATACATTTTATGTTCATACACTTCAGCACAGTAAAAACTTAAATATAGCACTTTACTCAAAATAGCAAAGTAACTGCTTTTCCCCTACTGAAGAGAAACCTAAATTATTTGTCCTGAATACAAAATTAAAGAGTAACCCAAACCTAGTAATTTTGAAGTGTCATTTCCTGTTTTTTTTTCTTTTTAAATTAACAGTATTTCCTTGTAAGTAAATAGGAATCCACTTTGTTGAAATAAACAGCCAAGTACAGAACCAACATGATCTTCACCATGAACAATCACTTTTCAGAAGGGTAGCCTAAGGAGTTGTTGCTTAAAGCAGGTGACTAGGTGCTTGAGGTTATTATTGTCCCAGGAAAGCAAGTATTTCAATAGCTCACTTGAAAGAGTAATGGAATGTTACTGAACTGGTACAAAAAAAGCATCAGCTTCAGATGCATAGATGAGTAAATGCCATTGTACAGGACTATGAATATGACCATAATACAAACACAATTGCCCTTCGTGTTTCTAATTTTGTATTAGCCACCAGGACTAATGCACATACTTGAGAGCTATTCTTGAAGCTTTGTTAAGTATATGACTGCAGGCTAAGTGCTTTCCTCATTAAAACAGTATATACCAGAACAATGATTTAAGCTACTGACTCCTCAGAATACTTCTTTAAATTTCTTATACATTTTATATATATATATGTGTGTGTGTGTGTGTGTGTGTGTGTGTGTGTATGTATAGATGTGGGCGTACACATATAGGAAGTTGATATGGTTTATATGAACATACATACATATATACCTATATATACATACACACATGTAGTGGTGTCAAGCTCAGATAGTAACAGGGGCCACTAAACTGTACATAAAGATGTCCGTGGGCCACATACGGACTTAGTTTAAAATGCAATATTATGCTTTATTGTATTTTTATTGTTAATTATTTCCCAATCACATTTTAATCTGTTTTGGGCTACACTTTGGAGTGGACCACTTGCAGCCTGTGGACCATGCATTTGACACCTCTGCAGCTATACATACATATATTATACATATACACACAGACTCACATATGCATGTGTGTAATATAACTTGTCCATATGTACATACATGTATAGAAATATGTACATGTATTTGTAGATATGCATGTGTGCTCATATACACACATACATATATATCTTGTGATATCATAATACATCTCATCTTGAAAGGTATCTGGAGTGGCCGCCATCATAAATGGGCACACCTTTACATGATGTAAATAGCACAACCTATGACATCCAATCTAAGATCAGTAATGCTACTCAGAAGGCATAGTTTTGTTCTTTTGTAACAAAAGGCTACCCCAAATGTGATCTACCACTTATGATACAGAGTACCAACATTGTTGCTTATGAGGAATTAATAAAAGAAGAATAATTTTATTTTCTAAGGCACCTTTTAAAGCAATCTGATGTGATTTTGGAGCCCCAACATTAAAAGACAAAGTTTGTACTCCTGAGTTCTCTTGTTTTTTTTTTTATAGATTAATCTCATTTAACAATTAAGTTAATAGCCCTTTTCTAAGAGTGCTAAAATATATCCATAGTACCATTCTCTAACCTCTAGTACAATTTATCAAAGCCATTTAAATTAGTACAATGGCATGAAATGTTACCCTTGACACAGTACAAAAGAGAAATTGTTTCCAGACAAATTGGCAAAATCTTTTAATGCCATCAAATTTGCCTAATGCAGTCAGCCTGCAGGTTAACCTGTAAAAGGGTGAGCCTTGTGTTTGCCCATATCTTATTATCCTTAGCTGTCAATGTATAAATCAGCACTGACGCAGGTTCTTTTAAATCATCCAGACTATAGACAGAGGGAAGGCTTAGCATCAAGGAAAGCACTGAAGCAAATCTTGTCTTACATGAAATAACTGAAAGGCAGATGACTTCTATTCAATGGGCACAAGTTGAGGCTAGTCAGAAAGGAAAAAAAAAAACTTTGTTGTTGTAGTTCTTTTTAAAAATGTCTATGTTTGCACAATAAATGTTCCTTTAAGCTACGGGTAGTAATCGAAATATTTCCATAGGTTTAATCACTATGGTATTATGGCCTTTTGGAGACACTGTGAATACAGTGCAGCCTTACTTGCCCATTCCTCTGGGAATGATGCTCTTTTAAAACCATTTTACAAATGTCAAAACAAATTAACGCAATCTTCATAAATCATGTAGGTCAGGGTTAGGATCCAACATCCAGCTCAGTGACAATATCCCTGATCAACTCCTTTATGTCTGCATGTCTATGACATAAACACCTGTAAGTACTACTTTTGTGGGGAGACCAGTGTGTCCAATTCTCCATTTTGGTGGTATTGGTATGGTGGTATTGCTGGTGACTGACCCAGACAGCATCCTCCCCAAACCACCACCACCTTCAAACAGCCAGTGTCATCCTGATATAAAAGAAGTCACTGATACTTGAGGATTGACTGAATATACTTGAATGTGTGAATGAGTTCCTTTGTGTTTAAACCTGTGGCTCTTACATGTGGTACATCACAGGATCAGACATCAACAGATTACAGATATAGAACTGTGAGGAATCTTAGGGGTGCAGCTAGCATAATACCTCCATTTTACAGATGAGCAAACTGAGATTCCAAGAGGTCAGTCAGTTGTCAATGAACAAAGATTAAACATAGAATAATGATGATAATAATAACAGCAGCTAACAATTGTATAGAGCTTTAAAGTTCACAAGACTCTAAGCAAATATTATTTCACAACCCCCCTTAGTGGTTAATGTTGTTATAAATTCCCATATTGTACATGAGGAGAGTGAGGCAGACAGAGGTTAAATGACTTGCTCAGCATTGTCTAACTAGTGTCTGAGGTTGGATTTGAACTCAGGTCTTTCTGACCTCAGGATAAACCCTTTATCCACTGGTTGTAGAGTGCAAACAGATAGTGATGCTTAGTATTTTATGTTCAACCTTTGGAACCATTTAAAAAAAATTGTCTATGTTGCCACCTAAAAGCAAAGTTGGCAATGATATATAATATGGAAAGATTGGGAGTGGGAGTAGCAGGGTCCTTAAAAAATGCCTTATCAAAATGACAGTACTAAAAAGTACACCAGATTTAATGCTTTCACGGTCATAAAAGGAGGGTAGGGGTGGTGAGGGACTCACATTAGGTATTCTGCCACCTGTGGTAAATTCAGCTGAGTACTCTTGGGGGTGGGAGGAGAGAAATATAGTATGGACATTTCTAGGCACTGACATTTCCTAAATGAATCAGGGAGCACAAAAAGTGACTGGGAGGTCCACAGATTACGGCAACAACGATCTGGACAAGGTAGAGTGAATTTTTATTATCAATCAGCAACCTTTTGAGGGAAGGTCTACAATTCCCTTCTCCTCTCACTTCCACATTTTCCCTCTTGCCTTCGTGAGGCTGTGGTGTCTTAATACCTGGAAATCATTGAAGCTAAGAGAGATCCTTTTCTGAAGAGGGTAGTTTAAACTGAGTCCTATTTACAGATCTGATGAATTCTACATATACTATGTACTCCAGGGACTCAGTTTTGAATTAAATATTGTTTTTAATAAATAATAAAGCATTTCTGATTTGATAGGCCCTCTTAGAGACTGCACTCTACTGGAAAGTTTGATAATGGTTCAGGTTTAGCTCTGCCCAAAAATGAGGAAAGAGTCAGACTATACAGGAGTCACTCAGTGATGGACTGTGCAGCTATAATCCAGGGATCAGCCTAGTTAAGTATGGAGGCTTATCACCAGGTAAGCTGCAGGGTGATGAATTTGGGGCCTTAAATAAGATACCTTTCAAAGCTACCCAGTACAGTACACAGTAAAGAAGCTGGAATTACTGTCTGGAGGAATTTACATCATTAGCAAAATCACAGATCTTTAAAATTCCATAGAATAAGCCCGGTGCCATTCTCATTATTCAGTGATACAGATGTCTCAATGCTTTAGTGCTTTTCACAATTTTAAGAATACTGGAAAAGAAGGAACACTGAATTATGTTCAAGGAAACTGATCAACTCTAAACCAGGAGGAGAGTGCCCTCTTAACAACAATGTTTTCTAATGGCTTGGAGAAGAGAAGTGGTAAGAATGACCAAACCAATTTTACCACTTAATCCCATCAATGGTGAGTTGGGACTAGTCACTTTTTGAAAATTAATTTCAACTTATCTCCTGGTCATGGTGGGATAAAAATTTCAGACTCTTCATGAACATTATAAGAAAGTATCTACCTTAACAATATTTGATCATTCATCCATTTTTATTCACCGAAAAGTATTTATGGAGCAAAACCCATGGGCAAGACCTTGCTCCTGCTAACAATGCAATAAAGAAGGTGACAACCACTCAACGAACCAAAGGACAAAGCAGACTGTGATAGGTGCAAGGATGTTTGAGGTCTGAATGATTAAAAGTGGCCAAAAGGGCCAAAAGGACTACGGCCTGAGAATTAGGAGTCTAAATAGCTGCAGAATTTTGGACAGGCCAAGTCACCACTCTAGCCCTCAATTTCTTCATATTTCAAATGAAGGATTTAGATTAGGGTTCACGTGGGGTCCACAGATTTCAATGAGTCAATAAACATGAATAAGAAAAAAATACATCTTTATTGCAATGAATGAGATAACATGTGAAGGATCTGCAAACCTTAAAACATCATATAAATATTAGCTATTATGAATATTAGCAATTACAAAGTAATTAGTTTCCTTTGTAATTGTATGTATTCTATTTTATGCATTTAAAAACATTCTGAGAAGGGATCCATAGGCCTCAGCTGAGACAAAGGGGCCAGGACACATAAAATGTTAAAAAGTCCTGGTTTAGACTATGTACTCTAAGATTCATTTATAAACACAAGGGCATATGCAGTTACACCCACATATTATTTACCTTTTTTACCAGTGCCTTTTTCTAAAACTCTGGCTGAGGATATGACATATCAAGTTTGCCTTTGTAGAATGGAACCACCTAACCACCCTTCAAGGTTGGTAGTACAAATATTATCATTCTCATTTTATAAATTAGTAAAAGTGTGTGGAGGAGAGGCATGGTTAGTCCTGAGTCTCTGTAGATGATGTGATTTCCCTTATTCTGAGTTCTTGCTGAGCCTGATAACCTTCCTTTGACTTAGATTCCCCAGGCCAGGTAGCAAGGGAAGTTTGAAGGAAGCCACTGGATCCTGTGGGGTGGCAGCCTGGTAGTTGGACAAGGGAAAGGAACTGGTCTAAAATTAGGCCTTTTATACTAGAGCAGGCAGAGGGGCGGCTCTATCAGTTCTACTCTTCAATGTCCTGTGCCCTCAAAATGTTCATGATTCACAATTCTTAGATACTTCCTAAATTAATATCTTGTCCAGAAACCTTATAGCCGGTATGATGGGTGGATTATTTACCAGCCGAATAAATAACTATACAAACTCAATTAGAAAGCTTTACAAAGTTCCTGTAGCCTTTGTGTTAGAATGCAGAAAAACAATTAGAAAAAAGGAAAAGTAAAACAAATAACTAACAATACAAAAAAACATTCTTTGAGAAGTCTAGTCCAGTCTAGATGAGCTGCAAAAATGTGTGAGGTTATCCCAACTGGGATTTGGGATTATTTGAAAATCAAGCCCCAACCTTCAGATGAGGAACCAAAGTATCTTTGATGAAATTTTCTCCCTCTAGATCTTAAAAGTGTGTGTTGGGCAATCTGAATAAAGGTTTAAATGGAGACCCAAAGTCAGCAGATGATAAGTATGAAAGTCTTTTAGAGAAAGGAAAAGCCATTGTAGATTGAATTGTCATGAAGGCCTTATGAGGGAAGTCAGAATTGAGTTGGTATTTGCAAAATAAGAAAGTAGCATTTATGTAGGTAAAGAGAAAGCATTAGCATTCAAAATAGGAGGTTGTGATGGTGAAAAGCATATTTGCGGCATAGTGAGTAGATCAGTTAGTTAGAGATGAGAGCCATTACAAGAGATTTCTAGAATACAGTGTTAGAAAGGTAGTTGTGGTTCAGATTGTGGAAGACCTTGATTGAAAAGTTCACTAGGGAATTTTGACTTTATTCTATGGTTAAGAGAGGATCACTGGCAGTTTTCAAGCATGGGAGTGACATCATAAAAGCAGTGTCTCAACTGTTAGTCCAGTGGCAATCTGCTACAAATATATGATAGCTTAAGGCTGGAGGAAAACTTATAAAGGTTCTGCAACAGTTTGGTAGTATGAGATGCAGTTTGAAGCTTCCAACTTTTTTCAGAACCCTTCTATTACTGTCTACTAGATTGAATGTTATGCAGACCACAGCAGGAAGAAAGGGAGAAGGGTGGCTATACACAGAAATGAAGACTATTGCCTGCTTCTGTCCTTTCCAAGCTCACCCAGAGAAATCTGGCAGTAAACCACTGTTTGGACTAGGAAGGACCCTAGTCTTCAAGCATAGGTGCATGGTTCCATGGGACTTTAAACATAGGGGGAGGTAGTTTAATCCTACTCTGAGAGTTTCTTTTTATCTCATCTCTCTCTCTGAACTTGCTTCAAGTGTCTCAAAATGACTTGGGGGGGGTAGAATTCCTAAAGTTGCTTTCTTTTACCAGCCATGGAAGGTTTAGCAAGAAAAAGTGGACAACAGAGACAGGGGCTAGGAAGACCGGGGATTATCTCTCATAAGTTTATATACCACACATATAAAATTAGAAGGTAGTTTAGGGGACATCCATTCCCTCAGGTTGCGAATAGAGGTTAAGTGACTTGACCAGAGTCACGTGGATTGTAACTGAGATGAGATCTAAACCAAAGTCCTCTGATTCTAGAGATTAAACTTTTCCAGTGAATCCCTCAATATTTCTTCTATGCCTCTACTCCCACACACCAAATAGATTCCTTCAAATCTGCCATTTACCTATCTTTCTCTTGATACTTTGGAGCCATTCTTTTAAAGAAACCCCACTTCTCTGCCTCCTCTAATTTCTAAGTGATTTCAATCCTCCAGCTCTGCTCAAATATGTTCACTGGTCTGTGATCACTGAAATTAGGAGATTCAAAAATTGACTAGATTGATGGTAGAAGGAAGGGAAAGAAAGCAGTGTATGCAACACGCTTTATAGACAGAACTGACTAGATTAAAAATTTTAATTAATTGAATAATCAGTGAATAAGCTTATATTTCTCAGAGGTAAACAGTACTTATTTCATAAGACAATAAGCTTCAAATTATTGGTCATTTAATTTGTGTAGTTTCCATATACCTGCAACTCAAAGATAACATGAGAGTTAATAAAACATATGTTAGAAAATTCAGTGTCCTTAAAAGGGTCTGTTAAAGGTAATTAAAATGTTTGCAAAGTGTAGAAGATACTAGTCAAGGAATCTAATAGTGGATTTATCCTAATCCTAGATCTTTTAAAGAGGGATGAGAAGATGTAGTTAGATTTTTTTCGGGCTCCATGTTTATACAGGGGAGACTCAAAATCTTGATAATAGTTTATAAAACTTTCTTTGTCAAGAAAGGAAAAAAAATCCTCTAACTTGTACTCAGATTGATAAAACAGATCAGGAAATATAGCAATTTGGATGGGCTAGGCTAGGGCATCAAAACTTGAAAAAAATGTTAAATGAGGAATAAGTTAGAGGTAGTTGGTAAGGCAGTCACAGGACCATGTTCTAGCTCCCCACATGAATTATTACTCTTTTAGAAGGTGCATGATTTCATAAGACGTTTTTATCCCTTACTACTGAAGGATACACAAGTTCATTCCAACCCCTAAGCAAAACTTTCTGGATATTAAAAGAGCCTTATGTGGCTCTGACCTTCTTGGTATAAGGAATAATACTTCTAACAAAATGTCACATGTGTGAGCTTAGGGAAGTCATTTTATGTCTCTGGGATTCAGTGTCTTCATAACTTTGATGACAAATGTTCAAAATCAGAACCACAGCCTCCAGATAGATTTGAGGCTCATCAAAGAGTTTTATATCACCAGGAAGTCCTTTGGGGTCACGTTATGGGCTGCTGATTCAGATACTGTGACAGAGGTATCAGCCTCTTCACTGGAGTTTGTCTATTCCTCTCTTCTCATCTAATACCCCCAACCAGGTAGCCAAGCATATACGTAGACAGTAACTAAGGCTCTCTCAGAAGTATGAGAGGCACTGATGACTATCAACATTAGATTAGGCATAAGAGAATTTTACCTTTCTGATGTCAGAAAAGAACTGAGCTAATCATAAAACTATCTGAGGACAGACCATTAGGCAATACTCATTAGAATGAACAAATATTAATTGAAGAAGCAATTATCAAGCACTTGCTACGTGCAAAGATTTTGCTAAATACTGGGAATGCAAAAAACAAAAACAAAATAAGACAGCCTCTGCACTCAAGGACTTCACGTTTTAGTGGGGGGAGACTGTCACTCTATCATCCATCCAACTATCTATCTATCTTATACATACATACATATATATATATTATATATATATTCTATATATATACATATAATATATATACACACTCACACAAAATACGTATTATACACACATACAGATGATTTCACCTGGAAGTCACATAGAAGGGTTGAGTGCACAAACAAGGCAGATGGTCTTGCATCTTCTTTAACTGAATTTTCATTTGTCAAATCACATCTATTTTTGACATTGAACCACTGGATGGTGCCAAGGACTTTGGTCATAACACTTCTATTTTATGGGCCATTAGAAGCTGTGGCTCCTTAAGAAATGAGGTTGTAGCATCTATTGAGAGATTTTCCAGGTCCTAACTCCAGAAGGATTATTTCTTTCGATAATGCCTATGGGCTCCGAATTTGAAATAGGCTCTGTAGTCTAGAAGACACTGTTTTTGCAGGGACTCTTGGACTTTGAATCCTCCATTGTCTCCATTGGGGTATGAGGGAAAATATTGTTAGGGTGATGTGATGTGATGTGATTGACTTGACCCAACTGGAATATGCAACCTTTACTCCTCTTTTTTTCCTGTTGGTTTTATTAAATGGTGGCCCGACATTTTATTTACTTCACTGTTTAACTTTATTGATGGCTTTTGTTTTGACATCTTCATTTCTATATATGTCCCCCTACTTCCCATGTCTAGAAAACTATCCTTTATAACAAAGAATTTTTAAAAAGCAAAAAAAAGCATTTTAAGCAAAGCTAATCAACATATCAAACTCACATTCTCCTATTTCATCAAACAAATAAGTGAAGTGCATTTTCTCATCTGTGTAGGGCCAAGTTTGGTCATTTTAATTATACATTATTCAATTTTGCTTTTCTTGGTCTTTCCACTCACACAGTTGTATTTATTATGTATATTGTATTATTGGTTCTACATATTTCATTTTGCATCTGTTCACATAAATCTTCCCAGGTTTCTTTGAAATCTTCACGTTAATTGCTTCTTAAGGTACAATAATAATGTACTACATTCATACAAAACAATTTGTTCAGCCTTTCCCCAAAGGGTATCTAAAGGGCAACTAAAAATTTGGTTTTTAGTTATTTGCTTATTTGTTATTTGCTTTGTACTTGTTATTTAGTCATTTGAATGCTTTTATGTATATCAAACATTTCTTTCTGTTTATATATTTTTTTTGCCTTCTTGGGGGCATATGCTACATATCTAGCAGTGGGATCTTTGGATCATGATGTATGGGCATTTTAATTAACTTTCCCCACCCCCATAATTCCAAATTCCTTTCTTGAATGGTTGGAGCAATGAATAGTTTTACCAAAAGAGATTCAGTTTTAACAATTTCAAAAGAAAAGATATCATGGATGGAATTATCTAAAAAAAGACAAGCAAGAAAACCTTAGTAACAACTAACCTACATCTACCTGATTCTCATCCTTATAAAATTTGTAAGAATGATATATGAAAATATTCTAGAAAAATGGCAGAATCCAGATGATTCTTCCTAGTAAACAACCTCACACATCACTATTTGAAATATTTCAAGAATAAAAGGTACTACTCGTAACATATGTAAAGATGTGTTGGCACACTCTGCATTGAGAGCATTGGCACTTCCCCAAACTTTCTGTCACCCACTTTCTCCTAAAGGGAAAGGTTAGTGGCAATTCTCTTCCCATGATGTGCAGGCACACTTGCAGTATATGCCTATGATCCTACTGTGTTTATTACTTACTGTTTATGAAAACAAACAAACAAAAATCGTGACTAGCTAGAACAAAATAAAGCCTTCAAGGTTTTCTTCAAAAAGGGTACCTCTGATATTAAATTATGCACTGAAATTATATAGTCTACTAATAGTTTAACCACTGAAATACCTTTGTCTAATGATTCTGTCATTACAACACCAAATGAGGCAATAGGGAGACAAATGCTCTTGAAAATTGTGTTCCATAGCCATCGAAGATGTCCTGGATAAAGGCCAATTGGAACAAAGATATCTGTAAGATAGTTTTCCATGTGACATTATGCTGATCATGTTTAGTCTTGGAATGCTATGGAGTCTCCACAGTACGAGATCTAGGATCATGCAAAAGATATTGGCTGAGTAATTAAGACACCACAAAAAGAAGAGGATAAAGAATTATTTTTGCCTAGTTTATGAAAGATGGATGGACAGATCATTTAGTTAATTGATCAGTACTTATATGTAGATACGCATTGCTGATGGGCAATGAGTTTCATTCAGAATTCAATAGAAGACCTGGCTAAATCACATTTAGGAAATTAATTTTGCTTTCAACAGCTAAATGTATCTTTTAATTTAATTTTCAAATTAAATTTTTTATTCTCACATTGACCAATACCAATAAGTATGAAAATGTCCACAAAGAATAAAAAAGAGAATTTTACATCAAATTATATATAGCTAGTCTTTAAGTATTTAATAAATTCAACATGTTACAAACAGCTTTTTAAACGTCAATATACTCCAGTGGCAATATACAACTGGTAATCATAAACAACCATAATCTAAGAAATGATAACATGTTTAATCAGTCTGCAGCATATTACTAATAATGAGCTCTGCAAAAGTAATAGTGAAAAAGCCATCATCAAGAAATAATAGCCAGATATTGAAGAAGCATCTATGAAAGAGTAAAAGACCTTCAGTGCATTGGGTAGATGAGTCTACAGATGGTTTACAGAATGGCATCTGTATCGTTGGACAAGTACTTCAAGATAGCCATTATTGCTTTAGTCTGAAGCATATAGGGAAACCTTAATTGAACTTAAACATACATATCCCTCACTTGATGCAATGTCTACATTATTTTTAAAATAATTTTATGATTTTAAATAACCAAAATGACCTCATTAATTAGAACTGGTAGTAAATTTTATTATAAAGCACATAGTAAGGTTATAAATTGAAGTATCGCACTAATTATCTGCTCTGTAAGTTATTATTAGTATTTTTTGCAAGTTTGTTTTCCTTAAGGCAAGGAATGAGAAATGAAATAAAAAGTGCAATTTAGTTCAAGGGATGATTTTTATGTGTTTCACTTATGAAGCTAGAGAATAAAATCTTCATGATGAGGGCAAGCTTTGGTTAGTATATTTATTGATATCAACTAAATAAAATAAACCTGAACACATATTTTATAATATAGATCAATTTTTTTTCAGTTTCTTAAACAATAACACAATACAATAAATTATGGAGGGAAAAACAAGCTTAAGGTAGAGGGGACAATGATACCAGAGAGAAGGTTGTGATAGTGAACTTACATATTTTGCATCTGTTTTCCTGTGAATAATTGTTTATATTTATATATATATATATATACACACACACATATATTTGATAAACAGATGAAGTAGAGAAACCAAAAGAAAACACCTAACTGATGATCTACATTACATGGTACTAAAAAGCTAGTGGATATAATTACTGAATGACTTAAGTACATAGCCCTGTAGAGAAGGGACCTTGCATCCCTATCATCACTAAAACCAATTGCCAACCAACTGCCACAGACAAGTGGGCAAGCCACAGAGCCCAGGAAAAAGCAGTACCACACATCCACCTTATCACTACCACCAACCCTACTTTTAGGTCCCTCCTAGAAAAAATCATCTAAGGAAGTAACCTGCCATAAGACAACCTTCATTGTGGAGATATGACCAGGTAATTGTCTCTGTGGCTGCCATAGCGCTCACCTCCTCAGGAGCCTTAAATCTTGAACATTAGAAAATAAAGTTCTGCAAACAAAATCCCAGTCACTGTCAAAAGGCTCAAAAGTAGAGATGAACATTGTTTTATTAATGGAAATAACACAGAGAAGATGCATTACCATCTGATTTCCTGTTGTACTCTAAGGTCCACTGGGCCATTTCATCTGATTTATAGCTGAAACCACCTTTAAATCTTGTCTCTCTTTATTAGAATGTAAGTTCTTCAAAAGCATGAACTGTCTTGTTTTTATTTGTATCCCTAGAGGTTTGCATATAATAAGCACTTAATAAATGCCCCCTTTCCTATTCATTTACAAATCCATTCATCTTAAAAAGCTAGAATGGTGAAGTAGACTATAATACAATTAAACCAAGTAGAGAGAAAAACAAAGTCTACATTTCATTTAAAAAAATCAAATTTACAAGTAGAAGGTATGGGAGGCATGGCTAGAGAACAGTACATCTGTAAGATAACTGGAGTTTTAATGAATTATAAGCTCAACATGAACCAAAAAAGGAGCTGAAAATGCTGATACAGTCTTGAATTGTACTTGGAAATGTATAATGTTTAGGATAAGGGATGTGAATCTTGCTATTAGATCATAACTGGATAATTGTGTTCAGTTTTGTCCACCACATTTAAGGAAGGGCATTGATAAGTTGAGCGATATCTGAATTAGGGCAGTCAGGATGTTGAATAACCTTGAATCTAGGCCATTTGAAGATTGATTATTATAAATTGACTATTATTATTATTGTTATAAATTGACTATTATAAATATCAAAATTAACTACAAAGAACAAAGGAAGGAAGATGCTATTTGCCTCCAGAGAAAGAACTGATAAATAGAAGTATGTATAGAATGGTTTTACACACACACACACACACATACACACACACACACACACACACACACACACACACATTTGCGTCTAATGGTAGCCATCGGGGGAGTGGGGGAGAAAAGAAGAAAAAATAAAGTCCCACGATAACTTTATTATGTATTTAAAAGGAATAGCAAAAGTTGTATATGATGGATATGCAGTTTCATGTACAAATATCATTTTTTACTAGTCTATGTTATGGAAATGCTTGTTTTATTTCTTAAATTCAGAATAAAATAAATATTTTTAAATGGCAAAAAATATTGAAGGAATTGGACATCATCTAAAGAAGAAAAGATTTTGGAGACAAGATATCATAGATTTCTTCAAGTATTAGAAAGGCTTTCACTAAGGTGAATTATACTTGTTCTATTTGGGCCAGAAGGCAGAATTAGAAGCAATGCATAGAAATTGAAAAGATGCAAATTTAAGATTAAGGTGAAAGAAGAGTAGTAGATTTTCTCCCCCTGTGTCTTTTATGATGTCTTTTAACATCACTGGCCCTCATTTTCTTGATGTTCTAAACATCTTCAATATACGGAAAAGCCCAGGTTTTTAATCTTTTTTAAAAACAAAACAAAGTACAACTCATGTCCATAATGAGAAAGAAGCCTGGGAACTATGTGCTCAAGAAAACAAGTAAGAGGCAGTGTGGTATGCTGGATATCCCACTGGCCCTCAAATTAAGATTCCATGATTCAAAAAAAAAGAACCTGGATACTGAGGTTTGATGCTCATCTCAAATACCTCCTAGATATATGATCAAAGGCAAGTCACTTAATCTCTCTGATCATCAATTTCTTCATCTATAAAAGGGGAATAATCCTTTATTATATATTTATATATTTACAACAGGAAATCAGATGGTAATGCATCTTCTCTGTGTTATTTCCATTAATAAAACAATGTTCATCTCTATATATATTATATATTTATATATTATATATTTATATATTTATTATATATTTAACAATGTTGTGGTGGAAAAAGTGTTTTGAAGACATTGGAATATTAGGTAAGTGTGTTTTTATTGAATATAGTACCAGAAAGTTATCTTATTTAGCCTAGAAAAACACCTCATTTCCCTAATTGAAGAAAAAAAAGGATAATTATGCTTCACGGAAATTTTTCATATTACTTAAAAACAGATTAGAAGTATCATGTAACTTTATAAGGAGATAAGAAAATCATAGTCCTGATGTTATTTTCAGAGAAGATTTTTAAAATGTATTTTCTACTAATTCTCCAAACTACTTTTGAAATCTAAGAGTATATATATATATATATATATATATATATATATATATATATATATATATATATATATATTACTTCCTAGCATCCACTAGAGATCAGACAAAATCACTTTTATGGCATGATAAAGTCTTTACATTTTTAAAAAGATATTCATTTAGAAATACTTGGTTTGTCACTGAGTTATCTTAAATCATAAAAAGTACATACTTCAGGAACTCTAAGCACTTAAAAGAAACACTAATACAGGAGATGCTGGATTAAAGATTTATCAAAACAAAGAAAAGACTGACACAGGTCTTTAAAAAAAAGCATGGCAGAAGTTCATTTTTCCATGAAAGAAAAATAAGGTATGAAAAAATATTCTCACAAAAATGTAAATATGCTCAGGTGGACTCTTCCTCAAGCCTATAGAATTTAATGAAAACAATTACTGAAAGCTCCAGGCAACACAGATCTTTAAAAGAAAACTTATCCATTCTAGCCAGAAAGAATATTTTATACTCTCCCTTTTCAATAAACACCTATACTAATTGAACAAGTGGATATTAGACTTGGCTGGGAAAAAGGGGGGGAGGGGGAGAAAAAGTAACTTTAGCAACATCTTTTAATCAAAGCTACATTATAGGTTTCGTGACATTTTTCTAAGACTTGAGGAATCATTTTGGCAATTAATAACAATTCCATTTCCATATGCAGCATTACTCTGAAGAGCTTATAGAACCACACTACAAAATATTTAAAAACTTCCCAAAATATCAGAATGTAATAGATTTTCTTTGGACAGTTTTAAGATATATTACTTACAATATGGTTTCGATCTGGTCTAACTATATAAAAAATAGAAAACCCAACACAAAAATACTTTAGGAATGTACTTACAGGTTCTTAATGTCAACTGCACCACGAAAAGCCTTCCTTGGAATTGCCTGAATCTGATTTTCACTGAGATCACTAAAAACAACAGCAAAAAGAAAAATGTAAGAATGAGCTTTAATGAATTCTATGCAATAAAAATGTTAGAAACATTAGACTACTACAGAAAACTCTCCAAAGCAAATTTAAGCCTACGGTATTAAATACTCAATTTAACAGTCAGAATGCCTATCACGTGCAAAGTACCATCATGAAGGTAAAGAATAGGAATGCTAAAACATAGTACTTTGCCCCAAGAAGCATATGATCTAGTAACATAATGTAGATTTTAAAAATTCTAATGAAAGAGCAAAAAGAAAATGTGCACTTAAATGGCCTCTTGAAGTATTTTCTAATTCCCTAACTCCATAATTCAATAGACAATATAGTTCCTTTTTATCTGAGGCAGTGTAATAAAATGATTCCTTTAAAAAATTTCTAAGGAGCAAATAACTCAATTTCAAGTTACTCCCAAGGCTTAGATGTTTGGTTTTTCTCCGATTTCATTGAACTATCTATTGGAACACACACACGCACACACACACTTCAGTTTAACTAATCTTGGAAGAAGGGGAAAAACATTAAACCTATGCAGTGTGATTAAATTTTCATAGAACTTTAAGTAATCTTGGAAATGGAACATGACAGCACTAGCTGACAATAAACCCAATGCCTATGCATGAAATATTAACAATGAGCTGATTTAATGCTTTCCTTAAAAAATTCTGTTATAACTATAAACACAGAATACCTATATTTACATTTTATTCTAATTGAGAAATAAATTCCATTTGAGCAAAGCAAAATAGCTCTCCTAGATAGAATGAGAGATTAATAAAAATCATTCTTATCCCATGAAGTAGATCATTATTATCAAGGCACATGTTTCTACATGAGCTCATCTAAACTTTCTCAGTCTTTATATGAAGTTATATAATTGTATAGTTAAATAATAAACTAAAGGAAGATAGGGCAATAAGGTGGTACAGTGGGTAGAGTGTTGGGCCTGGACTAAAGAAGACTCATCTTCCAGAGTTCAAATCTGGTTTCAGACACTTATTAGATGTGTGACTGAAGGTAAGTCACTTAACCCTGTTTTCCTCAGTTTCCTCATCTGTAAAATGAGCTGGAGAAAGGAATGGCAACCATTCCAGTATCTTGGCCAAAAAAACCCCCAAAGGGGTCAGAATGAGTAGGAAATGGCTGAAATGACTGAACAACAGCAAACACAAAAATATAATTGTATAGTTAGGTCATACACTAGAGATGGAATAGCATAATGGAGTGAGTATTAGACCCTGAGTGAGGACACCTGAGTTCAAATCATGCCTTAGTCATTTATGAGCTATATGACCCTCGGCGAGTTTTTGAACCTTGGAGAGACTGTTTCCTCATGCATACAACGGATACAACGATACTTGATGGCCTACCTCTAGGGTTGTGGTGAGGAAAGCACTTTCTAAGTCTTAAAAATGTTAAATGTGGGCTAATCAAATAGAAATCTGATATTTCTTTTTATGTGGCAATGCCACTTAACAGAAAGCTGAAATAAAATGTAGATAAATATTAATAATACTTGAAGATATGCAGTCCTTCCATCCCTTTCCATGTCAGTCATTACTATAAGTACATGAAAGCAATCATGTTTCATGTCCCTAAAACTATTTAATTAATCAAATTTTTCATTAATCCAAAGTGACCAAGAGAAGAGAAGGCTCATGGGAGACATGAAAGCTGTCTTCAAATAGCTGATGGGCAGTCACATGAAAAAGTGATTAGATCGATTCTTTGTGTCTCTAAAGGACAGAATTACAATGAAAAAGTTGAAGTTGGGGGAAAGAGATTATAGTTAATATATAAATAACTGTCAGTTCAAACTGCCCCAAATAGAAGAGGTTGCTTAGCAAGCAAACTAGTTTTCCAACACACTTAAACTCTTGGTAAATGTGGATGGGAAAAATGGCTCCTTTATTTTCCCTAATGTCTAACTGAAATTTAATATTTCCCTGAATTATTTAAAAACATTATTATGTGTATTCTGATATAATGCTGAGTGAGAGGAGCAGAACCAGGAGAACATTATACACAACCGCAGATGTATGGATTCTTTGATGACTAACTTTGATAGACTTGGCTCTTCTCAGCAATACAAGGTGCAAAGACACCTCCAAAGGACTCATGATGGAGAGAGTTATCTGCATCCAGAGAAAGAACTGTGGAGTCTGAATGCAGATTGAGGCACATTGTTTGCTCTCCTTTTTTCCCCTTTGTATTTTTTTTCTCTTTTGTTTTGTTTCTTCTTTCTCATGATTCATTCCATTGGTCATAATTCTTCTTTACAACTTTTGTTGTATAAATTGTATTGTATAAATATTGTATAAATAAGTTCAATGCAAAGTTATACATAGAAGATATATCGGATTCCATGCCATCTTGGGAAGGGAGGGGGGTGGAAATCTGGAACTCAAAATTATGTGGAACTGAGTGTTGTAAACTAAAAATAATTTATATAGAAAACATTATTATGAGAGGTTCACCAGATGTCAACGTTTACCAGAGTTTACCAGAGTGTCAAAGGAAGTCCGTGACATAAAAAAAGATTAAGAACCTCTGACTTTAAAAGGCCATGTAGAGGAAATTTCTGCATGTATTAAGAGGTTGAAGTAGATGGTCTAAAATGTTCTTTCCAGCTTGAATATTTTTATGGATCTATGAACTTGTTTCTCCCTTGCCTTCTGGCAAATCATGAGGCTTTTATATTATGTAAAGAGAACTGATAAGACTTGCCCACTTCCATAGACATGGGGGAAGGAGAGAAAAAAAATCAAGGATGACTAAGATTGTAAACATGGGTAACTAGAAGGATAGTGGTGTCCTCAACCAAAACAGGATGAATGAATATGAATAATCTAAACTATTAAGGAAAAAAGTCAGAGAGTGGTTTTAATTCTGTTAGAAGAATATGTAACCTTGCCAAGTATTTCCTCAGGCATTTCAATATGGCCTGTTTATTTTTTTCCCTTAATACCAATTAATTTAGATTAAAAAAAAACAGTTTAACTCAGACCATTTTGCAAAAGGCAGGTTTTCATATTCAAGCTATAACATATAAACAAGTAATCAACAATTCACAAATATTTACAGGATACCTGTTACATGTAAGACATTGGACTAATCATTGGAGTAATATAAAGCATGAAGTAATATATAAATTAAATATAAATATAAAGTAATATAAAGTATATAAAGTAGCCTCGGTCTTCAAAAAGTTTAGAAGCTAGTTGAAAAAAATAAAACATGTATGCAGTATGTTTATTTTCAATGGCTATTTATTAAGAGTCTGGTAAGTACAAGACATTATGCTGAGCCCCAAAGCAAATATAGAGATATATATTATTAATTATTATTCTTCAAATGGAGCTTTCAGTGTAGTAGATAAATAGCAATTATACAAAATAGAACATAACACATAAATAAGAAAAATACCATGCAGTTAAGGAAATATCATTTGGGGAAAATAATATATCACTAGGAGAATCAAGGGTGACTTCAGGAGAATTTGGCACTTAAGCTGGGTTTGCAAGTATGGGGACAATATCAATGGGCAGAGAGGGCATTCCAGGAATAGAGACAGTCACAAGCCAAAGAAATGACCTAGGAAAGTGCTGGACATTCAGAAGGGAGGGCAAGAAGTCCAGTTTGACCATGGTATTTTGTATACATTAGAAAGTTAAGTGACATAACATAACCTGAATGTCAGGGTAATGAGATCTGATTTTATTGAGTAGGTAATGGGAAGTCTTGAGCAGGGCCCTCCCTTAATCTTACTGGTACTTAACTGACATTAGCTATCCAAGGGGAGAGTATGAAGGCAGGAAGACTAGTTAGGAAGCTACTGTACTTATTTTGTTAAGTGGTAATGAGGGCCTTTACTGCCACAACTCATATTTATAAAGCATTTGATTTACAAAGTGTTTCCTATATATCTTTGTTATTATCTTCATCATACAGATGAGGAAATGAAGACTCAGAAAGGCTAAGTGCTTTGCCCACTAACACATGACTAGTAAGCATCTGAACTACAATTCAAAGCCTAGGTCAGGAGATTTAATGCCCGGCACTTTTCCCATTGCACTAAGCTGCCTCTCTAAAGTTATTTCTAGACCTAAATGCTCTAGTAGCAGCAAGAAGCCCAAAGAGCCCTAATGGCGACATCTGAAACAGAAAGATGGTAGCATTGCAATAGTATCTAAGGGATAGATTTGGGAAGTAGTATAGAGGAAGACTTGAAAGATTTGGTGACCAAAGGATAAAATAATAACTTTCCATTCTTCAAAAGTATCTTTATGATTGTAAAAATTTTTATAATGGTGCTTGTATACTCCAACTCAGGAAAACATGTATTATTTTTTCTCAGTTGGAGTGTATAAGCACCATTATGCCCAAAACAAAGGAGGCTCAACAAAGTTAAGTAATTTGCCTAAGTATTAAGTGATGGAGCTGAGACTCAAATCCAGGTCTATTGATTCATGAGTGTAGAGATTCCATGACCATAGTGCCTACAATGTAAGACAACATTTACATACGGAAAACACTGCAACAGGACTTCAGGGGATTTTCATTTTAATATGGATTGGCTAGAGAAGTCTTCAAACGATACAGGATGTCAGGTGAACTTTGAAGTATGGATGGTAAAATCCAACTGGACAGGAAGAATACTCTGAATAAATGCATGAAGGGAGTCATGTGAATAGTATTGCAGATGATGAAACAGAGGCCAAAATGGACAAATGATTTGCCTAATACTGCATAGAGGGTAAATAGTAAAGAGGCCAGGATATCCTGACTCCCATCTTTCCCCCCCTATGTTAAGCTTAGTATTTCATCTTGTAACATTTCTCTAGGCGTTTTCATCAGTGTCTACTAGCTCACTAGACTTCTGTTTCTTAAGGCAAGGACAATCCTATTCATATTTTGTTTTTCTACAAAGTGCCATGACTATGACTGGCTCACAGTCAATGCTTGTTGGAGGGATGAGTTTTCAGTAGCCTCATCTTCTCTGGAAATTATTCTTGCCACCAGTTATTTCGGAAATGTCTAAAAACCATTTGTAAAAGATTAAGTGGCCTTAACACAGAGATGGTAGCCTCTGTCATAGTTAGTAATATTGATACACAGCCCTGTTACTAGAAAATACCTTATGTACATGAGCATATTAGAGCTGGTAATGATTACTGTGGTGAAGGTGAAAGAATTCACCTGCTTCAATCAAAAAGTTAAGAAAACTATAATTCCCTGGATAAACAAGAAAGTAGTCAAAATTTATGCTACTTCAAACTTTATATAATACAATATCTTTTGATTCGTTATACTAATCTAGAAACAATAGAGAATTATTTTATAAAGCCTCTTTGTTATTAGATAGGAACTATTTTCTCCCCCAAATCATGTCAATCACAGGGTTTTTTCAGAGTTGGCAAAATCACTGTCATCAATCTTTTCGTGTAACTTTAACTCAAATTTTAAGTGGCCTATAAGCAAACTTTGGAGAAGGAAATGGCAAACCACTACAGTATTTTTGCCAAGAAAACTCCAAAAAGAGGTCATGAAGAGTCAGACATAACAGAAAAAATAACAGAATGGGCTAACTACTTTTGTTCAAACTTACAGGAATTGACAAATTGCAAGCTCTTTTTGCGGTCAGGTATTAAAATACAACTTTCATTTGTGGATAGTTTGGATAAGACAAATAGGCTCTTTAATCACGTCCAAGACACAGTTATCAGTACCACCTTATTCTAAGGCTATGTACCTATTTTTCCACAGGGATACAAATATTAATCAATGAGTAAGTATTTAACATTTACTATGTCCAGGCAAAGATTGTGTTAAGTGCTGTGAGTACAAATACAATGAATGCACCAATCCTTAGCCTCTAGCAGATTACATTTTAATGGAGCAGACAAGTACATTCTGTAGATACAGAATAAACACGATAACTATGTGGCTAGAAATATCAAGAGACTAGAGCACATCCAGCAATTTTTGGTCAAGACACAGAGGATCAGAGACTGTTTTACAAGAGGCTGAGTTGAAATTACTGGGGATGTTTAGCATAGAGAAGAAACATATTAAGGGAGACATGAGAGTTTCCTTCAAGCATTTGAAGGGCTGTCATACAGAAGTACTTCTAGATGTAATATGTTTGTGTAGAATTGGGAGCAATAAGGAAACATTTAAGAGAAACAAATTTTATCTCAGTGTAAGGAAACAACTATTAAAAATTAGACCTGTCCCAGACTGAAAGACTATCCTGGGAGGTACTAAGTTCTTCCTCTCTGGAATTCTTCTAGCAGAAGCCAGACTGACATTTATCAGAAATGCTATAATCAAGATTCCATTTTGTGTATGGGTTGGATTACATGATTTCAAACCATGTGATTCAATGACTGGGCAAAGGAGATGAATGAACCAACACATGCTCACTGGTTGGTGCCCATCAATGACCCTGAAATCATCAGGATAAGTTTACTGACATTTATCTTTTCAATTTCATGGCTTATTTACTTAATTGATAATTGCTGTATTCAGCAAACATTTATTAAGTACACAATCTGTTAAAGGCTTTCTGCTAGGCACTAGAGATACAAAGACAAAATCGAAATGGTCCCTGTCCTCAAAGAGCCCACATCATCCTTCAGGAGAAGTTGGACTATGATCAAATGACTTGTTCAGGAGTTGTTAGTATTTCCAAATTGTGTTGGCATTTTCTGAGCCTGACAAGTCAATACAATATGTCTATGCTTCTTTTAGTTTTTTCTATGCTTGTCATTTTAAAGATCCATTCTTATGACTTAACTATCTAACAAAAGAAATCAAATGTGGTATCAGGTTCAGAACTTAAGTCTTAAAATCAGTATTATATATTAATTTACTAATCATTGATGGACTTGGGACATATGCTCAGCAATATACTTTGTAAATTTTTAAATATAGTTTGAAGAGGGTGGGTCTATAAATGTATTATTTTCAAATTATGAATTATATAAAACCAATGGATCATGAATGGCAGCCAGAAAATAAAAATTACATCTGATATTAAGTCAATAAACATGCATTGAATATGCTCATGCCTGCCTAGTATTCTACTAGTCATTTTGGGGAGATGTCACTTAAGAAAATGGCACTGATTCTGTTCTCAATGAGTTACTACTGCAGCAGAGTAAATGTGTATCAGAAATAAAAAAGGAAGAAAAGTGAGATTAGAGGCCAAAGTAGACAAATGATTTGCCCAACTCCTTTTGTAAAATCAAAGTCTCAAATCTCTGCATAAAGATTTGGTAATGCCGGGGACTGAGGGGAGAATGATGTATGTATATTGCTAGACCAGTGAGAATTGATCTAGGTCTTCATTAATACAGGTGTCTCCTTGTTGAGTAGACAGCATGATCACTGTCACAGAAATGGAAATCAGAATTAATATAGCTTTCATTTCCAATTCAGAATACCGTAAGAAGAGCAAATGACTGTCAGAAACCAAGTTCTTGGTGTTTCTTTAAGGGGCGCAGGCACTGTGAATATAATGAGTCATGTCTTTTAGTGAGAGGACAAAGCTCCCAGAACCAAAGCATATGCTTCCATGAGACTATTCCCATTACAGAAAGAGAAGAACAGTTATCTGAAATGAACTAATACAGTGACCATGTCTGACAGTGACAGCAGCATTATGAATCCAGTTCCTAACTTCCATCCCTCCTCCCTTCCCTATCAAAAGGAGGTAGATTCACTCATCTCTGTCAGTTATTTTACATATAGTTTATCAAGAAAAGAATTAATGAACCATATAATCACATACATATACAGGAATATAAATTTATGTTTAAGGGCAGTGTCCAGGGGAGTTAACTCCTGTGGTACATTGTTCCCTCCATTTTTATGCAGGGAACCAACCACCAACCAACTGCCATGCATGGGCAGCAAGCCTTGGGTAAAGCAGCAAGGCATCTGGAAGGAGAGAAAGGAGGAGTACTATGCGATTGTGCCACACCACAGCCACTACCTTGATAACCACCACCTCTTCTCAATCCTTGGTGTGGAGGTAGCTTGACAATAGAAGCACCCTCCAGGCTGGGATCAGGGCCTGCATAGAGACCCAATTTGGAAAGTGCCTTTGTATGTACTACTGCCACTGCCTCTTGAGCAGTTACAGCTCCTGAAGACCCAGAAAAGAAAGTTCTTGGCACAAAGTTCCTTGAGCATATTGGAGGATCCAGCCTCAGAAATAGATACTATTTTATTAATAAAATTTACAGTAAAGAAAATTAAGTACCATTTACCCTGCTATTTTTCTGTCTGCATTCTAAATGCTTTTCACTGTGTTTGGCACATAGAAAAAGTGCTCAAATAACTTTCCCCCCCATTCGTTTATTCATTATTATCTTTGAAGGGAGGGTCAAGATTCCCTAATGGAACAATATGATCTTAAACTAGAAAATTATTTTTTTGAAAAATTCCTCAGTGTTGATTAGAAAAATATTCAAGTGAAAAGTGATAAAGAACAAAGAATCAATATGTAAAACACAGTCCTTTTGATTCTATGCCCTATCTTAATGCCAACTCATATTCACAAATTGTTCATTTCTAGTTTTGTACCTTCTGACAAAATATTCTCTTTCATTGGCATGACCTCCAATATTGTGGACCCAGATTAAGAGTCACTGCTCTGAGAAATATAGTCCTTCCTTGATTCAAAATCATTCTATGTTCCTTAATCTTTCGTCTATTCCGTATGCATTGCCACAAATTCACTTTTGTTTTTTGTTATTTCTTGTTCATGAGCACTCAATCTAAAAGGATTCTAAATATGAAAATGCCTTTACCATAGGCTGTTATGTGAGCATGTTGAAATCAATAGCAACCTTAGCTGATATGTAGTTGATTCAACATACCCTAAGGGTCCCTTGTAACTCATTTGCCCTCTGTTTAGTGATTCGTGATACTGCAGAAGCCAAATGATTAGACTATAATCACCAAGAACTAGTTAACTGTTTTAAGCAGTGTCTGACCTCTTAAGATATGACAGTCCCTGGGGTTATTGAGACTGTTTTGGGTCAAATCCATTAGTATCTGAATTGTATAATCCTTACTATAATTTTGTTTCCTCCATATGCCTGAAAACCTTCTATAGTATAGAACAGTAATCTTAGGACTGATCTAAGAACAACAGGAGCAGCTTTAGATTTAGCTTGAATGTGGCATAAAAGATAAAAATAAGTGGGCATATTTTATTATATACACACAGACAATGTGATAAATACCACATTTAATACCATATATGTATACAATCATATATACGTATATATATTTAAAGAGATTATAATTCAATATTTTCCTGAAGAAAACTAAGAGAAGATAATCTGATGGAATAGTTTCAAGACCTACCTAATCCTCTTAGAAGTCCAAAAACAGAGATCTATTTCGTAAAATGTTTTATATACAGCAGAACAATTGGGAAAATGAGGAAAGGGGAATAACTTCCAGTCGTGTTTCTCCTGCAGACTCTTCACATTTAATGTTGACCAGAAAAACAACTTTTAAGAGCATAATCTTGTCATTGGCCCTTTCTTGGTTTCATACCTATCTTAAAGAAAAAAGAAGCAGTAGAACTTATTAGAAAAGCTTCTGATGGTCGGCAGCAGCTCTTAACAAAAGGAGCCAATACTGCAATGCGGCTATTTTATTACCCACTACGTATGGTTTCCAGTTGAGTATACCATTAACCTTACAGCATAATGATATCGTTTTAATTATATAAATTGAAATAGCAATGTATAATACCTATATCATGTAAGGATAGATCTGCTCTTTCTGTGTGTGAGTATAAACTATCTTTCACTTTGAGGCAATAAATTTGTTTCAGATGGCAAACCTGCTTGTAAATTTAATTACTGGTAATTTTATTTTCCTCCATGGTTTAACCTCCCTTAGAGTCTGACCAGGAATACCATAAATCTATACTGCCATTGACTACTTCAGAAACTGCTGAGGAAAGTACTGAGTAATGGGTAATGAGTAATGTGCCCTGATTTTAAAAGGGAGAAAAAAAGTGTAAATGTGAATGTAGATGGAAAATTTGAAAGGCAGCCTGTAAAAGCTATTATTTCCCATTATGATATGATGTGCAGTTTGCCTTATAAATTTTCATTTATTAAATCTCTCTATAGATATGTAAATGGAGAATAAATCTTTATTGGAATAATTGCTTTTAGGGAGCTGAACTCCTAAGAGCTGCATTTAGGGACTGAAACAACTTTGGGGTTCATATATTAGTGAGATGCAAGGGTCAATTTCAAAGAAAGAATGACATATTATTATAGTATATACAATTATTCAGCATAGTTACAGTATCTTAGCAGAGAAACAGAATCAGAGAACTATTTCAGGATTTCAATGCAAGAGTAGGATAGAATAGTAGGAAGGGAGAGAGAGTGCATATAAATGGAGTCTTGTTTCCTTTCTTTTCTTGGAAGCTTCTTTTTAACCAAAAAGTGGGCATTTTTACAGATAAAAGGTGAAATAGGTTTATAGAACATGGCAGGTAGCATATTTTCATGTTAATTAAATCTGAAATATATGAGGTGAAACTGATCTCAAGTTCCTCTTAGGGAATAGTATGAAATGGAAACTGGCAAAATCTTGTCATTTGCTTTACCGTCAAATGGCTACATATCTCTTTAGAGTGAATTAGAGATATGGAGTTGCATAACAAAATCAAGGAGATTTGAATTTTCTTTTTACGCAGAAAGTAAGTGTTAGAAAGCGTCATGGTTAGTACTGTGTAATAAAAAAATTATACCAAATGAGGATGCTATGGTCTAGTCCCAAAAGGTCCTGTATCTTTACCATTATCTCCAGTTTGTATGCAAATGACAGTAAACCAGACACTTGAACTAGTTAACAAAAATATTAATTTGAGTCATTATGTTTGATTTGTTAATTTTCTATCCATTAATATAAAGTTAAGGATAAGGAAATAACCAGTGATTTCATTAGCATTAGAGAACTCCTGAGTGAGGAAGGTTCCTCTTCCAATGCAAGACAGCAAATTCAGAAACTTACGGTCTTAGAAAATTGTTTAGAGATTAGAAAGTTGTGATTTTTCCAGGGATATATACTCATTATGTGTCAGAGGCAGGACTTGAACCCAGGTCTCCATGGTTCCCAGCCTAGCTTTCTATACACTATGCCATACTTTGTTTCTATTTAGATGAATGAAACAACAAAACCCAACATATTGCTTATATCTCCTAATGTATACCTTCCTTAATACTCATCACAATCATTGTCATCACTAACAAAAGGTAAAATATTCAATTGTATGAAAATTCCTTTTTATTTAGGAAGTTTACATTTTAGGACTTTTAAGTGTAGGAGCAACATAGAGAAATAATAGCAACAAACAACTGAGTTGGAAAAGCTATGAGATGATTTCCAAAGTTAAAAAGAAGAATGCAAGAGACACATAACTGAGTTCTGAACATTGGAGGACATTCTAAATATCACCCTGAAGCTATATTATAATAAAAAAGTAAATAGTGTACTAATGTCTCAAAACTGAATTAACATATTAACTGTACAATAACTAACAATCCAAACATGCAATCAGGAGACATTTATGAAAATCTGTTTTCCTAGCTATGTGACTTCTGATTTCTGTTGAGAAATAAATGAACTGCAAACTGAAATGGCAAGAGACAGTTCTAGAGTAAGCGCTTAATAAATGTTTGTTGACAAACTGACTTAAATGGTTTATCTCTCACTTGTGCAAAGGACAGGAGGTAGAAGACAGAATGTAGGGTATATAGAACAGTGAGCAGGCAGTTTGAGTGAACTGAAAAGTACATGTAAGGTAGTAATACAAAACGATACTGGAAAAGTTATGTGGGAACCAGATTGTGGAAGGCTTTAAACAGTTGGCTGAGGAGGAGACCACATGAGTCAGGCTCACTGACTTGGTTAACATGGACTTTTTCATTCACTAGCCCAAAGTTCCATAAGATTCAGGTAAATTCATTAGTGGAAGATATGTATAAGATTGGTAAGGAGAAACAGCACGAACAGAGGTGTGCCTGTAAACACTGGGTTTCATTTCAAGGAGAACAGTGATGATTTCTGCATAACATATATCTCCCTGACCAGTGTCTGAGAAAGAATGGAGGACTAGTTGGACCATGGATATAGAAAAGTAGCACAAAAAAGATCTGTGTTCTTTCCACAATGACATACTACCAATTATTCTTACATCCTAACATTTCTTAATAATTCCTAAATGAATTAATAGAACCAATGAGCTCTCCCACAGCACCCACTTAAACCAGGATCAGTCTTTATGGCCCCTGGGTTCTTCCTTCTGGCTAGGCTATTCTCAGAGCTTTTAAAAAGCATCCCTTTTGCATGAGACACTGTCCTGTAGGAAAGGTGGATGCTAAGGACCCTGTAGGCTTGAAAAAGAAAATACTAGATATGTCAAGGTTCTATTAGATCATTAATACAAGGAACGTTAACCATGATATGTCTTGGGGACATATACAATGAGGTAAAGAGGTTTGCATATAGCGACAAAGTTACAAAGTATCTGAGGTAGGATTTGAATAAAACTTTTGCCAACTTTAAACCCAGCCCTCTATCCACTAAGTGAATGTATTTCTACAAAATATTGAATACAGAATATAATAAGAACCCCAACCTCCCTCCATCTCCATCCCTCAGTCATTCTTTTTAAGTGAAAGATGTTATAAATAATAGCATAAAGGGGATCTGGCATGCACATATTTATAAAAATAACCAGCAGTTTTCGTAACACAATGTGGCATGGTAGAATAAATATAAGATGTAGAGCTAGGTTGAAACCCTGGGTTTTTTCCTAATTACACACGCGATCTTAGTACTAGCCACAACTTCTCAGGAATGCAATTTCCAGATCTGCAAAAATCAAAGAGTGGAACTAGTTTATTTAAGATTCTTTCCATTCCTAATCCTATAAACCTATGATGATATTTGTATATAATAATGTACTAAGGTCCTCAAAGACAGAGACTGTGTCTCTCTGGTATCCCCACTCCGAACATCTAATATGTTGTGCTATAATCAGTAACTGTTGCTGACATTTCTTCATTATAAGATTATCTTAATATATACATTTCATACTTGGCTATGTATCTTCTCTGATTCTTTAAATATATTGGAAGAAGCAGTGCAGGACTTGTGCTGTCCAAATGCCAGCTCTTCTCACTCTATGACCGGCCCACCTCCTTTTCCAGTCAAACATGTTTAAAATTTTTTCCTATGCAATTTCTTTCTCACAAGTCATTCTAGGTAACATGTTATAGTCTATTTCCATGTGTTTTTCCGCCCCCTATGGGCCTCTTGATTACACTTAGGGTTACTTATAATTTTAGCTGTGCTGAAATTATTGAGCTTCTTGATTCACAGCCAAATAACATCCCTGGGAATCAGAATGCTGGTGCTAACAAGACAGGCTTTTGCAGCATGACACAGGCTGAGACATTGAATATACTCTGGGATTTCAAAAATGCAAACCTGCCTGGTATGCTACCCTATTCATTGTCCATCTAAGATACCTATGATTATATATACATATATGCAGTATTAATATATACATATACATATATAATGTAGACATACATATGTATGTTTGTGAATATATGTGTGTATATATATGTATATATATATATACATATATAAACTTGCTCATTTTTCATTTCCAGATTCTATGATGTCCTTTGTCCACATTGATTTTATAGGAGCATTGAGCAGACACATCTCTTGGACTGGCATGGATCTCACTGAGGGGGTTTTATAACGTTCACAGACAACTTGATAATTACTTTTTTAAAAAATTTGACTCCTATGAATATTTTGCTTTTTAAAATTTATTATTTTTAACAATCATTTATTTTTTTTGAGTTCTAAATTAATTCTCCCCTCACCCATTGTAAAGACAAGAAATGTGATAATTATACATGTAAAATAATGCAAGCCATATTTCCATGTAAGCTATGTTGCAAAAACAAGAAAAATAAAGAAAATTTTTAAACGGTTCAAACTGCATTTAGACTCCAGCTCTTTCTTTGGAGATGGAAAGCATTTTTCCTCATAAGTCCTCTGGAATTGGCCTGGATCATTGTATTGATCAGAATAGGGACTTGATAATTACTTTAAAATTAACATCAAAGAGGAAGAACTAGAGAACTTCCCAATTGGTAGGCAATCTTTCTGTTCTTTCAACTCTCTCTGTTCAGGATGTCTTCTGTGATGATGGCCAAAATTAAAGGTAACTATTTTATACCCTGCTAAGTGTTAATAATCACAGTATAATTAAAGAAAGTTATCCATGTAGGAGCATCTACAACAAAGTATTATATAATTTTAATGTATGCATGAGAGACAGTGAGTTTGAGGGAAGTATTTAGGATTACATATTGTTCTGAATCAAATGCTTTTAACAACAATACAATACAAATATCAGGACAATATACCGCCTATACCTTTTGTGACCATTAAGCTGTGGTTTGCTATAGGAAATTCTTCATGAAAACCTGCCTGTTCCCTTCTTTTCTGTTCATTAATGTATGCATTGTCCATTCTCATAAATATTTTATGGAAATGAGAAATCAGGTGTAAGGGCAATTAACTGCTGCTGTCTTCAAAGCTTTTTCCTGATAGAAGCAATGTCTGCGATTTATTCCATTTTTTGGGAATCTTCATCATTTTGGTATCTCTTTAGAATCCATCCTAAAACATACCTTTAAAAATGTGTTGGCTCCAGCACCCTCTTAGTTTTATATATATTTGGTCAGGTTGAATAATTCTTTATGACTTTTACTTTTTCAAGTTTTATTGACACTTCCTCCCAAAAAAGATGGTGTAGTTGAGATGCTCAAGTATAACTGTCATGCTTACACTATCACAATTAAAATACATCACTACAAATCACAGGAAAATCTCTTTCATTTTAAATTTGTTTCATCCATATATGCTGTTATAACATTTTGGTTTAGCTAGCCTTTATCCCAAACTTTCCTCTTTTCAACTCTTTTTTTTTACTAATTTATAAGGCAATACTGATAACTGTCCTCCATAATCCTTTGCCAAAATTAACTTATACTCTCAACTAGTCTTATCCCTTATGGATATGTCTCTCTGTGTGCCAAGGAGATTGAGTTTGTAAGCTGATGAAGCAGGAATTTGTGGGTCTTCTTGACCTACTTGTTGTGGTGACTGTTTGGACAGGTTCAACGGATCTAAAAAGTATTAAAAGAATCAATGTGTTCACTTATTTTTTTTTATCAATGCATCAATTAATAGCTACTATACTCATGTTGAGTATACCTCTCCTCTTCATTCTTTATTCTAATTTGCTCCTTTCTCTGATTCTAGTTCTTTAACAAAAAAATAGAATTTTAGAGCTGGAAGGAATTAAACTTTACATTGATAGTAATTTCTGAAATGACTACTCTGCCTATTTTCATTTGTTTTCTATATGTAAAAAATAAAATAAAATGACTATCATTGTTATGTCATCTGGTACTCACCAAATCTTGACTCTCTTCTTGAAGAAATGATATATATGATGTACATGTGTGAGGCTAAGTAGTCTACAAGCCTTTTACTTCTTTAACTCCTTGATCTTGATTCATTCATTCAACAAGCATTTATTAAGCTACTATTAGCATGTCAAATACAGTGCTAAACACAGGAAATACCAAGACAAAACAAAAAACAACCAACCCAGTCCTTGTGCTTAAGGAGCTTGTATTGTATTGGGGCTACACAACACTGTCACAGTTAAAGAATACAAAATATATGCAAGGTAATATTTGGAGTAAGCTGAGAATTTGAGAGGATGAGAAAGGCAACTAAACCTTGAATGAATCTGGGAAAACTAAGCAGCATAGGTGAGAGAGGAATGTGTTCCAGATATCGAGGATAATCTATGCCAAAGCACAAACTCTGAAGATGGAATATTACATACAGGAAATAGCAAATATGGCAATTTGGCTGGTATTTATGGGAGTAATGTGCAACAAACCTAAAAAAGAAGGCTGAAGCCAGATTGTAAAGGGCTTTAAACGTCACACTGAGAAACTCATATAGGGTGTCCCAAAAGTCTGAGAGCAATTTTGAAGTTTTGACAGCTTAAAACTCCTCTAAGGCTTTTTGGGACACCTTGTATTTTATGTCAGAGGCAATAGGGACCTACTGGAGCTTCTTGAAAAAAGAAATGCATGTTCCTCCAGCTCTGCTTCTCAAATATATTTAACCCCTTCAGTTATAGAGCAACATGATCTATATAGATCCATCCATCTCTATTTTTATCAAGTTATCTTTATATTTAAACATATGCAAATATAATCAGCAATATTCAAAAACTGGCAATCATATCCCACTACAGAATAGGAAAAGAAATAAACAATGAGTATGTTCTAATTTTAGGGGAGACTATCTGGAAAGAATTTTGATTTAATAAAAGAAGTGGTGATTATCCATCACAAATTAATAATGGGATAACAGTAATCTGGAACTAGGCCACTGCCATTCTGTTAAATCAAAATGTGGAACACAGCAGTCTGTGAATGAGTGGTTTGTGACTAAGTGCGATGACACCACCGGTTTATCAGGGAGCCTTGAGTTCCCATCTTGGCATGCATGCACATGTAGCCCATGTGTGTGTGCATGTGTGTGTGTGGGGGGGGTTCTAATGGTTCAAGCGGCTCAAATGGAAACTCAGGGAATGGATATTTTCATGTCTATGTTATGTTGACTGAGTAAGCTTTGAGAATAAATGCCAGCGTTAGTGCCTATCTGTGCTATAGAAGAAATCAGAGTAGAAAAAAGGATAGAGCAGTTGGGAGGTGAAAATGCCTTGAAGAAGCAAGTTCTTCTCAGGGTTAGCTGCCTATTGAAGAGCTGAAGGTGCCCACTTGTCCCCTCCCTTTCACTCATTGTAGCACTCATGGTCGAGGACTCTGGCCTCAGACAATTATTATTTTTTAAGTTTTATTTATTTATTTGTTTATTTTTAATTTTCAATATTCAGTTTTTGAGATTTTAAGTTCTAAATCTTTCCCTCCTCCTTCTACTCTTCCCTCCATAAGATGGCATGCAATCTGATATAGGTTGTACATGTATGATCATATTAAACATATTTCTATATTAGTCATGTTGTGAAAGAAGAATCAGAACAAAAGGGAAAAACCACGAGAAAGAAAAAACAAAAAAACAACAAAAAGAGAGAAAATAGTATACTTTGATCTGCATTTGGATTCCATGGTTCTTTCTCTGGATGTGGATAGCATTTTCCATTGTGAGTCTTTTGGAATCGTCTGAGATCATTACATTGCTGAGAAGAGCTAAGCCTAACGAAGACAATCATCGCACCATGTTGCTGTTACTGTCTACAATGTTCTCCTGGTTCTGCTCACTTCACTCAGCATTAATTCATGCAGGCTCAGATAACAATAATATTTCATATTAAGTTACCTGTGATGTTTACTATATACAACTTCAAAGAAACTTGTCTCAAAATTTCTAACTGTAATTTTAAGACTTAATTTCTTTTGTTGGACTGCTACGGGTTTGCTTTCCTCCCGTACACCTCTAGGTCAGGCAGAAAGCTGCACTGCAGAATTTTCAACCCTTGCCATTTATTTAAAACTGTATTTAGATGTCAGAATAAAACAAACCTCAGTCTTGCTTTGAAAGTCAATATATCGACCACAGAATCAATTCCATCTTACAATCGTTCCAAAAGAGCACTTAAATCAATTTGTTACAAAGGCTTTGCATAAAATTTTTATAAATGCAAAGTATACCTTGTTACTATATGCAAACAATTAACTAAGCAGATTAATTGCTCATACTTCAGGACCCTCAAGTGTCTCAGGGTGATATACAGTAATTATGAAATTAAAATACTTCGGTTGGAAAAAACAACCCAGCAGAACCCACACATATGCATTTTGGCATTAGGACAGAAATCACAATAAAAAAGAATACTCTCTCAGAAATTTAACTCAACTACTACAAAATTAAATGCATCATCTTCTTGATTACACTATCTCTTTTTGCTGTTTTGGCAGAAAACAAAAGCATCAACCTCTTACCATCTGCAAAGGAAACAGCAATTAGACAGAATCAGACAGAATGTCAATGCATTAATTCTGCAGAAAATAGAACTTGAAACTCTTAAGATCGAGGGGCAAATTAGACTTATTATTTCTCCCCTAGTAGAGAAAGTCACATTGGTCACACCAATAGAGGAACCTGAGTGACAGCTATTGACAGCTTGTTGTCAAGCATTTGTAATGGGAGTGCAGGTCCCTTGATGATTGGTGAGATAACAGCACAGCTGGGAAGTATAAGGACACTACTGACCTATAACCTTAGCTAAAGCTTTCCTACAAGGAGATGACTTTCAGCATTATGGCCTCAAAGAGAGCAATATATTCAAATATGTATATTTTAAAGTTTTAAAGGCTTCTGTTTGGCTCATTGCCATTTCTGTAATGCAGATGAATTTGAATTAATGTTCTGTAAGAAGTTATTTTGAGTTCTATTCAAGAGGCTGTTTCTTCTTTTTTTAATACAAGCTAAGCATTTTCTTCTAAATGTAGTTTCAAATACCACCAGTCAATCATTTGATTGCAAACGTAAAATATCAATTACATATTACTACCTGACGGTTCCAATATATAAAGGGATAGAATGTGGAGTCCAATGTCAGATTCACACTTTATTTAAATCCAACAAACAAGACAGATATACCAAAATACACATTGTGATGTCCATACTGTACCAGACAATTGACTAAAACTGAGATGTAGGAGCCATTTCTTTATAGAGAGTCTTTTACCGGCAGTATCAACATATCATTTTTGGGTCTAGTTAATCAATAGCTTTACCTTAGCACAATTACTTAGTAAGCATGTGATAAGTGCTTATTAGATTTAATCTAAAAAAACTACATAAAGTTCATTTTTTAAACATATCAGTAAAAAACAGATTATCTTTTCAACTGTCTGGAAAGGATCAGACTCTGTTTACAAGTAAAGGAACATGACTAGCTCTAAATCTTAGCTTCTATGATCCTATGACCAAAGTCCCTTCTACCTGGTGACTGAAAGTTTCTATCAGCAGTAATTTTTCTTGACATTAATTTATAGGCTATGTGGGACTGAGGTGGGACAAAATCTGCTAGGATGACCATGATTCAGAAATATTTAACAAAGTGGTTTCTTAATGATAGAGAAAAATGAAAAAAAAATAGTGACCTGTTGATTGGATCCATTTAGTCAAGCCTAACTAATAATTAAAGCTTTATTATTTTGGGCATGCCTTAAAAGTAGCAAAGATTAATTCTTATAACACCACACTGGAGCAGACAAGTACCCTTTGTCCACCTGACAGGTAAAGAAATTAAGAAACAGCATAGTTTGGCGATTTGTTTTCCAGAGATCAGGAAGTCAGCATCAGAATAAAGGAAGATTCAGGATGCATGACATCCAATTTGGCTTCCATTAGCTAATATTTGTCAAAGACACCTTTTCTCAATCCAGAGAACTAAAACCACTCTACACAGAGTAGAGTCTATTTTTATTATTATATGGTGGTACCTTTGGAAGATTAGCTTTTCCAAGATATTTCTAAAGATCTCTGAATTTGAAATAACAACAGACTTTCCAATGAATAACAAAAAAAGAGCAATAAATTCTAGCTTAACACGTATCTCATAGTCAGACTGTATTGTTTAATTTCAAAGGTGGAATTGAAAATGAAGTTTTTGTTTTTTAGTTCTGATATATGACCCATAAAATACTGGCAACGTTACGCAATGGATAGAGAGCTGACCTAAAAGACTGAAAAACTTCGGTCATAGTAATGTCTCTGGCACATATCGGATATACATCATTTAATCTCTTAGTGTTCCAGACAATTCTCTTAATATTGTTGTCACTTTCTTTTAAAAAATTATTTTGACATATTTTTATATTTATAGTGTTGTAGTTATTGTAGATATTGTTTTTTGGCTCTGTTTATATAATCTCATATAAGTTTTTCTATATTTCTCTATTATGTTTATAATTTCTTATAGCACGCAGGAATATTACATTATATTTATGTATCACAATTTGTTTAGCCTTTACATAATCAGGGAAGCTGCCATTCTTTTTCATTCTTCACTGACTCAAGAAATGCTTTTTCTGTATGGTCTACACAATGTGCACTCACCACTGTGATACCTCTCTTGCAGTTCAGTTGAGAAAAGGCAGGGATCTAGGGAAGGGAACAAGTCTGAGAGACAAAACTCTGGGAAGTGACACCTTCAAACTCTGAGACTCTATGATCTGACTGCCTAGCCCTAGCAGGTCTCAAACCACTATGCATATCCTCCGCTAACCATTTAGAACCATTTAATTCTATCTATGAAGGGTCAAAGGAATTAACCTAGACTTAAGAAGGTAAAGGCTGCCATAAGTATGTTCTTTAAGCACACATGGCTATTATTCTGAGAATAATGCCCAGATGTTTTCAATCTCCAATGGAGAAAGAACAAGAGGAAATGGAGTTACTCTATCATAGTAATAATGAGGTTTAGGAAAAGGAAGAACTTTTTTGATGGTGAGAGTTATTAAACACTGGAATAGGTTATCTTCAGGATAAATGATTCTTCTCTGGAGGAAATAGCTACTTTATTACATGCAGAAGTGCCTGGAAGACAGGAAAATTGCCCAAGTTCTTTTTCAGCTTTTTGATTTTGTGTCTAAAAATCTCTATAAATTGTTTTTATAAAAATGGTAAAACTAATGTCGAAAATCTTAAAACATGATACTTGGATAAGTACATTTATAAGGTAGTCCAGTAAATTTTCTTTTTCATTGGGTATGTAAATACCCAAAATGTGTATTTCTATACACTTTGCAGAACACAAAAGGAATATTCTCTATGAAACTGAGTTTCTATTTCATATTGTATACTTTTTAAAAAGTAAAAAAGAGATGGAAGCTGAGAAAAAAATTGTGCAGATAGTTTCATTGGTTAAAGTCTCTTTTCTCAAGTGTATGAGGAACTGAGAAAAAGTTATAAGAATAAGAGCCATTTCCCGATTAATAAATGGTCAAGGGATGTGAACAGGTAATTTTCAGAGGAAGAAATAAAAGCTATCTGTAATTATATAAAAAAATTGTCCTAAGTCACTAATTATTAGAGAAATACAAATTAAAATATTTCTTAGATAGCACTTCCTACCCATCAGGTTTTCTAAGAAAAGAAAATTATAAATTCTGGCAGGGATATAGGAAAGTAGCTACACTTATATAGTGTTGGTAGTATTGCAAACTAAATTGTAACATCCTTGAGGGTAGGGACTGTCTTTTGCTTCTTTTTGCATCCCCAGTGCTTAGCACAGTGCCCAGCACATAGAAGGCACTTAATAAATATTTAATGAATTATTGAATTGCATAGTTCAACCATTCTAGAGAGCACTTTGGAACTAGGCCCCAAAAGCTATAAAATTATTCATACCTTTTGACCTGAGAATATATCTACTATGTCTATACATGACAGAGATAAAAAGGAAAAGGTCCCATATATACAAAAATGTTTATGGCAGCTTCTTTTGTGACGGTAAAGAATTAGAAAATGAGGAGATGACCATCAAGTGGGGAATGGATGAAAAGGCGTGCTATATGAATATTATGGAATAACTGAGTGCTGTAAGTAAAGATGAAGGGCATGATTTCATGAAAACCTTGGAGGACCTGAATGAATTGATATAGAGTGAGGTCAGCAGAACTAAGAGAACAGTGCAGACAGTAACAGCAATATTGTATAGATAATGAACTGTGAAAAACTTAGTAATTCTGATTAACACAATGCTGCGCCACAATTCCAAAGGACTCATGATGGAAAATGCTAACCATCTCCAGATGTAAAACTGATAGACCCAGAATGCAGACTGAACATTATCTTTTCTTTTTCTTTTTTGCTGGGTTAGGGAGGGAGGAGGGGGGAACACGACTAATGTGAAAATAAATTTTGCATGACATCATATGTATGTTGAATTTCGTAATTCTTGCCTTCTCAGTACATGGGGATGTGTGAGGGGGAAGGAAGAAATTGGAAGTGAAAATAAAAATAAAATCAAATAAAATTAAATGAAAAGTATACAATAAATTCTTCATAATACTTTTAGAATGATCCTGCTTTTCTGTGTTTCCTTCTAATCTTCCCTCATGCATTAAATAAATGTTTCAATGATCCTCTTTTGGGGGGGAAAATCACTGTTACTACCCCCTCATCCCTAACCACCACCCTAACTGAGAAAAAGATGGGGAAACACTCTTATAATATATATTCATAGTCAAGCAAAAGGAATCCACACAGTGGCCCTGTATGAAAATATATTTAACTTTCTGCTCTGTATCTATAACCTCTGTTTTTGGAGGTGGGTAACATGCTTCATCATAGGTCCTCTTTCTCCATGGCTGGTCATTACATTATTAAGAATTCTTACATCTTCTAAAGTTGTTTTTCTTTACAATGTTATTGCCCTCATATAAATTTTTCTCTTGTTGCCATTTACTTTTGTGTAAGTTCAAACTACCAAAGATTCTATGGTACAATAATACTCTAGTACATTTATTTACTGCAATTTGCTTGGCCATTTTTCTAATTGTCTAAGAAGCCAACTAAGGTACTCCTTTAGATTCTAGTTATTTGCTTTTTAATCCTTTCCCTAGCATTTTATTCTCCTCTTAAGGATTTGGTTATTTATTTTGCTTGTAGCTAGTCCTGCCCTGTGTTTATCCTCACTTGTAATGCCCCTGCCCATCCCCATTTGTTTCCCAGTGGAGTTTGATATCTTCCTACAAAAAATTCTGCAGATATGTTTGATATTCCTTTGTCTATTTCAAATATAAAAAGTTCTAATGTTCACTTCTTCCACATTGGCATATACTTCTCACTCCAATTGTGAGAAGTAGCTAGGCCCACTCCCTTCCTTCCTTTTTTCTATATTAGCATATTTCTTTTATTCTACCTCCTCTTTCTCCTCAAGCCTTCAGAACAGAACTGATACACTCTGCAGACCTTTGCTTATTAAACTCTCTCAATATCCTTTGAAGACCTTAAGATTCTGAAGAGATACTTGTTTCTTCTTCCCCTATTATAATGTTAGGAATATATGAATATATTGCCCCTTCTAATTGCTCAAATAAATTTACCTTCTTATGTTTCTCTGGACTCTTGTATTTCAAAGTCCCTATTCAGCTCAGGTCTTTTCATCAAAAAAAAAAATGCTTGAAACTCTATTATATTAAATATACATTTGTCCTCTTGTAGGATTATACTAAACTTTATAGGGTAAGTTATTCTTGGTTGTAAGCCTATCTCCGTTGGTATTTAGAATATCGTATTCCAAGATTTCTTCTTATTTGCAGTAGAAGTTGTCACATTTTGTACTTCTTCGTGAATCCAAGAGGTCTGTAGGCCATAGACCCTTTTGGTCAGAACCAAATGGTGGCATGTGGAGGAGCCCTGGGGAAGATTTTCAGGGCTCTTGATGAAGATTAACTTCACCAACAAGATGACTGGCCCACGCCTGGCCAATTTTACCAATAGACATCTACTAAGAATTGGTTGGACAGTTTAGAGCTGAGGTGAAATGTAAAATATCTAATCAGTGATCACACAAACTGCTTTGTAATTTAATGAAGTTTAAAGTGTAAGCTTCCTAGCAGATTGAAGGGATAGGGACTGGATGTGGGATTTAATTAGTATAGTAAACTTCTGGGTGAGGGAACTCCCTCTACCAGTGCTGGTTGACATCTTCTCTACACTTTAGGTTATAAAATTGATTAGAGCACCGAGAAGTTAAGTGACTTGCCTAAGATCACATAATAAGCATGTGTTAGTGGCAAGACTTAAACTCAGATCATCCTTACTCTCATACTGGCTCTTGATCCTCTTTACTGTGTTGTTTCTCAACAGATTGTAACAGTAGGTATACATACAGTTATTAAATCTTGTTTAACTTTGTTTTGGTCAAATGCTTCCTTGTGAGTTCTTAGTGTATAGGAAAAAATATCCATCCTATTCCTAAACCATATTCTTCATTCTGTACTTTTTTAACTCTGTTATTGGAAAAACACTACACGTACATCTAAATCTAAGATTTCAACAATCTAACCTGGAGGTATAAGTCAAATAGCATATGGAACCTCATCTCCTTCATTATAAACATAGGACTTAACATGAACTGAGCATGGGCCCAAAAGTAAAGTAGTTCAGCTGTATTATACACAATACACATGCACACATAAATACATATATACATACATAATATAGTTTGATGGCTTAGAATTGGGTAGTTGGCTTGCAACTGGAAAACTATGCAATAGTTTCAATGATCCCAAAGTGTTTAAGGCCATAAAAGTTATTTCTTTAACAACAACATTCTCCTAAATAAGCTATGTGATTGTGAATAATAGGATACCATGATCTCTGAAGAAACAAAATTACAAACAACCCAAAGGGCAATGGAAAGACAAATGGTGAGTATAAAGAGGCTGTAGCACATTACCAATAATGACTTCCAGGAAAAAGTGGTGTAAAAAGTGTCATCAAGGAGATCTGGAAAAGGATCTGGGTCAGTAATGCATCGAGTGAGAGCCCAAGTGTTGCATTGGTGTCCTTCAGATAGTAAATAAAAGAGAGGAAGGCCTACAGTTCATCGGGTGGATTCTCTATGGAATATTTAAAGCCAGACATGGAAAAAAATACAGGATGTGAAGATGTGGAAAAACTCAAGTTTCCACATTAGTAATGTATATCCACACTGATGAAGTCATACATTTATCTAAGTATCACTACTCATTATCTTTATCGACAATTGGAAATCAAAAATTTTAAGTCTATAATGATTTTTTTTACAATTGTAAAATTGTTAGATTTCTTGGTTCTAACTTTTCTTGTAAAACATGGATGGATGCAACTACCAAGTTCCATTTAATGCTCAATCACCTGAGGTCTAATTGAGAGGCAGAAATTACATCTATTAACATCCAGATCAACAGCCAAAGTAAGGAAGCCCACATTGTGAAAGAGGGTTTTGAATCCTTCAGTCTTCTCTTGTGAAAAGAGTAAGGACCCATAAAGGTAGCAATGCATTCTCCTCTGGTATCTGAGCTGTGCTACATTCTTCTCAATTTACAGAAATTTTAAACAAGATATTTTACTTATATTGAAGTCCAAGTACAGGGATTGTAAAATCTGACATTACACTTTTAAATGTTTCATAATTTTCAGAAATCAATATAATGAATTAAAGGCACACCGCATAAATATCATTGTGTTGTGTTGTGTTTTTTTTGGGGGGGAGGGGTTTGCCCAGATCCATGATTTTATTATTGTAGGGAATTACTGGGTGGAAACTGGCATTTAAGGAACTGGTCTGTAACTTAGAGTTTAAGAGAGCTGCCTGGGACACCAAGAGGTTAAATAACTTTTCTACAGTCTCACAGCCTGTACGTGCCAGATTTAGGCCATAAACTTAAGTTTTCATGAGAAGACTGCCTCTCGAATATTTTGTTATTCACCTTATAATAAAAAAATGTAATATTCAAAATATAAATTGAAAGGAGAACCTTGAACCTCTCTGCCTCCCCCCAACTTTTGTCTACCTCTTTTTCACTTCACAGATCTCATAACAGAAGATAAGCACACATTATTTAACCCAATTTCCTATAGTTCTATGGCTAATGAACTTTCCAATGAAAATTAACATTCGTGATAAGTTATCATTAAATACTGGAAGATTTTCAGTCTTCAAAAATGAATTATGTTTTCAGTATACTCTTTATAAGAAAAGTACAGGAAATAAACTTTTATAAATATTTCAATAGAAAAGATTCAAATAAAAAAATTGTAAGACATTTAAAAAGAAAAGAAACCATAACATCATAGAGTTGAAATGGACTTCGAGCCATGTAGACTAATACTCTTATTTTACAGATGAAAAAACTGAAGATCACAGAAATCATATGACTTGCCCCAGGTGACCACAGATAGTGCAAGAACATCCTTTTCCCTTCTCAAAGCATTCCCTTCCTTTGAGATCCAGCTTAGCTATCATCTCCTCCATTAGCATATCCAAACTGATGAAATTACAGATCTTAAAAATTGAAGATGTTGTCCACATCAACCTGAAATAGTCATTCAGGAATGCAATCAATTCTGCCCACATTGCAAATGCAATACTGTAGCTCGTAAGGTATAACTTTGACAGGACTCTTACAATTATGATGAGTCTGATGTGTAATCTTTGCTAAACTTTTACTCAAGAGTAGATTTAAGATGTCTTGTACTGTACTAATGTAGGAGTGGAGGAGCCACATCGAGCCAGGGATGCATGAAAGGCTTTATGCTGACTTTTATGGAATCTGTGATTGAGAACTAGGGTTGAAGAATTTGGAGTTTACATCCTGTGGGCCCTTTCTCCTATACAACTGCCAAACTGCGATTGGTAAAGAAAAGTAAATTATAGTCTATATCAAGGCCATCCAGATGTCCAGATTTTGAATGAAATTGAGAAGAGACAACTATATTTGAAAAACAGAATGGAGTTTCCCAGAAATAACCAAATGAAACCTTTTTAATAATTAAGAATTGCAAACATGTAAACACACATACCTTTGCTAAGCCAATCAATAATCAACGGAATTATTTGATCTTCAAATGAATTTAAAATTTATGAGACTATTATTTCTATCTCTTTCTCCTTTTAACCTCATTTCTCTTGAAAGCATGAGTCTTCAAAGTTCTGTCCCCACAAGTTTGTCCAGATTTCTCTAAAGAGGTAGTATGTTACTGTTTGGGGAAAAAATATCTATTTATCTCTGATCACAACAGAAATGTAAGTCAAAACATATACATGCATTTATGAAAAAATGAAGGGGTTCCTTTGTACCCTGTTTACATTTCTCTTTTAAAGTTTTTGATCTCCAAATTTGTTTGCTTACATGCACATGTAATGTGAAAAGTATAGTCCTGAAACGTCTCACTACATTCCAATTATGAAGAGCATGGAATCTCATCAAAAAAAGATGTGATCTGTGTTAAACCAAATTCTCTTGCATTAAATTCTTTTTACATTAAAATACATTTATTTATTATTTATCCTTGCCACTTAAAAGCTACTGAAGTAAAAAGAAGTCTTTCATACTACATAATCTTATATCCACAATTTTTATTTTCCATTTCTTTCTTTTCCTTAGTTACTTTCTCCTTCATCTAAAACAGGATCTCAATGTAACACTAATCATTACCTAGAAAAATACGTAGAAATGCAACTTTAGAGATCATTTCAGCTGCCTTTAAAATTTTGTTGAATTTCTTGGCAATATAGTAAGACAACTTAATCTTTCCTCTTAGCTCCCAAGATAAATCATATACAGGACGAGAAACCTCTGTGTTTTGTTTGGTGTACTATAATCTGCTTAAAGTTTTAAAATGAGTCCCTTGAAAATTAGAATATAGTTAAATGATGTTTAGCTTTTTAAAATTAGCATTTAAAAAGAAAAATGCTATTTCCTCATATATATGCATATATATATGTGTGTATATATATATATATCACATTTAACCCAAGAAATTGAAAGCAACTGTGACAAGGTTCTCACTGAAAATAGAATTTAGAATTCTTGAAAGATTTAGCAATTTAGCTGAGGACAAGGCAAACTTTATATTCTAAGCTGGTAATATTACAAAATACATAAAGACATGAGAGTAGGTATGTAGGGTTTTTAATCTTCATTTTTTTAATTCTTTGTATTGCCACAGTTTTGTGATATCTTAGGCAGCATATGTCTGATGAAGTTCACAATATAGTATGCTATTTTATGGACATATAGCAGCCAACATCTGTAGAAAATGTTCCAGAAATTGATTTAAAGCCTGCAACATAAGCATATCCAATCCAATTTCTACATAAGACTATATATCTTTTTTGGAAGACTGACACATGGATCCCACATGGTTGGGTGATAACACAATCCTGCCAGACTTGGACATCTTTCTATCTCTGGAGAGATGGACTTTGATTATGAATAGGAATAACTCAATCATATGAACATTTTTATTTATAAACCTGAAAATGTAGCATTGACAGCATTTCTATGATTCCCTACTACATTTTAAGCATATCAAGATATTCTACCAGGGAGACAAGCATATGATTACTTTTAGTGGCATATAAAGATATGACAGACTGCTTCCAAAGCAAAACTTAATAGTTGGAAGTTTTAACAATTAATTGAACTTCTGGCAAGCCCATTGAAAATTAAATTAGATACTGGAACTTTTCATTAGAATGATTTGGCAGAATAAAACTAATAGATATAAAGTTTTTATGTAATTAAAACTGATAGGTGTGTTGCTTTCTGGGTGTTTTAATAAGTTTTATCTGCCAAAAAGTTTAAAAAATACATTATACTTAAATTCCTTCCATTTTATGAAATACCCAGAGAAGTTAAAAAGTATAGCTATCATCAGAAATACTGAGTTTCTTTCACAGAAGTCAACAAAAAGCCACAATGACCAAGAAAATATTAATTTGTACAGTACATTGCAGAAATTTTAGCATAAATGAGGGTTTGTTAATTGATTGATAGCCAATTACAATAGTTAATCTTTATCTGGTACTTTAGGTATGCAAGGAGTTTTACAAATATCTCATTTTATTCTCATGACAACCCAGGGAGGTAGGTGATATTATTATCCCTGTTTCACAGATGAGGTAGAAAGAAGTAAAGTAACTTCAGGCCATTGAAGCATGTCATATAGGTCACACAGCTATTGACTATCTAAGACTACACTTGAACTCAGGTCTTCTTAACTGACTGACTCCAGGCCCAGCACTCTATCTGTTGCACCACCTTCCTGAACCCCTGATCAATTTGCTGAGTTCTCTCGGTTACTTTTATTTCAAGACATAGCCTTTTTTCAATGTCATTTTCCACAGAGGTAGATAGGCATCCTATCATCTCTTTGAGATGACACAGGAAATCCTCTGGTTGGTTCCCAAAGACTAAGACTGTCTCCAAGACAATTGGTGACAAAACTATGGGGGGTATAGTCTTTGTTGGAAAAGCTTATCTTATGGTATATAAAAACAAATTAAGAGAACAACATAGCTTTTTTCCCTGTTCTCTCTTTTGCTCTTAGACTTCTAGATCTGAGTTGAGCAAAGATGGGAAAGGGGGAAAGTGATTTCTCCTTTTTTCCCGTTTGCACCACTCCTATGTAGGAGATAGAATCCTCTGGCCTCCATTTGGGGAAACAGACACCGGGTGTTATTCAGGAGTTTCCTCAAAAGCAAAGTTTTGGGATAAGGAGAAAGAATCAAGAAAAAATAACTCTTTTTGGGTCAGGGCCCCAGGATTGGACATAGCCCAGAGCATTAAGAGATACTCAATATATATTGCTTTAAATTAATTATTTTTATTGATATTATACTTTATTCAACAAATTCTATAAACATTTACTGCTGTATGCAAAGAATCATCTGAACCCATAACCGTACTGTCTTCTAGTAAGTTAATAGGGGCAGGAGTGTAGATAAGAAACAGCCTAGTATACAAGGTGGCTCCTAAATTATGCTGGAATAAAAGGCAGAGATCCTAAAAGATGGAGGTGAGAGAAAATCTAGAAAAAATAACACTAAGGATATTGGGTGGGCCTCCAGAGTTGGACATATGGAAGACATGGAAAATAGTGATAAATGATGGAAAGGTGTAGATGGGTTAAAATCTGCATCCCTAGAGAGAAGGCCTACATTGAAGAGATCACAGATACATAGAACTATCTAAATAAGTCTAAGAGCTAAAATCAGTTCCATTTTTTTCCCATTCACTGGTCACCAATCAAGGGTATACTTTTCCTACCCCTCCTTATGAATGTCATGAATTTCCAACATTTATTATTCATGGTGATAAATACTAATCATTATGAAAATCATTAATATTCACGAAGGCAGCACTATTATTTTCTCAAGTACTATGAAAAATTTTCAAATTGTTAGCATTATATCATCACATGAAGATCATGCCTTTATGCATAAAACAAAAACCTTTTTTTGATAGGGGGCTGAGGGGAAGTATTATTCTCAAGTCTAAAATTAAGTGGTTAATAAATATTTTTTGAAATAATCAGATATTTTAAAAATAACCAATTATTCTACTAGATCCCAATATGATTTAAAAATTTCCTCTAACCTCATATTAAAAGCTACAACTACAATTTTGTTCTTTAATATCTATGCAATATCTACAAGACACATCATGTTATCATTCTGTCACTGTCAACTTTCTGATAATTATTTAGCTAGTGATCAGTTCATGGTAAATTTCCCTTTAAAGTATACCTTTCAGCCATCCATTTCTATTCTCAATCCCACTACCTAGTTCACATACTTACTTATTGCCTGATACTTGACCTGAAAGAACAGGCTTCTAATTTTTCTCTTGACTTTTTGCCCCTTTAAATAGGCTGCATGATACAACTGGATGCATGTTGGATTTGAAGTGAACAGACACCAGCTCAAAAAACAGCTGTGCCTCTTGCTACCCATGTGAACTGGATGAAATCATACAATGTCTTAGTCTCAGTTGCCTTGTCTGTAAAAGAAAGCTTTTGTATTGAGATTCTCTTCAAGTTTCTTTCTACTCTAAATCTATGAGCTTCCGATCCTACCTAGTACCAATATATTTTATCCTTTTAGTCTTTAGCTTATTAAACCCCCATCAACTACAGAATAAAATACAGCCTCCTTGCCACAACATTCAAAACAATCCATAATTGTTACTATTTTTTTCTAATCAGCCATCACCTCAACATCAAGACCGTTACTCCATTCAACTTCATCTGACTCTCTTACTGAAAGACCAGCTCAGTCTTGTCCTTCCTCTGCTCCGCAATCTGTCCTCTGACAGAGTTAGGATCTGAAAAGCTAGAACACTGAGCCAAACCTAATCAGATGAAATATAATAGGAATAAATACAAAGTCTGAAGCTTGTATTCGAAACTCCAACTTCACAATTACGGAATATGTGGGTATTAGTGGACGGCGAGTTCAATAGAAGTCCTTGGTGTGATGACCACCAAGAAAGCTATTGTGATCTCAGGCTTCATCAGGAGAGATGGAAGATCTAAGATAAGAATAGCAATCTTACTGCTACACTCTGCCCTGGTCAGACTACCTATGTGTTTTTGTGTTACATTAGAAATGCCAAAATTTTGGAAAGACATTAATAGGATGGAGAATAGAAACTATTCAGAGAAGGAAACCAGCATGATCCATATGAGGATTGATTTAAGAAATTGGATTTCACTAAGAATACTTAGTCAGGAGATGCTAGCCGTCTTTAAGTACCTAAAAGGTAGTCCTATGGCAGAATTAAACTGGCACTGTATGTCCTTGAAGGGTAGAATTATTAATAATGGATAGAAGTTGCAGGGGAGAAAATTTATTTTTGTGATAGGAAAAAAGTCCTTAACAATTAGTTATCTCAACATGGAACTAGGCAGCCAAGAAGAGCATTGGATAGAGTGCAAGGCCTGGAGTCAGGAAGACTTATCTTCCTGCGTTCAAATCTGGCATCAGACACTTGTTAAGGAAATGGCCACTCCATTTCCACTCCAGTATCTTCACCAAGAAAGTCCCAAATGGGGTCAGGAAGAGTCAGACATGACTGAAAAAAATGACTGAACTGAACAAAGTAGAACTGGTTACAGCGGGAGTCAGTAAATTCTCTTTCATTAAAAATCTCCTGGGGCAGCTAGGTGGTGCAATGAGTAGAGCACCAGCCCTGGAGCTCAGGAGGACCTGAGTTCAAATCCAGCTTCAGACACTTGACACACTTAATAGCTGTGCAACCTTGGACAAGTTACTTAACCCTAATTGCCCTGCCTTCCCCCCTCCAAAAACAAAAATCTCCTAAAAGATAATGTATGACCACTTGTTGATTGTGCTGCAGTGGTGATTCTTGTTCTGCTATGGCTTAGATTAGATGACTTCTTACATGCCTTCCAACTCTGAAATTTGAAATCCTACTGCTTTTTCAGCACCCAAATTAATTCCCACTTTCCATGTGAGCACCTCCCTTGATGCTATGGAACTTGTCTGCATCACTAATTCTCAGATTTAATCTTAGATTTAATTTAATTTATGCTGTATTACATTTTAAAATATTTTACTTATCTTCTTAATTAATCTGTAAATTATCAGAGAAATTATTGTCTTAAATCCCTTATTATCCTCTTCAGCATTCCATATGGTGCTCTGCACAGAGTAGACACCTAACAAATACTTGAACAAATGAAAGAATTGGTATTTTTTGCCACAAAATTTAAAGCAGAGTAACTATACAGATGATAACATACAAAAATAGCTTTGACAAATTCTAAGATAACTTCAACATTTTAAGATATAACAATGCAAGGGTAATGAGAAATCATAATTCATTGTAAAGTAGAAGGTTTTACAACCAGTTAATTATAACACTCTTATAAGTCAATAATACAGACGTACACATGAACACACAACAAATATAAAATAATTTGGACACTAACACTGGGGCTCAGCTAACACTTTGTGAAGGAGGTAGCTTTTGAGCTGCATCTTGATATTAGCTACCCCCTCAAAAAACACCCTTAAAAACACTACATACATGCATACACACACACACACATATGCACACACACACACACACACACACACACACACACACTTCTTTAATTCTAAGACTCCTCAATGAAGGTAGTTTCTATTAGTTTGTGAACACAGGAATCAACCATATTGAGCCTACAATCTTAATGATTGCTAAGGAACATTCACTATCTAACTGATGAGCTGAGTTCTCAATATATGTGTGTGCATTTGTATGTTGCAATAAAATCTGCAAAGAAGAGAAACTGAGGTACAAAGTCTAAGCATGATCATTTATTAGCAAGGCTAGCAATCGCCAATAAGTGAGATCCCAATAACCCTTCAGTAGCCAGGTATGCATTAGATTACACAGAGCTGTCTTTTATATAGTTGGTAAAGATGTAAGGTTGGCCTATGGGACATTTACAAGATTCACGACAAAAGAGTTAATCAACATTCTCTGGAAGTCCAGTGTTAAGCAACCCTTGACTTATGACTGACCAGGCAGAACATCTTATGACTTCAGGGATTCATTTCCTCCCACCTCCATTCTGAGGCGAGAGTCCAAATTGTAGCCAAGAAAAATAGGGAAGTTATTCTCATAAAGAAGTCTGAACTTCTAATGTTAAATGGTCAAACTGTGCTTAAATCAAGCTAATTCATGACCAATTCTTCCAGTGATTAGGTACAATTCTCAAGCAATAATAAATAATACAGAATAAAGTGAGGTATCAATTTTTGATTTCACATTTACCATACTTAAAAGTGTTTACAGCTACACAAATTCATGTCCTCTTTTAAAATATCTCTATCAAAGTGCATAATATCAGATAAAGGTATCAGTTGGCTATTTATCATCAATTTCATATGAAATTAACATAGGCAGGATGTATGTTACAAAGGAGAAGTATGTTAAAAGAAAAGTTCATTGATCTAGAAGGCAAACCAATTAATCATATACTGACATTAAAATAAGTACAGGGTGCCCACAGCAAAATATGAGCCATACCTCTAAAACAAGACCTCTTTGAAAGTTATGTATATCTATGTCCATCTATATCTATATGTATAGATCTAGACACTTGTATCTATACATGTGTAGATGTAGATATTTAATATAAATATAAATATTTAAGAGCTCAAAACTACACAAAACTTTTGAAACACCCTGTATATAAAATTAATCCCTACTAGCCCCTCTTTTGAGACAGATAGTACTTAGATCCCAACACTTCAACAGGCTTTTTTTTAAGGGCCAAAGAGTAAATTAACACAGATCATGAGTCCTTCCTATGTTTCCTTTCTTCCCCTCTCCCAATATACTTTTCCCTATATACTCTTTTCCTTATATACTTTTTTCCCTATATACTACTCATATACTCTTCGAACAGTTCCTATTTTCCCATTCCAGGATTCTGTGCTCCAAAGAGCTGCCTGTGCAGCTGCAGCATTCCAGGGGTCATCTATCTGTAAGTGGGAAGCAGAGCCCCAATGGAGGGACAAATTACAAACTCCTGAGATCTCCTCCCACCACCTGCAGAGGAGGACTGGAGGGAGAGCTGATCAGCTTTGCAGTGAGGTCCACATTCTCTAAGAAGGGACCCAGACATACACAAGCAGCAGCAGGAGGGACTTCCTTGGCAATGGAACTTGAGAGTCCTGAGGATCCTTTAGCAAGCTGACTGCTCAGTGGCAAAGATATTGCTACTGCTTCTCCTGCTGTGGAGGACACCAGGGAAGCTTAAGCTTTGTCTCTGATACTAAAAACATAATTATAAGCCACACTAGGTTTTTATACAAGGCAGATTTAGTGGGAAAAGTGGTGCCTATATTCAAATCAGTACAATATTATTTTATATAGCTACTCCAGCAACAATCCATTTAGGAGAAGAGCATGAAAAAATGATCACAAATAAGTAAATTTCTGAAAATCTAAATAAAAATGTTTTAAAAAGTTAATCCAATTTAAATTGCACATTTTTTGCAGAAGTAAAAAAATAATTTTGATCACCTACTGATGAATTCATCAGTATGAGGAGAACCAATGTTGGTTAGCATTTATTCTACAAATTAAGAGTTGCCTGGGTTTAATGATTTGCTTACGGTCACACAATCAGTTTGTGTTATAAGTTAAAATCATCAAGATGTATATATTAAGCTCCTACCATGTGCCAGGCCCTGTGCTAGATGTTAGGGAAAGAAACTACTACCCCTGCAACAACACAAACAAAACCAGTCACTATTCTTGAGGTGCTCACCTTGCCTCTGAGCTCTGAGCCTGGGTCCATTATTCCCAGTCCTCTGATTTTTAGTAATTTAGTTAATCCATTGTGATTTTCTAACCATAACTGAATCAAACAAGTACTAAGGTCCTACTACGTGCAATGAACTGTGCTAGGAATTCAGGTACACAAAAAATATGGTTTTTACCCTCAAAATGCTTATATTCTACTGGTACAATTTTTTTTTAAAAAAGTATATACAGATGAAAAGATAGGTAGTTTGAGGTGGGAGAGTGCCCTCAAAACTGGAGGGAGGGTTGGTTTGGAGAAAGCTTTACCAATGAAGGTCTGTTGAAGTTTTCTCTACAGACATTATGTAAACCATAATGAGGATGGAGCATGCATTCTAGGCACTGTGGATGAAAAGAACTGTGAGATGGAGTGTCAGGAAAAAAAGTTATTAATTCAATTTGGCTCAGATGTAAAGTACAAGAAGGGTAGGAAAATGAAATGTCTGGAAAGGTAGGATAAAAGCCAAATTGCGGATGGTGTTGAACACCAACCTGAGAAGTTTTTACTTTATTCTATGGGATATAGAAAATCACTGGAGGTTTTTAAGGCAGTTATATAGTAAAATTTATGCTGTGGGATGATTATTTTATCAACTATGGGAAGGGTGAATTAGAGAAAGGGGAGTTTAGAAGCCCAGAGAGCAATTGAGTGGTGATTATAATAGCTCAGGCAAGAGACTATGAGAGCAGAATTAGGGCTATAGTTTCCGGGCAAAGAGAAGCAGATGGAGGCAGGAGATACTGAGAAGGTTGAAGAAACTTGTTCTCCTGTGGATTAGCTTTCTTTCAATTATGATTGTCTACACAATGAAGAGTTCATTGGCTGGTGCCACTGGACATTACATTTCATTAGACAGCAATGCCCCATGTTCACTCTAAGATGCCTACATTTAAGTCACTACAAGGTCAAGGTCAAGTTGCCATTTTCTCACATCTGGTGGTTTCAATCAAACAGTGGTTTATTTGACATTCCTAGGCAAGTAAAAAATTTTAAAATATTAAATGGGAAGGAACTTTTGAAGTATTTTCCTGCCAGTCTTTGAGAAACTAGACATTCTAATTCACACAATAGTACCTTCAAGAACACTGAATCTTTTTTGTATAGTTATCAAAGGGAAGATGAGGAAAGGAAAGAAGGATTATGAAGCGAAGGAATTTTCTGTTTTAAAAAGTTTGATGCATATGAGCTCCCTAAAACATAATCTGCTGAAGTTAAAAGTATCAAAACAAGAACAGCAATACTTAAAAATTAAAAGTACCTCCCCCCTCTACTTCTGTTTGCATGTTCTCTGCAATTAAAGTAATGAATCTGTTCAAGAAATCAGTGTTGAATTTTTAAACAGCTGTTCTAATTGTGTAATTTTTTGCAATTCATAAAATATATAAGAACACTTCAGATTTTTCAAAACACTCTTTTTATATCATATGGTAACAAAGACTTTGAAGTCAGCATTTATGTACTTGAAAAAGAACACAGGAACAGCCTTCACTGTTAAAATAACTAAGTCACTTTCACTCTTCTGGTGGCAAAGTCGGGAAAAGTCAAAAAGTCTGAAGCAATGAATGAACACTCTAGGACTCTTTCATAATATTAGAGTTGACTGAGGCCCTATTTGAGAGATCTTACCTCATTTCCCACACATTTTCTGACCTATTTTGTCTGCCTTTTCTCAGAAGGATTTTGCCTACTCTACTGAGGGCTAAGCAGTAAACTAATTATCTTGTTCAAATCCCTTTGTAACGCCCCTAATCCTATTAGTTATAAGAATGTCTGAATAAGGATTGCACAACTTTTTTAAGGGGGGAGAGAGAGAGAGAGAGAGAGAGAGAGAGAGAGAGAGACAGAGACAGAGACAGAGACACAGAGAGACAGAGACACAGAGACAGAAAAATATATACAGAGACAGAGACAGACACACACATACACAGATCCAAATGGCATGATCTAGGAGTATAGTCTATTCATTGGTCTGATAAAGCAGACATCCAAAATTTCAAAGTATCTAGTATGCAGAAAAGACATCCACATGCTGAGAAGGGGGAAAATTCTTAGCATCTCAGAAATGGATTCAGCTGTTTATATATTAGAAGTTCCTGGTGAAAATAAAGTTCTGAACTCAGTTACTCACAGTAGATCTTGCTGAGTGAACCCTGGTGCGAATTAACAGCTCAACTTCTTTCTCTTTTTATAATGAATATTTTAATGAAGAAGGTGACAATATTACCATGTGTCAACAAAGTCATATGAAGTGTAGGAAATGAAGAAATGTTAAAACAGAGCTCTACTGGCCCTATGAGCCATGCTTCCTTTCTTCAAAGAATCCTCCCAAGTCATATTAAAGGGCTCTCATTCTGCTGAAGATAGGAAGGCTGTTGCCTCCTGCTGTCCAATACTGAGTGAACTTTAATCACTTTTACTATTTTGTTCACACTGGGGAAGGAGCCAGGCTCTAGTGAAAAGCCTGCAGTCACAGTGGATGTTAAAGAGCATGAAATTTATCTGACTTCCATAAAAGATGAGCTGTGCCCTTCCATTCCTCCTTTTGCTAAGTCGGGTGCTTTGGGGATAGCTATTCTCTCCTCTAAAAACAAATATTTGCTTTTAATGTGGATGGATAAAGCTTCCTAGGAGCATCCTCTCCACTTACTTTCACCACTCCCTATATCAGCATCCCCTCCCCCCATTCTCCTTAATGACTGCAAAACTAATTTTTGTGTTTGATATTTTCCCCTACTAGGAAGATTATTTGTGGTCTTAGAAAAGATATTTAACTTTTCCACACACACATCATTATTCTACAAAGAATCATTCTGAAATGTAAGCCATGATGGTTTTTAAGTGTCAAATATAAAAGTTGTTTGAATTGGTAGCCAAGGAAGACTAGGAATTCTATTAAATGGGAAGCAATATATGAAAAGTCCCATTTGGACTTTTTCTGGGGACTGGGAGGACATATGCAAAAAATAGTGAAGTCTCAATTGTGAAAAACTGATCATTTAGAATATGTCTTATAAAATGAGTTGACAGTCCCTTCCTTCCTGGAATTAGGTATTATGGATGTCTTTCATTCAACAAATATTATTTAATGTCCTACCATAGGATGATATTACACTAAGCACTGAAGGACATAAAAAAATTAGTTGACAGTCTCTTCCTTCCTGGAATTAGATATTATTGGTGTCTTGGTCCTAGCAAACCAACCAGAGCCTCCTCAAGAGACAAACATCAGACTTCTTTGTTGGTGGTAGGGGTCATGGTTACCTTTTGTTAGGTAAAAGGGTAACTTTTATTGTGTTTTAGGATCACCAGCAGGAAAGCCATGGAGCTCTAATGAAATTGCTAAACATTTGTCATCAGTCTGTATAAAAAAAAATCTCAGGACCATTTAAAAAATAAACAATGTCACTATTTTCCAGTATATGGAATTGCTGGACTGTACAATGGATCCAGAGTGGTTCCAGTGGTGAGCATAATCGCATTCAAACAATCGAGCTGAGTTCATTCCACAGACAATACACTTATGTTGGGAAGGAGGGAACAGGAAACTATTAATGGTTAGAGGAAGGAGGATAAGTTAAATTCAGCAGAGCACAAAGGAGGAGTAATTGATTAGAAGAGTTCAAGTATACTGTAAGATGGGAAAAAAAAACAGACTCTAGCTCAGAAGTTAGGTACACTTAAAAGTTGGAGTGCAGGGAAAATTGAATAAGATGATTTGGCTACTCACTGGTAAATAGCAAAATTGATAATATACATGTAAGGGTTGGTATGGTGGCATATGTGTCTGTTTCCTGCTTTTAGGGAGACTAAGGCTAGTGGATCTCTTGGAGCTTGGGAGTTATAAGGTACAGTGGTTAAGTTTACTCGTGTCCACACAATGTTTGGCATTAATATAGTGAGCTTGAGTGGTGATGGGAGAGGGTCACCATGGTCTCTGGGGGGACAAAAGAAGGCAGGTTAGAAACAGAAGAGGTTGAGTTCCTGTGCCAATCAGAGGGATCAGGACTCTGAGTAACCATTAAGTCATCAGATTGGATAAGTAGAGACTTGATGTTTGTCGTTCACTCATTTCTAGTCACATCTCACTCTTCGTGACCCTATTTGGGGTTTTCTTGTCAATGATACTGGAGTGGTTTGCCATTTCCTTCTCCAGCTCATTTACAGATGAGGAAACTGAGGCAAACAGGGTTAAGTGATTTAACCAGAGTCATACAACTAATAAGCATCTGAGACTGGATTTGAACTCAGGAAGATGAGTCTTCCTGACTCCAGACCTGACACTCCATCCACTGTGACACCTAGCTGCCCTTAAGAAGAGACACCAAGTCTTAAAATGATGATGATGACAATGAAGAAGAATTATGTAAACTGGAATGGACATTTATTAATGGTTATAGTGAAAGCTACTGAATGATAACTAGTTTCTGAAGGTGATGCATGATAGGGAGGCCATAGTATGATATGGTAATAGAAAGAACATAGCAATTGAAGTCAGGGCAGCTAGGCTCAATCTTGGCTCCACTGCTAGCCACATGGGTTACTGCTTAGACACATCGCTTAATGAGCTTCTGTTTTCTCATCTGTAAAATCAAAGTATTGGGCTAGATGACCTCAAAAGTCTCTTCCATCTTTAAGTCTTAAGGTCTAATTATGACATACATTGTGGTTGTTGTGAAGGTCGAATGGCTATTTGTAAAAGCACTTAGCATCATGCCTGGTACATAGTAGGCATTCAATAAATGCTTGCTGCCTTCTTTCTCCACCCTCCTTCCCTCATGTGTTTTTATGCAATCACAACCTAAACATTGATTGGGGACATCATGATTGTAAAATCTTAAGGGACAAAGGGACAAAATTTACTTGGGGCTCACTTCCAAAGAAGACGATACAAGAGCTGAGCTATCAAAATCAAATATCGCTATCTTTAGGTAAGAGCAGTGTCTCTATGGTACAAAGCTACTCTGAAGGCGGGAATGAGTTTTTATTGGCCACACTAGAAGGGAGTGAATAATCACAACAACCAGGTTTACAATTCTTATTGATGGACAGTTTACTCCCTAGTCTGAAACAAACTATTTTTCCCCATGATGTCTCTATTGGATAATTTTTAAGAATAAGGATAAATTCTAATATTCAGATAACAACTATCAACGGGCTTTGCCTTGGTTTCCATTATCTCTTGTTCAACTGAATTGAGAATTTTGAGAACTCGGTAGAAAAAATGTAATTTGTGGGTAAATTATAAATTATGCTAATATAAATAAAGGGTTCCACTGTACTATGCTTACAGGAAATAGCATACAGCTGCATACTTTCCCCAGTGCCTTCCCAGTTTCCAATCCACCCCCATTCACCCTCCTCCCTCCACCAAAACAAGCACAGAAGATCACCTAAAACATATAGGGTAAAAAATAGTCAAATTTCACAATATATATTTGCCATCAACCACTTTAGTTTTTCTTTCAGTGAACCAAAATTAAAAACTGCTTTAAAAATGAGTCTACACCCTTAATTCTTCTTTTCCCTTAGAAATATGATTTCATTTTTACTAAAAAAACGTGATTACGTTAGTAAGAACAAACATTTTTACTGAAAAATGTGGAAACAGAGTGCACATGTAACATCTTGTAGGTCTACCTGAGAAAAGTCTGCCTCAAGGGCTAAATTAGGGCAAGAACAACAAAGCTCCAGTTGGTGCACGCGTTTTAGACAAAGTAGGTATCACAAGTGGTATCCATTTACTTCCATTTCATTATTAGGGAACTTCTGTAAAATACAGTATGTGAAAACAATCTCCATCTGTTCCAAAGCAGCATGACCCCACCAAGAAGCTTCAAAAGAAAGTAAAAGTCAGAATTTTCATCTGTGCCATTAAGAGATCTGACAGGAGGTAACAAAGCTACAGCAAATGGACTTGCTCTCTAAGATAGGAGAGTGTTCAGAGTGAATAAAAAGCTGTGCTTATGCACTGACCATCAACTCTGCATGCCATAACCCAATCTAATCCCCAATTGATACTGACAACTGCAATGGTGAGGCCTAAATTGGAGTCCTAAGTGGGAGTAATGATAGACTGCCACTTCAGTCTGTCAGCAATTTTCCGATTAAAAATGAATGCCACACAAATGCCCTTCTGTAGAGCTGAAACTTCTATCAAAGCAAAAGAAGCACTTGTTTAACAGAAAAGCCTTCTGAAAGTGTGCCACTGAAAGTTCGAGAACAGTGACCAGAAGACAAAAGAAGTTCACTGTCTTTCTGAAAGCAGGAAAAAGATAAATACCCCAAAGCTGTAACATGCTGTATTTTTAGTTACGTCCACCTAGGGGCACTCAAAGGCTTAGAAACAATTTTGAGATTCCACATTTTTAAACTACTACTCTCTCTGATGGGAACATACTCAAAGTATATATCTTCAAACTATTTGCCTTGCAAAACCTTCCCTGAAGGCTATAACAATATATTATTATACCTTTTTGGGTACTGTCATGATTTTTTCCTTTGGCATTTGGGTATTTTTAGCCACCTCTTGGGAGTGCATTATTATGAAAACAGAATAAAAGTCAAACACATAGCTTGTAAATAAATCTGAAAGTTTTCTCTCGATATTTCCCAAGAAACAGTTTTAAGACACATAAAAGAAAATACAAAAATAAATTGATGAGTAACATCAAAATAATGACTTATCTTTAAATAGGGCTTTAAGGCTTACAAAATGCTGTCTTTCAACATCTCTTGAATATGTGGCCTTCGTTCCCGTGATGTGGCCCTCATCACCTGACACCTAGACTATGCAATAGCCTGCTAGTAGGTCTGCCTGACTCTGAGTCTCTGCATGCTCCCATCCACCCTCCATTCTGCCACCCAAGTGATTTTCCTGTAGGTTCCCCCTGGTTACTTCACTACTCTATCAAGTAGTGACTTCCTATCACCTCTGGAATCAAATGTGAAATCCTCTAGATATTGTTCAAAGCTCTTCACAACCTAGCTCCCTCCTATCTTTCTAGTCTTCTTGTACCTTTCTGTCATATCCTTTTCAGTCCACTGACACTGACCTCCTGGTTGTTCCACAAACAAAACAATCCATCTCTTGGTCCTGAGCACCTTCTCTGGACCCCCACTACCAAGCCTAGAATGTTTTCCCTCATTTCTGCATACTATCTTCTCTGGTTTCCATTCAGTCCCAACTAATGTCCTGCCTTCTATAGGGAATATTTTCCAACCTCTTGTAATTCTGGTGCTTTCCCTCTCAACAATTTCATATTTATCTAGTATATAGCTTGTTTGAATACATTTGTTTGCTTGTTGTCTCCCCTATGAGACTGTGAGCTCATTGAGAGCAATTTTGTCTCTTTCTGTAATACCAGTGCTTAGCATAGTGCCTGGCACATAGTAGGAGCTTCATAAATGTTTACTGACTGACTGGCTGACCCACAAAAATCCTGTGGGGCTTCTACAGGTCTTATTGTCCCCACTTGGGGGGTTGTGTTTGGATCCAGTAATTTCATCAGTGCAGGAAAGTTCTAGTATAGAAATTCAGCAACTCACTTGTAACTTAAAGACTCAGAGAGTTGTTTGGGATAGTGAAAAATGAATGGCATGCCTCTGGTCCTACAACTAGTATGTATCAGAAGGAGGACTTGAATCCAGGTCTTTCCAGCTTCATTCACTGATTACCCTTCATTCACTACACCAGCTGCCTCTCCCATTATCACCATTTTGTAGATTGGAAAATGAAGGTGCTGAAAGGTTTAAATGAATTCACAATTAGATTGCTAGCAAGTGTCAAAGGCATTATTTGAAACCAGCTGACTTCCAAGTCCAATCTCTTTCTACCATATTTGCTTCCTCATTTAAGGTTAATTTGAAGTTTGAGTCAGGAACTTTGGAAATGAATGGCAAAATAGTTAGAGTGAAAAAAATGAAAAAAAACCACTCCTCATACTAACAGATCCCATCCTAAAAAATAACTTATAGTTGGGAAGCTGCTTGTGGCCCAGAGAAGGTAAGAAACTTGTTCATCCATCTGGTGTTACACCCTAGAAGGCATTCTATACTGGAAGTCAAAGGAAATGGTTTTGAAATTTAGCTCTGGTACTTACTACCTGTGTGACCTGGGACAAGTCAATTAACCACTCTTGGACTCAGTCACGTCATCTATAAAATGAGGGAGTTGGACTAAATGGTCTCCATAGACCTTTCCAGCTGTCACTGTATCATCCTATGTACCATGGACTAACCTCTAGTCTCAGAAATAGAATTCTCAATTGCAGGTCTAACATTCTATACATTAAGTCGATCCAGGGGGAAGTCTCAAGAGAAAACTGTTGATAAAATATTCAAAATAAGTTTTAAAGCAAAAAAGGAGGAAAAAAAGAAAGAAATTCTAGAAACTCAATATCAAATTCCCAATTCCATTCATTTCTTCATAGTCAGGTGGCAGAGTGGATAGAGCATTGGGCCTGGAGTCAGGAAGGTCTTAAGTTCAGATCTGACCTCATATACTTTTCTAGCTATGTGACCCTGAAGAAGTCATTTAATCTTTGTTCATCTCATCTGGAAAATGGGAATAAAAATAGCACCTACCTCCCAGGGTTGTGTGAAGATCAAATGAAGTAATATTTATTAAGCACTTAGCACAGTGTCTGGCATATAGTAGGTCCTTAACAAATGATTCCTTCCTTCCTTCCTTCCTTCCTTCCTTCCTTCCTTCCTTCCTTCCTTCCTTCCTTCCTCCCTCTTGCCTCCTTTGCTTCCTCTCTCCCTCCCTTCCTTTCTACCTTTTCTCCCTCCCTTCCTGCTTTCCTTTCTTCCTCCTTCCCTCTCCCTTCCTCTTTTCCTCCTTTCCTCCCTTCTTCTTCTCCTCTTTTCCTTCCTTTCTCCTTCCCTTCCTTCTATTTCTCCTGTCTCTTCCTAAGTCTTCATTCATTCCTCTACTTCATTCTTAGTGTCACTTTTACTTAAGACTTCACAAGAAAGGCTGCATTAGAGAAATAGAAGAATCACCTGTTTGGGTTTAAATACCAAATTTTAGGAATCTTCTAGCCAATTACATCTAATGTTTTATGGTAATTTTTATAGTATGAGTGTTAAGACTCTCTGCCATTTAAAAAGAAGGGTTCATTTTAAAAGTAGGATGCTTTTCCTTGTGGCTGATTACATTTGTTCAAAGCCTTAGAAAACCTTGGAACACTGGCCTGCAGCTGTTATTAACTAGCTTTGGATGCTTAGGCCTATATACACAAGTGCCTCACGTAGAGAAGTTAAAAAATTGCTACCATATGCTTTTAAGTTTTTAAACCCACAATGTTAAAATTTTTCAAATGACATTTTGCTGCTATGGATGTTTAAATCTATGTACACATAAACCTATATTTCCCTATCACATTTAATTACAATAAAACCATGAAAGAAATGTATTTCATATACTCTAATTGTTCCTACAAGCAAATTAAGATATTGAATCTTTGTACCAAATACTGTGCCTCCTTTAGAAGCACCCACTCTACTCAATCACAAAAAATAAATATCCAAGCATTCATGATTGTTGGATTTTATGGCTCCAAATTATAAATGAATATACTTTGTTCTCTCCTGAAGGCAAATTTTGTAAACCTGCTTATCTTCCCTTACACAAATTCCTGCCCCCCCCTCTCCCCTGCCCCAGAACAACTTGAGAATGTTAGCTTCTTGAGGGCAAGGGTCATTTCTCAGTTTGGCTTTGGGTCCCAGCTCCCAGTACAATGTCCATATAGTCCCTGCTTAATAATTGCTTATTTGAACTATGCCTTACAGTTTTAATCGCTAAAGAAGTCCCTACAAAATTCTTCAGCCTCCTTCTGTCTCTGCCTCTAAAGAACATAGGGGCACTCTTATTTTGGGTTTTCTTTTTCTAGTGCTTAGCACAGGGTATTGTATTGCATATAAGAAGTACTTAACAAATGCTGGTTAATTGATCAAGATTTGCTATACTTTCCTAGTTCATTATTGCCTTGATCTTAGAGCTTACTTTTTACTGTCCTCCTACCTTCTTCTTCCCATGCCATACTGTCCTATCATAGTCATGCCAGATATTGCTGGGCTGTCACACAATTATGCCAAGTGCATCTACAACAAATTGGTACTATGTAATCTTAACTTGGATGTAAAAAATATACAGCTATCCTACAAGCTGACAATTATTCTCCCCATGATAGTAGTTCTAGGGTTTTTCTTTTCAAGTCCCCCATACTATCCTCTTCTTCCCACCTCTGTCTATGATGTAGGGGTTCTTAAACTGGGGTCCCTGAAAACTAGCTTTTAAAAATATTTTGATAATTTTAATATAATTTGTTGCCTTCGCAGTCCTTTGCATTTTATTTTATGCATTTATTAAAAACATTTTTGTGGGGGATTTCACCAAATGGCCAAAGAGTTCCATGACCCCCTCCCCCCCCCCCACACACAAAGGTTAAGCAGATTTGCTCTAAAGAGAAGACCCTACCTTATTCATTAGAAAACTAAGACAACCTGTAGGGAGCTTCGTTTTTGTTTGCATTCTATACCTCAGAACTCCTCTGCATCATTACCTTGTCTCTCTTCCCTGGTTCTAGTCTATGCCTAAGACAGACCAAAAATTTAAGGCTAATGGCCTTTCTTCTGTTTTTCTTCTCCTTTACATCTTTGCAGCTTTTCATCCTGTGCATGACTCTAGTGTCTGGGACAGGTTCTCTACCTTTGACTTCCAAGGAATTCATTATCTTCCCCACCCCCAATCCATCCCATTTCAAGCTTCTTGATTTTATTGGAGGCCCTCTCATTCTTGCACTTGACAAGAATCACAACCTCAAAATATTCTTTAGCTCCTTATTGACCCTCATCCCAATATCTTATAGTTGACATGTGTTTTAACCTTCACAACAGTGCCTATATTTTGTCCCTTTTATCCAACTCACACAGATACCACCCTAGCTGAGGCCCTTTATCACCTCTTTCCTAGATCATTGTAATAGCTTTCTAATTAGTCTTCTATTTCCAGTTTCTCCCTTCTCCAATTTACTCCATCACATAGCAGCCAAAATAACTTTCTGAAGACACCAATTATGTCACTCCCCAGCTTAAAAAAAACAAATCAAACAAAACAAAACCTTTTAGTGTTTTCCTTTTTCTTCTAGGATGAAATACAAGCTCTTTAGCCTGGGATTTCAGGACTTCCACAACTTGCTCTAATCAGCTTTCTAAGTTAATCTCATGATTTTCCTTCACAAATTTTGTGTTCTATCAGAATTGCATGACTAGCTGTTCCTGACACACTATCACCTTTCTGTGGACCCACAAACCAAACCATATACGGAATCCCATCTTCCCTCATCTCTCCCTCTCAGAATTCTTAATTTTCTTCAAAGCTCAGCTAAACCAGCTCCCACTTTGTGAGACAGACTATCCTCAACCCTCCAATTACTGTTGACTCATCTAATTATATTAGACTCATAATTGGATGTTTTGTATTTTCCAGTAGAATCTAAGCTTCTTGAAGGGAGGGACTGATTCCTTTTTGTTTCCATATCTCAGTATCTGATAGCACAGTGTCTTGCTTGTAGTAGGTGTTTAATAAATGTTTATTGAATTGAATTAAATAAAATCTTTATGCTAATTATTGTCCTCCAAACTTTCTTCATGTAGATCTTAAGTTTTCACTGTCTTCTCAACATAACAACACCAAATTTTTCTTAACTTTAGAAAACTCCTGAAATCCCTTATTAGCTTTTTTTATAGATGTGTGAAATGAATGTGGCTTTTTTTTCCTTGCTCAAGTGCTTTATACATTAGAAATGTATGGGGGCAGCTAGGTGGCGCAGTGAGTAGAGCCCCAGCTCTGGAGTCAGGAGGTCCTGAGTTCAAATCTGACCTCAGACACTTGATACGCTTACTAGCTGTGTGAACTTGGGCAAGTCACTTAACCCCAATTGCCCTGCCTTCCCCCCTGCAAAAAAAAAGAAATGTCTGGTAACTACTTCTTTAAAACTAACTGCCTATAATATCTCTTTTCTCTAGACCACTGCCATCTATTTTTGTTTTAGTTCAATTCAATTTTGCCTAACAGTTTGGAAACTGATTTAGGAAAATCTATCTCCAATTTCCTGTTAGAATATATTTGGATATACCTTTTTTGAACAATATACAAAGAAATAAATATGTACCCATAATTCAAATCTTTTTCCATTGCTGTGGTGAATTCATCAGTTTAAATACATATATATGTGTATATATGTATTTATATATATGTACACACACACACACACACACACACACACACATTTTGCACACAGGCCTAGGGAATACACTAGAGATCTGTCATTCAAAGCCCAGCCTAGCTAGGCTTGGGAGAATCTCCTCTTTAGGTTGAACAGGTTAAGGAATTTTTCAAGCAGTCCACCAAGGAGCTGGGATACACAAGTGCAAGGTGTTCTCACTGATGAAGTCACAGATGCTTTATTACTTCTATGAAAATGTATGTGGATCTATTTTACTACTCATGAGTAGTAAAACTATAAGTCAAAATGCATGTGCTGTCAACAGCTGATCTCCATCTCCCTATTCTGCATTTTCATTGGTTGTCCCCCATGCCTGGAAGTCCCTCCCTCCTTATCTCCATCTCCTGGCTTCCCCATATTCCTTCAAATCCCAGTTAAAGTCCCACCTACTAACTTCCTTTGCAATCACCTACGATTTATTTTGTATATCTTTGTAGATAGATGTTTACATGTTGTCTTCTCCATTATACTGAGTTGCTTAGAGTACAGACTATTTTTTTTCTTTGTATTCCCAGTGCTTGGCACAGAGTCTGGCACATAGTAGGTCTCAATAAATGCTTACTGACTAGACGTAAAAGAATGAAAAAGAGCCTAGATGGTGTATGTGTGTGTGTGTGTGTGTGTGTGTGTATATATACATATATTATATACATATATATACATATATTATATATTTTTTCCATGCCCCTTTTCCAGATATTTCTAAAAATCTATCATTAATTTTAATTTCCAGACTGAGCCCTTAGATTTGGCATGACAGGCTGACATGTATCTTCTGCTGATAGACTAATTGGTGTTACGGGTCCACGGTCAAAAGCAAACCACATTACTTCATTGGATTGCTCAAATTTCATTGGGCACAAATGCATAATTAAAGAGCAAAAACTTCCTAGTTTCTTAACCCAGTGAACACTGTAGGAATATTGCAGAAAAGAGATGAACAGTTGTGATCTGTGCAAAGCATCTCCTTTTAACCGGTTTGCCAGTGAAAACCCTTATCTCTGAAAAAGCACACCACTGGCTCCATGAGCATAGTGTAGCAGATAGGAGGCTTGTCTTTGAGTGGGTGAGATCTAGATGCAGACTGTACCTCTCACACATACACTATGTCTGATCTTGAAAAAGTCACCTAACCTCTAAGGCGACTCCCTAAGATTAAGTAGCATGCCAAGCTGCATTGATGAAGGAAATGTCCATGCCCTGAGGTCCCCACACTGATGAAATCACAGGGCCTGGACAAAGCAAACCCAAAACACTATCAATATGAATCAAATTCCAAATGCCACGAGCTGGTTAAAAACAATTTTAAATTTGAACATCCTATCCAATTTCCACACATGTGCAGAAAGATAAATGGATTTGCCTAAGCACGTATTCAAACATGACAATTTCTTTTCAAACTAAAAATTTGGCTGGTGGAGTAAAATTTGATGTTGTCTGACTTTTTTTCTGTATCTTCATTAACAATTAATATATACTTCACTTAAAAATCACACAAATTTCCCCAACCTTCCTGCAATCTGGGTATGTAGGCATATACATTTGAAAGAGATTAGAGAAGGATTAAAATCAAAGTTTTCTTTGGAAGCTAAGTGGGCTCTGAATGCATCATCACGCTATAAACAAGCAAAACCTTACAACAGAAATCTGGTGGGAGGGGAAGACAGTAAGAGAAAAAGGGAAATTTATACCAAACACTAAAAACAGTTTGAAATCTGACTTTATCTCCTGTAGTGGCACAGCAGGTGGGTGACAGAAACACATTCAGATAGAATTCCATCAGTGGGATACCACGGGTCTGGGGGATACTTAGAAAAGCCCTAAGCTATTTCCTAGAGGACCCTGAGAAGACTGGTCTGACTCATATCAGAGAAGTCAACCAATCACTGCTTTTGAAATCAAAGCAAGGATGTGCCAAACAATCCTACCTGGGCAAGTATAAGAACTGTCAATAAGGGAAAGAGAAAACACAGAAAAGGGCAGAAAATCCAAAGGTAATTACAGATCACTTAAAGCCTCTATCAAAGATGGATTTGATATGTTGGTTGTTATTGTATTTCACGGCACTCATCTTCTTTAAACAGCTTTTTCTTTTTCTCCCTCTTAACAGAGTAAAAATTAATCATTTGCTTTTTTGCATATCTATGGACAAATGGCCCTAAAACTGTGACCGTCTTTTAATTAGGCTTATTTCTTACCAAGTATTAAAGAAAAGATTACCAATAAATTCTTTAAAGCAAATGAACTCAGAATCTGAACTAGCTTCAATACCAATGAACATAGTGAAGCCTAAGTTATTTCTCCGTCTCTTCCACTTGTACTCCTAATATCAACAAAGAAAAGACATGCGATGGAGCGGTTAACGGTGATACTAAGCCTGAAACAACCTTCCTCATTTAGGGAAAAAATAGCTTTAAATGAAAAGTTTTCCTTAAAAAATGTCAACCACAGGACTAGGAGTTGTAGAGGAATATGAAGAAAAAAACTCAAATTACTCAAACACTTTATACAGCAAACCCATTGTATAAGCTGCATTGCCATTTGCCATAAAATACAAGAATTTGCATGCAGAATTTATAAAATAACACTTAACCTCTTTCCCCTAAAACCTGCTCTTCCTTCTGACCACATTGTTTAGATCTGTGGCACCACCTTTCAGCTCATCTCCCAACTTTAGTTTTATCTTTGACTGTTCTCTCTCATTTTCCTCTTATATCAAATCACTTACTCTGTTCCATCAATTTTGCCTTGAAGTTTTCATCTCCTCTCTGTTCCCACTGTTACTCCTTTGGTAGTTATTATGACCTGCCTGTACTACTGTTAATAAGCTTACTAATATTCCTTATCACTTCTGTTTTCTCCCCACCTCCCTCCAATCCATGTTTATTTTTTAAATGTAAATGGTCTCCTTATTAAGGCTATGTATTTTGTTTTATGCATTAAAAAAATTAATCTGAGAAAAAGTTCATAAGTTTCACTAGACAGTCCCAGGGGTCTATGTCACACACACACACAAAGGTGGAGAACCCCTGAACTGGTCGTATTTTATGGATGTATTGACATCATCCAAGGAGTTTTAGTTATCAGAATTACTTAGTGCACAGTGGACTTCTGGGAAGGAAGGACTCACTAAAATTACAAAGGATTTTTGGGTGGCTAAGCCAAAGTTCAACAGCTGAATGCTACCTGTTCACCATATTCACCATGTGGAGTCCTTAGCATTTTATGCATTCCCTGTCAAATAAAATAAAATCTGTCCCTTCACAAAATCACATTGTGAGCCTTTTCAGGATTTGGGGACCCTGCCACATATCTGTAGGATACCCTGTACAAGAACTACACCTAAGTCTTATCTTTATGTTGGGTACTTTGCTAGATTAAAGTAGATGGGGGCCATTGGGACAAATGAAGAGCATTTGACCCTTTGAGGTCAGGAGCCCAAGCTAGGGATTCCTGGCAAACTTAGAGCCTCTATCTGACACTCAAATGTATTTACCTACTGCAGTAAATACAGTCTGGCAGTGCAGAGACATCTCAAAATGTCACATGGATGATTTGTGCAATTCAGCCATGTGTTTCCATGTTCAACTCTCTCTTCCCCATCAAGAATTATTATCTGAGAACCTAATTTTTTTTCTATTGATTAAAAAACCTTATAGTAATGCTTTTTCAATTGCAATCCAAAGGCATAACTATTTTGAGCTTTGTTCTTCACAGGAATTTATATTGACCACTTCACACAAAGTAGATAAAAATCATTTGAAATCTCTTTTCATATTCCTATAGCTGAATGCTTCATCTTAATGCCCACTATAGTACTTGTATTTTCCTAGCTTGGCTATTAGCTTAAAATGAATGCTTTTTAATGGGGGAAAGCAATATTCTTCTACATTGATCTGGAGAGTACCTTGTTTGGTACTTTCTAGTTGATAAGGGTCCACTACTACAGAAGTAAGAGGTATGATGAGAAGGCTTCATGTAGAGACCACAGCTCTGATAAGGTATGTTGTCTGATTAATCTAAAATCGTAGAATTTTCCTGAAACCAGTATGAAGAAAATGGTGCTTGTTAAGAGTGAGAGCAGAACGTGAGGCATGTCCCCTAAATCTCAACAACCACTTGAACTCAGGAATCACAATTCAGGTAGCTGCCTACTTCTAATCCAGGGCTGAGGAACCTGCAGCCTCAAAGTCACATACGGCCCAAGAACCCAAGAATCATTTATGATACTGTTTCTATGGTAAAATATGCTCCAAGGCTCAAACTCCCTTATAAATGAACTTCTAAAACATATAATTTGGGAACTGTCCATAGCTGTATGGCAAAATCTGCTGGGATAGGCTTTATGATATGTAAAATGCAGAAAGTAAAGTATATAACATCACATTTTTGTTGCTGCTATTTTTGAAGGGACCTATGATTTCATTAGTACGGCATATGGGACTCCCATTAAAGAATATCCCCATACCAATGCAAATAGGTACCTGCTCTGCCACTTAGAGGTTCACAGAAGTACCCAGAGCGCAGAGAGGTCAAGTAACTCTCCCGGGGTTACATAGCTAGTATGTGTCAGAAGTGTGTCTTGAACACATGTGGTTTTAACTTTGAGGCCAGTTTTCTATCCATTTCACCAGAAGGGTTAAATTCCAGGAGATACAGTGTTCACAAAACTACACAAAAGGATTCCGGCAGGATATATAGTGACAGAAAACCACATATAACATTACCTATGTTCTGTTGTATTTTTATTTATTTCATTAAATATTTCACAATTGAATTTTAATCTTGTTTGGTTCACGTTTGGGAGTATTGCCAGCCACAACCATATGTTTGCACATTTGTATTATACGTTGCTGAAGTGAAATTGTAGGATCATGTGGCTAAAAGGAATCCTGAAACATTGCCTATCTCTTCCCCTTGTCTTCAGTGAACATTGTGTTGGACTTGGAGTAAGGAAGAGAGGAGCTGAAATCTAGCCTTAGACACTACTAAGTGTTGACCCTGGGCAAGTCACTTAACTATTTGCCTCAGTTTCCTCATCTGTAGAAAAGAAATGCTAATAATAGAATCTACCTCCCAGGATTATAGTACAGATCAAACAAGATAATATTTATAAAGCATATTGTATACCTTAAATGTTAGTTATTACTATTACTATCATTATTCAGGCTTACATAACTAAAATCAACCTATGTAAGATTACCAATCAGAAGATTAAAAACTTTTATAGTCTAGAAATTGTTTACCATAATTTCATCCCTATGTCATCTTTCAAGACTTCATGTTAATAATACTTCCATTTGCATGATTCTTTGTAGTTACAAAGAACTTTCATATCAATCAACCAACAAGCATTTATTAATTGCTTATATTTTCCAAGTAGTATGGAAGATTCTGAGGATACAAATACAAAAATGAAATGGTCTCTGCCCTCAAAGTGCTTCCAATCTTTAAAGCAGCTATATTTAGATGTGTGTGTATGCACACGCACACATATATGCAGCTACAAATTATATTCAAAAAACAAAATCTGGGCAAGAGGGCATTGGCAACTGGAGGCATCAGGTAAAGTCTTCACTTAGAGAGAAGGAGCTGAGATGAGTTGGGAAGGAAAGAAGGGCTTCTACCAGGCAGAGGTGCTCATGTCAGACTATGACAGGTACTGCTAATAGTAATAATTACTTGTATTTATAAGTATCACTGGTGAAACTTACACAAAGACTTTTTGGATTCCTTCAGCTTACTCGTGCCTCCTGAAACTATAAATTTTACATTTACTAATATTATGCACCCATGTTATTTCCTCCTCAAAATGTGAACTCTTTGATTTTTGATTCTTCATCCCCTGGCACCTAATAGGTACTTCATTAATACTTACTGATTGATTAAGGAACCTAAGGACCAGAGATAGTGAATGGACTTGCTCAAGATCATACATATCCTAACAAGCAAAGGTAGGAAGTAGTCTATGAATGCAAAGGGTCCTGCCTTGGACGCAGGTGTTCTGACCAATTTTTTTTTTCCTGCTACACCACTTCATATAGAGAGGAGAGAGGAAGGGAGGCAAATATGTGGTTGGGAAATATCTTATAGTGTATATAACAGTAGAAAAGAAGCAACAAAAGACCAACATTCAGATTCTGCCTCTGATACTTGCTGATTGCATGACACTGGGTAAATCTATGTGCCTCAGGCAACTTCTAAGGCCTATCTACTAAGTCATGGATGGGTCCGTAATAGAAGGTGGAGGGATCTGCCAACTGAGAAATCACAGATCTTTCCCAAATTCACTTGGTTGCAGACAGCAGAAATGAGGTGAATAAAGAATTCAGAACATTAAAAGCTGAAGATCACATACAGAAATGATTTAAAATTAATGTAAATTATGAATTTATACTTCAATGGATTCATGAACTCATCAGTGTAGGTACTCCTTTCTAGGGTAGATTATGAATTATGCAATAAAACCCATTCTAGGGTTTGCCAGAGTGAAATTTTAGACCATCAAAGTATTTTTGAAATTTCATAGCTTTCTTTTTTTTTTTAAGACATACAGTATTTCAAAATTATTCCTAACTACAATGACTTTGCAGCAACTGCACTTATCATGGCCAAGCAACAGTTTTAGTAACACAGTGCCATCTACTGGGAAGATACCATCAGATTATTAAAAACAGGGATGCCAATGCATATAAGGATAACAAAACAACAGTTTTAGATCCCTTTGATCAGTGAATATCTTCTGGACAGTGTAGGACTCTGTGTGTATGTGTATGTGTGTGTGTGTGTGTGTGTGTGCACGCTGTCATTTTTGTTTTGGGTGTTTCGTGTTTAGTTTGTATTCATTTGGTATGATTAGTCTCTCAGTATCCAACACTTCCCAGCTCACCTTCCCAGTGTATGTATATTCACCGGACATAAAATTTAGAGGTATAAGGAGTCTTAGAACTTATTCATGTTTTCTCCTTTTCATATTCTCTCTGCCTTATTTCCTCCCTTCCAGCAGGTCTGCCCCACCCCCAAACTGATCAACCTCTTTCCCTGGGTAGCAAACCAGAATAAATAACTAGCAGAGGATCTGAAACAAATGCCCTCCCCTGGCTGGTCACTACCATTGTTTTTGTATCTAAAACACAGTTACTGATCCTGGAAATACCACTCACAGCTTTGCTTTGGTTCCTTGATTCATGCTGGAATTGGTGATATAATCCTAAAGCTCTTATTGCCATCTGTTAAGGACTCTTTTAGGACTAGTATAAAAATCACACAGAAATGAAACCTAATATTCATTTCTATTTGTAATGAATCTGATGATTACCTTTAATGTATAACTAGGTTTCTCTGAGTCTAGGTATAATGGAATCACTAGTCCAGTGTACAAATTTCCAATGGGAAAATTTATTAATCACTCCTCCCCAACAGATTAATAACAAAGGACCAATTATCTTTGAGTATTTGTATTCATATGTGTCTATATCCTACTTCAAGGGGGAGCCATGGAATATTCATAACCACAATCTGGCTTCTCTCATCACTTAGTACTGTTCTACACATGTATATATACCTTGGGTTACTGTGTTTTCTGGAAAGCAAACCAACATCTATGTAAGAAGAATACAAAGGAGAAATTCAAAGTGATTTTAAAATAAATGATCATCTTTTACTCTCCTACCATTACTATGGATAATTAAAATGGGTATTCCTATCCATTACTGTGGATAATTGAATTCATAATCACATGTACTGATTTATATGAATATTATGGGAAATACATAATTAGAAATAATCACAATAATAATTAGTATTTATATAGAGCTTTAGAGTATTCAAAACACTTTACAAATATTATCTCATTATACTCATAAGAACCTGGGGATTTAGGTGCTATTATTATCTTTATTACAGATGAGGAAACTGAGGCAGACAGTAGGTTTAATGACTTGCCCAGGATCATAGAGTTGATCTGAGGTTGGAGTTAAACTGGTCTTCCTGATTCTAAGTTCAACACTCTACCCAGCTTGGACCAACCTGCTGCCCTCTGAGTTTCCACTCCATCATGGTATCCAGTGCAAGAATGGTACTCAGATAATGGTGTTGTGTGTGTGTACCCACATACGCAAAATACATATATACACATATATACATATACATATACACATACATATATCTATATATTGTTGTTCAGTCATTTCAGTTGTATCTAACTCTTTGTGACCCCATTTAGGGTTTTCTTGGCAAAGATACTGAAGCAGTTTGCCATTTCCTTTGGCAGCTCATTTTATAGACGAGGAAACTGAAGAAAACAGGGTTGAGTGGCTTGCCCATGGCCACACAGCTAGTAAACTACTGAGGCTGGATTTGCACTCGCAAAGGTGAGTCTTCCTGATTCCAGGCCCATTGCTCTATTCACTGTGCCATGGAGCTGTCCCTACGTATGTATGTATGTATGTATGTATGTATGTATATGCACATATGTATGCCCTTGGATTAGTTAGTTTTTAATCCCTATATTCAAGTTACCATCAGGCTTAAAAACCTTTGATGTCTCTCCACTGCCTACAAAGTAAAATTCTAAGTCCTCAGTATGACATTCAAGGTTCTGCACAATATGGTTCAACATATATTTCAAGTGTAATTTAGATTTTGGACAAGTCACGATCTACTTGTGCTTCAGTTTCTACATCTGTAAAATAGAAACAAAATATATTCCCTAAAGATGTTAACAACACATTTTTAAAGACCATGTGAAAAAAGTACTTTGAACAGTGTAATGTGCTAACCAAATGAAAGGTATAATTATTATCTTATAGAACTATGGGGCAATAAAAATATCAAAGGGAAGAATATGTATAATCTTTTCTAACACAAATTCCAATTAATATGATTCCCTTTGGATTTATCATATGCTGGCTGGAATGATTTCCTCTGGAAAAAGATTCTTCATTGAAATATAAGTTATTACAATCATGATATCCTAAATTTTTTTAAAATCAAAAATAGATTGACTTGAGAATGTTTCATTATAGATCTTCTCCATGTCTCCATTTCCTATATACTCCCCCATATGTGTTATGTGGTAGAGAGGAGAAAATAAGAAATGAGAGACCAAATACATACCTTCCAATTCAAATCTCTCCTCAAATTCTTCAACACAATCTTTCCAGGCAGCAAAGCACAGAAAAAACAACCCAGTGATATATACATAATTTAGACAATAAACAGTCACTGACCAAGCTACTTTACCCTGAAATTAAAAACAAAACCATTTCAGTAGATATGTGAATGGTTGGCAGAAAGAGAAAGGAATTTGCAGCAAGAAGAAAAAAAAATACACAGAATGGTAGCCAAGTTAAATAGACCATTTGGGTTAAATATTTTTTTTTACCTAAAAGGGGAGAAAATTTCCAAATGATCCTTATATGAACTAAAAATGAAATTAACTCTTTAAACTTTGTAAAGTGCTTCATAGAGATCACCTCACAACAACCATGTGAAGTTGGTACTACAGTATCCCTATACCATATTAAAAATAAGGTCACTGAGATAAATATGATCTTATTTTATACTCCCAAGAACCCAGGGAGATAAACAAACACACAAACAAAGATGAGCAGCTTGCCCAGAGTCATAAAACTAGTAAGTGTCAAAGGTAGTATTTGACTTCCTGGGTACAAAGCATTGATGAATTATGATGCGATATATTTACAAAAGAGCCTTTTTCACAAAATTTTCAGCTCTTGCTTGGCTTTTAAATCTATCTCAAACTAATCTTCAAATAGACTAGATTTGTAACCTACTAAAAGGCATATTCCATGTGAACGTTATCAAAAGATAATTCTTATAGAGGAAGCATTGAAGCAGCACCTACTTACATGTCAGGTATTGTGCTAAGCATTTTAAAAAACATGATTTCATTTGCTGCACAAGATAAGCCAGCGATGTGGTTACTATTTTATCTTCATATTCCTTTTGGGGAAACTGAGACAGAGGCGAAGTGAATTGTTCAGGGTCACATGGGGTAGTGTCTATGGCTCGATCTTCCTGACTCCAAAGCTATCTACTATGCCACCATCTACCTCCAATACTTACACTAATTTTTAATAATTAAAGTAATTTTACTTTAAAAGATAGGCATAATTTTGATCTCATATCCTCAAGGGTAATTTATCTTTGCAAAAGAGGCAACATGAATCACCACCACAGCATTTGTGTTTAGCAACTCAGTAAAGTCATCTGGGGAACATAGGAAATGTTAGAGATTCTAATGGAATGTGGTGTGTTTTTTTTTCCTCCTGTCTGTTTACATTTTAATACCAAATGTCCCCTTAGAATATCAGATTAATTATCTGAAGGCAAACTCCAGCTCTGGAGCCTGTTACAATGACAGTTACAATGACAACACATGTGGCAGAGATTTTTCTCAATGTTATGATAAGCATCTTGTCTCTTCCCATTCCAAAGGGGTGATTTCCTACAAAGGGGGAAAAGCAACCCACAACTTGATCTGTAAATGAGTCTTGTATGTTATCTTAAGTCAAGGTAATCTCATTGGTGAGATGCACTTTAAATGTCTCTCCAGAGATGGTTCCTTAAGCAAAATTCTTCTTTTTACCTAGCCTTTTCCCTTCCCTAGGGCTCGCTTTTTTTTCCTTTACAAATAATCTTTGTTGTAGCAAACCTTTCTCCAATCCTTGCTAGCACCAATTTCCAAGAAAGCCAAATCCCTACTTCTTTGAGGCACAGTACTGCTTTAGGGAAGGGAAGGGAGTAAGCATTTAAACAGAGAGTTCAAATCTGGCCTCAGACACGTAGTGTCTGTGTGACCCTGGGCAAGTCACTTAATCCTGTTTGCCTCAGTTTCCTCATCTGTAAAAAGAGCTGGAGAAGGAGATAGCAAACCACTCCAGCATCTTGGCCAAGAAAACTCCAAATGGGGTCACACAGAGTCAGACACAACTGAAAAACAACTCAACAACATGGGTCAGGTACTGTGCTAAATGCTTTACAAAGATTTAATTTGATCCTTGTAACAATCCAGTGAGGGAGGTGCTGTTATTATCCTCATTTTACAGTTGAGGAAATTGAAGTAAACAGAGGTTAAGTGACTTGCCCAGGGTCACACAGCTAAGAAAGTATCTGAGACCAAATTTGAATTCAGATCTTCCTGACTCGAGGGCCCTATTCCTGGAGGTGTTCCACTGTTGTCATTGCCAAACTCAATACTGCTATCATCTAAATAACCCAGAAAATCAATCATTCATCAAATAATAGGCTATCCTAGGAAAAACACTACCCAGAAGGCTGCCACTACTGTCTGGCATACAGGTCCATATTCTCTTGACCTTGACATCCCTTCTAGCTCTCATCTTGCATTTCTTCTCTCTTTTGAGGCTAAACTCCTTGAGAAATCTATGTACAATCCACGCCTTCACTTCCTTTCCTCTCCCTATCTTCATAGCTCTCTACAATGTGGCTCCCAATATCATCATTCAACCACAACTATTCTCTCCAGAGTTACCAATGGCCTCTCAATTCCCTAGTCTAATGGCCTTTTCTCAGTCCTCTTCTTGACCTTTCTGTGCAGCCTTTGGCACTATCACCACCTTCTCCTGGATTTTTTTTTGACAATTCTCTCTCGGTTCTGCCCCTCAATCTCCTTTGCTGGATCTTCATCAAACCATGTCACATCTACTAACTGTAGGTGCTCCTGACCTACATATTCATTGTAGTTATAAAGAAATATAAATATATAGAATTTTAAAATGAAGAGACCTTAGCAATCATCTAGTCCATGCCCCTCATTTTACAGACAAGAAAATTGAGGCCCAAAAGAGTGAATTACTTGTCCAAAGTTACATTTCTCAGCAGAACATACCCAGCCAAGTGTTGCTGTCTTAATACCACACCAACTCATTAGTGATGTCCCAGTGGAATTATTCTTTGGGAAAATTTTGTTAAGTACAAAAGCTGTGGGTTTTTTTAAGTATTAATTTTATACTGTACCCTTTGCTGTTGACTTCAGACAAAAATAGAAGTGCATCCACTAGGTTGGCTTTTATGATTCACCAAGCTCTATTATGCTAGTTATATTCAACCGTATCATCTGTAGGATTAAATACAAAATCTTCTGTTTGCATTTTAAAGCCCTTCACAATCTACCTATCTTCCAATCTTCTTACACTTGCCTATTCTACATCTACTTGGTGATCCATCAACATTGGCCTTCTTGGTGTTATATCTCCCACAAAACACATGTGAATAATGTAAAAAAAATTATTTGGCACTATTTATGTGTAGTAGGATCATTTCTTCACAGCTACATATTTTCTGTGGTTTCTTTTTTTTTTAAATAGTTACTTCCAATACTAGAACCATTCTAGATATCCAGGTGTTACAGATAGCTGGTTTCCAAAGAGCTGAGGATTAGTCTCTATCTTTACCATATTATATTATGACCTACTAAAGTACTTATGAGGAAGGGAAATTTCTGCGATTCTCATACATATTGTCCATTTTGACTTACCTAAACAACAAAATAGTGGCACAAAGAAATTGCTAATGCATTATGCCTCCTGGCTCTCTTAAAGCTCTCTAACCAGCTGAGAATCATGGTGTCCCACTGCCTTATGTCATACTAAGCTTGAGCAATAGAGAAGTTATGTATCACAGTAGTAATTGCCAAAAAGCAATGCTGAATTAGGGTAGCTGGGGAGATGGCAGAAGTAGTTGGGGAAAGTTTGGTTTGAGCCAAAAAAAATAGGAAAGACCAGAAAAGTTAGAAATATTTTCTGTCCAGTTTATTTTTCACAATTTGAAAAATAATTACTTAACCCCAAATTCTAATGAGCAGCATTCTAAGATAACATACTTAATTAATCATGTGCATCCATTAATTTTCTTCCAAATGGACTCCTTCTTTGAAAAAAGATGAAACCTTAATTTATAAAAGTGAATGAAAGGGAGAAAAAGGAAAAGGAAAAGATTGAGCAGGAAAAAGACTCTTATGTCCTTAAAAGCCTATCTTATCCAAAAATGAACTGCCAGTGTTTATAATATACATACTACTTTTTAAAATATTTTAATATTTCCTGAAGCAGCATCATGTGCCCACAGAAGTGGAGGCAGCCTGGGAAACTAGCTAGCATATACCGTAGACCAAATTTAACCTCTCCTAATTTATTTCTTAAATATTCCAAGGTACTTAAATTGATACAGAGGTTTATGGTTTCCATCCTAATGACCAAAGTAAAACTATTTAATGGGTGGCTTAAAAATTTGTTCAGACAGGATGGTTTTGATGATTAAAGGGAATGTTAAAACCCTGTGGATAACACATACACTTTAACTCTGAAGTAAGCTGCAAAAATTGCACCTGTTCTGAATATCTAGCATTCTTTCATTTAGTCACATTAAAAGACAACATTAAGAAGCCTCTTTAAGAAACTTTAAGAAAGAAGGAGGGGAAAACACAATGGAAAATCTGGAAACCTGTTGGCTTAATCCAGGCAAGCCAAAAGCTGCCCTTCAACCAACGGAAAGAGATTGTATGGAGCTACTGAGGAGCTTACTTCCTGGGCAAATGGAACACCGCCTCTGTACAAGAACCCAGAATGTAATCCTTTTAAAAATGTTCCAGTGTAAGAAGAAATTATATGGTAAAGGAATGTCAATGAGGATATCAGAAAAGGAGAGTAATGGTTGAAAAAAAGTACAAAAAAGAGAGAAGAAATCCTCTCCAGAGAAAATTCACATTAAAAAATAATAATGGAATAATTGTTGAGTCATTCAGTTGTGTCTGATTCTTTGTGACCCTGTGGACTATACTGTCTATGGATTTTTCACCAGACACTAGAGTGGTTTGCCATTTCTTTCTCCACTGGATTAAGTCAAACAGAGGTTAAGTGACTTGCCCAGGGTCAGACAGCTAGTG